>NC_141707.1:38739144-39991632 GCF_971803275.1 Cyanistes caeruleus
AGCAAGCCAATCCCTGAAAAAAAACCCATGTCCTTGTTTGCTAACTTCAGTCCTTTTTAGTGCCATTTCATGTTCATATGATCACAAATTTCCCATGACAGATTGGCTTCCTCCAAACCAGAGCAGAACCATTGCAGAAAAACTTGGATCTGTCATGGGGAACTCAAAAACACACAGCTGAACATGAGGAGCTGCTGAAAACTCCAGTTCAAAAACACCTAAAAATGAGGATTTGCTGAAAACTCCAATTCAAAAACACCTAAACATGAGGAGCTGCTCAAACCACCACTTCTCTGCCCAGTAAATTGAAACCTGCAGAGGACAATAAACCCATTGCACAAAATCTTGAAAGATGTTAGGACCAAAGATTGCCCATTAAAGATTTTTAACAAAGACTGGTCTGGGAAAATGGGTTGGGTTGACTAAAACTCTTGAATTTGATTGTATTGAGAATGCCCTGGAAAAAAGAAAAATAAACTTTTTTTTTTTTTTTGTGTAAAATAACTTAAAAATGCAAATGTAGATGATTTCTTCCACTGTTTTTCTTCACAAGAGGGTGGTAGTAAAGACATGGTTCCTTGAAAGGAAATTTCTACTTTGCTAGGAATGTATTTTCTGGCAGAAAAAGCTTGTTTTCATTTTTCTTCTGGTTCTGCTGATGGCATCCCAAGCACTAACATGGGGAACCCTGCAGAGATGGGAACTCCTCCAGGGTTTTGGGGAGCCCCAAGGACCCCCAGCACAGGAAAGGGACTCTGCCAGCAGCCCTGTGCTGGAGGAAGAAGATGATTAAGCAAAGCTTGATGACTATCAGTTAAGAAAACATAAAACTGACAATCCAACGTTCCTTCAGGAAGGAAACAGAAAAAAAAAAAAAAGAGATACCATTATAACTGCAAGGAAGAGCCTGAAGGCAACATTTCAACCATAACAGGACGGCTCGTAAAAATTAATAACAATTTCCCATTTACAAGCTTTTGCTTTGTGTCTGCAGTAGAACCATTCCCAAGGTACAACTGGTTACAGATGATAATTACCTTGACAGGTGCTGTATTAAATTCTTCATTTCTTCCATGTTTGTAACAGGAAGCATCAGATTAATGTAACAAAACTGGTGCTGACTGCACCTTTTTCTTTTTCCTGCTGAGTGTGTTTGTTTTCTCACCTTAAATCCTGGCTCTCCCCAAGCTGCCTGGTTTCTTATTCCATACCTCTCTGCAAGAGTTTACAGGCTTCATATATAAATTACAATTCCCCTTTATTAATCTAATTGATCGTTTGGTTCCAAATGCATATGCAAGATCTTTTGAAACCTTTTAGACCCCTGTGGTTCAATATCAATCTCAAAATATTAAAAGCATCTTGTGGAAAATTAGAAAGCAGATGAGACACTTTGGGATTGGAGATGCTGTAGAAGCTGAAACTTTTAAAGCAGCATTGACACAATTATTGAATGCTGTCATTGCTCAAAAGGGCTTTTTATTTTATTGGTTCTTCTGTAATTGTTTTGTACTTTTACTCTATCTGTGCTGTGCAGCTGCCAGGAATTCAATGTTAATGAGCAGCAACGTTTAGCTGCAATCAGACAAAGCCTACACCTTGAGGTTTTGTTCCATTCTTCTTTTTCACATTCATTTACCAGGCACGGATATTTTGTTGCCTGGAATTTACAGAATGCTTTGGGTTGGAAGGGACCTTCAAGCCCCTTTAGTTCCAGCCCCTTGTCATGGGCAGGGACACCTTTCACTAGACCAGGTTGTCCAAGCCCTATAAAACCTGGCCCAAGGATGGAAAACTTCTAGGATCATCTTTCTCATCTAAGAACAAAATATTTTGGAAGTACAGGTTCTCATATCCAATTGATGGAGAAAAAAAAACGCTTGAAAAATGGAATTCTCAAAAACGGAATACTGCTCATTCCACATGGATCATTTCATTAACTTCTATATGCTTACACAACCTTTTCCCTAGATTTGATGGGTTTCAGGGAAGGGGTGTTTCCCATGGTGACTTTGGAGCTTTTGGGAAGCCAAAGAGAGATGACTTTATTCAGGAACATACAGCGTGCAGAGTCGTGACTGCAGGTGGCATGATTGTTCCAACTGAATTAATGTAACAAACTATTCTCATTCCCTGCAAGGACAGCGACTGTTTCCTCAAAAAAACCTAAAGGAAAAATATTCCTCTCTTTTTCTTAATTCTCATCAAAACACACACTGGAAAGGAGTTGGAAGGAATCAAAACAGCCAAGCTGCCCTTTCTAATGGAGGAAAAAATAAACTTTGATTGGTATCATCAGAGTAAGAGATGGTTCTTGAATTGAAAATACCTTTACAGGGTCTTCCTGAAATATTCACTGTTACCAAGTTTAAGTTCTTGTGGAGCACCTCGAAAAACAAGGGCCCTTTGAGAAAAAGGGAGTAACAGTAATCGGTCCAATTTAAAACTTTCAGTCAAATTTAGAGACAGATTTTAAATATTTAAATTTTTTTCAGTGGAGTGAGTTAGCTTAAAATACATAAAAATACTAAACAGAACAATGCAAGTGAGTTATTAGGAAATTCAAGAAAAATAATCTTGAAGCAACATTTTTTTCTTAAATTCTTTGCTTAAACATTTTCATGGTAACCATGGTAAAAAACAAACCAAAAAAAATCCACAAATAAATAGGGAAATCTCAACAAAAGCTCTCATATAGCAATTCAATTAAAACTACACACAATATTTGTTGCATTTCAGCCTCTTCTTATATAAAAGAAATGATTCTTAATTAATTTCTTTTATATATGACTTTATCCCAGACAAGCTGGGTTTAAAAGTGGAGAACATTAGGCATGAGACCCCAGCATGTCCAGTGGAAAATAATAATGAAATAACTCTTGCCCAGGAGAAGGAAAAGTCACTCAGGTGAGTATAATAGATACTGATAAGTAGTAATAGGAAAATAAGTAAATAAAAATAAAGAAATAAAGAAAACTAAAGAAAAAAACAGTCAGAAGCTCAAACAATTCAGACTTTAAAGTAAATCGTGAGATTTTGCACCATTTATTTGAACATTTTCTTTACTACTTTTCCCATAAGTATTTCTTGTTTTAGGGAATTTAGTCATGCAACTAAATCTGTCTCTTTCTTTGTAACTCCCTCGGTGTGGAAATGGCTTAGAGGAATCTAATCCTCCATCTCCAGGCTCTCCAAAAAAGCTGCCATGAAACCTGTCATTCTTCATTCCTCAGATATGGAGCTTCTCCAGTAAAAAGTAAGACTCATAGAAATAGAGAAGAACTGGGAATATTCACCAGCAGATGAGATGAAAGATGGAAAATGCAAGGATCAGCAGGAAAACATTTCTGTGAAGGCCAGAGCTGTCTGTCTTTATCTAATTTAGAGTTAGTCTGAGAAAAGGAAAAGGCTACCTGACCACACAGTCCTAACTCGAAAAATTAGGGAAAAGCAGTCAAAGGAAAATCATCAGCCTGGCATGATTGTAAAGGAAAAGAAATAAGAATGTTTTTATATATGAAAAATACAACTTACAAGTCTATTCATCCCAATGTAAAACTGTATAAAAGACAAATTGTAATCCTTTGAGAAATTCAGCTTTTAGAACTCTGATTTTACCAGTTCTCTGCTTTAGTTCAATAAAGAATCAATGGACTAAAAATATTTATCATTAACTTTCTTCAACAATTACAATGCTTTTGAGCCTACACTCAAAATCTCTTCCTTCCTCACACCTGAGACTTACAACTTCTCTCCATCCTCTAATGTAATATTGTTCTTTACTTACAGAATCATCAAGGTTGAAAAAGGCCTCCAAGATCAACAAGTTTGACTGCTAAACAGCACAACCATGCCTCAAGTTTCCTCCTCCAACACTCACTGGCCACACCAGGCTGTGGTTTCATTAACTCCACCCTGTTAATTGGCAGCTGCCCTGCTCAGCTGGCTCTGAGTTGGCTCAGCCATCTGTTAGCCCATAATACATCTAATACAGACCATTTTTTCTGTATATTTGAGACTTCCAGCCCAGAAAAGCCCACCAAGGCTCCCTTGTCTTCCCAGTCTGCAGGTGAGCGCCAGCAGAGGCTGTTACTTCAGCAGAAATTCAGAAACCTCTGGCAACAGCTCCCCCTCAAACCTCCCTGCAAGGAGTTTGGATAAAACCACAGCTGGATAACAGGATAAACATTCCCAATAAATCCTGTCTCAGTGTCACTCTCCAACAAGCCACAGCATCACTCACCTGTAAATCAATAGTGAAGGTGTAAGATGGATGTAATTTGACCACTGAAGAGTGCAAAGAAGCCAGGAGCTGCTCCTAAATTTGCTTTTCCTCCCCTATCACCTCACAAGGAGAGGTCTGGACAAGGCTCACTTCTTGTTCCCCAGCCATCTTTTGGGATCAACACATTGTCTGCAAATCTGGATCCCCACCTTGCTCTCGGTGTCTCCAGTCAATTACAATCAGAGAAGACTCATATTCTTCCATTTGCTCCTACTTGTCAACATTATGATCTAAGCAAAGGTCATAACGCTCCAATATCCAAAATCCAGCTAATTGATTCCCCCTGGGTATCAAATCCCCACAGCACTGCGGTTATTGCTACATCAATCATATTGCTATTCATACCAAAGAATTAGAGGGATGTCCAAAACACTGAAATCTCTGACTCCTCCTGTCCTCAGCTTCTCCTCCGGCCATTTCTAAGCACACCAATTTTCTTGATAACACATTTGAAATTCAATTTCCCTCATAGGATTTGATTGTGCTTATAAATCTGAGCCTGGCCTCTGACCAGATCCCCAAAATGCTCCAGCTTCCAAATTCCTCCCAAAATTCCTGCCAAACTCTCAGTTACTGTATCCACAGCCTAACAAAATACCACCTTGCCACCTGTTTGGGGATTAGAGCACCCAAGAACCACTGATACCTCACATCAAATATTTCTACATTATTCCCATTTCTGCAGCCGTGTATAACATCTCTACAATGTCAGCTTCACATCCAAATACATCAACTTTAATCTTTTTTTTTTCCTAGAGGGACATGCAAAGGTATGAGATTCCTAACCATGCAAGTTTTGGGTTTTTTCAGTAAATAATAAATCCATTTAAATAATGGGATATTTTCAAAACCAAGCCTCAGAGCAGGTTACTTCACCAATGAACTGCTGCAAGTTTGCTACTCACAAAAAACTCATTAAAGCACAAACAAAATTAAGTCCTTTAGCATTATCTTAGACCTGAAAAAAATAGCTTTGAATGAGACTATGCATTCAAATATAAACCAGGATCAATACAGTAATTTTGCTGATGAATTTCTGCGGTCAAATGTAACACCAATAAACTCTCACTGAGTTTGAGAGATGGAGGCCTGTGGATGGAGAGCTGCATCTTCAGCAATGGTGAGTTGAAGGGCCCAGACTCTCCATCAGCAGTCCCTGACATTGATTTTCTTCTGCTTAGAGAGATTTATTCTCACTCTTAAGGTGATTTTATTTCTAAATGCCATATTATTACTAGGAACTGTCCCACTAGAAGGAAATTGCTGAAAACCTGGGCTCTACCAAGGCACCAGATACAGCCATGGAGACATGAGTTACCTTGGGAACACCTGTGCCAATCCTGACCTCCCACAAGACAGGAAAATTGAAGATATTTACATCCTTCCTGGGAGATTTTCAGCAGCTCAGGTTAAAAGGGGAGGAGTTACCCATAAGCCTTTTGTGGAGCCCTGTGGGAGGATTAATTAAATGGTAAAACATGGTTAAAATGGCAACTAAGGCATCACATCTGGGCAGACACAAAATCTTTTAGCCTCAGAGATAACCACTTTAGGCTGAGGTCAGAGGTGCCTTATCCACAGACAGAGAGGGCACCTGTTTGGGGTTAATGTCTGTTGTTTCTACCATGTCTTTTACACCCACATGTGTCTTTCAAGTGTTTGCAAACATAATGAAAAATTTTGCTGCAGAAAATCTGTTTTCTGAAAAAAAGCTGAGCCCAACAGTCACGGAATTTTGAAATTGGAATGTTTTCTAATCACCTGGTGCAAAGTATGTCAAGGAACTTTCTTTGACTAATTAGAGGTGTTCTTCAAGGTGGGATTGTGCTTCCTTACCCAGAGCACAGCAACAGCATCAATAAATAATATTAATTGCAGGGTGGATCCAACTCCAGCTATTTTATTTCTGAAGAACTCAAACAACAAACAATGCCAGAACATCTATCAAAGAGAAAGCCACACGAGTTCACCGAACCATCCTGTGTGCATTTATCTAAAATAAAAATTATATGGAAATGTGTATGCAAATTAGGTGTGGCCCTCAAGCTCCTGGAAAGTCGCCAAAAAAGCCTTTGGTGTTGCAAAGTTGATCATCCTATCTACCATATGGTGGTACCTATCAATCTTGGGAGGGAAAAGATACCAGCTCCTCATACAGATGGCACCCGTTGCAGTACCTGTAAAAAGTTTGGGGATTTAGAGATGAAAATGAGTCATTTTTGATGTTATGGAAAAACATTTGGAGTTCTAAGCAGAGTTTTATAATTAATATTACAGCAATATGATATAAAAAGTATTAGTAAGCTATAGCCAACCTAAAATTCTTCTAGGAGGATTTATTAACCAATGGCAGAAAATTAAAATATTTCCCTAGACATTTCTTTATGCGTGGGTGCATTTAACTGGAACATCTACCTCTGGACAGAAGAGGTTCAATGACCTCATAGAAGCACAGAAAGGTTTGGGTTGAAAGGAAGCTTAAAGCTCATGGGCAGGAACACCTTCCACCATCCCATGGTGTTCCAAGCCCTTTCCAGCCTGGCCTGGGGCATTTCCAGGGATGGGGAAGCCACAGCTTCTCTGGGCACCCTCTGCCAGGCACTCCCCACATATCACCTCCCTCACAGGGAAGAATATTTTCCTAAACAGAATTTTGAATCTGAACCCAGTCTCAGTGCAAACCCATTGCCCCTGTTCCTGTCACTAGAGCTCCTGAAGGGTCTGTCGTGACTTCCTTGTAGGCTTGCTTCCGTACAAGTACAGGACTCTGTTAAATCACATCTCCAGTGTCCCCTGCTGATTGCTCCTTGATTTTCATCCACAGTGCCGTCTCCAAATAAACACACTGGATTTTTTTCTGAGCAAAAAAAAAACAATTTCTGAAGCATTTATTGGCTTCAGCACCACGGTTTGTGTGATTTGCCTCTCCCTGCCCCACACTATACTTGATGAACATGCCCTTAGCAGCACCTCTGGATCTAGAAAATCATTGAGAGCTGCTTTTTGCATGTGGTTGCTGCTAAGTATCTCAACTTTTCTCAGTACTTTGGAGGCTTTCACTTCTCTGAAACAGAGTTTGGAGAGACAATTTTCGCTTTTGCTATTGAGCACTCATGCCAAAGAACATTCCCGCTCTCCCATGCATAGCGTTAGCACAGTGTACATCTGAAAAAATGTATTTATATATCTCAGAATGTGAAGTGATGTGTAATTAGGAGTTTAGATGAGAAATTATCGTGGGGAAACAGGGCTTGGGAGTTGTATCATCTGTCGGGTGCAGCGCTCGCGCGGCTCCACGAGGAAGTTGCACGAACGCACGCACGGCACTTTCCCTATTTATAAAACGCCGAAAACTTCTCCGCTCAGCTGCAAGGCCCACTCAGCCAAGCTGTGGGAATATTTCGTAATGAAAAACTCGTTTGCAAGATTTTGTCTCTTTGTCTGTTTACACCTAGCTGGTTAATGGCGGGGTGTTTGCTCCCGCGGGTTCTGCTCGAGTTAACCGCGTCCTGGAGCGGGTGGGAGTTTCCCCTGCTCTGGGCAGAGCATGGATCTCATGGTTTGGCCCAGTGGGAGATGAGGGTGCTCAGAAAGACTGGAGTCCCAGGAAAGGAAAACAGTTAACGTTGCGTTGACAATGTGCCTGAGTTTGATACATTGCCAAACAAGATGTATAGATTTTGTGTAGTGTTGCCTGTAATCAACCTACTGTGGTATAATTAAGGGACTGGCTTAGTTTAGATATAAGAAATGAACTCTCCTTCTCAAATGCAAAATTGGTCAAGGGGTTGGTTGGCTTTTTTATTTTTCTCTGGTTTATTTTCTTGCGAGTGAAGAGAACATTTGTAATTTCTGTTCTTTCTGTTGCAAATTGTGCGGCGCCGAAAGTTAAAAAATATCTGGCAAGCATACATTGCATATTGCACTCCCCGTGATTAGTACAGGTCCATTGGTGGAATGAAATCAGCTCAAACAATGGGTAGAAATAAATCATTACTGGGTACACGAGATCTGAGATGGAAAAGGCACTAATGGTTGTTAAATGAGGTATATTGCATAGAAGGATTATATTTTGAATGGTGTTAAAATTGCTTTGGGAGTGAATATTCTGACTAATATTATTATTTGTGTACTTGAACTCTGACGTGATGGGATTGTACTCCTGTAAAGAGTTCATGAGAACTAGAAACAGATTATCAATGCTTTTTCTTTTTCTTTTACATTCTGAATAACAAAATGATAAACCACAGTTAGAGTGTATGAACTGCAGCTTTATCTACTTCTCTCTATGAGTCAATCAAGTCAGAAATGTTCTTAGGTTTTTTTACATAAAAAGATATTTTTGTGTCAATGACAAAGGATTTCATAAAAATGTATTGATCCCCAAATATAAGAGAAACGTGTCTCAGATCAAGCTGGGATTTGGGGAGAGAGGAATGAACTGAGAGAAATAGATCTTCCAAGTCACAATGTAAATGCTCACAAGTACAAGCTGGTTGGGTAGTGACCCAAAATCTTCATCACAGATTCATGAAGCTACAGAAGTTGGATTTTGATGATCCTTGTGGATCCCTCCCAGCTCCAGGCATTCTACGAGATTCTACGAGTCTACGATTCTACAGGCCTGATTTAATGATGTTTTCTACTAAATCCTCATGGCCATTGTGTAGGGGACACAATCCCAACCTCTGGCTCTTGCCATCAGTGCCACATTCTTCCCTCCCTGGGGGCTCCTGACACACAACTCCATCCAGAAGATGTTGTAGGAGACATCACTCACTTCCTCTCCTGTCTCTTCTTCCTGCTGTTATCTGGGGGAGATTTTTTTCCCACTCTTACCTTTCCAGCTGACAAATTATTTCTAAAATGTGAAGCTTTTCTCGTCTGTAAATCTCAGTTTTTGGTACTGTGCCATTGTTGAAGGCAAACTGGCAGACTGTCAGATTGTTTTCAGTAAGTTATACCGCATTCAAAGTTAAAATGGGACCATTTATCCATGTTTGTATTTCTGGGATCATGGTTTGTAGAAACAATTCGTTCCAGGAATGGAACTTTTGTTATCATTTTTCAGAGGAGCATTTGGCAGGATAGTCCCATGAATTTAAAAAAATAAAATAAAAAAATAAAAAAAAAAAAAACTTGAAAAGAAAAGCTGAAGAAACCCTAGTGTGCCTTTTAAATTCCCCCATCTCTGAGTTATCAATAACTACAGTGAATGCTGCCCTCAAAACTTGATAAAATAGATCTTTTTCTTTGAGATCTACCTCTGCTTTTAGTGCAGCTTCTCTCACAGACAGGTATCAGTGAAGATTGCCTGAGATGTTCACGTGGTTTAAATCTTCTCTGAATACCAATAGTGGGGGGAGGATGTAGAACCAGGCTGAGGCTGAGTTAATGTTTGATGGATCCACCCTGGATGAGGGCACCCAGCAGCTCTGAAAGGCTTCAATTGGTGTATTAAGACAGGGGAAAGGATGTAATTTATCTCAGATAACAGGCTGTAAAATCACTCAGAATTCAAACTTGCTTGCAAACAGGGTCCTTTTTATTTGCCTATCAGCTAAAAAGTGTTGTTTTGTTGTCCTCCCCCTTCCCAAGTAGAGTGGATGAAGTTTTCCTCTAATTACTAATACATTTCTCACAAAAGAAATAAAAATTCTGGGAAGTAATCTAATCACAAATTCAGATCTCATCTGATAAAAAGGACCACAAGAAGGAGACTTTTTCCAATATTTGTTTGAAATGAAATGTGCTTCAGAAATGACGCAGTTTGTTTTGACGCTTTCAAAGTGGAGCTGCTGGGGGTTTATTTTTGAAGTGAAATTTGAAAAGAAATGGATTCAGAGTAGATTAAAATGTTAAATAATTCAAAACTAATCTAAATATTTCACCTGGGTCAGCTATATCAGCTGACTTCAGGTTTTAATAACAAAAAAATTCTTAGTAATTTTTACTGATCCTTTTTTTTTCCCCTTTTATTCCCTATTGATTCCTGTTTAAATTGAACCTTCTCAGGTTTCTGCTATTTTTGTAGTCTCACCTGAAACAGAACAAATTAATTATTTTTCCAGCTCTATCACGGATTAATGAGCTCATAAATGAATAAAATGCAGTAAAACCATGGACTGTCTCTCTTTCTTCTTTTAGCCAAATTTCACAACTTTACCTGTTAATCTATATTAAAGGTGCTACATATTTTGTTTCTTTTGGACTAGAAAGTTTTATTCCCACTTAAATTTTTCTGGAATTTAAATGGTAGAGTTGCCTGATAACCTGAAAACATTCAGTACAAACTTCAAGGTCTGTTAACTTTCTTTTAACACAATATTTACACCACAAAAATGGCTGATTTTCCCTTACACTGAAGGCTCTGTCACATAATTTTGAACACTGATAGAAAAAGGAGATGATTTTACAGAGCAGTTTTATGTCATTGTTTCTCATCAGTTATATTTCCCTGCAATTTAATGCAATCAACAAAATTTGAGAAGTTGCTTTCAATATTATGTAGAACCCTGTAATTTTTAACATAAACCTCCGTGGACCCAGGATAATTTCTAATATATCCCACCACTAACCCTTCCAGCTGGTGCAGGATCCATTGATTGCTGGTGTGCCACACTTTGTTTCGTGTTTTTTAGCCAATTTTAAATCCATTAAACTCAACTTCCCACTTATTCTGTGGCTCCACATCTTAACATTAACCTCCTCTAGGAAACCCTGTCAAAGGATGTCTGAAAATGTAAGTATAGGATGTCTGTTGCATTGCCTTGTCTCTCCTGGCAGAAATAATAACGATAAAGGATTCCAGTAGATCTGTCAGACCTGAGGACTTTCCCACCCCCCAAAATTAAATTTGCTTTCTCTAAATGGGCAGTGCTTGTCCCAGCTTACCTTTCATTTGATTCCTTAAAGTATTAACTGGGACATTCTCCACAGTTTATGCCAGCGATATATTCTTTCCCCATATGTCCCTGGACCAATTTAAATAATTCCTTTATTAAATTTCACCAGCCTTCAAGGATCTGAAATTTCTAATAGAGTCTCCAATTTCCCTTCTTACTTCCTTTGGCTGTCTTGGATATATTTTATCTGATTCTGATGTTTATCAATATTTTTAAAAACTTCTAATCTTCTGATAGCTGATTTGAATGATATCTGGATGCTTTTTAATTCCTCATTTCCAAGCTCTGAAATCTGGTGTCAGATTTTTTCAAATGAAGGGAGCAGAAGTTGTCTCACGTAATTTGACTTTTTTTTGTTCCTGCTCTTAACTATTTCTGAGAATGCTCCGGGTCTTTACCAATGCAACAATTACTGTCAATCCTGATTACATTTAAGATGTTTTGTAGAATATTTTTAGTCTAAATTTGATTTTGTGTGCCTACACCAGATTTATGGGTTTAGAGTGATGCCCACTAACCTTGCTGGGGTTCAGATTCTGCCAGCACTTCCACCTTAAACCAGTGCTGCTGTCATAACTTAGCTGTGAAAACCAGCCACAGGCTAAAGAAAGAGGCACTGAAAGTTCCCTCCAAAGACTTTTTGTTTGGGTTTTTTTAATGGTTTACATTAAAAACAAGGAGGCTTTTTTTAGCACATGCTTAATTTGAAAAGAATAATAACCAAAAAAAGGACTTCATAAAGGACTTTTTGCAGACTATTAGTCCATAATGTGGACCAGACTCAGTGTGTGTGTGTGTATCTTTGTAAATGATTAACTGCAATGGGAAATTACTAGAAACAAGAAATTGGCAGAAGAAATTTTTTTTTTTTTAAAGAACGGTTTAACAAGGATGGATTTTTTTTTTTTTAAAGACCAAACAGCCTGAAAACACCAGAGCCAGGACCAAAGAATCACCAGACTCATCTCATGAATGGGTTGAACAATGGTGTGAGGACAGTGGCAGCTTCAGCTGCTGCATCCTTGGTCCTACAATGTCCCAAATCCCTACAGGCTGCATCCCGCAGAAGGGACACACAACCCAGGCTTGGACAGGAGTTGTGCATCTGAATTTTACATCACAGTCCAGAGGAAATTTTATCCATTGTGGGTGTTCTCCATGACTTTCCTAAGACATGGGACAACTTTTACACACCTTAGACCTCTACTTTTAGATTTTTGATAATGTATTTACATAACAGTGACAAAAAGTGAGACAAGAATAAAACAATTCATTATTAACACGTGGAAAAATATCAGGCCAGGTTGGATGGGGCTTAGATCAACATCTAGAGGAAAATGTCCCTGTCCATGGCAGAGGGTGGGAGGAGATGAACCTTAAGGTCCTTTCCAACACAAACCACTCCTTAATTCTAAGATCTTTTTCTTTAATCGCTTTTTTAAACCACTCTAGAAAATGAAATCCATTATTTTATCTCCATGTGCTTGTCATGTCGTCCCTGGTGCCACGAGCTGTGAACAACAAACTTCATGTAACAAAACCAAGTCTTAGTGGGAGTTTCACAGTAGGCAACAACACCCTCTGATCCAAACCACAGTTGTGTAGCAGATTTAGGGGATCAGACCTCAGGAAAAACATAATCCCCTGACCCCTGATCTACAGCACCCCAAAGTTTAGGGGCAGCTCCTGGAAAAGGGAGCTCAAACCTCCAGCCCTGATGTCTCCAGGAAAGAATCTGAGTGCTGGGACTGGCCCCCTCAAACCTCCTTCCTGAGCTTTCCACATCAAATAAAGCACATTTATTAGGTGAGGGAGCTTGTTTAACAATCAGGTTACATTCACTCACAGTCACCTGGGAAACATAGGTTGCAGCCCTTGATATAATAAATCATTATCAGGATTTTGCACACATTGGAACATATGGGATGCTTTGCCCCATGCTGTGTTTTATACTGAAAGACCTGAGCAGTTTGCATCTGGATCTAAATTGCCTGTAGGGTTCTTTTGGAATATTTGTAACTGCTGTTTCAAAGCATCTCCGACACGCAGCTCTCTCGTGAGCTGCTTGGGCAGCATCGAGATTTCCAAGCTGTTTAAAGGGTATGGTTTTATGGATGAGGACAAATAATACTAATATAGAAAGAAGACACAGATATAAGGATTTGGGCACTGAAAAGGAGGTGGTGCTTCAATCATTCAAACCCGAACATCACAGACAAGGTAAAACCAGATTTATATTAGAACCAAACCAGTATTACTCTAACTCATGCTTCAATGTAAATTTCTCAAAACCACCTGAAAAACACTCTCAGGTCTCAATAAATGTTGATCATTTGAAAATGTTAGGAAAATACTCAACGTATTATTTAAAACATGGTTGTCACTCGCTGGGTGAAGTTGGCTGAATAACCCTTCATGTCCCAGGTTGTTTAATTCGAAATAAAGTTTCCGATGAAAAGTGATAAAGAATAAGGGCTTTAATAAAGAATGACAAAACTGACAGACAAGTTTGTATTCATTACATATTAATTTATAGCATTGGGAGGATTTGGTTTATTCTTTCACCTGGGCAACCAGGAATTATAACCATAAGGACATTCAGACTGTGGATTTTGTCAAATGTGCTGAATTCTATCATTTTTTTGACACCCACTCCAATTTAGCCACAAAATCTTTCTGATTTAAGAAGAAATGCATCACACAGCAGTGTTTTCAGAGAAATTTCAAGTGATAAAAGCTGTGCTCTTTAAAAAGTGACCCAACAGGGCCCGTGGAGGTCACAAGCTTCTGCCAACTTACCCACCAAAAGGATACAAATTTACACATTGGAAAGTCCAAACAGTTGAAAGCAAATCTGTGGTTGCTGCAACACTGGGATCTGTTGTTAATAGGTATGACAAAGCAGTAATAACATCCCAGCATTTTTTTGTATTTCCACTTCAAACAGCAAATCCGACTGAATTTACCTAATACTTCAATAATCCAATTATAACACTTTACCAGTAGAAATCATCGGCGCATAAGCCTGGGAGTCAGTGAAATGAGGGCTATGTTGAGCTGCTCACCCAAGATGCATCACAAACCCTGGCGAACGCGTTCCGCCGGGACTGTCGGGCTCGGCTCACGCGAGGAGTGGGTGGAAAGACCTCGCTGCAAACACAGGGCTGTCAAGCTGGTGGCACATCCTTGCTAACCAGGGCAGGGAGGATGGGGACAAGACACCAGCCAACAAGGGAAAGCTCCCAGCCTTCAAATCAAACCAGAACGCAACCAAATCCTCAGCCTGTACCTCAGCAGCAATGGCACATTTTGGTGTAACCGCCAGAAACCATTGATTTATCGATGAAAACCCGTTTATACAAAAAAACCGTGCTCTCTAAACACAAATTGCTGATATTTTTCAATTCTGGAGGATTTAGTGGCCATAAGTGTCGTTTCATTTCTCTTTTCACAGCCATATCACTTCCTTTTACTCCCTTACCCCATAAATCTGCGCCCAGTGATGGCGGCTCCTGCATATCAGTCTAACACCCTTTTCCCCCCTGAATGCAGTATTTATTTAATGGATCAAGGGAACTATCCTTCAAACAGAATGAGATATTCTATTCACAGCCAGAACGTTAATATGTCAGTAAAGTTACTTGCCTTCAAAGTAGGAGAAAATAAATCTCAAAGGCTTGGATTCGTACAGGGCTGTTAATGAGTGATGATGGTGTGATTTTTCAAGGATTACGTGATGGAGTCAATTCCTTAAATTTAGACAAGGGTTTCAGTCCATATTTTAGTAATTTCAGCAGAAACACCATATGTTTCCCAGGGAAATTGTTGGTGCCTCATCCCTGGAAGTGTTCGAGGCTTGCAGAAGCCTGGTCTAGTGAAAGGTTCCTCTGCCCATGGCAGGGGTGGAATGAGATGAGATTTAGGGTCCATTCCAGTGAAAAACATTTCTGATTCTATAAGATTATGATAAAAAAGTAACTTTCTGTGCTTCAAAATACACCCTGCAACTCAAGGAAGACTTACAAATGCGTGATGACTGGAAAAGCCTCGTGTCAGAGTTAGCCCTAAAAAGTAAAATTAAAGCACAGATTAAATATTGTCCATAGAATAAATACTCCTCTGCTTCCACAAACTGGCACATCTACTCAGATCTGAATTTTTTCAGAGGTTCAAGCCAGTAATTGAGCTGGGTCTGCCTCGTTTCTTTATTTTTGAGAAATGTATGGTTAAATATCAGCTGCAATTAATAGTGTTTTGAAGGATAGATTATTACTGTAATTTCTGCTGACATTTTATGTGCAGTATGTTTTTCTTTACTAATTAAGTACTGTGAACTGTTTTCTGAGGGTTAATACATTTCATAAAATTTCCTATTTATAAATAAGTCAAATTCAGGGTATTTATTTGTAGTTACATGGCAATGTAAACCAGAGATGGGATAAAAGAGGTAGAGTGGACAAAAAGAAACATAGATTTTATCTACTCCATGTTTGGCAGTTGGCTGTGGAAAATATAATCCAGTCATAAATCTATGAACCAGCCCTGAATTTCTATTGCATTACTTTTAAAATAATTGCAGCATTTTCACATCCCCTAAAATGTGCCATAAATCCATAAAAATTATCCATATGTTGTATATCTAGGAATGAATTAATTACATTTCACTGTACTATAAAATACAGATAAAGGAACTCTACCCAGAAAGCTAAAAATGCCTTTAATAGATGATTTTCTGTATGCATAATAAGGAATTATTGTACTGATTATCTAAAAACTGAATTTATGTGGCAAAGAGTTAAAAAATGAATTTAAACTGATGCTTCTCTCTCTCTAAAAGCATTTTTGGGTGCCAGTACTTGGGAGCAGATGGAGTACAAGATACCTGTGCTGAGAAACCTGGCTCAGGTTACACCTGCTGAAAAGCCCAAATCTTGTGGTACTCATCTTCCAATAACAGAACTTCAATTAAGTGCTTAAATGTAACTAAAATGAGGTGTAAAAAATATTTTTCTCATTTTTTTAGGACAACAGCATGTGGAGTCTCACCTGTAAGGTTCATAAACCCTTTCACAGTGTCCGTAAAGAAGAAAGAAAAGAAAGGAAAAGGAAAAATTACTAGGGAACACATTTAGTTTCTCGTATAAGCATGGAGTTACTGAGGTTGGAGAAGACCTCCAAAATCATCCAGTCCAACCTTTGAGCAGATAACACCACACCCACTAAGCTGTGCCACAAAGTACCACACCTACTTAGTTTTTTGAACATTTCCAGGGCTGGTGACTCCACCACTTCCCTGGGGAGACTGTAGCATAGACTTCCTCAAAATCTTTCATTGTTTCAATCTTAAGATATTGGATGTCCCTGTCCAGTAGAATTTCAAATTACAAAGAAATGAATGAAAGAATTTTAAAAATCAAACACAAAACTGGAGCGAGTCTTGTAAGACATTTAGAACAAAATTAAACCGGCATATTCTGCGTATCCTGTCTTTTCTACCACATATTCCTCTAGCTCCCACTGCCCCTTCCCTTGCCAATGAGCACTTTTGCTGCACGGATTTTCTTGAAGAGAAACCAAGTGTTGTGAGAGAAAATGCAACTCTGAAGGAGCCTGGATTTTATCAGCTCATCGTGCTAAGGTCGATGTCCGGAGCCTCCCAGGAACAGGCAAGCTCAGGGATGCATGTCCAGGTGATCACTCACCCTCAAAGGGCACAAAAATGCTGAGGAAAGGAGAGCAGAGCAGCTAAAAGCCCTAAAGTTTAGACACTGAATATCTAGAGGACAGCTGGAAAAGATTTAGGGAGTGTTTCACTCTCTCTCCAAGCAAGGGGTGCCAGCAGAAAACAAATGTAACCCTTTCTACATATTTTTCGTGACAAAAGATGATTCTCAACTTGTGGATGTTTTTAATATTTAGACAGAAAAACCTAACTCTGAAAGGATGTTCAAGAAATGTTATGGAAAAGGAAGACTGATACTTCAAAAAACAGAGGGAGAAAGTGAAGTCACAAAGGAGTGGGACTGATCCAAGACTAAGAGCCAGCCCCCTTCCCAGCCCTGAGGTTCCCACTAAACCTTGGATGTTGATGAAGTGATGGTTGTGTCCTGAGACAAACATTCCTGATTAATCCCTGGAAAGGGGTTAAATTTTTCAGAGGAAGCACCAAGGACTGGTGAAATGTGGAGGGTGAATATCTGTATGGTGCTGTCAAAATTTTGGGGAACATTAAGAATAAAAAGAATGGTCTGAGGTGAAAATGCTGCATTACAAAAAGGGCAAGATCTAAAGAAAACAGGAACATGTCTGCTGTGACAACTCATGTAAAGGAAAACCCCAACATCCAGAAAGGGGTACAATTTTTTAATGGATAACTGCTTGGGAAGAGGTTTTTTAACCAGGCATGAAGAGCTCACAGTGTGAAGAAACGGGACAAGCAGCCTCAATACCTTCGAAATTATTTCCAAGAGCCAGTGAACAGTTCAAGAGCAAAGAAACAAACCACTGATGTGTGACATTTATTAATTCTGTGACAAGAACCCACATCCATAAAATGCTGGGCACAGACAGGGCCAAAACAGAGAGCTGGTAGGGTTTGGGCTGCCAAAAGCTGCCGGCACTTCTTATGTGCTTAGGACTGCACAAAGAAAGGCTTAGGCAGAGCCAGTGTTAAAACATTCAGCTACAACTTAGGTATCTGGCCCCATGTAAGTTGTACCACAGCTTTACCCCAGATTTATATCTTAAACTGGGATTTTAGGAGTTGCTGATGGCACTTGTGCACCATGCAGAGGTGACATCTCAAACTCCTTGTTCACAGAGCCAGAACTGAGAGCAGAAACCACATTTGTGGGGTCAAAAAACCAGCACCTGGGTGAGAACATACAACATCTCCACAAACACCTTTACCCTGATGCAGTTGCATCTCTGCTAATGCTTTCACTCTGACAGGAACTCATGCAAGGTGCTCTGTGAACAGATCCTGACATCACCATGCAAATCCTGGATTTTTCTCTATCTTGAGACCATTTTCTCTAATGGTTTGTTTGAACAGTGCCAAGCATAGTTGAGGTCTCCTTGGTTGGGACCTTTAGGAATTTTTTTCAGCACAAAGGAAAACAAACAAGTAGCTAATAGCAATCTGTCACACCTAAAATCCATCCAGCCATCGCTCTGTGGTGCAGCCGTGCCTTTTATGTGGTTTGTTAAATGTCTTGCACAGTGTGTGGGTGTTGCATAAGTAATAAATAATAATAACTAATATTTTTTTATGCTTATAACAGTGACTAAACCACAAACATGCTGACTAACACTGTCTCACTAGCTACCTCCACTGTCTGCACTCTAAATGCATTCATCTTTGCCCTTTTTCAACCTGCTCTTTCTCATCTGAAAGAAGGCAGGGTCAAATTAGATATTAGGAAAAATTCTTCCCTGTAAGGGTGCTGAGGCCCTAGCAAGGGTTTCCCAGAGAAGCTGGGGCTGCCCCTGGATCCATGGAAATATCCAAGGCCAGGTTGGACAGGGCTTGGAGCAACCTGGGATAGTGGAATGTGTCCCTGCCCTTGGCAGGGGTGGCACTTGGTGAGCTTAAAGTTCCCTCCCAAATAAAATAATTCTGGTATTTTACAACTCTATGGTGATTCTTATATGAGAAGTTACCAACCCAAATGTGACACAGAAGAGACATCTCTACAGCAAAGGAAATTATATTAATAACATCTTCATATGGACAGGCGTAGTTCACAACAGGACATTGCTTCCCAACCAGCCAAGCCTCTGCACATGTGCTACCTCCATCTTCTCCTTCCAAGGACGTTTTATTTACCCAAGGAGCCAAATGCATCTTTCACCTTAGAAAGGGAAGAGCCAGTCCAGGGACGGGCACCTAGGCTTGTATTTAATGTGCTTGTGCTTTTATCCAATCCTATTTCACATATCTACTATTCCTCAAGGAGCTGGGGGAGCTGCTCCTCTCTTCTTGTGCCCCCTGGGGCTGCCTTTGCTGGAGAGTGGAGCAGGTGGGCTTCTGGACATGGACTCTGAGAGCACTGAAAGCAAAGCACATCCAGGGGAAAAGCAGAGGGAGATGAATCCTTTATATCAATATTATTTATATCAGTACAAATACGAGGAAAAGTCCAGAGGTTTCCTTATTGGCCAGCAGCTCTGGCAATCAGAAAAGAGCAGGTGAGATGGAGGGACTCACCTTTGACTCCTGAAACATTGACAGGTCCTGAAGGATCTGTCAAACAGCTCTAAATCCATGTTGTATGCATGGAGAGGCGAGGCTGGAGGGATAAACCATGATGAGATTTGACACCTCTCTTTATCGCAGGCGGAACCAGGCCCCGGATTTTTAATACTAATGCTTTGGGACATTTAAAATCCACATGTGAGGCTTGGCTCTCTCCCTGCTGTTTACATGATAAAGTGACATTCTGATTCAGTCTATCTCATCAAATTCATGATTTCAGAAGTTCCTCTAAATATGTCTGCAGCATCACGCTAACTTTTCAATACCTCCATGTCAATACATGCCAGTTGCTTAGGGTTATTTTTTATTCCTCTTGGAAGGAAGGTCAAAACGGC
Source organism: Cyanistes caeruleus (assembly GCF_971803275.1). Lineage (NCBI taxonomy): Eukaryota > Metazoa > Chordata > Aves > Passeriformes > Paridae > Cyanistes > Cyanistes caeruleus. The sequence continues at coordinate 38,758,927 of NC_141707.1, forward strand.
AATGCAAATATATTAGGGGGAAAAAAATGCATTCAAGTAACATTACTTGTTTCTGGAGTCAAGATGCCAGTCCATCTTTAAATCACGCAGTTGAGTATTCAATTCACAAATACAATGAGGGTACTTTTAAATTTTAACTGTCATATTCTGTTATGTGGCCTGATGTTAAGTTGCATTATGCTAGCAGTGAATGGGATAGGACAGAACATAATTCACTGCATTATAAACAGCATAACATAACTTGACAACTGGAATTTAAAAGGAGGAAATTCTTTAACCATAGGATCATAGTGTATATTCCTATACATTTATAAACCCAGCAGCAAAAGAGCCAAGCAGAAAAGCTGAGCGTGTACCTATTGCCAAGAAACAAATGTTGTCTCATTTGTGGGGCATGTAAATAATTTGGGGGTGTTTTCTTTACATTTTAATTTCCCAACTGCACAGCTGCCACTTCCCTTTCCGTGCTACTTAGGGAGGCTGGTGGTGGCATCATCTGAAAACTTTCATACCTAAGCCACAGAGCAGCATTCACTTTTACTGAAGCTGTTTTGTTTGCTCTCCTGGGCTAAAATAAAGAATGAAGTAACACATTTCTCCAGCATGAATATGCTAACAGCCATAAATCTGCTCCCTGGCATTACTGTAGAACAAACCATAGTAAATGTTTAAAAATGTGCTCCTAAAATAAGCCCTGACTGAGCTTTGATGTCACTTTATTTAATTCACATTGGCATTGCATACACAGCTCAGTTTACCAGAGAGGATTCATTCTTTACTGAAGCATAATTACATTATCAGATATTCAGTAGAGGCCATAAACCACAAAATGGAAATTAGACTGTCAATGGCCATTTTATACTACAAGGATTATTGTATTTTAACGTTTGTGTTGTCAACCACTGTGCTGGCAATCTAGCATGTGGACCCCAATTTTCAACATCACTCTAACCTGAATAAAATTTAAATATATGAACACCAAATTGAACAATCAATAACAATCTTTTAAGCTATATAAGCTTCTGACTGGCAGCAAACTAAGCAACAGCACAGAGGCAAATCGATCAGGAAGCTCTGTTTTCCTTCCTAGTCCTATGCATTTCAGGCTGAGGAAAACTTCTTTTGGGGAATTGTTACCCAATCTCCAATAATAATAATAAAAAAAAAAAAAGTTTAAAAAGTAAACTACAGCTTTCTCTCCCTTGCCCACTCAGATTTGTAAATGGAATTTATTGCACGCAGTGTCCTCTTATAGATTAAATTAATGTTATTGTAAAGAGGTTTAATGCTCAAAGATATTTATGACTCATGCTGAGAAAGAAGCTGTACTCAGTTATGATGATTAATATAATTTTCCCAAGTTCTCACAGATGAAATTGCTCCATGTGCATATTTTGAGTACAAAACAGATAACCATAACTCTGAGAAAAGGCAGCCATGATTGTTATTGATGCATCATTTGGAATTTCTTGTGGAGCACATGAAATATTTTTGCTGGGTTTAGTTTCTGCTTGATGGGCAACGGGAGAAGCAACATTCACATCAACCCAACCTGTGTTTGTGGTTTTGATCTTGGCATAACAAAAGTTACAAAGAGTTTGTTTTAATGGTCAACCACTAATAAGACAGGCTGTGATTTAAAACTTATATCCTCTGTCCAGGATGAAGACTAAATGAGATAAGATTTGACAACTTATATCAAGGAACTGAAGATTTACCAACTCCTCAGGCACACAGGTCAGAAAATGGTAAAATCTCAGCATTGTTGCAGTTAAAGCCTGGAAATGGATCACACATGTCTGATTAGAAAAGCTCTGCAGCAGCTCTGCAAGGTCAGGGAAGATTAAACTAAACATTTCCCAACACAAGAAAGATGCTGACCTGTTGGAGCAAAACCAGAGGAGGCCACGGTGCTGCTCCAGGGCTGGAACCCCTCTGGAGCCAGGCTGGGAGAGCTGGGAATGTTCCCCTGGAGAAGGGAAGGATCCAGGGAGAGCTGGGAATGTTCCCCTGAAGAAAGGAAGGATCCAGGGAGAGCTGGGAATGTTCCCCTGGAGAAGGGAAGGATCCAGGGAGAGCTGGGAATGTTCCCCTGGAGAAGGGAAGGATCCAGGGAGAGCTCCGAGCCCCTTGCAGGGCCTGAAGGGGCTCCAGGAGAGCTGGAGAGGGACTGGGGACAAGGGATGGAGGGACAGGAGCCAGGGAATGGCTCCCAGTGCCAGAGGACAGGGATGGATGGGATATTGGGAATTGGGAATTCCTGTCTGGGAGGGTGGGCAGGCCCTGGCACAGGGTGCCCAGAGCAGCTGTGGCTGCTCCTGGATCCCTGGGAGTGCCCAGGCCAGGCTGGACAGGGCTTGGAGCAGCCTGGGACAGTGGGAGGTGTCCCTGCCCATGGTAGGGGGTAGAACTGGATGAGCTTTAAGGTCCCTTCCACCCCAAATCATTCCATGATTCCCTGATCTCCATTCCTTACCTTTTTGAGGGTCAGCCCTCACTAACAGCAAACTTTACAAATGTTAATTTAACAACCTCCCCATTATGGACTAAACTTTACTATAATTAGATTGAAGCGCTGTGACTGCTGCACACTCCAGTTCCAAACTGTGAAATTTCTTTTCAGATTTTAGTTAATCTATTTGCTGTCCTGTGAGAATAGCAAACTAGAGTCTGTGTAAAAAATGGAAAAATTCTTCTTATTTAATAGGCAACAATAGTTGAAGGCAATGATTTCTTGAAATAAAAATATGTTGATTCCTATCAATAAATCAATGTTAAATGTTGTCTAAGTTGAAACAATTTTATAATTTAAGTTTGATGATACCATAAATGTTATAGATATTAGGCACTCGATACCCTTTCTGCACAAATCATGCTTCCCCAACCTGGGTCAAAGAGGACAGAATTTGGTCTGAAAGTGCAGTGAACAATGCACAGCCACAAATGGACTCATAAAATCATTGCCAGACAATGATGGGCATTTTAAAAATGTCTTTTTAAAAAGACATTAAAAAGTGCCAGAAAAATTTTCTCCAAACTTTTCACACACTTTGGTTAAATCTCCTGCTTAAATCTTTTTTTTTTCCCCCTCTAAGTAATATTTAATACTATAAACATCTTTGACATAAATGTTTCTTTGATGAAATACAAATATATTTCCCACTTCATCACATCATTTGCCCCATGCTTCAGTTTCCAGAGCCCTTTTGAAAACCACACACTCCAAGTTAATTGGTTTAATCTGGTTGTGGGGATTAGCTTTTTTAACCTGCAGTTACATATGAAACAATTATATATGAAATATTGATTGTTCATTAATGTGGGGAATATCTCTCTTAATGCATTTTGTAAGAGTTCAGGCTCCTGGAGTGTGGAAACTCTGGAGATGACTAGGGAATTTTAACTAGCTTTTAAAGTTGTAAATGTTCTTTTAAATAGCTCAAAGTCTGAAGTCAGTATGAAGGTGTTATATATGTAAAAAGACATAAAAATGAATTTTAATAAATCAGTGTCACTGTACTCAAAAATATATAATTCTTACAGATACTCCTTTCAGCTTTGAGTCAGTTAAAATGAGTGTTTTAGTGCTTATAAAGGCATTCTCACTGTTGGCTTGTTTGGGATCTGGTCTGTATTTGGAGTGCTCGTTTCTAAATGAAAGAGTCAAATCATTTGTGGTACAAATTCAAATAACAACAAAAACAATTTTCTACAATGATATCAAGTAATACAAACTCCAGTTTTAAAATTTGCAGCAATTGCAGCTTCGGAAATCAAAAAAATTCTCAACTTCCAAACAAATTCAGTCCAAAGACTGAATTTTAAAGCATAGAATCACAAACCAGGTGGATTTTGTCTCTCAGAATGCAAGACATTATTTGTTATGAAGGACATTATTATATTTATATTATATTATATTTTTATATTATATTTATTGTTATAAAGTGCATTATTTGTAGCCAATTTAAGACTCACATTTACTGGTGAAGGTTGAGAACCACGTGAGGTGTCCATAAAACCATTGTTACTTCTGGAGGGGTTTTTGTCACTTTGGGATTTCTGGCATTTCATTATCATACAGAAATTCCACTCTCAGTAACAAAAATTTGCAATCTTTGCAGAGTCAATGTACAGTAATCATGATTTTTAAAGGAGAACATTATGAAATGGTCAAAGTTCTCCATGAAGAGTAGACCCATGTGAATCCATTCAGCCTAAAAAATAAGCAGTTTTCCCTACCCCTGCCATCTTAGGTCCTAAATCTTCTTTAATCATAAACCCCCAGACTCTCATTCTGGGAATAATGCACACTTGTTAAAAGATTAAAAATCTAATTTTTTAAAGAATCCTTTTTAAAACAGGTAGAATTTCTCCAAAAGGCCATTCAAAAATTTGAACAATGCACGTTCTTCCAAACTCTTGCATAACCTGATTGCTACAGAAATCCATGCAAAACACCAAATTATCAGGTCAATACATTGCATCCACCATTTTTCTCAAGAATTACTGTAGAAGATGATAATCTAAACAAAAATTCCCAGAAATCTTTCTTCACTCTGCAATTTATTCCAGTTTCCATCCTCCTCCTTCTTTATGATAACTCTTGTCAGCTATCATTATAAGTGAACAACACAAAGGCTTAAAGACATACCCTCTGGTTAAAAATGAAAAAATAAAAAAAAAATAAACCCACAGCTTTCAAGTGTGAACCGGATTAATCACACATAATAATTATACAAAGTGATAACACTTATTATAAGATCACATAAACACCGTTAAACCAGCAGTGGCAGTAACCTTTAGGAAGGAAAAAAATAAAGCCACCAAAAATAATACAAATCAAAGTTTCTGTTGGGAAGACGTGCTGGCTGAGGTTTCTCTGAAAGCCTGAATGAAATGAATGTGAAGCATTTCAAAGCAAATGGCAGTCACAGCTGATTTGCATGTTCCATACATCTTCAAAATGCAGCATAAAAACCAGAGACAAAATGAGGGGTGGGGAAATTTCCCCGTCCCCAATCTCTCATCCCTCAGCACTCCTCAGCCACGCACAAACCTCGTTTCCTAAGCTTGTTTTCTAGATCGTCAATGTAATTATCCAACAATTCCTGCTCTCCATATTAGAAACTCTTTGTTGAGCTTCGTGCAGTTCTAAACCAATGCTTTCAAAGACTTTTTTTAATTATTTTTTTTTCTTATTGCATTAGCTGTGGCTTCAAACACATCAGCCTTTTTCTTCCAACTGCTTTGTTTTCTCTTAAGAAACTCCACTTTGTTGAAAGTTTCATTTTGATCTCATATTATCACTCATTTCTATAATTCCCACTAAGTATCTGAGGAATAGTTTCCAACAAATTCTTCATGGACAACACACTTTTTTTTTTTTAAGCAAAATAAATCCTTGTGAATTCTGGTACCAAGGAGAGAATTTGCCATTTCAAGTGTCAGGGTGAGCAGAAGACTGTGAGGCACTTCCAGAGGGGCAGGATATAATCCATGGATTTGAGGATAATCCAGGCCACAAACCTGTTACAGCTTTCCCATTCCAAGTCAATCAGTATTAGAAATTTTCTGATGGGGGGGAGTCATGATCTGGTTGACAGGGTGTGATCAGCCAGAGGTTGGACTTGATCTCAGAGGTGTTGTCCAAACAAAATGATCCTGTGATTCTGCAAAGGTCGAGGTCAGGCAAAGGGGGAAAGTGGGAGAGCAGTATATGAGGTATAGGAGGTTAAGGAAGAGGAAATTTAAGAAATTTTACTCTACAGGCAGGTAAAAAAATAAAATCCCTTGCAATTTTTCAATCTCTATTCAGAGTGCAAGCACATAAGATTATCAAATGTTATTGAGAAGATAGATTTAGGGAGTGGCAATGGGTGTATGAAATTACTGAGTGCACAAGTATTTATATAAATAAAAGCAAAATAATTAGGGATGGTGGGAAATTCTGCAGGTCGTGATCAGAACAGGGTTTAGGCAATATTCTCATTTTCATAGAGCAGAGAGAGGGCTTGAACCTGGGCTGCCCAACATCACAACAAGAGGTGGAATTGATGTTGGTGAAACAAGGGCTCTGAGCTGCTGACAGAGCCTCTGATGTGAGACAGCAAAAAACAAAAACACAGAAATTCTTGGAGAAACCTTCATTCGTAAAAATAATCAGAAATAAAAGCACACCTGGCCTTGTTAAATGTCTGTACAAATGTAGCACTAAAATGAAGTGAATCTAACCTTCATATTAATTAACAGTGTGTAACAACTACTACAAGAAAAATAATTGCAAATATAAGAAAGAAACAGCTTGTTCATGGATTTTTCTTCCTCCCCTCTTCCAAACAAGTGACATTTTGCTATTTGCCTATTGTCCAAGAATTTGTTTGGGATCATTAAATATATAAGGGGCTCAGATATCTATATTTTACCTTTCTGTCAAATATTTACATGTCATACACAGGACCTCACCAAGGAGTTGTTGTGATTAGTTGCCAAGAAGCATCAAGAATCAAATAGGATTGTTAGTGTTTAAGGGTTTTCCTGTTTATTTCTACAAACACACAGGATAAACACTGTCAGGCCAAAGTAAACTATAGAGTACACATTTTTTTTTCCAAAACTAATACCCTATAAAAGCCCAGGATGGTTGAAAACCACATTTCAACCAATTCATTCTGATGACTTGTGCCATGCGTGAAGGCTCAAGGATATTCCATAACCCAGAGACCCTGTTGATTAATTAAAATTATAATTAAAAAGCCACCCTTGGTTTAGACCTAATAGTCGATGAAGTTCCTCCTAAACACACCAAAAATGGTCAACATTTGGAACTGATCAAGTTAAATAGATATGGGATATAGTTTTATGAAACAAAACCTCAAATTCAGCTTAGATTGAAAGGAAAAAACAACAGCCCAGCACCACATATGTACAGTATTATAAAATCTGAGACACCACGCCAAAGACTGAATTTTGAGTGACATTCAAAAGATTTTCGTTAAATTATCCGTTTGTTTCAGTCATTGGAGAACTATTTAGTCACTTAACTCTCCCTGCTGAATTTTTTTCAGATGCCAATTGACAGAGAAAATTCATTCCAACTCAAGATAAATCCCTGCTTCCACTGCCAAGGGTATCCCTGCCATAGACAATTATTAGTCTGGAGGGGACTTTTTCTTTCTTCTTGAAATTTAGATCCTTCTAAGAAACCTGTGCTCAATTAAGTACTTCATTAAACTGACAAACTGGTAAGTCTACCTTTGTGCTTTGTTTCTTCTGAAGCAAAATTAAAGAACATGAAATGGAAGAAACATTCATATCTAGAGATCAGTAAAGAATTTGTTCTCCAACTCAGAAGGTAGAATAGCAAAATGGGGTGAAAAAAAAACAATTTAGGCCAAACAAGCACTTATTTTATTAACTGTTTTGGGTTTGGTTTTTTTTAAATATTCAAAATTAAAGTATTTATTTTCAAATGGAACAAACACAATTATATATCCTGTCTTCCTGTTTGTTTTCTAGTATTAATTACATCACACTGTTACCCATGAAAGTACTGAATTTGTCCATGTTTGTCCCCTGTGCTCTGTCCTGAGGTGTTTTAAGTGGCCAACTTATTATCAAGCATCTGAAAATTTCCTGTGAAATAAACAACAATAAAAAGGGCAGAACAGAATGAGAAATTTCATCATTTAAAATGCTTAAACTCTAGAGACAGAATAAGGATGAAAATTGCTCAGAATTAGGTCAAAAGGACAGAGAGTTTGCTTTGCTGGGAAGTTTTCAGAAAATCACCATATTCTTGAAAAACAGGATATTCTAAGTAATAAAAATATAGTCTTGAAAAAGAGAAGCATTATAATAGTTTGCAAAATACAGGTAGGAGTTTTGTTTGGTTAAATATAAAATTAAGTACATAATTCCAGCGAGACTAACTGAAGTGTAATTTAAATTATAAAATTATGGCTAATAAACTTTGTGTCATCAAAAAATTTTAAGGAGAAATTTGAAAAAAAACATTTTGCTTCTTAGGAAGCTGTGTAGAGCAAGATACATTCTCAATATGGCAGGTCAACTCATATTTAAATGAACCTTTGGAGGTTCCTAAAATGCATTTATTTCCAATATGGTTATGGTACAAATAAGGACTTCACCATTTGTGACCTGTGCTTGGCATTTGAACTATTACATATCAGAAAAAAAAAAAAAAATATAGTACTGCATTCTGTGTTGATCTTTACATTTAAAAAACAATTCATCATGTCATAAGAAAGGATCTAGAACAAAAATTTGGGATTTTTTTCCTCAATGGTATCACACCATTATTGGATCTCACAAAGGACAGCATGGGTTTTACTCATTAATTTGCAAATTTGTTAAAAGCATGGAGAAAGGGTTCTCTCAAACCCAAATTCTGGAGGTTCGTCCATTTGTTGGCTTGGGAAGGTTTGCTCCAAAAAGCAAGAGCAGTGAATTGTTTGAGATGTTGCTAAAAGATTTCTTTGCAGGCCAAAGTGAGAGCCTGTGTCAGCCATGGGAAATCTCATTTTAATGTTGGTTGTCTCCAGGTCCAGCTCAAGGCACCCAAAGTGAGTCAGCATCACCATGGGACCCACACATCCTGAGCTCAAACCCCACCCAGGAAGGGCCCATCCTGTGCCCTGGACTATTCCAGAATTGCCATTAACAGAGAAATTAATCTTTCTCCATTTTTCTCATCATAGAAGAAAATAGATTGGAAATGTGAGGAAAAAACCCCCGTGGACAAGTAAGGCTTAAAGCAAAAATAGGGTTCAGTCCTAAATCCCTCATGTGCCTGGAAATCCCACTGCGCTTTTCCCATCTTGGTGCTTAATAATTAGTCATTAACTCCTGTCCTGCAATGAGCAGAACACACTCATCTCCCCCTCCCTTGACCAGATTGGGCTCGTGTTGATTATTTTAACAGACTAATTTAATTCAGGTTTCTGTAGTTTCTCTAGGAATTTGCCAAGCAGAAATTTATCAGATTCCATATAAATCTATGTCAGGGGGAACTTTAATGGAAATGACTACATTAAGAATTCAGGATTGGGCCCTTAATAGCTGCTATAATTTATCATCTTTTTAATATGGAGAAATCAGTAAAATGAAATATTCTAAAGACGTAAAAGTAATAACCCAATCATTTAATATGAAAGAATAACTAGACAATACTGCCCTGAAGAACTATAGATAGCCTGACAAAAAGGCACTGAATATGAAAGACAGAAAAGCATTGGTAATAATTCCAAGGAAATATTGTATTCCTGAAAAAAATACCAGGGAAAAGAAAACAAAACCAATCCATTCTTCTAGATCCTGGTCCTTGTTTTTAGAGGCCTTCAGACACAGCTTTGGGGGCATTTTGAGGACAGAAATGGTTATCCTGACTCAGAATGTAGGAGAGAAAGGGAAGGTCCTGGCCAAATGTGAAAGGAGATCAATTCCTTGGGAAAATTTGCAATTTTGATAGGTTATGAGCAAGAAAAATGCATAAATTTGCTGTAGGTAACTATTAGCTGCTTTTTCATCTATAGTGATTATAACTCCATAAAAACATGTTTTGAAGGTAATATAACCTAAATAATAACTGGGAATGAAAGCAGAAATGTATGAAAATCAGAGGCTGTCACTTCAGTCATAATATTAAAACTAAACACAAACTCTAATAGAAAGGAAAATAATCTGGTTTACATTTGGTACCAATGCACAGCTTCCAACAGGAGAAATCAAATCCCTTTGAAAAGAAGATTAATACTCACAGCCTGCTCCCATCTCCAGGGAAACTGAGGCAGGGAATTTTTGCCTCCTCTGGCTGTAGAGGCCAGAGGCAGAACCGTGCTGGAAGGGGAGCAGCCCAGGAAGGTGGACCTGGTGTTGGTGGGAGGGGACACAGGAATGTCCTGCAGGTGTGGGCACACCCTGAAGGGCAGCTGGTCACTCCATCTTTGTGATTCCAGCTCAGATTTATTTCCTTTCATTGATGATTCCCAAGAAAAAATGGAGAGCTGAGCTCCAAAAGCTGCCTGTCCCTGTGGATTTGGAGCAATCCTGGTGCTCCTGAAATGTAAAAACAAAAATCCCTGCCCAGCTGCTGTCAGACTCTGAGAAACTTCCAGGGACCTCCAGATCTTCAGTCATAAGATGGGATATGGCCTTAACTATCTTCAAATATGAAAAAAAATGTGACTTTTTCCTAAAGGTTATTTACAAAACAGAAGATCATTTCAGCTGTGCAGTGATAAAGACTTCACATTAAATATATTTAAACTTGCTACAAAAATACCTTAAAACACAGCACAGAACAGAAAGGCCTTTTATGGGTTTTTTTGCTTTTCTGCAATGGGAAATTACCATTTGCCTTTTTTAGTATTGCATGAACTGTGATAAATTAATCCTTATTTGCCAAAGGAAAAAAAGAAAAGCCCTCAGCCAATTAAAAGTGTTTGTGCTGCATGTCCACTGCTACAGGGGCAGGATGCAAACTTCCATCTGTGACTGCCAAAAAAAAAAATGGTTGTGCAGCTCTGGAGATGCTTTGCTGAACTCCAGCAACACCACTTAACAATTAAGCTAACTGATAAAACTAAAAATGCTGCTAACTCCCATTTGTAATAAGCTAAATTGCCTGCAACTAATTTAAACAATAAGGGAGCCAGGCTGTGAGCTGTTATCTGTGGCCAGTTGAGCAAAATGCTTTATTTGCCATCTCTTCATAAGCATAGATTAGCTCCTAAAACCTGTTCTGCAAGTGGACAGCAGAATGTGGCCTCAGAAGAGTTAAATTCTGCAGAGATTTCACCACCTGAGCTTGACAAACTTGCCATTTTCTGATAAAATATAAATATGCAAAACTTTTAGTTTCAAGCTGCACATTTCTCTTTTTTTTTTTTTTTTTTTTCCTTTTTGATTTTCTTCTAAAGCTTAAAAGTTTCCTTTGGGTTGAGGTATTTCTAAAGGTATAATGAAATCACAACCTTGAAACAACAAAAAAGCACCAGAGCATGGGATGTGCTCTGGTTGCTTCCTGCACTGCTAAAAAAATTAGCTCAAATCCCAAGATCCATCCTCAGGAGCTTAATTGCTTCAAAGAATAGGAATCTTGTCAAATTCAGTCCAAACAAACATAATCAGTAGCTTTCAAAGCTTGTTTGACATTGAGGAGGCATAGAAAACAACCCAGGAACCAAAGAAACACACATCGACGGTCTGTCAAAATTTTTTGTCAGACATGATGCTATTATCAAGGCACATCAGAATGAAATAAAGTGACCTGGCTGACCACGGGCTTACAAATGTCTTGGGAAGGAAGGGAAAACGGTGAATCAAAAGGTAGCTTTGTTGAACGTCCCCCCAGGCCTTCTTATTGACAGGGATGACAATGGTCCCAGGATGCACCATTATCTATGACCAGCAAGCAGACATCAAATGCTACCGAGCTGTCTCTGTCAGAATAGAAAATGCTGCTCACAATATACAGGGCTTGTTACATTTTGTTCAGCAAAGGTTTGTCAAAAGCCAGGGTCACTCTGTGTGTGCACTGCCCTGAAGGGTAATTTTAAAAGGCAAGGAGAGATGCACTTGATTCTTCAGTGTTTCTCCTGGAAGGAGACTTGGAGTCTGTGGATGACCAAAAATGTTTTGAAAATCAAAGAGTGACTCAGAAAAAAAAAAATAAAAAATGAAGGAAAACAAAGTAAAGCACAGCTAATAGATGCTCGCCACGGCCGCCCTGTTAGAAGGCAAAGCACTTTTCAAAACAAACAGGTTGGGGAATTATTCCCATATTTAGATGTTGGTTTTTTTTTCAATAAAAATTGAGTTGATTTCTAATACATCAGGGGTGGGTGCTACTGTAAAGGGATGACTCAAATTGCAGTGGATAAGTACACCCTCTTCAAGTATCTGTGTTGCAGCATTGTGAAGTTAATTGCAGGAAAAATATTTATACTGGCGAGAAAAGAATTGTTAATATGGTACCCTTTGGAAAGAAAAGAGAGAGGCTGTATATACAAACTCCAACCTCAGAAATGTTTGGGTAAACTTTGCTTTTCTGTGAACATCTGCTAAGCACACACTGAGGGACCAAAGTCCAAATGCACCTCACTAATTGACACAGAAATGTTTTTTTAATGATTACGTGGCTGAAAAAAAACCCCAAACCTTAAAACAAAACAACTGGAGGGTGCAAAGAATATTTTGGTGGGGGTGAAAGGAACTATTGATACAGACATTATGGAAGTTGTCCACTTCTTCCTGCTTATGGGTCAGCTCTTCCTTTCTCATTTTGTTTTCTTATCGTTATCATTTCTAGGGTACAAATTTACCAAGAGAGCAAAAAATGAGCCAAAAAATCTCCCTGGTGCTACCCTAGAGACCAGGAAACACAAATTGACCCTCCACTGTTAACTTTACAGTCATATCCTGCCTGAAAATGTTATTTTAATGCCATCTGCACCTTTCTGCCATGCCCCCCGTAGCTGGTGCCATGTAGGGGTCTGGTGCTCATCCCCAAAATCTGAGTGTCCTGAAAGCATCGTGTTCCTTCCCCTCAGGCCTCAGCAATCCAGACCCATTTCCCTGCTGGCTTCTGCTATTGATTATTGTGACTCCTCAGAGCATGTAATTGTCTTGTTTTCTCTCTTTCTTTCTTAAGGAGAAATTACAGAATAAAGAAGAGAAGAACCCAGTTACAGCCTTTTACTTCAGGTTTGCGACTCCGAGGTCGCAGCTGATGCTCCACTGTCCGCGGCCTGTGATTTTCAGGACAGAAATTAGGATAATAGTCTATCAAATGTACTTTTTCTCCTCCTAGGCCAATCTCAAGAGGATAGACACGATCCTTTTGCGTCTCATGGGATGTGCTCTTTTGTCCCCAAACACAAAGCTATTAATTCAATGCAATAGTTTCTTTTTCCTTGCCCTGGGAGTCACAATATGCTGTGAGTAGGGCTGGCTTGTCTCTCCTTCCTCACTTGTGAGTGCCATGAGAGGCTCTGCACACCGAGGATTTACCCACCAGTACTTCTGCAGCAATTTCCTCAAAGCCTTTACACCTTCCTCCTTGCCCTTTTCCCCCCATTTCTCACTATTTTTGTGGTCCATAAACAAGCAGAATTTTCAGTAGAGGTGTCCTTGGGTTAAATACAGCCTCTATTTTTTTTTTGGCTGTCAATTATTGATATAGACATAAACAAAGGGGGGAAAAAAAATAAAAGAAAATTAATATCTTCCTCATCAGTAAATTCAATGCTTGGTTAAAACATCTGCATTAAAATTCTTGCACATCCTAGCCCTGGAAATCTTCCCGGATATCTTCCTGGTGACTTCCGTGCTGCAATACCCCACGGGAAATTTAGAGCTTTAAGGTGTCTTTAGCATTTTGACTTCAAAGCCTTCACAGAAGAACAGTTGCCTGATGCCATCTGGGAGGAAAAGAAGGCACAAATGTATCTGCAATCCTTTCTGACCCCCATTCAGCCCTGCATTGAACAGCTCCCTGAGACCAGAGGCACTGGACCAAACCTGTCTGAACAGGGTGTGGGTTGGTTTTCTTCAGGTTTCAGATGTACCACAGAGGCAAAAGAGTTGGCAACTATAAAATTCTGTAAAATCCTATTTATTAAATAAACCCTGTTCTACTCACCACAGGACTCATTTCCATGATTCCTGACCACGACAACATCCTCAGCCTCCCGTCCTCCTTTCACAGTATTTCACCTTTGTTTAGAATCAAATTAAATTGGGGAAAAAAAGAAAATAAAGGCAGCATCGACCTTCCTTAATTGTGCAGCCCCAGGGTGATGAAAACAACCAACCTGAGGCTGAGGGAGCCTCACACAGGAGGTTATTCTGCGTGGAACGAGGTAACACACACGTGGGTGTGACATTCCCACCCCAAAAATCAGGAGCACGACATCACCTCAGATTAGTTGCCCCTCAGCAAGAAATTTGAGCAGCACCTGTGGTTCCCCAGTGCCTGCCTGGCCCTGCAATAACCCTCTTAATTTCTGAGCTACAGAGGGCTTACCATTAATGACAGCTACGTTCTTGCTCTAAGGATAGACACCAAGCAAACGAGGATGATTGCAGATGTTCAAGAGTAAATGTGAAAGGAAAGGAATGAGCATTAAAAAAAAAAAAAAAAGGGGGGGAGAGAGGGAGTATTGATTCAGTGTGACTGATGTGAATGAGTTAAATGATTGACTATGAAGTGTGAATTCAAATTTACTGTGAATGGAATTTACTGTGAGTGGAACAGAGTATGCATGACCATGACTGAGTGTGACTAGGTATCATTAGGAAGAACTAAGCGAATATGAGTGGAAAGCACTGATTATCTCCCCTGTAATCTATAAATAAACAGTAGTGCAGCAAGTTTTGAAAAATGTATTTAATAAGGGATTTCCACTGCCTGAATAAACTTGCTGAGGCCAGACAGCCTGATCTGGAGGAAAATGTATCATTTTACTCAAAGGTCTGTCATGTAATAATACGTGAGCTCATATCTGACAGGAACAAAATAGGCCTGAATTTACAGCAAAATGGAACCTCTGGACTGATAATAAACGTCTTTCCAATTACAAATTTGCTAACTCATATGATGCCAATTATCCTCTCTTCTGCTTATGGGTATTTTCCTAACATACACGCTTAAATTCAGAAATATGGACATTCTGGACCAATGGTGTCTCCTGCAGATCAATAAAATAAAGTTTTATTAGCACAAAACAACTGTCCTTTGGCCCAGTGACCAAACAAGAGTCCAGTTTGCACCTTGTGCAGAGCTACAGAACTGAGTCTGCTGTTGCTCCAGTTTAATTCAGTGAGAGCAAAGTTTACATCCCAGGATCTCAGACCCCACAGTAAAAAATGTCTCAGTCTGTTCCCAGCAGCTGCCCTTTCTCCACAAATATCTCTGCTTGCTCTCCTAAGTTTTAGTACAAATCAGGCCAGCAGAGTCTTTGGTCTGGGCAAATAATTGTTGATTTATCTGTGGTTTAAAGCAATGACTAAATCCTAGAGGCTGGTGTAACAAACATGAGTTTTACCACTTAATTCTGCTTTTTTCTTGCCTTAATTAGGTAAATTCTTATCCCCAAACCTTCTGCATTCCTTATCAGTCAAACATCCATCAGAATTCATGAGGATTTTTTTTGTGCCAGCCTCTCCTTCCACTGAAGAAAAGAGGAAAACACTGAGCTGTGTTAATAATCAAAACAAAAAAATTGGGAGAGAGCAGAGGGGCCATTTCAGCATTTCCTTGGGAATTTTCTTGGGAAACCTGGTCCTTTCCTCTGCTGATGCACTGGTGATTGATTTACTGGGGTGCAGAAATTCCCCAGAAGTGCTTGAATCAACGGGGGTTTAATCCCAGCCTTGCACAGGAGCATCCTTGAAGCGTGGGGTTCTCAGAGTTAGAGGCATTTTAAACTGATGTTCAGTGGGTTTATACCCTTACAACTTTGCAGGTCTGACAATTACCTGTGGCTGAGAATGTGGCCAAAAATTCTCTATGAGCTTTTATTTGCATTTGCATTTATTTGCATTTTATTTGCATTAAATTTGGGTTTAGGTGTATTTCCTTTTTACAAATACTAAGGCACAAGCTGTTACTATTTTGATTTTATTGCCTGACCAGCTCCAAAATGAATAAATTATTGCTGTTTAGATTTTCTAGGCCATCAAGGAGCACCTCAATAATATTGGCAATGTCGCCTTACAGTGAGTTTGTAGAATATGTAACTTAAAAAAAAAAATAAAGGGAGGAAAAAAAAAAAAAGGTTATGGAATGTACATTATCCATTAAAACAAGGAAAATATATTTCTTGAGCTCATGAAACCTCTTTCTCCCTTCTTGCAAACTCCCCTCAGGAGTCAGGTCAGAGTCAGGGTGTCTGCACAGTCTGAGCAATCCTCTCTGGATGTGATTCTCCCCAGCAAGGCAGGAAGCATTGACAGGACACAGTGGGGGATTTACACCCCTCGTGCCAAAGCTGCACATGTTCTGTCGATAAATGGAAGACTTAATTCTCCAGGATAGCAATCCAAGCATTTTAAAGGATTTCCTAATGAGATAAAATTCATTAATAAGATACAGGGGGAAAAGAAAAAAAAAAAAAAAAAAAAAAAAAGAATAAAAACACCTTTTTCATTTGTAATTGCAGCCTTGAAAAGTAAATAAATTTCAAAATTTTTCACAGAATTATATGATAGAAGTCGATAAGAATGAGATCACTGGGACTTTGCATTATTTTGCCCACCCAATATGAAAACCTGTTTATAACAGTTATGCTGAGTTACTTTTAGAAAGGGCCTGTTATTAGGGAAAAACACAACCAACATCCTTAATTCTGCTCCTCTGCACTGAAAAATTGCTAAGGAAAAGATATCCCAGCTTTTCACATTTCTGCAGAGGCACCATGTCCAGAATCCCTTAGACCTCACTCAGCCTCAACCTCGCCACTGCAAACAGGTGCCCAAGCTCATAATTCCTGTTTATTCTCCATGTATCTCTTGCTCCTTCCAAAAGTGTTCCAAGAGTTTGGAATGCTTGGGTGGGGCATAATCCAGGACCCACATGCCCTCTGGTTTACCAGGGATTATAATAATATAATATAAATTATTATTGTTATTGTTATTATTATATAATGTATTATTATATATTACAGAATATATATTATCTTAAATTATAGAATATTAAATTATGGAATATTAAAATAAAAGTGTCTTTATTGTATATAACATATTACATTATGTATTATTATATTTTAGAATAAAATTATTATAGAAATTATATTATATTTATTATTTATATTATATTATATTATATTATATTATATTATATTATATTATATTATATTATATTATATTATATTATATTATATTATATTATATTATATTATATTTATTACATTATATATTAATATAATAAAATCATTCCATGATTAAGAGAGTTAAGAGGGTTAAGAGAGACCTTAATGATCAACTAATTTCAACCCCCAAAATACATTTCCACCCCTAGTTTTAGCCTAGGAAAACAGGATCTGCCAGGGATATTTTCTGAGGTTTTTTCTTACCTTGAACCGAATGCCTCATTTCTGTTTTTCAAAACAAATATTTGCCGATGGTAGAGCCCACAGAAAGACACTGAGTGGACAATTAGCCCCCAATATGCTCAAAGATCTGATTTTTCAGCTGAGCCCTTAAAGGCTGAGCTGAAGGGAATATTTCCCAGTGCTTTCTTCCCCCCTACCTACCCCTGAGTTACAAAACCAGCTGGGACCACATCTGTCAGGCTGATGAAGGCCGAGGTTTCTGGTTTGCAGCAGGACAGAAGGGGAGGATGTCCTGGTAAAAGCACAGTTAGAGGCCATTTTTAGCAGTCAAACCAAATCTGACACACTCAGGGCTCTGCTCTGCCTCAGCAAAGCCAGGTTGTCTGTTCACCTCACATTATACTCCCAATTTCTAACATAGCTTCAGGTTATCCCGCTTTATTTAGCTGCCGACAGAAAGACTTTTACCATTGTGGATCAAGGCAACTGTCTCTGGAATTGATCTCATTAGCAAAGTTTCCAAAGGAAAGGAGATTAGAGAAAGCAACTGATTTTCTTGACTTGTACTGGTATTTCTGTGGCAGCCAAGCAATTTCATCTCCCTTAAAGGCATTGGTTTCAGGTCACATTTTAACTATAGTTAAGTCCTCAAATAATTCAGAAGACAATCAAGGATTAGTGACCACTCTCCCCTACAACAAAGCAAATGTTCAGCATGGCCAAGCCGTAGCTTTTGATGAATGTCAGATTTTCCACGGGCTTTGTAAATAACATTCAAAATAAAGACAGTCTGCTGGATTTCAGTGCATACTGTATCCCTCCAGGTTAGCATGACAACAAACCAGGATGCACATCCAAAGATAAAATTTGCCCCTAAACTTGGCAGATGGACTCCAAAAAGTTTTCAATGTCAAAAAAGAGTTGCCTTCCTTTTAATATTTCTGGGCTGCTAAGGAATAGGCAATTCTGTATACATTTGGGGATATATTTTAATATGTGCTGTGCTTTTAACATAAATTAAATATGTATAAAAAGCTCTAAAGCCTTCACAGAGAAATCCTTCAATAAAATTTAAAGAAATTATTTAATTTTTGACTTGGTCTGTTCTGGTTTGTTTAATTTTCCCCTGTTCAGTGTCAGAGCAGGAGTAGCCTGGACCCACGAAGAGGAGGAAAGGCAGCGATCTCTTCGTTTCCCAAGCAAAAGTTTGAGCACAGACCATGGACAGGAGAAAATTAATGTGTCAATTCCAAGGATTCCCTGCTCCAAATCCCCTCTTTCGGAGAGAACTAAGGGGCTTAGCAATATCTACAAAGCAGCTCTGATGTGCTTCTGCCTCCTGCAAACAGCATCCCTGCAAATCCCCGGCCAGGCAGCCTCCATGCAAGGGTCCAGATTTGGCCAGCAGTCATTAGTTTTGTCTCCAAATCACAACAAATTTCACTGAAGTCACATTCCAAGTTGAAGCTGCCATCCCCAAGGAGAAAATCGCTGTCTTTTTTTTTTTTTGTCCTATATATATGCACATTATATAATTCTGACTGTTATCTCTGGGGCCTCTCTGGCAA
The DNA here is from genome assembly GCF_971803275.1 of Cyanistes caeruleus. NCBI lineage: Eukaryota > Metazoa > Chordata > Aves > Passeriformes > Paridae > Cyanistes > Cyanistes caeruleus. The sequence continues at coordinate 38,777,567 of NC_141707.1, forward strand.
ACTTTCCACCGTTCTTTCTCTGTTAGGACTCGAAGTTATCAGAGTCAGAGTTCATTTATACTTCTGATCACTGGCTCCACAATGTCCCCAGGGTTGGGAACTCTGCTGTGGCAGAGCAGAAACGTAATTTTATAGCCCTTATATTCTAATTCATTTAATTAGGGGTTTCCCTGGATCTCTGGGGGACATGGGGGGTGTCCTTTCATGTTTAGAGGTTTCTGTAGAAAATCTCTCCCCACTCCAGAAAGTCATGGGCTAAGTTCTCCTGCAAGTGCAGATCTTGTTTGCTCTGCACCAAATTAATATTCATCATATCAGGAGCAGAATGCACCTTTCCATCTTCCCTCTGCCATTATTACTTAGGAGGAAGAATTATTGCACTGCAACCCACGAAGAAATGCACATAATTCAGATACACTAATAATGGGGGGGAAAATTAAAAGATTATGGCAGATGGGAGACCCTGACTAAATTTAAATCTAAATGGTTAAAAGAAGTCGGCTGATAAGAAGAGCTCTAATTAAGAAACATCTTGCTGCTAAAAACGTGAACTTTTACACTTATTTCATACCTCAGGCAGAGCTCAAGCAGAGGTAGATTGTATCTTCTTTAAAGAAATGAAAGAAGAGGGGGAAAAAAACTATATTAATCTGCATTGTAGTAATGCTGATGTGCCTGGAGCCGAACTTCCAATTCATTGTGAGACGTTCTCTGCACAGACACAGCCCGGGCAGCTCTGCCTTGAGAAATTTTCAGTCAAACCAAGAAAAAGAGAGAGAAATAATGTGTTATCTTCATCTCACAGAGACGTGGGGAGGTTGCATGATTTCTCCAAGCTGATGAGAGAATTCTCTGATAAATCCAGAATCTGAGTTTTGGGGGATTTTTTTGCTCTCTGAGGTGGGGGGTACAGGTGGACACACAAAGAATGAAACTGATTCCAAGTTTTCTCCATATTTCCTCTGATGTGATGTACATGGAAAAAAGGAAAAAGAGGGAGGCTATCCTACCCAAATATTGAGTATTTCAAGTGTAACTACAGCAGCACACCTAAGAGCAGAGAGGAATCTCACTGTGCACTTCCTGTGTCTGAACAAGAGTGCACAATTCTGGAGCAAACAAAATTATGTTAAATGAGAACCACAATTTAGGAAGCAAATCACTAAAATAAATATTTTAAATATTATAAAAAATGTAGTTTCAAAGTAAAATGTTTTAGTACAGAAAACTGAAGGAAAACAAAGACAAATACTTCATTTAAACTTACAGGGATTTTTTTGCCTTCCATTTCTGTTGGAAAACAAATAACAGGAATTCAAAAGTCATAATTCAAAGTGTTTCATTTGGAATTTTTGGATTTGAGAGCTATGGGAATGAAAGAATTTTTAACAATCCAGACATTCATGGCAATGTCTGCCACCCAAAACCTCAAGCGTGCACTCTAATGACTTCCTGCAAAAATCATCCACTAATTTACTATTAATGAGTGATAGAGTTTATACACTTAGCTAAGTGGAAAGTGATTTTTTAAGGATATTGTATTCTCCTCCCTCAGCCACCATGGTGCAATTACAGCCAGGAGAAAGCTTTTTAAAGCAGTTCCAAATCACAGCTGGTCGTGTTCCTTGTGGTCTTCCAGGCCACAACATCTACAGGAAAGATAATTAGAGCAGTCCAATCAGAGAATCATAAAATTATTTGGGTTGAAGGGACCTTAAAGCCCATCTCCTTCCAATCCAGGGAATCTTCCACTAGACCAGGTTCCTCAGACTCCCATCCAACCTTGCCTTGAACTCTTCCAAAATTTATACCAAATTATTTATCTGAAAAACGATATCCTGGAACATGAACGAGTAGCAGCTGTGGTTTACTTCATTCTTGATATTTTAATGACAAAAATAATAAAACAAAAATAACAAAAACAAAAATAATGAAACACAGGACAAGTTCATCATCTTTTGCTGGCCAAACCTCTTTTAATTCACGGAGCAGATGAAAGCCCAATTGCCTCTGGTAGCCAGTGGAAGTGGTGGTAGCATTACTACAAAGATTTTGGTTGTTAAATGGGGGGAAAAAACGGGAAATAAGGGAAATTGGGAAGTTCTGAAAAAGGATGCCATGCTAAAATTCATGTAGATATTAAACTTAAGACCCTTAATCTACCAGAATCAGGGAAACTCCTCCAGGGTGCTCTCATTAAACACTCAGAACTGCAGAAATATTATGTGGGCAGGGAGAGCATCGATGGCTTTTCCACACCACTCACACAACCAGAATCATAATTTGCCCAAATATCAGGACACAGAAATACCACTCATCATTTTTGCCTTTGTCTGGAAAAATAATAAGAGGAAACTGCAGAAAATGTTAACTGGAGAAATGATACATAGGCAGCTTTGTCCTTTTTTTCACATCTATCAGAGCAATGAATCTGAGCAGAGAGTTTTGGGTTTGCCTTAAAAAAAAAGCTTTTGGTGATTTTTAAATTCATTCAATAAAATAAGGGAAAATATTTCATTTTTAATTAGCTTTCTTTTTTATTCTGGGTGCCCAAATCTTATTATTTCTCCATTTATATAGACTTATACATTTATTCCTTTAAGTCCTCTACCTTCATAATTAATATTTACCTTTCATTTTGCTTTAGACCAGATTTCTACCAGAGACAAGGGGAATGCACAGGCATGGAATCATATTTATTTTTTTACCTATTCCTGTGTTTCAGCCACACAGCCATGGTTCAGGACACTCTGGAGCCTCATCCAGCTTTTACCAACTCCTTGTTACTTCAAGACTCTCAGCCTTTCCAGGCTCCAGCATCAGCTCTGGTATTTAAGCCAGAGGAAGACAAATGGCTGATAAAGCTTTTTTATCATCATAATTGTTTTACATCCTCATAAAACCATCTTAAAGCCATTTCAGGGGCAAAATCCTTCAACAGCTGTTTGCACTACTGAGGTAGTTCAGGATCTGCCCCACTAGAGTTACAGAATCCCAGACTGGTTTGGGTTGGAAGGGACCTTAAAGTTAATCCCATTCCACCCCTGCCATGGGCAGGGATTCTTTCCACTATTCCAGGATTCTCCAAACCTCATCCAGCCTGGCCTTGGACATTCCAGGATCCAGGGGCAGCCACACCCTTTGTGGCTCTCACGAGTCAGCATCTCATGATTTGTCCATTTTGGCATGAAACACTCTTCCAGTTCCTTAGATGGTGTTGGGTAAGGAAAAGGAGCAGGAGTAACAAACTCTTTCCAGTGCTCTGAACCTGGGAGAAGCTCTCCCAGTGCCATTCCTGGATCCACTGCAGTGGCTCCAGCCCTGACACACAACCAGCCAGGTGATCCCAAGTCCAAACATGCAGGCTATTTCTACAAAATGAGCTCATCAGCCTCTCCAGGGAACTCCTCCTCTCCTCCTGTCAAAAAGAATCTCACTTTGTTATTATAAACTTGAAATATTCACAGTATGGTGTTTACAACCAAAATCTGACAATTTGGCAGAAAGTTTTTAGATGCTTAATCACATATCTTAATAAAAAAAAAAAAAATCATACATTCCCGGTGAAATGAGACAGATTCCGATTACTTGTCTTTGAGGGAACGGCCTGCTTTAGAAAATTATGTGGAGTACTCTACTATTCTACCTGTCATACACTTTTAATTAAAAATGTATTGATGCATGACTAAATTGTGCACAGTGAAAAACAGACCTATTTTAGCTCAATTGCAATAATGTCCACATAACCCAATGAAGAAGTCCATACAATTATAACAGGAAGACAGCCCTGGCACGGTTATACTTTTTCAGGTCAGATGTATATTCCATGGAACCAATCATCACAAATCAATGGGGCCTCAATCAGCACAAATGAATTTACTAATCTACTCTAAATACCTACAATGAAGTCATTGCACTAATCTATTGTAAATTAAATATGTGGCAAAACGAAGGCAGAATAATGATTAACATTATTTTCAGGAGTATTTCTTGACAAAGTCTGCTAACTAAGGCAATCTACACCCAATATTGGAATACAAGAACTACATGCAACCAGAAACAAATTGGTTACAGCCAGAAGGCTGAAATCAATGCACTGTGGACACAAAAAATGCCTCGTGAAGCCTCTGCTAAAGGAATTTTTAGTTTAGACTGACAAGAAGCAAATGTGTTTAGAAGAGAAAGAGCTGGAATTCAGAATAAAAAAGTGATCACATGGCAAAGACAGCCCCCCCTATTGCAATATCCCAAAGTTTATCCCTGAATTCCTAATTTGAATCCTTTTTTCAATTTTTTTCAGACATAAAAGACATTAAGTTAGACATAAGAGCATTTGTTTGCACTCAGAAATGTGGAGCTGTTTCAGAAAGGGTTGATAAAAGCATTTTATGAGGAAAGATTAATTATAACTCTGAGGACTGACATCATGATTAGGATTTGGAATATTTGATTGGTGGGCTTAGTTGCTTTCTCCACCAGCGGATTTCTGTGTGAATGTAAAGGTTCATGTTTAGGTTGATGGTTGGACTCAACAAGGGATCTTTTCCAAACTTAACAATTCCACAACTCTATCCTAAGTTTGTGGAAATTTTTGCTCAGGACTGAGCAAAGAAAATCTGAAGAAGAAAATAAATCTGAATTGCCCAGATATCACAGAAATAGGAAGCCTAAAAGTAGTTAATTTTCCTAGAGTATTGTCGAGATAGATAATTCCTCTTTTGCAACTAAATATTTCATTTCTGCAACTGAGGTTTTATTTATATTTCTGCCTCTTTTCTCTCCTTTTCCATGGCAGAATATGCACTGAGTTTGCACTTGCATCACCCACCACGACTCTTCCAGCGACAGACAAAAATAGTTAAAAAATGCAGACAGTTTCTTGAACACTGTGGGCTGAATTTCATCAAATAAGGCTCCTTGCATGTGGAAAAAAAGGGGAAAAAAAAAAAAAGGTATTAAATGAATCAGTCTCTGCATCACTGTTTTCATTCTTTTTGCGTTAAGTGCATGAAGATTTTTCCAGCAAAACGGCTGAAAATGCCAAGCCGTCGAAATCAAAACTTTACATGGGAATAAACCTGGAAAGTTTTCATACTCAGAATCTAATTTTCACCAAACTCACAGACGGACATATGGAGAGCAGGGAGAAAAAGCAGTGTAAAAAGACACTCCCAAAAAACCAGAAAAAATTTAACTCAAATTCATCCTAAAGAGCAATTTTTAATGCGTTCCTCGGTTTTCTTATTCAAATATTTTATCCCTCCAGTGCAGCTCACGAAGTTTTCAGGCTGAGAGGAAGAAATAACATTTAATTTTAAGTCCTTTAGCTGAGGAGGGAAAATACGGAAGCAGCGTTTTAAAATTGCAAAATTCAAATTGTCCAAATTGCTAATTAGAAAAATGGGAATTTTAGGAGCTCGTACAAACGCAGCCTGGATTTGGTGGCAGGCTGAGGAGTTGTAACAGTTTGATAAAATGGTTCTCCAAAGGAATTCCACTTGGGTTTATCCTCCAGAGGAACGGGAGACGCAGCCCTGTGAGTAACATCACTCCTTGTTACGAGATCTCTGCTACAGAGAGGAACAACACGATGAATTTTAGATGTAAATCTGAATTTCATGACCTTTCAAGTCACATCCTTAAAGCTCATTTGAGCAGCGTTTTCTCTTTATGAATACGCAGTTGAACTGAAGACCCAGAACTGACATAAAAAATTTTCTTTTTTTTCCTCATTTTTAGGCCCTCTTCAGGTGTAAATTAGGTTTTTCAAGTGTCATCCTTATTTACTTTATTCTCTGCAAAGTTAGCAATCATTCCATTATATTTTTGCTGCATTACATGGAGATGTTTCTGCCTGATAGGTAACGCTTGCACTTGAACAGAAGAGACAGAACAATTGTCAAACCACAGAAATACAAATGAACACTAAAAATAAACCTTGAAACCGCTGGACTCACTCAATTTTAAATATGTGTCGTATTCTTAAATTTAAAAAAAAAAAAATCAAACCGCTTTTCTATAATAAGGAAATAGAAACATAAAAATTAAAGCATGGCTTAAATAAAGAAGAACAAATAATCTTGCAAAGAAATGCTGGATTTGTATATCATTATAAGCTAAGTGTATAAGCCAAAAAATTTAAAGTATTTTATATCATAATCTAAAAATTTAAGAGCACAGAATTTATTTTTTTTTTAAAGAATGTCGCTTCTAATAACTTATTACTTTCAGGGGATTTTACTAAAATAACTGCATAGTGATATCTATAAAAAAATCTCCCAAATATATGTGGGTCTTCGTAAAACTATAACACAAAAATTATCTAAAAATTGAGAAATTAATCTCAGGTTATTTTTTTTTAAGTATACCATGTTGTAAAAATAATAATAATTTTAAACATTGTAATCTTCAGAGCACACCAAGCAGGATTCCAGGTTTCAAAGCCTGAATATATTTGGCTTTACAAAGACAGTGACAAAATGGGAACAACACCCTTTGTCACATCTCAAAAGACACAAAAAGGGGGAGGATTCCCATTTCTGCTCCTAATTCACTTGGGCACTTGGAAAATCCTACCTTTCCAACAGGTAATAAAATAAAAAGCAGCATTTTAAAAGTGCCTTTCCAACCTGCCTCTTTGATTACAAATCTCTCCTTAGTTAGGAAAATTCAGAACCAACTCCTTTTTTATTTTTGAAGATTAACTTATACATTTCACAGAGCATCTTCCTACTGAAAATAAATGTATGATCTGGAAAAGCAGGACCAAAGCGGGGCTTGAAGATTATAGGGTTGGGTTTTTCTTCTGTATTTCCAAAAGTAACTTACTTTAAAGTCCCTGAAACGGGGTAACATCCATCACACTCTATTTCATTAGTCTTTAAGGCAGCCTTAAATAACTGGGCCTAAAAACAGATCTCGGTTGATATGGCAAATATCTAAAAAGGATAACTCTGAAAATATCCTCTGCTGGGTTCAGCTTGGATTTTGCCCAAATAAATGCAAGCACCTCTCATTATGATTGAGGAGAGGAGTGAAGAAGAGGGGGAAAAATAAAAAAAAAAAGGAAAAAAAAAACCTCAGGAAAGCAAAATGCAGCTCTGTTTAATCCATATAGACATGTCTACCCAAATCCCTTTGCTAATGTATATCTAATTCGGATAGGCTAACTCTCCCTGGAATAATGAGAGCCTCTCTGAAAATGTGGTGCATTTTTAGTATTCTTCAAGTATATTAATGTACTTCTATAGGGGCTTTAGCAGGGAAAAAAATTAAAATATCTATGTATATATGTGTGTGTGTATATATATATATATATATATATATATATATATATGATATACATGCAGCTTTCTGAGCTAGTCAAGCTGATTTCTCTCTTGAAATTGTGCAGTTGTGAGGTTATTTAGGAGAAATAAGCAGCTGCTGGACAAAGCCACACAATAAACAATATTTACAAGTCAGGTAGAGCTCCACAAAGGGCATTTCATCTCTCCCCTGCCCCTCCAGCATACCGAGGACCTTGCTCATGTTGACAGCTGCCACCGAGTGCTAAATTCTGCCTTTTTGCTGCTGCAAACAGATCTACCATATCTGTAAGGCAAGAAACGTGAAAGAAAAGTGCTTGAAAAGAAATATTTTTCTTTTAACATTCAACACAATCCTGCCTCATCCTGCCAGTTACGCGTGAAAATTGCAAATTCAACCTCAGCAGCAGAAATGTGGAGAGAAACGAGGGAGAAATGGGGATTTTGTGCATTTTGCAGCTGTGAGAGCTCCTTCCACGTGTGCTGCACTGGGCTCCACACACATCCCCACTTCCCAGACCTCCAACATTAAATGTCCCGTGGCAAAGTCCCTCAGATTTTGGGACACAAACCATGCTCTGCTGAACCCACGCCTCAGTTCCAGGAATATGCTGTGAAATAAACACCCAGGGCTGGTTTTAAAAAGCATAAAATCGAAATAGTCCCATTCCTGGGCTTTACCCTTCACTTACACCAAGCTGAGGGGGTTTTAAAGTTTTCCAAGGGGCCTTTGAAGGGAAGGACCTGCTGCCTTTTTGGCCCCACAACAAAATGTCCAGCAGTAAGAGTTTTGTGGGTTCTTCACACAGAAGTGTGTTTATCCCAGTTTATAGCCAAGCAAGACTGAGCTTCCAGCATGTCCTTCCATCCCCTCCCGTGTCCCCCTGCTTGTTCCACCCTCTCACCATCTCAGACGTGCACCAGCCTCACCTCAGCACAGGCTGCTCAGTTTAAATATCTCTGATTTTTCTGACCTCCTATCCTCTGTTTTCTTCTAGTCTTTTTCTTACAGCAGCACAGGGAAATAAGGAATGCATCTGGTTCGTGTTTATGTAGGGCTCATCAGACATTTTAACTGGACTCAAATTAGAAAATTAGTGGTGGAGTGACACTTTTCCTCCTTTTCCTCCTGATGGAGTTCACTTTTCCTTGTGATTTTCCAATTACAAGTTCACATAGTTTATAATTCCATTTTAAAACTCAGGTGCACATTATTACCTGAGAATAATTGGGCTTTGAGGGTCACAGAGCAGCTGATGCAATTTGCACCCCTGAGTAAGGAATGAATATCCCATAATCAGATACCCAGTTCAGAGCACCTTCTTCATACCACCACCCTTATTTTTTTCATTTTAATGTGGCATTATTTAGGTGAAATACAAGGAAATTAATGATGCCACTGAAAGAATAAATGTTTCCTTTTAGAGAAGATAGGGCAGATGGCTGAAATGGAAAATTAGAATTACATGGGCTTTTCTACGTGGAACACACGTGAAAAAACATTGTGTTCAGATGATCCTGTTTAATAATTTTACATCACTGTGACACAAGAAAATAATCAAGATGTTTGCTCCTCCCACAGTAAATATAACACCTCACCTACTTCTCAAGGAAAGATTTTGCTTGCACCACAATACCAACTGCATTTGAAGGGCTCCTAATTATGTAGGTTATAGAAGATTTCATGAGATCCTATAAAAAGATGGAGAAAAAAGTTCCACATCCAGACAGATGTTTGGAAAGCAATATTAAAGAACTGAAGGATCTCCTCTCTGCAAATACTTGAGCCAACCAAATCATGGATTTGCAATAAAATTATGGTTATTCATTATTACCATCATTTAAGTGCTGCTGTAATGGCAGATATTGGTGGTGCATCATGGAATGAAAGGTGCTGGGTACAAAAAGGTTCAGGGTAGAAAAATGTTCCTTTTCCAGCCCCACAGAAGCAGCAGGGATGGATGGAGCTCTCCTCCATCCCTGGTAAACTTCCAAGTACATAAAACTGTGCATAAGTTCATGTCTGTGTGCAATCAGGACATAATAAATCTTACTATTAACTTAATGCCTTCCCACAAAACTAGATTTTGGGAACAAAGAAGACAAATGGACACTTTAAAAAACTCCTCTTATATAGAGGCTTGAACGCTAAGATGCAATGGCCTTAAAATTGAGCAGTGTAAATAAATATTAGCTGCCTGACCTTTTTAACCGACAAATATCTTTTGTAATTTAAAAATACGCCGGCACATTCCCCTTCCCAAGCTGAGCCCTCCACAAAACACCAGTTTTAAAGGTAGTTTGGTTTTTAATGGCTCAGTAACGATCTACAACCCCATGAAAACAGGGGTTTACGATGGCCTTTAGCTACAGAAACCCGAATGGCGCCGCTACAATTTTATTTGGTTGGAAAATAAAAAAGGAAACAACTTGCTCAAGTGATGTAAGAGACCTTCCCATCACATTTCCCTCCCTGCTTCACAGAACTGCACATGTATTGGTTTTTTTTTATATGCCAATGAGTTTGGTGGTGATAAAATGCTGCCAAAAGCCAGTTTTGATGAATGGTAATAAAAGTCAAATGCCTCACATTAAAATGTGCTTTTTTTTTCTTTAAGGAGAAACCTAAAAATTAATCATAATTCATACTATTTGACCCTGTATGACCAGAAAGTTATAATATTAAAAACAGAACAAACAAACAAAAAATAAAACCAAAAATAAAAAAACCCCACCAACTCCAGCAAATTATCCTTTTTATCTTTATCTCACAGAGCTCTTACCACAAAATAAAGAATAACACATTGATGCTTGTTAAGCCATGAAACATGAATGGGGAAATAAAAAGTTAAATTTCTTCACTTCCAATCATCCCCCTCCTCTTCCAAATGAAAGCACTCTGGTGAAAAAACTCATTTGCATTGTGAAAGTTTTCTAAAGGCTCGGGTAAAAGAGAGCAACCCCCAGCTGAGAAGCCTGAATTCAGAGTGGAGATTCTGTTGTTTGGGAATGGGAAGAGAGAGGATTTCCTACACGTTCAGCCTGTCAGATTTGCACTGGAGGTTTGGGAAAAGGAGTCAATTCCAAGGCAGTGACACATCCTGACTCCATCTCTTCCTGGTGTGACGCTCTGGCCCCCACTTTTAAAGCATCATTTCAGAGCTCAAACCTTCTGTTTTCAACAAAAAAACTATAGAAAGTCTCTCCTCACTCTGAGAAAATTCACTGCCACGTTTTTCCTACAAATGACTCAACCCCAGCTCCTCGAAGTGATTTCCAGACCAAGATTTTGTGTTGTTTCTATGCAATATCTCCCTTACCTTGTCCCTGAAATTGTCTTGATCAGCTGCTCTGAAGATATTTGGCTTACACACTCCTGTTAATTTAGTGTAATTTATCTCAGGAAAAAACAACAATAATATAAAATTGTACATAAATTGACCTAACACTCTTTCCATACTCCCCATGGCTAGAGCAGCAACACATGTGGCCAATCCAATTCCTCACTCCATCAGAAATGTTTCACCATTAGGATATTTAAGGAACATTAATCAATACTGCGGTGTCAGTTTTTATACCTTATTGACTTGCCATATATTAAATATGGGTGACTGTAAATCCAAGCAGAGATTTTGTTTCAAAATGCCCAAAATACGTGTGCAGGCACAGCCCAGGAATGATTTAGAGAGGGAGATAAGTGACTGAGAAATAAGAGATGCTCGACGTGGGGTGATGTAAAGATTAAATCCACATCACAAACGTGGATTATTTTAATAGAAGGTGTTTTCCTTCCACTTCTTGGAGTTCCCTGGTTATGCACTGGTGCAGCCATGCACAGGACACCTTTTAACCTGCCTTTTTTTATCTGTTTGTACCAATTTCCACTGCAGTTGTCTGCATCCCTTTGACTTGGGCTGTTTTCTCTCTCTTATGGCAGCAGAACCTGTGTAGAGGTCATTAAGCAGAAAATGTGTTAAATAGCCTTTAGCACACTTTCAGCATCATCTTTTAATTGCTTTTCTCTCTGTAGGTAGATATAAACCTCATGCCTTAAAAGAGAGAGAGAGAAATCTTCTCCTGTTTCTTTAATGACTTTTATTGATGGTTTTGTTTTGCTCCTGCTTTGGGCCCAGACTTCCCTATCCATGCTGGCATTTTAAAGCAGTAATTTATGTCATAGGTTGAATCACATAATAATGGCATTTTATGGTTTATCATCCTCAGCTTTCTGGGTGGGTACCTCGGAGGCAAAAGAAGAAATTTTTATTAACACATGTTTATACATAATTGACCATTTGGGAAGTAGGAAGGAGAAATGGCTGTGATTTACATAGTTTAAGAAATGTCTTAGAGCACCTCACCCAGTCTGGAGCTCCCACTGTGACAGATGAGCAAATGCCCATGGGAGATGACAGCATGGTATTTATGGTATTTCCTTCTGAGACAATTAAGTAACATATGCCAAGACCATAGGGATTATCTCTGAGCTACACAGTATGTAACTCTAGCTGAAGAGAAATATAATATTTTAGAAATTTGACAAACCATAGGAAAAAGAAAAAAAAAAAAATCACCCATTTTAATAATGCAATAACTTTTCCCTGACTTAATCAGACGTTTCTTGATTATTTTTTATTATTATTGTTTTAATAATAAATAATAAAAGAGTGACAAGCTGCATCCCACACATTACCTCGGAGCTGCTGTGCAGGCCAGGGAAAATCTCAGACTCACACACAAAAAGTACACTTTGCTATCCCAAGATTAAAGGATTTGACAGCCCATTTGGTCTAAAACAACTCTGATTTTACACCTACGGTAAAGAATAAAGCAAACTTTAAATTCCATACATTTTTCCTCATTAATGGCATTAACACTACTCCTAAAATTATTATTCTGTGCTTGGAAAAGCTCATGGTCCTGGATCTTCATTGACTTTCACTGTATGCAGCCATTTATTCTTTTTTAAAGCAGATGCAAAATTATATGTATTATTCAAAACTATAATAACATTAATGATTCTCTATTATTTTATATCAGCAACCTACAAAGTATAAAAGCTTATTTATGAATGCACTTATATCCTCAGTTATTCCTCAATTCCATGTACCATGCCAACATTTTGCATCTGTTGAACCAGTAGAATATAGATTATAATATCATAGTTTCTATAGGTATTAGCAACAGTGCAACCATTCCAAGAATGCATTTTTCAGGTTCTTATTTTAATATCTTATCAAATTTTTAGAAGAACAGCTTTGTCTTGCACTGCAGTAAAAATAATTTCTTCACTTAGTGAATATCATTCCTACACAAATTTGCTTTACAAGCAGCAGAAAACAATGTTTGCTCACATATTTAACATGGAATCAGACATTGGGTGAATGACTGCAAGTGAAATCAGATCCATGTCACAGCATTTAAGAGGTCACCTGAACCACTTCAGGCACTCTCATAACCGAATCCAAAATTTCTCATGCTCAGATAATGGGAACCAAAAGACCTCTGATCTACCAAAAGTTCAGGCTGCATAAAGCCTCTTCACAAATACCAAAAATGATAAAGAATATTGCTTTATAGGTGAAAATTCTGACAGTTTTATATAATTTCTAATGAACTTTAATGTTAAAAATCCAGATTGCTTTAAAAGCTGCAGCAGTCAGCGTTTGTTCAACTGTGGGCTGCTCTTCTGTAGCCCCTCATGTAATAGGATACTGGCTCATGGCTCTGAAACAATAATATGACTTTTCCCAAATTCATAATCAAGTTTTCTGCATTGTGTGCTCAAGAGGTGATAACCTTCCAACCATTCCTGCTGAAAGAGGACTCACCAACAGAGAGGGTTTATGGTTCTACGCCAGTTTTTTGTTTCAGTTCACAAACCCATGCCAAATTCTGAACTCGTTATCTCTTTTATATTTACCCCAGCAGATTTCCATTAACATGGGAATACATATCGTGGCCTTTGCTTCAGAAATTACTTAATGGAAAGCGAGGAAAAAAAGCAAAACAAACAATATAATACATAAATCTCAGAAGATATATTGATTTATTCCTCCAATAATTGTAAAACTCAGGTCAAAAGTATAATAAAGATATTAATTATAAAATAGCCAAGATGTCAAGGCTACTTTTTCTTTCAACAGTCCTGAATTGAAAGCTTAAGCTCCCTTCCTAGAGATATCATGTGATAAGAAAATAATGCTCCAGAGAGGACATTATTGAAAGTTATGGATGGACCAGTTGGGCAACTAATAGGTCCTTAATGGCTTTCCAAAGTAGCCCATAATCTCTGGCAAAGCCATCTCTGGAGGGGCTGCATGATGTATTATGTAATAATTGTGGTGCTTCTAAATATAGTTTGTGCTGCACTGCTTGCAGCACCGTCCCATCCATTCTGTGAGATTACAATGGAATTCCTGGGGTTTGCTCCATCAACACTGAGCACTTTTACAGTTGTCAACGTTTCCAGTTGTGGCATTCATTTTATTTCAAAGCATGTGGAGTAGCCACGATCTGGGGAGAAGGGAAATATTGATTTGGAAAAGGAAGTTTGGGTCTTTTAGTCCTCTTCACGAGCTGATCTGGACATTTGGAGTAGTGACAAGAAACCAGAGGACATTGGAAGGAGCTGCAGGTCCAAACACGAGTTTACCTTTCGTTCCTGTTCAGCTGTCCCTGTGCATCCCTGGAACTCAAGTTACACCTGCTCACCAGCATCTCATGACTGAGATTTTTACAGAAGTCAAATTTTCTCAGCACGCAGGGAAAATGGAACCTAAGAGTGAATCTCTACTCAGTTCACACAGCAACTCAATTAATCTGATCTCACCCTTTGCTCCAAGTTTCTCTTACCCAGGAAAGCCTTTTCCAGGAGCACAGGAAAGGCTTTAGCACAGACCAACACTTTGCAGAAGCATCCAGACTCCTTCAGAATAGTCCAAGGGCAGGAGCAATCCTCCCAGCCATACCTCCTGTTCTCTCCTCTTTCCCCACACCAACAGACACTGGAGCTTCCCAGACCCACACTTCTCACTCAGGCACCAAATATACAAAGAAACAGAAATTTGGATCAGTCCTGCTGTTCCACTGATGTGCAGAGTGGAGAAAATCTTGGAGAATCCCTTGTTTTTGTGGTGAACACCACTGTAAATTAATATATTCAGCTGTAATTATAACAGTCTATCTATTTTTTTATAAATTGTGTTGTTACAGTTTAGCTACATCACTTCCTAGATACAAGATAAATGAGTCATACATATTTAATATAAAGTTCATGTTATTGAGTAGGTTCAGTGAGTTTTTCTGTTCCCCCCACCCCAGGAACTTCTCTTTTAACATTTTGGGAACTGCCAGCATCAACACAGTGCAGACTGACAGAGCACTACAGCTGGATCTGACACTGCAAATCCAGCACAGAGGGGCAAATACACGAGTTCCTTCTGCTGCAGGCAGAAATATCTGCTGGAGGTATTTAAATATCCAAAAAAAAGTGAGCTTCAGGCAGCAGAACATCTTGTCCTGCCTCTTCTTGCATGACTTCAGATGGTGTGGTCTCTGAGATTAGTCCCAATAACACACACAAAAGGCCCAACTCTCCACTCAATTCCCAGATATTTTCATCCTGAGCAGTGTTGATATCAAAACACAGCACAGGATTTTCTGTTGAAGTGTTTAAGTTGTTTTTTGGTTCGTTTTTTTTTTTTCCTTTTTCCAAGAACAGGAAATATGGGTTGTGTAGTACTGTATAAAAAAATAAAAAATCACACGTTGCCATTACGGGAGGGAGCTTGGGATGAGTGCAATTACATCAATATTATTGTAATTAATGATTACATCATGCCTTAGAAAAGGAGCACAGAAAAGGTTGGTATTAACATGCAAGACACGGCAGAGTGATATCAATACTCATTTTACTGTTCAGGTTTTTTTTTTAAAAAAAAGCTAATAGCTGTCAAAAATACCCATTATAGGCTAGTCTATAATTTGTAGAAGTCAAGTAATACATTTTTTCTGAAGGTATAATGGATGCTCCATGGAGCAATTATTTTAGAAAGACAACTTCATCTCAGCTGTCTCATGCCAGCAGAACTATTTAAGAGCCAGAAATGCATAATTCAACATGGAAGAGCTGTCAGATTTGAGAATACCTTTAAATTATAAAAACTTAGCACCAGTAGTCAGTTATAATTATAATGGAAATGTAGTTTTCTGTCGTTTTATCATAGCAAACATCTCTTAAGAAGCAATTTCATGTGTTAAAATATTTTGGCAAAGTGACTTTTGATTCTAAAGGGATACAGATTATCCAGTTTTATACCTGAATATTTTCCTCACAAATTGAATGTAACAGCTTACATCGTACAAGATGGCAAAGCAAGAGTATTATTAAAATCCCATTGGAAATTGTTACTATGAAACAATGAGCAGCATAACTCACTAGGACAGGTCAAGTTATGCACAAAAAATATTATTTTATTACAAAATATGACAAGACAGTTTTTCAGCAGACAGTCAATTATTTTATACAGCGCACAGCCAAAACACAGAAGGCAGTTCTTTTGACTTTGGTTTCTTTTAGCAACTGGAAAAACCAAATTATGAATCATTAAATAGTCACTCAGATGGGTTTAAGACCAACAAAGCCTATTAATAGTGCTCTCAGAAAATTACGGTAATATTTAAATCCTTTTCAATTTCTTTTTTTTTTTTTTTTTTGTCCAGAATATTGCAATGCCCATTCTTTTCCCTTTTGGAAGGACCAGAAAAATCCTCTTGGCTTCACTCAGAAAAAAAGCCTATTGAGTTATTATCAGGTTGATATAGTATATCAGATATAGTATATCTGATATATCTGATACAGTATATCAGATATATCAGATATGGTATCTGATATAGATACCCAAAAAATGTTTTTTGGCATTTCCCTCCAAGAGCCGAACCCAACCACCAAAGGGTCATTCCAGGTCATCACCAGGGCTCCAGTTCATTTTCCTTTCTCACTTTGTTTGCTGAGACCCACAGCAAGCTCCCAATCCTCCCCACTACAGAGGAAATATAAAGCTGCTGAATTAAAACATTATAATTTTTTTGCTTTTCAAGTGAATTCTTGAGAATTTTATCAACTGTAATCAGTTTGCTTCAAAATTCAGAAAATCACTAGGGATTTACTTAAATGCTCACAAAGAACTCCTTCTTCAACCTGTCCCTTAATTTCATGGAATTATCTTCTCAAAAACGTTCTCCCAAACCCTCACAGGGTCATTTTTCAGGCTAATTAGCTTTTTTTGATGATGCTGTCGCTGATGGCCATCACACTTCCCAGATTTCTCCTGGCCTTTCTGCTCAGCCCACACATGCAGTGAGCACAGAAGCATTTCCCCCTCATGGGCTGTGGTCAGTCAGTTTTATTTCTAGATATTTGCTGAATAACACTCTGTGTATTCAAGTCCATGTTTCATTTTAAACAACTCAACCATCCAAAGCACTCACAGCAAATTGTAAGCAGGTCTTGAGATGGGAAAACACTGAATTTTAGCATTAAATATAACAATTTAGTGGTGGCTCTTGGAATTTAATGCAAGTTCATGGAATTATTCTGGCAGTAAAGTTATTTCATGATAAGAGAAGAAGGTAGGAATGACGTCCATCCTTTTTTATTTACACCTCCTTTCCTCCCACAGCCTAAAATGAGCTTGCAGCCAGAAGATGGAAAGTTTTCTTGTCCTTCTGTCCCTAAAGGAAGAACCAGAACACCAACAAAGTGCTGAGAAACAGGAGACAGACTTCAGAAAATATCAATTTCTTGTTTCTATGGCCGCAACATGGTGTAGTATTGCATAACATAATACAAATTAAGGAATTAAATTGGTTTCATTTCATCTGATTTCCTGGCAGGCTTTAATGTGTTAAGTATTTACTAAAGAGGCAATTGGGATGCATGCAGCATTCAGAATTATAATTTATTAACACATCTTCAGTAGTGGCACACATTATCTTCCACAGTCTCACCTGTAAATTTCTGGGTTAAATCAGGTTCTGTCCCAACAGCACATTCCATCTCAAGATACACAGTGGAGTTTTCAACCAGCAGATTTCCAGCACTCTGCAACATTTACCTTTATTCTGCATTTTTTCATTAGTACACAGATGTAATTGCTTAAACAGAGCTTTAAAATTAATGCTATAAATACAAATTTGGGGTTTGCAGGACACCACACCGTAGACTTTCAACGAGTCAACAAAATTGTAAGTTTGCCACTCTCCACTAAACAACAAGCAGGCAATTTTCTAATAATGAATAATAAATATATTTTAATAGCTCCTTGGTTTGCTGTGCCACAGATTTGATTTAAGTGTGGCTGGGGGCTGCCCCATCCTCTGCAGACGTGGCCAGGAAAGGTCGTGAGGGGTTGGAGCCTTTGTGTCAGAGAAACTCCACGGATTTGCTTCTAAGGGAGGTTTCCATCTCCTCCCCACGTCCACGCTGAAGGAGCACTAATAATGCAAAGCTGCTGTAACTACTAAATTTCCCATCACATAATTAAAATTAGCAGTGTTGGGACTCCATGCTCTACAAGAAGGGAAATGTTAATATTGCATGGTTTGGAGGGGAGGAAAGGAAAACTTCCTAGTTTTTAACAGCAGCAGACACATTCCAACAGCAAGTAGGGAGTTAACTGGCTTGCAGTGATGTTTTTCAGAGTCCAGATACATCATTCCTGATTATTCCAATGGTTTGAACAGCCCTACAAACCCACTGTATTGTGTTTGGAACCTAGGTTGTCCTCTCTGCACCCCAAACCAGGTAATCCATCTGGCTCTCTCCCTATAGCATTGCAATCCACTGAGGAAAAGGGATGAAAAAAAGAAAAAAAAGGTATTTTAATGTATTTTTACCACAAAAAAACACTCCAAGTATAGCATTAAAAGTTGTTAGATTTTTATTTTCCCACCTTCATTTTACATAAAGTTCAACTCAAGGACATATTGCCTCCTGCCTTCCCCTGACACAAAGTGTATTTACAGTAGGGCCTAAAAGTTTTTTACTCCAGTTCCTCAGTCCAACACTCTTGGATTCGATTAATGGAGACATTCGAGCACTTACGTCAAGTTATGCTGCATATAAATGGGGATAAAAGGATTACCAGGTTATAAATCAATTGAGAGATTCAGGGATATAAATCTCAGGGACACTGGACTTCAGCCTTAATGGAAATGCAGAATTCCATTGGCTAATCACAATTTAGATTGCTACCAGATACATCACTGGGTTCACTGGGTGTCCTAAAAAACCCTGGTATTGAGGAGAGGTGGGACAATTAGAAAATAAAAAGCTGTGAAGGTATCCCAAAGAATTGGCTTCCATGTTTACAGCAAACTTGGAAGCAAAGTGTGCTGACAAAACTGATTTTTTTATACAGGGAATTAAGCTATATCGCTGTGGTTGTCAAAGTTGTTCTCTTTTATATGGCTAATGAAAAAATAGGGGGATGTTTTACTTAAATTAATCTCTTAGAAAAATAGATTTACTTACCTCAGGGAAAAATAGGTGCAAAGATAAGTATAGAAAATTATACACATACAGAAATGCGGAATTTATTTGAAGAAGTCGTGTTGTGGCCAAGTTAAAAGATGTTTTACAACGCTTTGAGTCCCTTAAGAAACTTTTCAGAAATATAGCTTTTATTATTAAAAAAAAAATAAAAATTCTTGGTTTTTTGACAAAAGTAAAGATGGAGAAAAGGCTCCAACATTTGGAAAAGTGAATATTTCAGGTACCTTACTTGTTTTTTCCGGAGAGAAGATGAATCTGGTCAAAAGGCAGAAATATCAAAGCTGGTGCTAAGGAATAGAGAAGGAGGGAGCAGCAGCTGGGAAGAAATCAGAAACCTTCACTTCAGCAGCACTGGGAAAGGGGGAAGGACTTTGTGGGAACACGAAGGCTCCAGTTTCCCCAGGGGTGCGATAACTCCTGGCTGTGTTTGACAGAGAACATTTCTGCTGAGTCCTGAAGAACTTCAAGCCAAGGAGACGAGATGGGAAAGGGAATATTGGGCTGGATAAGTGAAAATGTAAAGGACAGTTCATACCCAAAGCGTCCCCTGGGAGTTTATAAACGCAATACGCAATCCTTAGAACCAATCAAAGACAAACAATTCAAAAACAACTCAACTCATGCACTGATTATCTGAGGGCTTTTGCAGGCTATGATATATTTCAAGCTTATCTAGCACCTAATATTATCATTAAAATGACCTAATGTTAAACAGAGCATTGTCCTATCTTCTAGATACGAGCAGGGTAAATTATTTTAGCGGCTTTCTTTTGCGACAAAAACGTCTTATTGGAAATCCTGTTGTACTTAGAACAAAGTGTAGGTTTCCACAAAGAGAATATCAGGATGCCCTACTGGAAACAATGAGAATGCACTGGGCAGAGACGACCCCGAGGAACTGGGGTGGGGAGGGTGGCATGGAAGATGTCAAATCGTGTTTCCTTCTGCCGCTGCCGGCTCTGTATCCAGGTTCCACGGCTGTGTTTTATCCACCATCCCTGCGTGTGCCGGGACATCCCTGGTGTCACACCGACACTGGCAAAGGGCCACACTCTCAGAGAAAACTGGGGCTCTGCCTCCAAGCGTCTGCAGCCTCATTTCTTTTTAAAAACGGGATTAATTTTAAGCCAAGGCAAAGAAACAACAGAAGGGAAGGAGTGGGGATCATTTTCAACCGCTCCTTCATAGTGTGCTTTGGCTCAAGGCCAAAGAGACTGAAGGGGAGACCCTGCAATAAAATACCTTTTACTAATTTATTTATTTATATTTTTTTTAATAGTAAAGATTTAGAAGAAGCACTTTGGTATTTTCTGACAAGGTTGGAGGCTTTTGGAAATTGCCACTGTTTCCTTTTTGCTAGGCAGCCAAATGTATACAGCACACATAACATCTTTTAATTTACATAGCAAATTATTACCTAAAATATCTCCAATGGCATGCATAGACTTCAAAATTCATGGCTTGGGACAATTTTATGAAATGTTGCAATTGTTATTTGGAAGGATCTTGGAAATCCAGGAATTTTGAAGAAAAGAGGAAAGAGTTGAGCCCCATTAGATTTGTTCTGCCACAACAGATGTCAAGGAAAATATGATAACAATGGAGTTAGCACTATTTTTAAAATATCATCCATAATTTATAACATCCCCCCATTCAATGCCTTGTTTACAAATATAACAATTGTTATCATCTATTTCAGACCTTTCAGATCTTCAGAATTTATTAAATATCTCAAATTTTCATTCAGTTTGCACAGAAATTTTGGAGTGTAGTGATAAGTGCTTATGAAAGTTTCCCTCTAAGAAAGGAACCCTTTCTAAGAAGAAAACCTCACTCCAAGGATACAAATTTACATTTCAGCATTTCCCAATATTAATTTTATTCCTCATATGAACACTAATTATCGGCCACTGAAGTCATTCCATGCCTTTTCCCATTTATATCAAACTGTCTGTACATTCCAACAGCCTCTAACAGAACACAAAAAGTACCCAGCAGGAAAGAAAGGGAGGAAAAAAACCACATTTTCCTCAAGTTTGATTTTATCATCATTATTATTCCAAAGTATCTGCAAAGGATAGCAGCTGCTTTTCACAAATAATACTAAAAATAAAGGGTTTTTAACTGTAATTTTTGCACTCTTTTCTTACTTGGGGCCATTTACTAAAGTAAATTACAGCAAGGAGTGGTTATTGTGCTAATGCAGGAAGAATCTGCCCTTCATAACTGCAAAATTTCATAATAATGTGTATTACAATGTGGTCCAAACCTGATTACCCCTAGAAAGGACAATAAAGAATGAAAGCAGATGCTCATTAAAAACCCTATAATAGCCATAAAAAAAAAAAATAAATCCCAACCCCACATTAAACATCACATTGAATGAAGAAATAGAAGATGGGTTCTTCAGATTTTACTTTTATAATAAAAGGGGAGACAAAAATACAGATCTATTTTCTAAAAATATGAAGAGAAGGAGTCTGACTAGCTTGGTATGTGTTTCCAAAAAATGCAGAATTTTTCAAAAATATTTATACTTCTCCCCACTTTGTTCTTTTAGAGTATTGTGTTTTCATGTTTCCAAAATTTTAGGGATTTCTTAAAAACAAGTTTTAAAATTTTGTCATTATTTGCCTATTTTGTTGTTAAATCAACTTGGTTAGATTTATAGGAAAATGCAAAAAAATTCCCAACCATCAAAATTAAAATAACACTAGTAATAATAAAATAAAGGTTATTATCCATATAACATGTATTCATACATACATAATAAAAAATGTATTAATTAAATACAAAGAGAAAACACCTTTAAAAAAAAAAAACCAAACAAACAATTATGAGAAACTGTCAGGAAAAGGATTTAAACCTGACTCTCAACTCAGCATCCCCACTAAGACTCAGCATTAAATCCTATTTTTCAGTATCATATGGAAAGAATCTTCTTGAATTTTCAGCCTGAATGTTAAAATTTCAGCACTGGAGGCAATTAAAAAAATGAGCAGCAAAAAGAAAAGGGTGTGACCATGAGCTGGACCCAAAAATCCAACCCTTCTGCCCTGGGAAATTGTGTGTTTGATGTGGAATCACAAACACCAAATGAACCTGAAACCATCAAGTCCTCAGAACACATCTGGAAATTACAGCTGAAACTGATTCCTAAACATGAACCTGTGAAATTAATACTTCACTTCTTTTAATCATTTTTATACACCTTTAATTGTACTGTAACCTGATCCTCAAAAGAAAATCTTGAGTAAATTTCCCTGATTTCTGTCCATTCTGCAGCATGAAAAATACACCAGAATTCCGTGCAACCACATGCATTGGAAGAAATGTTTCCATTAATTTCCTTTTCTCCTATTGCAGGAATACCTCTTTAATAGGAAAAATTCCCATCCATACATTTAGATACATGTGTCAATGCATTTGTGTGAAGTATTAGAAAAGTAAAGAACAAATATATTTTTGCTACAAGTTTCATACAAGTGCATTCACATTTATTCATAAAATCGATGTGTATTTATGTATCTATATCAATTTTTACATAGATGTGCATTGCTACCTCCATGTATTCATGTACTTGCATGTATAATCACAAAAATATAAATATATATGCATATGTATGTATCCCTCTGATCTTCTTTCCTCACCAACCACAGTCCTTTATTCACTGAAAGTTTCCAAGTGTCTGCACATTTATTTCTGGATAAAAGAAGCAGTTTGAGCTCCTGACCACCATTCTCTAACAAATAATTCTTTGTGGCTGTAATTAAGATGGCTCTGAAAGACTGCTGGGATGTCTTAGTGGTCTGGAGAGCACTCCCCCCTCCCCTGAAACAAAATCCTTTATCACATATTTGAATTAATTATAAAAGTTAAAAATTAAATCTTTCTTGTGTCCCCCATAATAATCCTCCCAGATCAGTTTTTGTCCATATTAATGGAGAACACATCCCTAGTAAGATTTAATTTCAAACTTTTATAATTATGGTTAAAATTAAATCTTACTGTGGCTGTATTACACATTAACATGAATGAAAGCCAGCCTAGGAGGATTATCAATGGTACTCCAGCACGATTTATTTTTAACTTTTGCAATTAATTAAAATCTTTGGATAAGGATCTTGTTTTGGAGTGGGGGAGTCCCTATTAAGATGAAGCCCATGAAGTGTTTCCATTCTTGTGCAGGGTATTGAAGATGGGAAGGCAAAGGCTGGGAGCTGAGGGAGATCATCCAATAAATCATTCCTCCCTGGCAGAGCAAGACTTAGTTCTGAGCTGCCTCTGCTCTGGAGAAAATGGGAATAACCCTCAAAAACAGCAGTTTGCTCCTAAAAAACACTCAGCAACGCCCAACAAGCATGGAGACAACCTCACACCACTCAGAATGCCACGAGAGGTATTATCCCATTCCAGTTCTCCTTTTCTCTCCTATAAAAAAAAAAAAAAAAAACATTTTTAAGAGTAAAATTACTTTTCCTTGATTATTTCTGTGGTTTTCCCCATCAGAAATGAATTTAGGCAGTGATGGTGAATATCTGGTTCTGGGGATGAGTAGAACTTAAAATAAGCAGAATAAAGTGTTGTTTGAGGGGATTTTTTCCCCTCAGAGATGTTTCTTCAGTCAAGGCCTTTATTCTTCCACGATCAAACATCTTACACTGCTGAAAAGTTATATTAAGCCAGAACTAATTTCAATTCCCTCTGACAAGCCAACACAGAGTTTGCAATGAGGGCTTTGCAGCACCTGGCTTTTATAAAATACTTTTTTTGTTTAGAGTCAGTTCTGCCTCATCCCTGGGAATGTCCAAGGCCAGGTTGGATGGTGTTTGGAACAGTCTGGGATAGTGGAAGAGATTCCTGTCCATGACAGGGGTGGCACAAGAGGAGCTTTAAGCCCTCTTCCAACCCAAACCATTCTGGGATTGTCTAAAATGTGCCTTGGGGTAAAAATAAGCAGAAAGAGAAGAGAAGCTGAGAAAATACGAGGCCCAGAGAGAGAAATAGTCATAGCCAGAGTCTGAATTAAATCTGTGAAAGGGATCACACTTGGCAGGAAACAAAAGTGCTGTCTCCTACATGATTCTCTCAGCAATCAGGAAATGGGAACTTGCCCATTCTTTGTAAATATGAAAGTATTTATATTGCATCAAAAGTATCCGATTCCACTATCGTGTTTTTGTTCTAAGACAAACCACAGAGCTCAAAAACTTTGGCTAACCTCATTCTCCTCAGTGATTTGCTTTAAGTTATATAGAAAGAATATCTCAGTTTGAGCTTCCCAGAAAATATCACCTGAAAAACAAAAATATTTATGAGAAACACTGTAAGGGAAGGGTCTGACTTTAACGTGGAGAGGAGACCAGGAGGAGCAGAGAAAACATAACCTTGCACATCCACCTTGGAAAACCTGATGAGATTGCAATCAAAACATGAATGGATTTAGTAAAACCAGAGGCTGAGACATCCTCACTTGTTCCTGTGTCCTGAAGGAAATAATTTTTGCTTCCTTTTGGTGCTGCAGTTATTTTTCTATAGTCATTCAGTCACCCATCAACAGTTCTTCTGGAAAAAAATTTGGAAATACCTCATTTTTGGTAATTATTAAGCACAATATTATTGAAAGTATGAGTGAAAGGGAGATTATTCCTAATACCAATAAGTATATATATATATATATATACACACACACACATATATATATATATATAATGCATATATTCATAAGGAGGGGTTCCTTTCCTCTCTTTTCCTTCCCAAAATGAAAGAGTATCCATATATGATATTTCCATGTAGGAATACCATACCCAGTCCTCAAATAACAATTCTGGTCGGTTCTGACACAACGAGGAATAAGTTG
Organism: Cyanistes caeruleus; assembly: GCF_971803275.1. Lineage (NCBI taxonomy): Eukaryota > Metazoa > Chordata > Aves > Passeriformes > Paridae > Cyanistes > Cyanistes caeruleus. The sequence goes on from NC_141707.1 coordinate 38,802,291, forward strand.
CTCTACAAAGAAGGAGCAAAAATCCCTCCAGGAAAGCCTCAACAATTCAATGATATTCTCTTAAACAATCTCCTCCTGATTTGCCAGTACCTCTTTGAATTATGCAGAGATGGGCACTGAGGCTCTTTTTTTGCTCCCCTCTGAACAGCAATCCCCCATGCCAAGAACCTTCCTTATCCCCCACATTCCACTGGACGCAGTCACCCACATCTGAGCAAATTATCTTTTCAAAAATAAAAATAAACCAGCAAACAAGCCACCCGTAGATTTTCTTCCCTTTCCTTGCTACATTCCTGACTGAAAGCCGTAATTATTTATTTGGGGAAGTCCTGTAAGCCATGTCATCACGAGTGCTCATGAATTTTCTGGGAATGATTTGAAATGTTTCCAGTTAAGCCCCAGACTTAACATCTCAAGAAGAAAAACTAATGTTTCTACCACATATTTTATTAAGCCCTTTAGGTCCTTTTACAAGAGAGGAAATACCAATTAACGTATAATTTAGCAGAACAAAATATTATCCCATTTCAACCAGTACCCACTTCCTTGAAGTTTATTCAAGCATTAATAACCATTTAATGCAATTTAACTACACTGAGGTATCCGTTACATTAATATCATATATCCATCAGGAAATTAGAGTTTTGTCTCTATGAATTTTGTATTACAAGAAAGTCTTTATAATTCTATTCTGCACTTTATGGTGGCTAATTTAAGTTTTAAAATGGTTCAGATAACTTCCCAGTCTCTCTCTTCTGCACTGTAATATGACTAACAAATTGTTACTGATGTTAAAAGATCATGAACACATCATTTATTAAACAGGGTTGAGAGAGATAAGTTTGAAAGAAGAGTGCATTTCCCAGATAATCCCTGTGTTTCCAGGAGCTGACATCCAGCCATGGGAACAAACTCCATGGGCTGGGATGCTCAGGACCCTGGGACCCACAGGAGTGGAAACAAACTCAAAAAATATTCTTGAATTGACTCTCTCAGCCTAAAGAAACTCCTTGCCCACTCTGCAATAATCTTTAACAGGGGCATTGGGCTGGAAGTACAATGAAAAAGAGATTTTCCCCATCCTACCTGGTCTGGGATCATGGATCAGTGATGCATGTGGGAAAAGGGAGTTGAGTTCAATGATAACCCAAAACAAATCAGAAAATATTACTAAAATCCTCAAAAGTGAGACAAGCACAGGTAGGTACTGCCCCTCTGAAGTTTCCTCAGAGAGACAGAATAATTTTGATTATTGCAGCGTCTGTTTGTTCATCTATTTAAATTCAAAGTTGTTTTTACATTTTTATTCTGACAAAATATCAGAATATACTCCTAGAACTGATGAAAATAACCATAAGTCTGAGAAAATGCATACTGATAATTTATTAAAAAATCTATTTTGCTGTTAAGGGTTTTAATGGTATTTAGTGTTTAATTCTGCATCATGGATTTTATCTGAATATTTACCCAATTTTTTAAATCTTCCTCTCCCAGTTAAAGAGGACTGAGAACACAGATTGCTCTTTCAGACTGGAGAATTTAAAGCTTTTTCTTGATGACTCCTTTTCTTAATAAGTATTTCCTGAACTGCAATTTTTTATATATCTTTACATACATTTGTGCATAGCAAGATAAATCTTAGTTCTGACATATTATTTTATATTGATTCTAGAATAACTTCTCTCTTAGAAACTGCTCTGCTCTAAAGCATCATTTTTCAGACATGCATTTCTTGCTCATCCTATGAGTCCTTTTGAGGGAAAATTGGTTGAAGGGAGATGGTTTGGGTGGATCCCAAGGAATTGGCCTACACCTCTCCCCCCTGTTCCTACATTTCTCCACAGATCCTGCAAATCCCTCCTTTGGTAATTTCAGTCACCACCTCCCTAAACCTCTGGAAAAAAAAAAAAAACAACTCAGATTCTTTTATTCTCTTCAAGCACTGAGGATTAATTTAGAAAGAGTAGGGTTAAGTTCTGCCCTAATTGTATCCAAAAAGTTCTTTACGTGTTGGTTTGAGGGTCAGCTGGAAAATCAGTACAATTTCAAGCATGAGGAAAAGAGAAAAGATCTGTAGAAATTATCCCAAAAAAAGGGACAAATGTCCCATGAAAAGGGTTTCTTGAGAGTCTGGGAAGTGACCAGCCCAATGAGAAGAACCCAAAAAATGGGTTGGACCCTCTATCCCACTGATTTCCACATAAAAACAAATTCTCAGATTATAACCTTGGCTGTTGGAGGGAAGAAGTCTTTGCTATAAAGCCTTTGAATGAATAAGTGCTACAAAATATGCTGCTTTTTATGTCTCAACCAGCAAGATAAGCATAAATAAGCTTGCAAACCTCTCAAAAGTCACCAAACACAAAATATTGTAATGCTACAACTCTCGTGATTTCCATGCCCTGGGAAAAAACCCACCCTGAGCAAGCTCTGCTTCTCCTCAGCAGTTTTCCAGCACAATGCATTTTCCTGTGTCAGAAAATTACAGATTCTGTAAATATCTGAAGATAAATTTTCCTGGGGTGCATTACTGAGTCACCTGGACTCCTAAATGAGATGGCAGAGAGGGCAGGAGAGTCCATATTAAATTGCTTTTACTGACAGCATCACTGCAGAATAAAAGATATCTGTCACAGTGTTGATATGAATCTCCTCCTTATTGTGCCTTTTGGCATCTGTGGATTGTTAAAGAAGCCTGAAACTGCTTTTTCTGCAAATTCTTTCAACTCTTTAGTTCTTTTTATTTGTCCAGCAGGCTTTGGGGCTTGTTAAGCTTTGCCTATTGAGGGGAAGGAAAAATAGGCCCAATGCATTTTATAATTCCAGAAGTGCTCTCTGGCCAGAGGGAAGTGGCCAAACTCTTTGGTGGGAGAGTCAGCAACGGCAGACAGAGCCCAAGTTTGAGACTCAGAGAAATAACATAATTTAGATATCAAAATTATCTTGGGTTTAGTTGTTTGGTGCACATTAAATTTCTTTCTGCAGTAGCACTGACAGACAGGTAGAAAACATCAGCATTTGTGTGAAAAAGAATCCAATAATGCCATTTAATAGAGGAAAGTAGCGCAGGACATGCTCAGAGACCTTGAAGCTGCTGTTTCTTTTATCTGTATTACAAAGTGGTGCACAAACAGAAAAATACACCGCTTCAATATGCAGAGAGGAGAAACTTGGCAAACACAAAAAATAAAGCATCAGTATCTGTCATGTAGCAATGATCTCTGCTGGTATAAATTAATAATGCTTCTGTATTTAAATACATCCCAGGATTAAATTGTGGTTACACCAGAAGTTCCCACCCAGGTCCTGGCTAATGAAATTATCAATACAATTAGCTTGAATAATCTCTGCTTTAGTTTAGCCACCCTTAAAACAGAAAATATATTTGCCAAGCCTCAGCCTGGAGGAAAAAACAGACACCAGGAACAGCACTGATGGGAAAGGAAATAGTGAGTGACTGCCAGCACGGTTTACTCTGCCTAAAATTCTCCTTTTAATGAACTTCAGCAGAATTTTAACCAATTCCTTAGTCCTGCAGAGCACACATATATAGGGTTTGTGGTTACATCAGTAATCCCACATCACACAGAAACACTAAATCACTGTAGAAGTGAGAAACTCTTTTAAATGTAATAATTAATTAATGATTCAGGCTGCAGCTCTCATTTGTCGTACCTATTGCCATTTAATTCAGTTCTGAAAGTAAAATATCATTTAAACCTTTGAGGGGAAAACAGATATTTTCAGTGTCTTATGGATATGGCAGAATATATCATTGAAGTAAGATAGATCTACTATGGAATGTAAAGAATAAGTCTTGCCTAATAGAAATCACTACTCAAAATACTCAGTTTGGGATATACAGTGTATTGTAGTGAAGTACAGTACCATTAGTTCAATTAAACCTGCTTAAAAATAAAATTAAGCTGTGCTTTTATTTTCTAAATATTCTACTGAGAAAAATACAGTTCAGAGAGACATCAGTGTTTTATGACAAAAAGATGTATCTTGAGCACAGTTTAATATGTCACCAACTTTACAGAGTTCTACTCTAATAAAATCCACTTGTGAACCTCTTCTAATAAAAGATCCACATGCAAGAAAAAGTCAACTTATGCAGTTTTTATTTTTAAACTGGCAGACCAATAAAATGAGAGGAAAGAACCCAAAGAAACAGAGGAAAAAAAATGGAAAAATATGAGTGTTCTATAGAAAGGGAGCATTATGCAAGAAAATATTTAAGATGTTTTAATATAACAACCTAAGATGTTTTTTCCTTATCAAACCTGTTGAGTTGTGACATGAAGTCAAACTTCAGCCTAAACTAATTTTTACTAATAGCACAAGCTATAATTAATATGTGCCTTTTGTCAGTGGCATTTTTTGATATTCTGATTGTATCCCATTAATGAGACCTGGGTTGGGAAGAGCTTTGAGGGTCCCACATCCCAGGTTGGACTGAAAATGTGACACCACTTTTAACAATTTGATGGAAGTAAAATGCAGACTGAACTTCTCCATAGAAGCACCCATATAATCTTCAGTGCCACTAACAGGTTTTCAATTCAATTTTCAGCATTCAATTCAGGGGATGGAGAAGTGAAAATTCTCTTCTATTACAGCAGATGAGAAAGCCAGAGAGGTTAAACTATAGCTTTCCTTAAATGTTAGTTTATCCTGGATATTTGTTATAGTATTAAAATCAAAGTGTAAAAAGTTTACTTAATATACACAGGAAAACACAATTTTTTGGTGGCCATTTCAAAAACGATCAGTTCTACTACTGCAGGGCTCTGTGTGTGTCTAATGACCAAAAAACTATGAAAACCTAATTTTTTGTCATTAATTTCATTAATCCACCATTTGAACATTTATTTTAAAGATCCCATTGTATCTTATAAGAAAAATGGAAATTAAAAATACTCTGCAAATGAAATAAAAATATCACAAGTGAGACAGAGCTGTTGAGGATCTGTCTGAAGGTTGGGGCTGCTCTTGTGTGATGTTTTGTTCCCTGACAATACTTCAAGGTAAGAATGACCTTAGAATGATTCATTTCGACCCCTGCATGAGCCATGCCCACGGTAATAATTTCCTTTTATATAGAAAAAAACCCTCAACAAACACCAGAAAACTGCATGAAAAAAAGCAACAAAAGCTCTTAATTTTTATAGGTTGCAGCAGTGAGCTTTGATTAGGAATAGGAAATAACCCAAACCATAGCTGGAGAATTCCCATATTCAGCCTGCTCCAGGCAACTCAATCCCAATACCCCAGACAAGGAATCAGATGAAACAGTGAATCCTGAAGCATCTTCCTTAACTGATTTACACTTCTGGACATACAAAATTCAACAAATATTAATTGAGATTCAAGCTAAATTGGTCAGAGAATGAGTTCCTAAAATGCTTTATTCAAGGAGCCCAAGAGTCTGAATTTCTTCCACCATCATTACTCAAAATAAATTTGCACTGATGGATCAGCAAAGCACTGATAAGAAATCAGAGATTCAATAAGTTGTTTTTTTTCACTTTGGAACACTATGGGAGAACAAAATGACATGTTCTGATATGCAGCCCTGCTGTAGCTATTGCAAGAGTTACAAGTTATGAGTTCCCAAACTTTTCTACAATTGCTTTTATAATCTCTTTCTTTTAATATTCCCTTTTTAGGCTATAACTTTAAAATTCTCTCTAAACCAATTGAGAAGCAGAAAAATAAAAAGGCAAGAAATCCAGGGATTTTACAGTAAAAGCTATAACTGTGCAAGTTGTTTTTTTTTTTTTGAGTAGTTCTGCTAAAAAGCAGAAGGGAGAGAAAGCCGAAATTTGAAAGTGTTGAAGGGAAATAGGCCTTTGTTGAATATATTTAAGAAAAAGCATTGATATGGAACTTCTCAGTGTGCTCTCTAAATTCTTTAATACCACATGGCATGATTCACAGCTTCTGTTTTCTTACCAGAGCTTTCCCAAAACTTTCCTTTTGAGATGTTGCTCGAAGTTTTCTCAGGCATGTGAATGGGATTTCTCTTGGCCTGATAGTTCTGCTACACATTTTCCCCCTTCCAATAACCATTAAGCATTCTCAGGTGCCAAGGAGTTCATATAATTGAGAATTTGGGTGTTTCATTCTGGGTTTATGCAGGGGAAGAATTAATCCTTTAGTCACTCACACTTCTCCTGCATTTGCTAAGAAAGTCGGGGGTGTTTATGTTTTCTTTCCAGAGAAAAAGTGTTTCTTGGAAATCTGAGAAGTTTGTTTCCTGGGTGCTTTATTCAAAATCTTTGCCATGTTCTTCCTCACTTCCTGCAAGTTCACTTAACAGATTTTTGGCTCCTTTGCAAATATTTTTTTATATAATGGTGATGCACATAATCATCTGTTGGCCGGTAGCTGAAGGAATTTGACAATATCCATGCGTGACGAGTTTTTTTCAGTCCCCTCATCGACTTTTTTGCTCTTTGTGCCATCTCCACAGTGCTTGCCTCTCATTTTTCAGTTCATCCATCTGGCTTCTGGTCTCCACCTCTTATTGGCACATAAAACACTGCATCCAGAGATGTTGCACTACTACCACAGGGCGCCCAGAGCAGCTGTGGCTGCCCCTGGATCCCTGGGAATGTCCAAGGCCAGGCTGGACAGGGCTTGGAGCAGCCTGGGATGATGGGAGGTGTTCCTGCCATGGCAGGGTTGGGATGGGATGAGTTTAAGGTCCCTCCTAACCCAAAACAAATTATTCTATGACTCTGTGAAGTCACAACTGCCCCTAAGCACACACCTGCATTTCAGAGCTCGATTTTATCCACAGCCCCACACTCTGGGCTTTGAGAACAGTTTTGAAGCTGCACCCCAGACTGGATAATACCCTAACAAAAATTCTACAAAGAACAGGGAAAAATTTCATAGAACAACCAAATCAGGCAAAATTTGGAGTTTACTGAGCAGAGTAATCTGAGTTAACTGAGTTTAAGCCCCCTCTCTTTATCTGGAGATACTCATTCCCATCCTTTTCTCAAACCCACAGTAGGAAAACAATGCAAAAACTGAAACAGCTTCTCTTTTTCCAGAACATGCAGAGTGGAATAACCAACAGTTATCACCCAGTTCATCCATATTTTTCTAAAGGGACTCTGTGTGTGCACATGTGTTGGATCTAGCCTATAAAACTCAGGATTCCTGAACATGCAGATCCCTTCCTGGGATCACAAACCCCACGCCACCTGTTCTCTGCAGATCAAATTTCTTAAATTTCCAGATGTCCAGGGGACCATTTGGATCTACTGCTTTCCCCAGGTACTCGAACATCCAGAAATCCTGAACAAATGTATTTAAGTCACTGAATTTCACGCGTTAAAAAAAATTCTAAGTGAGGAGAAAAACAATTAAAAATACAGATTTATCTGGGGAATGTTAAACATATGCTAACCCTATACTCTTCTATTTCTGCAAAAAAGAGAGAGAGGTGGTTAATGTTTTTATGAGACAGTGATAGTCAACTCTAAGAACCATGAAAATCTCTTGTAAACACAGCACTCATCACAGAGAAATTGAGGTGGAAGGAAGAAAAATGAGGCAAGAAAGCAGAAAAATTGGAGTGAAAAATAAACAGTATGAAGTACCAACTTAAATATGTCATGCTCTTGCGCTGGAGGAGAGGTACTGGAGAAGTTCATTGAATAAGACTTTTAAAACAAGCCTTTCCATTTAATTTACGATTTTGCTTTAAAGAGGACTGTGAAGTTTGCTGGCGATATAAAAATTAGTGGGTATAATCCATACCCAGAAGGGTGGAAATATATCCTATAAATGAGTCATGTGTCCTTGATCAGATTAATATAAACTGAATTAAATATAGTTACACAAAGTACAAGTTCAAGGTGACACATTAATCCCAGAAAAACAGTAGTGGGTGAGGAACATGACTGCTCGGGATAAAAAGGTGAATGAAGAAGAGATTTTAGTCTTGGCATGGCTATAAACAGGTATAAACTGACTGCCACTGAGTTTAGGCTCAGTTTTCTGAGTTTAGACACCAGGAAAAAGCACAAGAGGAGCATCATTCCTGAATAGCTGCTCAGTGCTCCACACCACAGGCAAAGCAGCGGAAGGAAAACACTCAACCATTTTCAGTGCAGAGGCTGAGGGATTTCTGAACAGGATTTTAGGATGTGAGCTGGCTTTTTGCAGTAGGCAAAAAAAAAAAGCCTAAACTAAGCCTGCGTCATTAGCCTACCTCAAAAATCTGTTAAAATCCTAGGGAAAAACTGAAATTAATTATATCACAGCAACTGGAAGTTGTTATACTTTCCTTAAGAGCAAACAGAAGTTGGGAAAGTTAGGAAACCTCATTGAGGATATAGAAGGAGACTTTTCTGTGCCTGGAGATGGTGGGGAAGAGTTTTGCGAGCAACTTGAACACTGCTGACTGGACATCTTTGCATGATAAGGACCAGATGGAAAACCCAGAAGAGACTCCACGAATTCACTTGCAAATTATCACTTAGCATTAATTACGCCCAGAAAGCTGCCTGGCATTGACGTTCGCATTACCGAATACTCCAGCGCGGAGAAATCGACGTAAAAGTTTATAATCAAAGCCATGCCAGCAATTTAAATATTGCGAGGCTATAAACAGATTAAAGATATGATTTTTATTGAAGTATTTGGGTTTGCAGCGAAACATTTCGCCATTGTGCCATGTGTGGCTTTTCTGCTTAGCTGCAAACTCCAAACGGGCTGGAATAGCGCAGCTTTGCGATTAACCAAACATCCAATAACCCACAGGACACAGTGACTGGCCATCATCCTTATGTAAATAAGGAAAGCTCATTTTTTGCTCACTAATAGCCGGCACACAACGATGAAATGCTTTTAATAAGTTTTTAAGAGGATAAGATCAAGGAATCAATTTGGTGAGCGCCCTTTCCGATGGCCGCACACCGCGGCCGTAGCGTGACACGTTTGCATTGTTATTTGGCTGTAAACAAAATGAAAAGATCTGTCATTGAAATTTAAACAGAGAGACTGGTTACATAAACTCCAACATTCTCAGCCCCAGTACAGTACAATCAACAGTCTGAGGAGACTGCACAGCTAAACAAAGTTTGGGGATGTTTCTGGATAGGGGAGGAAGATTAATAACCAGAAAATAAGTCTTGGCTCCCGCTACAAACTCTTAGGAATATAATTTTAAATTTGTGTAAATCCAAAGATTGATGCTCAAGCTTATGAAATAACCATTTTTCCACAGTGTTGAAATACACACCCGCATGGATACAAATCTTTTCGCTGGCCAATTTTAACAGAATATACTGCTTTTACCAAAAAAAGCAACTTAAATAAATCTGACCTATCTGCTCTCGTAGATAATTGTAACTGCGGTCAGCAAACAACAAATCTTCTATAAATGGTCATCTTTCCAAATTATTCTGGCTACAGAACAGGCTTGATTAATTGCACAAACACTGCATGCCTCTGAATGCAATTTGTCTGTGTGGACCAACAGAGGATGCCTGAGACATTCCCAGCAGTCACATGGGAGAGCATTTCTCTGTTTGTTGCAGGTAAACAACATTTTGCTTCATCACAAGACCCTGCAGATCATTCCAGTCCCAAACAGGGCTGTTGCCTTGCCCTAAATGGAAATATTAGGACAACTGGAATGAGAAGGAAGCTTGGAGAGGTCTCCTTCTAGGAGAAACATCCCTTCTCTTACAGCATCTCCTGCTGCAGGCAGGCAGTGGGAGGTGAGTGCTCCCAGGGCTCCAGCTGGATTTCAGCAGCTGACTTAAATCCTGTGCCTGGCGTTGAGGGAGGGCTGGCCCTGGGTCATCAGGCTTTTTTTCAGCAGCAGCTGACATGGGGTTTGCTCAGGCTCAGATCTGAGGCTGGTTTCTAGATCAGCTGGATACAGGCTCATCTCTGCACTGAAATCCATGGTGCCATCAGACACATGATGCTCGTGAGCAGAAAGCCTCTTGTCATCAACTTAGCTCTAGAAAGATGATGAACCACAGCCTAATCTCTGCAGTATCCAGCTTCACTGAAATGTTGTCGGGCACCATAAATTCAGGTTGAATTTTATACATGGCATATTGTTTATAAATGCAATATGTTGTGCGTGATTAAAGCAATATCCTTAATTCCATCAAAATTACGTCAGACACCAGTGACAGCTGCAGCTCAGAAATCAGGATTTCTGACTCAAGGGTCAATTGGATCTTCCCACTGAGGAGTTAGAAGCAGAAAGAGTAACTGGAGGGGTGGATCTAACTGCACTCCTCCCTCACCTTCAGGAGGAGTAACCATCCTGTTACAAATACCAGAAGAAAAAGCTCCAAGAGACAGAGCTGATAAGTCAGGAGCTGTGCACAGATAAATTGGCTACATGGCTTCCTGCAAAGCACCCAACACCTCCTCTCCATAAATCCCATCATCTGGAACAGGGATATGATGTACAGCACAGAGCAAGGGCTTCAGTCTGGGGAAAAAACAAAATGCTTGTGCTCAGGGGCGTAAGAGATGATATTTGAATTGCACAGATGAGAACTGCAAACTTCTGCCCTGCTTTTGTGCTCCTAGGCCTTCACAGGGACACACCCATGGCTGCCACCCTCCCCAGCTCCACCTGGTTTCCTCATACAGAGAAAATGGGACCCACGTTCCCTTCTGTTTGGGCAAAGGGTTTAGCAGTGCTTGTTTTGTATTTAAAAAATCCATTTCAAATTCAGAACCAGGTCCCATTTCATGCCAGTTCTAAAGGCCCCAAACCAAAGTTTTTGATAAATTGTGCAGCTCATGGCACACCTCTCATTTCTCCTCTTTTCTCTTCAATGCATAAGAGTTAAATTTGACAAAACTCGCTGGTTTGCAGAATTTAAAACATTACACATGCACAGTGCCCAGATTGACAACATGAGCTGGGATGGTGCCAGAGGAGCAGCGATGATTTATTAGGTCTGTAGCACTTAATCCAAGAAATAAAAAGGACTTATGTGACGGATGAGCATAAATGAACTATTGGGTCAGACATCCATTTCTTAAAAAGCAAAATAAAAAAGGTCTGAAAGCAAGATACTCTGTAGGGTTTAGTATACATTAATGTATTAGAGCTTTGCTGGTATACTTTAAAATTTCTGGGTTTTAACCAGGTCCAAATGATTATTTTTTTAAAAACCAGACTAGCTGAAATAAACATTTACCAAATCCCATCACGTCATACTGCCCCCTTCCCTGATAATATCATCATGGCTCAGAAAACATTTACAAAGAATTAGGACAGAGGCTGAAAGCCTGACCCGAAGTCAATAACCAAATTCACATTGTCAGCAGAGATGTGGAGCTCCATGCTGAGAGCCTCTAGAGCTGGGTGTGGTCTGAGTCAACACCAGGAATAAACCAGAGCTTGAGTGCCAACATCATGTTCTATCAGTTTCCTTCTCTGGAAGGAAAAGAAAAACATGGTAGCAGACCCATCACGTGATTTTTTCATAATTCTGGGAAATTTTAATAGGAAAGTGATTTTATTCTTTCTGAGTCTTTCTGGCAAAGCCTTAACCTGCCGTGCTTTGAGCTTTACTCACCTGAAAAAAAAAATAACCTTTTCTCTCTCATCTGTAGTATTCATAAATCACTTCCAGCACATAAATTTCCCTCCTAGCATAAAAACTTGATCAGAAAGCAATAAAAAGTACAATAAATAGCCAGCTCCACTCTAACCTGTGTGGTTTGACACAGCTGAACAAGCTGTGAAAAGGAATATTGTTCCTTTAATAGAACGCCTGAAATGGTGCTCAAAACAGATTGGGCTGACAATTTTTGCAACCTTGGTGTCTCCTCCAAGATTTACAATGGCACAGCTCCCCTTTTTAGCAAATTAAACCTTGTGTCAAGGCTTAAAATTAAATCCAAACTTCTTTTCTTCTCTGTACAGAAGGAACAAATTGGCACCACATGCCAGTAGTCAAGGAGTGCTGATGGGAAACAGAGTGAAGGGAGCGCCCTCCAACCTGGAAGGCGTCACTAGTCAAAATCAACTGGGATAAACAGTCAATTCCACTTAAAGTTTGACATCTAAAGGCTTGTAAGATAGAAACATTCAAATATAAGAATTCCTCTGTACCACACGAACCTGTCTCAGTGCCAGCACTTAAACTTTCTGTGCTGTGCAAGCACTTTGTGGGAATCTGCCTTTGGTAGAGTTTGATGTAAGATCCCGCCTTGCCAAAGCCTTTTTAGTTTGTTCCAGAGGAGAAAAAAAAGGAAATACAACAGAGATTCAGAGTGTAAGAACATCACTGACTTAATATCACATTGCCTGCTGTTACCAATAGAATTTCTTGTCATCGTGCAGGATTCTGGGTTATAACACTTAAAATCTTATTTGAACACATACGTCAGATAAAACAAAAGGGTATTTCTAGGGACAGGCAAAAGAAATATTTTCATGGACAGAAAGGTAAGAATAGCTTTTACAGAACCACCCAAAGGCCACACTATGGTCCAGTTCAGGAAGGCACATCATGTCATTATGTGATGATTCCTGAAGCAGTTCCCATGTCTAATCCATCCCTAAACCCCACTGTTTGCACACAAAAGGAACCCAGCATTTCCCAGGTTAAGAACCAAACTCAGGCCAGGACTCTCTAATTTTCAGTTGTGCTCTGCTTTCCCAGCACAGAAAAAAAAAAAAACAAAACAAAACAAAGGATCTTTTTAAAACATAACAAAGAGGTTAAATATACCTGGTTTTAAAAGTCCCTTCACCTTTTTATGATTGAGTAGATGAGGGAGTGTTTGAAAGGCGACATGATTCCCTGCTTCAAGCTTTCCATTGCCCTTCCCCTAATGTTTCTAATAGAAGTTCTTATATAAAAAACATCAGCAGCAATACGTCACACCTGGTTATGGATGAAAAGTGAAAGTAGGAGTTATTTTGTCTTGGTGTAGAACATCAAAAGAAAGCATTCACTGCAATTTAACCCCAGTTTTAAGCACATGCACAAGATTTTACAGGATGAGGAGCTAATTTCATAAATGAAACACTCTACAGAGATGTTTTCAGAAAATGCAGAAAAATGATCAGCTCAGAGCCCAGCACGAGTAAGGCAGAGAAATTTAACAGCAGAAAGATGTTGCAGGAAATCATGGAATCACAGAATGGTTTGGGTTGGAAGGGACCTTCATCCCATCCCACCCCACCCCTTGCCATGGGCAGGGACACCTTCCAGAATGCCAGGGTGCTCCAAATCCTGTCCAGCCTGGCCTGGGACACTCACAGGGATCCAGGGACAGCCACAGCTTCTCTGGGCACCCTGTGCCAGGGAAGAATTCCTTTCCAAAATCCCATCTAACCCTGCCCTCTGGAAGCATGAGCCCAGTTTAGGGTTTCCATTGAAAACCAAGACAGAATTGCCCCTTCCTGCAGCCTCACAAGTCCATCAGGGATGGAACAAGCCCTGGAGTATCATCCACGTTATGCAAATAGGGTCTCCTAGAAGTAGCCCTGGGTTTGCAGAGTAGGAGCAACAAAACTGGATTGTAACCTGTAGTAGTCTGAACAATTCTCACCAACATTCCCAGAATCTGAGAGGAGCAAGCAGTGCACACCATTAGCAGTCCCAGCACCAAACCTGGCTGTGTCAGAAAGCCAATGTGAAGACAGTTGCAAAGTTTTATTATCCCAAATTAACAGATTCAGAGAAAAGGTTTAATTTACATAGATTGATTTTTTTTTTTAATATGCTGCTATAGGTGGATAATTCTATTGCAATTAAAATAATAATAAAAAATACAACACTCTACTGCAACTGAGTGAAAATATGAAGTTTTCCAGACTAGAGAAACACAAAACCCTGCTCCAGATTGACTGGAAGAAGGGATCTGCCAACTGGAAGACAGAAGGAAATATCCCTGGCACTGGCCCACACTCTCAGGTGACCACCAGCGTCTCTGCCAGGACAGTAATTCTCTGCTCATCATTCAGTCTCTGAAAGTGCCCAAATTCTCCAAAAACCACCACATAAAACTTATTTTTCACTGGTAAATAAACATTTCACTGGGACAATTGCAGATGGCAGAGTTTTAAACACGGATAAATTAAAACACTGAGCTGTGCTGGAGTTTTGCACAACTTAGAGGAACTTTTCTTTCATACAGCATTTCTCAGCTAAAGTTTCATTTCTGTTTTGCAGTTCACCTCTATGTTTAAATAATAATTATGGTTGTGACACACAGTGACAAAAGCCAGAAAACTCAAAATTAGCAGAGGCATGCTCTGTCCATTGTTTGAATGTGCTCAGCTGGTTTTGCTTTACTAATACCACCAAGACAGAAATTTTCATTTCCCAAAAACACAAACTTCTGGCAAGGGGTTACAGAGTGAAATAAATCTTATTCTTGGAAGAGACTTTTGTTTGACACCTGAATCATTTCTGCTGGTTTCTCTCCTTTTTCCCCTTCTTCAAATGAAGTCTTAGAACTTGAAGCCAAAATAGAGAGACTTAGAGCTATCACAACAAAAGCTCAGCATCCAATTTCTCCTTCCAAACACAATCTCCTCCTAAAATATATCAACAAATCCATCTCCTCCTTGGCCTGCAGGGAGCTGGGAAGCCTTGCCTCAGCAAGGACACCCCAAACATTCCAATATGCAGCTGCTTGCTGAGTGCTGGGGAAGCAAAGGTATCAAAGCAGGAACTTTCAGAGTTTTTGCTGTTTCTGTTTGGAACTCTTAGGATAGATGCTCTTCATTTTCTCTTCTAATAGACTGGCAAACGCTAAATGCATCTGACATCAGCAGTAACACCACACATTCCAATGGCAAATAATGAGTTTATTCTACTGTGTACCAGTTTTAGCCCACCTGTTTCCTCACAGATTACTCCTTTTTTTTCCCCCCTCCTCTTCTGGTATGTAAGTGAGAAATCCCATTTTTGTGTTTATACACACACGTTACCCACCTCCCGCTTTCTTTTACATGGAGCAAATACAAGAATACCTTATTATTCTCAGTGCTTTGAGCTGCTAAGCAAACATTTTCTTCTCCTTCTGAAATAAAAGAGCTACAGATCTTTTTCTTTGCAATCCGAGGATAACCACAAGTTTTGGGTTGTGGATTTTTTTTTCCAATCTCTTCATTAAGCCACGATCCTATATTTACTGGAATTGACTGGAAATTTGCCATGGAGCTGTGCCTGTGCAGGTTTATTCTTTTGGTGGGAGGACTAATTCCAGTATAATGCTATTGTATCTGTTGGGCTCTGTCCCACAGGAATTGGGCCCACAGCTTCACTAATTAGTATCTGCTCTGATAGGACCCTGAATCCAACAAAGCTTTGAAGTGGATCTGCTGAAGCCATCACCTACAGTGAGATCCCCAAAGACCAAAAGTCTTTTAAACACAAGAAAGCCAGGCTGTATTTAAATAAAATTAGAAATTTCACTTTCAAATGGAGGAAGCTCAAAGTGACTGGGGCAGGCAGGGCTGAAGTAGAAAGGTTTCTGCTCCACTGCCTCTCTCCACCCTTGCTTGTGGGCTTTATTTTATCTGATGCAAGTCATTTGCAGAAAATTTTGCCCAATTCTCTCTCATCCCTACAACAATTCTGGCAGCTTTTGGTCCTGGCTGATGTTTGTTCCTCCTGCTGCTCTCAGGAGTGAGTGGAGACATTTCTACCCATGTCCCAGCCCCTGCCAGTCCTGCTCAGCTCCCTCTGCAGCCAGGGAGCCCTCAGGGAAAGGATTTGTTCCTGTGGCATCCAGGGGCACGGCCACCTCCACCACTCTACCTCACTGAGAATTCCATGGGGTCCTCAGGCCAACAAACTTGTCCCCATCTCTAAAATCCCCTCTCCGCTCTCTTGGCTTTTCTGCCTCCACAGGTCTTGGGGTGTAGGTTTTCACTTGGAGAATAAGCTTTTCTGTTTCCTTTCCTGTTCATTTTCCTCCTGGACTTGTCCCTCCTCATCCCACTGGAAGGTAAGAGGGAGCTCTGCAGATCTCCAGCTCTGTGTGCTGCTGGCAGATCCATGTTTGTCTCTCTTATCCATGGAAATCACCAAATCCCTGCAGTCTGCTGAAACCATTCCTCTCCAAAATATCAAATTATTTCTCCCTTTCTCCTTCCTCACTTCTCCTGCTGTCCATTTGCAGGAGCTATAACCACCCATAATTCATCATTTACTGTCAACCTCCCAAAGTTCACATCTGACCCACAATTAAATCCAACTCCCACCACCTATGTGCTACAATTTCAAATCCTTGGGATTTTTCTCCTCCCTCACTGCCCTGCAGTCCTCAGATGTTCTTGGAAATGGGCTATTAATTGCCAGGCCATCTAGTGGGAAAACAAGAAAGCTGGCTACTCTCTGATTGCAGGGTTGTTTGGATTTGTCTGTTTGTGTTAATATTTCTCCCAGCCTACAGGGATGGCTTTTTCCCTTTGTTCCATTATTAGTTTTAACAACTGTATGATTTTTTTTTTTCTGCTTTTCAATCTGTCATTGTTAAAAATCCATTAAACTATAGGAGCCGAACAATTTTTTTTTTTTCTTTCCCCTTCTTTATCCCCAAGAATTAACAAACAGTTTAATTAAGACAGATAAACAGAGAGATGTTGGTTCCCCTGAGAGGATTACATCCACATCTGATATTTTCAGAAGAAGAAGGGAGTGGGGGAGAAATATATATGAGATTGTAATTATATGCAAAGTCATAATTTTTTTCCTTTTCAACATAATGGATTTTCCTTTCCACCTGGAGCACAGGCCCAGCCTCCAGCCAGGGAGGGTGGAGAAGTTCCAGAGTGGAACCAGGATCGAGCTTTTCCAGACCCAGCTTTAGGTTTGAGTGGGTTGGCTTTAGGAAGAGGGAATGCAGGGATAGCACAAGTGGGAATGGTTTTAAGCTGGAAAAGAGGAGGTTTAGATGGGATATTGGGAAGAAATTCTTCCCTGTGAAGGTGGTGATGCCCTGGCACAGGGTGCCCAGAGCAGCTTTGACTTTTGCCTTAGTCCCCAGCGTGCTAAAATTTGAGGAAAACATTCATTTATTTTAGCTGATACTGTGAAAACCTCTACAGGAAAAGGTGTAAAACTATATGCTAAATAAACTCGAGTATATTTTAATTTCCTTTTTATAATTTTTTTAAAAAATAAATAAATCTGTAATTAATCAAATGCACATTTGGAAATAAGAACAATATTTCCTTGAATCTATTTTTAAGACCTTGCATAATAATTTTGGTTGTTCTCCAATATTAATGCTACATTGAGGTAAGGAAGAAAAAGCTGAAATCAGTGCTGAAAGCAACTCCTTAGTTAAAATCCCTCAAAAATTTTCAGCTGTAGATGAAAAAACAAAAATAACCTCAGAAGTTTTCATCCATTCTAAGAAATTTATTAAATTGAACTGGATAAGAGGAAATACACATTTTTCTTTGCTGCCAATTGCAAAATGGTGATCCAGAATGCAGCTGAGAAATTAAGGAATTAAGATGTTCAAAGCAGAAATGCAAGTGTAAAACTTGCATTTGAAAGTTGAATTTTCACATAAAAATTTAAAGTGGAGAAAAACACGTTTTTGTGGGGGTTTTTTTGAGATAATTATTGTATAAAAAGCTACAGGGCCATAATTAAAGCCCTTCATCGTAAAAAGTTATCCTTAATTTTTCCCTCTGATGGAAAAATATTTCATTATTTTAATTAGAAGAGCATGACGTTATTTCTATGTGAATTTTCTAAAGAGTTCAGGATGTACTTGAAGGAAAACCTGTGTACTCAGCTATAAGAAAAAACCCAAAAAACAAAAATACCCCCTCCAAAAAAGCCAAATTAAAGAAAAAAAAAAAAAACCAATGCAGCCAAAAATCTTTACAAAATAAACAAAATAAATTCTACCAGAAATCATTTAGACTTTAAAATTTTCAGACTAAGTCCTATTTCTACACCTAAAATAACCCCCACCTCTACCAGTCAACAGTTTGGTCAGTTTGTTTCTTTTTAATTAAAAGAATTCAGCAGTTAATTCATGGCGTGAACCTGCAGAGATCCAAAAATAAAGCTGCAAAAACAGAGGTTCATTTAAGAAATCCCATTCTTTACCAGTCCAAGGCACAGGAACAGGGAGAGTTGTTGCTATCAGTCAATAGAAAGTTGAACTTCAATGTGAGTTCTAAAAACCTAAATCCAAATACTCAACGCAGATATTTCCAGGATGCCTGTCCACTAAAAAATAAAATTAATTGGAATCAAATTTTGATACAATCCTGTGCAGAATGAGAACTTCTGCATATTTGGCAGGCAGCCCACTTGTGTATGCAATGCATAAAAACTGTAAGAATGGATTCTATACCGACTACGGGGTGCTTACTTTCCTTCAACGATAATTGTCTTAATGCCTGTTTTAATCAGTATTAACTACCAGCAATAACATGCTTTTAATTATGTTTTAAACGAGTCCTTTATTGGGCTGTTTTGGGAAGCAAATTAGTCAAAAGGAGCTGTTAATCAAAAACGTGTTACTGGCACAAAATAAATGTTCATTTAAGGAGCCATTTGAAATAAACCTGGCTCATTGACTCTGACAACCTACAAGGACACTGGGGCCTCCCGAGGATAACTCCTTCAGCTCTCTCCCAGCTACGCCTTGCTGCTCAGAAGTTATAAGTAGAAGCATTAAGCAGTTTAGGTCATTCATCAGCTAACTTTTACTACTGTACTCAAGAAAATGAGCCTCCTAGGAACTTCGCAGCAGATCTATTCCTTCATTAGCTGAGTAATATTGAGAGAGATGTTCCTGTCATTATGAAGGGAGAAATCTATTGCAGGGAATTTTGCCGGTGTCCCCTTTGTCTAAGAGCTGTCTTTGTGGATTCCAAGGTATTTAGGCTGAAGAAGTGGCATAATTATCTGTGAGCATCATTGGGATGTGTTTGCTCCCTTCTTCTGAGTGATGGCCGTGAAAATTCAGCCTCGCAAGGCGACATTTTCCACCTTACACAGAGGTGTCACTCGATGCCAGGTCACAATTCCACCCTCACAGCACAACTTCAAGCAGGAATTTCACTGAATCTATTTCACTGAATCTATTCCACTGCCAGGTCTGAAAACCTCATTTTGCTGCAGCCATTTAATTTGAAGCATTTCAGCTTTAAACAAACTGAGGAGAGCTTGAGTCAGAGCAAGGGCCAGGAGTCTGGGTTTCAAGTCCACAGATTGTGGCTCTTGGGATGAAGCTTTGACTTGGAAATTTTAAGGCAATCTTGCTTCATGACAAAGAAAAAAAAAAACTAATAATTTAAAAATTGATCTGATTTTACTCACTTGGCATGTCTTGGTTAACTCCTTCAAAGCCAACTTTAACCTCCAACACTTGTAAGCTTAAGCTAAAAACCCACTGAGGTACATTCCCCCACACTGCCTGTGTGTGAAACAACCTAAAACCAGTTATTATAACTTTAAAAATGTGCTTTCCTCACCCAGGAGCCCCTTCAGGACTGTACTGGAGTGAGCTTTTATTGGGGAGGCAGGTGGTTAATTAAGCATCAGTTCACAGTGTGTCCTTACGAGACTGAGCCCGGGGGTAGGAAAGAACTTGCGAGAGAAGCGATTGCTGGATTCACACCATCACCAAACAGCCCCAAATCCTGGGCAAAGCTGTCAGAAATCATACACACCAAAAGCTCAGGGAACGCTGCATATCTGTGTTTGGCTTCCCAAAGCCTGCTGCCACCCACAAAATCCACTGGCAATGCTCCTGCCCATCGTAATCACAGCAATAATGACAATATCAGTTCCAAAATCCCACCCCCAAAGGAAAGAGGGGCCAGCAGCAAGGCAGGTCCCAGGGGTGCTGTGACACACATTTTAAATGGCCTTTAAACAAGGGTTTGCAGCAAAACCCCCTTCCTGCCAGCCCAGCCATACCTTCAACCTGAATAATCCCCTGCTGGTCCAAACCAGAGACTCAGGGATGACTCCACACCAGCCCCTCATCAGCACAGCAGCTTGGGAAGCAGCAGGAGGGAGCAGAGAGAGGAAGAGGTGCAAAAATCTGGTGGGCAGCAAATAAAGTGGGATGGAGCTGCCTTCTCCTCCTGCTTATTTTCTTATTTTGCCAGAGAAAACCCCACCTGTTCAAGTCCAAGCGTGCAGAAACCATCAGCAGCATGACAAACCCAAGCTGCAGACAGAGCTGAGGGCCTTAAAAAGCAGGAGGAAAACAAAAAAATCGGCAAATCTTGGCCCATAATTGCAATTTGTGACTCAGTGTCCTGGGACAAGGCTATTATAAAGGTGAGGTTTTTATATCTGACTGCCTGGGATTCCTTCTTCGTTAGCAGCACTCGACGACATGTTTAAGATCCTCTTATGGTCTGATAAGCACATCTTGATTTCATTGACTTATCTTTAATGCTTTCAGTATGTATCTAAGGGAAAAAAATAGCCTTTAAACGCTTAAATTAAGGGTTTTAATGCGCTTGAAAAAAAATGAAGTAAAATATTTTACTAAGGACAGCACAGTAAAACACCTTGAGACAATTACTCTTAATGAAATACAAAGATTACCAACAGCTACTGACATCTTCCATTACAAAAGCCATTATAAATCCTCTGTCTCATGGAGAAACTTTCCCCACTTTTTGAAGATTTTCACCAGACCATAATTGCAAACCTGATTTTTATTTTATTGCGTTCAAAGCTGATTGCACTTTTTGATGGATTTCATCATGCTCCAAAAATAGCATAAATGCTTTCCAAGATGTGGGTTTAAGAAAGTTATTGGGACTGGCAACTTCTTTTTCAAATTATCATTCATGGATCTATTTTCAACACCCTCTTTCTCAGCCCATTAAGTGTATTTCTGCAGCCTTCATCCACAAGCCACAGTAAAAGGTTCTGTCTGACCCTGCTCCAGAGAAGTGATACTCTCCTGCTTCCAGTTAGCAGCAAAACCACAAACGTGGTTTTGATTTCTTCTTTAAGTTTCTGGAAATGCAGAAATGTGGTCTTTTCAATATACTGTAATTGCTGCTTGGCTTTTTTTTTATTTATTTATCTTTTCTTTTCCTCATCTTCTTCCTCACACACAATGGTTCCAGTCAATACTCCCTGTATTTTGGTGTGTCTGAGCTTTCATGTTTCTTGATGCAAAATGTCCTTTGGGGATCCAGTTCCTTCACTTTTATATTTATTTTTATTTTGCATTAAAAATGAACAGAGTAAGAAGGTAACTCTCTTGGACCTGGTGAGAACTTGCAGAGATTAATTTTCTAAGCATAAATCATCTGTCTGTGACAATGAGGTGACACCTTAAAGTTACAAAGCCTAAGACAAGTCATTAATTAATTTTCTTGGCCCCCACAACAGAAAACAAAATTCTAACTGACAGAAAGCTGAGGCCCAGAGTCAGAAGCTGATGGATTTAACAACCAAAAATAATAATCTGGAAGTCGAAGGAAGACTTGAGTGTTTTACTGGTCCTTCCAACACTTGGAAACCCCCACTATGAATGAAAAATCAAGGATATGAACTGACAAGAACCAGCCCTGTCCTTCCATCACCTTCTTTCAGCAGAAAGTTCACCAAGTAAACTCTGAATTGCAAAAGATAATTCTCAAATCCAAGCAACCAGGACAGGTGGTACAGAAAAAAGGATGCAAAAGAAACCATTACAATATATAAGATTTTAATCTCTTATTTATGATACTTCCATAAAGTTTATTATAAGTCATTATATACATCTCCAAGTATCTCATCACAAAATGACATTTACAATGTAACCATAGCAAAATAATTCTGCACAGAACAATTTGCAAAATATCACATCAAAGGTAATGTGGGAGTACAACATAATTGTAGCAATTTCACCATATTAATACTATACTGCTCATACTTCGGGCCCCCAAGCAAAATAACTTTACAGACAGAATAGGTAGGCAAAAATACTTATCTCTGTTTATATCCTTTTATCTCAGATCTGCACGGAGCAGAGGGTGAAATATATAAAATATATTCAACATGACTAATAGGTCACACTACTTCTTCCAGTAAAATCCAGGGATTTTTTTGGCACAGAATTACATAAGTGGTCCGAATCCTGCTGTACATCAAAAAAATCAACTCATCTGTTAAAAAAAAAAAATAAAAATCCTAAACACAAATATGTCTAAAAGCACCATTGGGGGAAAAAAAAAATTATTACTGAAATGTCTCCTATTCTGTCCTAACAAATCCTCCAGCCCCATAAGAGAGACTGAAAGCAGCCCTGAAAATAATTTATTTAATGACGGGATGAAAAAAGAGAGCGAGGGGAAGATAAAAATAGCTCCGGACCAAATTTGCGCGAAGCGAAACATGAAAGTTTTCTCGGAGACTCGCGGAGCTTTCGGAGTTGGGCTGTTGCAGGGACATTCATCTAACCAAATATGAGGCCCTATGGGAACTCTGAGGAGATTAAAAAGAAATAATGAAGGCATAATTGTGGGTTAGCTGGGAATAGTTCTTTCTCCTCCTCAGCATATGGAGAAGTGTGTCAGTCAGATGGTGCACACTGGAAGGTATAATACCTAAGGGGTTTGAGCGGCTGATGCTTCTTTATCTCTTTGTTTTGCTTTCAAATTTCTTTTTTCATCTGTTATTTTAAGAGATACCAGGGCTCGAGGTATTCTCTGTGGGTTTGTCTCGCTTTTTTCTCTTTATTTTTTTTTTTTTTTGTGTCTTCCTCAGGGTGGGAAATTGGAGAGCCACATTCATTTATGCATTGAAAATTGTTTTCTATCCTTGCAGGTGGAGCATACCTGCTTAAACTGAACAGAATTATAAAGCTGAGTATCTACAACAGCTTTTTAAAGGAATTTTTAAAAGGACTTCTTAAAAAAAACCAAAACAAACCCTGCAGACCAGCACTCTTGATTTTTGCTCTTTCATTTGCTTTAACATCTATTAGTTCTACAGGATTTGCTGGACATAAATTGCTCCTACTTGATTTAAACTCTTTCAAAACTATTCTTTCCCACCTGACAAAACAGCTCCATCCGAGAACATGGATGGAGAGATTAAACTGATTTTAACACCATCAAAACCCAACCTTAATATTCATGCAGGCATCACTGGCAGCAGCTTGTCTTCAAACGAACTCAGATTACAGCACTGAACGTATGCACCCTGTCACAGGTGTGTGCCAGGTGAAAACCATAAAAGCATGAAAATGCAGATTAAATTTAGGCCTGCACGTGTTTGGTTAAGCTCAGCCCAGTTAAACCAACCTGCTGAAAACCAGGCACCAGGGCCTACCTATCACCTTTTTCACTCTCAGCATTGAAACACCCCTGTCTGTGAAACCCTCAGCTAATGTAAAAGACAGGTTTAAGTCCCAAAGCAAAGGCAGAAACATGAAGCAGAGTGACACATCTTAAGGCAAATTGGTTTGGAGCTCCTTTGTGTCCCCTTCTGTTCCTCTCCTTTCTCCACAGGGATGGAAGCCGGCTGCTCCTGCTCTGAGGAGACAGAGCCACAACACCTCCTCACGTCAGCCAGCATCTCATCCTGCCCCTGCTGCTGGAACCCAGCAGCTCCTCAGCCCCAGGGACAAGAATCTGCATTTTGGAGAGGTTTTTAGCCCTCTCCCCACACCAATGATCAAAAACCTCTCCCTCAGTTTCCCCACCTTGAGAACGTGGCTGTCATTAACAAATACAAGTGCCGAAAGTAGAGCCAACACAACAGATTTTCTAGGTTTAAAAAGACCAAGTAAAGGAAATAACCCACCCCTTAAACCCAGAATACGTCAAGGGTAAGTGAGCTCTTGATATTTCAGGTTGTAGGGTCCGCCTCAAGTCGGGCTGAATTCGATGTAAAAACAGGTCACCACCTCCAAATGACTTCCCCAAACCCCAGGAGAAATAATTCACCAGCTCGTCACCACCTCGCTGCCACTTCGATAACGGCTGAGAGAAAGAAAGAACACTTGCAGAAAATCCAACCACGTACAGAAAAGCTTTAGGTTGAGAATGCTTACGTGACTTTTGAAGGGAGTCCCATGTATGAGTGCACAACAAATTTTGCAGAGCTTGGAGGAAGAAGCTCAGGGAGTTGTAGGGATTGAGGTGGTGGATGGGGCATGGATTTAGAGAGATTTGGGGGTAAATTCATTGGCAGACACATAACTGGCTCCTTTTGTGGACACAGCCATGGGGTGAGGCTACAGAGCACATGGAATTCACCCAGTTTGGAAGGAATGGGGTTTAATCTTGCCCAGGGCTTGGAGGCTGATATTTGACCCCTCCCCTTTCACGTTGAACAGGCAATTTAGCCCAAATCATAACACAGGCCATCGTTAGCAAAGCTTCCAAAAATATATTTGAGCCCACTTATGAAAATTAAGCAGAGCAACAAAATTATTAATAATTGCTAGGAAAAAAAAAAAAGGCAGGAAGTAGTGGAGATTAAAAGAAGATGATGTATTAGACTGGAAAGAGCGAGTCTCCAGAAATTATCCTCATTTTTTTTTAAGTTGAAATGGGTGAAAGTATTTTACAAAAGTTGTTTTTAATGAGACATTTTCTCTACATCATATCAGGACAGAACTGTGAACTTTTTTTAATGGAATTACTTGACAAACTGATCAGTGCCATATCACTGCCTCCAGACACAGTTCCTTTAATGATGTCCAAACTACTTAACTATTAAAATGAAATTGTGAGCCAGCACAGTAGGAAGTAGATTGAGCAAGCTGAAGATCAAAGAAGATACCATCACAGTGGCCTTTGTGTGCTCACTGTAGGTTTGCTCCAACTGAAGGGTAAAGTAGTGGTGAATTGAATTAGATTGGGTTGGTTCTGTACCAGAGCACTGAAGGCAACATAAAAGAAGGGTCAAATAAAATAGCACAAGCCCACCTTACCCTGGGCAAGATTAAAACTCAGTCTGGAATGCCAGCAGCCATCTTATCACTTTGTCTAAACAGCACTGCTGTGCTGGCAACACAAAAACCTCAGCAATTTATTTATTTATTGTATTGTTCTGTACTTCCTATGCACACACTTCACTCTCAGGTAGATGGATCACAGAATCACAGCTTAATTTGGGTGGGAAGGGACCTGAAAGCTCATCTAGAGCAAGGACACCTTCCACTATCCCAGGTTGCTCCAAGCCCTGTCCAACCTGGCCTTGGACACTTCCAGGGATGGGGTTTAATGTCTACCATGAGATATTCCTTAAAGAAAAGTTAATTAAAGAAAAAGATGCTACAAGATTTCCTCATTTCCAAAATAAATGTGGAAAGAAGTTCATGAAGTAGATGCTGAGCTACAGATTTTTCACAGACACTTAGATGCCGAAAAGGAAGTGGAAAGGATAAAGTTCTTCCCCCTGCTCCCATCCCCTCCTGACCTTCACAGCACAGATTTTTGGTACAGAATAAAGGTAAATAAATGCATTAAGAAACTGACTCTTCTGGAAACATTAGAGATGCTGTGAGCACTGCTCCTCTCTGAAGAGCTTGGCTCACCTGGTACTGGCAGTGAGATTAAATCACATGAAGTGCACAGCATCTCTACACAGCCCCGATTTGGGGGAAGGCAAGCACAAAACGGAATCCAATGGGCAACAACACAAGAAACCCACAACTTCTCATTAAGAAGACCTTGATTTAAGGTCTTTGTGCTTGCACTGCATAAGACTACACCAAAGCCCCTTATTTCTTATTCCAGGTTTTCACTATTTTGCTTCGAACTTGCACTCTTTAGCACTATTTTCAGCTTTAGTCTCTTTTTTTTTAACAATCCCAGGCTGAAAGAATGAGTAGCCTGCAGGAGAGACTGTCAACATCTCAAGACAAAAGTGATTTTTTATTTACCTTTGCACTTTATGCCACTCCTTCTCCAGGAGCAGTACGGACATGCAAGCACACGGAGCTCCTGCTGCAATTTTAAAATTTATTTAAATGAAACGTAAATAAATTTTAAATATTAGCAAGGAGCTACAGGTGCTCGGGGAGAAGTTATTTGTATTTTATGGGATTCATTTTCTGCACAGTATGTGGAGAGAATTAGCCACAAAACTTTGTTATTACCCAGAGAAGTTGCCTTTTTAATTCTCCTCTGTTGTTTAGAAGATTTACCCCTCTGTGCTGTTCCCATGTTTAAAATATCAGAGTTTGAGTTTGGGCAGGGGAACAGGGAAGGGAGGGGAGTTTTGGGCTGGTTTGGGTGTTTTAGAGGTATCCAGGGGGTGTTCCAGGGGTTTTGAGGGTTCCTTCATCCCTGCCAGGATCCCACCTTGCAGGTGGTGAGCCTGGGCAGGTCCTTTCAGCCTAAATACATTCCTACTGAGTATTTGGGCTAAATTCAATGGAAAAATCCTCCTTCTGAATTAAATTAGACTGAAACAATCTTCTGTTTGACACCATCCCTCCATCAAAATTAAAAACACTGCCACAAAGAACTTGCCACAAGAAGAGAGAAATTTGTGTAAGACATAATAAGTAAAGAGAAATTACTGATGCATGAACTATTAATTCTCCTTAAAAGAAGAAAACAGCAAATCAATCCCTGAAACAGAGCAGTCAAAGACCAAAACCTGACCATGAGCTCTCTCCTTGTGTGACTTTCCTAATTTTTTTTTGGTCTGGGGTATTTAATTTTGGCATTTTGCTTCTCCAAAGCTGAGGGGAACAGCTCATTTTGAAGCCCTGATGAATCACTTGGTTAGATGTCCAATAACAACTGTGATCTGAGATAATACAACTTGTGCATCAAGGAATCCTTGGATCTTCAGTGGAGGAACAGAGCCCCAAGGCACACACAATTGCTCTAAAGTTTCTGTGTTCTCATCCACTCCATAATTACACATGGAGAATTTTAATTTGCATTTTTGCAGAAATTAAGAAAAGAAAAAAAATGGCATCACACCACATTTTTGTTCTCCCTCACAAATGTCACAAGCTTTATGTCACATCATGACTTAAAATTGTTTCATTAACAAGGATTAATTAAACACCAGGTTGAATGGAAAAATGGGCTACATCCTAAGTTTCAGAATTACAGGAAGAAATCAAGGAGCAGATTTGGGTGTCATCCTCTAAAGTAGAAAACCCTACAGCTTTAAACTCAAAGAACTGAAATTTGACTAGTATTGGATTCCACCTGCTAAAATTCCAGCAATTCCAGTCCCAGGGATATTTCCACTCCCCTCTGAAGTTTATTATCTTTTTTCCCCTAATTCTATAATGCTGCATACATTCTGTATATATTCTCTTAAAGTTTAAATCTTATATTCTCTTAAAGTTTAAATCTTACTTTTCCACATAATTCTTGATCCAGAATTCTTTGGTTTTATGGCAATGCAAGAAGGGGAAAAAAAAAAAAGAAAAAATATGCTGAATTCAGACTAACTTTTCATGTGCCTTTTGGTATTTATAGATATAAATGAACAGTGGTATTTCTCTGGTTTAAATTAATTTTGGCAGCCCTGTCACTAAGTCCAGATATTTTCTATAGCACAAGATGGAGAAACAAAGAGGAAGCAAAATCTAATATTAAACTGGAAAATAAAAATATGAGATTCCACTCCCTAACCTGTTCCCTGTGATTTCTCCATCATACAGGTGATGTGTGGAGGCTTTTTGATGAGATGGGAATGTTTGGACCTTGCAGAGTATTAAAAATATTATCTCAGCTCAAGACATCTCAGTAGTCATCACAACAACATAAATAAAATATTAATCATGCTGATAATAAGATTTTAACTGCTATTAAAATCCAGGTAATTTGCCAATGGTAAAAAATATTCAGGAGGTACTTCAGTCTACATGGGGAAAGGGAACTGAAAGAAAAAAAACCCAAACCCTGTTCAATTTTAATTTATGTTCACTGGAGTTGTGGCACAATGGTATTTCCATTTTAAACTCCTTCAGCATAAGCATCTGAAAAAAGTGTCCTCACCAGACACAAAACATTTCCCCTTCCCAACTCTTTCATTCTATTTATTAACACCTCAAATCAAAGCCCAAAGATAACATTTGCCAAAATCCTTAATTTCATAAAAGCAGAGCTGTGTTTTCACTCCAAACACCAGGTTAAAGGAGATCTCATGTTCCCATTTTCTCATACCAATTCCAGAAATAAATTCTTTGCAGGCCAATCCACCCTGAATTCCTTCTCAACAGACACCTTCCAAGAGAGAAACACTTCAGTCTGGAATTACTCAGATAACCTTGAAAACCCTTTTGTATGAAGATGAGGTGAAGAGCAGCGTGCAAAACCAAGGGAGAAGAGTACACATACCTTTGTGGGTATTTTAAAAAAAAAACACCCTTAATTTATATTAAAAGAAAAACTGAAATGCAGCTTTTGAAACAAAACAGAGCTCTCAAGAAATAAACCAGATAATAAAAATTATGAGAGCACCTCATTATTTCTCTCCTTTTCCTGAGTAAAGCCACATTCCCCACGTTTATCCAAAGCCACCCCTTAGCACGAGACTTACCAAGGACATCAGGACATGTCCCTGCAGAGGAGCCTGGCGTGGGGACACATCTGGAGAGCAGCAAGGCCACCACAGCCCCAGCCAGGAGAATTTAAGGATTCCTGAGCCTGGATTTTCAATTACCAAAACCACCTGAAGGCAAAACATTAATGAGTTATCTTAAATAAAGCAAGGAGGAGTTAAAGGCTCCTTTTCCTTGTGAAACTTCTCAATCTCTCTTTTAAGGAGAAAATCCTGGGAAAACTTTTTTCCCCCACCTGTATATCAGCTGCTATTTAAGTTCCCTGCGTGGCTGAAACACCTTGATCAGCCTCACCTGACCAATTTCCTCCATCCTCAGCAGCTGAGGGAAAGCAAAACAACCTGGGAAAAGCCACTTGTCCTACCTAAACTTCAGGGCAGGAATTTAGGGCTCTTGTTTCCTGGAAAGTGCTGTGTGGGATGTTGCTCGAGCCCAGGTCAGGGTTTTAATCCTCCACCCTCTCTGTCTGGCACACAAACTGCACGTGGTCACATCTTATTGTTTCAAGGATAAAGATTGTTCAAGGCATCTGACACTACATTTAAATTATTCATCCACAGGTATTATTTATTCATCAGCTCTTGAGTTATCTTGCTTTGCTGAAGTACCTGGTTTTTATTGCTCACAGGGAAAAAAAAACCCAAAAAAATCAAGAAACAAACAAAACATATCATTTTCTTTGTTTTAATTGAGGTTTTGTGACTTTTTCAAGCAGCTGATTGGGTGGCACTGATAACCCCCTGTGCTGGGTGTTGCCAAGTTTTAATAAGTCATTCCTGACTGCAGGTATTGCAAGGTGCTGCCCAGCTCTGCACTGGATTTTCAGTGACCTGGTCAAGCTCTGAATTTCTGGGGGACAATAAGGGACTGGGGAGACTCTCCTGAAGGCCACAGTTATCTCTGGTGTTGTGCATGAGGGGTCTGATATTTGGGAATGTGAGGGATACACCCAAACTGCCACCAGAGTACCAATAATTGAAAATCTTTCGTGTGGAAGTGCAGCATGGAGCAGCCTCAGCCCCTTGGTTGTTTCTGTATAAAGCAAATACTAAATATCTTTTATATATTTTTTTTTTTTTCCTCTGGGCACAGCCAGCCAGCAAAACCTGGGCTGAAAGAGCCATAAAGGTGTGTTTGGGAGTGCAAAAAGCTGGGAAAAGACAAAACTTCACCAGTTTTGAGTCTCATGCTGTGGAATAAAAGTGTATTTCTGGACCTACAGTTGTTTTATTATGGTTTCTCCACTCTGTGATTGCACATCACTCCTGATATTTAAAATGGTGACTCCCCCAGCCATGAATGGAAATATTTCTGACCACAACTGCCACGAGGTGAAAATGGCAATCACATGTTTGTTTGTGTTTGAAGTGGAAGCACAGAAGGACATCCCCAAAATTTCTTTAAAACGAAAAACCATTGACATTTTCACGATGAACATAGAATCTCTTGGGTTGGAAAAGTCCTCCAAGACTTTCAAACCCAACCCCCAGCACTGCCAAGGCCACCACTAATCCATGTCCCCAAGTGCCACAAGAAGGCTTCCCTGGTCACCTCTTTTTAATTTGACAACCCTTCCAGTAAAGATTTTTTTCTTGTATCTGATATAAAACTCCTTAAAACACTTCCAGGAGTGCAGAGTTAAAACTGAGGCTTTCCTATTTATGAAGGCAATACTTAAGGTCTGATACCTTCCTGCAGTGAAACCCCCAATACTCCAAAATCTATATAAAAGTTAAACTAAAACAGAAATATCCCCACCTTCCAATTTTGCAGACAACACACTAACAAAGCTCCTGCTCACCACGGTGTGTTTTTGCACCTTATGACTTCACAGTAATGTTTTCAAACATCAAAAAAAAAAGGTCTGCAAGACTTAACTCACCAGTTCAGACATTTCCCTTGCAGTTAAAAGTTGGCTTGAGACGAAGGCTTCAGTCTGGGAACAATCTTTACCCACTTGAAGGGGGAAAAATCCCAACATCTTACTCCTAGGCACTGTTGTTAGGGTGGTATAAATTGCATTTTATCAGTTTCAGCTGTTTTTTTTTTTTCCTGGCCTGTACATAAAAATCTGTTTTAAGCTGAAGTCCTTCAAGGTTTACCAACCAAATTTTGCTATCAGTTACACATGCAGCCCTATTAATGCTAATGAGCTGCTTGAATTTAAGCAAGGGTAGAATTTGATCTTTCCCCTATTATGTTGTAGGCTGTCTAGGTGTTTGTCTGCTTTAACTTAAAATCTGTTTAGCTATTTCTTCTCTATAATGAGGAATCCTTGTAAAACCAGATCTGAAAATGCCAAAGGTAACAACACCACCAGGTCAGGACTGCATTTCCTCTCTGCCAATGACCACTGCTGGGTGTTTCCTACAGAGAACCCAAAGCCTTGAAATGAGCTATTATAGAATAGTTTGCCTAGAGAAAAATATTCCTGACCCGCCTCTCTCCTGGCTCGTGCTCTGAACCAAGAGTTTCCCACTCTCTACAGACTTTTTAAAACCAGGTTCCTATAATCAGATCTGTGAATGGCAGTCCAATTTTGCAGCTACAGAGGGGCCTGGGCAGTGTGTGCACAACAGCTTCCATTAATGCCCAATTACTCCATGTATTTACAAACCATTTACTTTGTTCAGGATGCAATTCATTCTGCAGTGGTTCCAAAGCAGAGCCTCCTCTTTGGATCAGCTCACATTACAAGCCTGGCCACAGGTTTTTAATAATTTCTAATTTAAGAAAAATTAACGCTTAATTACAATGAGTTTGAACCCGAGAAGAGTTGCAGCAATTAGACCTTTTCTCATTTCCCCTCCTGCCTGTCTCTGCCCTTCTTTCACCCACAGGCTGCCAAAAGAGCATCAAAACCAAAAAATCCAGTGTTTTGACTTCAAGAACTGTGGCTGGTTTTAACTTTGCACCCTGATATTTGTAACAATGCAGCATTTGTTTGTCACTTCTTTTCCAAACCTTTCCTTATTCAGTTCACAGCAAACACTTCCTCTGTGCATTAAGATGAAAGAAAAAAGATTAAATAGAAAGAATTACCTGTGTCATTTTATAATCTGTATAATTGTACACTAATTTATGTATTGTATATAACTGTATGTGTTACCTTGGATAACTATCAGCCTCAGTGCACGAGCTGGAGAGTATATAAGAAAAGAAAGATAATTCATCACCTCTATCACAGATTCTGGTGGAATGATTCCCTAACCCAAACTATTCCCAGGGAGCTGTTATTTCTGAGTCCCTGATGTTCTGGATAGCCAGTAGGAGCTCGTTGCCAGATGCAGCTCCTCTCCAGGGATGTGAGCTCCAAAGAGGGTGTCAGGATCTGTGTGTGCTGCTCCTCCAGGCTGACATTCCCATGCTGTGGCTCCTGATCTATCAGCACAGAAATCCCTCTCCCCACTGGGGGCTCCTGACAGTTCACCACCATTCCTGAAGCACTCAGATATTCCACAGACAGCAAATGAGGCAAATCAGGGATGACAACTCCAGAGCATCAGGTGTGAGGAGTGTTTGAGAGGCCGATACACAGCTCTGGGGTGGATCCTGTGGGTGATGGATCAGAGAAACATGGAATACCCTGAGCTGGAAAGGACCCACAGGGATCACAGGAGCCCAGGACAACCCCACAAATCCCCCCACCTGCCTGAGATCCTTTCCAAAACTTCCTAACTCGGCTGAGGAGCTCCCGCTCTTTGCACAGACCTTCTTGAAATGCATCGGTCTGGGAATACTTGACTTTGCAACCTTCACGTTTTCAGTGTAAGGTTTGGTTTAACAAACAGGATCAGGGGTACACAAGTGGTTCCAGGAGAAGCAGGATTTGTGGAGCTCAGTTTCTCCTCCCTCCAGCGTGGATTCCTCACTCTGCCACGGCTGAGCTGAGGCTGCAGCTCCTTCCTCACTGATTTGAGCCTGTCCCATGTGCCCAGCTGCCCACTTTCATCACATTTGTAGGGATTTAAGAGCTTTATGATCCTTATTCTCAGTGGCTAAAATTGCCCAATAATTGTGTGCAAACACAATTTACATATATATATATATATATATATATATATATATATATATATATATAAATAAAAATTATAAATATATATAAATATATGTATATTTCTATATATATTATATAAATAATATATAAATATATGTCTCTATATAATATAATAGATATTGTATTCAATATATAATATAATATATATAATTATAATATAATATATATTATATGATATATATAATTATATATTTATATATGGTATATAAATATATAAATATAAATTATATTTATATTCATATATTTATATTTTGTTTATTTATATTTATTTATGTATTTATGTATTTATGTATTTATGTATTTATGCATAAATATATAAATATATAGATGTATTTATATATAAATGTATAAATATATGAATATATAAATATATATAAATATATATAAATATATATAAATATATATAAATATATATAAATATATATAAATATATATAAATATATATAAATATATATAAATATATATAAATATACTCCTGGTTTCCTTAGGAATGGATTCACAAACCCTGGTTGTGTGTGTGGAGATCTTGGAAGCCCTCTACAAAAGGGTTCAAGGTGGTGAAAAGTACAGGAAGGTTGTAATTCAGGCATTAATTGATGGATGAACACATCACTGTGCTGAAAACAATCAAAATAAATTAAAGAAAGGGGTTAAAAGAAGTTGGATGGGCTGGTGGGAATGGAAACACACTGGATACAGGGTGAAAAAACCCCAGATAAATGTTCAAATGGCCTTTGAATCCACAGGTAGTGAAGGCCAGGGTAAAAAGTAAAGAAAAAAAAAAAGTAAAGAAAAAGAAAAACAGTAAAGTCACTCAATTCAAAGAGTGATGTGAGGAACTTTATTTGTGTAAGATATCTCAGTTAGGAGAGACAAGGAGCACAGAAATGAAACTACTGCATAAAACCAGCATTTGGCTGACTTGGGCACCTCACAGAAAGAGGGAAATAGAATTGATAGCTTAAAATTTTAAAGAATAATTAAAAATTTAAAAGAATTTAAAAAAAAAAGTAAGGGAGAATTTGAATAAAACACCCCAAAATCAGTAGGAATTCTGACTCAATGCAGAATCACAGATTGAATTAATTCTCTACAAAACAATTTGAAATTATCACCTGAATGAAGCTGCTCTGTTTGCAAGGGGATTAAGAAGGGACAGGACAGCCCTGAAATCAGGGATCTGCTGTGCATCAAAAATGTTGCAAAGGAAGAAATTTGATGTTTAAGAAGCTCAAATTCTTCCAGAAAAACAGCAAAATAGACCTGCCCTGGGTGCTATTCCATGGATGTTAAATATGGGCTGCATTGCCTGATACTACAAAAATTGGGAATTTTGGATAAAGACGACAAACCAGCATTTTTCTTTTAAAAGAATTCTTCACTGGCCACTTCAAGTGGGGTAGTGGTGCAAAGGAAATCTAAATTGGGTCAGAGAGCTGCCACTTCATCCAGCTGCCTGCTCCTGCCATCCAAGCAAGGTTTTGTTTTCCTGGAGGAACAGAAAGGAAATTTTAACACCTTGAGAGTTCAAAAGCTGTGTTAGAGACTGAACTTTGAGAAGATACAACAGTAAAATGAAATCATCTATAAATGGAAGGTATGGGTGCCAATTCTTTAGAGCTCTCTGGTCAAACCTGCATAATTTATGCATCTTAAGGATACTGAACCTGAGCTTCTATATGCCAAGAAAAAGAAGGAAACTTGGCTTCAGTCTATGGGCATAAACACTGCCATGTCTTTATTTCTTGGAAATAAACTTTATAAGCCGTGATACTAACAAAAGGAGTTTGTCAAACAGGCTCCACAGTAACTTTATTTTCCAGTTTACAAATATGTGAGAGGTGAACTCAACCCAAATCTGAGGAAATCCTGATGATGGCAAGCAAACTCCCCCGAGCCTTTGGGAAAAGCAAATGAGGGAAAGCTCAGAGTTAGATTCTGCACATATCTCTGTGTGTATATATATATATGTCACAGATATAAACACAGACTAAAAGAATTTATTCAATGCCTGGTAAGAGAAGCTTGAGCTTTACTGCATTTCTCTATAAAAGTTAAAAAAACTTCCTGGTTGCCATTTCCCCAGAGAAAACAGGGAAATGCCTCCTGTACTCCCTTCAGGTGGTGGGCAGTGATTTCCTGGTGGTGCTCACAGCCCAAAAATCTGGATTAAGGTTTATCATCCAGTCCAGACATTCCCCAGCACTGCCAAGGCCACCTGTGTCCCCAAGAGCCACCTCCACAGGGCTTTTAAACCCTTCCAGGGATGGGGACTCCACCCCTGCCCCAGGCAGCTGTGCCAGGCCTGGGCATTGTTAGAAAAGAGTAAAAACTCCTTCAGAGGTGGATGTGGACACCCTGAGCACATTGATCCCAAGCTCAGGTGTCTCTGGGAATTTTCTGTCCATGGAAAAACCCACCTTTAACAGCAGAAGTTGTCACACCATCAGGTGCTCCTCACATTTATATTCCTTTTAGCAAAGCCAGGTTTGGCCACAGACTCCTTACATATTTTATGATTTACCAGAATCTGCTTTAGTCTAAGAGACCTAATTCTTCCATTACATACATCACCCATCCTTCTGGCAGCATAATTTACATCTCAGACCGGAATAATTTTGCATACTTTTCATTTTAGCATTCTGACAACTTAAAAAAAAGCTTTAATTCTGTGGAGTAAATTATCACCAACCTTGGAAAACAGTCCAGCAAGTTATTAATGCTCTTTTTATGCACAGTTGTCTGTACAGTTTTGGTGTCTCTCCCCTCTCAGCTTTATGTGGTGATACATTAACAAAAGTGTCACAGAGCATATGAAATTCAAACCAACATGGTGAGGTTTTCAGGAACATTTAACACATGGCACACAACTTTACTGTTTTCCCAAGGGAATCGTGCAACCTTTGTTTACTCTTGGACTTTCTTGCCCAGACCAGCTCCTAATCTTTCTGTACAAAAAGAAAGTAGTTTTTTTCTGCTTGATTCATTCCCTGGACTGACACACTCAGGGCTGGAATAACCTAAAAAGCTTCAGAAGTTTTGAAAAAAACAAAAAAAAAAAAAAAGCATTATTAAACAGGGAAAACCTGTGGTCCTGATTTTCTGTCCTTCTGACATCCCCAAAAGAGGGTCTTTATTTAAAATGAGCTCTGAACACATAAATACTGCTGGTTCTCTAAACCTCCAGTGAGGTCTTGTTTATTCCTTGTTAATACTGTCTGAGATGAACACACTGGAAGCACTTAAGCAGCAACAGCAACAAACTTCTGCTGTATTCAAGCAGAAACAAACCACTCAGCTTGTCAATATACACAAGACAGCAAATTTTCAACATTCTTGAGGGTGTTGGGGCTTGAATAATTTTAAAATAAATCCTGCTTCTTCTCCCAGGAAAAAAAAAATACAGTCTTTATTATTAAACTCATTGTGTGTTTTGTTATAATTTTAATAGTAATTACTTATATAAAATGTATTTTATATGTAGATATACAATAAATAAATCCATCTTATACTTGTTTTTTCCAGTAAGATACAGTCTGTGAACATACACAGAGTGAACAAAATAAATCAAACTACAACTGCATTTAATAGTAGAATTCAAATCCATGCTGGTGTGTTATTTGCATATCCAGCACCAGAAAATTCCTGGAAAGATTTCATGTTATATAAGCACAGGAATGAGGAGAGACTCAGCTTTTGGTGGGGTCCAAACCCAGCTGAGTGCCCCTCAGTCCTGCCAGAGCCATCCTGTCAAGAAAATAGGAGCTGCTCAGACTGGAGAAGGATCCAGGGAGAGCTGGGAATGTTCCCCTGGAAAGGGAAGGATCCAGGGAGAGCTGGGAATGTTCCCCTGGAGAAGGGAAGGATCCAGGGAGAGCTGGGAATGTTCCCCTGGAGAAGGGAAGGATCCAGGGAGAGCTGGGAATGTTCCCCTGGAGAAGGGAAGGATCCAGGGAGAGCTGGGAATGTTCCCCTGGAGAAGGGAAGGATCCAGGGAGAGCTGGGAATGTTCCCCTGGAGAAGGGAAGGATCCAGGGAGAGCTGGGAATGTTCCCCTGGAGAAGGGAAGGATCCAGGGAGAGCTGGGAATGTTTCCCTGGAGAAGGGAAGGATCCAGGGAGAGCTCCGAGCCCCTTGCAGGGCCTGAAGGGGCTCCAGGAGAGCTGGAGAGGGACTGGGGACAAGGGATGGAGGGACAGGAGCCAGGGAATGGCTCCCAGTGCCAGAGGGCAGGGATGGATGGGATATTGGGAATTGGGAATTCCTGTCTGGGAGGGTGGGGAGGGGCTGGGATGGAATTCCCAGAGCAGCTGTGGCTGCCCCTGGATCCCTGGAAGTGCCCAGGACCAGGTTGGACAGGGCTTGGAGCAGCCTGGGACAGTGAAAGGTGTTTCTGCCATGGCAGGGGTGGGATGGGATGGATTTTAAGGCTCCTTCCAACCCAAAACCTTTCCAGGATTGTTTATTCTCTCTACCCTTGTGTTTGCACGGAGAAAAGGGCTCCAAAAGAGCAGGAAGAGAACATCCTGACAGGGCAATTCCCGCATCTCCCACATCCCTGCAGAGCCATCTGCATCCAGCTCAAACCCAAGGATGCCCTGCATGAAAAACTCTTGCAGCTGGGCCACCCCCCCGAGCCGGGCAGGAGAAGGCAGGAGAAAGCCCTTTCCCACAGGTTCCTCCACCCTCTGCAAGCACAGGCTCCCACAGAGCCTGCATGTGTGAAGGAAAGGGCAAAAAAAGCCTCTCTCAATGCTAGGATTTCCTCCCCATGTAAATTTTCCCCGCTGTGCCCGAGCGCAAGAGAAAGTATTTGCTGCACATCCTTCGGCTGTGAGGTCATGTGCATTGAAATCCCCCAAAATCCCCCAGAGAGGCTTTGGGAAAAAAAATCTCCTGGACCTTTGGAAGGTGCAGCATAACCTCTTTATCAACACTGCTCTGCTTTGTGGGGAGCAGGGAACGAGGAATAAAGTTTTTCCTCTCCCTGCTTTAGAGCCCATAGGGAGATCCCTCTAACTGGGCACAACGCACCCTGCCTTTTCTAATCCTTTTATTCCTGCCAGCTCTGAAATTTCCTCATTGCTGCAAACTTTTTTAGGGTTTTATAATGGTAATCAGCGATTTTAGAGGGAATAAATCTCTCCCGGAGCCCGTAGCTCTGGATAAAGCATCCCCAGGAATAAGTCAGGGAGAGCGTCGGCAGTGGAGAGCGCTACATTTCATGTGCTGCCAC
This sequence comes from Cyanistes caeruleus, assembly GCF_971803275.1. Lineage (NCBI taxonomy): Eukaryota > Metazoa > Chordata > Aves > Passeriformes > Paridae > Cyanistes > Cyanistes caeruleus. The sequence goes on from NC_141707.1 coordinate 38,840,093, forward strand.
AGAAATGCTTTCTGGCTGAGGTCTAATATTAATCTATTTTGTCCCTGACATCCAGTAAAACTACAGTGTAGCAAATGCTTTTAAAACATACATATTCAATAGCAGATGCAATAAAGTATCCGGGACTGTTGGTATGAAGAAGGTTCACACACACACAAATATCTTTGAAACTCCAGTTAATCAAGGTGTCAAAGTAACTAAAGCAGTTTTACAGATTTTTATTGAAAATAAATCACTTTATTATATACTGAAATATATATTATTGTTTCCCCGTGGAGTTTTACTGTCTGCTAGCCTGCATTTCTTTTTTAAATAGAGTATCTCCTGCCCTCTTTAGTCCAGTTTTTATAACTACATTTAGCAGGAAAGTCGGCATTAAAGCCCATCTCCAGCCTGCCTTCTCCTGCTGCCCTATGCAAATAACCCATTATTGGCCATTTTCTGGCAGAAGTGTTGGAGAGGAAAGCGAGGAGGAAATGATAGAAAGGCTCCAGAGGTTTCTGGTTTTGTGGGATGAGCTGTCTGGGAAGCTGGAGGTGCCACCCAACCTCTAAAGATTTACACCTTTGTCTGCTCCCGTGCAGGGAGGCACAAAAACTCAGCCCGATGAGTGAAAGGAAATATTTGATGCGACCTAATGGACATCCTAATTGATATTTATAAACTTTCCCAGGGAAACTTTTGTCTGGGGGGTTTCTAACTCCCGTTATTGAGGAGCTGCCTTCCTTCCAAAGATGAGATCTGGCTCAGATCAGTTGTTTTTTAGACAATGCACTCCTTTAAAACTCGGTGTTACACCAAGCTCCTATTAAGTCATCCTTTGCCTATTTTTCCCAGCCACACTACATATTTTCTAACAGCTTATTTCTATAAAATAATCACATTTCTATAAAGTTATCCTATCCAGCCAAAAAAACTCCTGCATCTTCTTTTTTTTTTTTTTTCACCATTTCCCCCTAAAGTTAAAAGATGTCTAATACAGTCCATGTATCCAAAATAAATACTTTCAGCATTTTGGACTGCTTTCTAAACTGATGAATTTCACCCTGATAAATGCAAATTCAGCAGCACTTCTTTTAAAATTACTTTCCTTTTTATTTTTTTCACCCCAAAACCAGTTTGAAGTGGAAGCGTGGTATCTAAAATGGATTTAGAATATTAAAAAATTGCATCTGTGGTCAGGAATTTTATATCTGTGCACATTTATGTACTTCTTATTCTACATCAGTAAAATTCTGTTATGTTTTCTGGTCAAGGGAGTGATGAGGACTCGTCCAGGTCGCTCTCCTGGTTCCTCAGCAGGACAAAAAGGGGACCCAGGTGGTTAAAGAGGACCAGAATCTGCACTCAGACACTGAATTCAGTGTCACTGGAACTTTTATTCACCCCTGGGCCCTTCTAGGTTGTATTTTACGTTTTAACACTGATCTTTATGGTCCTTTGTCCATTCAAACCCCAGTAACTTTTAATAGAAAACTCAAACTGTAAGGTTTCTATAGCGAAAGGTTTTATCCTCACCTCTTAACCTTTAAGCCATGAATGTGCCAAAAGAAATCAAGAATTATCAGTTTTCTAAATAAGTGTTTCATTGGAGCTGTTATTCATCACCAGGAAGTTCTCAGGCAATTTTGATCACAGGGAAAAAAAAAGTACATGTTTTTGAGTAACATGTACATGGTTTCTTTCCAGCTGATAGCACATCAAATTCAAAGGCTTGTGTCCAGCTATTAAAGGAGAATTTAACAGCAAAAATGTGAGTGTGCCTTCCACACTTTAAAAACTGTCTGTAATCAAAATCTAATTGATATTCCTAGTGGGAAAAGGGAGAGAAATGCACACAGGCAGACATGGTGTTAGATATTAAGCCAAAAGATGTCTCCAAAAACCAGCCATTCATCTTTTGATTTTTTCCCCCCCGCTCCTCTCTCTTCCTTTATCACCAACATCTTGTCTCTTGAAATATAGACATCACTAAATCAAAAACACTTACCTTTTCACATCATTATAGAATTGCTCAGATTAAATAAGAGCTCTGTGCAGCTCCTCAAATCTCAGCTCTGTTTTCAAACCACCAGGGAGGGCTAGTTCTTCCTGCTCGTACAATTATCAAATTGTTGCCAATCTGAGCATTCCCTGTATCAATCTCATTATTATTAAGCAGTTGAAATCACCTATGGATCTCATTATCATCACTTGGAAAAAGGTCACAAGGTGACAGCTGCAATTTTCTTTAAAATTATCATTGAAATAACCTTTTTTTAGAGACTCTTTAAGTAGTTTTATTGTATTTCTCATGGTAAAAAGCAGAATTTAACATCCTTAGAGTTCTGCTCTGATTTGTTTGCTTGTTGTGGGATTTTATTTTTTCGTTTACTTTGGAAGTAACAGGGACATGATCATCCATCCCTTGTTTTCCTGGTGGAACTCCTGAGGTTACTGGGTGGCTCAGACTGTAAAAGAAAGCGAGGTCAAATCACTAAAGATGAAGTCCTTTTGAAAAGTTAATTAGTCACTGAAAATGCATGAGCATTAAGGAAAAGAAAAAAAAAAGAAAAGGCAGCTTTAGCACGACTTTCTCTTAGCAACTGCTCAGTTTTCATAATTTCATCTTTTTAAGGTGTCTGTCAGTTTTCCAGCTATAAAAATAGTCTTAAACAGAAAAAAAGAAACAATTTTTCAATATGAATAAAAAGCATAAAAATTGCCTTCTTCATGTTTTCAGAAAAAAAGAAAAAAAAAGACTGCCAGAACTTGTTTATAAATTACAAGTAAACACAAAAGAGAACAATCCTTGCTGGCCATCTCCCACTCACTTTTAAGTGGATCACTCTACAAAATATTCTGCTGTTGGGTTGATATTTTTAGAGGGAAACATTTTTGCTCAGTAATGTGGAAATAAAATAACTGCAATCACTTCCTTCCTCTGAGAAAATGACACATTACATTTTATATTTAAAATTCAATTGAGAAAGAAACTGTGTTTTTTTACCCAAAGCCTTGGAGCTGCGCATTCTATTTTTATTTATTTTTTTTTTCCTCTGGTCTGTGCAGGCTCCTGCTGCATTTTGGATCTGAACTTAAGAGGAGGTGCTGCAGAAAGCAGCAGCTACAAGTAGTGACAGAGACTTATCAAACAAATATTCAAGGGGAGGACAGAGGAGATGAACAAAACAACACCCACAAGTTCAGAATATGATTGCTCTGGATGACTGCAAACTGCCAGAGGTTTTCACTCCTGTCTCTCGTTAATTCCTCTCACTCCTGAAGTGATATCAAGCCAGAATTCTTTTTAAAACTGCCTATAAGATCATCTGATTTTAGGTGCAAATCTGCTGTGCAAATCAGTCATAAAACCACCAAAATGATCCCTACCAATGTTTGGAATTGTTGCCATTTTTAACAGCATTTAAAGGAGCGTTTTGCACCTCTCCCCTTTTTATTAAGAAAGGGAAGGTGCAGATTTTTAAGCAGATATTGCAATCTGTGCTCTCTTACCTGAAGTATTACACCCTCTAATATCTCAACACCTTCTTGCCACAAACAACTGCCTGAAACAGCTCTGACCAACATAAAAACCCCAAAAATACTTACAAGAAACAATGGATTTGGCTGTTTCAGAAATAAATTCGCCTGAAAGGTGAAATGTCTCCGTCCAGACGCAAACATTTCATTAACAAACCCTTTGTATTTCCCTCTATTTGCAACTACTCCCAAAACTCCACGTAACAGCTCATAAATGTGGGTCTTGTAATACAAACAGCCATAAATACACAACACACAAGGGCTAAAAATGTATGGATATTAATATTTGTAATAGAAATCAGCTCTGTCTTCTAAAGGCATCCTTTGTGGCTTTCTTGCCTTTTAAATTCAGCTATTCTTGAGCACAGTTTGTCTTTGAAATATGTCAGGATAATGCATTATTGAAGTACTGTACTGAGACTGTACATAAAATCAGTCACGTTCAACAAATTTCCATTTTACTTAGGGTTTTTTTTCATAATTATTCCTCACTTCTATCACAACCCCATCCTCAAGAGCTCTCTGGTTATGCCACTAAAATTAACCACATGCTACAGGTTATGTCTCCCAGGGACTTGCCATCAAGAGAAACGGAAGGTAAAGGAAGAAAGCAAAATAAAATACATTTTCTATCATTCCTGTGAATTATAAATGAACCAGGTTGCAAAATTAAGCACTGGACAGATGAGCTAGATTTGAAAATGAACTTTGTTAATTGACCAGACGCAGCAGAACGGTTTATTTCTCAATGTATAGATTTTGAAAGCTGTGGAGAACAGCAAAACAGGGATTTAAAACCTGTCTTAAACTTCTGGCCATGAACTGGCAACGCTCGGTGCAAGAAAGAGTTAAGTCTAACAAGCAGAAAAAAAGAAATTAACTAAAGTAAGGCCCTTGTGATACAATGACACTTGCTCTATGCTCTTACAGAGAAAAACACGATGATAAAACACCACAAAGAGGAGTGTTATGAATTTTATTAATGACTAGAAGACAGTGTGCAAAACATCAAAGGTCTGTGGAAAAGATTAATGACCCCGTGTGAGACTGTTTAATTACCTCCAGCTAATTAGATTCTTGACCAAATTTTTAATATCTGCATTCCTTCTAAAGCCTAATTGAGATTCCACATTATTTATCAATCTTTCAAAAAGCCCTTAGTGTGCTGCTTTTTTTTAGGGTTTTTTTTTTTTTTTTCCCTTTGCACTTTGACTCCATTTATGGTCAATTATTAAATAAATAGCAAAGTAACCGTTCTCTCCAAACTGTGTACGTGGAACACTTTCTGCCTGTTTATTTTGACTGCGAGCCTATCACCGGCATCTTTTGTACATAATGAAGCACTCGGAGAAATAAACTGACCAGCTGCACTGTAAACAGCAGCGATAATATTTTTGTTATCTGGGCTGTGCTCAGGAACTCCTCATGTGGTTTCTGTAAATCAGCCTTTGCTGCTGGCGGTTAATCCTGGCCTTCCTTAGGCCGGGCCCAGGCGCGAGCCTTATCGCGCAAAGAGGAGAGGCCCGTCCTTGCTGCTGGATTATTTCCTTGTTCGTGTAGGAATGCACCAGTCCTACAAACCAGCAGTGTTAAAGGACTTGCCTTTCACAAGGGGATTCACCTCAGCAGGGGCACCTGCAATAATTATTTCATTTTTAAACCCCTTCGGATCTCCCGTTACCCCCAGTCAGCGGCCGCTGCCCGCGTCACACGGGAAGACCGACCTTGGTTTAAGGGTTGCTCTGGCTTTGCCTCGAGGTTTTCCACAAAACTTTTACAAACCCATTTTGGGGTGAAGGAAAAGGGGAAAAGCCAGGCATTCCACGGTCTGTGATGGAGAACATAATTTCCTGTGACTTCGGATAATAAAACACTTCCCAGTTCTGCCGAAGCAGAGAATCTCTGCTCCCTTCCTTTGCTTTAGCTACAAACCCAATTTCTTGGATTTGAAACCATTTACTTCGAAAATATTCTTGTGCATTTTGTTATAAATTAGAAAAACGAAGTGTATGCACGTAAAATGCTATCTTTATATTGCATGTATAAAACAAAACACTTTGGGAAAATTTCTCTGCCATTTCATATAGATTTTTTTTCCAAATTATCCACTAGAGTTTAGCTCATAAAATCATACCACATACACAAAAAAAAGTATAGGGGATAGATTAAAAGAAATGTATATATGCTCTATTAAATTTTACATGTTTTCTGTTACTTGTATAAAACATACCTGGCTGGCACAACAATTAAAATACAGAGGATTTTTTCCTCTGATGTAGACATGAATGTCTGTATGTACAGACACTGAAAAATTCTACAGCACTTTAATGTATGCAGCTCTAATAAACGTAGAGGGAACAGGGTGTGGAGGGAGGGATCACATTTTTCATGATCACGTTTGCAACAAGCCCTATCCAATGGGATACAAACAGGCATTATCACAAAAAACACATCATTTAATAACATAAAAAAGTGCATGTCAGAATGGCAAATAATGCAAATCAATACAAAAGGATAACAAAGCAGGCATAGAAGAGACAGGTAATACATTATCTTTAATTTCTTGGGAGTGACGAAATATCTGGTTACTCACCAAATCACTCACAGGAATTCTGCAGGAACAAACTTATTTGGGATGCAGATGTCAAAGTCACTTGATCTCTCTGATGCAATAAAAAGATTAAAGTGCCTAAAAAAATCCGTGTATCCAGGTATTTATTGTGTGCTCCAGTTGGTAGAGAATTGCTTCAAACCCATTAAACACATTATCCTTATAGGTACGGATGTTAATAATATAATTTGCTTTGTATCAATGCAGTGTAATAAATTAGGGTCACACTTTTAGGTTTGTTACTTGGTAAAGAAAGGGTTAGGAAATAAAATGGCCCTGTTAAACAGAGAACCCACTTTTTGCAAAACTGAGGGCACTTTTTGATGTTTTCCCATGGAAAAAGAGCTGAGATTCCTCTCTCGCCCTCCAGACCACCTTTATTTCTTTCACCAGGCTGAGCAGGGTCAGTGTTTCTCTCTCCCAGCCTGCACCCACTGTCTGAGGGATCCTCTCTGTGCCTTTTACATCAGATCCACTGCTACAGCCCCAAACACATGGCAGGTAACAGATGTTCCTGTGTTTCTGCAGGACCATGATAGATATTGGTACTGAAGCAACTGATCTGGACAGACAAGGTGGTGATGGGAATAATTCAAATGGAAATTCCAATTTAACCAAATGCTGTATGGATGTGCTTCAAACCAAGCATTTAATCTGGTTTTAGGACCTTCATCAACCCAGGGAGAGACAGTTTTAGTCCATGGGGGCATCCGCTCCCCTGCTCCCCACCAGGCATCTTCCAGCTCCAGAGATTTCCCTTCTCCCCCTGCCACAACACAGGCTGCTCCAGGGAGGTTTAAACAAATCACAGCACACTCAGGCAGACTGAGCAGTTCTGAATGGAATCATGGAATCACAGAATCGTCAAGTTTGGAAAAAACCCCCTAAGATCATCCAATCCCACTGTTAACACAGCTCGGCCAAGTCCACCCCGTGCCCCCTAAGCTCTCCACATTTTTTAACATTCAAATCTCCACTTGTTCCATTTATTTCCAATGATGTGGATGCTGCTGATGGTGCAATAATAATTTCAAAATTATTGAAAACAAACAAACAAACAAACAAAATCCCACAACCACGAAGCAAACAGCAAACCAAAAGCTCAGTACAGAACTCAACCTGACCCAGTACAGAAAACATCTGTGCTGAGGGTGAAAATTCGGGGATTGGTGCAGCATCCAGAAAAGGTAGTGTGAGGCTGAGGGGAGGGCATGAGGCAGCAGGAGCATTCACTTATTTTAGAAGAGAATTTATGAGCCCTGTCTTGCCCCTGCAGCCTTTGAGAGAGTCAATAACGAGCTTGTCTCCTCTGCTCTTCCACCTAGGAAAGACAAACAGATACCTCCCCGGCTGATCCAAAATCTGCATCCCCCTGGGAGAGACACTCAGCCCAAAATTCTGCTCAGAGCAGAACTTCTTCATTTTTCAGTAAAATTCACTCTCAATTTTCTCATCTGAGAGTCTTCATTCCATCTTGCACTGGATATTTAAAGTAATGGAACAATGGAAGCTGAGTAATTATACTGAAAGAACAGCGCAAGACAAATTTTGTTGCTCGGATTTTTGTTTTGCTGAATTTTAAATAATCTGTTTTGTCCTAATCTGCTGAATTAGTGTTTGCCTTTATGCCAGTATGTTCTCGTATATCTGGAACTCTTGCATAATTTTACATCTTTCTACACTGAGCCTGCCCAAAACCAAGATCACTTCTAACTTAAAGTGCTCCTAAAAATTTGAAGTGCTCTATTAATTTTAAATTGCTCTACATCATGTCTGCTTAGAATCCCAACTGCTTTTTCAGGCAAAAAATATTAAACTATAAAACGCACATCTGCAACATAACAGCTATCCAGCTTTTTTTTTTTCTTTTATTTTATTTTAAACATCAGCTTTCTCTCTTTTTCCTTTATCTTTGAAAGAAAAAAATGCTCTCAGAGAAAAATAATAGAACGACTCATCATATGCTTCATTGTGAGCCTCCCTCTATTGAAAACCTTTTAGGTTTGTCACAGGACTAAATATATTTTATGTCTACCAATTGGTAGCACATAGTCCAGCCCATTAACCCTCCTGACCTCAATAAATTATGATTTCCTGGCAGGAGCAGTATCCCTGGAAGATTGACACATCCCCAAACGCGCTCTGAGGGTTAACAACACTCCCCAGGATTTTTACAAGACGGCCCCTGATCCGAGACTTCTGTCTCAGGAAGCTCTTTCGAAAATGTTCTCAAAGCCTTTGGTGTTTTTAGAGCCCTGACTTTATCCTCAGCAAGGGGAAGAAATGGCATGGTTTCCAGCTGAGCCCATCACGTTATCAGTGGAACAACAAAGCCCTGGTGCTCCACCAGCACGGATCCCCCGCCGGGCACCTTCGCCAAGCCAGCCTCGGTCCCCGCGGCGAGGTCACGGAGATGTCCCTCGGCTTCCCTTTGCTCACATCAGTTTTCCACCGAGCAATCCTCTCACCTGACCCTCAGGGGTCTGTGCAATCCAGCCCTGGCTGTCTCCCACCACCTCTGTCTCCTCTTTGATGTTTATAAATGGATGTTGTTAAAAGGAACTTGTTGAGCGAAAGACAAAGGAACTCTATTTACTGGGAAGTTAGGGCTGGCTCAATATAAAACTACACCTCACTTAGGGTAGGGGTAGGCATTGGTGGACAGGCTGATTTTTGGGACAGATTTTTAAGCTGAAGGCCTCTCATTTCCTGTGCCTGCACAGCAACTCCAGCACTAACAAGTGGATTCACTGTCATTTTCCTTGTGCCACTGTATCTGAAGTACTTTATATTAATCTATCAAAAGGTCACTGCTCCTTTAGTGAGTGACCATAAATACACACAAATACAAAAACCCTGCTCTGAGCATGCCATGGATCAAACTCCTCCAGATCCATATATATTTGCTACTTTGCCATGGAGATATAAAACCAGCTGAGTGATGGGATGAAGCAATAACCCTTCCCGGCCATGGTGCTTTGTCTTGGGAGTAGCCTGGGAGGTGCTGATTATTTACACTCAGTCCATCACAATAAGCTGCTCCTGGGATATTTTCCAAGCAACAGATTCACACAAAGTTTCTTGACTCTAAATTGGAGCTGGATCTCTACTCTGCTCCTCAGAGCATCTCTGCTACCAGAGCAGCTGGGCTCCTGCTGGGGACATGGGTTCTTGTTGGGAGGGACAGCTCATCTGTCATCCAAGATTAGAAGGGACATTCCTGACCAAGCTAACCAAGGGGTCACCTGCCTGACTTGACCAAATTCCAGTTTCTTTTCTAAAATAATCCCAGCTGCATCCTCATGAATCTCTGTAGGAGAGCAGGATCTGTTACTGACACAAACAAGGCTCCCACCTGGAAAAAGGATGTGATTCTTTCCTTGGTAATATCATTTATCCATTTAAAGAATTTCCTTTTTACATTATCACAGTGTAACTGGTACTGTTGAATGCTGATTCCTATATTACCTGTGAATCCATACAAATTCCCAGTGGGGTTGTGGCTCCTGAAGATTTCTTTGATGCTCATTTTTCCTTGGGGACAACACTGTCAGGAGAAACTTTTCCAGTCCTTAACCAGACACACAAATCTAAGGGTACTTAAATATTTGTTTGCTCTGCTTAAAAACCAATTTCATTGGCAAAGACATTGATGTTTTTGTCTCAAATGAGATTAGCATTTCATTATTCACTGGATCAAAACTTCCCATCAAGGTAGAGGCAGCAGCTTCATTTATATGGAATATATTTAATATGGAATGTAACATCTCATAAAAAGGAGAGGGACTGGACGAGCTTGAAGGTCCCTTCCAACCCAAACCATTCTGGGATTCTGAGATGACCCTGTGAAACAGCAATTAGACCACAAACACTGCAACAAATCAATAGCAACAAAACTAGAGGGTGATCTCATCTTTCCCTGCAGGAATTACATTTCCCCTGGCTGGGGAGGAGTCCCACAGCCATCCATCCCTGCTGCCCAGGAGGGTGGAGCTCCCTCCTGCAGCCCTAAACTGCCTTTCTGCAGGACAAATAACTGCTCCTACCTGGAGGAATGACTGAAACACCCCGTGTAACTTTTAGCTAGAACTTGCAACGAATATTTCTTCTTCCTTACCTCTCAGGGGAGTTAAGGGGCAGTTATATTTTGGGAATATTGTAGGAAATCAGTGGGACCTACCCATGAATCCACCTCAGCTGTAAAGTCCCCATCACTGCTGGAGTTTTTCCACTCTTAAGCTCTATATCAGGAAACACTGAAGTCACATTTTTCCTTCAAGTGACTGCAAGATATTTAAAATAAATATCCCACCCATCTCTATCCCATCCCCTGGGATAGGTTCCTGCCACTTGAATGTTCTCAAGAGCCCAAGTTTCCTGGCCAAGGCTTTGGTTCAATAAAATATTTTCTGGATGCAAAACCTGTGGTTATACTGGGCTTTGTTAAGCAGTTTCCTCATAAAGGGCAATGCATGTTGAGCCTTCATAGTAACTCAGATGTGACACAAATAATACAGCAGATAATTACAGTGCCCTTTTGCTCACCTCAAATTTAAACAAAGGTTAAGCTGCCCTTTAGAAAAGTAAATATTTTCTGTAGTCAAATAAGTGTAGACACCTTTAGAAACAAGGATATATTGCCAAACTAAACTGAATGGAAAATGGTTACAATAGAATAATTTCAAAATATAAAGGATGCAGAGCTGAAGAGGCAGCAGCCAGACATCCTGGCATCATGGATGGTCCTTTACCTTACAAAATTCCCAGGCTGGTCTCCATATGTTTTCCAAGAACTGTTGCTTGAAATTCCTGTCTGGTCACAGCAGATAGGAGAGAGAAATATTAAAAATAAGAAAGTGCATAATCTCCTCACCCCCTTAAGTCTGGTAAACAATTTATATCAAATTTCATACAACAGAACAAATCCATGGACCTTTAAGTAATTAAGAAACAGACACTGAGGCTTAAAAAATAAACTTCAGGGGAAATCTCCCATAGTGGCCAGGAAATGGCTTGTAGGTTTTATTTAGTTCTCATAGTCCAAGGTTTAGCTGTGAGGGAGATAAGAGCCAGGTGTGTTTTACACATCTAACTTGTTTAGTCTGAAGCTCATTCAAACTGCACTTTTCAGCTCCAAGTTTGCACCCGACTTCTAAAACCTCCGTCTGTGGTGAATGAGTGTCAGATACAGTCAGGGACCCTAAATGAGAGGGATCACCTTCTAGGGGGGAGGAAATTGTCAATTATTTCTGGTGTGCCTGGTGTTAGGGGCTGGAGGGTGGTCAGGCATCCTTCTGGTGGCTGTGTTGAGATGGAGTCACTGAGGCTGGAAAAGATCTCCAGGACCATCAAGCCCAACCTTCGGCTGATCATCACCACCTGCACTAAATCAAAAATCCCCCATCTACTCGTGTTTTGGACATTTTCAGGGATGGTGACTCCATCAGATGGTCCAGATGACAAAGCAAAAAGTCTGTGCTGTCCAATTAATCCTCTCATACCAGAACCACCCTGAAGGTCCCTTCCAGGTGTTTATAAATAACCTTTCTCTGCTGAACAGCACAGTGAAAAGCTGATAAATGCTCAAATATACCCGATTTTCCACTTTGAGATGAGCAAGCCACGAGTCCCCTTTTGGGTGGGGGAGGCAGCTGAGTGTGTGTGGGAAGCTGGGGCTGCAGAAAGCTCTGCAGGGAGGAGATTCATCCTCCAGGGATGCACGGATGCTGCAGATCTGCAGCCAGACTGCATTGGCAGGGGGGGTAAAGCAGGCAAAGATGTTAAAAACTTTGGTTCTTAATATTTTGACCTTCAACCACCTCTGGCAATAAGGGAATTGCAAGGTATTTGGTCAAGAATCACTTGATACATATAATTTGCTATTTTGTTAATAACAAATTTACAGTTAATTTCTGGCAGCAACATTCACAATGCTCCAAGACATGGCAAACCAGTAGAAAACAGGTAAAATACCCATTATTACCATTTCAGTGTTGACAAACCTGACTTCCAGGCTCTGCTTGAATCTCCCAATCCTATTGGTGTCACATCCAACTTCAACTGTACTTGCATTTTGACAAGTATTAATCACGCCTTTCTCTGTTTGATCCACTAAGAGAAAAAAATTAGTCAATGAATTTACACCCCGTTACTTATTCATGAACAAGTTGTGCCCCTGAATTTTAACATGCTCTGCCTTAAACCATCAGCTGTATATCTGCTTTATGTGATGCTCCTCCATAAGCTGCCAGTCCATCAATTTAGTGTCCATACATTTCTTTGAAAGCTATATTATAATTAGAGCTTAGGTTAATACTATTCCGTAACCATAAAGCAGACGTAAAATAATTATAACTCATTTAGTGAAATTAGAAAAAGAGCAATTATTAGGCTCCCATTGTGAGGCTTTGCTGTGAGGGACAGATAATCTATCTGCAAGATGTACTTTAAGAACACCATTTTGAAAGAAATAAAGTAGATAAATTACTGTTTTGTTTGGGTTTAAGAAAACTTAGGCCCATAAATACAAGTTCAACAAACATAAAGGATGTGTGGAAGGGAAGTGAAAGTTCTACTGCAAGAAGAGAGATTAAAGTATTTAGATGAAGCTTTCCTGATGAGGCCTCTCAGGATATAGGGAAGCTTGATCTGTTGAGATTTTCAAGGCATTAAATACCACAGGGATGTGGACAAAGGCCCATAAACTTCCAGCTAAACATGAGGATGTGCATGGCTGGAGCAGGAGGGAGTGGCATCAATGGTGCTGACGTGAGCCTCAGCACGCTGGGAGTGCAGCATTTCACAGAATCCCAGGGTGGTTGGGGTTGGAAAGGAATTTAAAGCCCATCTCTTCCTGCTGTGAGCAGGGACACCTTCCACTAAACCACCAGGCTTCTCCAAGCCCCATCCAACCTGGCCTTGGAGAACTCCAGGGATTTCTGACAACTTTAATTAGGATTTATGCATCAGGATTTCTCATCCTCCAATCTCCTGGTAGGCTGAGATATCCATTTTTATGGGAAGAAATCACTATTTGCTGGGAAAACACCTTCCAGGCTGAAATAGAGCTTAGGACTGTATTGAGCCAACAGTTTGCCCACGTTTACCTTCTCTGATAGGAGACTAAGATAGCAAAATTTCAGATGAATCAACAATTAAAATGATCCTTTTTCTGACAAACTATCACAGCTGCTGCTCACACAGAGGAAAAACCCCCAATATTGTTATTTCAGGATCTGCAGGTAAGAGGGATTTTTTCCCCTCCCAGTGGATGAACTCTGAGTTGGATCTTTGGTCCTATGGTCAAAAGTGCTCTATAAAATGTTTCCTCAAGGATTCCGATGAGAAGAAGAAGAGGATCTGAAAAAAGAACCCTGTTTAGGGTACTCAGAGCCCAACCCCAAAACCAGAATGAGACCCAATCACAGGGACATCAATGGGCTCATGAAAATGAGTAAAACACATTGTGGTGGCAGAGCTAAACACAACAGAGCACAAAAAGGCTCCTGCTAACAGCTAACGTTAAAAACCACAATGAATTAAACACCAAATGGCTTTAAAGTGCCTGTAATTTATTCAAAGCAACTCTACACTGATATTTCTCATTTCTTTTGGGGTCAGTGATTCATATTTTCAGTCTTATCTCTCTACAGCGGAGAGAGACAGAAGGAAGCCTCTACTATCAGGCTGATTTCAAAAGCTGGAGGTAAAAACATCAAATGTCACACAATATGGCAAAAATATATCAAACTCTATGAAATTCTTTGTTTCTTCAGCATGATTTCTCTGGAATGCTTTTGAACTTTCAAAGAATCCTATCAATTCCTCTCTGCTTAATTTGTAGCAACATGAGAAGTCAATCAGCTATCAAGTTATTTTGCATAATGGGGGAAAAAAAAGGGGGAGAAGCACATACAAAACACATTTTTTTAAAAAATGTATGTGTTATTCCATGATTTCTGTGTCCAAGTAAAACCTTGTTTATCGGTTTGTGTTGTAACACCATTTCTTGTTAAAGGAGCCCTTGCAAGCAGAAGGGTGGTGAGGGAAATTCGACACTCCCAACATTTGTAGAAGTTGTGCTTCCTGTTTAAATAGTGGGAATGTGCTGCTGGAACTGCTGCAGGAATGGGGAACGACCCCACTTCACCACTCATTTTACTTTCCAAGTGACTGGAAAATTCTCCAATGCTTCCTGTTAAACAACACAAAAGACAAGTTCAGAGACCTGGTACCTCTGACAGTTATGAAAGACAGGAAAAAAAAAAATTAATGACATTCTCCAGAGGATATTTTTCTGTCACTTAAGCAGTTTACATATTTCTCTATTTTTACTGTATTTTTCTTCTTCTGATCACCAGGGATCTTATGTGAGTTTAGGGTCATTAGGGCTCTGTCTAGTGCCAGACAGATTCTGCTACAGTCAGAGTTTTATGATGACAGCATGAAATTTTTGGAATGCACTGGTGAGTTGTGGGACTATTGTTAGACTGTCATTAAAAAGGAAAAAAAAATAAATATATCTTCACTTGCTTGTACTACAAGCGAGCCTTTGGCTTTAAATTTTGCAAAATGCAGATGATTTCTTGGAAGAGATGAAAAAAGTAAGAAGTAAGTTTAATAATTAGTATTCCAAAAAATAGTGAACTGATCATTTCCATCGAGAGTGAGAGAATTTTTTTTTTTTTTTTCAGGGTTAAGAGACAGAGAACAAGATTTGGGAAACCACAAAATATAAAAAAAAAAAAAGCCAATGAAGAATTTGACATTTTTATTTAATTATTTCTTTCCTTCTGTCTCCTTCCCCTTTCTTTTCAGTGTTTCAATCTGTTCTCCCCATCCTTGGGGAACACTGCTTGAACCTGCATTTGTGAATTATAAGCTCTCTGTACTGTACATAGCAGTTGTTAAGGATCAACTGATTAACCATTTTATCCAAGATTTAGGGGACTCATTCCAATTTTTACAACTCCATGTGGTTTTTAAATATTGTAATGTTTTCAACCAATATGTTTTCCATCTCCCAGCTGTAAAACAATACCTATTGGCTTGGGGGGAGGGAATTTATTTTTGTACAATTTTGGTATAATACAATCTTTTTTGCTCGCTGCTAACAGCATCTTCTGGGAAAGACTAAAAAAAAAGCCTAAAGATGAAATATTGTTCTGTTCCTTCTTTGCTCATTCACTTGGGCCACTGAAATATTAAGATCCAAACATTTGTTATCACACTGAACCATCCAGGAAAGGACAGAAAATGGGATTCACAAATTCACCTGTTTTGTTGGCTAAGCAAACCCTTTAAATTCTTTCATATATTTAATATCCTGTGTATTTTTAAATTGAGAAATAGAGGGATGGCACAAAACACGTCAAACTCAAAAAATTTAAGTGTGGGCACTTAAAACTGTTTTATTGAGCTGTGGGCTTGTATCAAGACTCTAAGGGCAAGGCGTGGTTGGAATTTGTGCCCCTCTGCAGCTTTTATCAACAGTATTTTCTCTTGGGGTTTCTCTTTATTCAAAAAGTTGCAGAACAAAAGGTACAAATTGACCTAAAGGACTGGTGAGTAAATTTAACACCAATGTCTTGCCTCGGGGTGATGCTCTGGGAATTTCAGCATTTGTTTTCTAACGGCCCTAAAATAAAAACCTTTCCTTCAGGAAGTTCAGGTGTGTTTTCCTGAGCATCCAAATTTCTAAGGGTTCATAAATTTTGGATCTTTACTTTTTCAGCTGATTTCGGTGTAAACATTAAAGGCTTTATCCCATCATGCTCCTACCATGGCTTCTGCTGTACAACGAATTTACAGAATTGCCTGTTTATCTCCACCACCATCACTGATAATGCCGTAACATTGTGATCATATTATCACAACATAGCAGCTAATACAATAAGAACATAATGATTGTAATTATAATTTTAGCTAATGTTATTTAGTGCAATGTAACAACACTCTAACAAGTATAATAACAAAAATAATACTTAAGGTCCTGAGCAGGAACAAACATGCTGCTTGGGCTAATATACAATGTACACTTAACTGTTGATTTCACAATAAAATCTAAATACTAGCAAAGAGCACCAATTTGCCTCGCAGGAGCTAACCAGGCAGGACAAATTTAAATTGGTTTATCCTGCACTTTTTGTGACTTGAGCTAAATTCATATTCACCACAGAGCAGGGACGTGGGCACACACTGCAGAGCCATCAGTGCCCAGTTAACTGATGTTAACAGTGCAGTGCCCACACTGCAGCTCTGAATTGGGAGGGAATTTCTACATGGCCTGGTAGACCCTTCTCAGTTAACACTGGAGCATCTTCATTTCACTAAAAACACAAATTAAATTAAGACACAATCAAAGACACAGCCACTAATTAAGACGTGGTCAAATGAGTGATCTGGGATCCTGTGATCCCACCCCTCTGGATATTGCTTGGGGTTATGAGCCACCAGCCAATTCTGCTCCTTCTCTGCTCCTCAGGTGAGGATGCCCTTGGGAACATCCCAAAACTGGGGACATCAGTCAGGAGGCAGGAGAGCCACACTCAGACCCAAACCCAAACCACGGCAGGCCTCCTGCAACTTTTAGTGCAGCTCACTCTGCCCCACAGGCTCCATCTGGTACCTGGAAACTCTCCCAGGTGAAACGTCTTCAAAACTGGTATTCAGAGATAAATTAAATCCTGACTTAGGTAAACAAATTAAAAAGTTTCAACTTAAAGCCTTTGCACAAATAATATCCAATAAACACTACAAAGCACTTCCCAGGAAGACAATGAGAATTTTACAAATATTTTATTTGTGAGGGAAGAGCTTGGGTCTGAAATGTGCTGGCACTTGGACTTCCAAGCCGCTCATTTTGAGATTCTTTTTATTCCTCTGTATTAAATATGACATTTGCTTCCTAATATCATATTTCTCCAAGGGGAGCTGGGAGGTTTCCTGCAGGTACTAATCCAGAGGGCAGCACAGAGGAAAAAAGAATAATAAATCATGCAGAGCTGCAAATAAAAAGGGAAAGAGAATCTAAATGTAAGAGTTTATTAATAAATGGGAATCTGATAGGACCTGTGTCAAACCTTTCATGCCAGGACCTCTTCATTCTTCCTGTGATACTCTGCAACTTCTTACTCCCAGCCCTCATCATCTTAAATTTCTCATTATAGAAACACAAATTGCACAATCAATGCATTTTTAACTTTTTAGTTGAAACTGTAATGAGATTTTTTCAGAGAAAAGCACCAAAATTTGCTTTCCTGTGAAAAAATAAAATCATAGCAAATTTTCTTTATGCAACAAATTTCTTTTGCCTGAAATATCCCAAAGAGTTTATGGCACACCAGTTTTGACTGATGTGCTGTTCCTAACATTGTTACTCTGATAAGAATTACGCTATATTTTAATTATTTGACTGCTGCAGGTTTAAAAAAATAAATAACAGAAGAGTCTTAACTGAAAGAAGAACATGAAAACTTAAACTCCAATTTTATTCCCAGTTTTCCTTGACTTCATGTGGAAGCCTTGGACCAATCCATATCTTGCCTTACCTTTTAGCTGTTTCACATGGATCCCATCTCTTTTTATTGGACTCTTGATGCCCACTGATGTTTTATGCATAATGATGCTCAAGTTTAATTGAGCTGTAAGCTTTGGTTTAATTATGAGCCTTCGTGATACCTTCAGCACTTTTTCTTCTCTGATTACTGTAACTGGCTCTCTCCAACCCCTTTAAAATCCTTAATCTATTAAACCACTTGTAGACAAGTCATTTTTAGGAGAAAGTCTAATTACTCTGTTGCAATTATCTTAATGCATCCTTGGTATTTAGAGAAAAAAAACAAAAAAAACCTGAGTGAAATGCACTTTGTGGTCTATTCCAAACATTCCCATTTAATGATCTGAGTCATACTGCATGTCCCCTGTGCTTAAAATGAATTTATGTGGAGAAAATGACGCTCCGAGTTCTCATCTCTTTGGTTAAATTTCTGATCATTAAAACTTCCCACAGATTTTAGAGATGTGACCAGCAGACTTGGTGGGTAATCCTGCTTCTTTCAGTGCATGAAATTCTCATTTTTTTCAGTTTCAGAGCCAAAAAAAAAAAAAGAAAAGGAGCTAAAAATTAAAAAAAAACCCTTCATTTATATGTGTCTTAAATGTATTTTCAGAAACACCAACTATGAACCTTTCAACAGATCAGCTTTGCCAAAAATCTGATGGGTTTTCTTGGAGTTAAAATGAAGAAAATTAAAATTATCCATGTATCAACATGTTTGTAGTCATTTTTATATCTTTTACAAAAGCAGAGTTCTTTCAAGTATAAATTCTTTCTATAATTTGATATATTACATGTAGAGCCCCTTTCTTCTCACTATAATAATTAGTGCTCATATAAAATGTGTTTCCTCACAGTTTTGAGCAGGATCCTGGGTGTTGTTTGTCTATCAAACACTGTGAACTGCTAATTTGTAAGAAGCATTTTTATTTTTTAATGCAATATTTATTCAATTTTGATCTATCTATAAAAAATGAGCATTTTACAATATACTTCTTACCAAAAAAAAAAAAAAAAATACAAGTAAAATAAATAGAAAGCACTATGACCTAAGACCTTTTAGATCCAAATCTGATGGACTGCTCCTGACCCTGAGATTCCTGTTTAGCTAAAATACTTTAAAATGTTTCCTGAGAGTCTGAAAATTAGTCTCAAAATTAGCCACCACATATTATTCAAAAACCCAAATAGTAGGTGTGTGCCCCTGAAATTTTTGTAGTTATTTTCTATCTTCTCTTAAAAATTCAGTACATTTTATAGCTAAAAATTAAAATATAAATGTAAATATAAATGTAAAAATATAAATGTAAAACATTATATTAAATATAAATGTAAATGTAAATAAATATAAATATAAAATGTAAAATATAAATGTAAAACATTAATTATTATAATTATATTAATTATACATTATTATTATTATACATTATTATTAACTACATTAATTAAATTAGGTAATTAAAACCTAAAATAAAAAGGAATTCACACTAAAAACCAAAACACATCAGCCTAACAAATGTGTGTGAGAGGAGAGAGCTGTACATTTTTTCTGTTGAGTCAGAGCTGAAAACCAAATAAAATCTAGGCTCTCAACATCTCAATTAATATTGTTGATATTAATATTGTTAATATTAATATTATTTGTGTTATAACGCTCTGTCATTTACACTGGCATGTGAATTGTGCGTGTGGAAAAATAAAAATAAACTCACTTTAAAAATTAGGAGGGCAAAGTTCAGCATTAACAATGACTTGTCTCCCTCCACTTCCAATTTCCTCACTTCTTGTACAAGTACAGCCTCAATGTTGCACAAGCTGCACGCCTGGAATTGGATTTTATTTAGGATATTCCCTCCCTCTTCAGGATTCACGACTTGTTCCCTAATTTATAGACTTGTTTTCTGCAACAAGGATCTTAATGGGGATTTTTCCCTCATTTCTTCACTGGATGACCACATAATTATCTGCCTGTTTGGTTAAATTCCTGAATTTGGGATTAAATAAATTTCATGCCTATAAATGAGCATTATCAAGTACAAGGAACATATCAATTCCAAATCAGTGATTTGTCTTCTTGCATTACAGGCTACTTTCTCCAAAGGCATCACTTTACGTTTTGCACTTCACCAAGTGCAAGACTGAGCTTGCAGTTCTGGGGATTGCTGAAATGTCCTGCTCTCCCTCAAATCCTGCAGGATTTGCTGAAATAATCCTTATGGAGGACAACTGTGGTTGCCTAAGGAAATGCAGAATGCAGAAGTTTACAGCTTATCAGAAAGTCCTGATTATGGTTTGCTCTTTATTGTAAAAAAAGGGCTGAGAGATTTCCCTGTCTCTTTCTGCTTCTGTTTTCTTTTTAAATTTTCCCTTTTTTTTTTTTTTTTAATTTTTCTCCATTTTCTCTGTCGTTTAAGCTTTCTGCAACTCCAACACTCAAGCTATCAGCCAAACATCTCCAGAGAGCCTTCATATGTTCATAAGGATCATATTTTAAATCTATAAAACTCTTCTTGACCAGCAATCTCATTTTATATCAGGGGACAGAGAGAGAGAGATAATTTCCCATTTACAAAACAAATGCTCCACATTTTTTCTCTATTCCTTCAAAGCAGGCTTTCCATAACACACTCGTAGTGGTGGTGTTGTAACATGATTTTTTTAGGCAGGAGTTTCCTTCCAGGTCCATAACAGAGACCGCTAAATCTCGTGGTGGGGCGAGCGCAGACCACGAGGAGAGCGAACGATGCCCGGCTGACAATCCTCAAAACCAGGAGCACTTTTCTGCCAAAAAACCACTCGCAGCTGCCTCCTCATTTCCTGGGGAAGTCAAGGTGTTCCCCTGGACCTACTTTGCGGCTCTGTGATTATGCGAGCGCTGTGGCCTTGCTGGGTAATATATGCAGATCAATTCAGGCTCGTTAGCATCACCCCGGCCCCATTCCTGCAGTCTGGTGCCAGCCTCATCTGCGAGGGTGGGCAGCTCTGATGTGCCAGCAGCCACAGCTGCTCTCCCTCTGCTCCTTCCCCCCAGAAAGGCACTCCTTCTCCAGGGCTGGTGCTGCTCTCCGGGTGCCATCCCAAATCCCAAATCCCAAATCCCAAATCCCAGCCCCACTGGGACATGGGGACTTCGCTTTCCCGCTACGCGCTCCTCGCTCAGTCCCAAAGCCTTTGCCTCGCTGCTGTCACACTGCTCCTGGTTAATAAGACCTCCCCCACCTGAATTTCCAGCTTTATCTCTTTGCCCATACTCCAAAACTCACCCCGGAATCTGCACTCTGAACCCGTCCTGGTTTTGGTACTTTGAGCACAGCTCAGACACACAAAGAGCTGCAGTCTGAATATTGCAACTTCCAGCAGGCAAAAAAATGCAACGTTCAGGCACTGAGATGATGTCAGAGCTCAAATTAAACACTTTTATGCTGCCAAAACTTTATTTTTGTTTTTTGTCTGGCCCAGGTCTTACCTTGCTGTACAAGGAGTTCTCATCCATCATTATTCCATCTTCAGAAGAATCAGGCAGGGAAACGTGTCCTCTTCTCTCCCTCTATTTACTGCTTGGAGATCACAAACCTGAGAAAGGTTTAGAAAGGTGTTGTGAAATTTTTTGAAGATTTTTTTTTTTCTCTCAGGAATTGACTTATTGAATTAAATCCTTCTTGGTTATCTCCTGCAAAGTTTAAACTGTGGCAAAATTGAAAGTTCAATCACTATTAGAGAAATAATAAAAATTGCTGCAAACATTGGTAAATAGAAATGCACTCAAATCCAGAGCAGGAATACAGCATGGTTTTCCAATAATTAATCACAATTAATTACATAATTAATTTTCTAGTAATTAATATGCATCACCTTCACTTCAGGATTTCAACCAAATTTAACACGATTTTTCTAAGAGGTTATGCTTTAGTTCAGCAGCAGGTGAATGCACGATGTAGAAATGGGTGAGAACTACAAATTGATGCTCCAGGAAATCATCCTGGAGTTCTGCAAAAGTTAATTGTGCTATTACAAATATATTCTCTGCATGTGAAAATATCTTTCTCTTCAAAGCTACACCGAGCTTCACAGCACCAGCGTGAGGGGTGGTTGATACACCTGGAATGAGGTGTTCTTACATCTCGAGTAATATTTTGCCAAAAACATGGGGTTTGACTCAGAATGTTAATGTGAATGAGTGATTTCAGCTATCAGTAGATGATCATTTTGATGGAATATGAGTCATTTATCTAAAACCCGTGAGGGGAAAAAAAATAAATAATAATGACTGGTTCATTGCATGCTTAGCTGGCTGAAAATAGAGCAAATATTTACCAGAAATTGTTTTTCTTACTGGACAATGAATCTGGTGACAATGGGTCAAACCATCCCAGAGCAGAAGAGAATTCAACCTCTAAGTATTTCAGCTGAACTTGACTATTTTATTTTCTTCCCAGCTGCAAGAGTTTTGAGCACCCACAAATTTGGGGATGATTTCTACCACCTTTCTCTTCCTCCAGCTATAGAAAACCCTCAGTGTAATTCATCCTCACTGCCCCAGAGCAGCTTCTCTGTTTCTCACACCTTGTATGGGGTACAGACTTTGAAATTTGAAAGGTGCAAATTTTGTATCAGGTCAAAGTACAACATAAAAAAATATTTCTCTGTTTCAGTACCAAAACTTTGAAAACTGGTAATTAGGCAAAATCCAAACCCTTTGTATATTTTGGGGTCAGAAGGGACTATTACCACAACCTTTCCAAAACAAAAAATTGCATAGACAAAAGCATTTTATTCAGGACTAGATTCTCCTGAGCAGTATACACTTCATAATTTCTCAGGGAAATATTTACTTAAAAACTCACAGGGAAAATATATTTCATGGGGGAAAGGCTGCTGAATTTAAGTAGCATGGCAAAATACAGTGTTTTGACTGGCATTCTGCAGTTATTTTTTCATAACTTTTAATAACGTGTTTCACTTCTGGTTTATTCAATAAACAGCTCAATCACTTGATACTGAAATCACTCTCAAAATTTATTTCCTTCTATCAGGCACATGAACCAGTTTGTTATTTATAGGATGAAAGTTATTATTGTAGGGTTTTCCATGGGTGTTGACTGCCCACTACTGACTGATGGCCTGACCTTGGGAAAAACAAGATTACTGTTACTTACTTTAAGAGACTTTTACCAAGAAATTAATAGACTTTAGAAAGAAAAAAGTGAGAAAACAAATCTAAATTAGTGGATTTCACTTGAGAACTCTTTTCAGCCTGCTTGATGTGGCTTGTGGGGGTGGGAGATGGTTTGCTTTGGTGTTTTATAGAAGGGGTCAGAAGTATGTAAAAAATACTAAATTTGATTATTTCTCTTTGACCATGTCTATGAGTGCCTTCTGAAAAAAGATCTCTGGGTGTCAGGGTCTGACCTGCAGCCCAGGATCTTTCAGCATTCCCAAATTCTCTGGGTCCAAGCCAATGACAGACATTTCTCCTGCTGCCCAGGAGATGCTGCTCAGGATCTCCTCGGTGCAAACCTTTTGTGCCATCAGGAAAAATTCCCTTTTGGAGCTCCTTCACCGGAGGATGCACCCAGCTGTTATCAGGAGCTTTCCCTGGAAAAGTTCACATCATAAAACAGCTCCAGACCCTCATTTCAGCTCCGGCAGCCAAAGGCAAATAAAAGGCAGAAGTTTGGGTTGTTTTTATCCAGGGAAAATCAGGGCATGTCTCTGACACTGAGATATTTGCCTGACATTCCAGAGAAATCCAGAAACTGTCATGTTTCCACTTGGAGTAAAAGCTTTGTCTTTGCATAACTCCTCTTGGATTGGAGGGGTTATTTCGGATCTTTAATTTTATTTTTAGGACCTGTAAAGTTACACATGTCATAAGCTATAATCACTGTGAGTGTACTTACAGTAAATTCATGCCAAAGAATGGATGCAATAAGAGAAACTGATCCCACAGAACCCAGGGAAAGAAGAAAGAAATTACAAGAAAATTAAACAACAGTGCTGTTAGAGAGAGAAAAATAAATTACCAAAGCCTTGTAGAATTTTATTATCTTTCCTTCTGGAAATATCTCTGCTCGGGTTTAAATTTTTCATAATAGTTTTGTATTGGTAGATCTCAATCATTTGTTAACACCCTGGTACAATCAAATCCCTTTTTCTCCCCCTCTGTTGTTCTGTGTTGAGAAATTCCAGTTCCTAGGAAATTTCTTCCACTAGCAGCTAAATTTCAGTAGTGTTAAATTTAATTTCATATAAACCGGTTCAGCATGGTCTACTTATTCCTGTAGATCTCAAATTTGAACTGGTGATGTTTTCAAATCTTGTGTGTAAAAAGAAAAAAATATATATTTTTTTGGTTTTCAAAAGATCATTCATGAAAATATTACATAAAAATAGTTTTAAGTCTGATCTTTTTTAATCTCCTTGAATTTTCTTCCAGCCAATCTGTCCTCCTTCTATTGTACTCCAGCTTATATTTGTTAAAGCTGGCCCTATAGATATACCAAAATTCTCCCAATTTTCCTAGAATTTTCTAAATGGTACCATCTGAAATTATTCATTTAGATGGTTCAAGTTATAAATATTGGATTTGACCTTAAAAGTTTCAGTTCCTGAAGAACACAACTGTTAGACCACAAGGTCCAAACTATAGGTTGTATTTACTGTAAATAAACTAATGAGATACAAGCAAATGTAGAAATCCTTACCAAATTAACTTCCAAATTAATGTGATCAGAGTTTTTTAAGAGGTTATAAAATTCCTCAAAGGAAAAGATTGAAATTTCTTTGGGCCAAGCTCCAAAAGGTACAGAAACACAGAAAACTTTGTATTAGAAGCATTTTTTGTGTCCATTGTACAGCCCTTTTGCAGTCTGAGTGATGTAGTTTTTATTAAGAAAATCTAAAAACACTGCAGATCTCCAAAGCTGAGCCCCATTTTAATCCCATCCAGGGATAGCCACTGTTGGAATGTGACATGAAAAATTCTTAAAATCACTGCAGTTCATCACTGGACTCTGTGCCCCCAGTTTACTCTGGAATAAAATATAAAAATATAAAAACATAAAAATATAAAAATATAAAAATATAAAACAATATATAAATATATGAATATATAAATAAATACCAGTAATAAAAATAATATAAATATAAAATATAAAAATATGCATATATATAAAAATATACATAAATCTATGCAAGGATTTTTAAATTATTACTTTAATTCTGTTCTACAGATCATTATTATAGAAGAATGCAGCTAATGGCATTGCAACTGCAGAGGAGAAATCCAGATAAAGATCTGGAATATTTCCCTTTTCTCTGGGAAAACCATGAAGCCTCTTTTCCATCAGTGCCATTGCAGTTGCAGGTGTTTACAACACATTGACTCATACAATAAACTTTTGGTATTAGAGAACAGGTCATTTTTTAACAAAATGAAAAAAAAAAAATCGATCTTTTCTTCTCTGGAAAAAGACAGTTTGTGGCACTGATGGAAATCTTCCAGTCTTCTCTCATGCAAACAGGAAAAGCATCCTGGAAAAAAAAATAAATAAAAATATTCTCATTTGGGCAAGTTTTTCTTGTTAGTTGCAATTGCAGAGAGAAGCACGATGCCTCATCTTTGGCTGTGCATGAGCATCATAAACTGCCTGAGGGACTGGCAGGAAGGGACAGAAAAAACAACAGCTCCAGCCATTTTCACATCAGAACACAGCTGTAAGGAGAGATAATAATGATACCCTCCCCATGCAGAACATCCCTGTGTTTGGAGCACTTGGGAAAGATTTTATTCTTCTCTGGAGAGTGACTGCCCACAAATCAAGCTGCAGATTAGCTTGAGAAGGGGCTGTCTGCTCTTCCAAATTGGACATCCCCCTCTTGCAGGTGAGCAGTGTGGAAAAAGGAAACACAGAGCAAGAGGAAATCAAGATTTGGGTCTTAAAGCTCAGGGCACAGAATGTGAGGGATGTAAAGGGAGATTTTCTCTACTGTTCTGTTCTTTATGACTTCTCTCTAAAGGCTGAGCAGTGAATTGGCTGAATCCCACTCTGGAAGCACATCCTTATTGCTCTGACACAGAACACATCCAGGATCCCAGACCCAACAAACAACGTCCTGACGTTTGTCTGTTTGCCTTGCAGGAAGGCAAAATGCTTTATCAATAACATCAAGCTGTTCCATTCCTTATTAAAATTAAATTTTCATTAAAATCATGCCCAGTCTATCAATGGCACCAGTTAGTTTTTAAATTTAAACCAAGGAATTTCAAGATAAAGCTATAAAAAGGTTGCATATATCACCTGGGCAGCACCTATGGACCTCAGCAGGAAGTGCTGAATCCACATCCAGAACACTTCAGGAAACACTTTGGGATTTTGGAGCCAGAAATCCTATTCATCCTGGATGGATCCACTCCAGTCCCACCATACTGCACCACTTTTCCACAGCCCAGGGCAGGAGGAAGGGAGATCACATCCACTCAGGCATGGTGGGAACACAGGATTTCTGGAAATACAAGTTTACCCCAAAGTTCTTGCAGGTGAAGAGCCCATGTTGAAATATATATTGAATTTCTTGCAAGAAATACTGAGGCCCTGATAAAATTGCGTTTTCTAGGCAGGATGGGAAGTCCCAGCCTCTAATTGCACACCTTGGATAACTGGACCCATTTCAAGTCTCCCAGTAGATATTCTTGTGATACTTTTATTATTTTCCAGCAACTACAACGTTCTTCATTAATTATTTGGATATTTTCCATCCACACCAAGACAACTCTGTCAAACAAAATAGAAACCACTCATGACCATGCACAGAGCTCCCTGGATTTCCTCAGTTCATTATTTAATTGTTGGTTCTGTTTTGTCTGGTGCAACTGTTGTTGGTTTTCAGGGCAAAGCTGGTTGCTGCACTTTGCACTGAGTAAACACAAGCCTATCTGCTGGTTCAAAATACTGGAGATTTATTTAAAAAAATAAATAAATTAATTAAAAAACCCACCAAGTTTCACTTCATTTTTTTTAATAAAACCCAGTTTCTTCTGATCTTCATATGATAATAAACTTTCCTAATATTTTCCACTGAAGATTAATACACTTCTCTAGAAAGTTATATCTAATTTATGTGACTTTAAGGGTCATGCTTTAATAACAATGATGAAACACGATTATTACTTCCTAATGCTGAAATTACAGTTTTTACATTGTAAATTTTTCCTGCTATGCGCCCTGTGGCACTAACATTTTTATCACTCCATGTGTTTCTAGTTTTAAAACCTTTACCCCTGCTGTTTGAAAAATATTTCTCATTTTCATCCCCTATGGAGTACAGAAATCCCTAAAGGCAAACCATTAGTGATCTTTCTGCCTTTTCCCAAACACTTATTATGATCACCAGTGTTGCTTCCACTGCCTCATTGGCTTTTGGTAAAGTATGCAAATGAGATGTTCAAAATACACACTTTTTGCAACTGTGCAAGTTCATACTGATTTATAAAATGGGAAGGCTATTAAAGTGACTGAAAATGTCAGCAAGATTTATGCATGGGTGACAAATTGTGTTGGAAATGCTCATTTTTAACGTGCTGGCCTGGGTTCCTTCTCTTTTTTAAAAAGTATTGGATGTGATACACTTGCTTTAAGGCCATTTGCCCCTCCCATCTCCCCATTTGTTTTAAATAGACTCTGACAGTAGCTTTTTGACCAGGAAAATAAACAAAACTCTTCACATTGATTGTTTTGATCATGGAAAGCAGAAATCATTTCTCCTTTAACTTGTGTTTATCCATGAAAACATTTAGGAAAGCGCTTTCACCTTTCCTTTGGGATGAAACACTCATGGCCCAGGCAGCTCCTTCCAAGAAAAAATAACATATCCAAATACCATAAAGACCATTAAAAAAATCAACATGTGCCATCTACAAATAGAACAGCTACTAAATTTGCCAAACATGGATAAGGGCAGACACGGAATTAGAGGAAAACCAGCAAAGAACCCCTGTGCTACAATTGTACAATAAAAATATATGTTATAAATCAATGAAAACACTGCAGAGCACTTCACAATAGCAAGGAAATGCTGGAGGAATTTATGAGGGTTCATTTCAATTTCGGCACCAAAGGCAAAAGGAACCTTGTCACTGATGTTAAAGAGAAAAGGTTTAGGCCCATAATCACACATCATATTATCAAATATGTACAGTCAGGAACGGTATAAAGAAAGAAAATCAACAAACTATTGAATGTCCTGAAACACTCATACATAATCTCAGGGGTATAATGAGAAATACTGCTCTGATACCAACATATTTATAACTTCTGTCAACATGAACCGTATTATGTGAGGGTTTAAACACTTTAAAGCATAGCATGTGCTAACAACACCAATATTAAGGGAGAGAAGCTGTGCTTTTGTGTTTGGGTTTTTTTTTCTGTTCCTGTGCACTCGGTTTGGTGCAAATCCCACTCCTGTGAAAGCTCAAACCAGGGCCCGGGTTTATTCAGAAATCCCAGTGCACAGGGATTGGGCCACCCAACCCCGTGCTCAAGGTATTTAAGAGCCTCCTGACAACAGACACCAGAGTTTCAACAGCATTTAGGGGCACATAAATGCAAGCAGAGCTTTTAATGACCTGCTCCTCACTCATTTTTGTTTTTAAAGCTGTACAGGAGTGAACATAACCCGAGTTCAGTGCTGTGATCATTTGGGTACCCACAGCATCTACAGAGGCAGTCTCCCTCTTCCCAAACTCAAAATGCTTTCAAAGTTATTCTACAATCCTTTGCACTGAAAAATTCAATACTGAGAACTTAATTCTACTTTTTATATTCAGATCAGTCAGTACCAGTACCATTATTGCTCTGATTTTCCTAATTAGTTCATTAAGTTGCATAATAATTGGTTTACTGCCACCCACTTTTTATGATGCTAGAACTGTGAAAATAAAATTGATTTAGGGCCTTTTTCTGATCTATTATGCTTATTCACTCCCATATCCTGGTGCTTGCTGCAGGTTTTTTTCCCCTTCATCTCTCAAAGCCTGCATATTTTTCCCTGGTTTCACTTAAAATGCAGCCCATATTCCAGTTTTATATAGGTGGGTTTCAGATGTGCATTTGACAAGTATAAACAAATAACCAAAGCATTGCCAATGGAAAACATCTGTCTCTCACCTTAGGAGGTCAAGATAAAACTCAGTGTGTGACATGCAACGTATGAATTTGAATTTATTTCCATTGTGCTAATGACATATATCAATGCCTTGACAGAAGTAGCTGGCATGTTATATTAATGGGGCTCTGTCCTAAAAGTGACACTGGAATATCCAGACAAAAGCATGGAATGGATGAGAAGAGAGCAACTCTTTGTTGCTACCTTGAGCAGTGTGTGAAACTCCATCCTCCTGCTACATAACTACATCGTTGTAAAAACATCCATTCAATGCCTGTGCCAGGTGCAATAGGAGACAGAGAGAGAGGGCTCAGGCTTGGATTTGGGAAAAAAATTAATGTAATCCAAGATTTCCCCAGTGCTGGATTTGTATGGATGGCTGGAAGAACACTCATTTCTCTGTGGTCTATGATAAAGCCACAGGGTGCTTGTCCTGGGTAGTCACAGCCAGACCAGGGCAGCCACACAACACCAAAGGATACAGGAGATGTGCTCAGATAAAACTTAAATTAGTTGTGGACATCAGTTTTGGAATGGGATGGGGAAGAAGAGGAAAAGCAGAGGAGTCAACACGTGAAATAAATTCCTCTTCTGGCATTTCTATTGCTTTCCCAATAATAGAAATGCAACAAGGAAAGCTTCATCTCTTCATCCATAGAATCACAGAATTTTTTGGGTTGGAAAGGGCATTAAAGCTCATCTCATTCCACCCCCTGCCATGGCAGGGACACCTTTCACAGTCTCAGGTCTCTCCAAGCCCCATCTTTCCTGGCATGGAACATTTCGAGGGATTCAGGGTCAGCCTTAGCTTCTCTGGGAAAGCTGTGCCAGGGTCTCCCCACCCTGACAGGGAAAAATCCACTGAATTGCACAGCAAAAGTGAAAGAAAAAAAAAAACAAAAAAAAAAAATAAAACCCAAGAAAAAATGTATATATTTGCTCATCACTTGAGGTACTGCAGGTTGGAGACACTTCTGCACACTCCCAAAAACAAAGTTTCCAAAAAAACTTCTCCCATCTCCTCCTGAGGAGGAAACTATCGAGTTCCACACCTTGCAGCTCCCAGGGGCCCCATCCATCAGCCCAGCCCCAAGCTGTAGTGGTAGGATGAATAAATGAGAACTGGAAAACTGCTACCAGAGGTTTTCATGAGTTTTTGCTGCTCTTGGCCTGCTTTTTTATTTTTGGCTGTCGACTTTGCAGCATTTGGAAACGGAATTATTCAGCCACTACGTGAACCTGATTCTCCCTCCAACAGCAGCGCTGACCCCTGTGCATGCGCTTCAAAAGTTAAAAGTTTATTGAGATTGCAAACAGCTTAAATGTTATTGGGGATGCAATATGGTGCATTATACTCCCGTGCTGACCAGATGGCTGCCTTAAACAAACGCCATCCATCGTGCCACCAGCGCTTCCAAATGAAGCGACACCGGTTTGGAGGTGGCTGAGCCCTCCCCATCCTCCCTGCCAGAAATGCCATTTTCCTCCACAGGCTCCAATCCACAATCTCTGCATTAATTGCCCTGCAGCATCGAGTCCCAAAACTTTTCTGCCAGTTGACTGCTGTCCACCCACCCTCAAGAGTTCTTGCAGGCAACAAAACACTCTTTTCACCAGGAGTTTTGTTAAAAGCCCTTGTGAGGACACAGCTGGGGAGGAGCCAGTTCTTAAAGCAGCTCGATGAGGATGACTTCAGACTGTACTTTGAGAACACTTAGTGGCTTATAATTAGAGGTTTAGATTATTAGGAAGAAATTCTTCCCTGAGAGGGTGGGCAGGCCCTGGCACAGGTGCCCAGAGAAGCTGTGGCTGCTCCTGGACCCCTGGAAGTGTCCAAGGCCAGGTTGGATGGGGCTTGGAGCAGCCTGGGATGGTGGAAGGTGTCCCTGCCTGTGGAACTGATGAACTTTAAGGTCCCATCAACCCCAAACTTTTCTGGGGTTCTCTGAACCACCATCAAACCCATTGTATACACTCATTTCAACCAATTTTTAAGAGAAAGAGATTCATCCACTGGCACTGTGCTGCAGACCAAGTTCTGGAACTTCTCTCTATGCTGAGGAACTTCATCTCTATGCTGAGGTTTTCCAGAAAAAGGATATGGAAGCAAGGACCAGTTCTCACCAGGCAATATTCCCCTTCCATTAATCCATTTTCCCTATTCTCCCACAATATGACCTCCTTTGATGAGCGTTTTGCCTCGATGCAAATATTTTCAAAGTACACAATAAAAAAATTCATTACAAAAGTGATTGAGATGTTTTGGGTAGTTTTGCTAAAAAGAGATGATTTGCACTTTTTTTTTTTTCAACTGTCTTGAAGGGAACTGATGTGAAGTTAGTGCTGTAATAAAAATGTAAATATAATTCATTATAGTTCATAGATTTCCTGATATCATCTTCATTGACTCAATATTACTGAAATACGTAAAAATATAAATATAAAAATTATTACATCAGAACACCTTATTTTATCATCATAAAATAATAATGGAAAATCCCTTCTGAGAAAAAAAAAAAAGATTACATTTACAAAACATGAATTTTCTTATGTTTTCCACAAGTTACATAAAATTAAATATATATAATTAATGTTCCACTGTTTATGAGCAGCACTGCTTTGCTCTTGCTGCATACAAGAGCCAAGATATAAAACAGACCCACTGGAGCCAATTTCCCTGCAGGATCACAACATTTTTTATGGTTTCTTGTAACCATCTAAATCTCACCACTTGAGCGGTGTTTGTCAATGAATCTTTTAGCTTAATTACGAGATGTCGTACGTGCTCTGTGACCTGTGTTTGAGGTCAAGGAACATTTATATCTCACTGGAGCAAATGGAGCTGTTAGCACTGAAGTGCAGCATTCCTTGGGTTCTGACGGGAGCTGACAGACGTCAGAGATCGTTTGGAATTCTCCTTACGTATCGTAATTTACTCCTGGGGTGTAAGTCAGAACTGATAAGTGTGTCTCAGATTTAGGGATTGGGAATCCTTTTGAGTATGTCCTCACATCCATGGGATCATAGGAAAATTTGGGAGGACTCTGTCGTGACCCTCTGCCCGAGCAGGGTCAGCAGGGTCTGTGGTCCAACCCTGTTGCTGAGCACTTGATCCACCCCTGCCCTGCAAACCTCCAGGAGTGGAAATGGCTACTCTGGAAAAACTCCTGCCCTGCTGGAGCTTGGAAGCTGGGGGATTGAATCCCAGCTCTGTTTTTAACATGAATTAGCCATTGTGTGGTCAGCTGAGAAACCAATCTCTGACCAGGCTCTGAGGATGTAATTGTGGAATTATTTAGGTTGAAAAAGGCCTCCAAAACCACTTAGTCCAGGCTGTGCCCATTCCCCACCTTTTCCCCAGCACCGAGCACCGAGCCATGTCCAAGCATTCCTTGGACCTCTCCAGGATGGGAGCTCCAAACCTCCCTGGACAGCCCCTTCCAATGCTTAACCTCTCACTCATTAACACAGACTCTAGTTGAGAAAAAAAATAACAGTTCTAGGTAGCCTGGGCTTGGCCACCGCCACTGTCCATGGTGACATCCCTGCTCCACAGCCTCTGCTTCCCTGGACGTCACAAAACGAGTCACCAAAAGTCACCACTCTAGGACTGGAAGTGAAGAATCAGAATAATTTTCTTCAGAATGATTCCAAACAAGCTCTGGAAGTCAAGAACAACACTCTCTCCATTGCTAAAACCTCAGTACAGCTGTAACATTTAACCCAGCCCTGTAATTAGCTCTGGGCACAATTGAAAGAGTCTGACACCAAATCCAGGAATAAACATTTTGCTTTTCTACAATGGATAAACAGGCATCTTTCTCTGTGCATTTCTCACTGGATCTTCAAGCCTCTGCCAACTTGATTACACAATTCTTAACTAAATATTTGCCAATTGCAGCTGCAATACTAAGTGGTGCTTCTTGAAAATTCCTTTAGCAAAAAGAAGAAAAATATCATTACAGCACTTTTATTTTTAGTGGCTTTTCTTTTAGTGGAAAAAAAAATCCCTTTAAGTGTATTAGATAGCATGCTGTAATGAACAAGAACTTAAAAAATATATATCTACCAATAATTTTATATTTATTGCACTTAATTTAACAAATTATCACACAAACTACATAGGCAGCAGTTTTGCTGTGAAATTATTATACTTAAATGAACTTTTGACAATGTATTAATTACAAGGACACGACCACATTTATTCTGCTGATCCGGTAATTACATGCATTAAAGAAATATTTATTCAGAAACCATGTTGTGTACTTCAAAACAGGCTTTTATTGCCAGGCTACATTTCTTGTGTACAAACTGCCTTCTTGCCATTTGTGAGCCCTTTTCAAACTTTTACAGAGGGCAGAAAGAGGGCCATAAACACTGAGTAAACTCTGGGCTGAAACCTTCTCTGCATGTTTGAAAGACACAAACCTCAGGTTGGATGGAGAGGTTGGGGCAAATCCATACAGATTTGTCCTGCCTGGCCTTTATTGTGCTGTTTTAAGGGAAGAAGAGAAGAAATAGGTTCAATAATTTGCATTTGATCTGGCACAAGCCAATTTTTTGTTTTCCAGATATGAAATTCATGCAACCCAGCACAGCTGCCATTGTGGTCCTAAAAGTTCACAATGTTTTCCTTGCTAGACATGTGGATACCCCTGATAATAAAGATTTTTGTCCTCATAACATTCCTGAGCACTCAATAAGAATAGGCGAAATGGAAAAGCCAAATGGACCCCTGGATTTTGTTTGAAGCCCTTTGAGTTCCACTCAACATCAAAACCTGTGAATGACTAAAACAAAAAAACCAAAGACTGAACACCAAAAGTCTTATCCCCAAAACTGAATCCAGTTTTCCATCTTAGCCAGTGCACATAACCACTCAAATTTTCTTTTTTTTTTTTTTTATTAACTTTAAGGCTATCCAGTTCTGTTGTGTTTGACAGCCAGTGCAAAAATTTGAAATATTCTTACCTGCATCACAATTTTTCCATTAAGAAACAGAGAACATCTTCACAGGAGGAGAACGTTTGTCTAAATAAAACTGACACATTTCTGTCCTTTTCTCTCCATGGATGTTTCACAATGGCAGGAAACATTTTGGAGTCCTCTAGTAATGAGCTGGCCCTGACTGTGAGCAGCAGCCAAAGGTTAGAGCCACCTGATAAAAAACTGTGCATATCAAAACAATCTAATTTTGATCTGTAGTTGTTCCTAATTCTTATTATTTAATGCAGGACTATTTTTAGAATTTCATTGCTTTCATTTTTAATGGAAATTTAGAGTGTGAGTGAGGAAAGGGTGAAATTTGGAATTTTTAATGAACAGCCTTAATTTTCATAACCACCCCAGCCAAAAGAAACAATTTGTCATAAAAGAAGGGATGTAACCCATTATAAGTTGTCTCCCACTATGAAAATAACAAAACAAAGCATTCAGGGAAGCAGGCACAGTGGCCCAAATATTCTGAAATGTGGCTTTAAGATCATTAATTACTTAAATCACTAAATTAATACATAGGGACCTTTCCTGCCCACATGAAAAAATTTACTCTTGGAAACTGGAAGCAAAAGAAGGAAATTCCAAGGAAAAACTGGATGTGACAAAGGTGGGGTTTGGTCACGGGTTGGACTCGATGACCTTGGAGGGCTTTTCCAGCCTCGATGATTTAGTGATTCTGTGACTAGTTTGTGCCACTTTTCCCCGGTTTTTAGATATTTAGAGTGGCTGTTGTGTACCTGGAATGCCTGGTATCTCCAGATGATGTCAGCCCTTGTTCCTCATCACTTTACAATAACAACTACCACTGCACACAAACTGGACTCACTTTTTTTGTCTTCAGAGGAACCAACAGAGTTAAACAGGCCCGTGTTTGGTTCAAGGCCCACCCCAGCCCCTCGGACAGAAAAACAATATCATGGTGTGATTTCAGACCTTTTCACTGCTATAACAAACAGCAATTTTGGGTGTAGGATAACTGCAGCAAGGTGGAAGCTGCTAAAGGTTATGCAAATGCAGGGAATTAGAATTCTATCTCAATGTCATTACATGTGTCTACTTAGATGCACATTTTCTGCTATGTTTAAGTTAAACAAAACACTAAATGACTGTGTAGTATGACATCTCATTAATATGTTTCTATTCACATCTGTGCCTTTAGTATTAAAAAAATAGGCTGTTCCAGTGATAAGAGATTAAGTCCTTTAATTAGAAACAAATGACAAATCACTGTTAACCCCATGTGATGCTTTCTCAAACTTCCATCAAATATTCCCCTTAAAACATTATTAAGCACAAGTTCAGCAGATCTACTTCCTAGAAAGTGCTATTTAACAAAACCCAGGCAGGATGTTAATACTGAGGCTGAATTACAGGTTGCCAGAGCATTTCCTGCAAGGGGATTGACAGGGGATCATTTTGTTATGGGGCCACCTCCAGCGTGTTGTGACAACCAGTCATTACACCTCTGAGCACAGCACTCAGCTGTAGGTTTCTACAGGATGCAAATAGCTCCAAATGGGTTCAATTTAGAGACAGCAGATAATGTATCATTCACTTCTTTAAGGTAGAAGCTTTTAATTTTCAAGGAAAAAGAAAGAGGAGTACATTTCAGTCGCTGGGAATAAAGATCTGCTTAACAAAGCCCGCCAGAAAAAAAAAAATAAAATAATAATAATAAATCGAGAGTAGCAATAACTATTATAAAAACAAAAAGCTTAACTTGCTTTTCCCTCTTGTCTCGGAGCCCCACAGGCTGTGTTAGCCCAGCATCCCTATTTACTTAGGATGCCACACAACTGCTCATTTCAAATCTGTGCTTTGCAACTGGTGACAAATACTGGGGAGTAAGATTTCCTATTTGCATAGCAACCCTTTCATCTTGACTAGTCCCTACAGATTTTGCCAAGTACCCACACAGAAGATCAAAATGGAGAGCAATAATTATTGACAACTACTAATTCATGGTACAGGCATGGCAAGAGTTGAAAAAATTAAGTTCACCAAAACAACAACAAAATAAGGTGACAGAAGATGCCCAACCTGTGCGAAAATGGCCATTTTTAGGAATCACAAGAAAGAATTTTCTAGCTCAAAACACAAACATAGCCTCAGGTATTGCAAGATTACACATTTTTTATAAGTGCTGACTGTGTTGGAAACAAAGACAAAACTCCAGGTATGTAAAAAGCAACAGGTTCACAAAGGTTTTGATGAATCTCATGTCCTTGCGTTATCTCGTTCCTGCCTGCAAGCTCCAAACACTAAATTTAATCTATTAGTGCTAGAGTTCCTCAAAGTCCACTTCTTTAGGGTAAGAGACCTTTATGTATAATATATACCTATAATAACAGGACAGGTTATTTGGTTTAACGTTGATTTCTTTAAAAATAAAATATGGATACCTACAGAAAGTCAGGTCAGTGGCAAATAAAAGCCATTTTCCACAGCTACCTGTCCATCACAGCCTTTAGCCAGTACTCCATGCAACTTTAAGGATTTGTCTGTGTTTTATTTAGGTTTGGTTAGAGAGGGTTTTTTTCCACAGCACTGTGATTTAACAAAAATTAAAGCCAACATCTGACCAAGCCAGATAGAACATGTTTATATACTAAAAAAAAAATGGCCCAATATGAAAATATGAGTGTTCTTCTGCAATCTTAATGTAAATACAGTGCAAAAGGGAGGAACTTGTTAATATATCATACTATGTGATGTATTTAAGAGCTGGAAATTTGGTATCAAGTGTATTTTTCTTTGTCTTCAAAGTAAAGGAAGGAATATGCAAATCAAAAGCCAGAGCAAATTAAAGGTACTTTGTAATTGACATTTTAATTATCTTGTTTGGATGTTATTCATTTTATTTATTCTCTTAAATGCAAACAATTCTGGACCACTGTATAAATATTATCTCCACTGGAAGCCGTCAGTACCCCTAATAAAAACGTACACTTGCTTGGCTACCAAATCCAATTAAACTTATTCTAAACATACTGTGTTCATTGTAACAATGTATTTCTGAATAACACACAAAAGACTTTGGAAAGAGGGGACAGTTTAAGCCAGGCCAGTGAAAAGACGTAATTAGAGCTGTGTGGGCTTGGCAAAACCGTCTCGACAAACAAGCCCGAGGTTACTTTTGCCAAAGCCCTCCAGGCTCACTGAGGTTTCATTACAGTGAGGAGAGCTTCATTCTGGTAAGTATCAGATATAATAGGATGTAATCAAATATAAAATAACAATAATTAACAGAAAAAAAAAAAAAAAAGAGAGAAATGAGAAAGAAGAAACTGAGCCCTCCTCAATAAGAATTAAAATACAAGCCCGTGTATTCACTGGCTGTGTTACAAGTGGGTTCAGCCTGTGCAGGTTTGTTTGGGAAGAAGAAAACCTGAAGATGAATTAGTAGGAGTAACACAGGCAATTTATTTCCTGGAGTCTCTTTGTCTGAGCTGTGGCTTTGCCCACAAACCTTACAGGGAGTTTTGTACCTCCTGATGACCGAACACACACGGGACTCGCTCGCGGAGCAGTCGTAGTTACTCGGGGTGGCTTCATCTTCGAGGGGGGTGAGCTGCTCTAAAAAGGGGCATGTAAACAACTCCTCCAGCTTTGATTACCCTTGGACAAGAGACCAGAGAATGTTTCTGAAGGGTTTCAAAAGATTTAGAGCTTCAGAGGAAGCGTGAAACGCTTGGTGCCCTGACACAGCAGACGAGGACCTTCCTGCCCTCCACCAAGCAGGAGCGCTCCCACCTGTGTGCAAGCAGCATCCCCAACACTGAGCAGCAGCCTTGGAAACTGTCCCTGTAAAAGCTGGATTCCACCAATTATCCTTTAGAAATGTCCCAGCCTGGATCCTCACATCTGGTAAAAGTGCAGGCCTGGCCAGACCAGGACCCTTTATCCTGTTTGATCCATGTCCCTAAATCAATCTTCCCAAAATGAAGCACAAGGTGGCACAGGTGATGTCCCCTGTGCCCAGATGTTGGTACACAGCTGTCCTGCTCCTTGTCTTGCTCCCACAGCAAAATGGTCCCTTTTTGGAAGAGGCCTCTGCACAACCCCACTGCCCTTAGCTCTGCGTCTGACCCTGCCCCGCTGGGGTGCAAAAGGATCATTCATGGCAGCCGCCTCTGCCTCTTGGAAAAATGGCATTTTCCAGCATCTGACAGGGCATAAAAGCAGCTCTAAGAGTTGTTACTGCCCCCTCTGCCTCACCATTAGTACCAGGAGCTCCAAAATGCTGCACCAGGTAACCCCCAAACACACCCACAGGGTCACAGCCCCGCGTCACACATCCATTCCTTACCGACAAATTCTCCATTAAACAAAAATTCATTTCATTCTCAGGGAACAGACTTTTCCCCACATCGACTGTCAGCCAGAAGCAGCCAAAGTTCTCCAGTCCAATCTACTAAAATTAGGCTTGAAACCTGACATTCTGAACATGAGACAGGAGCTGGAAAGGTGGAATGTTCTCTCACACCCACCCATTTTTGTGGGTCTGTGTGAAGCCCATTTAAGGGTGCAGGGGAAACATCACACCCCTTCTATTTGGATGCCTAAATATAGACCTGGCAACCTAAATTTAGCTCAGTTTTGGCTTAGGCTTCAGTTGGAAAGGAAAGAGCTAAACCTGTTGTTAAACCACAACCTCCGTAAGCTGGGGAGGAAATAAAAATGAAAAGAAAATGAAAAAAAATTAGAATCCTGTGTGAATCAGTGAGTTTATAGCAATTTCCTTGATTCATTCCACATCTCCTCGCTGGAGGAAGGATCAAGCAGCCACTGCTGTGAAGGTGTGACCAGCACCAGCCCACAGTCCTGATATCCCACTGACACACTGGATGGAAATTTGGTGGGGAAAAATGTCCCAGGCACCTCCATCCTCCCCAAAAACACCAGGAAAAGCAGGTCTGAAGCCATGCCGGCACCAAGTTTTGCCCAAAATGTGATCCTTACACACATTCCTGTGGGACAGAGGAATTGCTTCCAACCCTTCAGAGCCCACAGGATATTTTGTCATTAGGGACATTGTCAGAAAGGAACTGTGTGATCACAGTAATCACTGTGGACAGTAGTAATAATAATAATAATAGTAATAATAATAATATTTGCATCTTCAAAGCACTTTTAAACATCTGCTAACAGATCTCCCCAGCTGCTGGTGAAAGAAGACAATAATTATAACCAACATTTTGCTCTCAGACCTCCCTGATCCTCCATCCCAGAAGGAAGCACTGCACTGGGGAAAGTGTCATAATTCTGAGGGAACAGAGGAGAATTCAATAATGTATTTTTGGATTTAAAGTGTATTTTTTTCTTTAAATTTGAGTTAGGATTTGCAGTGTGCCAGGACTTCTTTTCCCAGGCAGTCTCACCCAGGACCCAGGTGGAATGTTGAATTGAAATTAGAAGCATAAACCACCTCTCACCACCCCTTTACCTCTCATCCATGAGCACCTCCTGCTCGTGGAGGGAAATTTGTAAATTAGAGTCATGACCTGCCTGTGAATGCATTTAAAATTTTATTATAACAGCTCCATACAGCCTTCCTTGTAAAGTTAATTAATAGTTCAGGGTTTACAAACTCCTTTACTTGCCTATCTCATAACCAGCTATTTATTTTTAGGGAAACCAGTGCCACTGAAAATCTGGACAACCCCTCCACCTGCAAGGAATGCAAGGACGTCTCTCAAGCATTCTGTGTCAAAGTAAGGTCAACAAATTGCTGTGAGGGCACACATTTGTGTACAGAAACGTTAATTTCAGTTCTAAATACTATTTTTTTGGACCTGAATCTGAAACCTCTTGAATTCAGATGAAATATCTCCCTGAAAGCCAAGTCTCCAACAGGTCATTGCTCCCAACCATCACCTTCCCCAGCCTTGATGTGGCTCCACCACTGCCCCTCAAAGTTCAGTCCCATCCTGGCACGTAAAATAAATAAATATTTTTTAAAAAAATCAGGTTAATTAATATTAATAAATAATTTTTTTTCAAATAACTTGGGTTCTGGAGACACTTTGCTTTTGTAGAAGGTTGTAGTCCAGAGCCACAGCCCAATAAGAACCTGAAATCCCAGGAGGGAAACTCTATTTAACCCCCAGTTCAACTTCTAATGAAAGGAAACATAGAAATGTAGCTATAATTCAAGATATCGTATGGAAGTCTGTTCAAAGATTTTTCAAAAATATAAATTACAAGAGATTATTGATTTTTAAAAAGCTTACTTCAACAATCAGCTTTCTATCTCATTCTATTTCACTCTCTCTCGTTTATTCATTTCCTTATGTAAAAGAATTTAACCAAAGGAAACTAGCATTTTAATTCAATTTCTCCTATAAAATATATAATTTTATTTTGTCATAATGGCTGCTTTTATTTCCAGAGTCAGATTTTATTTAAATTTCAGTCCATTAGGAACAAAACTTGCCATTTTCTGATAAACAAAATCAGCAGGGAAGCCTCTTCAAACTAGGAATGTATTTTCTATCAACCTTTGTTCTAGCTGGTCTAAATGACAGGTATATTCCACTTTTCCTGCGTTTAGTTTTAAAGATTCTATGGGGAGAAGGGTGAATAAAGAGAGTGACATTTTTAACAACAAAACTAGCAATCAGAAAAGCAGCCCAATGACAGGCATGTGGAAGAAATGGGGGTAAAAAAAAATAAAAATAATAAAAAAAAAAATATCTAATCCATCGCTTCAGACCACCAAAGAGGACTAATATGAGTCATTAACAGAAAACCGTTAATTTTCCTCCCTGTGACTGTTGTTTGTAGAAGTGCTCAAACCTTTGAGGTTCAGTCATTTAACTGTTTCTTGGGAGGCTGGAAAAGAGACACTAAAGAATTCTTTAAAAAGAAAAAAAAAAACCACTAAAAAAATAAATGTAGACTTAGAGTTGGCTAAAAAAATACAGATTATTGCTCGAAGCTGCTCTTAATTCAGCCAAAAATCCAGCGGGGAGATGTCAGCGCTCCCAACAGAAAACAACGTTCTGCCGTGTTGTGTTTTATTCACAGCACCATGGCCAAAGCCAGCATTGTCCCAAAGCGTGGAAATTCAGATCCCTGGCCCAATCCAGCTGCTGGTTTTCCTTCAGGATTCCCTTCCAGTTCCCTTCTCAGTTCCACTGAGATTCCAGTTCCTTCCTTGGAAGGAGGTGACAACCTTGAGGGCGGAGCGAGAGGTCACCATCAGCACACTAAAACTGCCTCTCCAATGAGACCTTTGAAGTCACTAACATTTTAAAATGTTAAAATGTCCATGGCATTCCTCAGCCAGGCCTGGAGTCATGCAGCTGCTTCTGGGGACTTTTAAAAATTGTTTCCCACACAGCACGGCACAGAGCGACCCTCTGGCCACCGGAAAACAGCGAACACCGCGGGAGGAAGAGTGGGACCAGTGCTTTAATGCCCAGATTGGATTTGGGAGGTTCTTCCAAGAGCTGTGCTGAAGAGAAAAGGCCCAATCCCATGGAGGGGACAGATGGATGCTGTGACCCACGGTCCAGCATTCCCATTCCACAGTGACAGGCTGGCTTGGAGCAGTGACTCAGCTGACACTGGATGGTTCCACAGCAAAGGCTGAGCAAAGAAACCCCATGAGGCTGTTTCCAGCAGAAATCCCCACTCTTGCTTAGTGACTGCAGCTCTTTAAATCCAATTGTTGGGGAAGAAAATAATTCAGGTCCATTTGGAGCAGCTCTAGGAAGGTGGATGCTGCAGGCAGGACATTCCCACTGCAAACCAGAGCAGTTTGGGGCAGCAACACAGAGCCGTAGAATCACTGAGGTTGGAAAAGATCACTGAACCCAACCATGATTTCCCAGAGTTTTTAAGGCTGGAAAACACCTCCAAGATCATTGAGTTTAACCATGATTTGGAAGTGGCCCAGTGCTGCAGGAGCCAAGGAGAGCAGCAATTAGCAGGTATTTCAGGGATGCCTAAAATGCTTCCAGACCTCCAAGAAATGCTTCTCCTGGGAAATATTAACAAGCAAAATTATAGATTGAGCCTATGGCCTCTAAACCAGTTTCCTTCAGGCTCTGGGAAGTGCTTGAGCCCCTCTGCAGGGCATCACTCCACATTTTCACTCTGGGAAGGGAGAAAGGCAGCTGGATAAACCCACACCACACCCAGCACCTGGAGTGCTCCCAAAATCCCAGGTCTGACTGTGTAGGGGATCCTTTGGTAGCTCCTGGAACATTTTCTAAAATCTCTTCTCTACCACTGACCTTTCTGGTTGGAAAAGTCCAGCTCCCTTTGAGCTTTGTTTTGTTTGTTACTAATTCTGATGTGAGGATTCACAGGGCATTCCAAAAGGGGAGTAAAACGGAGGAGTTATTGCAGTCCTAAGAGACTTAAAGGATTATTTCCTTGTAAAATACAAATGACAGTTTTCCTGTAATGTTTCTTCTCCATAATGCACATGTTAATCCGTAATTTCCTTTGCCAGATGCAGTGTAATCCTCCTCCTGCAGACGCCACAGCACAACTGCTGTGGAGAAAACAGCAGCAAGAGGAGTTCATCCATTCTGAGTTGATAAAAAACACCTTCACCAACCAAATTTTTGGGTTCTTCTTGCAGCAGTCCCCCAGCCTGATACAGAAAGATGCAGTTCTGCATACAGAGCTCATTT
The DNA here is from genome assembly GCF_971803275.1 of Cyanistes caeruleus. Classification (NCBI taxonomy): domain Eukaryota; kingdom Metazoa; phylum Chordata; class Aves; order Passeriformes; family Paridae; genus Cyanistes; species Cyanistes caeruleus. The sequence continues at coordinate 38,882,595 of NC_141707.1, forward strand.
CTCTATCAAAAAACAGCAAAATTGGTACCTGATTCCAACCAAACTCCTTCTTTAAGGTGTGATAGGAGTCACCCAAAAGGCTGTTTTGCAACAAACCCTAAATCATTATATAGAACTTTCCACCAATCCTCACAAGTCATTTATTTACCAGTTACTTTTTTGCCACTTTTTAAAGACTCCTCATGCAAAGAGGATTTTTTTAATCTTATGCAGGTTCAGCAAATTAGTTTAGAAACAACATTTTAAAAGTCTTTAAGTAGAAAAGCAAATCCAACATGTTAAGGAGAAAATCTACCACACCCCATCAATAAGTAAATGAAGGATCTGGATGGATTTGTAGAAAGGAGAGAGAAAAGGCTACAAAACCACACAAAACTCCATTTTCAATGCATTGTGGGTTATTTTCATTAAGCCTCTGCAGATGATTTGGTATTTCCTCAAAATTATTATTCCTCATCCACTGTGTTCTGGTGAGTTCCTCTCCCAGCTACGACAGAAGGAATAATTACCTTCCTCATTAGTTCTACTCACAGCATGAGTGTCACAATTAATCTGGTGATGATACTGAGGGTGGAACCAGTTTGGGGGATTACAGATATTTTGAAGCTGGAGTTCCTCACACCTCCCTGTGCAGGACTTTCAGTGGTATTCCCCCTTTCCAAAGGTACTGAGAAAGATTTAAATCCCACCTGCTTTCTCTAAACGTTTCCAGAGAGATTCAACACTGCCATTTCAAATTCTGCTTTCTCCTGCTCCAGCTTCTTTCCCTCCCTCTACAAATCTGTGCACGAGTTGATCAGCAAGCACTGAGTGATAACAGAGGACTGCAAAGTTCATTGAAGTCATCCAGGTGTCTGTATCCACTCAGGAAAGGAGTTAACAATGCAGCAACATAAATTACACCATGTTTCAGAGCCACCCAAGTGCCAGGTCCAGCAGTGTCTGTCCCATCTCTCCAACCACAAAGCCACAAAAGCTGCATAAAGGTATTTTGATGTACTCATTCTTTGAAAATCATTCCTGCTGGCTCCTCCCCAAAGCCTCAGATTCCCCCCAGGTGAGGGAAGAGACCTGAGAACACACAGATTTCAGATTTCATTAATTAAGGAATGTGAAATATTTGCAAGAGCAGGAATGTGGCACCAAACCCACACTCAGCATCTCCCTCCCAAATGTGGGGCTGCAGGATCCCCCACAAACCCTCAGATCTGGGGACAAAGTCAGGGAGATCCAAAGAGGAATTTGTTGCATTTCATCCATCTAACAACTGAAGGTGATGCAAATAATGTAATTTTGTGCTTATAGTCAGTTTGCAGTTATCCAAGAGATCCTGGAGATCTCAATATTCCCATCTTCACAAAATATGCTCAAGCAATACACACTGCAGAATCTTTATCTCAAGTAATTAAAGTGCAAGAAGTAATGCGAGGACACTGCATTGTCTGAAGCACAAAATTCCACAGTTCTCCAAGATTAATGTCCCATTCCTGTAAGTTGGTTGTTCTTGGCTTAAGTATTCAACATAATGCTGCTCATTACAGGAGCAGTGACATCTCTATCCAAGGGGGAAATATGGTTCAAGTCAGCTTTCGTGTTTAAATATTAGTAGTAAATTCAAATTCAATTTCACATGATCAGTGTATGTGACACTAACTACATCAAGGTAGACTTGGGGATTTCTCAGCTCCGTATTGAAGAGAATTACATGACTGAAAACTAATTAGGGAAGCACATAAAGTGAATTTATTTAGTATTCTCTTGTATGTAGTTAACTTCAAGTAATGTATCAAATTTCCCACAGAAAAAAAAAAAAGATGTGGCTACATAACACCAAACAAAATGCATCAGAAATCAGATCTAGCAAATTATCCTTATTTTTCTCCTCTTTTAAAACTGAAAATGTTTAAGCTGTAATGAAAAAATTATAATAGTTGGGATTTTTCCTCTGGAGGAGTGCTTTGGTACCACATCTCATGCAGGGAATTAGAAACAGCTGCCATGGAAGAAGAAAGAGCAGTCAAATGTCATTTGTCTCTCTGACCAAATAGCACCTGAATTTTGCTTCCTGAGGCTCTGGGGTGCATTTCTGGCAGCAGTGCCCTGCCCAGAGCCAGAGCAGAGCCCAGCAGCTGCTCCTCAAGCGGGACTGTGGCACTGGCATCTCAAAAACTAACCTGTGCCAAAAACCACCCCGAAATCTTTTCTCTCATCCAGCACACGCTTTCCTGCTGGTTATAGAAAGCTTTAGGATGAACCCAGCTCCCCCAAATTCTCCTTCTCCCCTCCATGCTGTGCTGTCACACTCAGATTCTCCATCCTCTCCATCTCCCTTTCCCTCCTCCTCCTCCTCCTCTGATCCCTCCACCCAGCAGGTGATCCCTCTGAGCCCAGCCCTGCCTCCAGCCTGGGTGGCACTGGTGACAACTCTCTACCTCCAAACACACAATAAATGTTTTATCAGGCTTTTGCTGCGTGCTATAAATGATAAATAATGACAATAGATGTCTTATCAAGTATTTATCTCCTATTGTCGGGCTTTGAGCAGAGCATTAAGTGTAAGTGCTGGTGAGGCTGGGTATTAACAAAGCCATTTGTGATAAATGGAGCAGCCTTGGCGGGTCACTGACACTCTGACAAGCTTTCCATAGGCACTTTTCCCTGTAATGTTTTTGCTCTTTTGTTTTTTACCACCCAATTGAAGTAATTGCGTTCTAAGAACAATAATAAAATATGTTATTAATTGGGAATAAACAAAGCTGACTCTCGTGAAGGCACTGAAATAAGAGGGTGATGTGGCTGCAGTGGCAAAGGGATCTATTCCTTTCACTACCTGCCATGCTGACCTAAAAAGCAGAACAAATGACAATATTACAGTCATACTATGAATTATTGATGAGCTATTGGTGATTAAGTTCAAAGAGACCTTAAGAATCACATCCAAAAACTCTTTGCACTGGAACCAGGTAGTTCCCTCAGCCTGGGTTTGTGTTTCTCTCCCTAGGGCAAAGCTCTTTTTGCACCATAATATCTCAAAATAATAATAATATCTCAAATAGGAGCTTCACTGAACTCTGCTTATTGACACATTCCAGTGGCATCTGTGGCTAAAAGCTGCCTTTTATTTTCCATGTTCTTATTTCCCATGTTCCCATTTACCATCCTATGCACAAGGACACGGGAAATGGAATATTGAACCCCTCTTTTGGGTGGGAAGCCTCCAACACGCAGCCACAGCCTCCTGCATCAAGCCAAGACTCCCCTAAATCCGAGTTCTGCTTGTACAGCCAGGCTCAGCCATCAGCACAGCCCAGGTCAGCTTTAAAACAAGGGAGCAAAAAGGGAAGCAGAGGTGGGAGGAGGAGAGGAACCCTCAGCAGAAGCTGCTCCAGCGGTGCCCATGGCTCTCCCGGCTCCGAGGGCAGCTGGAATTCTGCCTCCAAACACCACAAGTCAGATCAGGCAGATCCCATCCTGGGGGATAATCTATTTTTGACTTGGGCACGCTCAAGGAAGACTAAAGTGATGAGTAAAGAGATTTTTGAGGATGCAGTTTTAAGCTGTGTTGACTGTGGGGCGGGGGGAGCATCCTCTGGCAAAAAGGGGAGGAATTTGCCCAAAGTTGGGAAAGACAAACTCTGCTCTGCCAGCCCAGGAATGTCCTTCAGGGCATTCTGAGCTTCCTTACTCAAGTAGCACGTTTCTTGAGGGACAGAAGTGCTGGAGTTTGAAAAAATGAAAAGGAGAACTTTCCAGCTTTTTCTCTACATGAATTTTTGGTAAATGGATTGCTTCTAAATGCCCAGGATTTTCCAAAATGGAACCCTATGCTCACCCTTTTGGTACAAGAGGCAGTGATGCAACTGTTACATTCAATTAAAAAATAGCAAAATTTAAACAGAAAAACTGATGGCCAAGAATAGATGGGGAACAAAACAGGGAACTTTGATTATAAAGCCAAAATAAATCCCTGATTTTAATACAAACATTTAGAAAAGCTCTCAAAGAGAGCTCAACAGTTAATTGCTTATCTGGTAAATTAAATGTATAAGTTTGTGCATTATATAGACACAGAATTAAAAGGACCTAATTTTCTTTCTAGCACTGGGAGATCTCTTTTTTCTCCCTCAAAAATTAGTTTTCCTGGGGTTAATATATGTGAAATAATATTCAACCAATATTTTTCTTTAGGCAGGCAAAACATTTGGCAAGGATTTGGGGAGTTTTGCAGTTGTCTGGGTTTCTTTCTTTAGCATTCATAGTCTGTGTCTCAGATATGAAAGAGCAACACAATTTTTTTTTTGCCATTAATTTCTGCCATGGACAACAATCTTGGGATATGATGGGAATGTTGGGGTGTCAGTGCAGGGCCAGGAGCTGGACATCCATGATCCTTGTGGGTCCCTTCCAGTTCAGGATATTCCAGGATTCTCTGCTTTCATTTTTTTTTTTAAAGAAAAAACCAATCAAATCCTAAAACTAAAACTTCCATGCTCCCAAAGCCTTTAGGGCATGGATCTCACCCACAAGTGATGGTTCCATGTACAAGGTGTCAGGAGAAGGGAAAGGAAGGGAAAATATCCTGCATCCCACACCCTACCAAGATAAAGGCCAAGCTCTGCTGTGAAGGCCCTTTTTCCTTCTGCAAAACCAGTTTAAATTAAAAATAGTTGTTTCAAAATGTCTTCATGAAGATGTTTCGAATGCCACCTGATTCAGCATTGAGTTTTTTGATAGAAACAACAGATTTAGGGTAAAAGACTGTTCACAGCTTCAAAATTGTCCTTTCCACAAAATCACAGAGAGAGGGGTGATGATGTTGGACCCTTTTATCCATGTCAAAGCCTAATTAAAATAAATAATCACAACCACAGATACCAATCCCAGAGATCAGAACTCATTTCTAATTATCATATTTGATTTTGGTTTGAATATTCACCCAGCTCAAATACTGGGTTAAAATATAAAAAATATTTTAATGTAGCATTTTATCCAGTAATTTTTCCTCTGCCTAAACTCCTGAGATAAGGAACAAAAGGCAGGGAAATATGATCAGTATAAAAGTGATGCTAAGTGAGCTGGTTGCACCCAAAGGGAAGGATCAGCAGTGATGAGTTTGTACACGTTTGGGTGGTAGCTGCAAAGAATTTGCTCCGTGTGTCCACTTCAAAAAGGATAAATTGGAACAGGCTGGAACTGCTGAGGAGGAGATTTTGATGAGACATTAACAAAAAAAAAGAGCCCATAGAGATTGTGGAAACTCCATCAGTGGAGATGGAAAGAGCCAGTTAGACAAGGATCTGTCAGGAAGGATTTGGCCACAGCTGATCCTGCCTCCAAGCCCTATTTCCTATAATATCTGTGCTCTTCCCTCCCTACTTGCACAGTTAATTCAGACTTCGTTCTTCCCATGTGAGAATATTTTCCTATTTTTACTTCACCTGTAAATCAAATACCTTCAATACTCCTATTTTTCACTTTTTCCTGAAACTTTCACTTCTTTTTCCTGAAACTTTAAAACAAGTGCAGCCTTCAGGAAAGCAAAATAGTGGTCTCTCCTCATGCCTATTTTCATTTAACAAATAGCACCCATTAAAGTAAACATTTATCAATATGACACACAAGTGACAAATTAAAAACTGGATGAAAACTAAATAGAATGAGTAAATGACACTAAAATACTAAACCAAACTGGCACCAGGCATCTCAATGCCTGAAGAGTAAACTTTTCCCTCCTCTGCTATTTCAGATCATGCTGGGGGGAAAAAATAAAAAAAAAAAAACCTTGGTAAGAAACACTCCCCCTGTCCTGATTTAAACCAAAGATTAAAATGAAGATGAGAAGATGTAGACGAAGCAGTTTTGGTCAAAGAACAAACAACTCCTAATTCTCACAAAGATGAAATGTGGATTTATCTCCAGGATCTGTTGCTTTTCATCAGAGCTGTCTTGGAAGGAAGAGACAAGAGGAACTGCAATGCAAACTGAAAACTACCCAGGAAATTTTCCTGAGTTTTGAAATAGTTTGAACGACGTTCTCGGGGCATTTCCAGAAATAGAAATGCCCAGTGCTCCAGTACAGCAAGGAAAGCAAATATCCCTGCTGCAGCAAAATCAAAAATAGGCCTGGAGCCTTCAAACCTTCCCATCACCATTTCTTTAACCTTGTCCCTCTTGCCCGTGTGAGTTCCGTGCTCCTGCAGCGCACCCAAAGTGGCGGCACCAGGAGGAATTGGTGGCACCTCAGTTCATGGAGCTCCCTCAGATCAGACCTTCCTTCCCAAAGCATTTCTTTCTTCGAGAATTTCTCCCTTTTTCCCAACAAATTCTGTTTTTCAGGCAGTGCTGAGCATCGTTTCCTTCCTAGTCTTTCTCATTCATTATTAATTTTTAAAAATTGTGGGTTTTTTTCTATACTGGCCATTATATTTAGATTTCCTCTGTTATTTCTATACACACACACCCCATATAATCTTCTTTCTACCTTCCCCAAACCAACTTCCCACTGCAAACACTCCAATCTACTGGAATTTTTATCAAGAAATTGAGGCAATTTCTTCTATTTTTTTGTAACAACCTCAGCAACGAAAGTTACGTGTTAGAACTGATTAACCAAATCAAAATCTGATGGAGAAATCAGAAAAATGCCTTAGGTTTTGGTTTTAATCCCTTTTCTTACTCCCCATTGCAGCCTTTGCTTCAGGAGCTGCTTCATGGAGCCCACTACCAGTGGGATGTAAAATTCTCTCCATTAAGCTGAAGTTTAGAAAAAGTTGAGCTGCTAATTTGGTCTCTAATCACCTACCACAAAAATCCCAGTGTTTTGTAATGACATCATACATAACCATAAGGCAGAATGGGATGCCATCTGCTTTGCACCATTTCCCTTTGTCTTATTAATCAGAACTTATTTCTGTGCCTCACTTTTTCTACTCTGTGCAGATAATTCAATACATTCAATACCTTTTTTTTTCCAAACTCAGGATTTATTTGGCCCTCAGGTTTTCACAATTCTATCAGATCACCAATAAAGTAAGCATTAAATTAGTTCTCCATACTTGTATTATTTTAGATATGTGATTTAGTAAATAATTCCTACAGCCCACAAAATAAATTCAATTATGGTGTAATGATACCTCAACCATAAAAGAAAAAACAAACATTTTTTTTAACATTCTTTTCTTCCTCAAAATCTTTAAGGATCAAAATTATTCTCATGAGCAAAATTAATTAAATACTTATGTACAGAAGCTATTTCACCATTCACTGTTAGTGCTGCTTTGCTTCAACCTCTCATAATAACAAATACTCCAGATCCTGAATGTTTCTAGGAAGAAATATACCTGATTTTAGGCCAGCCCAGAGTGTTTTTCAGATATTTGGGGTGACCATCCAACACCTTTTCCCTCAGCTCCCATCAGAATCCTCTTGGTACCCAAACCCCTCAAAGAGCACCTGTAGGGACTCAATCCTTTCTAGGAGATGGGGGCTGCCTGTTAACATGAAAAAAATACCCAATATGATGTTACTAAACTAAACTGCTGTTACAGCTTGAAAAACAGACTTATTTATTTTAAATCTATTTCTGTGGAATGTATCCCCACCCACAAATAGGGACATCCCTCCCAGCACAAACTCCTTGGGGTACGAACCATGCCCGCATCTCGATTGGAAATTAACGAGCACATTGCGGCATTTCCCTAAAACAAAATCATAACATGCAGGCTGCACGATGCGCTTCTCCAGCATAAAGCATCTGGTTTCACAGCTCATCAGGAGTTTCTTCTCCTCTTATGGCTTTGTGGATAACTTTTTGTGCCCCGTTCAGAGCCAGCAGCAAACTGGTGTTTCCAAAGTCACAGTTTTGAACTCTTTCCAAGAGCTGGAGCAGCCACAGGTCGTGGTGGCTTTACCAACCTCGGCCCCTCTCTCCTGGTTCTCCTGACAGTTTCCTAACTGGAATGCTTTCATTAAACTTGTGGGGCTGTTTTTGAGTTTGCCTTTTAGCTATTTCCTTTCTGTCCCCTTCACAGGCTGCTCAGCTCTCTGCACTGACTGAGCTGTGAATTCCTGGAGTTTCATCATTTTCTCCTCTCTTTATTTAGGGATAAGTAATGCAGAGAACCAGAGAATAATTTGGGTTGGAAGGGACCTTAATGCCCATCTAGTTCTAATCCTCCTTTAGAGCAGGGCTGCCTCCCACTTACCCACTCCCTCATGTAGTTTATATAAATTAATTGGGGTGGGGATTAATTCCAGGCTGGGATTTGCACTGAAAGCAGCATAAGCACAACCTCCTGCCCCAGAATCTCCTGTTTGACTCTAGCAGAGGTAGAACTGATCTGGATTTTTCAACAAATTCCAGACAGCCTTTGCAAAAGCGCAGGTTTTAAACCAGGCTTTAACACAGAATAGCTCGGAATGTAAAATTCCCCCAACAGCCTGGCAGGGTGCCTGGGATGCTCAGCCACACGAGGAGATACTGAGCACCTGGACCAACTTGGAGTTTGTAGAAATTCCCTGGGCATCCCCAATCCAAATCCTGCTGCCCCAGGCCAGAGCCTCTCACCACCCTGGAAAAGCAGGGTGGGTAAATTCTTGCTCTTGAAGAAAGGTCAGAGAGTGATTTTGTCTCGGGTTTGCAGCACTGTCCCCTTCCCCACCAGTTCCTCGGGGCTTCCTGGTGGAGCACAAAGTCACCCTTGAAGCTCTCCTTGAAAACCAGTCCCTTCTTCCAAAATAATCTGGATTTTCTACAAATTGCCATTCCCTTTCCTTATTTATCGCTCCCCCAGTCCCTGTGTGATCTGCAAGCGTTAAAAGTTCTTTTTTCCAGGTCATTACTCATTCCATGGAAACGCGTTAGGCCATGGCTGGATCTCCATGAGATGTTGCTGAAAACATCCCCATTACTTTTTGCAATTAGTTTACCACTTTTAAATCTGTTTAATAGGGGCCACAGTAATTTTTTATGTCCCAATTTCTTTTATTGGAATGTCGTGTAGCACTAAGTCAAGGATAGGATTTTCAGTACATTATGGCAGCTCCAGAAGCTTTATCAGTCACTTTAGCTCAGATCTTTGCTCCCAAAGCCTGAAATCTTGGAGCCAGCTGGCTGCCAAACTTTCTCTTAATTCTGTAATTTCATCTAAATTAGTTCTATCTAAATTAATATCTGTAATTTTTACCATGACCAGTGCCAGGACCTATTCTTTTATGAAAGCAGCTCAGCCAGTGTCTTCAACACAAATAAAATGAGGGATGGCTGAATAGGAAAAGTCAAGAGTCATTAAAATAAGTTATCATCATGAAAATAAATCATATTATAATCCAAATTCAAGTGTGGCATAAACTGCTGATTTTTTTAAAAAATTTTTTTTTCCTTTTCATTTGGCTTCATTTGGGTGTTGTGTGTTTTTTAAACACATTCCCCTGGCAGAAATTATTATTTTTTGGGAAATGATCCTTTCCCCAAGAAAATAGCTTATGCCCTGTTCTTACAACAAAACCACTCTAAGTCCACTTTTGAAAAAGGTGTCTTCAAGTTAATAACTATTTCTGACTTAAAGAGTAGAAGGTCTCTTCCAGGCAGATTTTTTAATTCAGTCAGAAAATTAAAGGCAAGATTTCTCCCTCCTAGGATTCTCTAAAGGGTTTTGGTGTTTGATTCATTTCAACAAGCCTCTGACCAGCAAGGAAAGCATTTTTGTTGTGATTTCTTGGCCTGTGTAGCAGTAGATCTCCCAATAAATCTGGAGGAAGGGTGGAGCAGGGAACCTGAACCAGGCAGCTTCTCCTAACCACAGCTTCCCATCTTTTCTTTTAATCCTTTATATTATTAATTACACATTAAACCTGCCCAGGACTCAGAAGATGCTTTAACCAGAGATGCTGCAGCCTGAAAGTCTGGTGATGGTCAATATTCCCTATGGAATCGGATGGCTCCATGGCAGGGGCACTTGGGAACAGTTAAAATTTACATTCTCCTCTGTATTTAAAGGTTTTGGTTGAATTAATGAGCTCTAGCTTCCAGTCTTTGAGAGCTGCACATCAGTTTTGGTGGTGGTGCACAATTTCAGGAAGACTTAGATCTGTCCATACATATTTTTATGGATATGAAATACATATGTGTGTATATGCAAATATAACAGATTTATGTAGCAGTTTCCATAGCCATTCTGGTTTTCTCCTATTTTTCTATGAGTGCATTTTTCTCAGTTAAGAAAAAATAACAATTAATCACACGTTATAACTAAGAAAAGTAAATATTTTCACCCAAAATCTCCATGTCTGATGCACATTTCCAAGAGGCACCAGGTGTCCCAGAATTCAGAATTCCATCATTCCATCCATCCTGCCCAATATTAGTGCATGGCTCCTGGACCTGAGTCAGTTCTCTCTCCATGCTCAGCCAAGGATGGATCATTACACTTGCAGCAATTAGATTTTACTTTAAATCAGCAAAATGGAGATTTTCCCCCCAATCCCATTTACAACATTCTTGGAGAAAATAGGTCCAATTGCCAATCTCAGACTCCCTTCTGCTCCATTGTTACACAAAATGGGCACCAAAAGCTACACATAACTATAAAATGATTATGATTTATAAGGTATTTTGTTCCTTTAATCTATTAGGCCAATTCTCCTAATTTAACTAAGTAATTCTGTTAATTTAACTTTGGGGTTAATCTTGCTTTAAGAACACTTTTTTGCTGAACAGTTAGACCATGCTCAGCTGGTGCATTTTCTTTTTTAGACCTGAATGTAACCTTTTTAAAAAAAAAAACCAACCAAAAAACAACAAAAGTTTCTAGTATGTCATGTGATCAATAGATACAAGCACCTTCATTTTTTAAATTAGTCTAAGGCTATTTTCCTTTTACTGTTGTATAAACAGGGAATTGAAGGGTAAAATAGTTAAAACTTAATGCTATAGTGCTAATGTGGCTTTTAAATCACGTCAGCAGCAATCACTGCATTATAATTAACAATTTATTGAACCAGCAATAAAATGAACATCACATTACTTCTTAAAGCAGCAGAATAAAATGGCTAATAAATAGCATAAGCCAGACAAATTGCAGAGTAATAGAAATTTTCTTAAGATTTATAGTGTGCAGAAAGATGGATGTGCTATTAGTAGGAGCTCCAATACTTGACAAAATTCTTTTTGCAAAGACATAGTTACCAGGCATGTCAGAGTTCACAAGTCTAAGTGGTTTATCCAAATTTCAGCTCACTGCTATTACAGTGGGAAATACTCATTACAAGGTTTTGTAACTGCAAGCAATGTGTACATTTGCCAACATTCAAACTGCTACTGCCAAAAAGATACTAAAATATTTTATAAACTGTCAAATAACAAGTCTGCTCGCTTAATCTGAGTCTATTTTCTACTTCACAGGCGGGAAAACCTCCCAGGCCTGATCCTGGGGTATCCACTGGGGGGAAAACTTCTCTTGGATGGAGCATGTCTGAGTTCCCATGAGTTTTTCCCCTGTGGAAAGGGCTGGGTTGGGCCTGGAGGGAGGGGAGAAGTCATCAGGGAGGAAACGTGGATGGAGTGGAAGCTCTGTTAATAAACACCTCGTCTCTCCCAGGGCTGGGCTCGCGGAGGAAGGAACCGCGCTGCGCTTTCAGCGTTCCTGCTGTTCCCTCGTGTTGTGATTCCTCATGTCAAGAGTGTCTCTCTTATGTTCTGGTTTCAGCATAACAGATGCAGTTTTACATGACGTGTCACAACATGGAGCATCAACTGGAAGGAGCTTAAAAAAAGATTTTTTTTTTTTTATATTTTTTTCCCAATTTTCTTTGGGGAAAGACAGAAAGAAAAAAAAAAAAAAAAAAAAAGGACAAAAAACCCCCCTACTCTGCTTTTGACTGAGAAGTGTGGTGAGGGAGTTTTGCCATGCAGAGTTTCCTCCAGCCACTGTGACTCTTTTATTTGAAATTGAGATTTATCCAGCAACTACCTCGTGCTCAAATTCCAGACTTATTTGACGTACAAACCCTGACGTGAAATGGAGTTAATCCCAGCAGTAATTAGCTGTTAGACAATGGGGCTGATGAGAACATGCACATCTTTAATAATGCAGCACTCCCTGAACCCTGAAGATAAATTACCATTTACTGACTGCTTGAAGGTGATGTTGATAACGTGGTGAGATTGTTATTCTACCATTTTCCAAAAATAAAAAAATAAAAAAATAGTGGATTCCCTAATGACTTAATGACTGTGGCTTTTCCAGCAGGGAATCCTGCTGGGAACATCTTCAACCTCTTCTCTGGGAGAACACAAGGAAGGGAATTCCTGGATTTCCATCACCCTACACTCATGGCTGGGGTTCCAGCTCCACGAGGGGTTGGGAACAGATGGATTTTGGACTCCCTTCCAACCCAAGCCATTCTGTGGCAGCCATGGATTTTAAATACACTGAAATTAATAATAATAAAAGCAATTATTTGTTTTTATTATTATTAATAAACCCAGCTCCCTGATTAAATGGGTGAGACCAGCCTGGCTGCACTGGAGCTGTTTTAACACAGTCTGAGATGGGGAGTTGGGTCTCCACAGACCAAGCAGGATTTTCCCAAGATGCATTCAACAGAACGAGGAATTTTTGCTTTCATTAATGAACTCCTCTAACAGGAAGCACCCAGAGAAACAGCAGAAATTGGGACATTTTGTCCGAACAGCTCTGACCTGAAGATCAGGAAAACCCAACACAAAAATTCCAAAGATGCAGATCCAGCCTCAGGCACCAACAGCACTAAAGAGCATTAAACTGATTCCAGACCTGCTGGGGTTTAACCCCCTGGACAAAAGTCCACAGCACAAAATCCAGAAGGACATGCAAATATTCCTCATTTCTGTAGAGTGATGGGGTATGGATCTCCCCTCAAAAGTGGAGAGGGTATTGCCAAGCCCAGCTGAAAACTCACATTTTGCAGAGTGCTGAAAACCAGACAGGCAGAAAGAGGCACAACCCCCTTGGACAGCAGACAGGAATAAATAATAATAATAATAATAATAATAATAATAATAATAATAATAATAAATCCAGCTGTTATTCACTGATGGCAACAGGTTTTTTGCAGAAAAATTCAAATACTTCACATCAGTTAAGAAAGTTACACTAAGAGGGGCACACAATAAGCACACACACAAAAAAAAAATCTTGATTAAGAAAGTATTTAAGTTGAATGCCTTCCCCTTGTTAATATCAAAGCATTTGTGATCAAGGTACAATTTCTGAACAAAAAAACTGTGAATAATAAAGGCATAATGAATTAAAAATATTTCAGAAATATTTTCTCTTATTTCAAGGTCTTCCTTCTCTCATGCTAATATTTTGAGGGTACTGAAACTGCCCTTATTAAAATCTGCTGAGAAACTCACAAAATACTTTTATTCCATGTACAACCCTCCCTCTCTATTGGTTCTGAATAAAACTGAAACTCTAAACTTCAGATGAATGTCCTACTTGAATTAAGGAAATAAAAAAAAATACAACATAAACCATTAAAAAATTTCCATAATTACATCATATTAACTCAGTGCCTGTGTTTTTTCATCATGCTGAAGAAACAGCTGAGTGGACCAAAGTGATTTTTTTGCCTTAAAAAGAACAAAAAGAACATCCAAAAGCCAAGCCTGGTGCAGTTTTGCTGAAGGTGGGAACCTTCAAGACAGCTGAGTTAGCTGGAAATTCACTCATATAACAATAAATCTCTCTGAAATTCGGGTGCTGCCTCCCTTTAACTGCACCAAACACAGCAAAAAATCAAGGTATTTCCATGAGAAATGGAAATCAGCATGGAAAGTAATTAATTCCTCCCATCAGCTGGACCACACCAAACTGTATTATATTCAGCTTGCTTCAGGTTTTAGTGAACTATTCAACAGCTCAGGCTTCTCTGAGACTGAAAATATTTTTCAGCTTTTGACTATGGAGAGACATCACATTTTTATATGTGCTAAACACAGACATTTATTTTTTGGAGACAAATGGATGAAGAAAAACTGTCAATAAAAGAAGTAATTGATAGAGAAAACTGCCAAGTCTCATATCTGATCCCTGGACATTCCCATCACTGTTCCAGCAGTGGCTGTGCTGCTGGCACCCAGCTACATCCAAAGGGAGTGATCAGTTCATGCCTTGGGGAGATGCACAAAGAAAAAAATGAAAAATCAAACAAAAACACAATTATTTTTTTAAAAAAAAAAATAAAATTAAAAATCAAATGTGGGTTAAAAAATAAAAATTAATTAAAAATCAGTGTGGCACCAACCATCAGAATTCTTGCAGGAGAGGCCAACAATGATTTACCAAAATTATTTCCTCAGAGGAAAAAAAAAACTGCACCTTTTGGGTGAAGGAAAAAATGAGAAATAAATTACAGAATCACAGAAAATGCTGAGTTGGAAGGGACCCCTCAGGATGATGGAGTGCAACCCAGTAAAACACCAGTGCAACTCTTCTGCAACTGCATAGACTGAGGAAAATATCTGTATTTGTCTAAAAATTCATAGAAAAATACATGGAAAACTGGATCAGACTGGCTCAAGGGGTCCATTTCTACCTGGAGAATTTCTTTAACATTTGTTAATTTGGCAAGCCAGAAGGGAACAGGAATTAAAGGATGCCCAGGAACACCCCAAGCCTGTTAAACAATAGGAAAGATTCCATCTTTAGAAGAGAGAATTAGAAATACTTGAGTGTTGTATAAATAAATGGGTCACCTCTGATTATTTGGGTTTTGGGTTTTTTTTTCTATTTTGGGTTTTTTTTTTGGTGGTTTTTTTTTAATTTTTCCTTGTAGAATAACTTTCACATCTAAAAAACCACAGCCTAACAAGGCAGGTAGATTTTGGAGGCATGAAGAGGTGCAGTAAATCACTACATTTTAGAAAATGGCTTAAAGGAGTTAAAGTGAAACAAGAGTTTATTATAAAGAACATTGTTACCCTGGAAAATATCCCATAAAACTCTCACAAACTGGTCAAAGCAACACTTCAAGTGTCACCAGTGCTTTCCAACACCACCAGAGTTTTTACAGCTGTGGCCCTCAGTGGCCAAGCTCATGCCCAGAGCTCTGCCTTGGCCATCATACATTTATTTTTTGGGCCACTGCAGAGGGTCACAGGGGATTAAAAACAAAGAAAATGCAGAGTTTTTGTGTCTGGCTTTTACTTTTTTGCCACAAGTGCACAGATGGGCATCTCAAATCTCAGGGAAAAGGCAGAGGTTTCCCAAATTTCCAAATCTCCCAGGTCTTTTTCTTTAAGAATCACAGAATCTTTGAAAAAGTGAAAAGATTTTTTAGATGTTCAAGTGATTAATTGTCTTTGTAAGAACTTTCATTAAGTCTGATGAAATAATTTTACAAATTTTCTCCCTAAAGTCTGGGATTTGTTGATCAGCTCCAGAAAGCAAAATTGATGCCAATTTTCCCAAGAGGAGCACACCTGGGAAATTCACTTTAGGAGGGTGTTTTTGCTAGATGAGCTTGTCCAGGAGAACTTCCTGGAGTGCATATTAAAGAACTGCACAGAGCATCAGCTCTCCAAACACAGAATAACAAAGAGCAGGAGATCGTCCCACAAAGCACAAGGATCATGAAGCCAAACCAAGGAGAGCTCTGGAGAGACAAAGGTAAAACCTCACTGGGATTTTTCCAACTTCCACTGTGGCAGAACAGCCACTGGAATACCAAAGCACCCCAAATGTGCTGAATATTTCTCATTTCAGGATGTAAAAACCTGTGTTTGTCTCCCCAGGGAAGTCAAAAGGTCTACCAAAGCTGCAGTGTCTAGTCAAAAAATAAATTTGGGGATTAGAATTTCCAAATTCAGCGTGGAAGAGTTTAATTTGTTATAATTTGGGTTTGTTTCTGGAACAACACACACTGGCCTGATAAATAACTACTAAAGGGGCACACACAGAGATTTGGATCAGAAAAAGCTGTTGAACAACTGCCTTAGAAAGTCTAAATCTCCTGTTGATCTGACTCCAGGTGAAAATAAATACATGGGATGGGAAGGAAAGAGAGGAACCAGCAAAAATATTTATTAAAATTACATTTGAGCTAAAAAAGCTTTTACTTTGGTTTTTTTTTTCTTTAAGAATCACCAAGGCTTTGAAAAAGTGAAAGGATATTTTAGATGTTCAAGTGATTGACTGTCTTTGTAAGAACTTTCATTAAGTCTGCTGAAATAATTTTACAAATTTGAGCAAGGATTTTGGAGGTTTTTTTGAGTTTGTTGGATTTTTGCAGTTTAGAAAAGCCAGGTATTTCTGCTGGGAGCAAATTTTCCTTCTGCTGCCATCTCCTGCCCCAGAACCTCAGCCTGTCCTGAAAGGAAGATGGAAAGGAAAAAGAACCTTTACTAAGTTCCCCAACCACTCCAGGAAAGTGGGAAAAGCTCTGCTTCAAGGGAGGATTTGAAGCAAAAAAAAAAATGAGATAAGAATTTGCAAATTAAGGGATGTTCCTCCCAGGTGAATTCCTTATGGACAGGAACAACATCAGGCTCTGTGTTCCCAGGCCTTAGAGCAATAAAAAAATCTGTCCTTTTTGGGGACAGCAGCAAAACTCTGACCAGAGGGTTCTAACATGGCATCAATGATCAGCCTGGGCAGTAAAAATATCTTTTCTTTCCCTGTCCTGGTAGATTTGATATAAAACCAATATCTCTTGTGAAAGAAATGCTGTATTTTTAGCCCCTTGATTCCAAAAACCTAAAATCTTCCAAACCCTCCATCAGGGCTGAGACCATCTGATTTTTGAGAGACCACAAGGCTGGATCACATCCCAGAGGAATCTCCATGCTCCTGATGCCAGTTTATAGTCCACATAAAGACTGTAAAAGTTTTCACAACCCTTCCCTGTGCTCCTGATTAATAAAATCAGAGGAAGAACATTTTTGTTTTCTAGCACTGCATATCAACAGAATGGTTTGGGTTGAAGGGACCTTAAAATCCTTCTTGTTCTGCCCTCTTTCTATGGGCAGGGACACTTTCCACTGTCCCAGGTTGCTCCAAAACCCTGTCCAACCCAACTTTGAATATTTCCAGGGATTTAATATCTATCAGAGATATTCTTATAGAAAAACTAAGCAAAGGAAAAGATGCTACAAGATTCACTTCCAAATGAAAATTGTAAAGAAATGCATGAAGCAGACACAGAGCTACAAAGTTTTCCCAGACACCTGCAAAAAGCCCATTACCTGTAATAGGTAATTACCTCTGACCCTCAGAGCACAGATTTTTGGTGTAGAATAAAGCTGAATCAATGGAATTAAAGAATAAACTCTTTTGGAAACAGAAGAGATGCTCTGAGCTCTGCCCTTCCTGAGAGGGGTTTTACTCCGCTCTAAATCCCCAGCCTTTTGTCACCAGTTTGAAAAGGCAGAAGTAGCTGGATGTTTCCTAACTCAAACCATTTAACTAAGACTGTAATGACTTTGTGTTGGTTTTGAGCCCCAGCTATGGTACAGGAAAGTAAAAACTGCAAAATCACATCCAGAGTTCCCAAAATCCCTTCCAGAGTTCCCCCTCCAGAGGTTTCTTGTCAGGGGTGAGGATGGATAAAGTCACTGGGGGAACACACCCACCCCACCAGAACCCCAAATCATTTTCCCCACTGCTCACACACGTATATGACACAAAAGGAAAAATTAAAACTTGCCCTGGATCAACAACACTTCTCCTTGTATCAATTTAAAACATTGAACAATAGGTTTAGTATCAAAAGCATGAAATGTGGTGTTTGCTGTCCATAGGATTTCACAGGAAACTGAATTGCAAGGCTCAGTGATTTTTCATTGAGGAACTTCAGAGAATTACAGTGGAAAGGAATACAACACAGAAATAAAGAATTTAGCAAGGTTATTCAAAGTAAAAATATCCAGAACTCAGGAGTGAAAAAGGAATAGCAAACACCCACAACTGTTCAGCACTGCAGGTGGGGAGCACCATTAAAATTCCAGGAAAAAAAATACAAAGCATAAAAATAAACACAAAATCCCCAATATTATCCTCATTTATGCCCCAGCACTGACCTCTGTGAGCACATCAAGGAGCACAGATCCAACAGCACCAGCAGAACAATCCCACACCTGAATCCTGGGAAAAAAAACCTCTGGGAAATGGGACTTAATGAAGTAATTCCTCCCCGGTGAGCTCAGCAGGTGAAACCCATGCAGCTCCCAGGTGGGGGCAGGGGAGTGGTGGTGCCTTCCCATGGCCTGAAAAAAGGATGAAATTGGGGGAAAATTACATAAACAGATGAGGGCTCAGAAAACCACCAGGTTTCAGGAATCTTTGTAAGTGATATTTCATGATAAAGTCATGGGTTCTCACCCTTATCAAAGAGCCCAGGCCAGCTGAATTGCGGATTTTCATTTATTTTGATTATCTGTCTGCATGACTCCCTGTTTACTGGGCACGCTGCCTTGAGGGGTGACATTTTTGTAAAGAAAGGAAGCATCAGCTCTTGGATTTGGAATTTTCTTGCCCACAGTAGTTTATATCACACTAAAATGTCCCCATTTCCTCAGCTGGACAGAGCAGGGGAGCAGCAGCAGCGTGGCAGTTTAGGGATTACACTGGGATCTTCTGAACCCCAGCTGCAGGCTCTGGGATACAGGTGTGGATATTCCAGATGGGACCCAGCATGGGGCTGGTCTGGCAGCTTTGGAGATCATGGAATGGTCCTCATTGGTCCTCATTCCTCATGGAATTCATTTGGAAGGGATCTCAAAGCCCATCCCATCCCACCCCTGCCATGGCAGGGACACCTTCCACCATCCCAGGCTGCTCCAAGCCCCGTCCAACCTGGCCTGGGACACTCCCAGGGATCCAGGGACAGCCACAGCTGCTCTGGGAATTCCAGCCCAGCCCCTCCCCACCCTCCCAGCCAGGAATTCCCAATTCCCAATCTCCCATCCATCCCTGCCCTCTGGCACTGGGAGCCATTCCCTGGCTCCTGTCCCTCCATCCCTTGTCCCCAGTCCCTCTCCAGCTCTCCTGGAGCCCCTTCAGGCCCTGCAAGGGGCTCAGAGCTCTCCCTGGATCCTGCCCTTCTCCAGGGGAACATTCCCAGCTCTCCCTGGATCCTTCCCTTCTCCAGGGGAACATTCCCAGCTCTCCCTGCATCCTTCCCTTCTCCAGGGGAACATTCCCAGCTCTCCCTGGATCCTTCCCTTCTCCAGGGGAACATTCCCAGCTCTCCCTGCATCCTTCCCTTCTCCAGGGGAACATTCCCAGATCTCCCAGCCTGGCTCCAGAGGGGTTCCAGCCCTGGAGCAGCTCTGGGGCCTCCTCTGGACCTGCCCCAGCTGCTCCACTAAAACAAAGGTGAGCATTAAAGACAAAAATTCTGAGTGATCTGCCACTGAATTAAAATGGGATTCCACTGATTTCAGTGGACACTGGGCTGGAAAAGGCAGCACTTTGTGTCCAGGCCCAGCTTTGGCTCAGCCCAGAAGAGTTCCAGGCTCCTCTCCTCTCACGGAGTGCCATCCATCCTGGAGTGCATCTGGGAACATGCTGATGCTCCAGGATGGTATCCATGAGCATTTTAATTCTGTTAAGACCAAAATAATGATAAACAGGGATAATAGTTACAAAAATTCACCCTCCCAAAAGAGTCTTAGAAATCCTAATTTACTGGCTGGTGAAACAGAAATACAGTAACTTAATAATCTGAGCATAGCAGTTTTCAGTGAGGAAAATTAACTAATTCATTATCACTTCTAATTTGCTGAGGCATAGCTGCCATATTTGTAAAATCAGCAGGTTCAGAAAAAAAAAGGCAAGTTTTTAATGAATGTTCTTTTTCTCCCCTTCCCAGATCCATAAATGATACAATTACTTAGCTCCCTCTAGTGCCAATTCCTAAAATAAATTTCCCGCTAATGACTGCATTCACCAATGTAATCATCGGAGCAAATTAAAAATTCACTTGGCAATAATTAACTAGTGAACTCTCAAAGGATGGAGTAAATTGCCATGAACCAAAGCTGAATTCAACTGGTGTCACAATTACAAAGAAAGGTCAAACGTAGGTTTTCTGCAATAACAAAAATATTCCATCCAGGCACAGACATTGTGGGGTTTGAACAATCGAGGCACACGTGCCAATAAGGAGCAGCAGGCAGGGAACAGGGACAGCACATGGAGCAGCTCCAGCATCCCTCTGACATTTCCAATCCCTTTAGTAAAGTTGCTACTTTTTATTATTTTTTTTTATTATTTTATTATTATTATTGGGGGTTTTTTTCCCCTCTTTTTCATTGTACTATTCATTTCCAAGGCTTGGCAAAATTTGACATTCAAAAGATGCTCCGTGATGAAATAGGACACAAATATTTTTATTTTATTTGTTATGTTTTATTACTATTAATTATTGAAATTAAATAGTAAAACTCTCTAATTTTTTTATATAATAATAATAACAACAAATATATATTAATAGTAATAATAGTACATCCAGAGGAATCCCTGTGCTCATCCAGATGTTGGAAGAAAAAGGCACAGCAGGAACAGGAATGTTCCTCATCTTGTACTTCTGCTGTGGTTGTGCATTTATGGCTGCTCTAAGTTAAAATAACCCTGAAAAACCCCTAAAACCAAATAATTTAACCCTGAAAAACCCCTAAAACCAAATAATTTAACCCTGAAAAACCCCTAAAACCAGATAATTTAACCCTGAAAAAACCCTAAAAGCAGATAATTTGTAAGAACATTTGGGGGTTTCTTATAATTTTGGGGTGTTTGTTCCATGCCCTGTTTCTGGATTTCTTTCCTTTGCCTCCCTACACAAAACACTTCAAGACAAAGGATTTTCTGTGCAGGACAAATGTTGTAATCACCTTTTATTTGGAGTTTTAATGCAGTGGCCATTCTGCAAATGCAGGTGTGTAAAAGTAGGCCAGGCTTAACTTGGAAGAGATGTCACAAGCAGAAAAGTGGTATAAATTCTCATTTAATTTCCCATCTTTGGGGAAAAGCAGCTCATTAAGCTGCCAGAGGGCTGGGTTAGCTGGGATATTGGGAAGAATTTTGGGAGTGAAGGTGGGGAGGCCCTGGCACAGCTTTCCCAGAGCAGCTGTGGCTGCCCCTGGATTCCCTGGAATGTCCCAGGCCAGGCTGGACAGGGCTTGGAGCAGCCTGGGACTGTGGGAGGTGTCCCTGCCATGGCAGGGGTGGGATGGAGTGAGCTTTAAGGTCCTTTCCAACCCAAACCATTCTGGGATTTTGTGATGATTAAAACCCCTGCCCAGCCAGTGTCCTGTCCCTTCTCCAGGCTGTTCCAGCTGCATTTCTCTGCTGTTTCAGGAAGAACAGCCCACGAGAAATTAGCTGTGACTATTTCTGAAAGGACACTCAGCTCTCTGGGAGCACCACCCTCAGGCTGCTCTGTAGGAACTGAACCAAACATATATATTTTTAAAAATGCCAAACTAAGCTCTTCTTTAGGATGTGAAGGACAGGGCAGTCCATCTCTGTCTGATGAAGACTTCAGTCACCTTTCTGCAGGAAAAGAGAATCTCGGGTAATAGAAATGCATTTTAACATTCCAGTCATCCAAAAATATTTTTAAAGTTGTATGATCACCTGGAAATTTTATGCCACGGTAAGATGGAAGAGGAAAGGAAAAATGTATAAGCCATGGCAAAAGATGAAAATTTAATCACAACCAAATTTTAGATAGATTCCATTTTCTTAAAAACCCGCAGAAATACATTTTCAACCTCCAGAGAAACATCTCACACCAAACAGCCTCTAGCTGCTACTGACAAATGATAATTATTTTAATTATATATTCTCCACATTGTATTTTTATGTGTGACTATAATGCTTAATGTACTATTTATAATAATAGTATATTTATAATAATTATTTTATATAATTGTAGTATTAAGTATTAAATATTAAATATTTTATTTTGCAGGTGTTTAAGGCCAGGCTGGACAGGATTTGGAGCAACCTGGGATAGTGGAAGGTGTCCCTGCCCTTGGCAGGGGTGGGATGGGATGGGCTTTAAGGTGCCTTCCAATCCCAACTGTTTAGGATTCTGTGATTCAATAATCCTTACTATTATTATTATTATTATTATTATTATTATTATTAATAATAATAATAATAATAATAATAATAATAATTATATTTATATTTATATTTATATTTATATTTATATTTATATTTATGTTTATGTTTATGTTTATATTTATGTTTATATTTATATTTATGTTTATATTTATAGTACATATTTTATAAATAGTATACTTTTATATAGTATAATAAGTCACAGATTTCAATGGCTTCTTTCACTGGCCCATATTTCCATAAAACAAAAAGCAAACCAAATCAGCAGCAAAAAGCCATCAGTGGTAATAAACCACTGATAAATCCACCACATCACTGTCGTGGGATCAGTGCCCCCAATAACCCAAACTGAGGGACTGTTGAACGAAATTCTATTCAAAAAGAAGATGCTTTAGAGATAAATCATCCAGCAGGAATTTCTAAACCTAAATTTGTAAACCATCCCAACTTTTCCCAGCGCTAAAGCAGCACCTGCAGCTCAGTACAAAGGTGACCAGCCCCAGATTTACCCACCAGGGAATTACTGGGATATTTGCATGAGGAAGGAATGATGGGAATTGTGCAGATTGCAGAAAGCAACCGACCTCCACCGGCCAGAGCAAAACCTGAGCAGGGCTCAGCTGTGGGAGAGCAGCGCAGGTTTGAGGTTATTTCCAAATCACTGATTATTTCAAGACTTGGAGCACATGTTTCTCTTTCACATCATTACAGGAGAAGTGGCCCAGTATCATTTTTTAAAGGCATTACAAATTTTTCCACGGATTTTAGTGGCTTTAAAGGCAGAATAACTCTGCTGTTGTACGTAGTGAACACATAAAAGGTGCTTTTAGGAGTGATAGCATCACCCTCTGATGAGAGGAGATGTGTTAAAAACTCTGCCTCCATCCAGAGGTTCCCAATCCCACTCCTCCTCCTGCTGTCCCATCCCTGGGCTGGGATAAACTTCCTGAGGCTCTCCTGGGTCTCCTTTGTCTGCAAAATTCAAGGCTTCCCTGTAAGAGCCAGCAGCACAAGGGGGGTCCTGAAGGTACCCAAATCAAATCAATAAATCATTCAAATCATTAAATATCCCTTGATTTAATAGATTTATTAGAGCTCTGTCTGCACTTTGTTCAACTTGAAGCCATCCTCTAAAAAGAAGTGCTTAGGAGAGCTATTAAATCAGTAGCTGGCAATCTCTGGATATTGGACTACCTAAAAAAGCACTGGAATTTTTTTTAAGGCAGCTTCTTTAGGCAAAGGGAAGTGGCTGCAGGATTTAATTTGCTCTGCTTTGATTTCTTGTTTCTTTAAACTTTTGCCAGAGGTGATGGGAATGCCAGATGCACATTTTTTTGGTGTACTGTAAAATCCAAATAAATACAAATAGCATATGCTTGGGTTTGGTGTTTCCCCTATGATTTTTTTTTTCCCCCCCTGTGGAAAAAGCAGTCTGTAGGAAAATAGGTATATCCAGTCTGTCATGAGAGCAGCCACAAGGAGGATTCAGTAAATCTCTCTTAAAGGATCACTTACAGAGGGACTGGGAGATGAAGAGACATTTTCCTGCACATGAAGAGATTTGTAATCAGCGGTTTTCTTTTCTGCTGCAATTGATGCTTCCAAAATTACATTTACTGGAGCACCGGTATTTAATGTGTCAGACTGAAAAAACAAACAGGAGTGAGCAAAAACAGAGTGGAATTCTCAGATGCTCAGCTTCCTTGCAAAGGTCCTCTATGGCTCAATAGAATTCACTTAGTACTCAAAAATAACTTCTGAAAAGCTTCATTGGGGTGGTCTGAAGTTTGACATTCATTCACTGTATGGGAAAATGAGATTATTTTAATATAACCTTCATGTAAACTGTCCAGGATACCTTAAAAACAATATTTTTAAAGCAGAATATTTAAAAACCAGCAGTTATAATTACAGCATGAGTGCATCATATCTGCATGTACAGCTTAAATTCCTTAAATTCTTGGAATATTCTTAAGCATAGCCTGAAGCATTCAAAGTTTTACACCACTATAAATTTCTGCTTACTGGAAAGGAAATCAAATGTGGGTTTGATTAATTGATGCAGCCACATATTAAAAACTTTTGCTTCTTATCCCATTAAAAGTAACACTAATGAGCAATGGCTGTGACCTTCAAGGGGAAAGCCACGTGTGCTTCAGCCCCTCAATATTTACCACCCAAATTTAATCTTTATAATGGACACCTTAAAAGGAATCTGATAGAAAATACTAAGAGCTGCTCCAAAAGTAAAACACTTAAGGAAGATTTTGATTAATGCGTCGTGATTAATCAATTGATTAATACAGTTTTCAATACAGATGTGAGGACAGTGTCTACTTTAATCAACCCTCCTGAACATGGTGAAGACAAATGATGTATTTTTTTTTTGTTGATTGAAAAAACAAAGCCCGTTTTAGCAGTTATGTAAATTACAAGTCAAGCCTTCCTTACGATGCCCAGATTTTCCCTTTTACACAAACCTTCCACACAGGAGCTGTTAATTAGGTAATTGTCATCCTTTTGGGAAGGAACTTGCTATGAACCTAAAAGTAGTCCCACTTTCAGCCAAACGAGTGCACTTCTTTAAAGAAATTGTTTTAGAATTGCACTATAATCCATATTTAAAGTCCCTCTCCCTGATATTTCTTTATTCTGAGACTGTTTCTAATTTGTGATTATGCTTTCTACCATACTAAAACTGAAATCTTTATTCCAGTCAAAAATAATCACCCCGTAATTACTGTGACAAACTGCCCAAGCTGTATCATTGTGGCCATTCCGACTAATGATATTGTATTAGAATGCCGAGCAATAGACTTCAAATGGAAAATATAATTATGTGCATTAGTTTGTCTAAGCATTTATAAGATCACATATCCATCAGTTATCAGGTCTCATAAAAAAAGCCATACATCACTGTCACTGCTGGTTTTGTTATTGGAAATGGGGGCTGTTGTGGACTCGGCTCAGGATGTGTGGCTCAAATTCCACTTTTTTTGCTGTCCAGTAAATCCTTGTGAGCTGAACTCCTGTAAAATGAGCAGAATTTCCAGCTGATGGCAGGGGAACAGATTATTTAACAGTCTCACCAAAGTTTAACTCAATGTTTAAGGTGCCAAATAATCATGGAGACGTGTTTGACTTTACTGTGCATGGAGTGGTTCACAGAATCATGGGATCTTTGAGGTTGGAAAAGAGCTCCAAGAACATCGAGTCCAAGCTGTGCCCACCTTGTCACCAGCCCAGAGCCGCGAGTGCCACCTCCAGGGATGGGCACTGCAAACCTTCCTGAGCAGCTCCTTCCAAGGTTTGAGCACCCTTTCCATGGGGAAATTCCTGCTGCTGTACAGCCTGAGGCCGTTCCCTCTCCTCCTGTCCCTGTTCCCTGCCAGCAGAGCCCGACCCCCCCGCCTGTCCCCTCCTGCCAGGGAATTCCAGAGAGGGAAAAGATCCCTCGGGATCC
Organism: Cyanistes caeruleus; assembly: GCF_971803275.1. Classification (NCBI taxonomy): domain Eukaryota; kingdom Metazoa; phylum Chordata; class Aves; order Passeriformes; family Paridae; genus Cyanistes; species Cyanistes caeruleus. The sequence goes on from NC_141707.1 coordinate 38,908,170, forward strand.
TCCTTTGCTCCAGCCTCAGCCCCTTCCCAGCTCCCTCAGGAATTCTCCAGCCCCTTCCCAGCTCCCTCAGGAATTCTCCAGACCCTTCCCAGCTCCCTCAGGAATTCTCCAGACCTTTCCCCAGCTCCACATCCCTCCCTGGATACCTTCCAGCCCCTCTCTCGTCAGGAGGGGCCCAGAAATTATGCCAAGATTGGAGGTGCCTCACCAGTGGATAAATCTTGGCTGAACATCTCCATTTCTCCTGTTCCCAAAGCTAAGGAAGCACCTGAGCACCCTCTGAGCATCCTGAGCAAGCTGAGCACCAGCCCAGCTTCACCTTGGCAGAGCTGCAGTTTAATTTCACTCAGGCTCCTTCTCAACATGCTCTGCTTTGCTTTGGGAAACTGAACTGTTTAGGAGACTGGTAGGGTGAGTCCTTTCCAACCTAAATAACTCCATTGTTCCATGTCAAGGAGGATATGTGGAATCACAGAGCAACTGAATGGTTTGGGTTGGAAAGGATTTTAAAACTCACCTCGGTCCACCCCCAACACCTTCCACTGTCCGTGGCTGCTCCAAGCCCTTTTCCAACCTGCTCTTGGACACTTCCAGGGGTGGGGCAGCCACAGCTCCTCTTCTGTGCCAGGGCCTCCCCTGGCACATCACACAACATCATCACACAACAAGGATAAGTTATTACATCACCTATTTCTACATATCAACGATGAGTTACCCTCAGAAAATATAAATAACACTTTTCTCCCTCGTTTTGGGTCATCCGAGCTGCATCCCCGTGGTTCCGACACCCTGCTGAAATAACGCTGTGCTGCTTTTTGGTGCCAGTATAAATTTCAGCCATCCAAACAGGGCTGTGCATTTGAACTGACAAAGAATAAATTATTTGCATCTGGCATAACTGATGGTTGTGTCAAAGCCCTGGCAGATAATTCTTAATCTTACAGATACCCTGTTTACTTGTGCACAAGATAGCAGTGCTGAGGATCTTCCCAGAACAATTATCAAGTTGTTGATTGGGGAGAGCCTGGAACTTCCAGGGAAAGCCCCAGGAAAATGCAGCCATCCCATTCGGAGAGGGATGTTTGGAATCAGAAGCTCTGCTTCTCACCTCTGCACTCCCAGGAAAATGGGAATGTGCCAGAGCAGCAGGGATTTAACTTTAGGTCTTTAACTTTTCTTCTGTATGCTTCCCAGGACAGGGATCCCAAAAACCAGAGGAGAAATGTCACCCACCCTCCTCCACGAGTTGAGAATGTTCTGGTATAATCTACGTGCTGTAAATACAAGATTTTTTTTTAAATGGAAACTATCTTTCAATGAGCAAGGAGTTGGTTTTGGGGGGTTTTCTTTACAGCCGGTTTTAATTAATAATGATTTTATATTATATAAGAAGATCCACCAATGCAGACCTGGAGAATGTTTAAGATACATGGTTTTTCCAGGAAAAGTTTCACTGATTTCACTGAAAATTTTTATTAATGTTGTAGTTTGTGATGGCTGGGTTTTTTTCTGATGTTGTGTGGTTTATATTTATATTTATATGTAATAACCTATTGTATTTGATACTCAGATATGCAATAAAAGTCATGAAAACCACAAGTCCTCAAAGGAATCTTCATTGCATCCACCTGATTTTACCCCAATAAAGAGCTGGGGCTTGATTTGGAAAGATGAATAGGCCCTGAAATTCCTGCCTCTTTATTAGCAGAATTAATTTTAAAGGGTCAATGTACATCCTAGAAAATTTGTCTCCTATTAAGATGTCCAGATGTTTTTGGTCTCTCTGTCTGACATTCCCACCATCAGAATAAATTGTATCTCCAGCCTAATGCAATAGATAAGAGAGAGGAATAAATCTCATCCAGTTCAGTTGATAAAATTAACATGCTGATGATATTTTAATGTTTCCATATAATCAAGGGAGCATGGATCATGCCTCCACCAGCTCCAATGTAATTCTCTTCTTTAATCTTTTCTCAAGGAAGGAAAAATCGAGCATTAGGGAGGATTATGCAGCCAACAGTGAGCGCTCCAGTCTTGGGGCGAGTTGTTCGCGGTGCGGTGGAGCGGCTTTGCCCAGAGGTAGCGGGAGATGGGGTCAGCGCCACCCTCTGCAGTGCCACCGTGCCCCTCTCATGTCCTGGCTGCTGCAGGGGAAGCTCCACTGAGCTGGAGAATGGCATCAACATCTCAGAGCAGCCTCCAGTGACCTTGAGCAGGGCACGCAGAACCGTCCTCGGCCGCGCGCGGGGAGCGGAGCTGGGGCCGGAGCGGTTTGGCCAAAACTGCTGGAGCAGGATGTGGGTACAGCTGGAAATAAATCTGTATTTTGTGATCAAAGGAGATGGAAAGGGAAGAAGGAAAGGAAAGGAAAGGAAAGGAAAGGAAAGGAAAGGAAAGGAAAGGAAAGGAAAGGAAAGGAAAGGAAAGGAAAGGAAAGGAAAGGAAAGGAAAGGAAAGGAAAGGAAAGGAAAGGAAAGGAAAGGAAAGGAAAGGAAAGGAAAGGAAAGGAAAGGAAAGGAAAGGAAAGGAAAGGAAAGGAAAGGAAAGGAAAGGAAAGGAAAGGAAAGGAAAGGAAAGGAAAGGAAAGGAAAGGAAAGGGAAAGGAAGAAAGGAAAGGACTCTGTATTGAATTTAGGCATTATTCCTACTTGGCAGAAATTACTGGTTTGTGGTGGAATTCTTCAGACACAGAGACCAAATTCCCAGTACATTTTGATGCTGTCTGGGTATTAACTGATTTAAAGAGCCTTAAACTCCCAGCTTTAATCTGTACTGTGAAAAACATCAAGATGCATTCCCTTCCCATGTTTGTAAGGGAAGCATTCATCAGGTCCAGGAATAAATGGGACACATCAACAATCAGAATATATTCATATAATCTCCCTACTGTGTGTACTTAACTTCCTTTGGCATAGTTAAAAATAGAAATGTTATATGAGGAAATTATTGTAACATTGTTATAAGTTATTGCAACAATTGTATCATTGTTTCAATTACTGCGCACATGGTTAAAAACTAATTTAGAGACAACAAAGAGAGATTGTCCAAACTGAAAAATAGGGGAACTTCTTCTTAAAAATATGAAAACCTGATTCCAAAATAATTCCTGTATCTTTGCAGGTGGTCTGTGAACTGTGCAGAAACCTGCTCAAGAGGAAAGGAAAGGCAGAGGTGACACAGAAAAGATCCTGATGAGGACACACAGCTCTGTTCTGGCCAGTGCAAAACCCAGAGACAACCCACAGGGAAATTGTTTCAAACCACCTCCAGAAGGAATTTGTCCTAGGAAAGGGTTGTTAAAGATTGGGAAGAGCTGCCTGGGGAGGTTGGGAGTCCCCATCCCTGGAGGGAATTCCTGGAGGTGGCACTCAGTGCTCTGGGCTGGTGACAAGGTGGGGATCGGGCACAGCTTGGACTCCATCACCTTGGAGGTCATTTCCAACCTCGGTGATGCTGGGATCTCCACATGAGGAAAGTGAGGCTGCAGAGAGGTGTTTTGGGGGTTTAGGAGGATGGGGCAGAGCATGCACAGGTTTGAATCTCAGTTACACCCCACAAACCCTTAAAAACCATTCCCATTTTCCTGGCGGCGAGCAACACGTTTGCCATTCCATCCTCCCGCCCAGCATTCCCCCAGCCCCGGGGAGGAGAGGAGAAGCACCAAAGCCTTGCCGTCCCCCCGGAGCTCTCACACGTGCCCAGAGCTGCCCAACACGTGTGCTCAGAGCCGAGGGGCAGAATCCTCACCCCTGAGCTCGTCAGTCACGGCTCCGGCGGTGATCTCAGCGCTCCTGGAGCGGCTCAGACACCGCGGAACCACTCGGAGCTGTCAGCACATTTCCAGCAGATTGATGGCTCCGAGGACCTCCAGTGTGGAGGGTAATGTTAAGGATCTGCAGTTACTCAGCTGAGGCTGAGATGAGGGATGCCTCCTTTCCAGGCCTGGTTATTGAATTTGAAAACCCTCATAGGTTTTGCTGTCACTGGTGTTGCTTGAAACGGACAATTATAGGAATGAGTTAAAAAGGAATGACTGGGAGAAGAAGCTTAAAGGAAAACGAAGATGTATCTTTATGTTTTTCAGGTTAACGCAGCGACAAAAAGATAAAGTTTCGCTGTAAAGTGAAAAAAAAATAAAAATCATTGTGTTAGATTCTGGTGCTCAGAACAGCTTTTTTTGCAACCAAAACCTCTGTAGTGCAGAAGATCAGAGACAAAATATTTTTCTATAAAAAAGTTTACCCTAAGTAAGCAGAGGCTCACCGTGGACTGAAATGCAATTTCCATATTCTATTTCACTGATTTTATTCTATTTCATAATGAATAGCCTACAACACCAGGTAAAAAAAAAATAAAGATAGAAAGCAGGCTGTAAATAAGTGCCTACTTGTAGAAACAGTAAAAACCAAACCAACCAAAAAAAAAAATCACTTTTTTTCTAACTTGTTGCTATTGAAAGGAAAAGAACTATTGTTTATCATGTAATTACTCCTCGTTTTCTGTATAAAATAATTTCTCTTTGTGAAGTAAGATATAATATTAACCCTCTGCCTTCCCAATCCCACACATTCCTTCACTTACCCACCTACAGCTCCTTGAACTGATCATGCTGCACATATGTCCAATTAATTAATTAATCCCAAGGACTAATTCCTTGGTGTAATGAACACTTTGTACAACTCAGTGAGTATAAAATGTCCAAAAAAAATCAGAATGGCAACTTAAGAAAAATCCTGGAGCAACAAATTTAATTCCTAAGTGGTGAACCTGGCAGTACATCTGCAAGTTTGTGAGAAATGTGGTTCTAAAAAATAATAATATAATCCTGAATATGCATCTCTCACACCTAGGACTGGTTTCTTTGCATCAGAAAAACACATTTTTTGTTAAATAACAGGTACATTTCTCATTAAGCATCAGGAAGTAGCCAGAATAGTCTGGTACAGGTGGAAGAGAAAGCTTCCCCCTAAAAAGAATAGTTTGAAAAGTGCTGCTTCTTCTGAACTTTCCAAAAACCAAAGGCTGTCATCTGATTCTGATGCTTCTGACTGGGAGGTCCATGGGAAAAGCAGGATTTAGTGAATCTCGTTGGGAATTAAGTGCTTAAATTTCTCCTCCAGAGGTATTTTTCTTTGCAGAAGAAGGCTGTCCCTCTCCTCCTCCAACTCCTTGGACATACTTTATTTCTTCACCCTTGATCAAGCTTACAGTACCTTCACTGAAACCACCAGCAGGATTTTGGTAGCTCCAGCAGGGCACTAATTATCCACAAAATGGACTCATAAATTCAGGGAGTGATTTATTGCTCTGGGATCCCTTTTTCCCTTCCCAGCACTGCCTGGAGCACAACCCACCCCCGCTTTCATCTGGTTTTTCAGCCACCCAAGACCCTTTGCAGAACTTTAACTTCTTCAGTGTACCAATGGTATAAAACTTCCCCTATAAAACAAAAGGCAAAGCTGCTCACGAGGATTTTTTTCCCCTCTTCTTTTCATCTGTCAATGAAATATTTAATGAGTCAATCAATGAAAAGTCTCTAGGCAGGAGGGTTCTAAACTCACTGCCATAAGTAGGCATTTAATTTTGATTTACTGAGGTGGTTATTGCTTATTAATCAGATAACATTATGAAAGCTGAGTACGTGTGTGTCAGTTGTACATTAATTAGTTACTAAAGTAAGAGAAGCTAAAGAGCACCAGGAGCTGCTTCCATGTCCCCTGAATTAATTTAATTACAAGGAAAAAGTTCCAGAGCACATTCTTCCACTAGGGTGACCATTCATATGAAAACAAACTGCAGCAAATAGTGAGGTCTTCAGGAAAAAAAAACAGCTTCTGGAGGTCCCAAAGGCAGCAGATAAATGTTGAGACTTCACTGAAAAGAAAATTCAAGTGATTTTTTTGTCAACAAATACAAAGTATATGCAAGGGAATCAGAATTTTCCTTTTTTTCAGAATTATTCATGCTGTGGCTTAGGAAGAGTTTGGTTGTAAAAAGAGTTTTGGTTGGACATCCCTTGCTAAGGCCACACTACATCACAGATTTCCAATTCCCAATAAATCTCAGTGGCCCATCATATCTCGACGTATTTTCACTTTCTGCTTAAACATTTCTCTGAAATGTACACTGGGCACAGCTCACAAATGGAAAATACCCAATATTGTCAGGTTCTGCTTTGCCAGCCACACCACACTGCTCCTGCTGCAGGGAAATCTGGGATTCATGGATTTACTCCCAGGGCTGAAATGTGCCCTCACTTTCCTCTCCTTCCCCACCACTCTGGTTTCTGTTCCCTCTCCAGCATGGGCTGAAACAAACTTTCTAAATTTGATAATAGTTGTATGAATTTTGCAGATTTGGCTGTCGTGACAACAATATTTCTTAGAAAGCAAACACATATTTACACTTAGCATATTTAAATAATTTGCTGCAGCTGAATGTTAATCCCAAGGAGTAATTCCATTTATTTTCCTGGTGCCATCCCAGTGCAGCCAGGTAAGGAGGCTGCCAGGTTGGTGTTTGTCCTCCTCTGATGCCTCCTGCCCAGCTGGGCCCTTTCCCAGTGCCAAAGCCAGCACCTCTCCATGTCCTGGGAACGTCAAAACAAGCAACAGCCTGTGTCATGTGGTGACAAACACAGTTCAAAGTGCCATTATCGCTCGTTCTCATGGTGATAATTAATCCCATCATCATTATCATAATGAGAAACCACCTTCTGAAAATGCTGATTGAAAACCTCCAATAGAACAAATACAGTCACTCACTGCCCTTTCAGCCTGAGGGATTCTTACATTTGCTGTTGATTAGCACACAGCCTTCCAAAGGATTTTTATGCCCCAATCCAAACTTTTCTAGTGTTCTTATGTGATTTTTTAAAACCTTCCATTCTAGCATGAAGTGCCAGGATTGCACTTTTGTTCGTTAATTCGTGATGGATCTTTAATCAATCTTTTTTCTTTTCTTTTTTTTTTTTTTTTTTTTTTTAATTTCTCTCCTCTCCCAGTGATGTGGTGACAAAGGAAGAGAAAGAAATTGAGAGGTTTTGTCGTGGTTCAACCCCACACAGCCACCTGCTCCCTCCCTCTCCGTGGGGAGGGGAACTGGAGAAACCTGGGGTCAGACACGGCCAGATTGAAAACTGAAATCAATTGTGATAATAAATGTATTATTGGTAATAATGAAGAGGGAGAGGAGGAAGGGAAGGGAAGGGAAGGGAAGGGAAGGGAAGGGAAGGGAAGGGAAGGGAAGGGAAGGGAAGGGAAGGGAAGGGAAGGGAAGGGAAGGGAAGGGAAGGGAAGGGAAGGGAAGGGAAGGGAAGGGAAGGGAAGGGAAGGGGAAAGGGGAAAGGGGAAAGGGGAAAGGGGAAAGGGGAAAGGGGAAAGGGGAAAGGGGAAAGGGGAAAGGGGAAAGGGGAAAGGGGAAAGGGGAAAGGGGAAAGGGGAAAGGGGAAAGGGGAAAGGGGAAAGGGGAAAGGGGAAAGGGGAAAGGGGAAAGGGGAAAGGGGAAAGGGGAAAGGGGAAAGGGGAAAGGGGAAAGGGGAAAGGGGAAAGGGGAAAGGGGAAAGGGGAAAGGGGAAAGGGGAAAGGGGAAAGGGGAAAAAAAAAAAGAAAAAAGGGAGAAAAAGAGAGAAAAAAGAGAGAAAAAGAGAGGAAAAAGAGAGAAAAAAGAGAGAAAAAAGAGAAAAAGGGGGAAAGGGGGAAAAAAAGGGGAAAATGGAAGTGAGCTCTGAATTGCCATAATTATATAAATAGAGGTGGCCTTGGAAAGTGACCCCAGGTAATGCCATGGACTGTCCCTTTATTCCAGACCTTGTCACCAGGCAGAGCTCCAGCCCCTCCTGCAGCTGCTGAGCATCCCCTTAACACAGACTCTCTTTTCAAATTTCCAGACATCTTTATGAACATTTTGAAGCTGATAAATAACCTGAGCCTGTCCCACAGACACTCCTGTTCTGCAAGGCTGACAAGGCAAATCTAAACTACATTAGATAAGAGTTGCATTTTTAGAGGCCTCAGATTTGTCTCCAGTTTTCTGCTCACCATTGGGCTGTGCACACATAAAATGAGGTGTGTGAAACCCAAAACTCCCTGTGAATGACCCAGTGAATCCTGGACTTCAAAAAGGACGTGTGAAATCTGTTCTGCACACAGCATATTTCCATATTCTATAGATCCAGAGGTATGGAATGACCTGATACCGGTGAAATTTAAGTCTTGCACTGTAAACAAAGGTAAATTGGTTGATCAGAGGGGCTTCTCCCAATGTTTTTATCTCTTCTGGATATATTAATTGGTTGTACACATTTGCACATTGCACAATCATTACATGGCAAATTAAAAAGAGGCACATAATAAGCTTAAGTCACCATAAATCATACAATAACCATCAGAATGAGAAAATTCAATAAACAATATGTTCCCACAACAACTTCATCCCCTTCCATTAAATCCATAACCCCCTTAGGATTTGTTCTACTATTCTCAATTCCTGACTATACATTATCTATTAAAAGAAGCAGAAAAAAATAAAAAAGCCCAATTCACCAGGCCTGGATATGTCTGTTTCTCTCACATTTTGATCTGGCAGTTTGTTTTCTGTGGCAAGAATTCCAGCCTGTGGCTATTTCGGATGGAAAATGGCGTCCTCCTACATGAAAATTCCCTTCATTTTAAAAATGTTTCTAATCTGCATCAACAAGAATCTCAGTGAACGGGTGAATGGGATCTTCCCAGGGAAAGGTCTCCTGCTAGGTGGTTACTGAGCCTTTTTAAGGCCAAAGCTTGGATTTGGGATTCCTGCATCCCGTATGAACATGGATCATGCCCAGCCAACTTCTCCAATAATGACTGGTGCAGATATTGCAAAATGAAGTTTCTTTAACTGCAAATATTTTGTTGCAGCGAGTTCTGTCTTTGCTGGAAATAAACCACTTTTCCCAGCCTGAAATGCCCTAGTACATATTTCCCTTTAGAAACAAAAAGGATGTTCCTTTGGAGAGCACAGTGGGATTTAGACTTTTTCCTTCACATCACTCCAAAGTCACTTTGGACAAATCGCTGTTAATCCTACATTGCTCAGGTGTCAGAACTCATCCTATTTAACAATTTTGATAATTAATTTGACAGAGGATGCGACTACACCAATTACATTGTTTTTCCTGACATGAATTTGGAAGGCAGCACTGACTCTGAGGAATTTCAGACGACAGGTAAATGAAATGATCTGGGGACTTCAATGACAGGCATAGGATAGCACTTAGTAGAACAAAACTTCCAGTTCAGGAATTTAGGAATGAATAATTGCTATTTCTAAAGTTGTTTTTGGGAATGGAGGAAGAAGGCAAAGATTTCATGACATGCTGAATGCAAACCAGTGGTGCAACTGCCCCATGAGCACAAATGGTGGGGGCATCTTACTATGGGAAAGGAATAATATTCTCATTAGAAACAGGAGAACATTCCCACTATTCTACAAGCACCATGTTGGGGTAGCTTGGTGCTGCAGACTGTTCACAGGCAGGAGGAAAATTCATCAAAATATAGAAAAGGGATACTTGGGGAAAAGTCCAACCTCTCTTAAGTGATGAGAATGAAACAAAGCCATTTATTCAGGCCAGTAAAATGAATGAAAACTTGGCTAAAACTAGTTCAAATCACTAGGCAAGGTTGGTGCAAACATGAACTGGCTACAGATAAATTCAGGCTATTAAGAGAATATGTCTAAAGGACATCTTTAGGAAGGAAAAAGGTTTTCCTTTGGTAGTGGAGGTAAACAAATGACTTTAAAATACAATGGTCACTTTGTAAACACAATTCCATTGTACACTTCCTGGGAAAAGCTGGGGAGCTTTGTAGCCCTCGCTGTCACTTTGAATATGTTGAGTATTTCTTGTTTATTCCATGACACTGGAAATGAGATCTTGACATCTCTAAAGTTGCTCCAAAATCCCAGCGAGGGCCAAAAGGTGTGAGGGCTTGAGTACACCAGATTTACTGGCACTCTTTGAATCGGATCTGTCAGCCAGGAGAGAGGTTTACACCCCACATGGATCCTCATAAAGCGCAATTGCAGCACCTCATGTCTCTGTAAATATAGATAAATATATAGCTAATTAATATAGCTAATTAATGCAGATAAGAAATATATTATCTATGTATAGGTACAGATAATCACAGGTACCACATACGTGAGCCCATGCATGGCACAGGCATGCATGTGCTCTCTAGACAAGAATAGATCTCAAAGTGAGGTATAAATGTAGCTTTGAGATTTGTATTGTTACCACATTAAACAATAAATGTGTGTTAAAGAGCCTGTTTTGCTATTTCCACTCGTTCTAAACACAGGGTGCAGCCTTCCCCCATATCCAGACAAACTGCAGAGACAACCCAGGCTCTTAAACCACATTTTCTTATGCTAAAACCTTCCATCTTTTGCAAATAACTCATCTGATTTCCATGATCATAAGGAACTGGATAACACTAAATTATAACAACAGCAATCAGAGGCATGGGGAGCAAGAGGATCCTCGATTGCAGCCCATGCATCACTCAACAGCCCCACAGAAGAAGAGATTGAAAAGCACATCAATTCACATAACTTCCTCCCAGTGCCCATTGTCTTGTTCAGTTCCTAATGATACTGAAGTGTCTCCATGATTAAAATTTAAAGGTTTCCCAGTAACCAAGTAATTTGCCCAAAACTCCTTATCTAGCACTCACCATGAAGACTCTGATTTTAATATACCATTAATCAAGCTCCAGCCAAGTTTACTACTGATACTTTCAATTACAGAGGAACTAACTTCATTCTTCTCAGTGTGGCAGTGAGAGACCACTTCTCTGATTAGCCACAGCCCCTAAAAACAGATGGATAACAGGGCTGGGCTGGATGCGCTTTCCTGAAGGAACTATTTTTTGGGAATTACGATTTAGTAAACAAAATTGGATAACTGCCACAGGATAAACTTCAGCCAAATTTTGAGCCCTAATTATAATAAAAACCGTGAGCTGATTTCAAGTTTTACGGTGCAACAATAACGCGGGGTTTGATGAAACGGAAATCGACGCGGCGGTGAATCGAATGGGCGAGTTCCAAACATCCGCGGATTTCCCACCGCAAACATTCCCACAAATGCCCGTGGTGTGTGTTTAATTGAGGCACATGAATGGATCCACAATCTTCAATAGGACATCTCGTGCTCTAAGCGATGCACGTGCGCAAGTGATTGCAGGATCGGTTATCAGAAAATGATCCCCGCTACAATTTATAAGAATTCCAACAGATTGCAAATAGCTATGATTTGTCACACAACATCTGGTCTCTTCTCTCCACAATCAAATGGACAAATGGAAATAACAATACAGGCTGTGAAATCGCAGCTTGGAAAAAACAATTAGAGGGAAAGGGACCTCTACCTTACCCTGCTGGAGTGATGGAATTTGCACGGGGCTGCCTGGCTCAGATAATGAGGAGTCAGTGCTCGTTTGAGCTCCGGTGTGATTGCCACAAAAGAAATTTTTAATTCTGAAGCTGTTTCCACAGCTGCAGTCAAAATTTCAGGCAAAATGGGATGGTCCTGTTACTGTCCCAAGAAAAGCTTTACCTGTTCTGAAGGACTGATGTCCTGTCGAGATGGGTGACGAGATGGGCAAAATTGTAATGTTTTATTTAAATACATCAGCATTATAATTATTTAAATATCTATTATTACTATATTGGCTACATGGTTCTGGACGCAGCTGACCATTAATTCTATTTAATCCAGCTAGAGAACATTACAGCACACACCTCCCAAAATTGCAAGAACTGTCTCAGCAGTGAAATCAGGGGGACAGGTAACAATTAACTCGGCTGCAAATTAAGAACATCCATCACTAAACTCAGATTTGTGTGATACACTTTAAACTGAAAGGATATATGTAAAAATGGTGAGGACAAAAATAAAAGAGGGTGCTTACAATAGCAGCGACTGAGACAGCTTTCCACTGACAGCACTGCTCAGAGACTCTGGATGGCACCGTCTGCTGGTAAGTTTGATTATATGGTGAAAAATCAGATTGATATTTAAGAAAAGAGCAATGAAATATCTTAGTTTCCTGTCATTCAAACACACCCTTCACAGAGGAATTGAGATTCTTCACATTAGTTAAATAAAAGTTTATTTATGTGGGAGCCTCTTTTACTTAGAGAAGAGGCGTTTGTGTGAGGTAACAGACTTCCTCTACATTGATTTCCAAAGAAATTAAAGATTTGGGTGGGTTTTTTTTCAAATAATGAGTAAATCTGTTCTTTTTGGAGTGACCTCAGCACCGACCTCCTCTCTGCAGAACATCAGCACAGCTCTGCAAGCAGTGAAGTCAAGGCAACATCCAGCCAAGGAACTTCACTTTTTTTGGTATTAATCCAAAAGTTCCCAAATTTCTGCTGCTTACTCCTCTTTCAGAATTTTTGTTCCCCAGTAAAAAGTGGAGTAGATAAGGCATACAAAAGAAAAATAAAACCACTAAGGTTGTTCCTGAAGTTCTCCTTTATCCCAAACACAGTAACACCTTTTTGGAAGATCTACAACGTTAACCAATTCTTTTCTGTCAAGTAGCAATTTTTTGGCAGATCCCTTTTGCATGATTCATGAAGGACCAGTAAAAGGCTAATTGTTCAAATTAATTTGCGTAAATGACTAAGCAAGAGATAACAAAATTACATCTGCACTTGTTTGGCAAGGATTCAATAGCAGTGGCCCTGTACTGCCAGCTGCTTCCAGACAACACTCTCACAGAAATTAAAAGCTACAAATATTAATTAATACACTTTTTTGGTACGTTAATTTGCACTGAAAGGTTCCGGAGTACAAAACTGCTGAGAAGATGAACCATGATAATTAGAATTAATGGGATGGATGCATGTTTTTTGCAGCTGAAGTTTTAAAAACCCATGAATGGAACTGGGAACTTGGAACTGACATTCTCATAAATCTCTATGATAATGCTGCTATTAGTATTAGAAGGATTAAGCGCCGTGGCTCCCGCGTTATCCATCACATGACACGTTGTATCCCATCTGTCACCGAAGCGCCTGAGACATGAGCGCTGTCCTTGAGGAAGCCGCCTGAAAAGCTTTGGGAATTCAAGGAATTGCAGGATGGATGGCTCAACCCCCTGACTCTCCAGCAGGAATAATGGCCGGTGCTCTGTTCTTGTCAGCTCAGGGCTTGAGCAAATACTCCGGCTGTGGTTAAGTTAAGTTAAGTTAAGTTAAGCAGCCTGAATTGGAGATAAATCAGCAACAGTCAAGTGTCACAGGTTTTTATCGTTCACTCCTCCTCGTCACTGTGACTCGGATGCCTCTGGAACTGGATTTTACTGGGGCTCACCCCATTAATTTGGCATTTTTTAGGGCAGCCAGCGCCACTGGGGCTCTTCTCAGGGCACTGAAACAACAAATAATTTTTACATGGAATCACTAATTAGATCCTTTACCTTTTTCACAATGTTATCTGCATATTGGCACAGTGTAAATCCCCTTCTCCATGGAAATTGTAAGAAAACAAAATTTTAAATGTGTCCTGTCTTTAAATTTTACCTGGAAAATTAACCTCAAATTTCATCTTAGGGCTTTCCAAACTTCTAAAAATTTATTGTATTTTACATCCTAAAAATACTTCATAGGTATTGGAGTTGCAAAAACACTCGCTCGCGGTGAGAGACTTCTCCAGGGTCAAGCTGTTCAAGTATAAGCGATTTATTATAAGAGTAAAAGGAGGGGAGACCCGTGTCCGCCACCAGCCTTGGCGTCCACGTGGTCTGGGGGAGGGGAGAGAGAACAGGTAGAGCAGGGAAGGTGAGGTTGGAAGGGAGAGGGAGGAAGAGAGCAACAGAGGGAAAGAGCTGGGAAGGCGAGAGGGGTAGGAACAGGGAGAAGGGGGCTGAGAGTTAAGAGGGGGGAGAGGGGAGAGGGGTAAAGGGAGGAGGGAAGAGAGAAGAGGCAAGAGGTAAGAGGTAAGAGTAAAGAGTAAAGAGCAAAGAGAGCGAAGAGCAAAGAGAGCGAAGTTCTTGTTACAATCCAATATATCTTTTTCTATCGTGAATATTCTAACTACCAGAAGCCAATCACCATGAGACACACCCACTAAAGAATTTACATACAACCTATGGGCTTCCCTATATTAACATACAGTGTTGCATTTACAGAGCTTTACAAGTTCTTTCCTTGCTTCTTTACTTTTGGACTCTTCTTATCAGCAGAAGGACATTGTTTTATCAACAGGGATTCTCCTCTAGCTGGCTAGGCTATTGTTCTTTGGTTAACCAGTACTCAGTATCCTATAACTCAAAGCAGGCTTTCATTTCTACTTTGATTCTAGCCTTCATATTTTCACAATCTAGTGCCAAACAATCACATTCATAAGGTTTCCCTGTTTCACCTTCCCCAACATCTCCCCTGTCTCGATGAACTATTTAAGATAATAGAAACTGTCTTGTTAGTTTTTGCACACACTGAAGTATAATGGGTACTGTTGCTAAGACTACAATTAACACTTACTAAAACAATTAAGCTTATTTTACAGAGTTCTCTTAGCCAAGGTGCAAAGCTTAAACCTTTAAACAAATTGTCCAGCTTTTCTAACTTTTGACGGTCAGATTGATTCACTTTAGAATTATCAATGAGTTTGGTTGGCTAAATTTTTCAAATTTTGCAGCTGTGTATGAATGGGAACAGTATGATCAGACAAACAAATGGTATCAAAGCTTGCAGTCTTTGGCTAAGGCAACCCAGGTATTTATCTTGGACTTATTTACAGGTAAAGTTTTACTACAAAAATTAAAGCAAAAGGGTAAAAACAACACGCATTCATGCAAATAACGGGATTTTGGTTTTTTGGGGTTTGTTTGTTTTTGTTTTTCTTTTTCTTTTTTTCTTGAACCGTCTCTGGTAGATCACTTTCTCTCAAAGTCTTTCTAAGTTCCTTTGCTTGAACTGTCACTGTTTGTGCTACAGTATCTGCATGTGAATAATCTTTCTTTATTTCCCTCCATTTCTCGCTCCCGTTCTCCCCCGTGTTTCGTGGCTGCTGCTGG
Source organism: Cyanistes caeruleus (assembly GCF_971803275.1). Classification (NCBI taxonomy): domain Eukaryota; kingdom Metazoa; phylum Chordata; class Aves; order Passeriformes; family Paridae; genus Cyanistes; species Cyanistes caeruleus. The sequence continues at coordinate 38,923,250 of NC_141707.1, forward strand.
TGGTGCAGGGGGATTCAAGAGTCGCGCGCGCTGTTTTGTCACGGGCTGTGACAGTGGCCGCGTAGGTGAACCCGGAAGTGGCAGCACATCGGTGCGAGGTGGCCGTGGCTGTCGCTGTTTCACATTGTCGGGGAGAGTTGTTGGCGCAGCAGATACAGACGGGATCTGTGCCGGTGTTAGCAGCGGGGCAGAGACAGGCGGGGGCCGTGTTCCGCCGTCGGGCGGCTTCGGTGGTGGACGCGGGGGCGTGAAGGCGCATGGCGGGGACTCGACAGTGGCTGGGCTGGGCGGTGGCAGAGGCAACCCGGGTGTCAGCAGTTGTAGAGCCGGGGTCCCGTGCCTGTTCTCTTTCTCCCCCTCCGCAGTTTGAGAGGCTGGCACAGGGGGGTGGCACGGGGGGCCCGGTGATGGCGGCGGCGGGAGCATCGGCGATAGAAGCGGTGACTGCGCATGCGTGCATGACGTCAGCGCCGCAGGGCAGCATGGGGGAGTGGTGGGCGGCAGCGCGAATTTCGGATCGGCGCGCGCCGCACCGCACAGAACGGTGTCGCTGGACGGCGGCGGGGCCGGGGCCCGCGGCCCCACGGACGCCGGGAAGGCGGAGCCCGCGGGGCACCAAGGCGGCGCGGGCGGCACGGAGGGGGTGTAGGGGAGCTGAGCTGCAGGAACCGCGATGCCGAGGGCGGGCGGGGTGGCGCAGCCGGGAACCACGGTGTCGGCGGGGGAAGGCGGGACCGCGAGGACCGCGCCGCCGGGGGTCGGTGGGGCCGCAGCGGTGGCAGGGCCCATAGCCGCGGGGACGGTGGAACGGGGCGGGACCGCAACATCGGGGGAAGCTGGGACGGCAGGAGGGGGGCAAACGCGGGGGGGCGGTGGGACGGGGAAGGCGGGGGGAGGGGTGGGAACGGAGCGTGCCGGGACTGGGGTAGGGGGAACGGGGACCGCATGGTCGGGGGGAGGGGGCGCGCCGGTGTCAATGGGCAGGAAGGGAGGGGAGCCGGCGGGGAAAGAGGGTACGGGGGCCGCATGGTCGGGGGGAGGGGGCACACAGGTCTGAGCGGGCAGGAAGGGAGGGGAGCCGGCGGGGAAAGAGGGTACGGGGGCCGCATGGTCGGGGGGAGGGGGGACGGCAGGGACCGTGGGTACGGGGGCCGCGGGTTGTGTATTGTCAGCATACATTTCTACGAGTGCTCTGCAGGCTGGGAGGAGTTTAGCGGCTGCCATATCTCGGCGGGAAATGTTATTAAAAAGCTTATTACCAACTGTGTCCCAGAAATCTCTGGTAAAAAAATCTGAGTGTTTTGCGTTTGGGAAATTAACTAGAGTCCAGGTTAGGAGGGTTTTTAGTTCTCTTTTAGGCAAATTACTTTGGCTGGCTTTCAGTAAGAATTTTAGTTGCTTATACAGCTTTTTGTTTGGGGTTGAATAGCTTTGACCCATGATAGACTGGTTTGTGACTCACCTCTTATTTAAATGATGTTGGCTCGTCTCTCAGAGCTCGGGCGATGGGTGCTGGCCAGGCACCTCCTGTCCGTTCTCTGGTGTCACTTAGTAATACTCGCACATAACCACGCTGCACAGCCGTCTAAAAACTACGGTTTGGACACTGCAGCGGAAAAACTTTTAGAGAGATCGGGGTGCAGATGCTGTGGCAGCGTTTGCCCCTCGCTCAACCACGTAGAGGCTTTCCCCGCCCAGCCCAGGTGAGACGTCGCCTTGCAACGCCCCCCTGAGCTCCACGGGGGCTCCACGGAAACCAGGGGTTCAGACGCTGCCTGGCAACCTTCACCCCGAAAAAACCACGCAGGGGGGGAGTCCCGTGTAGCACAGAAGAGATGCAGCTTTGCCACCCTCTCTCGTGTCACAGGACCCTGCGGAAACCAGGGGTTCAGACGCTGCCAAGCAACCTGCACCCCGAAAAAACCACGCAGGGGGGGAGTCCCGTGTAGCACAGAAGAGGCGTGGCTTTGCCACCCTCTCTCGTGTCACAGGACCCTGCGGAAACCAGGGGTGCCGAGGTCGCCTGGCAACCTGCACCCCGAATAAACCACGCAGGGGGGGAGTCCCGTGTAGCACAGAAGATATGTGGCTTTGCCACCCTTCTCAGTGCCACAGGGCCCTGCGGAAACCAGGGGTGCAGAGGTCGCCTGGCAACCTGCACCCCGAATAAACCACGCAGGGGGGGTATCCCTTGTAGCACAGAAGAGATGCGGCTTCGCCACACTTCTCAGTGCCACAGGGCCCTGCGGAAACCAGGGGTGCCGAGGTCGCCTGGCAACCTGCACCCCGAATAAACCACGCGGTGGATACCTCTAAAGCTCCGGAGCTGACGCTGCTAAGCAACAGCCGGCCCGTGGCCGAGGGTGCCGCGGAACAGGGGAAAGAGTTACAGTGTTACGGTGATCAGCCGCATAAACTGCACTCTGGACGGCCTTAAAGGGTGAAAAACCAGTCTTTCTAGTTACCAGTGATGGAGAAGTGTCTCACCGATGGAGAAGGCGTGGGACGGGTCTCAGACGTTGGGCGCCAATTATTGGAGTTGCAAAAACACTCGCTCGCGGTGAGAGACTTCTCCAGGGTCAAGCTGTTCAAGTATAAGCGATTTATTATAAGAGTAAAAGGAGGGGAGACCCGTGTCCGCCACCAGCCTTGGCGTCCACGTGGTCTGGGGGAGGGGAGAGAGAACAGGTAGAGCAGGGAAGGTGAGGTTGGAAGGGAGAGGGAGGAAGAGAGCAACAGAGGGAAAGAGCTGGGAAGGCGAGAGGGGTAGGAACAGGGAGAAGGGGGCTGAGAGTTAAGAGGGGGGAGAGGGGAGAGGGGTAAAGGGAGGAGGGAAGAGAGAAGAGGCAAGAGGTAAGAGGTAAGAGTAAAGAGTAAAGAGCAAAGAGAGCGAAGAGCAAAGAGAGCGAAGTTCTTGTTACAATCCAATATATCTTTTTCTATCGTGAATATTCTAACTACCAGAAGCCAATCACCATGAGACACACCCACTAAAGAATTTACATACAACCTATGGGCTTCCCTATATTAACATACAGTGTTGCATTTACAGAGCTTTACAAGTTCTTTCCTTGCTTCTTTACTTTTGGACTCTTCTTATCAGCAGAAGGACATTGTTTTATCAACAGGGATTCTCCTCTAGCTGGCTAGGCTATTGTTCTTTGGTTAACCAGTACTCAGTATCCTATAACTCAAAGCAGGCTTTCATTTCTACTTTGATTCTAGCCTTCATATTTTCACAATCTAGTGCCAAACAATCACATTCATAAGGTTTCCCTGTTTCACCTTCCCCAACAATAGGGACACTGATATGAGACCACATTGCCCATTTTGTTAATTTCTTTTTCAGTGCTAGGAAAGGTTGCAGAGAAGGAAGTTCCAAGCTTTTAAAGGTAATAAATTTGTAAATAGCACTTTTCCTTCTATTTTGAGTGATACCTGTGCACACAGGCAGTAGAATTGGTGAGAAAGGCTGGAGCAGAAGGGGTGTCTGAGAAAGACCAGACAGAAGAGATTATCTTGGGAAGGAGCAGCTTCCTCACCCTTCCCAAAAAAACACCCCATGGTGTTCAAAGCCTTCCAAAAAAGTCAACACTAAGGAACATCTAATAGAAAATAGGATCCAGAATACTTTCCCCCTGAGTATTTTGGCAGGAAAACACCCAAAATTATGTGATCACAATTTATTTTAATTATTAGAAATTATTGTTGGTGGAACTTTTGGGGATGTCTTTTGCAGGACCAGGAGTTGGACTTCCATGGTCCTTAAGAGTCCCTTCCAACTCAGGATATTCTATGATTCTACTCACATTTTTATTCCTACATTTATTCCTTTATTCTGAATCATTGGATCATTTTCCTCTTGAACAACAACTGTGCTTCTACTCTGCCTTTATTCACCTACACAGGCTAAAAGAAAAAATTGAAAATAACAACTTCTTATGTCCCTTCTCTGATGACATCATGGTATAAAATAAAAAACTCTCCTTGCCCCTGACCCTGAGCATGTGGGTTGTTAATTTTGTGCAGTCAGACTGCTCATGGTCTCACAGCTCAGGAGAACTCAACCCAGATCTTCCATTCCTTGGATAAACTGGAGAGCACAGCAGCAAGGGTTGGTGCTCAGCTCCCCAAATCCAGACTTTCACAGCCCCATCCAGCAAAAAAAGCCTGGAAGCACAAATTTCATTAACCTTTCAGGGCTTATATTTATAGCAATAATAAAAATGCATTATAATTTATTAATTACTGTGAATTATAGAATATGTGCATATTTTTCCTCAACAATAGTGTTACGTTTATCCTCTAAAATATTCACCCAGGTGGGCAGAAACCAATCAGCCTCAGAAATTAATACATTTCAATTAATAAAATGAATTAATATATTTTTCCTTTCTGCACTCTGAAGCCACAACTGTTTACAGAGATATGAGACAGAATTGCTCTGTGGGCCACGTGGGGTAGACACACAAAGAGGTTTTGAGCCAAGTTAAATCAGGGATTAAAGAGAAAACTGAATAAAGTTGTGAACCACAACCCCCAGATAACACAGGAGGAGAAAACAGGAGCATGGAGAAAACAGGGCACAACACCAAGTCATACCTAATCATTTAAATTGTTAAAAATAAAAGACAATCTGAGGGGAAAAATAATATACCATCAACAAAATTTTTCATTGCTGTGGCAGAAAATCCAAAGCACTTCATTGATGGTTCTGTGGGTTATGATCCTGTTATTCCCAGTGGGAAAAACATCACCACCAGAGCTTGGAAAAAGCAACAGGAAGGGGATAAACTTTGCCCAGAGCACAGGAAAACTTTGCAGAGGGAGGCAGTGCCCCAGGTGGAACCAGGTTCTGTCCAGGATGCTGACCCAGAATGTTCCATTGTGGCACCGCTGGGCAGGGAGGACCTGGGAACCTTTTAATTCTAATTGCAGCACATGGAATTTGTGGAATTGGAGAGCCTGCCCCTGGATCTCTCAGAGATCTCAGAGACCCCCTGGAGCTCTCAGGAGTTTGGTAGGCAGGGAATTCCTCTGAAATATAATTATCACCTCTGTGCTGTCCTGTTAAAGCAAAGAGAAACCATGGTGGCTGTTTGACACAGGATCTTCTAACCTGGACTTTGCTTTTTCTCTCTGTCTTTAATCAGCACACTGCACTTGCTGAGACTTCCCAGAACTTGGGGTTTTGGTAATTTTTGTTCTGTGACTTTGGTATTTTTAGTATATTATTCTGGCTTTTTCTTTTTTTGGTGTATGATTTTGGCAAAACTTTCACCTTTTTTATGCTGCTGTCACTTCTCCCTCGCAGCCTCACCATAAAACAAATTCCTGCCAATTCCTGACACTAAAATTCATGCTAAGAGTAACTTGAAGAGCTTAATTATTAATTAAATGAACTTCCTTTAGGCTGTAATAATAGACCAGCATTACTAAAAAGAGTACTTAAATTTGCATTTATGGCCCTTTACTGAAACAATTTGCTTCCCTTGAGACAATTCTTCTTTCTTCCATCTCATCAGTCTCATGGCCCAGTGCAGGGCATCAGACCTGTCATTATCAGTCTTGGTCTGATTGAAACAAAATATTTAGGGAGTATTTGGTGTTTCCAGGGATCTAACAGCAGTTGGCACTGTCCCCCAGCTGTCACCCAAAATTAGGGGAATTTGTACCATGGGGCAGGTAGGAAACAGGTTACAGTGGTCAGTGAAAATACACCAAACTACCTTCACCCACACCCAGTGCCCACAAAGGCTCCTGGGATTCCGGACAGGTGGATAAATCCAATTTGTGGGGGAGGCTGATGACCATCAGACATAAATAAAATAATAAAAATATGCAATAAACCACCCTCAAATGAGAATATCCTGGGCACCAATCTCATTTCCTGGCAGTCTTTTGGTGACTCTCAGAAACAGCTCCAGGTGGCAAAGGGACAGTGCCAACTCAGCCTGAATTCCCATGTGGAGAATTCAGACAGGGAGAATAGGAAGCATCTTCTAAGTCCACTCAATTTTCCAATGGAAAATCTTTGCAGTGTCTCCACAAGAGCACTAAAGGAGCATGTGCAGGTTCCTTTGAGGACAATTTCCCTCTGGATGTGGCAGTGAACCCACCCAGGGCTGGTTTTCTTTCTCCACACTCCTTCATTTTCCCCCTAGGAAGTCAAATTACAACATCAAAGCTGGAAACATGCCGGAAACACAGCCACATTCCCCTCTTCCCTGCTGCACAGCAGAGCTTGTTCTCTGCTGCTTTTTCTGGGATTTTGTGGGGAGCCCTGGTGACTCTTGAGGACACCCTGGGTTTGTCACCCCAGCCCCTGAGCCACAGGTGATAAATAAAACCAGGCGGGATCTGCAGCACATAATGCTCTGTTGCACAAAACATTTGCACAGAAAGTCTGGGCTTGGGATCCAAGTGAAGGCTTAAATCATGGAATCCCAGAATGGTTTGGGTGGAAGGTTAAAGCCCATCCCATTCCACCCCCTGCCATGGGCAGGGACACCTTCCACTATCCCAGGGTGCTCCAAGCCCTGTCCATCCTGGCCTTGGGCAGGGAACCTGTGCCAGGGCTTCACCACTCCCTGAGTAAAGACAGATTTTTAAAGAGATAAGAGACCGTGTTTCATCATGTTTTAGCACAAATACCTCCGTATCAAATTCGTTGCCCTTAATTTTTCCAAGAGAAACCCCACAATGTCAGTGAGCAGCAAACGAGGATTCCAGGTCAACGCTCTTAAATTCGCACGGGCATTTCTCTTTGCGTTATTTTCCCTCTGAATGTCCCTGCCGCGCTTGGAATATTTTGGGTGCTCCCATCCAGGCAACAGGGGAAAAGCTGCAGGGAGAGAAGCCCTGTGTTTCTCTGGTTGTGCCGTGGGTGTCGGAGGGGCTGCCTTGATCCGAGCAGCTTACGCCGTATCAGCCCCGTCCTGCAGGACCGTGTCAGGGGGTGGCGAGGAAGAAGTGATTTATATTTGTGCCTCAGACATCCTAATTCCCTCATGCACAGTTTCAATGGAGAGAGACACCAAGAGCTTTAGAAATGTGTGGCTAATTATACATCTCATCAAATGCTCAACACTTAAACTCGTGATGAGCACAAAGCACTTGTCTGCTCCGCCACCTATCCCCTTCCTGGGATGTCCTTTTTAATGGTCTCTTATGTAAAGAGAGTTGGCTGCTTAAATATTTGAAGTCTGCCAGTTTAAAAGATTTAAAGTATTTTTAAAATGCAGAATAGATCTGGGTTTTGTGCGCTCTTATCGTTCAAGAAAAACCTTCACTGATACTTTTTTTTTAATTAAAAAAATCCCTTTGGGCTATGAATGCCAAGTTTTAGCCTGGAGGGAATTTTTATTGCAGATATAAACCCCTGGAAATCAGAGTATGTACACATCTACCACCGAGCCTGATAAACCCTTGACTGTGACACTGTTACTGAGGGCTGCTATAATATCTGATGACAAAACTGACAGATTACTTCTGATGAGAATGTGGAACCCTTTTTGTTTTTAACTTGACCCTGAAGACATGTCATAACATTTGTAATATCTGCAATAAAGTGTCAACTATACTGCTCTAAGACTGCTGGAGCTTGGAGTTAAGCATTCAGTTTAGTGCTCCTACAGCTTTCAATTTCAAATAAAAAAAGACTCTTAATTTCCTTTTGGACAGTCCAAGCCCAGTAGAACTGCACTAATTTGTCTTGGCAAATATGAAGTGGTAGTGGGGAGCATGACTGCTGGAAAGGAAATCCAGAGGAACAGAACGGAATAAAATAAACCTATCAATCGTCTCCACATAAATTGGGGATTTACAGTTCAGCAGGAACCATCTTAGGAAGGGATGGCAATAAAAGGAGTGTCAGTGACCACCTCAGTGGCAGGGCTGGCTGGATTTCAGTCTAACATTTCACCGTGACCCTCCAGCTGCACAAGGTTCAAGTATTTTAAGGCTGTTTCCAGAGGAATAAAAATGTCAGTGGTATTTCCCATCCCGTGTAGTCAGAGCTGATGCTTTGGTTGCTCAGCTAGGGAGGGGGGCTCCCCTGGGGGGGTCCCCCAGCCCCGTTATCTCCCATGATTTGACCTGCTCTTGAACCACACTGGGACCACAGCATCATCAGGGTTTGAAAGGACCTCTGAGGTCCTAGAGCCTCACCATAAAGGATGGCCATAAAAAGCCTCATCTTGCCACGGATGCCACAATTCTGGCTCAGAGACTGCATTTCTAAAGGTGCTCTGGAACAGAGAATCCCCCTTCTCTGATAATCTGGTCCCCAAATTAATAGCTCGACATAAGAGTAAGCACCAGGCACAAGGGTGTGAAAGACAATATTTTGCTGCCACTAACAAGGGCTGATTTCTTTGTCCAAGTGTACAATATAGTCAAACTAAGCTTTATTTCCCAGGAGATGAGATTCTTCATTTATTTGTGTAACTTCCTCAGACTTTATATTCTTGTGTGTTTCAGGACTTCAGTAGTTGCCTTCTTGTAATATTTCAGCTTTTAAGCTGTTTTCTTGCCTCACTGAACTCACATAAGATACATCTGAAAGCTTTAGTACAAATTTACTTCGAATAAAGTCTTCAATTCATTTTCATGGCACCAAAAAGACAGCTTTAATAACTGCAATGACAAATAAACTGGAAATCATTCCAGGCCTTTTCACTTAACTGACAAGTAGAACGCTCTCATAATGAGCCGCAGGTTTTACGTTTTCTCTTTGACCATAATAGCTTCATTTAAGAGCGTCAGACCCTGACACTTCATCATTTATCTACATTATTTCTCATCTTCTTTCAAATAAATTATGGAATACTAGACTGAGCACATAAAAACAAAGTGACTTGTTATCTGTAAACAGCAAGATAAATTGTCCAGAAGTTCCTCATTTAGTTCCTTTTAAATTTAAGGGCAAGTTATTGGATGTACCTTTTTTTTTTTTTTCCCTATCCCAATTTTTTGCATTTTTTTACAGCCATCTTATTCTGTTGCCAGTGGCCTTTGTGCAGCCATCCAAAGCCTGATGATAGTGCAAAAGGCATAAAATAATTCCATTATCCCAAGGTTGGACAGGGTAGTGCAGAAAAGAAAAAAAAGAAGCAACAAAAATATGGAAAAAAAAAATCAAATAAACAACTTCCATGGATATTTCTCTCCATCTGCAGAACTCCTCGTCCGTAATACATCTTGTCACCCTGGCAAATGTGACACATCCAAAGTAATGAACAGTGGGGCTGTGACTGTCCTCGCCCTCGGAAGGAGCTGATATTTCCCGCCAGCCAAGCCCCCCTTCCCGCCTGGAATGCATTAATTCCTGGCTCCGAGCGCCGCACGACGCTCCCAGTTCACATTTCCTCTGTTTCCCAGCCACATTGTCCTGAACACAATTAGCAACCTTGCTTTTGGGTTTTAATTAGAGGTGACAGATGAAATCAAGAGAGGTTTGGTTTAAGGACACCCCGCGTGTCCCCAGCGCACCTCTCCCTGTGAAAATCACATTTTCCCGATATTCCGGGGTGTGGAGACCCCCCTGGAGCCTGAGCCGAGTCCTCTGCTGGAATTTGTGAAGCCACACCAGGGGCAAGCAGCCCTCAGCACATCCAACCCTGCCAGGGTGGAATACTTGGGAGGACACTGGGACTATTCCTGGTTTAGGGACAGGGAAAACACACCGCATCTCCAGTAGAATTCCAGTGGATAAATCCAACTCTATTCCAGCTGTTTTTAAGCCTTGTGTTTCAAGACAAAGTGAAAACCAGAAAAGCAAAATATAGGTAGGAAGGCTTCCCAGACTTTTTTTCACCTTAGAGGATTTCTTTAAAGAGCACAAAATTACGGTGTCAGTGGATTCCCTGAGTATTCCTCATCCCAAGAGAGGCTCATCACCAGTGTCCTTGGGAAGACAAGGAGCTGCAAAGGGCATGAAAAACTGCGAAAGGAACCTCAGCCAAGTGATGCAGCTCATTGGGCTTTGGGTTTTGGTGGCAATTTTAGACAGAGCCTTCACTGAGCTGGGCTGGGACCGAGGACATTCTCTGGTGTAGAGCCAACATCCCAAGCTTTGGGTGATGCTCAGTTTGGGGACAAACTGGGCAGTGGGATCACAAGGGTTATTAACAGGTGAAAAAACTCATTAACAGTGAAATATTCAACCCCACAGAGCAGCAAGGCACCCACACCCCGCTGCCATTCCCACCATGGAGCTGTGGAATTCCAAGATTCCCAACCCCACAGACACAGCCAGGATTACAGAAAAAAATTGGCATGACTGGAGAAGGGCTTTCCTAGGACTCCTCAGCACATTTCAGGCCATACCTTGACCTGTTTGAATTTTTGGGTAATTTTCCTTCCAAGTTTTTCCTCTCCCTCTCCAAATCCTGGCACTGTGGGCACCCAGCCATCTTAAAATTCAATCATGTTCTCTGTGCAGAGCAGGCAATAATCAAATAAAGACAAAAATAAGAGTTTAAGCTGAGGTTCCCATCAGCTGCAATTCCATATACATAACATTTTAATTATATCTCATCTCCAGTGTAATAGTTAGAGATGCCATTTGATACAGCTTTCTTTTTTTTTTATTATTATTATTTTATTTGAAAAATTAACTCTAACTAAATTAGCAAAAAATAAAGTAGTAAAAGTTAATTGGGAATTATCTACTCCAAAATAACTCTTACTGGTAAATGCTTTGTGTGGTTATAAAAGGCTGATAAATATAATTGTATTTATGTAATGAGTATCATGTTTAATTTACTGTACTTGGTTGTTAGACAGCATTTTGTGCAGGCCTCATAAGTGAGCTTCAGTTTATTGCTTGTATTGCTTTTAAAACAAAAAAAAAATCACCATCAGATGCAGCACACAGGAAATGTCCAGATTTGAAACAAGGTGGTGATGAGTTGTCCAGAGGAATATTTGGGATGAACTGCATCTGCCTGAGCTAAAAACCAGAGTGTTCAGGGTGGGCCATGCTCAGTGCCCTGACACAGCCCATGGTTTCAGGACTGGGATGATTTTTGACATCCATGGGCAATTACAGCCCAGTGCACGACAAGAGGGGGATGTTTGCCCCTGGCACTGCTGGAAAAATGGGGAATTTCTTATTTTTAAAAGACTTATTCTGCAGTTAATGTGATTTTGGTCAGATGTTTTTACATTCCAGAATGCACAAGTCAAGGCAGCTGTTTATTTTGTGGGTTTCTCGGTTTGCTCTGGTTTAGGAGCAGACTTGAGACTGTGCCACTTTGCTGCTGCAGTTATTAAAAATTATCCACAAAAAGCCTTGGCAAACCTGCAAAGACTGGAAATCTCTGCCTACTCTGTGCTTTTTCATACCATTTACACTGGAGATCTGTACATTCTCTGTGCTCTTTCATACCATTTAAAATAAAGGGAAACCCTAAAAAGAAGGTAGAATTTCTCTCTAATAAAGTTAAGACTTAAAAAAAAAACAATTTTTTATTTTTTTTTTTTTTTTTAGTAGCCAAAATGCTACTGGTCTCTGAAAAAATAAAAGTGAAATCCAGGCCCTGATCTCTATGGAGCAAATCAATCTCAATTCTCTTAGTGACATTCTCAAAGCAGAAAAGAGGCAAACCTGTGCTGATTTTTGACACAATCTTAAGACTTTCCCATTATTTTTCTCATTTCTAAATAGATATCTTGGAATGTAGAGTTCTGGCAGTACCCAGAGACCATGAAACTCTTTAGTTCCCATCACTGATGTGTGACATATGGAATGGATGAAGTTCCTTAATTCTTTGGCAGAAATGTCACAGGGCACCACACTTCCCACTCTCCTCTTGGTCACCATTTACTGCATCCTCTCTCTGGACAAATTTCTGAAGTATCCTTACAACATTAAAAAAAAAAAAAACTCTCAAAAATTAGTAATATTATAAAAACAATTAATATTGAATGTTAGTATTTCATTTTAAATCAAGTCAGGAGGCAGCTGAAAATCTGAGATTCCCACGCAGTTACAGCAGTTGGGCCAGAACACAAACCTTAAAATAAAAAGGAACATTGAAAATTCCAAAGCACATGTGGATCTAAAAGATTTTAGGCAAAGAATCCAACCAAAAATCCTCTCTTTGGAGCAAAGCAATTGGCAGCAACTTGGCAGCAATGACTTTTTGACTCTGGAATACCAGAAAATCACCATATATTTTTAATTAAAGAAAGAGAATGTTTCTCTTCAACTCCCCCATATCTCCTCCAGCTTGGCCTGGTTTCTGTTATTTCTGTTCTGGATACATGGCTGCAAGATTTATTGTATCAGATTAAAAGTAAAGGCTATTAATGTCAGATTCCGTAGGGATTTTTCGTTAAGGCTTCTTGGTTTTACTTTATTTATAAATTATCATCTTGAGGCTTGTAAAAAGGGCTTTCCCCCCTCTTATTCCAATGACATTGTAATTTATATTGCTGGTAGTTCCATAGGAGAATTCAATTAAGAATTACAATTTGTTTCCTTATAACAGCAGCTAAACAGGGGCTGTGTCTCTACATGCAGGCCATTAACAGACTTTACACCCTTAGAGTGCCAGAAAAATAATATATTGTGCACCAAAACCTTAAAGAACAGTTAAGTCATTTAGTTTGGGTGGACACAAATGTGATTGTGCAGTTTTCATTATATTTACCCACCTACCTACCCCAGGAGAAGAACCTTGTACTGAGATTTCTAACTGCCCGAGAGGAAAGATACAAAGAGTTCTCTTGATTTCATCTTCCTCTGCTTTTATCTGAGGTGACCTTGGATATTGGGAAGGAATTCTTCCCTGGAAGAGCAAGGAGGAGCTGGAATGGATTTCCCAGAGCAGCTGGGGCTGCCCCAGGATCCTTGGAAGTGTCCCAGGCTGGGCTGGATGGAGCTTGGAGCAGCCTGGGATGGTGGGAGGTGTCCCTGCCCACGGCTGGGGTGGGATGGGATGAGCTTTAAGATCCCTTCCAACCCAAACCATTCCTTGATTCTATCATGTCTTAACTCCTGGAATGTCATTTACTCCAAATATTACTTTTCCTATAGCTTGGGTTCACAAACACTGCTTATGTTCCCTCGACTTTCTGCATCAGCAACCCTGAGATACTTCAAGGCATAAAATAACTATTTGATACAAACAAAGAGGATAATAATCAACCACAAGCAAAAATTCCAGGGAGAGAAAGCACTCAGGGAAAAGCAAAAGGAAGCCCTTGCCCCAGCCAGTCCTGTCTGCCAGTTCAGTGCCCCAGCACAAGGTTCACAGGTCCCAGCGAAGGGCAGGGAACACAGAATAAGCACCAAGTGTGTCACAATTAAAGACACACCTGCTCCAGATGTTTGTGTTGCCTTGTGCACCAGCATTTTTCACAATAGCCTGCAAAAGTTTGCATCCCTTCTCTGCAGCAGGTTGGTTATTATTCATCATTTCCAGTGAAATTAATGTTCATTAAAGGGATTAGATGGCAGCTGTAAAGATTGAGAGCCTTCATTTATTGCCAGACAAATGATATTATAACAGCAGCAGCAGAGCAGGTTTTTCTCAATGCTGTGCACATCTGCACAAAATTAAGGAATCCTCAGTGTGGGAAGTTTTTATGGGCATGGTTGGACCCCCCAGGGAGGCCTGGAATGGTCACACCAATCCATGGCTTCACTCAGGGGCTGGTGAGGGTACAATCAAATGTTGTCTGACACGGAACACACAGAAAGGAACATCCTGATTGCCCAAGTTCTTCAGTAAACCCAGTGATTTAAGAGAAAATTATATTTTCATAAGGCTCTAAAGCCATTTGGAAGCACAGGGTTTAATGAATCATGGAGTCCTTTGGGTTGGAAAAGCCCTCCAGGATCATGGAGTCCAACCCACCACTCGTCCCCAGCCCAGAGCACTGAGCGCCACATCCAGGCATTCCTTGGACACCTCCAGGGGTGGGGACTTCCCAACCTCCCTGGGCAGAACATTCCTGTGTTTAACAACCCTCCCACTAAGGAATTCCTCCTGCTGTCCAAGCTGGGCCTCCCCTTGAGGTACAGCTTGAGGTACAAATCCTCCTTCCCTGTCGCTGGTGGCTGCCTGGGAGAAGAGTCCAACCTTCCCACAACAAACATTTTACAATAAAATTCACAAACCTCTTCTCACACGCAAAAAAAATACTGATTTTTTCCTGTTTTGACACAGTCAAAGGTGCCTCAGACACCGGAATAAGGCAGTGACAAATAAAGCCATTGAGTCACGATGAGCTTGGCAAGGTAAGCGAGCATCAGTTTCCTTTTCCCTTTTAAAGCTGCCACATTTCTCCTGCTCCCTGTGTTTTTAGCAGTGAAGGATCCCTCTGTTTCCCCGAGACAAAGGATGGGCTCAGAAACTCTGTCTTCTGAAGTGATGAGTTAAAGAACACCGCAGGAGTACTTGCCAAATCATACCACCATTATTAATTCAGGCATGATGAAAGTGTTCATTTTAGCTATAATCATGTAATTCATCAAAATACTACTAGAGCATATCATTGGGAACTATTACACTGATAGAGCACCTTATTGCACCTTCCCTGAAAGCAGGAAATGTAGTTTTTGATGCTTATCTGCTGAAAAGCAATTCAGTTTGGGATTTTGGAAGCGCTATCTTATGGTACAATAAAAAAAAAAAAAAAGGACATTTCAAACATATTTTCTTGTACTTGGGTGATGTTGTTATTATGTTTTGGGGTGATTATCTTCAACGATGAAGTTTAAAAATGGTGCAGCACTGAAATGTTGCATTTACGCGGCGCTGAAGGGACGGCTGGGTTATGAATACACAATATATGAAATTTAAATGTAGATTTTCGATCTGCCCACTTTTAAAATAACCCCAGAGGCCAGAATCTTGCTGCCACAAGAACCTTTCCAGATTGGGGGGGGGGGGGGGGGTTTTGGAGTTTTTTCAGTGACAAAAAATATTTGTAAAAAAAATGTATCCCACGATGCTTCTCAGGGTGTTCAAAGGAACAGGAATGACTTGGGCTCTGAGGGAGCGGCAGATCCTGATCCCATCGTGATTGCCCTCATGCTCTGCCTGACTCCTGCCCACCACACACTTCCCTGAGCAAGCTGGAATTACAGTGGGGGGAAAGAAATAAGTAAATGATGGAAAGGAATGTGAGATCCAGTTGATTCCCTTCCCAGATTACCCGTGGGCGCCGCAGCTGCTCTGAATGAGGCACCTCAGCAATTTCCGAAAAACAGAAAGGTTTTAATTGTCCACATCAGCAAAGCTCCACTATTGCAAACAGAAAAGCAAAAAGTTACCCATCCCCAGCCCCAGAAAACAGAGAGAAAAGCAGAGGAAGGCAGGTGAAATGCAGAAAGGGGCGTGTTTGGGAGAGCTGGCATTGAGCTCAGAACCCCTTCTCCTCTCTCTGCCTTTTCCATCCCTCAGCAGGGATGTGAGTCAGAATTTGGGGATTGCAGGGGTAGGAATGACCATGCACAGGTACACACACTCCTGCAGTGTACCTGATGCCTGGCAGGCCCCTCTTGCCCTACACAAATTAGGTGCCAACCTGGCAAAGTTTAGTCCATCATTACTTATCAAATATATTTTAATCTGCAGCAAAACACCTTTGGCAGAGATGTAAATTCAAAACTAACAGCTCTTGTAAACAGAACCCTCCCTTGGGGACTTCACAAATTTTTCTGGATATTACCCCCTGAACTATAGCAGGCTTGTATTCTCAATACATCAAACCACAAACTCTTTTCCTTCAGGGAAAAAAATGGGGTCTCAAGTCAGTTGCAGAGGACAGAGATATGCAAAAACTCTCCAAAGATGATGATGAGTACAAGTATTAATACAATGAATGAATAATGAAGATAATTCTAATATTATTAGAATATAAATTAGGCCTCTATATCTGGAAATCAGAACCATAGTGACGCATCCAACTCCTATTTTTCCTCTTGGTGTGGGGATTTTGATTTGTCTTTCAGTACCTAAATCTGCTTCCACACTAAATGGATGAGTATTTCAACTCCAATATAACAGGGGATATGAACTTGGGGGTCTTTTCCATCACCTTAATAATTCCATTGGCCCACAGTGTACAGGTGTCCTCCACAGAACCCTCAGAATAATTTCATTTGTTACAAATGTTTATGAAGCAGCCCAGTTTTACGTGTATTTATATTAAAGCTGGAGAAACAGTAAATTATTGTTGGAAGCAATATTTTATGTTGAATATTAAAGTAAGCTAATAACATTTACCATTCTATTCAGTAATTATTTGAGAGTAATTAGAAGCTAATAGCTACCAGTTTATAGCTATTAAATCTCTTCAGCATTCCAACTTGGCTTTTATGTGATCCTTTCGTTTATTTTCATTGTAATTTTCTCTGCAGACGCCTCCATGCAAACACAACCCCCTTCTCCTCCACTCCTTAAAGAACTCAAAATCCAGGGAAATTAGTTGGCCACAGGAAAAAAAAAAAATTTTTTCCCCTTCAAGGAAGCTCTTTCAATTCTCCAGCTGCAAAAGTGATTAAATTTAAGCATATGACTAATTATATGAAGAGATTTACTGGGATGAGCAGGAGTGTAAGGTACATCCACACACACCTGGCTCCTCCAGGATTTTATGTCTCGTGGAAAAAGGGACTAAAGCTGTTTTTGTCCCATTTTCCAGTAAGAATGGGATGTTCATTGCTGGAGCAATCCCACACCAGGAGGATGAAGCAATTTCACAGCCAAATTTCATCCACAAATGTGGATGCTGGTTTACGTGAAAGTGTGGTTTTCACATGATTCCCTTTGAGCAAGTTCCTAAATGCTGCAGTGGATCCAAGGTTTTTCCACAGCCCAAGGAGCTTTTGTCCACCTGCAGCGCTGGAGTAGAACATCTGAGCTTGGGACAAACGAGCTTTTCTGCCTGGGGTGACCCTCAGCCTGTCCCAGCTCCACAGACACATCCAAGTGGTGCCAGCTTGGCAGCCAAAAATGCCATAATCAATGAATAACCAATGATTTCATAATAAAGAAACCTTTCATGCCAAACAGAGAAGTTCCCCTGGAGCAGGAGATAAAGCCAGGCCTAAATTAATTGCACATGGAATCAGGGAGTTGTTTGGGATGGAAGGGACATTAAAGCCCATTCCTGCCATACCCAGGGACACCTCCCACCACCCCAGGCTGCTCCAAGCCCTGTCCAGCCTGGCCTGGGACACTCCCAGGGATCCAGGGACAGCCACAGCTGCTCTGGGCATTCCCAATTCCCAATATCCCATCCATCCCTGCCCTCTGGCACTGGGAGCCATTCCCTGGCTCCTGTCCCTCCATCCCTTGTCCCCAGTCCCTCTCCAGCTCTCCTGGAGCCCCTCCAGGCCCTGCAAGGGGCTCTGAGCTCTCCCTGGATCCTTCCCTTCTCCAGGGGAACATTCCCAGCTCTCCCTGGATCCTTCCCTTCTCCAGGGGAACATTCCCAGCTCTCCCTGGATCCTTCCCTTCTCCAGAAGGAGAGAATCACCTCCCAGGTGAGCACCTCCAGCTCTCCTAGCCCGGCTCCAGCCCTCAGAGCTTCTCCATGGCCTCCTGTGGATTCAGTCCAGCAGTTCCATGTCCTTGTTCTGGGGTGGCAGAGTGGGACACTGCTCCAGCTGGAGCCACGGAATGGACCAGGCTCCGAATCCCAAGTGTCCTACACTGCCCAACTCCTACAAGTTGAAGCAATCCCTAAAACTTGAGGATTTGCTGGCAGCTACCCTACAGACATTTTTAACCAGGAAATTTTCATTCCATTCAAGGAAAACTTCCAGGAAAAAAAAAGAAAAAAAAGAAAATTAAAAAAGCAGAAAAGCTGAATCAACCACGTTTACAAAACCAAGAGAAACACCAGCATTTAGCTCCAAAAATCTGTTTTGTTGCACTGAACCTATGGAGGGAAAAACTCTGCTGTGCTTCCCAAGCTTCTCCACATCTGTATATGGGAAAGAGCTGCACCCTCAGTCATCAGAAAGTGCTCTGGTAAAAGAGCCCAAGTTATGAAAAATAATTAAATAAGGTGTGACTAGAGTGACCCCAAAGCATCACTGCACTGAGGAGGGACAGGGGACAGCAGCCTGTGGGCCACTCCTCACCTTCCTAATGCTGGAATCCATCAGCAAAGTGACAGGAATAACCATGGATTTAACTACTCCTGAACTTTCTCACTAGGCTACATTTTGCTGTAAAATAAGCTCATTTGTGGTGTTTTTTGGTTGTTTTTTTTTTAAATCATTATCTAAGCTCATAAGTAATATTTCTGAAAGAAGAGACTGGTAGATATAACAAAATAATGATGAAAATCTCATTTACTTAATAAAATTCCTTTGATTTTAAATCAAAACTGATCTCCATCCATTTGAACTTTAACTACCTAATTTTGTCTTGCATTTCAGATAACACACAGTAAATGCAATTTGTCATCATAAACGTATTATTATTTAATCATATGAAACTTTTGGTTTATCTGGAGAAAATATTTATGGTAGTTTTAATACACGGGATCCATTCTTGACAGAAATGATGAAACAGATTTATCACCCTTGACAAATTATATTGCAAAACGTCCTCTCCTGACTGCTTACAACAAGAATATTAACAACACACACAACTGGAAAGTCACCTGTGATCCTCATTCCTTTAGGCTCTAATCCCCTTTCATGGACACTCCACAGTACTTGGAATGTGAGTTACTTATAAGAGTAATTCTATGAGTGACTGAAACCTGTAGCCCTTTAAATCAAACTAAGCAGTGTTTTATTAAAGTGCCCAGCAAATCAATCTAAATCCAAGGATAATAAAGCCCTAATCAGGTGGTAGAAAAAATAATAGGTTGTCATGCATGAGGAAAAATAGGCAATCATGGAATGTTTTCTTTAATTAGGTTGTGTAAAGTGGAAGGACTGAGTAGGAACTGGCAAGACATTCATCATGAGCAAGGTGGGAAATTATTGAGATTACTGAGGAAGGGGAATTGAGTGTGAAATGCTAAGATTTGACTGGACAGAAAATTAAAACTGGTTTGCTGCTCGTGTCACTTGCTCTTGGCAGCTCCTTGGCAGGTATGGTTTTTCCAAGGAGTGGGAATCCAGAGACTTCTGTAGTTTAAAAACCCCAAATAACTCCTTCTAACTTTTAATGGTATTAAAGTGTGCAGGTTCTGCCTGTGCCTCCCAGAGACACAGAGTGGAAATTCACATCCAAAGAGTTTCAGATGGAAAAATTATGTGGATTCAATGGCTACCCCAAAGTGGTTACTCTCCTATCCCAGGTCATCCAGACACTGTCATCTGTTGGAGCCAGTTTTAATAACACAAACACCATGAAAGAGATTATTTAGGCAGACAGTGGATTTTCCTAAATTAAGGAAAATATCTTAGCCCTTTAAATAATTATTATCATTGTTATTACAAAATTGTTTCTGAGCCATCCAGTGCTGAATTCAAAACTGTCATGAATAAAAATATCAACAGCATTAAGGCAAAATTATAAATATCCTGGAAAAAAAATAGCCTGGAGCCTTTTAGAGACTTTCTAATTAAGGAATTTATAATGCACTTTAATTTAGGTGGTACTTTTAATGCCTGTCCTAAGTTTTAGGCAACACAGGATACACAGAGAGCTCCTGTCTTCTTCCCAGCTGTGACAGCTTCTCAGGATCACCAAGACATGGTGTCTCTGCCTTCTCTCTCATTTCCTTAAGAAAATTATCCTTTTGGGACTCCATATTTATAAACCTTATCAAAACAGGTTTGTTTTTTTCCATTATTGGCTCTTATGAGGGAGAGAGACCTTGGCTCCTGCTGGTCCCTTCTCTCACCACTGCGTTTGGTGGTGGTTCTACACCATCAATGCAGAGAAAATTCCTAAACAACTTTAATTCCGATCCTACCAACTAAAGCTGCCTCCTCCTAAATTCATTACAAGAGCAGAAATCACGTTAAGCTCAAGCTGGCTTCAAACCTATCTTCTTTCAGGCAGAGTTTCTGTTTCATGAGAATTGCATCACTGTCTAAGACCCCTAAACATTTTTCTCAACTGAAATCTCACTATTTCCTTGAAAAACCTGCAATTGGGAGGTATCCACAAATGGATTACACTCCACAGATTTTCTTGGAGCGGGGGAAACTGGGAGCTCTTCAGTAAAAGAGCTGTTCTCCCAGTTTTGAGCCAGCAACTCCAGAAAAACAAACGTGGGAGCAGGGCAGGAGCTGACAAATAAAAATCTGACATTATCGGCAGATTTGAGCACAAAGATTGTTCAGAGAAAACCTTCAGGAAAATAACTAAATTTGAGTTTAAAACTTGGGATTGTTCCTCTCCAAATGAGTGCTCTCTGTTTTTCCACAGGAGCACTAAGATGGTGGCACAATTGACAAATGGAGCTGTTTTCCCTTCTCTGCTGTTTTAAGAGTAAATAAAAATGCTTCATAGAAGAATTTTCACATCAAAAAGAAGTTCCAAGACCATTTTCTCCCTATTAACCGGCCTGACCTTGGGACTGGCATTGAGGATTTTCTTGGGAGGCTGCTCAGCTGGGCAAGGATGTGAGAGACCGCCTGGTTTGGGATCACGGAACCGTTAAGGTTGGAAAAGACCTTTAGGATCATCAAGTCCAAGCCTTTGCCACCTCCAGCCCACCACTCCCGCAGAGAAAAAGCTACAAATCACTTGTCACCAACTTTGATCTACCTTGTTTCAGGTGGTTTCCCCCTCTCTGTCTATTATTTCTGCCAAGAGACCCGTGAAAATTAACTACAGCCCCCATCCCTGCTCGAGTGACCCAGCGCTCCATCATCCCACAGCGTAATGGCAATAAATCATTTCAACTTTAATCTATTGTTATTGATGAACGTACAATTATTTGTCATCTAATATGCTGAAAATGATGACCAAAGAAATAGATCAACTTTTTTTTTTTTTTTTCCTCTCTCCCAAGTACGGCATTGATGGATTGTATCCCTAAACTGTTATTACACTTATAATGTACTCCTCTGCTATGACAGCACAGCTAGTTTTTTAATCATTCCATAGTAATCAACTTAAGACAACACAGCAAGACTCATAACTCATGTTCTTTTCATTTTTGGCAGTGATGGGAAATGAAAATGTTTTTATTCTTTTGAAATAATTCTTACCTGACTAGGCTGAAGATTGCTTTAAAATTGTAAATAAATGGTTGTTTATTGAGCTGGAACTGAAAAGTGACACATTAAAATGCCCGTTTCTGAAGAAAAAATAATAATTTAGGCCTGAGTGGAGCTGAAGTTGGTTAAAGAAATACTTTGTTTTTCTTTTAACTGGTTCAGTGCTAACTAAAATCTCACTTACTGGTTAAGTGATACAAGCAGGGCTCCAATTTTCATATTTAGGAGCAGAGTTAGCCTGCAAACACAGACTGGATCAGGAAAGAAATCTCAGGGTGCATTTTACAAAACTCCCTTTGAAAACCTGTGGGCTTGGGAGCCACTTTGCACTTTCAGTAACGACTCGGAGGCAGGACACAATCTAGAAATTGTCATCAACTTAAGTCTGCCAGATCTGAAACTTGTAAAAATCTCCTGGAAGAGGAAAACCTCAGCCATTCCTCCAGGAATTGTGAGGATGGGAAGATCAGATGCTGCCTTCTAGGAGTTACCTTGCTTCTGCAAAATCCATGCTAAATAGAAGAGGAGAAAATACTTCAGGAAACTCTTTCTTGATTGACAAAAAATGGTCTGGAAAAATCTGGCGTTGCAACCCTACCAAAAAACATACACAAATAAAACCAAAAATATTTGATTTTATTATTCAAACTCTGTTCTGATGGGTTTATATATAATTTAATATATAAATATAAATAAAATTTTATATAAATATATATTTATATAATATATTAGTATATGTTATATGTTATATGTTATATGTTATATATTATATATTATATATTATATATTATATATTATATATTATGTATAATATATTATATTATGTTATATATTTATATAATATATATTTATGTAAATAAAATATAAATAAAAATAGATACAAATTACGGGATTAGTCACATTAAATGGACTAATGAGAACTTTTTGAACTATTTTATTTCCCAACAGCCTTTACACTGCTCACAGCAGCTTTCCCTCACTTCACATTTATCTCCATTTATTTTTCTATTTTTTTATTTATTTGTTATTATCTCCATTTATATTTCTTTCTATTTCTTTGGCATTTTTCCACCGGTTTGCAGGGTCATATCCCTTGCTGAGCAAACTCCCACCTCCTTCCTTGCTTCTGCTGCAGCTCCAAGGTTGGTCCCATGCCACGTGGGCACTGGTGGCTGCTGGTTTGGGAGTGCCCTGGCCCTCCTCAGCCACACATCTGCAGGGTTTGTTTCCCACAGCAAGAATTTGACAATGAAACCTGACATCACTTTTGCCTTGAAATCCCTTTTCTTTCAGGGCTTTTCCCCCATGGCTCTTTAGGAACAGTTGAAACTGCACCCAAATTTCCCTGACAATGTTTTAGACCAACTGCTTCCTCATCCACCAAGATTTTTCTTTTTCATTACCTTGAACTTCAGTAAAAGACCTTGCAACAATGGATAGGGGCTGAGTGTTCAAAAAGGTCATTCTGTGTATGAAGCATCAGGGACCTAAAAGCCCATCTGGTCCCACCTCACCATGGCCAGGGGCACCTTCCACCACACCTGGCTGCTCCAACCTTGCCTTGAACCCTTGCCAAGACCTCACCACACACAGCCAATAATTTCTTCACAATATCTGATTTAAATCCACCCTCCCGCAGCTTAAAGGTGTTCACTCTTGTCCTGGCACTCCAGGCCCTTGTCACAAGTCCCTCTCTGGTTCTCCCAGACCCCTTTAGGTACTGGAAGGGACTCCAGGGTTTATCTGGAGCCTTCTCTTGCCTTCTTTTAAAACATCTAGTTAAAATATTACCCCACAAAATGAGGCTCCATCCCTGGGTAGCTTGCAAAGGAAATGTTGCCAGGACCAGTCCTCCAAAGAAACTGAGATTTAAGCACTGCTCTGACCATGAGTGTTCCTTTACAGCCTTTTAAAAATGCCCTACATGGGTACCAGAGCTGGTCAGAACCCAGCTGGAAAAGAAATCAGAGTGAAAATGCTGCTGTGAGCCATGAGAAATGCAGGTTCCAAAGCTCCACAAATCACCCCCAGCTCCCAAAGGTCAGCTCTGGCTTGGATCCCGATCCATCCCACTTGGTGCTGGCTGGAATGGGCCCTGCCTGTCACCCAAAGAACTGGGGACAAGCAAAGAAACGGCTCTAAAAACAGCCCAAATCCCTCTGTCCTGGAGCACAGGAAAGTCAGCAGTGGAGAGATTGTCTGCCATCCTAAAAGATCCATAACTATCACATAATCCCCCCCAAAAAGCCCCCTTTTACATGCCTACCTTTCAGAGGTTGTTAAAATCGATGAAGTCTTGTTCTGATAATCAGTGCATGGTAAAATGAGAGCATGCAATGTAATTTTTAAAAAAGAGAAGGGATTTGGGGCAAGCATGGGAACGTTGTCTGAAATCACTGGGTGCTCTGTCTCCATCAGGAAGCTCACCCATGGATTCCAGAATATGCATCAATCTCTCCCAAAGATTTTACGGAGGAAGAACTGGACTGGCAGGGTTTTTTCCTAGTTCTGCAAAAGGTGAAGACCTTTCAAAATTATTTTATGGGGAAAGCAGGGAAACACTTGCCACACACACAGGAGCAGCAAATCCAAGCTCTGGAGTGATCCAGCCTCACACAGAGGCACACAGGGATCAGTTCTCTCTCCCTGTGGGAATTGGGAATGATGGAGGAAAAATTCCTTCCTGTTTAACAGCTTTTCAGCCATCCTTTGCCTAATTTCAGCATCCATGCCTAATTCCTATCCAGTTCTCTGATATAAAACACATCTTTCTAGAGTGAGGAACATTTTCCTTACAAGCCTTAATTCCCTGCCTGTTCTGGTTGGGTTTCTCACCCCTCACTTGTTGCAAATGCCTGAGGCAATTTTCATCACATCACCTCTGGTGCTCACTGCAAAACATTTCTTTACCAATGCACAGCACTGAGGCAGCAGAAATCCACTCCACAACTCCTTACCAACAAGAAGAACCAATTCTGGAATATAAATTATTGCATCTGCACCAAAAAATCACACAGTACTCAACTCCAGAAATCTGCTTTCGCTTACTAAATGTGGGAAAAAACCATCAATCATGCCCGTTTTAATGGGAAATGACTAACAAATAATTAATGGGGAATGTTACACTTAAAACAACAACAAAAAGACCCAACAAACAATACCTAAAGTGCTGCCTGTTTAGCCACCCGACACACTAAGCTCTATTTGCTTTTCCACTGAATTACTTAGGGAATTATGGATGTTGCTAACTTGCTCGGATCTCCTTGCCTTTAGCCATCATTATCAGTTATCTTTAGGGGTAATCATTTTTCTTAAAATCATGACCCATTTGATATCTTAAAAACAGCAACATTAATTTTCATTTGTCACAGAGCAGGGTATAAATTGGCTAAATGGTAATAGCATTCTTCTCGAGTAATCAGTTCTACATGATTAACCTAAATATTGCCAAAATATTGTTTACCATTCATTTGTGTCCAAGGCAAAGGAGAGCCACGATCCATGAGTTAGAGCAGGATTAATTTAGGTTCTGATCTGTATTAAAACTTGCCACAGTGATTCATAATCATCTGACTCGATATTTATCCTGACAAAACCCTCTCATTTGGGGAGCTCCTCATCACATGACGCCCAAAAGCATCACTGCTTTCTCATGCCTGCTCTTGGTTGCAGTTCACACCACAGAAAGGCAAATATGGGTTTGGGGTTTATTTTTTTAATGTATTCCTAACTTTTTTCACGGCTTCGTTTTATTTTCTCGCTGCAGGAGGATAAAGTCGATGGTCTTTACCACCATCTAGTGGATTTAATGATTTACAACAAGCAACAATCATACCCAAAAAACAGGGATAAAAACATTCAGCCTGCAATATATATGGTATTGATCTGTTTTATGGTAACTATGACATTATTTCTCACATTTCATGCACTTATGTGTGCTGTGGCTTGTAATACAAGACTCTGTAAAAATGGACAAAAATTCTGAATCAGTGACTCACAATAGAATATTATAGAATATTATAGACTATTATAGATTATAGAATATTATAGAATATTATAGAATATTATAGAATATTATAGAATATTGCTCACAAAGCAATAGAACATTAAAATATTACCTGAATGGAAGATGTAGATGGGATATTTGGGAAAATTCCTTCATGGAAAGGGCTGTCCAGCCCTGGCACAGCTGCCCTGGGCAGGGATGGAGCTCCCATCCCTGGAGAGGATTAAAGCCATGTGGATGTGGCCCTTGGGGATGTGAGGCAGTGCTGGGAATGGTTGGACTCAAGGGTCTGAAAGGGTTTTTCCAACCCAAACCATTCCCTGATTCCATATTCTCCTTTTTAAAATGCCTGGTCACGTTGCCCCTCAAGCAGCAAAACCACCTACACCTAAACCACACCTTTGAATGACAGTTTTTTTTCCTCTCTTATCAAAATGGGTTCCGAAGCCCCAAAAAAAAATCTTCAAGTGGACACTGCTGCCCATTACCTGGAGGTGGGAAAGGGGAGGGAGTTTTCCATGCTGGATTGTGCTACAGGATCCAGACATGAATTTTGAGACAGGATTTTTTTGGATTATATTCCTTTAGCTGCATATTGGAGAAAATGTCTCCATTATATAAAGAGATCCTTCCCATGGTGGAAAAAAGTAGAAAAGGTTTGCCTTGATTTAATTATGTATTCAAAATAAAGAATAATTGTTTGGCAGTTATTTAAACATGTTTTTCTTTCTCCAGGTGCACCACAATGGATGTAAATTAATTCCTGGGTCTTCCATGACACCACAAAATAAGGACCAATATTTTAGTGGGGCCAGGGACTTTTCAGATTTCCTCACTCAGGAAAGGGATGGGCAGCACCACCTGCACTTCCCTCTCACAGCACCAGCCTTTTGTGATGCTGACAGCTCAAAAATGCACTTCCAAAAACAAAATAACCCAAGACTTGCTTCCAGCCTTCTTCCAGATGCTCCAAGCCCCATCCTTGGACACTTCCAAGGATGGGACACTCTCCACCTTTCTGGAAAACTTTTACCAGTGTTTCACCCCCCTCATTGTAAAAACTTTCTCATATCTAACCTAAGCCAACCCTCTTTTAATTTAAAATACTGAATTACCAGCAATCTCCTTCCCAGCTACCCAGGGTTTTGTTTTAAACTCTGGCCTTTAAAAAAAAAAAAAAAAAAAAAAGGAAAAAAAAAATTAAAGTTTATCAAAACCCCTGAAGCATCTTCTCTCATTGATACCCAGCAGAGGACTGTGTCCTTCCTGGAGGGACCTCCTCGGATTTTGCACCTGATTAAGCCCCAGCTCAGGGTTAGAGTCACGCTCGTGGTGACTCAGTGCTCTGGTTGACTGCCTGACAATCTCCACAGGGTAGAGTGCAATTTGCTTGTGTGCCCCAATTAGCAGTGCTAATTGGGGCACAAAATCTGTGTAAATCTTTTTTTTTTTTAAAAATGAATCAACCACCATTCTGGGAATGGGAAGTGGGCACTGAAACGGGAGGGGGCTGATCTGCCCTGCCCTTCAAACGGGTCACAGAGAGTGGGAAAAGCTAAAGGCTTTGGAGAATCACGGAATTCCAGGATGGTCTGGCTGGGAGGGACTTCAAAGTTCATCATTCCATGGGCAGGGACACCTTCCACTGTCCCAGAGTGCTCCAAACCTGGCCTTGGACACTTCCAGGGATCCAGCCACAGCTGCTCTGGGCACCCCAGGGCCTCCCCACCCTCCCAGACAGGAATTCCTTCCTAAAATCCCATCTGAATCTACTTTTTTCAGCTAAAATCCATAGCATGTGGATAAAGGCAGAACTTTTCTGATAATATCAAGTTTCATAAGTTTTTCCTCTAACAATCCAGAAGTAGTTTGGATGAAAATGTGCAGGGGATTGCAGAGGTTTATAAACAATTATTTCAGTTGTGGGCCAGATTACACAGGTACTGAGTGATATAATAACTCTTTTTACATCAATATTCTGGTATTTTCACACAGAAATGGCCCTTCAGATGCCATCAACATGCATTTTTGTTTAGAATATTTGTTTTTAACCCAGATTTGTAAGCTTGCTTGTGCAAAATCAGGCAGAAAAGCCTTTGCACACTTTTGCATGCACAAAAATCAGCTTGCTCGAGATCAAGTGATGCTCACTGGATCACTGCTGTGGCTGATGCTCCAAACAGAATCCCAGATTGGAATATAAATATTTATCAATTTAAAGAGGATGTGCAAAAGAAGCAGCCTAGAAAATGAGATGCTTTTTGCTTTTCTATGGTGCCATTTGATAACACTGGAAAAGAATTATTGTTCACTCCTGCAGCTAGCACATTCCCCATTGCAGAAGTGCAAACTGAGTTTATTGTGATCTATTATAATAATAAAAGAATAATTATCTCTTTCCCAGAAGCTTCAAGCCTAAATCACCTCATGAGCTTAATTCAGGATGCTGTAGAGAAATCACAATATTTACAAAGGACCTTGTCCCATTGCTCCAGTCAGGAGCTGAAGGTACAAAACCAGGATATTGACAGCTTGGACTTGTTATTTGTGGTTATTTCAGGGTGACTGAAACAGCACAAGGGAAAACACTTTATCTATGGAAAGTTTGTGAACATCCTGCTCCAAACTCTCCATCCCAACCAGACAAGATGGGGTGTGGAGTAAGGGCTGGTCCTGAGAGCTCAGCTTAAAAAACCTCCATTGTTGCACTGTCCATGGGCTTTTTACTTTGAAATAAAAAAATAAAATACTCATAAAGATATAAAAAATATCTTTATATATAAAGATATAAAATCAATTGTTTTAATTTATTTAATTTGATTTAAATTTAAATTACATTTTTTAATTTTAATGGATTTAAATTGATAAATTAAATAAAAATTGAAGAAAACTATCTGTTTTTATAGCATAAATAAAATAATAAATAAATAAATAATAAATAAATATAGCATAAATAAAATAATAATTTTATATTATCTGCTCTACCCTAAATGACAAGAAAAAAAAGATTTCTCCTATTTTATTGGGAATTCAATCCTTCATACTGTTACCCTTAAAATAATTACGCTCACACACATGCTAAGGTGCCAGGGGAGCAAAAGTTGAGCCAAAATACAGAGCCAAATAATTTTTAAAATCCCACTTTCCAGGTGGAACCCTGGAGTGCTTCTCCATGGCAGCAGGTCCTGCCTGCAGCCCAAGTGCAGGAGGCATTTTCTCCCTTCTCTGAATCATCTCTCCTGGAAAAAGCTGACTCCAGGGTGGGTGTGGAGGCCCCTGGCCCTCCAGCTGAGCCAGAGTCTGTTTGCCATGGATTTGGGAATGAGAGACTCCACATCTCCCCTGAGCAGAAGGATCTGTGTTTCCCAGGAGCCCAGCAGGGCCGTGGGTCTGGCCCGTTTCAATCCCACAAAAACACAGCCAAACGCTCCTGGAGCTGCCCAACAACGGGGTGAAAACCAGCACAGGACAAACAACAAGCAAGGATAAAAAGAAGCTGCTGTAGGACTGCTTTGGTCCCAGTAAATATCTGTGCCTTCCCCTGGATCACACCTGGAGCTCCAGGTTTGAGACACCGACATTGCCACCCACCCCTTTAGCGCCCACAATTCCACAATCACATTTTTTATGTAGCCTGGGTGAGTTATTCCCACACCTCTGCCTGTAAAATAATTCCCTTCCTCTGGCCAGCATCCACATTGCTGCTGCACCCCTTGTGTCACTTATTCCAGAGGAACAAAAGGGACCCTCAGCTCCCATTCCCGACTCAGGATTCCCTTCCCAACCATCCCAGGGAGTGCCCTGAGGTCAGTGTGGTCCAGAGACACAAGGCAGTCTCCAAGGAGCCATCCAGCAGATGTTTCACTGCCAGGACACAAAATTTTATCTCATTTGTCTCATTTTGTCTCCCAACCAAATTGCTCTAAGCCTCATCCAACCCAGCCTTGAACACTTCCAGGATGGGGCAGCCAAAACTGAAATTCTGAACTGAACTTCAGAACTCAAATTCATATTCTGAAATATTTTTTTTTTCATTTCTATTGAGAACAATTCCTTAATTAAAACAAATTTTCAAGCACTTTTTTTACCCCCACAGGAAGATAAAAAATCAAAATGGTTGGAGTGTGATACGAAGGAAAGCCCAAAGGGGAAGGAGCTGCAGGAACTGGGTGCAACTGAGAAGGGAAAACTTTTGGAGCAGTAATCAGTATGGAAATAATCTTCACCCACCCTGTGGAAAGCCTGACATATGTCAAGGTCAGGCTCGTGCTAACTCAGAAAATCTTTCCCAAGCTGAACCCTTAAAGGAGAATGATTTAAATTAATGGGTACAAATACCCACAGCTCCCAGGGACTGCAATCAGAGGCAGAGGCCAGGGGAGAAGAAAGAAGATTAGACAAGGCACAGTTTAACCCTACAGCATCCTCTTGGTGTGTGATTTTGGGGCTGTGCAGGGCCAGGAGTTGGACTTGATGATCCTTGTGGGTCCTTTCCAACTCATTGCATTCTGTGAGAAAGACAAGGAAAGGGCGCTCCTTGAAAATCTGATTTATGGACACAGAGATGGAGATGAAGAACTGTAAAATCAGTATCTCTACACCAGATATTCCTGATGGAGGATATTTGGGAAGAACATAGAGGAGTTTAGGGGTCAGAGCAGGCTGGCAATGAGCCCTCTCTAAACTGACCTCCCAGGCACCACCACCGAGGGCACAGACAGTCCCACTGGACCTGCACAGGTCAGCCTGTCCCCTGGTGACTCCAGCCCAACCCCATGTTCTTCCTGGGAATGACAAATCCTCTGCCTCCAACACAAACCAGGATTTCCTATGCAAATCACACGGGCAAAAATATATTCAACATGACAGAGCTAATCAATGACAGCACTGCGGGGACAGCTGAACAGCACTTCCGTGGAGCAGCCCTCGTTGGGGGAAACTCTGGGCCACAAATAATTCATTCCCCCCTTTATTAAATAATTAGATATTAACAGAGAACTACTGATTAGGCTGCACTGACATGATAGTGTGCATTTTCTCTCTTGACTTTGTCGCTGAGGTCACCAAACCACCCAAAGCCAAGGAGGAGAGAGGGAGACGGGGCATGGGCATGGCTGGAGAGAGAAGCCTTTCATTAACCTTCCTGATCCCCCATAATTTCATGTGTCAGCAGCTAATCAGCCTCTCGCTGACATCATCAAGGGACAGGGAGAAAAGATGTCCTGAGGGACCGATCACTTCTCACAGGAGAAAATCTACACTTGCACCGGGAGCGTGAGCGGATTTTGCGGATAAATAAAGTGGGTTTGCATTATAATCACTGCTTCAATTTATGTTTATGCTGTTGGCAACAAAGATTTATATCCAGCACGATGGAGATTGTAGTTAAAGGAGACAGTCCTTGATTGTCCAGCCCTTTCAGACTCTCTCTCACACTTTGTCACTTAAAAAGCACAATAAAATCATCTCCTTGCTGGTCCACAGCTCTACTGATGCCGCTGGTTTGCCAGACAGGAGAGGATGCTGCATTTTTCAGAGCTGGATTTTGATCATTCTGTATTTCCTTAATACTTTTATCCTGAAAGATTTTGTAAATCTAATCAACACAGCAGTTAATTCATCTACAGCCAGCAGAAAGCCTCCTCTTAAGCAGGATAGAGATGTGTCTCTACCAAAAGGGCAGGGACAGGTTGGGGTCACCCCATCAGCCCAGGGTCCCCAGGGCACAGCAAACGATGCTGCCCAGGGGCTGTGGGGTTGTGCACATGGATTCCCAGGATTACATGGGATCTACAGGGATAACAGCACGGACAAACCAAGCCTGTGTTGTTCAAAAGGTTTCCCAGAGGAACGGGGTGCGGAGGGAACGTCCTGCTGAGCATCCCTGGATCTGCCCAGGAGCAGCAGCAGCTTGTCTGTCTGTCTGTCCAGTCTGGATGGGATTTTATGGGATGCCACGGGAGCTGCAGGGGTGTTTCCAGCACAAGATGGGGATGAGGAGGGTCACACAGCTCGGGAACACTGATTGAAGGCATTTGGCAACGAGGAAGAGGAAGAAGCAGGGGCTGAGGTGCCCAAAAACCAGCCTGGAAACCCTGCACCACTTTCATGGGGATATATTTTATATTTGGAAATAGGTCTCCTGCCTGGACAGAGCTTCCACACTCCAGGCATCAATTTAACAAAACCCACCCATTAGGCTGGACTTGATCCTAAGGGTGTTCTCCATCCCACATGATTCCATGATCCATCTGGAATGCCAGAGGACATTCTCTCACACGTTTCCCACAGTCCCTTCTTGCAGCACCCTCAAGAACAGCTCAGCACCGTGCTGCACAAACACGAGGCAATAAACCAAAAACAATCTAAAATATCTATTCCTTGGCCATCATTATCCCATGATTAATGGATTTGTGCAGCTGGACCTGATTGTGCAGGATGCTGGAGCTCCTGAATCCTTAATGACTCCAAGTTAGCTGATGCCCACATTTTCTGTCTCTCATTGACCATCCAGAAGGAGAAATCCCACGTTCCCATATGGAAAAACATCCCCTACCCCAATCAGGCATTATAAAAATGTAATTAACACATCACCATCAACATTCTCCATAAAGGGTTTCCAAATAACCAGGTTAGCTTGGATGCTGGAGACTGACGTCTATCCAAAATTTAATTAAAACATTGCTTAATAATGGTTTAAGTGCAGAAAAACCTCAACTTGCAGTCCTTCAAAATGGAAAAATAGACATTCCTGCCCTGTACTGGCAAAAAAACTTTGAAGAAATATAGAAAAGATACCACGGGGTATGGAAAAAAATATGGAAAAAAATTATGGAAAAAATAATTTTGGAGTGTGGGAAATACTATTGTTGAATTCTACTTGGAATTGGCCATCCTTTTTCTACTGGAATAGATGCTGCCCTCCCAGCAAGAAGATCTTACAGAATAGATTTCTGTTGGTTTTTCTGAGTTTTGGAGAGTTATGAGCTAAAAAAAATAACTCATAGAAGGTCTGTCATTTAATTTTACTCAATTGCTTAACAGTAATAAACCAATGACAGCCCAAATTGCTGAATTAAATAACTTTACAAACACATTCAGGTGATAACATGAAACATAAGCACTTATGTTGACTGCAAAACAATAGTGGAAAATGTTATTTTTGTAAAGATCTTCACCTTTTTTTATTTTTTGACTGTAATTATGTATTTCCAAATATATAGATATGTAAATATATCTATTCAAAACTCCATTTTTAATTAGCACCTCTTCTCTGAGCACTGACAGATTCTGCACCTACTCATCTTTCTCACCAAACTGTCCTAACCTGGAATTGAAAACGTAGGGAATCCAGAATTTCTCCTTGAAATCTTCATTCCAATTGCTTTTGTGGACACAAATATTGGAATGGGGAACTGTGCCTAAATCTCTCTGTTCTAGCTCAAATCATGAGCATATTTACAGCAATTAACAGCAGAGCCAGGAAATTGCCAATAAGGATCAACTTCCCCCAACACATTCAAACCACACCAAAATCAAAGGTGAAATAGATTTTTCCTAATATTGAGAATATTTCCTCTTCAATTTTGAGTGGTTTTGTGAAGAACATCACTAAAAGAGAAACTTTTGCATGTCTCCCATGATTTTCATTTTCTAAACCGTCCATTTCCTCTTTTTCGATTCCAACTATGCTGCAAAATTCAAATTTTGAATAAAACAAATTAAAAAAAAAAAGTTGTATTGCTTTAAAATTGGTTATTTTTTCAGCATGGTATCAAGTTATCCTATCCTAGACCTAATCTCTACTTACTAGAGATTTTTTCCCTCATATCTAATTCTCCTACAAGGTTCATTTATAAACAAAAAGCTGAATTTGGCCCCGTTTTGCTTTAACTAAACAGGTTCATAATTGAGAAAAAGGATTTTTAAACTCAGGACAAAATAACCCCATTTTTTCTGTATGGTCTGGGTATCATCTTTAGGCACAAAAATAACCTTAAATGATCACAGCCTTAAACAAAACTTGCACAGAAAGGGAAGTGAGCAATAAATAAAGTCTAAACCCAAGGTGAAAACAGGATTTTCCAAAGGTCATCTTTGCCATGGGTCCATGAAAATGAATTTGCCAAATGCAGCCCAAGGTTCCCCAGAGCTCCTGCCATGGGACAGGAAATTCAGTACATTTATACATAAACAATATATAAATTCTCAGCATATGCAGAAGCTGCATCTGACACAGCCTCATTATGCAGTTTGTTCTTCTGGGGAGAGAATAAGTTTCACACCTAAAAATATGCACTTTCAGGTACTAAATGTTAAATATCTCCATTCCCACCTACCCCAGCATTACCAAAATCTATTTTTTTGCTGTTATCCACCTACCCTGAAGTTACCAAAAATCTCTTTTTTTGCTGTTAGCTCTGTGAAGAGGATACAGCCAACCTTCTAATTTTAATTTCCTTGAAGAATCCCCGCAAAGACGTGGAAATTGTTTCTTTCAAGACACCGAGCACTTTGCTTGGCTTTAAAACCAAAGTCTGGGCTTCAATAACTCCTGAATGTCAGCACATCTCTGATTCCCAAAATATGTGGTTTGAGGAGGGATGTGGAGCCTGTTCCAACTCCAGGATAATTCCAGCATTAATTTTCACCTCTAATTGTTTCCTCCTCAAACAGCCCCACGGAGAGGGACTCCCAGCCCTTCATTGCACATAACTTATCACAGCATTAAATTTGCCTAAATTGTGCTCCAGCGCTGCCACACTGCTGACCCTTCAGCCTGTAAACAAGTACATTTCTTCTCCATGTATTTATGTTTTGTCTCCTAAATGGTGAGAAAATGAGCCTGGAATCTTCATATTGTAATTGTATCATCAAAGCCTGTTGAGAGTACGATAAAGTAACCAGAAGTTAAATTATCAATAAGAGTCATTTATTTTGCATTTTTATTTTAAAGAATACTTATGAGAATTGTGATAAATTAGCAGTGACAAACTACTTCTTGCAGGCTGATTTTGTGTGGAGAGTTTAATTAAACATTGCAGCTGTTTATCTCTATGGTGATTAAATTTTCATATGTAAATTACATGTATTAAGATCAAGATACTTATGTAAATGTCACTTGCCTTAATGTTTTGTGTTACTGTTATTAACATCTCACCATCAGCTTGTAATCTTCTTGTATTGCATTACGCCGCCACGCACTACATGACTAAAATAAGTAGATTTATATCTTAATAACAAACAAGTTTTTAAAAAGAACATCTCGCTATGTAATTGAGATGAAGATAAAAAAAAAAATTAAAAAAAAATATAAACTGTTGAGGGAGAACTGCTGGAAATTTGAGAACCTGACTGGCTCGAGTTGGATGTGGCACTTGGGGACAGGATTTAGGGATGGGCTCAGTGGCCTTGGAGGGGTCCTCCAAGCTGGACAATTCCCTGGGTACCTCCCTTCTGTCTGCAAACAATATTCCAACTGGGAAGCAGCATTTCTGCACCCAGGGGCCAGGAACAGCCCCCAGGGACAACTGTGTCACTTCTCCTGTGGGGGAGAACAGGATGATTTCACTGCACCTACCTGAGAACAAAAACTTCAGCTGGACACCTAAAAATCCACTCAGAATAACTCTCCCATCTGCTTAGAGCAGCTGAGGGCATCATGTTTTATTCTGTGTCGTCCCCAACAACTAAAAAGCAAAATTCTACTGTAGAATTCTACATAGGTCTGATATGAACACTTTCTAAACAACAACAAACCAGATTTATATTTCAAGCAGAGAAAAAAACCCCAAGATCCACCCATTCCATCCATTTCCAACAACAAAAAGACAAAAAGAAACCCCTAAGAGGTCACAAATATTTCTTTAGCAATAGATGCTGGATCTTGCAGTGAGTCCAAAAAAAAAAAAAAAAAGAAAATTACTGAATTACTGAGATTTGCCATTTAGTAAATTTTCTACCTATTTTTTCTATTCTTGCTGTACCCTGCTGAGTATCATTCTTATTCCCTTTGATGATAAAGATTAACTACAACTTGGAGTCAAGATAGAGGAAGATCTGCCATCTGATCTTAGCTACCAGACAGAGGGAAGTTCTTAATACACAAAGTTCCAACTCTAATACAAGAAAGAAATTTTATTATGCCAGTCATGCTTGGAGCCTTCCAACAGGCAGACACTCATTGACATCAGGAAATCAAATTCATCATTTGCAAAAACAAATTAAGAGCCCAAATTGCAGTAGGCAATACACAGAAAATGAGATAAAACCACTCGGGATTAATTTCTTTTGAGGAATCCACAGGTTCTGTGTGAACTTGGAGTTTCCCCTGGCTGCTGGGATGGGCAGGAGGAAAGGAAAAGATCCCTGGGAGGTGGGAGCTTCATTTTCCCCCAATGCCATCCAGAGGGATGCAGCAGCGTCAAAGGAGGGCACAACACCTCTAGGATCTACTCCAAAGCACTGAAACACTTTGAAGATGCCCCAAATTTAGGTTGGATTTTAGGAAAGAGTTTTTCACTGAAAGAGTGATAAAAGTACTGGAATCATCTGCTGGGGGAGGTGGTGGAGTCACCATCCCTGGATGTGTTTAAAAAAGGGCTGGATGTGGCACCCAGCGGCTGCCGGGGTTTAGTTGAGGTGTTGGGACATGGCTTGGACTCGAGGGTCTTGAAGGTCTCTTCCAACCTGGAGATTCTGTGCAATAGCTGTGTGGATGTTCTGATGAGGCTCAGAAGGGGTTCAGTGTCTCTCTCTCTCCGTGCAATGTGCTTTGAAGGAAGTGCAGCTGGCACAGGGAATTAGGGGTTGTTTCAATGGGCACTGTCCCTCAGTGACAAAAAGTCCATCTGAGAGCCTGACTTGGTACTCTCAGGGTGTCACAAACACCAGCTGCAATCCCTAAATCCACTCAGAGTTGCCTTTTTATTTTAGAGTCTCCAATTTCACCCCAAACACACTTGGGGGATTAAATACACTTCCTTACATAATTTTCTATTTCCAAATTTAAAATAAACAATATCTGTCCCTCAAATCCACTCACACGCTAAATGCTAGAAAAGTGGGTTTTTTTCCTTTTTCCAGCACCAGATTTCAGGTCTTGCCAGAGGATGTTTGCAATGTTCAGACTGTCCCAAAGTCCTTTTCCATGGCTTGATGGTCCCACACACCCTAGCTCTGCTCTTCCTCCAGCGTGTTTTTCCTGCCTTCATCTCTTCAGCCAAAAAGATGAGAGCATCATTTCGGAGATCGCCAACCTTCTGCTAAGGAGGGCGATGGATTCTTGAAAGTCAGTTGTTCTAGAAGGAGCTGGTGCCGAGTTCCACTCACTCTGAAGAGGCACAAGAACAATCTGCCCTGAAGACCCCTGAAAATTTACCTTTGAAATTTCTTTTTCAAGTGAAAAGTTTTGTGGGGTTTTCATTCCGATGAAATAAACGTCTGTGTTTGCAACTGCTCCTTCCCATGGAAAAGCTGCTGTGGCAGAAGAATAAATCTTTCCAACTTTTCTAGATAGCAGCAACCTCAATTAATTAGAAATTGGATATCACAACATTTTGGGGTTTTCTCTCCTGCACAGGGCACGTCTTTGATGGGAAACACTTTCCCATCTGAAATGGGGCAGAATTTTTGCAGCTGCAGAAAGACCTAATCCAGACCTGTAGGAAAACTGGTTCTGAGTGCCATCTCCAATGTGGGAGAAGCCTCCAGGGCTACCAAGGGGAAGGGCAAAATCACAAGTTCGTTTCACATGGAGCTTCACCAGCAGCTCCATGCTCAATGGATTTCTCGGACACTGAAGCATCTTTCAGATTCCTTGAAGAATCATCAAGGATTTGTCCTTGCATCCACCAATGGATTAATTTCCTATCCCTGTGTTTGCAGCAGTCCAGGCTGGAGTGTCCTGGTTTGTCACCATTACAACCACGGCATGAAGAATGGAGTGCAGGATAAAGGGACAGAGGTGAAGAGTGAGGGAGAAAGCTCCTGCTTCTCCACACAAATCTCACTCACCCTCCCCAGCCAAGGAGAAAGGGTGAAATATTGTTTATGGGGGCTTTGGAAATGACTGCATTATCCTAAAGATTGCCTGGATCTCTCCACAGCTCTTAAACACGGACAGATCGTGATGAAGTTCACCAGGAGGCATTTTTCCTCAACAAGAAAACCTACTTGTGCTATTTAAGTTTGGTTCGCCATAAAACTTCCTCTATTCACTGGCTGTCTACAGAAAATAATAACCCTGAGTAATGATCATAGCCAGGATAGCTGGCAGCAGGTCCACCACAATTACCAGAAGTTAATTAGAATTATTAAAATAACAAACATGAGGCCACCGATATTATACATCTACATTTAATAATGGAACTCAATGGTGCATCTGATTCATGAACTACATTTATTATTTTAAAGCATTTTCTTTCTTACCAAATTAAATATTGATGGATTATCCTCTCCAAATCTGTTGGTGGATTGGATTCTATTTATACAGGTCCTAAAAATTAAGCTTTAGAACAGAACTATAAAGAGTCTCTTGTCTCCCCAAACAGTAAAATAACTTGCAGTTCATTTTTGCTTGTTGCTGCCCTCTCCACAGTGTTCTGTTTGGAAAATGAAATTCCAGACTTAAAACCAATTTGCCAGACAATTTCATCAAACACAGTTTCACCTCCTGTTGCTGATTTAATCCAAATTTATTTAAGGCCACACTTGTAAGAAATTTCAAGTTCAAGTTGTCAACATCTTTGCACCCACGTGAACCCTAATAATTTTAACATGCACAGCCTCCGCAGTTTTAATTTTCAAGGGCATTTCAACACTTCTGTGCTCTCTGACATGCTCGGCTGTGCCCCTCCTGCCTCCCTCCTTCACACCACGATTATTTTAATCAGGCAGCTCGGAACAGATTGAACACGTGTTTACTCCACTCCAGCATGTGCACAGTGTTGTAAAGAGCCTGGCTTTATTTTTAGTTCTTCAAAGTAAATTATGCAGTGCATAATACAGGAAGAAGGATCAGGAGAGAGTTTTTAAGCTTTTACATTGGTGGGTTTGAGGAGGAACTGCTGACACACATCACGCTGCCTTACACAGGGAAGCATTGTCAGGGCCATGCATCATCATATTTTCTGTTCACTTTTTTAACCAAATCAACCCCTTTTCAGACCACTTTCCTCCTCAGTCATTTGGTAAAAGGCAAAGATCAGTGTAATTGCAATAATTGAAAATATATATTTGGAGCTCCCTGAGCTGCTCAGAAGGTTTTCTTTTGAGGTACAAGAAAAAGTTAAATTCTTTTCAAAACCTGCTACTTTTGTCATCAGCATTCCTCTATCCTTAGTGTCTGAAAGAAAAACATGTTAATAGTTTAAATTTACATATATATAGTTATAGTTTCTCAATTTTTTAAGGAAAACTATTCGTAAAGGAAATTATTAACAAAAGCAAAAATAAAAATTTTATCTATTCAAACAGCAAAAATAACAAGCCAGGTACTGGATTTGCAGCCACTCTCCCTTCAATCAGTTACTGTGGGTTCAAATGACCCCAAGAAATTAAAGAAGAAGGAATGTAAGATTCAAGAGAACCCTTAAAAATGCTGAGAGAACTTCAGGCTATAAATTGCTTTTCCAACCTTCACAGGAGCAAAAGGGATGAAGAGGGAGAAAATGCAGCTCCACTAAAATGACTTTAAAATAAAGATTTACACTTCCCAAAAAAGAAAGTGTCTCCGGATAATTTTCACTGTGAGTGAAAAAACCCTTCCAACCCCAGCTCTCCCAGGATTCTACAGAAGTTCAAAATTAATAGAGGAAGGAAAGAGGAGAGGGAAGAGCTTTCCCCGCAGCTGGAGCTTAAACCAGATTTTGGTGTCAAACATTGTGGGACCAACCCCTCCAAGGAGCTGGAAGAGGGGAAAACACACCAAAGAGCTGAGCTTCCAGAAAAAGGTTCTGCACAAATCCTGGGGGAAGCACATGTGAGTCTGGGAAAACAGCTTGCTGAGAGAACAAGTTAGAGACTCTCAGCCTTAAAATAAAAGTTCAACGACAACTTGCCATGGTGTAAAGCCCCAATAACGATCAGCCCTTAAACAGCAGCTCGACAAAAGGAGCCCCCCACAGCAGATCCAGCAGGACTGCAGCCCACCAGGGAACACAGCTTGGCTTCCTCCTTGCTCCTCCAGCAGCAACACGAGGCCACGGAGACGCCCACGCTCACTCCCTGACCACTTCAGCACTGCCTCCCTTCCAGTCTGCTCCTCTGTGCTTCCCAGAATATCTGGGGATTTTCCTTAATTAAATGATTTCACACCATATTATCTCTGGTTAACACGAAACCAGGCTTTACTAATTTGATCTCCACACGTCTGGCACCATTTGTTCAGGCTCTGTCACCACCTCTGAGCGCAGCCCGAGTTTGACCCCTTGGGCTCAGTCCTGAACCTTTCACAGGGCCCTCGATTGTCCCAAGCCAAGGGTTGAACAAAACACAGCATTAGGACTCAGAAAGCATCCAGCTGAATTCTAGATTGATTAGATAATCATTATTTTTTCATAAATCAGCATCATTTTTCAAGGAAGCTTGTCCTTCAAATTAGGCACCGGAAAAGAAGCAAAATTGGAAATTCGTTATCCTCTTTTTCCCCTCTTTCATGCTCACCATTCCTCTTCTTTGTTTCAAAACCTGGTCATTGTAGGTGAACAGTTCTTTTGGATTTCATTATTGTGAAAACACCTTTTTTATTGTCTTTCCATCATGAATTTTTCCCATTTTCCTGCTGTCTGTGGTGAGCCCCTGAAGGCCACGAGGTTATGCACATCCAGCATAAGCTCCCCAAACACGGGAAACAATCCAATTTGTTCAACTTTTAGCCAGAGTAGACACCTGGATTCCTTCCCTCCAACTTTTAAAATCTCCCTTTTGTAAATTTTCAAGTGTTGATGTCATGTTTGATGGTTAGATCAAGAGGAAATGGCCTCAAGTGTTTTCAGGGGAGTTAAGGCGAATATCAGGAGAATTTCTTCCCTCAGAGGGTTCTCCAGCCCCGGCACAGCTGCCCAGGGCAGAGGTGGAATTCCCATCCCTGGAGGGATTCCAAAGCCACGTGGATGTGGCACCTGGGGACAGGGGTGGCCTTGGCAGTGCTGGGAATGGTTGGACTCGATGGCCTGAGGGGGCTTTTCCCAGGTGAAGGGTTCTGGGATTCTGTGATCATCATTCCCCGAGGATGCTAAACCCAATTTCATTGTTTCTACTTTTTCTCCAGTCCAAATACCCGCTCTGCATTTCCATGAGAGCTGCTCCCTGTCAGAAAACAATTAAATTACACTTGAAGCTTGCCCATGCTCTGCGGCATCACGGTTTGAACAGCTGCGAAGTTCTAGAAGTTGGGTCCCGCACTAAAACCTACACAGCGAGTTCTGCGAGCACCCAAAATAACAAATCCCTGAAACTTTGAGGTGGGGGTGTCATTTTTAACGCTGATTTCCACTGCTGGGGCTGAGTCAAAGGGAGCCTTGTCACTGACTCCGAAGTTTCCGCGAAGCCCGGCCTTTGTGCCCCAGCTCCCGAATCAAAATTCCACCCAGCAGAAGTGTGAAAATATTTTCAGCGTATTTATTAGCACCTCCTCTCGCTCGGGAGGCAAACAGAACCACGAGATTTCAGGAGAGAGTGAAAGACAGAATATTAGCCCCCCGTGCTGCCAGTGCCCCCAAATTTCTGCCAATTCTTGTCACTTCCGACCCCGGGCGGCCTCACGCGGTTTTATTGAATCAGCCCATTTCCAAATTCTTCGGAAAAAACAAATGAAGTTAAATAACAAATAGCATAAATATTTTAATAGGCCTTCACATTACCAACTGCCAGACCAGCTGTCTAAACTGCAAGAGTTTTGGTGGCTTTTTTTTTTTTTTTTGTAATATATTTTAATTTTTTTTAATTTTTTTTTTTTTTTACAAAACACATACGTCTGTGCCTCCAAAGGCATCTGTCTCGGGAGTGATCCCTGGCCTCGGGCACCACGGCACAGACGCTCCTCACGGACACTTGGAGGGTGCTGGGTCCCATCTCTGCACCTCTCCATGCTCCCATGGCAAGTGGAAAGAGGACAAAAGGAGTCCTGAGCTCTCAGTGTTAAAAGCTCAGCTTGCTAATTAATTTTCAGCAGGAAAGATGATGGAAAAAAAAAAATCCCAATACTGTGTGTTTACCATCAGACAAGAAGAAGCAGCTTTGCTTGTGGCTCCCTACTTGTGGGAAGTCTGGTTTTCCACGGCCATGAAGCCAAGGAGCAGATCTGACTTCAGCCAGACAATATTTTGGGAAATTGGCTTTTGTGACAGCAAAAAAAGCTGTCCTTTAGCAGGAGGTGTCCCTGCCCATGGCAGGGGCTGGAGCAAGATGAGCTTTAGAGATTCCTCCACCTCAAACCATTCTGGAATTCTAAACATCAGGAAGAGAAACTTGGATCCCCACACCCCAGCTCAGGAGGAGAGGGGTTGAGTATCTACAGCTGAGAATTTAATAATTTATTCATAGAGAGAAAGAGGCTTTGAATCTGTCAGTGAAATATCTGTTATTGAACTGAAAATAAAAATTGAAAATCTTAATAAAATAATACTCCCAAGCCCAACGCTTTTTTAGGCAAATCTAATTTTAGATATTGTAAAACTAGGAGAGAGGACACACTAATTTCCCAAAAGAAGAAAATAACTACAATTGAAAAAAATATATATTTGATGATACAAGTTTTGGCTATGAAATATCAAACAGTCTCTTATGACACTGAAACAGTGAGAGGAGGATGAAAATTCCGTCTTCCTTTTGTGTCTCATCCAGGCTAAACTCCATGAAAATTCAGTTTTTAAAGCAGGACTAGTTCCCACTGACTGCAGAAGAAAGATGAGCTCCCCAGCTGAATTTTAAGGGAAAAAAGCAGAAATTGGAGGTGCAATGGATGCTGAGGGGACACAAATTCAACATCGTGAAGGTGAACATGGATAATAATCACAGCCAAAGTTTTAAATCTCAACTGATAATACATTAAACATCTTTTTTATACATAGATTTATATAGAGTTTTAATGATTATAAATGTATACAAATATATTTTACTTTTATATATTTAACGTAGTATCAGTTCATATATATGAACACGTATATTATATTCACTATATATGATATATAGACCCACTGCCTATACTGGTGTAATTTAATTAAAAATCATGACAAAACAGTAGTTGATTGCCAAATTTTGTCCTATTCTGAGCTGATTTTCCTACAGCATCATATTAATAACCTGCTGGCTGTTTCCTGCAAGTTTAAGTCAAAAACTTATTTGGAGCCTTGGGAATAGTTAACACTCAGAAATAAAAAATTCCTTAAACACTTACTATTGCTTAGCTTGAATTCTCTAGAACTCTGAATAATAGAAATCTCGTGATTTTTGGGGATTAGGTTCCCAGAATGGTTTGTGTCCAAAGGAACAGAAGAGCTCAGCGATGTTTTCTCTTTTCTCAGCATCTCCAGCAGTGGAAAGGTCCCTACACAAATTGTGAAAACTGCTGGTTTTGGGAGAAAAAAGGGGAATTTGGGGTTTTCCTTGCAGAGGAAGCAGCTGAAGTTTGCGTGGTGCCACCACGGGAGGGAGCCCTGTCCTCAAAAATTCACACATTTAGGGGCGACCAAACAAGGCAGGGAAGAACCTGAAGATCCAGGGAGACACCAAAAACCAGAGCCCTGGTCCTTCACAAAACCCAAATCATCCCAAACAAACCTTGGGAGAGCTGGGGAGAAGGGAAATCCTCAACTGCTGAGAAAAAATGTGTATTTTTTAAGTAATAAATTCCCATTTACATTTGAGTACAGAGGAAGTTTATAGTTAAAACAGTGAGGTGCATTATTTTTGTCTGAAAACCAAGATAAGCTCATCTTATTATTATTATTATTATCAACTCAAATATTATCAATCAAATTCACAGGCAAAGAGTAAGGCAAAACTGAGCCTGCAAATAGGAGAGACATAAAGCTTTTATATAAATTTATAAATTCATATAAATTATGTTGCTGCCCCCAAGTATTTTGAAATATCCACACAAAAGGGTTTAACCACACAGCCCAAATGTCTCCCACAAACCTATTCTGACATCATTCATTACCAAAGCAGCCAAGGTGGTTTTTCACTGCACAGAAACGTTTCCAATATTTAAGTCACAACTTAAATGAGTCAAATGGAGCTTGCTCTGGCATCGTGATCCTCCCCTCCCTGCTGCTGTCATGTGCACTGAACATGACCTGGGGTTCCCATGGAAAAGGGAATTGTAATTACAGCCTAAAACACCACGAGCAGTGAAGGGGGCTGGATGGGCTTCCCACAGCCTTAAATCCACTCCTTCCCCGTGCCAAACATTCAATCCAACACCTAAACAACAATTTCCTGCAAAACAACCTTTCCTGCAACCTGCACTGAGGAAAACCCCACAACTGACTTCTGGACATTCATCTACCACCACACAGATGGCTCAAGGTTTGGCAGGAGGTGACAGGAATCAGGAGCTGTCAGCAGCTCTCAGCTCTCACCATCCTGCTGGGCACACTGGGGTGAGGGATCCCCTCCCAAATGTCAGAGCCCCAAGGCTGGGGAAGGCAAGAGCCAGGAACCAGAGGAATTATTCTATTGGAAGGTGGCACTGAGTCATAGAATCGTGGAATGGCTTGGGTTGGAAGGGACCTTAAGGATCATCCAGTGCCACCCCCAACACCTTCCACTGTCCCAGGGTGCTCCAAGCCCCATCCAACCTGGCCTTGGGCAGTCCCAGGGATCCAGGGGCAGCCACAGCTGCTCTGGGCCTGCCCACCCTCACAGGGAAGAACTTCTTCCCAATATCCCATTTAACCCTCTAACTGTGTCATTTGGATTTCATTCCCCCTCGTCCTGTCACTCCATCCCTTTTCCAAAGGAGCCCCTTCAGGCCCTGAACTCTGCTCCACTCTGGTTCCCCTCAGAAACAGAACAGGTTATACTGAGCAAATTTGAAAAAGAAAATTATCAGTAGCTAAATTCACAGTTTATCAAGTGTCTTCCTGAAATACTAAAATAAAGGAATATTTCTCCTACCCCACATTCCTTCACGGCACCTTTGTGTCACTTTAAATGTTTTGCAAACTCTAATTATAACAATTACTTTAAAAAGGTGTCTTCGCACCGCAAGCCAAAATATTAGGGAACGTGATTACACCCCTGTCCTCAGTCTCTCACTTCTTTTACGAGGCCTCATGAGCCAAAAGCTTCAAGACAAAACTTCAGAGACACAACCTCCACCTACACGCAGCTCCTCTGCTCCGATTTAACTCCGTGTGTACAAACGCGGATGGTGGAACGGGAGGGGAGCAGCACCAAGGTCTCCTACCCACAATTACCAGGAAATGGGAGAGCCTTTGACAGTGCCCAGTATCCTCCTCACAAGGGGTCTCATTTTCTCCCTTTACTTGTATTAACTAACTTAGTCTGTA
The DNA here is from genome assembly GCF_971803275.1 of Cyanistes caeruleus. Lineage (NCBI taxonomy): Eukaryota > Metazoa > Chordata > Aves > Passeriformes > Paridae > Cyanistes > Cyanistes caeruleus. The sequence goes on from NC_141707.1 coordinate 38,967,933, forward strand.
ATTAGAAAGCTGCAATTCCTGTGATAAAGCAACACGGCCTCTCTGCTCTTCACTTCTTCGCTCCCTGCATTATGCCACTTGTGTTACACCATTCATCTTTCTAATTAATTACATTTATTTAATGTATTTATTGATGTATAATCATCACAGAATTCTAGAATGGTTTGGGTTGGAAGAAACCTTGAAGTCCATCTCGTTCCCTTCCCCATGGGCAGGCAGGAACACCTTCCACCATCCCAGGCTGCTCCAAGCTCTGTCCAGCCTGGGTTTGGACACTTCCAGGGATGGGACATCTCCAAATTCTGGGTTCCCCCACCCTGCCCACGGGGAGCAGATTTGGTGATGGGAGCTCCACACCCGTGCCAGAGCCCAGGGAAGCCAAGGATGTCTTCAGAGGAGCGGTGCTGCAGGTCTGCAGACATTTAGGAGTTAATATGAATTTAACATCTTGTGAAGGCAGAACTGCATGCCCAGGAAAGAAGGGAAGGTAAAACTTTCCTTGGACCAGCCATGCCCATTCCCTCCTCACACACACATTGGATTTCACTGGTTGGATCAAGCTCTCAGTGCCTTGAGCTCCTTTTCTCCCCAAATAAGATTTGGAAAAACTAAAACCTGACAAAGAAAACATCCTCACAGTTTCCTAAAAATTCTATTTTCCGTTTTTCTAAATAAATCATTAAATACATCAGCATCATATTAAGCTCTAATCCCTTGCTAGACTCTGAGTCCCAGCAGGAGCTCTGCAGTGTTGTCACCACACTGCCCATCCCTGACCACACGGATTGGGAAGGGATGCCGCTCACACCATCCCACTGAATTCCCGCCGTTCCATCCTGGCTAAGAGCTATTTCCTCGGGTGCAAACAGGGGAGTGAGCAGATTTATACAGGCCTGTGTGGTCTGCACACAAATCACGAGCTGTGCTTTCCCTCCCTTCGATCATCCCACTCCCTCCCTTCAGGGTGTGCTCCCAGGATGGCACTGCCAGGGGGAGGATGGGCAGCAGGACCAGCAACACCTCACAGATCCCAATTCCATCAGCTGACATCGAGCTGCCATCGGCACCTGGAGCTCCCTCCCGCAGCAGGAGTGGGATGAATGAGCAGAGCCTTCCCTAATTCATGCACTCCCATCCTGTCAGGAGTGAAGCAGTTGATGCCTCCATTCATCTCCCTTTGCCTGGCAGTGTCAGGCTGCCCACAGAGCGTTCTGTTCACAGCTCCACGTGCACGGCTCACTGCTCTGCCCACACTGCTCACCTGCCCCTGGGGAGTGACAAAAAACTCTGGGCGTGCACATAATCACCCAAAGTCAAGGACAGCTCAAAACTTCACCGCTTTCTCCTGAAAATAGTATTAACCCCAAAATGTCTAGGGTCATCTCATGCGCTTTGGTAACTCTTGCTGTTTGGTAAAGAGTAAAAGTAGGGACTGACAGACCTCATGGACTGGGATCTTTTCTTAATTTTATCCTTTCTTGATTTCACCACATCTTTGGAATTGTCCCAGGCCAGGCTGGACAGGGCTTGGAGCAACCTGGGATAGTGGAAGGTTTCCCTGCCCACGGCAGGGGTGGAATTGGGCTTTAAGGCCCCCTCCAACCCAAACCAGTCTGGGATTTTTAACACTCTCTGATTCTATTACTCTCCCACACAGACCAGACAAGTATTTCTCTAAATATTTGCTTAGCATAAGGCCGAGGAATTTGTATCTCACACCTAGGAATAGGAAGCCAAGGTTGGAGACCTCCCAGATAATTGATAAATATCAGTGAAATCTGTTCCTCACGACAAGGTCACTGATGTAGATACTGAAATACCAATTAAAAGCCTCCAGAAATTTCATTTACAGGTTTATCCAGAACTCCTGTTTGTCTGGGAGCTAAAAATAAATAGGTTTGTTGACATTTATAGATAATGACTGCTTGAGTAGATAGAATTTCAGATCTGAAACATCTCAGCTTTACAGAGAGTGTCCTGGTACCATTACCTGCCACAATTTACACGGATATGTCATTTATGTCTCAGAAACAAAAATTGCATTTGGTAAAATCAATAGAAAGCAAACATAATATAGCCCATGCTAAAGGAAACATAATTACACAAAGCATTATTCAATTTTTAGTAAAACATAAGGGTTGTGATTGCAGCAGATTTTGCAAAGCATATGAAGCATAATCATTTAGCATTAGGTTAAGTTGGATTTTTACATATCTGAAGAAACAACACCAAGAGAAAAAAAAAAAACTTAGGAGTGATACATCCTCATTCATGCTGAACCAAAACTTCTAAATGTCTTAAACATTCTTTTAAATCATTTCTCCTCACTTGTTAATGGAGTTGCCAGGTCTTCCACCTCTTTACAGCAAGCCCTAATGATGGTTGGGTTGGAATTGAAGGGGAAGTGTTCAGCAATGCCATGACTCAGATTAAAAGTGGTTTCTCTTAACCAATTCCACTGCTTCCAGAGATGACCCTTTTGGAGAATATCATTATTTTATTATTCTTTTTTATTAACTGCTGTCTGAATAGCCTGCTCAGAATATAAAAGCCAAGCAACCCTTCCCTCTCCCTGTAACAATTAGCAGCCATGATAAAGCTCCAATTTCCAACTTAGTTAATTTAGCATGTCAAAAAGCAATCTTTGCCTGGTAATTTCAATGCACTGAATGTCACAGAAAGGCCAAGTGACAGATTGCTGCATTTCAGTCAGAACACTCATCCTACTAAAAATGTAATCACTGATGTTCAGATCTCATTTGATATGCACTGTACAATATTTGGGTTGGGGGCAGCCTTTGGCAACTTTTTTTGCCCCCCTCTCATACAATAAAAAATGAATTCACGTTGCATTCCGAGTTCTACCATCAGTTTTGATAATCACATGGACAGATAAGCCCAGACCACAATGCTTCAATGGAATTCTGAGTTTATAATGAATAATCTGGAATTTACTCCTCACTGAGCAGTTCTGAGTTCAGACTCAATCACTTTGCTGAGAACTGGAAGTCTGATTCCGAGTCACACTCAGGAGGCTGCAAAGTCCATCAGAAATAAATTTAAATCCTTTACCAATCATTAGCATGCCCTGTGTTTAATCACATCCCTAAAACTGCCTGAACTCCATCGTTGCAGGATGGAGAAGCTCCAGTTGGAAGCTGAATTTCAGGGCTCTGTCATGTGCCTCGTGCCCCATCTTCCAGCAAGCTTTTCATGAATCTATTTGTTACAAATTATTTTGATGTGAATTTTCAAATAGAAATTTATTTGTCTTCTTTCCCAAGAATAGTTTCATAACCTCACCGCATTCCAAATCTAAATAACACATATGCTCCATGTTTAACAAACTCCAGTTGGTGCTTCATATGTGTACTTTTCCTCTTTATTCCAAGGATATGGCTGCAGAGCACTGGGGATCAGGCACCAGCGTGGGTGAACGCTCTCTGAATCCCTGCTTTTCAATTGTCAGGCAGCAATTGACTGAAATTGGGGGGAAAATGATTGTTCTGACAGGCTTTGATAAGTCATTGGCTCCAAAACTTTCTCTTCCAAGTCTCCCGTGTCTATCAGATGCTCAGTCAGGCGTGGGGCATCTCCTTCTTGCAGTGCCCATCCTTGGTGTGCCATGGCACTCTGAGGTTGGTGACTTGAATTTACGCTTCAGGTGTGAGGGAATTTTGGACAAATGATTGATTTTTGCCCAAACTGAAGCTGCCCTAGATGGAGCTGTGTCAATGAATAAGGGAAAAGGAGCTACGCTGGAGGATGAAGAGTTACAGGAGTGAGGATCTAAGGCGCAGTCGTTTATGCAACAGCTTGTTCTAAACTCTTTTTAATATTTACACTAAATTCCAGGTCAGCTGAAGTGGTGGGCAGGAGATCAAGCCCTTGATGAGGCATTAACTGCATGTCCACACCTGTCCATGGGAAAGCAGCAGAGATCATCCGACTTCAGGCTCTGCTTTTCCCCTTCTTCCCCTTCCCAGCTTCCCCACGTGACCTGGCACACCTGGACAGCCCCACCAGAAAATTAATTAAGCATAAAGATGAGTCCTGGATGGAGGCAGGACTGCTCTGAGCCCCTAGACACCAATGTATGGAAAACAGCATTGGAAACACAGGTGTTTCCATCCCAGCCCTTATTAATCCCCTGAGGAAGGGCCTCCTGCACAGTATCAGATCATAAACAGTAATGAACACTTTAATTAATACAACCCCACTGCCAGGGAGAGATATATTTAAATTCAATAAATCATGGCTCTTCACAGGCAGTGCTGATGAAACCTGAAGACCAAAAAGGGTGGTCTCAATCCCCAAAATTACCTCAAACAAATTCTCTAGGTGCACCCAAATTCTGATACCTTTCAAACTGGTTTCTTAATACAGATCTCCTCATTCAGAGTCATTTTTATTCACAATAAAGAGTTCAAGGTTCAGGGGGAAGCAGTAAGAAAAAAGAGAGTGGAGGAATTTCCATAACACCCCAAGATTCACAGAGAAATGTTCTTAAGTAGGTTATTTCCAAGAGATAGCAGCCATAAATGCACATTATGTTTTATATTCTTTCTGGATGGGTAGAAGGAACTGCACCTCTAAGTAATAAGAAAAACTTTAGTTCATTAAACAAACCTTAAGGGGAAGAGCAAATGAGAAGTGTTTTATATTCAGTGTCATCAATTCAGCTGAAAACATGTTTGTACCACTCCATGAAATGAACGCTTTTTATAGCACCGTTCCTGCCAACGTTGCCTCATGAACATAATAAAATTAAACATGTAAAACCAACTCTGGAGATGGCAACAAATAAATTCCAGAGAAACAGTAACACACATTCCTAAACAAACAGTTTGTGGAATAAAAGGAGAAAAATAGGTAAAGTGAGGGAAGCATCGTGCAGGGAGTGGATTGAATTTATACAGAGGTCAGGGAAAGAGATTCTTCAGCCTTTCTTTTCCAATGTATTTCTGAAGCCCCAACATTACAGCATTGGCAGCACCACCCCAGACCACAAAAGTGATTAATTACAGACATTTCTGCACTTGATCCACTGGTGGAAGTTACCATGGAAGAAGGGTCAGCTCCATCCCCCAAATGTGGCCTCACACCACTGCTGAAGAAGTGACCCTGGTGGCCATGTGATCATGGACTCAGATGGAAAAGATCCTCAAACCATCTCTAAAGTCACATCCACAGAGCTTTTGAATCCCCCCCAGAAATGAGAACTCCACCACTGCCCTGAGCAGATGTTCCTTTTGGGAAGAAATTGTTCCCAATATCTACCCTGAGCTCCCCTGGCCCAGCCTGAGGCTGTTCCCCCTCCTCCTGTCCCTGTTCCCTGGGAGCAGAGCCTGACTCAGGGAGTTGTACAGAGCCAGAAATTCCCCCTGAGCCTCCTTTTCTCCAGGCTGAGCTCCCTCAGCCACTCCTGAATCTCCAGCCCCTTCCCAGGACAGGGATCCGTGTCCCAAGGACCACAGGCACCACACCGCAGCGGGATCACACCGTGCCAAGGACTCAGCCCGTCTGCCCATGGACATCCTGTCCATGCTGAAGGTGAGCACCCTCCCCAGATTCTCACATTGCTGCCTTCTATTCCTCAGCATCTCCAAACAATCCAGGTGAATAGGAGGATGCAGGAGGTGATTTAATTTTGGGGTTTTCTGTAGGTTGTTTTTGGGACGGAGCAAGCCCATCCCTGCCTTCATTCCCCTCCACTCCAAAGGCAGCAAAGACAAGGATTCTCCCGACTGCCACCCAGGGAACTCAAAACAGCTGAAAGGAGGCACACAAAGCACACAGAGCCCTCCAAAGTTATGCCACAGTCATCAAATACCAGAGGCGTTTGGAAACCACTATTGTGGCCCCGAGTAGGAGCAAACCTCTCCAAATAAGGAAGCATTTCTCCTCCAACGTGCAGGAATTGGCAGCTCCCCTGCTGGAGTTTATGTAAGATTCCTCAAACAGATCAGCCAACTAACAAATGTCAAAGAGCCTTCCTGGATTTTGGAGGGCAATGGCCAGACATGCATTGCAGGAGGGGATTCTGATGAGGTTTGGAGTTGGGAAATGAATTTCCACGTTGCCAGGATGGAGGAGAAGGAAGAGTCCAAATAATGAGCAACCAGTGATGAATTGATGAAGAAAGGCCGTGCTGCCACCTCAAAGTGTCCCCTCTCACATCCCCATACGGGTAATTTACAGAAAAGTGGGCATTTCCAGAAAAAGGGGGGGTCAGGATCCCATTACAGCAGTGTGCTGCTTGAAATCAAGAGGATCAAAAGCAACAAATACAAGATGCTACTGGGACAATATTAATATGGAGACAAAATATTCCAGAAGGGTCTCAGGGAGGTCAGACAACTTTATATTTTTTACACTTAGCTACAGCTACTTTTCTCAGAAGACTGACTACATAAATTCAGCTTCACTTTCCAGCAAAAGGCTGCAGGACAGCTTCCTAAAAACTTACTGGAGAGGAGGTCTTAAAACCAGGCTATCCTGGTTAACCAAGACAAGATATGGCAAGTGCTTAGCAACACTCTTTCCCAATTTTTTTAACCTCCACCAGCCTCCCACGGAGAATGACAAGGAGTTATTACCTCCTGACAATGAGCTCTTTCTTCTGCTTCTTGTCCCATTAGGCCCTGATCTCTGCTGCTTCTGCACAGAAGGTGGTTTGAATATCTAAATACCTAAAAGACGTGATTGTGTGCACAAAAGGCTCTTCAGAGCAGGGAGGATTTGGGGTTACTGCACACAAAAATCTCAGAATAAAGGGCCCAGCTTGTTTTGCCTCTGAAGTGTTCAGCGTTTCAGATCTCAGAGCCACGGTGGCACTGAAAAATTTAGGGTTTATTATTTCTTCATTTATTAAGCTGCCTATCAGAACCAGTGAAGTCTATACTTGCATTCACTTAGGTATTTTCATTTTCTGAACAGCAAGTAAAAATAAACAACAAACGACTGACACAGTTCAATAAAGCAAAAAGCAAATCCAGTTTTGTGGGATTTGAAGGCGCATCTATTGCTCTTTTACCTTAATATACAGAGCAAGAAACACAGAGCCCAGATCAGCATCTGTTTCACTGCCACAACTCAGCTCTAAATAAATATTCACACACAGACAGCAAATTAAAAAGGACCCAAAGCCAATCAGCTGTTTGGGGGTGCTGAATAAAAGAGGCTTTGATCCATGGTCACAGAGGAAAGGTAATATGGAATTTTAGCAGGGTTTGAAGGGACTAAACAGAGCAGTGAAATAAGGAATACGTTAATTCTGCTTTTCCCGCACCATGCATAAAGACAAACAGCTGATGCCAGGAGAGGGAAGGGCAAAACACATCTGGGAAGACACATGGAAAGGGATTTTTCTTGCCTCCTTCTCTGCAAGCTCCGCTCTGGTTTGATCATCCCTTCCACCAGCATGAGCTCAGGCCCAAGCTCTTTTATGTGGACAATTAATAACTCTTATCATCACTTGATTTATCTCTCTTTAACATGTGTGCATCACATGGAGATGGACTGGGTGAGTTATTACCTTGTGGAGCCAAGAAAAGAATTTTGTTTTTACTGTCCTGAAGTTCTGTTTCCTCACTTGAATAAGAAATACCGCAGATCTATATTTCAAGAGGGACACAAGCAATGTCTTTGCCTAAACACATGCCTGATTTATTATTCAGATTTATAACTGTACTTTCTTCAGTGTTTGAGTTACACATTTTTTCTCTGCTGAAAAACAAGGATTAAATCCTAACCACAATGCCTTGATTTAAGCTTAATTTTCCCATGTACCATTTTCCTGCCTCTTGCAACTCTGAGGTTCCATGACTAAGTTCTTCCTGCTGCCACAAACTGATTTTTCAAACACAAGATTTCTCTTGTTTGGCCCGTGCATGGAATACCACAAAATCCAATCATAGTGTCTGCATTGAGTAAATCTTTGTTTAAATCCAGCTACGGAGGCTCAGGGCGCCCTTTTCCTCCACAGCTCGCTGGAGACAGCTCTGAGGGAGGCACAGAACAACAGGATTCTTCCAAGGACATTTCTGAACCAGCCCCAGAAAAGGGGCACTGAGCAAACAGACTTCCACAGTTCAGCATTCAGCTCTGGAGTTACATTTTATGAAAAATAACTCCCAATATAACACAATCAATCATTGCATTGCACAGAGGAGTTTTCAATCTAAAAGTGTCTTTTCTGTACGACTGACAAGGATAAATAGGAGAAAATCTCTGATACCTTTTCACTCTCATCACCCTGAATATTCACCTTTGTCTTCAAGTCCAGAGCCAGCTGAACACAGAGAAATTAAGCCAAGGAGATCTGAGCCATAATTCTCCTTCCATGGCTGTGGCAAATCCATGGACTCTTGTTTATTGATTCACAGCTGCTGATGAATGTGAATGGCCACACCATGAAGGTTTCTGCAGCTCTACATCCAGGCTGGGGTTAGGCATCCCAAGACCAGATAAAAATGCAAGAGTAGGAGCCCTACATTAAATTTATCAGCGTTATTCTCTATCTCAACAGCAGCAGCTGTAGCCGGCAGCGGTTTCATTCCAATTTGTGTCCACGAGGTATCGGCATTTCAGAGTCACCCTGACATCCTGGGAAATTTTCATTGCCAGGTAAAACTCAGATAAAACTGAGAATATCACAACAGCAATGCCCAGGGATCCCTGAAATTTAATATTTTTCCAAGCTGAAGGAGTGGCAGTCAGTCTCCCCCTGAGGGTCCCAGAACAAACTGATCTTTCCCAGCCCACACAAATTTCCACCCTCGCTGGAAACTCTTCCTCCTTCCACACCAAGTTCCTCTCCCAGGTTGTGCCAGGAGAGGTTTAGATTGGATACTAGGAAAAAAGTTGTTCACTGAAGTCGTGGTCAGGGACGGAGGGCTTGTGCCAAAGGTTGGGCTCGATGATCTTGGGGGTCTGCTCTAACCTTAATGATTCTGTGATTCTGACAGGGTCTGCACAGATTCCAGAAAGACACCAAATTAAACCTCAGCCTGAAGGAGCCTGAGGAAAGGCAGTCAAGTTATTGATTATACTCAGCTGCAGAACACTCTTTTTCAGCCAAAATTTGTCTGTGAGAGGGCAGAAGACAAAAGCTTTTGAAACCCACCCTCCCTTGCTGAATTAAATCTATTCCCTCAGGGCATTTGCTCCACCAGATATAAAGATATATTTTCATTGCAGTCAAGATTTAGCCTTTTCCAGACTTTATTTCCCATCCAGTCAAACTGATCTGCAATGATTAATAAGCAGTAAAACAATTTAAGAACAAAGAATAAAAGTGTACTTAAAGTTAAGCCCAAATGTAGAATTAGAGACGGTGCTTGTATCTGTTAACTTAGGAATTAATCTGAGCCTAAAGAAAAGCCCACGGTAAGTTTAATACTTCAACTGAAGTTTCAGAGAAGCAGAAACAGCCAATCCAACATATTCCATGGTGCCTCTCTCCTATGGACACAGCTTCCAACATGAACCTGGTGCACAAATGGGGAAATTACAGCAAACTGGGTTTTCTTTAGGAGTATTTCTCTACCAAGTTACTTTTAAATGAGATGTTTTGATGTTTCCCACAGACGTGGAGCATATGGGAATCAAGAAAGTATTAAAAAGTGAACAGAAACCCTGCTAATGAAAGATATAAAACATATAAAGCTCCTCTGAGCTACAGTAACCTTGTGGCTACATGAGCTGCTGGATAAACAGAGCAACCCAGATAAAGAAGAGCTGGAGAGGGATTAATTAAATCAGAAGCAATAAAGACATATTAAAAAGATTTCTAGGAAGAATAAATCAAATCACAAATACATTATTATGGGGTCAGCAGTGCTATGATGGGAAGGATCTCTGTGCTGGTCCCTCCTTGCTTATTACCCAGGTAATCAGATGGGTCACAGGACTGCAGCATCCCAGTGACTCCCAGCTGCCCAGGCTGGTCCTTCCTAATGCCCTTCTAGATAAAAAAAATGATCATTTCTCGAGGATTAAAAGCACACAATACCCTATAAAAAGACCAGAATCTTTCCTAACCCCTCCTAAGACAGGTGGATATTATCAGAGCATCTTCCCTGGAAACTTTCATTTGTTTGCAAGTCAAAGTCTTGAAAGAATTTCTGACATTCCCAGTGAAAAGACCTCAAGTCAAGTCTTGGATCAGCAATTTAATTCAGCTTGTTTTGTTGTCTCAGTTGTTTGTTCAGTGTTTATTGCCAGGCTTTGTTTTCCTGTCACCTCCATACCCACTCCACTGCCCTTGTTTATCACGTGGCTTTCTACACTCTCATAATCCTCTGAGCTTCCTTTCAAGTACCTTGGAAAAAAAAGATAAATCACAGTATGAGTTCATGAAACAATGTATGAATAAGTCATTTCCTCCTTTAAATACACCTCTGAGTAAATGATCCAGAGACTTTTCAAGAACCATTTACATAACAGTCGCTGATACAGGCTTCAAATTTTCATGTCAATCTCAGGATGGCATTTTAAATCACCCCATTTTCCTAAACGAGGTGAGAGAATTTTAAGAACAGATTTTGCCCACTTCTAGACCCCTTCTTTTAGACCCAAATCTTTAAATGGTGAATTCTGCTCATCCTTCTTCGTTTGGGGTAGTGCAGAAATGTCAGAAGTGCTCTGGATGTATAACCTATAATCCAAACACAGTTGGGTGCTACTTCAAATACATTTTCTTTTGCAACTACAAATGCCATAAATTTCAGCAACTGTCAATCCCACTTCACAGCCTGCAGCTTGAAAATAAAATTTGGAGGCTTTGCTAGATGTGAGTAACCATCAACTGCAGTATTACTGGGAAGACACCTATGAATCACAAGATGCTCAACTAGTTGCAAATAAATTTAGGTAATTTCCAGGCATAATTCACAGACAAGTAAACAAGAGAGTGGAATTTGGCTTCTGCGTGGATTTCTGAATCCATCCTTCCTTGGGCTCAGAAACCAAGAACAGGCTCAAAGGTGAGTCTCTCAAATCTTGTTGGAGTTGGGAGAGCAGTGAGGAAGGTGGGGGTCAGGCTCTGCTCCCAGGGAACAAGTGACAGGAAGGGGAAACGGCCTCAGGTTATGCCAGAAGAGGTTTAGGTTGGATATTAGGAATTTCTTCCCAAAAGGCTCACCTGCCCAGGGCATGGGGGAGGTCCCCATCCCTACAAGGACCTAACACCCATGTGCATGTGGCACTTGGGGACATGGGTCAGCGGTGGCCTTGGCAGTGCTGGGGAGGGGCTGGGCCTAAGAGATCTAAGAGGGCTTTTCCAGCCTAAATGACTCCGTGACTATTCCAGAGAAGTTTCTGGACATGACTCCTGCAGCAGCATGATTGCTCTGAAGGCACCAAGGGCCAGGTGGGAATTGATAAACTGGAGCATCAAGGGGATCATCACAAGCTCCATGTGCTGCTCCAGTGTTCCCTTGGGAACCTTTCCTTGGCCTCAGGATGGAGCAGGGCTCTGCTGAGCTTCCCTTTCCCTGGGATTACATGGATGGACTCAAGGACTTCTCTGCCAGCCTGAGAATGGGAAGCCAGTGCTCAGATGAGCTTCTCTTGGAATGTCTTTGCACTCAGAGGTCTTGGAGCACGAATGAAGGGCAGAGATGGAGATTGGGATCTCTGGAGCAGTGGGAACCTCTCTGGGACCGGCCTCTACATCCACAACACTCCTGATTAATTTTTGTGCTGAGCCAGGAATTTGGGCAACGGAGGGATAAAAGAGCTCATCCACAGCAGTTGGCACCTTTGTTTGAGTGACCTGAAAGAACCCAGGGGTTGGGAGCCATCAATTCCCAAAGGTACTGCCACATTTCTTTTTTTGGCTCCGAGTCCGAATGCCAAAACCCAGGGCAGTTGACTTTGATGTGCCCCACTCCCAGACAGCAGAGGCAGCAGTTGTGACCCCGAGAGACTCCCAGCCACAGAAAAACCCATTCTTCAAGTTCACTGGAGAGGTCACAGCCTCGGAGGTGCAAAATCCAAAAACACAACGTGATTTAAAGCAGAGCTGGAGAAGACAAAGCAGCCGGGGGAAGGGAAGTGGCAGGAAGGCTGACTCCAGGCAGAGGCGGAAAAAGGACATGGAAAAGGCAATGGAAGTTCACAAAGGGAGTCTGCAAAGAGTCAGGGGGTGAGGAGCTGTGACCCTCTCCCAGCTGAGCACTGGGCCAGCCCAGCCTGTGAAAGCAGAGCTGCAATCCATCATTTTTATCAGCAGCTATTCCATGCAGAGCTCAGTCACCCCCACACTGGGTAACAAGCTCCGGGAGGATTTCTCAGACAACCTACAAGCACCAGGCTGAGGAGAAGGACAGCACTGCCAGAGGAGAGGGAATTAAGAAAGATGATGTGAAAATTGGGAGAAGAGAAAGCCGGTGTCAAAACCAGCAGAAATCAGATCCTAAGTGCCTTTTTCTGGTAGAAATCATGATTTTATCCAACTTCAACAGGTAGTGGTGCCAACTGTGTTGCACAATAAACACTGGAGAAGAGGCTTTGGAGAACACATCCGTCACCACGACGTGACATGTTAGTGCTGCCTGCTTCCCAGAGTGAGAACAAACAGCAAAATCCAACTCCTAATGAAGTCAAACAACCCAAAAAGGAAAAGAGCAAAAGGAAACACTCTGTCTGTCTCTCTCCCCCATCACCAAACACATTAGCAAAATGGAGTGTTCATGATTAATTCACATTTCTTTCCCACCGTCTCTCCTGCTAGAGCAGCATAAAATCCAGCTCATTGTTGCTGCTCTCTGAAGATGCAGGAGCTCCGTGGCATCTCTAGCAGAGCTCTGGAGCTCTCCCGGCACACTCCAGGATGTCTGCAGGGCTTTTACCTGTTTGGTGACAACTGCAGAGTGTGTCAGTGCCAGGAGGGGGATTTGTCACAGCTCTGCAAAGAGCCCAGCGCTCGCAGCCCCCGCTGCGCCTCGGCCGACACGGAATTCTACAGCATCGCATTATTTTAGGGCTCAAGGCACAGAAATCAGGCCATAAAAACACAGAGGGTGGAGATCTTTACAGCTCTGAGATGGGCACCATGGCTGGATAGAGAGATAATTAGAAGTTAGTGACAATTTGCACAATGTACAAGGAGAAAAAGGCCTTTCTTTTAAAAAGAAGAAAGCCAAAAACGCTTCGACTCTACTACACTTCATAAAAGCCAGCTTTTTTGAAGCTATTTCAATTAAACCCAGCAAACTCTTCAAAAATCTTTCAGATTGTTCCAGATCTCACCTGACTCTGTTCTACATTTTCAGGCAAGGGGAAAAAAAAAATAAAAAAAAAAAAGTTATTTTACTTTGAAAATCTACATAATTAAAACCAGCACTGTCTTCTGATTGATAAAGTTTCAAGTGACAGCTTTGCAGCAAGCTGCCTCCCACACAGAAGCAATTTGTAAAAGCCTTTCAGAGTTTTATGTAACTGAAAAATCCGAGTTGCTTTCATCCAGGTCTTTCTTTCCAGCCCCAGTTTGAAAGTGGCTGCAAGGAACTGAAACAAATAGATGCCTGAATATAAGATTAATTTAGGGACCCCTCATTTTGTCTAATGATCAGGCACTGACCCACAGCAAAGTCTTTTTCTTGTTGCTCTGTTCTGTTCAGCAAATTTTGAAACAATTTTATCTTTAAAGACCAACTTAAACCTAATTTTTCAAGCACAACTGGTCAAACAACACATTTTCCACCAGCTCAAATGGGCTTAAGTTCCCATGAGAGCAAAGCCAAAAGGAACCGAAACAGCAAAGAAATAGAAGATGAAATTAATTTGTTCCCTGGGCTGGTGAATACAAATCTGTGTTTGTTTTTTCAGCCATGCAGCACCTTCAGCACTAGAGGGAGTACCCAAAAAAGCTTCATCAAAACTTAGCAAAATCTGAGCAGGAGTTATAAAACTCTCATCTGAATCCACGTATTCGCTGAGATTTTGAAAGCTGGCAGGGATAGGACAATTAATTCCATATAAATTTGCCGGGTGGTTTGTAAGAATTGTAGCTCTTGGGAAATAATCTAAACCTCAAGTTCCTCGCCTGGATACAGGTATCAGCCTCCCCAAGCATATCAAGAGCTTTTAAGGTGAAAAAATACACTTTTTTACCTTAAAAAAGGCAATGCATTTTCAAAAGAAAAATTAAAAAAAAATTAAAAAAAATAATGCAAAGTAGCTGAATCAATGTTGGCCCAATACAGTTCAGGAATACAAAATTTTTGTTAAATGCAAACATCATTAGTGGGTTGTTTTTTTTCTAATTAACTGATCTAGTTCTTAAAACCAAATAATTGTAACATTTACGGGCCAGCCACTGTAATGTCCCACAAATGCAGTAGAAACTGAGTGAAAACGCTGAGTATTGAAAGATGAGAGAACAAAGGTGTCAAAAAGAGTAAAATAATGAGAAAATTTAAAGATATTTCTATTTCAGCACTGGTAGATAGGGCCAGTTAATTATCTTAATGCTCTAAAATTATTGCCAGCCATTTCATAAAATTCTCAATAACTGCATTTTCTATCAGCACAAACATGAATTCTCATTTCCTTTGTATTTTAATGGTTCAACAGAAACAGGCTAAAGTGAATTCATATATTAGATGAATAATAAAAGTCCAGCAGAAGCAGAGCAGCCCATAGGTCATATTTGGGGTTGTATTTTGCCTTTCCTTTGTGATAAAGAACCAGAACCCAATTTTGACTCCCAGGAAGTCAGATTACAACACAATGGACGGGTTAGGGAAAAAAAGAAGCAAACCAAAAGCCAGCTCTACAAATCAGCAAACAGTCAAGCAAATCCACAGGACAAAGATTTGGGGCTCATGAAATAAACCTCTCTTAGTTTCCAGTTTTGGTACAAAGTGAGAAACCAGAGGTTCAGAGATCAGCCGCAGCTGTGAGACCTCTGGAGGAGCCTGCTCCAAACACCTGCTCCAGGCAGAGCCAGATCAATCCCTGCTCATCCCCCTGCTCCCTTCCCACGGTGTTTAAAGGTTTGGGATGTTCTCATCCCCAGGGCCCTGCAGCCAGGGCTGACCTGGAGCTGCACATCCCATCGGCTCCTGCTCCTTCATCACCAGCAGATCCAGCACAGCACCCCCCTAAACCAGCTCAGCTCAGGGAGAAAACACCCCTGAACTATCCCAAATACTCTCCAGGAGTCTCCCACATGGCTCCCAACCCAAACAGCTGCCCTGGCAGCTCTGGTTAAGGTCACCCACTGGAATTCTGAGCGCTCCTCCAGCTGCTGTGAGAAACCTTGGTGCCCCTGCTGCTCTGCCCCGTGTGCTTTCCATCTCCAAATCCTCCAGCCCAGCCCCTCCCAGGCAGCTCCCCCTCACAGCTCTGACCATCAGCTGTTCCTTGGAGCATAAATTCCTCTCTCCTCACAGAATCCTGGAAGGATTTCTGTCTCATCCCACCCCTGCCATGCCCAGGACACCTTCCACTATCCCAGGTTGCTCCAAGCCCCATCCAGCCTGGCCTTGGGCACTCCCAGGGATCCAGGGACAGACACAGCTGCTCTGGGAAATCCATTCCAGCCAGGAATTCCCAATTCCCAATATCCCATCCATCCCTGCCCTCTGGCACTGGGAGCCATTCCCTGGCTCCTGTCCCTCCATCCCTTGTCCCCAGTCCCTCTCCAGCTCTCCTGGAGCCCCTTCAGGCCCTGCAAGGCTTCTGGTGTCAAACTCCATTCCCAAACACTTGAACCACCCTGTTAATCCACAAATTCCTGACGAGAAAGGAAGGACACAGATCTTTCCCACTGGTTCCCTGCCCTAAAGACAATCTTTAGCTGCAACTCTGAAGAGTTTTGTTTCCTACAGACAGTGACAGCAGCCTGTGAGTGATGGGTGAAAACCCTCAAGACAGCATACCCTGAATACCCTTTGCCAGGCACATTTGGATGATTTGCTTCTTCAGTCAGATTTTTCTCTTTTGTTCCAGCTCTGTTGTGATCTTTCAACATCCAAGTATTACTTAATTCAGGAGTTTGTCACATAAAAACCATTTTTATTCTTCTTTAGAGGAGGTTTTCATGAGAGATTTGTTCTTCCTGGGGAATATTCTTAATAGAAAAAAAAATATTAACGGTATTTTGCAAACCAGAGTGCTAAATACTTATTAAACCATATTAACCATATTTTTTTTTGCTAGTTCCTTGCAAACAGAACTTGCTTCTTTAACCCTACCATTAAAAGAAGAAGTAACCACTGCCAGAAAAAAAGGGAGAAATTTTGCCTCTCCTCCCGTATAATTTTATCCTGAATATTGTTGTGTGTGACCCCTTCAAAGGGTGAGCATGGAAAAAGAAAATATTTGTGTGGTGGCGATGGCCTCATCTCTCTGAGGCACTTGCCACTCCAGCTGCAGGGATAAATCTCCTGTTACAGATAGATTGTGGCTGCAGAGCAGCCAAAATGGAATGTTAATTTAGGCTCAGCCATGCTAAAGCCAGGCAGGGCTCGGGGCATTCTTGGGGAAAACAAGGTCTCCACAAAAACCTGGCTCTGAGAAAGGCCCTGGCGGAATATTTTGAATTTCTAATGTCTCTGATTAGCTTGAGTCTGAGAGCTGAGAGAGAAAACATCACCCTTGGAAAATGCTTTCACTATTTTGTCCTTGTTTCCTGCTGCCTTTTGACACCTGCTTTCCTGCAGGCTCAGACTTCTGAGTTTTCCAGAATTTTCTTCCATTGTCTTTATCTCCTCAAAGAGTTATTTGGTTCTTCCAACCCCAGCAAAGGCGTTTTCCCATTATTCAGATTCCTACCCATCCATCTGTGGGATGATGGGGATAGACCAAAGATTGGATCTTCCACATCCAACAATTTAACTCCATGGCTGTTCCCAAAACACCACACATCCAGCCCACCACTGTTTCTCTTGGATTCAAGCAAATTTCTGTGGGTTAAGGACCCAACCATCTCACCCAGCCCAAAGTAAGTCCCTGCAGGGTTTTTGGCCAAACTGGAGGTTAAACTACAGTAACACAATGCCTGAGCCCTCAGAAGTCATGAAAATTATTCCAAATTAAGCCAAAAAATAAAAGGAAAAAATAACTTTATCAACAGCTCTAAAAAGAAATCCAGTGTCAAAATGAACTCCTGATGTTCTCCTGACATCCAGCATCAAGGGGGGGAAGGCAGGGAGAAGGAAAATCTGCTCAGCCTCGATATTTTCACTGCTGGTGCTCCCCAACAGCTCCGAGCTGTTGTGTTTCTGTGGAGAATTTGCTCTCCCTGAATAGCATCTCCCACTGCAATTCCAGATGCAGAAGGCAGGGCCAAGCCTGTTCCAGGAGATCATTTCTCATGTTCTTATCAATTTTCATACACAAACCCAAAGCAGCTGTTCCTTGTCCACCAGAAGAGGCAGCCAGAGAAAGCTCAGGACGCAGGGCATGCTCCTGGACACGACTCCAAACCATCAGGGAAAAAATACTGAACCTCCTCTGCCATCCTCCAAACCTCTCTGCAATCAGGGATTTCATCAACAGAGGTAAAACTGCCTCTGACTTTCAATCAGATGCTCACAGGCGCTTTTGAGAACCTTCTGTTCATCAAAAACCTGGAAAACTTCATCCACCCGAGGCCGTGCCCACATGAAAAGTTGAGATGTTCCAGACTAAAATGAGATAATTTAAATTTTTGGTGAATTTTGAGAGTGTAAGGACTAACTCAGGCTATATGGACCTCAGAAATCATTCACTTCTCCTCACAGAAGTCAGGACCAAAACCACTATGAATTTATGTTCTCCATAAGTTTTCCAGGATAAATGGGATGAATTTGGCCAGCTGGATCAAACCCTGAGACGGGCTCTGAGCAGCACCACGATATCTGGGCACTGAACACTGTGAGGAACAAGAGGAAAAACCCAAAACTAAAATACTTTTTAAATCACTTGTATCAATAAGAGCCTTTGCTGTCAGGTTATAGACAGAGAACACCCTTGTTGTCACTCAGCTGTTACAGAACTCCAACTAAGCACTGTTAATTATCTAATATCGAGCCACTTCTACTTCAAAGTAATTTTCCATCCTATTAGTTTTTATATCAGAAGTCATGCAGAACTGACTCTATTTATCTTTTGCTCTCTGGTATAAGTTAAAGTTTCTTAAAGCGCAGACCTGAATAAAATCTTAATATCCCTCTTAATTTGTCACCCATCTGAAAACTGAACTTGAAATAGTTTGCAGAATCTCTTCCACACAGGTCTTTTGTTTTAATTGAACTTTTCTTTTTCCCACAGGAAAGCTAATTTAGTATGACTTGCCACTATGAAAATTGAAATTCTTGGGCTAATTAATTTTTGTACCTGAAAGTGAATATGACCTTTTTTTCTCCCCAGTTTTTAATACCTCCCTCTAAAAACTTCAATCCTTGGCATGTAAAAACCAAAGGAGAGATAGAAAAGTTTTCAGGAATTAAAAAAACTTTACAGGATTTAGAAGGTTTAATAGGGATTACTTTGCAGGGTGATAGAAATTGTTCATCTCTACAAAGCCAGTAGCTGAAATATAAAATCTGGAGGCAATGGGAGCTTCCATTATAGAACTTAGGCATGGTGGGACAGGAACACGCGAAGTTTCCAACCTCATTTCCCTGAGTAAAAATCAGGAGACACGTTAAAAGTGATTTTCATAGGCAGAGATGAGATACACTGGTTGTATTGGTTGATAAATCCCTAAGAGCTAAAAGAAACAACTTTCCTGTACTTGCACCTCGAAGGGGTGAAGCTCATCCCAGGAGATGACTTCAAGCTCCAGGGCTGCTGTTGACACTGGGCTTCAACACCAAAATGATTTTATTGCATCAGGCTGGGCCTTAGATATTTTTCTGTTATTTTATTTCATCTACTGCTTTCTATATTAAGTATTTCCCCACCAAAATAACCCAAGTATTTTACACCAAACACTACAGATCCTCCTGATGCCCATCTCTGTAGCCCATTCCTGACTCTGGATTTTTCCCTGCTAATACAACAAAACCTCACTGACTTGTATTTGCCAACAGCAGAGTTAAGAGCAATTTCAACAAGCTGAAGTAATAAATTGAAGCCACTTACATCACCTGTACAAATGGTTCTGTGCAGTGTCCAGAACACAGAAGAGGTGACGTTTCTCATCCAGGTGGGACTGGAGCAGGGCTGGAGGGCATTCCCCACAAAATTCCCAGCAGGATTTACCTCCCCACTTGGCTTTCCCTAACAAACCAGCCAAAACCCTACCAAAGCCATCTAGGGCTGGGGTAAACCCCAGGGCAGAAGGCAATTGGAGGAAAGTCTGATGAGGAGCAGCTGAGGGTTTTTAGCCTGGGGTAAATGAGGCTCATTGGGGACTCTATTTTCTCCCAACAACAACTTTCCTTCAACTGTGTTTTTCAACATCTCTTGACAGGAGGGTTCTGTCAGCTGGGGTTCAGGCTCTGCTCGCAGGGGACAAGGGATAGGACGAGAGGAAATGGCCTTGAGTTGCACTAGAGGAGGTTTAGGTTCAATATTGGGAAGATTTCTCCTCCAAAAGGGCGACCAAACCTTGTCACAGCTGCCCAAGGCAGTGGGGGAGTCCCCACCCACGCAGGGACTTCAAAGCCACGTGGATGTGGCACTTGGGGACATGGGGCAGTGGTGGCCTTGGCAGTGCTGGAGAGTGGTTGGACTGGATGGGCTCAGAGGCTTTTCCAGGCTTTGTGATCCCAGGATTCTGTGTAAAGCACACAGCGTTTCCCCACGTCTCCAGCTGCGCCGTGTCCCTCACTGACGGATGCACCTCATAAGCTGCAGAACAGTTGTTTTCTTTCCCATGCACAGCCCTGGAAGCAGAAAACCACTGTTTTCTCTGTTCCCTTTCCTTTTTGCCCTTGTACATCTTTCCACACCACTGATGATGTGGCTGAAATCTTTCAAAGAATTAATCTGAGACTCCAGAGGAGACAAAGCAGCACCTGCTGAATGCATGACGGCAGCACTGGGCTGGGGATCAGCTCCTTTCCCTGCCTCTTATTCCTCGAGCCTTTCAAACCACCAAACCTTCATCCTTCAGGTGCTGAGAGTATTTGTGGAAACCCAGACTGTGAGACGGGCACATCCAACACCGCGTGGGTCAGACGCCGCAGTTATTTGTGTCCAATCTCACACAGATCTCCAAGGATAAAAGTTTAAGCCTCATATTTTCTGAGTCATCACCGGTTATTTGAACCTTTTGAACCTTCAGGGATGAGGGCTGATGTGAGTCAGGTGGGGTAGCTCTGTTCCACAGGGTGAGACGGAGAAATTCCTTGTGGACACATTGTCACTCCGGAGCAGACCCGGAAGGCGATGGGAACAAGGCGTGACAGCAACACCCTCCACAGGCTTAGTTCCCCTGGAAAAAGCTAAATTAAAGGAGGAGCAGGTGTCTGCTAAGTCTGGGCTTGCAGTTCCTTTGGGTACGTGGGGAAGTGTCAGCACTCCAGCTCTGTCTGGGAACACGGGCTTGAAAAGGAGCGCGATCCTCAGGACGTGCCCCAACCCCTCCAAGCACAGCCTGCCCTCCATCCCCGCCTTTGGGGGCCCCTTTGCACTGGCACAGAACCCAGAGAGACACCCCAAGCACCCCCACAAACCAGTGCTGATTCCCAGCGATGCAAACCACTCCCCAAACCCATTTTTTAAACCTTTTTCCCAGTCTGGGAGATGCGCTTTTCCATTGGAGCACATACCTGGCAAAGACGCCGAGCAGGATATTTTTGCAGCTCGGGATGTTTGAGGCAGCAGCAGATAAATATGACTTTTTCAACTCTAATCCTCATGCTATAAAATGAACATTTCACACATTCAGGCCTTAGGGAAAGAAATGCCACGTTTTATCTGAGTACCCTATAAAAGGAGCTGTACATGAAGCTCCTCATCATCTGCACACCCCAAGCAACCTTCATTGGTTCCCCTTCCACTTGAGCCATTCACCCATAAATTATCACCTTTCTCAATCATTTTTTCTGTAGCAGGAAACATCTTTCTGAATCCAAGTATGATGAACACAATACTGTATGAAATAATGAAGTTTATGCTTATTAAATTAATCCAAATTCACTCTTCATGGATGTCCAGGCTAAAAGAAAACTTTCAAGACATGACAGGAAATGCAGATAATTAATAAAAATGGTCAGGGAAGTTTTGGATTTATTTTTTTCTGTTAAGGAATGACCTCTCCAGCACCAGGGGAACCTCACAGGATCTGTGAGCTCACGCTGGAGCACATCCATAACAAAACCTGCAGCTGTTTTCCTGGATTCTGTTGCGAAAACAGACTTTTGGCAAAACATTATTATTTTGGAACTTTGCAAGGACATTTCACAATGCAGGTATTTTTACTTAAATGCAGGTAATTTTACTTAAATATTACAAAAAGGTGTCTTTGTCTTGGAGATTTAGTTTCCCAGAGACATCCATCAAGCACCACATCAGCTGTCAAACATAAATCAATTAACCTCTGCTGAGCAATTCTTTTTAATTACTCGAAAAGAAAAACCTTTAGAGGTAAACCTTTTTTAGGGTTTTTAATAAGACATTATTTTGCTGTTTATGTTGGTCTGGATCCTGGTGGTTTGTAAGTGTGGTTTTTTGCCCTTATAAATAACCAGTAATAAACAGACACCCATAATTCAGGGCCAGCCCAGGATCTGTCACTGCTCTGCCTGAGCAATATTTTAAAATGCACCAGAGTGATGCTTCTGTTCTTTTCCGACCTGCAAGGGGAAGAAGTGACACCTAAGGCTATGTCTACATTATTTATACCACTTTGATAGATTAAATCTTTACCACGAGGCTGAGCTTTTCAAACATGCCTGAAAATGTTTAAAGATTCCACAGGTGCTCTTCCCGAGTGCAAACAAAGGCTTCTCTTTGTAGTGCGAAAACAAAATTAAAATGGAACAAAACCCCTGGGAGCCGTGGGTGGTGCTTAGAACAAATCCTTGACTGGACATGTTGGATTTGTTTATTTTTAACTCAAATATTTTTGGAACTCAGCAGAGCAATACCTGTATAGATATGGGGTGGGTGGGATGCACCATGTCCCCGAGGGCCACATCCAGGCACCTCTTGAACACTTCCAGAGGTGCTGACTCCACCACCTCCCTGGGAATATTATTCCAGTGTCTGACCAAAGGGAATGTTTGTTTTTCCTGATATCTGATCTGAACCCGGCCTGGTGAAACTTAAGGCCCTTTTTACTTGTCCCTTCACCTGAGACAAGTGAAGAGGTTGACCCTCCTCCACCTTCCTGTCAGGGTTGTAGAGATCAGTGATGCTCCCCCTGAGCCTCTCCTTCTCCAGAAAACCACTGACACCGACTTGGTTCCTAATTCTTAAACTGTTTAATAATTTCCAAATTTGGAGGCAGGCAAGAATTAAAAGATTAAAACCTCTAAACCACATCTGAGTCTGCCATTAGGGTTAGAAGAGTCTGAAACGAATTCTGTGCTAATTGGCTCCCCAAAATATGACGGAATTAATGAGACAGTTTGGTCCTTGGCTTTGCAGCTGGAGAAAGATGTTGAGTTTCTTTAAGATCAGTAGCAGCTCAAGCAGAAGAAGATCTGAAAATATTCTTTATTTTGATCACCAGAAGCTAACGATGGCCACTGGATTTTCATTCCCTATGTCTCCATGAGAAGAACAAAAAGCCAGAATTTTGGGCCTCACTTCAGCCTAAAATTGCTTAAAAATGTGCCTTCTGAAATAGATGTCTTCCTTCTAATTCCCAAAGAGTTCACAATTGTATTTTTAGAAAGGCAATTTGGAATTTAACAAATACAGATACTTGAAAATGTCTCTGTGCTTTCCTACTTTCACAAAAAGACATTAAGGTCATATATTTTTTTCCGGAGTGGAGATGGCTTTGGGGTGGATGTAACCATGGCTACCCCACTCGGAATCAAACCAGACTGCTGAATTTGGAAGTCACTGAAATGTACAGAATGCACATGATTTGATCCACAATAATTGTGACTCAGATTTATGGAAAAACGGTTCTATTCCCAAATATTTTTGGTTGCTATTCCCAAATAGGGAAGAGGAGAGACCAAATTCATCCATGGGTCTCTTAGTCCATTTTGTAGCAGCCACTCCAATGTTGCTGTCACCCTCAACCCTAATTTTTGTTTGAATTGAGGTTCTCCTGACCTGTCCTACAGGAAACAGCCTCGAGCTGCACCAGGGGAGGTTCAGGTTGGACATCAGGAGGAATTTCTTCATGGAAAGGGCTGTCAAGTGTTGAGAATTTGGGAGTCCCCATCGCTGGAGGTGCCCAAGGAGAATCTGGAGGTGGCACTCAGTGCTCAGGGCTGGTGACAAGTTGGGGATTGGGCACAGCTTGGACATGATGACCCTCGAGGCCTTTTCCAACCTCTGTGATCCTGGGATTCACTTACCTGTTCCAAGTCCAAGATCTTTATTTAGTTAAGGGCCGGTTCTCCCTTCACCAGAGACACCCTGACCTCCAAGAATCAGGAATCAGCTTCCCTCCATTCAAAATAAATAAGTAGAAATGAGAAAATCAGACATCATCCCAATTATTTAGGCTAAAAAAGAAAGCTGCCCTACTCTGTGCTTTGTTCAGTCAGCCCTGCTCTCATTTCAGAAAGGTTTTACTACAGAAACCAGGGCTCTTCAAAATCTAAGCCTAATAGGGGTGAGTGACAGGTATATTCATTTCTGAGGAGTGATGACACAGTTTTAAATATTTAATGCACTGAAAAACATATGGAAAGAAAATAATATGAAGTTGGCTTTTGCACAATAACACCATATTTTCTGTCTCTTTCCATGTTGCAGCCACATTATAGAGAACTGCAAAAAAAGGAAAATGGCAGATTTCAAATCAGTTATCCTGGTGCTACCAGCTTTCAAAATATTAATTTTTTTCCCCCATTTTTTTTATTTTTATAGTGCAATCAATAAACAGAGCATGGCCATCAATCTCCATGCCACAGAGCAATATTTTATTTCCAAACTGATGGCTTCCCATGATGAATTACAGTCATTAGAAAGCATGACAGCCTCTTAGAGTGCCTTCAGCACACGTGCAAGTGTTGCTGACAGAAGAAAGCAGTTTGTTATTATTTTTATTATTATTATTATTATTATTATCTTCATTTGGGATCACAGAATCCCCAAATGGTCTGGGTTGAATGGACCTTAAAGCTCATCTCATTCCAGCCCCTGCCAAGGGCAGCGGTGACACCCATCCCTACCCACATAAAGATGCACTTATTACCCTGAGCATTGATCATTCTGGACAGCCCATCAGAGACGAATTTTACTTTTTCCCAAACATTTAAAATGACATTTCAAGGCTTTTTTTTTTTTTTTTTTTTTTTTCCTGAATAGGTATTTTGTCTTTGCAACTGTTGGATCTGCAACCTTCAAACGCAGTTTTGTGGTCATGTATTTGGATAGATGACCACTTACGTTACTGAAACACGAAAATCAATCAAAAATAAAATTACCTGAAGAATTTATCTGTTCTCCAGATACAGTAGAATGTCCACAAATACAGGAGCATGACTGCAAATGGAACTGGAACTCGGCATCTTAGCAAGACAAAGAATACTTTTAGTAAATAATTACACATGTAGTAGAACTGAGCTCAGTAACACTGAACTTAACAGGCTGCCAGAAGTCTGAGCTGAACTCAGTGGAAGTGAATCCATGTGCCAGGGAAGCAGAAGAGCTTTCCCAGCTTTTGAGACCTTTCTTCTCAATCCTTTCCTACATAAAAGCATCTTTTTCCTCCTGCACTTGGAGCAGCCAATGTAAAAGCGAGGCGTCTTCAGGTGGATCGCAGGACTGGGAATTAAAAGAGGTCCTTGCAATGCCTTTAATGTCACAAAAAACCACCCTGACAGGAGGCACAGGCAGAGGACAGACAGTGGAAATGGGGTCTGGGGCTGGAGAATTCATCCTCTGGAGAAGTGGGATCAGCAGGGGGGAGAGGTGAGGTGGGAGAGGGAGCAGAAAGGGATAAAAGCCCTGGGAACAAGCCTGGGAGAAAATTTAGGGAAGGCACAAGAAGTGGTGGAATGAGGGAAGAAAAGCTCCCCAGCCTCCCTTTTCATCCCGAGCCATCCAAAGCTGAGATTAGAGCTAAAAGCTTCCACTGACAAACATAATGGTCTTCAGATCCAAAATGTACCCAGACACCCTGCAGTGCTCCTGGATCTGGGAATAAATAACAGCTCCAAAGGAGCTGCAGGTGACAGCACTAAATGTGAGCATACAAAGCTTAGGTAGTGATTAACATAATTATCATTGTTTTCTGTGGCATGATCTGCAGAGGAACATGAACCTCAAAAAATTCCAGAAACTTCTGAAAGCAGGGAAAGAAGCTGAATTTTATAGGAGAAAAGGGGGGAAAAATAACCCAAGCCCACAAAGCAAATTTTTGGATTTGGAGAGGAATGAAATATAAATGATAAAGTTGCACTGAAAAAAAAAAAAAAAAAATGAGGAGGCCATAGCTAATTATCAGAATTCAAAGTAATATTTTTGTCACTGGCAGCTGGGAAGGGGTTGAGGATTGCAATTGAATGATGGATTCCAGGTGGGATATTCAGAAATAATCAAAGAGGAAATTCTGACAAATTAACAGGGTTTGAATTGTTTCTTTTGTAAAATCTTGCAGCAAACCTGAGCTTTGAAAATCTCCCCTACACTTTGCTAAAGTTTGTTAAATGCAGAAGAGCTGGTCTGGGGGAGAACTTCCCACTGGAAGAGCAAACAAGCAGCATGTCCAAAGGAGTGGAGAGCTAAGAACAACTTCTTATCCCCCCTGTGGCCCCACAAACCTTGCAGGACAGGGTTTGTTTGAGGCCTTTCCAGTGTCATTAATGAAATTTCAGTGTGTCATGTGTTAGTACTGGAACTGAGATAAACCTGGGACTGCCCCAGGCTGGGCTGGACGGGACTTGGAGCAACCTGGGACGGTGGGAGGTGTCCCTGCCCATGGCAGGGGTGGAATTAGGTGATCTTTAAGGTCCCTTCAACCCAAACCATTCCATGATTGGCTGAGTTTCTTCTGCCCCTACCAAGCTGACTTTGCTCCGTGCTTGTCCAAACCCCGCTGGATTCCCCCATTCCATCTGCTCTGACTGACACCAGGAAGCCCAGCCTAGGACAGGCTGCAGATCCCAGCACAGAGCTCTGCACTTTTCTATCTGGTTCAATAAGAAACTCCTTGGAAAGACAGGAATAACACAGCAGCTGTCAGTCATTGCAAATGCCTCGTCTCCTTCACTCCTTTCCATTTTCCAGCTGGATGCAATGACCCACTGGTCAGTCCCTACACCAAAATCCTCTCTGGGCTCCTCTAAATCAGCAACACCCAAACCTGAAGATTTCCACAGCCAGAAGAGCAGGTTCAGTCCCATCCAAGCCAGTATTAAGATCACTCCTGTTCCAGAACCTTCCTGCTTTTACACTGTGACGGATCTGAGCCTATTGCACTTTCTCTTTTTTTTTTTCATTCCACACAAGCTGCCATCTTGTGAGGAAGGAGGAATAAACATATGGATTCGAAATATGTTGGAATAATCACTTTCTGCACTGATACTTGTCTGTCTGTGTAGACATCAGAGAACACATAATAGTAGCTTTGTGCATGCTGTGTTATTTCACACCGCCTCCCATTTCACACGGAAAAGGCATTTGACTTTGTCTAATACAGCCTGGATTTCTCATGGATTTACCACCCTGAAGAATCCAAATGTCTAAAGCAGCCCTGTTTATCTCAGCAAAAATACTGGAAATTTAAAGTATGAAGTGGTAAAAGAGCATCAGTGACCAATGGCCAATGAAGACAAAGGTCACAGAATGTGCCTGAGGGCACACTTCACTATTTTTTCCAGGAAAAAGGGAAGAAAAAAGAATCTTGATAGAGTTGTTGATCACTTATGCACTTATAACTAATACTGCTCAGACTTAAAATTATATAAATTTAGAAACAGCACTGACATAACTTTATTAGAAGCCACAAATAATCCATAGAATAACCAAGCATGACATTTAAGGAACTCATTTAGCTTTTCTAAAGACCACATGGAGCCAATTGCACATGGAACAACAATGCAGGGATTTATATCCTAAAGTGATTTGGATATTCAGACAAGAATTTGAGGAGAGGGAGAGAAGTAAGTGAGGAGCAGAGACATTCCTCTGTCTGTTCTCCTGCATGATTAATAAGCAAATTACATCTCCTCTCTTCCTTCTCCAACATTTCTGAAGCGTATCTGGTCTTTTTGGGAATCTATCTTAGTATGCCAAGTAGCTGCCAAGACTTCCACACTCTCCATGCAGATGATTAAACTGGTCAAAATATTGTTGTGTGAAAAAGTGAGTAAGAGGATAATGAATCTCTGGATTTGGAGTCGTCTGTAAAACCTCAGAAGAAATCTGGCAGCGGGGAACACGCTCAGGATGAAACAGAGAAGGGAAGAGAGACAGGAGGTCTCAAAAACAAGTCCTGCATCAGAACTGCTCAGGGGTTTGTGCCTCTTTGCAGCTGAATTTATGCAATTGTCTTCCTATTTAATGTGTGCCCATTGGATAAACGTGGATATGAAGGAACACAACAATTTTCTCATGAAAATCTATCCCTGAAGAGGGGTGAACTGACCGGCTTCATCACCAAGAGCTTGAATTAATTTGTGCTGTGTTCCCTGGCTGGGAGGACAATGCCAGGAATTTCCATCACTGTTTTCCCAATGCCTCTGGTACGAGCATGGCACACCCACACCACTGCTCACCTCACCTTTTCTCACCTGAAAAATGGGAAATATCTGCTGGCATCACGAGGGCCTTGCTTTAATTAATTACATCTTCCCCAGCAGAGCGTTCAGCTGGCAGTGCTATTATTAATATCATTGAGGTACAGATCCTCCACACTAATGAGGATCCTGGAAAGATGTGCAACTCCACGGCTACACATGGAAAAGATAAAAGTTTGGGGTTGGACTTTGATCTGGGTGTGCTTCCATTAATTAGAGCAAAATATTTCACTACCTGAAGGGGGACAACAAAAGAGCTGGAGAGGGTTTTTTTGCAAAGGAATGGAACGACAGGACAAGTGGGAATGAATTCACAATGACAGGGGGGCAGGGCTTGGTGGGATTTTGGCAAAGAATTCTTCCCTGTGAGGGTGAGGAGACCCTGGCACAGGGTGCCCAGGGAAGCTGTGGCTGCCCCTGGATCCCTGGGCGTGTCCAAGGCCAGGTTCAAATGTGTCATGTTGGAAATAAAAGCAAAAAATTCACCTCTTTCCCTGCTGTGTTTGGAAGAGCTCAGGTGTGATGAGGAGGAGATGGGGGAGCTGGGAAAGGGGCTCAGGTTGGAGAAAAGGGGGATCAGGGGGAATTTCTGGCTCTGCACAACTCCCTGCCTGGAGGGGACAGGCGGGGGGGTCGGGCTCTGCTGGCAGGGAACAGGGACAGGAGGAGAGGGAACGGCCTCAGGCTGGGCCAGGGGAGATCAAGGCGGACACCAGAGAAATTCCTTCATGGAAAGGGCTGTCCATCCCTGGCACAGCTGCCCAGGGCAGGGCTGGAGCTCCCATCCCTGGAGGGATTAAACCACGTGGATGTGGCCCTTGGGGACACGGGGCAGTGGTGGCCTTGGCAGTGCTGGGAATGGTTGGACTGGATGGTCTGAGAGGGCTTTTCCAACCTCAACCATTCCATGATTCCCAGAGTGCTCCCCAGGGCTGCTCTGTCTTTACAGGGACTGAAACCCAGGAAAGCTCCCGGAGGTACCGGAAACACTTGTGATCTGTAAATACTCCCCTCAGAAACCCAGCTCCTCCAAACCTACATTTACAGCCTGATTTCCATGCTGACAGTTTCGCTCCATTTGTTGAATTGTAAACCATGGAAAGCTCAGCAATAAAACGTCTGCAATCTGGAGCAGTAATGGGAGGAATGTCTCATAAACAAGATAAGTTGTTTCTTGCCAATATTGTTACACTTCATAAATACGAACTCGAGTCTGTTTTGCGTCTCCTAGATCAGTAGCAGACTTTTATTTTAATTAAACACAACATATAAAATATTCATTTAAAAAACAAACATCATTGTTTTAAAGACATTGTGCTAAATTAAATTACAGCGCTTTTGCCATCGAGTTCTCGCACAAAAAGACAATTTGGAATTGAGTGGACTGAGATGGCACAAGTGTCCATCGAGCAACCGTAGCAAGAAGCTGGTAGCTGCCCTATGAATAAATAAACTATTTATATTTCCTGATAATATAAGTGCTTGCATGAACCCAGTCCAATTCCCAAAGACTTCTCGTTCCAGCTGGGGCTGTAATTAAGAAACTTTATCACCTGGCAATGAGGAAGATGCTGCCAGACCCATTTTCTGCAGCAGAACTCCTGAGTTTTCACTTCCCACAGACATAATTTATGGTCTCATTTCATTAAACTAATGCTGGGTATCTTTGACAGAGCCATTTTCAACAGTCTCCGCCCCAAAAGTACTTTAGTTTTGAAATTTACCCCTGCAGCTTTTTGAGGGTCTCGAGTACAACCACAACAGGTTAGCTCCAGCCTCATTCAATGCAAATGTTATTCCTGGTTTAGTAGCACAAATCCAGCTCCTGGATTTAGCTCGGAATCCAAACACATTTCTTCCGACACAAGCCTCAGTGATGACATAAATTACAGAAAGCAAGTTTTTAAACTGTCAGCAAGGAAGAATTTTGGGAATTGAGAAGAAATTAGCCAGAAACAGCTGAATACTGAATTTTCTATAGAACCAGAAGCCCCTAACCATGGCCTGGAAGGCGCCAGCCACACCTTTCCTTCATGTTCAACATGGAGAATTGTATCCCTCAGTGATAAATCTACCAAAGCAGGAATAGAGAAGGCAGAACTTTATTAAAAAACTCCATAGCTGAAAGCAAAACTCAGCTGCATCTCATCACCATTCTGTGCCTTTAAATAAAAGTTTAGAATAAATGAAACTGCTCAATTGTGGCTTCAAAGCCACTGTGTGCAAAACAGACCAGTAGCCAGAAGAAGACTGGCCAAAGCTCTATGTTGATTTAATTCCATCCTTAATCCAGGAGGAAAATGGAAGGAATAGGAAAAACAAGAAGCAGCATTAATGCCCTGCTAAAATTTCAGGCTTCTGTGGAATTTCAGCAGAGTAATAAATGGTAAATATGAAGTGACTCAAGTTTTGAGCTGTGCCTGTGTCTTGGATCACTAAAACACAAGATGTGTCTTAAATACTTATTCCTCAAGTTATTTCCCAGAAAATAAGTCCTCAATCAGAGTCAGCTTCAGGAAGATGAAGAAGAGATGCAATAAAATCTCTGTCCTGTCAGGTTCAACTACCTGGAGCAATCTTGGAGTCCTCCAACTCTGAGGCAAGAGAGGGAAACTCTTTTTTTTTCCCCCAAGAAACAAGAAGAAAGGATGGACAAGATGAATTTAAGGCTTGAAATGTGTAATTTTCACCAGAAAGAGAAATAAGAAAAAATAATAAGAAAAAAGCTCAAACCCTGGCCATCATCTTTACTGCAGGTCTGATGGCTGATAAGTCGCATTCGTGTTCCAGGGAATAAATACAAAAAAGGGCACAAAACACCCTTTTCTTCACCTGCTCATCTCCTGCAGGAGTCATCTCAGCTCATTTATTTTCAGTTTGCAATTTCTAAACTTTAATAAGTGGTTCTAATAAGCAAGATTGTAGTTTTTAAAAATTTTAAAAATACCCTGTCCAATTTTCTCTTATTTTCTGCAAATGAATTGTTTTTATTAAAAGTAGAGCTGTTTTTGGCAACAAGCTGGATGCTTTTAACTCCTATAAGAGACTTTCCCTAATCTCTTATTTTGGCAGGGCCCATACTTGCATTCCAAATTGCTTTTAGTACCTCTGCTGATTCATTACACACAGATAGGGTGAAAAAGTGAAGTCATTTTAGCAGCTTTTATAATATTACAGAATTTCTACATTAAATAGTTTTAAAAGACAAACCACACTGGGAATATTTTTATTCCCAGTCAATTTATATTTTTTTTAAAAAAATCAGCATAAGAATAAATTACAGGAATAAAAAAGTGGCACTGATCAGACCAAGTATTGTATGCAGTGGGGATGGAGAAATGGGATTATTTTTATTTCCAGATTGAGAAGGAATCTGTGAATTAGAATTCCTGCCTGATTTTTTTTTTTATTTTCTTTAATCCAAGTTTACCAAAATTTAAGTTCAAGCCTGGAACAAAAGCTCCAGACTCCTCAGGGGAGACCTGGGTAAGACAGGTGGGTATTAAGTGAACTAATTCAGTCCCTGCTTCCTGTAAGCCTGAGACACAACACTTGATGCTTTAATCACACAGCCATTTGTTTTTATAAAATGTAAAATTACTAAATTGGGCTGGTACTCCATCCATCACCAAACTGGGCAGTAATTGCTCTTCATATAGATTCTTAGTCTGGGCTGTTTCCTGATCAGTATTTCCCCCCTAATGAAAAACTTTTAATGCTTTCAGATTTTGAGACAACAGAGCAATAAAAGTTGTCAGTTGAGTCCCTCTCATAGCCCACGAGATGTGAAATCACCAGATGGATCCTCTCTGCTTACCCTAAAACCTGGGTGGGATTTATTCAGAATAAAGAGTGGCTCACAAAGGATGGCGACACATCAATTGCCGCTGCTCCTCAGCGGGCTCTAACCAAATTCAGCCTTCCCTCTCCTCCTTTTCCATGAATTCCAAGCTGGTGCTGGGGAGTGCTGATGGACAATGCTGCTGGCTGGGAGGCAGCTGGAATTCCAGGAGCAGGAGATCTGCACGTCTCCCAGGACCACACGTCCATCAGCAAGGCAATATTAAACTCCTCTTTGGCCAAGGAACACAGAATTCCAGGCTCAGTAGTCCCAGAAAGGGGCTAAAACGTCTCAGTGCTAACAGGCCTGTCCAGACCCCTTCCACTTCTGCACATTTTTATCATCCCACAGAGCTGTAGGGAGTCACCACCTTCTCTAATGAAAGTCTGAACAAAAGCTGGGCTTCTGAAGGATTTGGGTTGGCTTTGTACGGCCAAAATCCGTCTGTCCTCCTAAGCAAACACAATCCCCCAGTCCCTCACTCTCACGTCTCTCCTTTTCCAGGCTGAGCAGGGAAGTCTGATCCTCCCTTGGATATCGTATTCCTTACAAACCGTAAATACTGTGTGAAAGAAGTGATTCACTGGAGGGATTCCATTCCAGAGTAAACCCAGAGGAATATTACTGGTGTTGCCCAATAAATTCATATGCAAATCACTGCTATGTTAATTCACACCTTCGGCACAGCAAAGGTTTGCCCAGGCTGAGATCCCTGAGGAGTGCCACAGAATCACGGAATTATGGAATCACTGAGGTTGGAAAAGGCCTTGAAGATCATTAAGTGCAAGCATCAACTGATGCCACCATGCCCAATGAACACTGTGCCAGTGTTTAACCACTCCTTCTGTGGAGAAATTGTCCCCAGGATCCAACCTGAACCTCCCCTGGAGCAGCCTGAGGCTGTTTCCTCTCCTGTCCTTTGTTCCCTGGGAGAAGAAAGGCAGGAACCTGCAGCAAGTGCTGATAGAACCCAGGGAGATATTCCAGCCTTCACTGTGCTACCAAGCCTGCAATTTCCCCTCCTCACTGCAGCAGCCTGGTGCTGAGAAAACTGAATTGGAATAAATCACTCCTTTTTTTCCTGATTGTTATTTATCTGGAGTGGCTGGGAACTGTGTTTTTGCTGATCCGAATGAATTGCTGTTCTAAATAACAACTAAATTAACTTTGGTGTTTCCATTAGCATAGTGAGAGCCTCGAGCTGGTTATTTTATAATCACTCAAATTGCATTTTTATTCAACAGCTTTATCATAACATTTTCCTAAACTGGAACTTGCACAGCATTTAACAAACTCAGAGAAGTTACCAATATCGATATCAGTGGTAGAACACAAGCAGTACATGGAAATCTAACAATCACTGAGGTTGGGAAAGGTCTCCAAGGTCATGTCCAACCTTCAACTGGATACCACCTTGTCAACTAAACCATAGCACAAAATTCCACCCGTTTTTTGAGTCTTAACTCATTTTTGGAACACTTAAATTTTATCCCATATTTTTGGAAAAACTTCTGCCCAGCCCCAAAGTTATCAGCAGGATGTGCTGGTAAATCATGGCTGTGAGAATTGAGGATGTGTTCACCAAGGAATGTCTAAAGCATCCACAGGGAACGGAGAGTGCTGGGAATTCCTCATGGAATGTTTGGGCAGGAGTGTGAGCACGGCCACACCTCCTGGGCAGGAGTGGGAATATGGAATGGCTTTTTATTATCACACCGCTCAGGCAAACAGACCTTTAGAAAAATACATACCCGAGCATTCTGCCAATTTAAACACCTTCTCACACGTTAACTGCTATTGAAAATGCTTCAGCAAATCCCCAGGTATCCTTAATTTTCCCAGATGTGTACAATATTCCTCAACTATGCACGATCCCAATAAACAGCCACACTCCTGGTGCAAATACACGGAAACCTCTCACAGAGTTCAGATGGGATCCCTGGAGCTGGTAATTCCCAGCATCATGAAATCAAGGAACAACCCTGATATTTTTCAGCTGGACCAAAGTCCAGCTCAGCACCATTTCCCAAAGTTAACGAAATTTACTTCCATCAGTTCTAAATATACGTGGAGCTAAATATAGTAAACCTCAAGTTGAAAAATCACGGCTAAAGCAACATACACTGAGTCTCAGTCTGTGCACCAGCTGTGGGTAAAAATGTGCTGAAAAGTAGAACATTTCGTCTCTTTTCATTTATCAAACATTCAGTTGCAAACACACAGTCATCTGTTTAAGAAGAGCTGAGAATCTGTTAAAATTATTCATTTGATGGTCTTCTGAATTTAAATCACCATTTTCTCTGGAATTCGAATTCTCAGGTAACTTTTTCTGGATAAATGCTTTCAATCAAAAAAAAAAAAAAAAAACTTTGGTTACTGCAGGTCTTTTTTTAACTGTACTTTTACATTTTAGCAACATTTTTTTCATTTATTTGTTAATACCAGCAATGACACTTTCCTAGACAGTTGTAAAACACGTACTTACATCAGGGTACAGATTAATGAACCAACCTAGCTGCTGGGATAAATTCAGACATCAATTTATTTCTTTTCTCCTGTGTTATCACAGATAAGGGGATTGCTAATACCATGCCAAATTTGACATTTCCATCTCTTCCAAGGAAGGATTTTGTTGTTTTTTATAATTCACCAAGTGTTTTTTATAATTCACCCTGCATGAATCTGTGTGAGAAGGAATGAGGACCCAGGTGGAGTCCAGATGAAAGATTTTGGGCAGACTTGGGATTTTATCATTTTTTTCCTTTTAAAACCTGCAAGGGTAGCAAAGGATGGTTGGAACTGGGGACTTTCTGTGAGCCAAATCAAACTTTCACTCTCTAGAAGGCTTGTCTGGAGCTGAACTAATTCTGTGCAGTCTCTCTAAAGCCAAGACTAAGAGAGGTTTTACTTTTTCCTCTCACACAATCCCATTCCTTCAGTGGCTGACTCCTGAAGAGTCCCACTTCTAATCCTCCTCATGATCCCTCTTTTCTTTCTTCCTTGCACATTCCCTTAACATTTTTCTCCCCTCTCCCTTCCCTCAGTAGTACAAACCTGTAGTTGTTCTCTGTCATCTTAAAAATGTCTGAAGCTACCACTGATGCTCCCCCCATTGCCCTTCCTCTTCTTCTATCATTTTCCCCCTTTTTGCTATTTTTTTTGCTATTTTTTTTTCTCATTTTATCTTCTTCTCCCTCCTTTTTTTTCAGATTTCTCTGGTGCTGTTTTGCCATCTCTCTCTGACATCCCTTTCCTCTCTCTTCCAGATTCCCTCCGTCCTCTCCTCTCCCTTGGAATTCCTTCAGCTCTTCCAAAGAACCTTCCAAGGACAGGCCCACAGCAAATCTTAAACTCAGAACCACAAATCCATCCTTTTTTAAACCACAAATCACCTAATTTCCTTGCCAGGTCTTCTTTATTTTTTTTTATTTTTTTTTTCCCCTGACCTAAACTCCCGAGGCTCCATCTCTTATTTTTCCCCCCCTCTCTCTGCTCCCAGCAGGGGAGGATGTGCCTTCCAGACACCCCTACATCGCATTTTTCATCAGCAGCTTTGACGTCTCTTTACATTTGAGGACACCCTCCCACTCAGCTGCCTCCTCATCCTCTGTCAGATGCTTCCCAAAAAGCCACGGCGTTCCTGGTGACAGGAAAAGAGTTCATCAAAGTGCTGGCACCCAAGTGCTCTGCGAGTGAACCTCCTACGCCCCGGGATAAAAATAAACAACAACAGGCAGAAATATGGCTGGGGAACCATATGCTTGGGGATTTTTGGCTATCACCAAAAGAAGGGGAATCGCTGGGCCCTTGAGAATCAAGCCACCCATGAAGCAAAAAATCATTATCATCCATCCCTCAGATAAGTTTGAAGCCCAGACAGTCTGATGAAGTGCACTGGCTCGTGTTTGTTAATTCTTAGAGAACTATTTCTGATTGTTAAATTGTCTGTTAGGTTGTTTTTCCTCCCCGCAGCTGGAGGTGTTTAAAGGAAAAGTGGTGTGCATTTTTTCCACAATATGGAGAATTCCTATCCCTATATTAGATTTTATTCTTAGAAGCTTGAGAAGAAATTTGAGTTCCACTGCAATGCTTCCACTAATTGCCTTGAATAATTCAAATTTTTACCACTCTCAGGGGCACAACTGGAGCCAGACTGTTCTAAGCCATATTTGTTACTCTGGAGCCAACAAAATAAGTCCGTTTTATGTTGTAGAGCACGCTGAGCTTAAGTTACATTATTTTGTTTGCTTCAAATTTAGACAAGCGAAAAATAAAAAAAAAATTTAAAAAAAAAATCACAGTAGATCAACTTTGCCAAAGGAACCCACCAAGAAACCCAGGACAAGCCCAGTTTTACTTTGGAAGCAGCAGGAACGTGTCAAAAATTGCAGCATAACACTGAAAATTGTCCTTTGTCAAAGAAAATTAGCAAAGGCCTGAACTGTGGGATCTCTCTATTTTTGGCTCAAGAGAGAAATTCTGAAGCTGCTGATGATTTGAAATGGGTCCTGAAGAGAAGGAAGGAAGGAAATTAGATTTTTTTTTAACTTACAAAATTGTCTTGCCTGTGTAATAACACTGAGCATGACTGTCACTCCGAAGACATATTAGCTCATTTAGGTAATTAGTGTGAGCAGCATGTTTCCCTGCTTATTCCATTCAATTATAGGGTGCTCACTTTGTCATTACTGGAGTATCTTAATGTGACTTGTAATTAGTGTAATTACAATCCAATGTTAATTATATCTGCCACTTAGACATAATTTTATATAGTAATGGTCTTATTCTCAATAACCTTATTATGTTGTTTATTCAAACAGGAATTTAGCCTTCTTTCATGCGTCAAATATGGAGATTACAAAAAGTACTGCCTGTCATTTTTGTAGTTATGACTCGGGGAGCTTCGCCTTGCAAAATCATATTTGGGGCAATCAATGAATGGAGCAAACCAAATTATGGGGCCTGATTATTAGAGACATGCTGAACTCACAGAAATGATGTGCACAGGAGGCACATTAAGCCATCCTGTGGCTGCTGAGAGCCGCAGAGAGAGGTCAGGGGCTGTAAATTAACCAGGGAACAAGAGATGGGATACAGAAAGTCTGGTGGTAGTGGTGCACTCATTAGCAGGGTAATAAACTAGCAGGAGTAGAAGTGCCAAAAAAAAAAAAAAAAAAGATTCTCAGTGTTAGTGACACCTTTTTGTACAGGGATTACACACCTGATGAGCAGCTTTAATTTTTCCTTTTAATTCCCTTTCTCTGATCAACAGCGTTTTTGGGGGTACAGCCACACTCTGGGCTTAGTCACCAGGAGAGAAGCTTTGAAGAGTCTTTCCTGATTCCTGAGCTCTGCTTCCCACTGTGGGAATGGATTTCTGCATCTTTTCCTATGAGGAAATGCTGGGAGAGCTGGGAATGTTCCCCTGGAGAAGGGAAGGATGCAGGGAGAGCTGGGAATGTTCCCCTGGAGAAGGGAAGGATGCAGGGAGAGCTGGGAATGTTCCCCTGGAGAAGGGAAGGATCCAGGGAGAGCTCCGAGCCCCTTGCAGGGCCTGAAGGGGCTCCAGGAGAGCTGGAGAGGGACTGGGGACAAGGGATGGAGGAACAGGAGCCAGGGAATGGCTTCCCACTGGAAAAAGGGAGATTTGGGTGGGATTTTGGGAAGGAATTCCTGGCTGTGAGGGTGGAGAGGGGCTGGTACAGGGTGCCCAGAGCAGCTGTGGCTGCCCGTGAATTCCTGAAGCATCCAAGGCTGGGCTGGATGGGGCTTAGAGCAGCCTGGGATGGTGGAAGGTGTCCCTGCTCATGGGACATCCCAAACCATTCTGGAATTTTATGAAGAAAACTGAAAGACATATCCCAGGAATATCCTTGGTGCCCTGGCACTGGGTGTTCTCCCGCAGCACCAGGTAGATATTCCAGTCTGGAATAAAAATCCACCAAATGCTCTCAGCACCTCCTTGCTCTGCCCCACCACTGGCCATAAACCCATGAGCTCCTTCCACAGCAAAGACAGATTCCTTTTGTAAAATAACTTCTTTTGGGAATTAACCCCAGCCTGGAATAAACTCCCTCTGGAAGCAAAGCGCTCTCCAGGCCAAATCCCACTCTGCCCCACACTGCCTTACGTGCCACCTCCAACGGCCACAGAGAAACAGATTTGGATTAAAAAGCCCCAAAAGAGCCAGCCAAAACAAGGCACATATTTGTGCCTCCAGAGAGGCCCAAAAGGACGAGTCACACATGACAAACATCAGTCATGTTTTAATGCACAACGCTGGAGAGCGTGGCATAAGAGCCACAGGAGTGGAGAAGGGAATTTGGCAGCTCTCTGGGAGATGGAAACCAAGATTCCCCCTAATCCACGTCTTTTACTGAGTCTGAAAAGGGTTTCAAGCTTTGAGCTCTCTCTTTGGAGGCAAATGAATCATCCAGATTTCCATGGCTCAGGGTGATGTCCCAAGACAGCTGCCAGCTCTCTTTGAGCTCAGGAAAATCAAGAAGTTTCAAAATGAAAGCAGAGAGGCAGTGAAAATAGAAGTAAATCGGGGTATGTGCACCAGGGAATGATGCTTAACCCAGCTGGAGCACCAGGAGACATTCTCCAGTCCTGAAGGGAGGCTTTGGGAGCAAACCCCATGGGGAGCTGAGCCTCCTCCTCTGGATGATCTTTAAGGTCCCTCCCATCCCCAACCACTCTGTAATTCCATGATTTTATGAACTATTTGATCACTCTCACATGCAAGGCTTTTCCTTAGTCCCTTTATGTTTCTTCCACATAAAATAGGATTATTTTTACCACTAAATCTGGCATTTGGTGGCTATGAAACCTTCTTGGATTCTCCTTCTTTAAAACTATCAGGGACCCTAGAATTGTCATTTTTAATGGCCCAAAGGAAAAGTAAAAATACTTTTTGTTGTTTTAGAGGGCATACACAGAACACATCTGGATTAACACAGGTCTGAAATTTTATGGTTATTTTAACCTCATTTAGGAGCTTCACATGTGAAAGTCCTCCAAATCCAACACACAACTTCATGCACAGCATTGCTTAGGTAGATATTGCAGCGTTGGGTGATCAAATATATCAGCTGGTTATATAATAACTATAATTTATTATTCCTGCAACACAAATCTTACTGCCACTTCTGCATAAACATTGTTTTCTTACTGGCTGCCAAGTAAATCATATTTCTGCCAGTGACTCTCAGTAAACTAACATTTCTACCTGTTTTACTTGCTTTTATTTTTTCTGATTTTTCAGCTCCAAGTCCATCTCCTTAGAGCAAGCCATGGTTTTAGAGCTCCCCAATCACTGAAGTCACTCATTCCTCACCTTGGGCAGTGTGACACGGCACCAGGACTGCTGCAATCACCATTTGGATTTTATTGCTTAAATACATCAGCAATGG
This sequence comes from Cyanistes caeruleus, assembly GCF_971803275.1. NCBI lineage: Eukaryota > Metazoa > Chordata > Aves > Passeriformes > Paridae > Cyanistes > Cyanistes caeruleus. Next base: position 39,007,010 of record NC_141707.1, read on the forward strand.
CATCTCTGGAATGTGCATTCAGCCCCAGGAATTAACCATTAGCCAGCAGTTTTCCTACCAAACTTTTTTGGTAACTGAAAGGCCTCAGCAGGAGGAGCAGATCTGCAGGGTAAGAAATGTCTCTTCTCTCTTCCCACCTGCTGCCTCAAACCAGGGCAAAGTTACAATCCCAGAACAGGTTGTTCCCTACATTTTCATGGGGTTTGTGGACAAAACATCATCACTGCCCGTTCCAGCCAGAGGAAAACTCTGAAATTAATTCAAGATGATTGGTCCAGGCAGGCTGGACAGGGCAGTGGAAGTATCCCTGCCCATGGCAGGGCTGGAGCTGGATGAGCTTGGAGCTCCTTTCCAACCCAAACCAGTCTGGGATTCTAAGTCTGTAGTAGCTCATCACACGTATTTTCAATCCTAGAAAAGATTGGGAGCTGGTTTTACCTCCAGCAATCATTTCCTCCCTGGATTTGTTTCCCTTTGAGATGCCACTTATGAGCCCATTCCAGCAGTTCCACTGCCTGACCAGGAGAGACAACCCAGGATGGATTTCTGCCTCCCACAGACCTCCCCAAACAGTGGGATTTGTCCACCCTGGAGTCCATCTGGATGAGGTGGCCAGAGATACCAAGGCCTGTCCACCTCATCCAAGGATGGAAAAGCTCCACCATGGTGTTTCTCAGGAAGGTTTCCTGAAATAAAACCTGAAGAAGGTTTGTCCTGAGAACTCCATAGAAGGACTTTTCAGTCTCCAGAGGGGATTAATTCCAGTAATTAACTACCTCAATATTAAAAACCCTTCCCTCATGTTTGACCAACTCTTCCCTGCTGTGATTTTTTGCTGTCATTACTCATGTTCTATCACAAGGGGCATGGAGAAAAAATTGTTTCTTTTCTCTTCCCAGCCCTTTCCACATCTGAGGATTTACTGTCGTTGGGCATCCTGGATGAGAGGAGACAACAGAGCAAGGCCTAAATCTGGGAAATTTGATTGGCCTCTTCCTTCTTTGGCCCTTCCTATTCATTCCTGCAGGTTTCCCTCTGCACCTTCTCCACCCTAAAGTCCCTGTTTATCCAGGGACTATTCATTAATCCCAGAATCACCAAATCATCAAGGTTAGAAAAGACCCTTAAAATTGAGTCCAACCACTCCCAGCACTGCCCAGGCCACCACTGCCCCATGTCCCCAAGGGCCACATCCACATGGCTTTGAAACCCCTCCAGGGATGGGGACTCCACCACTGCCCTGGGCAGCTGTGCCAGGGCTGAAGACCCCTTTCCATGGAGGGATTTCCCCAAATATCCAACTTAAACCTTTGCTGGTTTAATTTGAAGCCATTTCCAACCCTTTGTTGCCTCTTTCCCAAACCCCCTCCTGTGACTGGGAGGACAGAGAGTTCCAGCAAGGCACTGCTTTGTCTCCCATGCCCACGACACCTCCTGAGCCCCCACACCCCTGATCCCCCACCACAAACACCCAGAGCTGCCAGGGAGCTCAGGGCTCCCAGGAGAGCTGCCTGGAGCACAGCTGGGATTCCCAGGCTGGGCTGTGCTGAAAACCAACAGCAGCTCTGCCCCATCACTGGTCAGACAGCCCATCAAACAGCCTCATCCCATTCCTGCCTTCCCATGCAGCCTCTCCAGGCCCAGGATGTCGAGGCTGAAGCCCCTGATGGATTGGGGCAATTACTGTATCTCAGACATACAAGTCACACTAATGCACAGCAAATATGGCTCGCCCTTAATTACAGCTACAGACACGGACATTTGTTTTTCTTAGTAATTAAAATGTTCTATTGTGCTTAATACTGTTATCTGTATTCTTTGGTTAAGTGCAATTTAATTTGCTTTAAGAAAGCTGGGTATAATTTAAAATGAAAAATGTATCCCTTCTGCTATTTTTTCCCCCCTAATGCTATTGTTTGCCATGACTGCAGATCTAGAACACAGTAACTTCTGAGTTTGTGAACAAAGTTTCTGGGAGGTGATGCTGTTCTAAAACAAAAAAAAAAAAAATAAACCCATTTATTTGTGACTGACTCTGGAAACTTCCTGGTTGCTAAAGCACTTAGTGGGACAAAGGAGGTTCCTGAGGCATTTCCAGGGCAAAGGAGCTTTCACAAGGGAGGAGAGGTTGGGTCCCTGGAGTGCCCTGCTCACTGCTGAGGTGCTGTAATGAGAAACACAGATCAGAATCACAGATGGGTCAGGTTGGATGGGACCTCACAGATCCTCTCATTCCAAATCACCTCCCATGTGTCTGCATTCCATCCCAGCTATCCCAGGTTGTTCCCAGCCCCATCCAACCTGGCCTTGGCCACTTCCAGACACAGCTTTTCTGAGCAACCTGTGCCAGGGCCTCACTACCCTGACAGGGAAGAATCAATTATTATTAATTGCTTCAAGAACAGCTGACAGAACTCCCCTTAAGCCCTCTGAGATGCAAAGTTACCCTCCAAAAGGGGAAACATTTTTGGATGTTCCACATCTGAGGAAAAAAAAACAACCCAGTGGTGCTGGAAGCAGCTCAGTCCCACATCCACCTGTGCAAGGAACCAGGAAACTTCTTACTCATAATTTTTTAACACAAAAACAGGTGGGAAGGTCTGCAAACATAAATCTGGTCTGTCATTAATGTTGTTGCTGTTGTTATTTGACCTGTCACAGCGCAGAAAGGATTCCTTCCCTGCAGGAAATGGTTGTATTTCTTCTGTCCCCTCTGAGGCCACAACCCTCCGGAATCAGCTCCCGCAGAACGATCCAGGGCAGAAGGCACAGGAAGGAACAGCGTTCCAGCAACCACTCAGGGATGAAATCCTGCAGCCTGTGGGGCTGGCTCCCCTCCACCCTACACACACCAGGAAGGGATCCAGCCCCAGAGCTTCAAGCCACACTTTGGCTGACTGACATTTCTGGAGAAAAGGGTTTTTTTGTAAACAGCACGAGCTCGGAGGCTCTCGAAGAACGTCCTCGCTCGGGTGTGCTGTGCAAACAAAGCCCTTTCGAAACCCTCTGTCCTCAGCCTCAGCCAGCAGCTGACTTTCCCCATCTTACAGGGTCACAGGAACTGGGATATTGTGAAATCACTCACCAGAGATGACCTGCTTTAATCTCAGCTGTCATTTCACACACTCTAGGAAGGATGGAGCAATGTTTAAACATCATCCACTCCCTTCCTGTAAATTCCTGCACTGTTTTTGCTCCTTATCTCAAGCTGGAGAATCTCAAAGTGCATCTGAGATCCTGCTCCCCCTGCATGAGTCATTAGGAGAGCACAGAAATAATTTTGCCAATACTCACTCAAAGGAGGTCACGGTCTGGTCCAGAACTTTGGTTCTTTAGCTCAAGAACTGAGTTTTCCCCAGCCCACCTTCCACACACAGGTTTGTTTTTGTCAGGCTATAAAAAGTATTCCACCAAAGCACAACTTTTGCTCAATGTGAAATACAATCCCATTCAAACCCAAACTCCAGTATCAATGTTATCTCCTACAGAACAAAAGAGGCTTCCCAGAGAAGTGTGGATTGCCCATCCCTGGAAATATTCAAGGCCACATTGGATGTTGTTGTCTGCAGTTTTTCCTCAAATTTAGGGAGACACAAACCTTATAAAATAATAAACATCACAAAAACCTCATGGCATAGAAACAGAAAATTGAGGGAGGAGAGTGCTGATGTTAATTCAGAATGAAACTTCTTCCTCCCTTAGAAAGTACCCCAAGACCCACACAGTTAATGAATGAAGTGTGCATTTGTAATGAGGATAAACCAAGCTACTTTGGGTCACTACTATCAATATTTCCACACTATTTAATGACAAAAAGGTCAACTTTCAAACAGAAAATTTTAAAACGGTGTAAATTCAATTAATGAACAGTTTCAGGGACCTCAGATTCGTGTAAGTCTTTTACCAGGGTTTGCTCTTGGCTGTTTCCCTGCCTTTGCCACCCTCCTGTGACTGTGGCTCCTTCCACTCCAGTACCCTGAACCCCACAGCTGTGAATTTGTTCCACTTGCCACTCCTAAATCCTAAACCAGAAAGGCACAAACAGAATTAATTTCTTTTCCTGGTTTTCTGTTCATATTTTTTTTTTCCTCCTGGCAAACAAAGCCCTGCCAGAATTCTGTCTTTCTGCATTGCCCTGACCTGGGGTTTCACTCAGCCAGCTGACACACCCTAAAATCACAACTTGTGTTCTCAGCACCAGGATTTAACGTGTGCTGGTTAACCTCTGCTGAAAATTTCCCTGTTTTCCCTCGTGGTTGCAGGGACACACGTGGAGTCATGGAATGCAAAAACCCTCCTGCTCTGCATCCACCTGAACCCCTCTCTCTGTCCAGAGAGAAATGGATAATACAATTAATATTATTGATTATAATTAATATAATTATCATAATAATACATATTATAATTAATACAATATACATACATAGTTATGCATAATTAATAGTCCAGCCAAAGCTCGCTCCTCTGAAAAGCAACAGTTAGATAACCAAGCTCTGTGTCAGGCCCCATAAAATACTTTGAAAAGCAATATGTACAATTGCAATTTTCCAGCAGAGACCAAAACAAATTAGCAGCTTGTATTCCTCTGTGCTTTGCTAATAATTTGTTTCCAGTGCTGTGTCGGGGAGCAGCGCTGGTGTAATGAGGGGCAGGAAATAGTAACAGCCTAATTAAACCGGGGTGGGGAGGAAGCAAACCATCAATCCTGCTTGGCTGCAGCTCGGTGGGCAGCCCTGCCCCATGTGCTGGGGAGAAATGTGGTTTTTAAAAATAATAATAATAAATTAAAGGGCTAAGCAGAAGCAGAGAGAAAATGGCTTTGACCTGGATCGTATTTACACGAGTTATTCATCAGAATCTTTACCAGGACTGTTTGGTGTTACATCCCAGCAGGGAGAACAGAGCACTCATCCCCAAACTTACTGATCTGTAAGGTGCACAGAGGACCAGGGATGAACTGAGATGATGCACAAATTGCCTTTTCCTTTATGGAATTAAGCTACTTTGAATTCACAAAAACCCACCTACACTTACAGATCAAGGAATTTCCAGCCTCAGCAGAACTCCGTTTTCCACCCAGTCCACCTGCAGCACTTGGAGGAAATATCCTTACTGTGTGAAGTGTGCCTCACCTGCAGGAGCCAGTCCCCGTGTCCTCCTCCAGCAGAGCCCTGGAGTGGGAGCAGGTGCTTATGGAAGGAGTTTTTCTGCTGGCTGTCATCAGCCCTCAGGAACAGGAGCCAAGCAGGCCAGTTCCTGGGTCAGGAGAGTTTCAGCCACAGCCCAGGCTGTCATTTTTTTGCACACTGATGTCACCTGCAACCATGAATTTTTCACTCTTAGAGCAAACACTGCAAAATATGGGGCCTCATTTGACTCAGTCTACTCTCCTCTCAACACCAGGGAAAACTGCAGATGTCTGCCCATGGGAGGGAGAGAGAGAAAACCCAAAGTGCCAGCATTTCAGGAGAATCAAGCCCTTATAATTTTGGAACTCTTAATCCACAGGAAAGTTATCACACAAGCTCCAGATCCAGAATTTACAAGGCGTTCATGCAGCATTTGTGGCAGACAAAAGGGCACCTTCTGGATCAGGATTCAGCATTGCCACATTCAGGCTTTTCCCACATTTCCTTCAGTTATCCCACTTGTTGATCCATTTTGATATCACAGCACTGAATCATTCAGGTTGGAAAACACCTCCAAGATCACCAAGTCCAGCCTTTCACCAAACACCCCCAGTCCCACCAAACCACATCACTCACCAAATGCCACATCTACACATTTTTTGAAGACTTCCAGGGATGCTGACTCCACCACTTCCCCAAGAAGCCCATTCCAATGCCAGTCTTTCAGTGAAGATTTTTTTCCTAATATCCAACCCAGGCCTCCCCTGGTGAAAATATTTCTCTTTGTTCCATCACTGGCTGCCCGAGAGAAGAGGCCGACCCCACCTGACAGGAGTTGTAGATAAAAACTTGCTTAGACTTACCTCAAAAGCTATCCATAATGTCAGTAGAAATAACACCAAATATTAACAGGAAATACAAAGAATTTCATAGACATTCAAGATAAAAAATGGGCATTTAAAATTGGATTAAACCAGTATCTCCTTCTACAGAAAGAGATTTGGGGACCTGCAGAACAATGAGGATTTCTTCAGCTGGACTCAATTACCCCCATCTGAGCTGGGAGCTGCACCTGAGGATCTCTGTGCCCACCCCATCTCACAGCCACAAATGGTTTAATTCATCAAGGGACAGAAAGGATTAAAGCTTTGGAAGCTTGAAGTGAGCCAAGTGTATTCCACTAAACATGAGAGGAGCTGAAATATCTCAAAACCTGGAAGACCTCTGCAATGAGATTCCAGAAGCCCAGTGGGTCATGAGAGTGGGGATGGTATCCTAAAACATCCCTGAATTAACATTAAATCTCCAGCAAAGCGTTTGCCCCAGTCTCCCCGGGAGCCAGGCTGAACACATCTATCATTTATCTGATATTAACATCTATTTATTTCCAAACTGAGTTTGTAGATTTGCTCATTAACACAGAATTTCTTCCAGATAAACAGATCTAGTGCTAATAAATCCCCTGGCTTGCAGTCACTGGCACAGCAGGTCTAATATCTGATGTAAATAATGTATTCAAGATGTTCCCTTAAATCACGAGTTAGACCACGGCACTGAGACTCCTGCCTGAGGGCTCTAAACCCCTGTGTAATATTAATTATAATTACCTCATTAAGCTGCTGCTTTAGCACCTTTACACCAAAGCAATGCCACAGAGGGAATTTGAAGGAATCACCTCCTTCCCAAAGTAAATCACGTCAAGGTCAGGATCTGAAGCATCCCAGCAAAGGTCCTTCAGAACCAGTCAGAGACAGAAACCAATCTCAAAGAGCTGAAAACTGTGGGGAAATAAACAGGAAATAAAAGCAAAAAAGCAGAGTTTATTATAAAGATAGCGTTAGCTGGGATTATTATTATTTGTTTTCACTGTTTTGTCCCCAAAATTTGCATTTTTAAGCCAGTATCTTCTTGCGATCATCTTAGATCTGTGGCGAAGCTGACACCATCTGTCAAAATATGGTATCACTTTCAGGGCAGTAAATCCAAAGGGGCCAGATAATCCTGGAATTCCCAAAATGCCTGCTGCCAGGCAGGGTGTGGGATCCCCAGGAGAGGGGCAGGGAACAGTGGAGGACTGACCAGGTGCGGTAACTCAGCTGCCACATTGCACAGCATCACCTCTCCCTGCTGAACCTGGAACTCAACATCATCCAAGCTCTGTGTCCAGGTGCCTAAAAAACACTCCAGAATGAGGTTTCATGCCTGTGGCTTTTTCCCCTCCCTTTTATGCCAGTTCAGTCCCATGTCACACGAGAGGGGCTCTCCAGAGCTGTGGGGAATGTCCTGACAACCAGGAGGTTTTCACCACCAGAATATAGGAAATAAAATGCAGCTCTCATCACTCTTCCACTCCCAGTATTGAACTGGAGAGGGAAAAGGTGCTGCCAGGAGAATTTGGAGGACTACACAAATCCTTACACCCACAAACTACCTGAAACACTGGTTGGAAGAAGATATGTGAGCATTTCCTACACAATAATCACCAGTGGGGGGTTTGAGCAGGTTTAGTCTTCACCTAAAGCAGAGGAGTTGAAGATGAAAAGTTTTCCATAAGAAATACCGGGAGATACCTGCTTAATCTGCTTAAACTCTCCCCAGGAGGCCTTATTTCTATATTTAAGTGGTTTTTTTAAAACAGAACCCTTATTTTGGTCAGGATAAGGCACATCATGACCCCACATTTCATTTATACAACAGAATGGGAACATTTCCCTGTGGCTGTCCCCCAAAAAAGCACATTTGGGGTGAAGAACACAGCAGGAAGACCCTTTATAACATAGGATTTTGTATACATTATCTGTTGTTTTCTATTTCTGCCTTTGCTTTTCCCAGCCCTGGTTTCAGGAAGGAATTGTGCTGGCAAGGGATGAGGTGAAAGCAAGAACCATCCATAGCCCCGGGGCTCGTACCAAGGCACAAACCCAGCCCAAAAAGCCACAGGGATGTTGGAGAAGCCACCAGGTGAAGGCTGAACAAAGAGCCCTTCTCACAGCACTCCCCACAAAGAGGCCAGATCTGAAGGGATCTGTTCTCACACCACGAGGCAGACATTCACAAAAATACACATTTTAATTCCCTTTCAACACCACTGCTCTTTTTCACAGCTCTGTTTTTAGGGTATTTGTGGTGTTTCTTGAGTTATCACACACCTATCAGAGATGCACCTCTTCAGGTCTGGCACATATTCCAGCCTCGACCTGGAAAACTTCCCCTACTTCCCAATCACTCCACATAAAACACAGGCAGGCACAAGAACACAAATAAATACAATTAAATTCTGTTTTGATAGGTGAGCTTTTTGTCTTCTGAGCATCTTACTGAACGATGTTTGGGGAGAAAAAGTGAAATATTCATCTCTGAACCAAGCTGTGTCAAATTTATTGCCAAGTCTAACAAAGGGCTCCTGTGAAACGAAACTCTTCTGTGGAATATACTGTAATTGTACTTTTTCAAAGCAATGTCAAATCATTGACATCGACTTGGTGTTCCACGGGAAAAGTTACAATATATAGAAGCTGTAAATTAGACCCTAATCCAAACTTATCACTTTGATAGTTGTTAGACTATTTGGGTGCCTATTCAGCTCTGTGATTCTTCCACTCCTTTTTCAAGCTATTGTCTTTCCCTCGGATTTTCCAAATCGGATTTTCCAGTAACCTGCACGATAAATTTACATCGCAGTTACAGCACAGTAAAGTTAAGCTCAAGCCAAATCACAAATGCAAACTCTCCAAGGATTTATGAAGAGGAAAATCAGGGTCTGGCAGATGAAATCCAGGTTGCAGGAATTTGGGAAGTGAGTTGCAAAGCATATTCCTGAAAAACAAAATCCATATAAGCTCCAAACTGAGCAGTTATCCCACTTACCGTATACATTAGCATATATTATTAAAAGTCATCTTGTTTAAATCATGTTTTTTTTATTTTCAACGTGACACAGGGAATAGCCCAACCTGTGTTTGCATTAGTGAGCACTGACATCCAACAGCAACATCCCAATAAAGCAAAATATTGGTGCTGGGGGTCTCCAAGGTGCCTCCCCAGGCACAGAAAGATGGACAGGACACTCCCAACCCCACCCAAAACACTCCTTTGAAAGCTGGAGAAATCCTGAAAGATTCAGGCTGAGCAGATATTGGCATGTAATGGATTTACAGAGAGAAATTCCTCCAGGGAGGAATCCAGGATCTGGAGCCTTCAGGTTAATCACCATCAGATGTTGAACGTGTTCATTATCACCTCCTTTGGTGCTGTTTTATACAGCTAGGACAGAAAGATTTCTGAGGGAGATTGAACCTTCCAGGTGGGACTGAAAACAAAACAATGCTCATGTGCAAATAGAGGAGGAAAGAAAGAAAGAAAAGCATATTTCCCAGAGAAAACAAGTTCTTGTTCTCTTGAGGAGCCTCCCTCAACTGCCATAGCTGTGACAACAAAGCCCACTTTGGAGATAGATTTAAGGGAGATTTTTTAGAAGATGGCTTGAGGGCATTTATCTTCTTTTGCACTTCCTAACACCGTCACATGGCTTAATTAGTACAGGCCAAACACAGCCAGGAGATGAATCCCACCTGTAATTCCTGATATCCCAGAACTTCTCAAGCTGGAGACACGTTTACAGCAGATTTAAGGCTTTGAATTCACAGAGAACATTTACTAAGAACATTTACTACACAAAGAAAGTCTGAGGGACATGCTGATAGCGAGGTGCCTGCTGACATCTCCCTGGAATGCCAGGTCTTTCTGGAAGCTGAGAATATCTGGGTGTCCCTGGATCCCTGGAAGTGCCCAAGGCCAGGCTGGAGAGGGTGTGGAGCAATCTGGGGTAGTGGAAGGTGTCCCTGCCCACAGAAGGGGGTGGTACTGGGTGAACTCTAAGGTCTCTTCCAACTCAAACCATTCCATGATTCTCACTAGAAAACAACTTTTCCATCCTAACCCCTGGAAAAAGTCCCCCTCTGCACTTTTCCACCTCACAAGCACAGTGTTTTACACCGGGTCTCTGCTGAGATCATCGGGACAGAGTTTTAAATCAAGAAGCTGCAAACACTCTCACACCTTGGCTATATTTTAATAGCTGAAATTTTGAGGTCTGTGAGTGAAAGCTGCTCAATGCATCAAACTCAGAATCCAGAGGGAAATACAACAAGAGAGACAAAGTCCAGGCCCAGCAAACCCATTTATGGCAGTTTTGAGTGACCACAATGCCTGAGCTCCAGATCTCTGCCTCACCTTTCCAATCCACGACGCCCCTTTCCCTGCTGCCCGAGCCTCCCAGCTCCATCTCCCTCACTCCTAACATTTTGAACAGCTGAAAAGCTGCCAACCTTTTTTGAAGGCAACCTATTTCCAGAACTGTTTCTCTACCTCAAGATCTGTAATTTCTCCCAAAACACCCCAATGGAGCAGAGCCCAGGACTGGCAATATGTTCCCCAGGAGCAGGGAAAGGTTTACGTTTCAATACCTATTGCACCTGTCACCATAATACCAGGCATTTTCCACCCACGGCGCAGGAGAGAATCCAAACTTCCTGTGGGATGTGCAAAACTCGCACTCAGCCTTGGGAGCCATCCAGGAATGGTTATCAGGAAGAGAAAAGCTATTTCTGCTGGCTTGCAGGAATTGATGGCACCATTCAATGTCTTGTCTTTATATGCAAGTGTGTCTAACCCAGTTTCTCCACAGCTGCTGTGACGTAAATAAATTCAGTATTATCTCCCTTTTACATTGTAGGGTGGAATATAAATAGTCCTGGAACTTGTGCAGGGCGTAATTCAACGTTTAAGACATTGAGTACAATTCACCCATAGAGCTGCCTAACACAACACAAAATGTTTGACTGCTTCAGGTATAGCAGGACAAAAAATATTACCTGTGATCTCTAGACTTATCTCCCAAAGTGGGATGGCATTTCTGGGAAAAAATGTCGTTGGGTTGATCATCTTTTTATCATTGTAAAATGTGGATTCAAGGTCTCCTTTAGAACAGTACATCCCTACTACAGTTATCAGGAAATATTAGTATATGTTATACACGAAGAAGCCCTAAAATACCTGCACTTGGATTACAGAATTAGCTGCACTTGAATGGTAACTATGTATAAAATCCTGATTTTTTTTTTTTTTTTCCCCTGCACATTCTATTACCTAATCAGACAAAATCATTTGTTCCAGATGAATTTACTAGAGTAAAAATGTATCTCTTGGTACCTACAATTTTATTTCAGGCTTTCTCTCTTAAGGTAGCAGTGTTTCAGCTGCGGGCTGGAGTGAAACTCCATCATTCCCAGGAAAACCCAATCCACCCATAGAAATACCTAACCCAGAAAAGGAGACACAAATTGAGAGGCTTTTTTTACCATAAATACAGCTTTGGGCAGCAAAACACCTCCTATTTTGTTTCAGCAATAAGTCACTTCCCTGACTTGAGTTAGTAATGAGATTTTTAATCATGTGGATTGAACATATCCTGGAGTTAATAAAAAAGTATGGCTTCCTCTTTATCTTTAATAAAAGATTTGTACACTGCTCAAATGATCAGTATTACGTTTTTAAAGAACCTGAGATTGATGTTTTCAATTCTCCTTCCTATTTTTCCAGGCTTTTATAATTCAGAGGTAATACAGGGAAGAGTTAATAATTCATAAGGTAATTTTAAGGCTTTTATTCGGAACCCTTTTGCCTATTGACTTAAGGATGTGCCATAAAATATCCAGGTATTACTATCCCAGCAATTTGCAGCTCTGCACAGATGAAATCTCTGAATTTATGCAAGTCAGGATTTGTGTTTAAGAATCAGAGCACATCATTCCAGCCTTGGAAGGGTACAGGGGGAGGAAATAGCTTTCTAGCACTATTTAAACGAGAGTATTTCATGTCTTCACACAGTTCTGCTTTTTCGCCCTTGTTTGCAGGTTTATTCTTGATGGAGTTATTTTTGCAGTTGCCAAGAGACAAAGGAGCTGGGGTAGTATTTTAAAAAAGGTAAATTCTGCAGCACGAGCCCTGTGCTCCCACCTGCACGAGCTCCAAACCGAACCCTCCGCTCTGGGAGAGCTCAGGCAGACAAAAAACAGATCCTCACAACAACAACAGCAGCAACAACAACAAAAATGGACTTGTTGGAGATGAAAACGTCAAAACTGTCTCCCAGTTAATACAGTCCAAGAATATCCCATGTCAGTCACTAATGGATGCAAAGCTGGTGGCATTGGGGTGGGGCAGGGAGGGACAGCAGTGTCCCCACAGCCCCCCCTGTCACAGAGCAGCCACCTCCAAATGCCACTCCATGAGCTGACTGAAGAATTCATCCAAAAACTCCTCAGAAAGTGGAATTTGTGATTGTTCCTGTCACTGGTTTGCAATGAAGAATGGAAGTGAAAATGGGTTTTGGGGGTGCAGTATTTGAGTCTTGTAAATTAATTTTGTTCATTAAGAAAAAAACAAAACCCAAACATCACTTAATTTGCTATTTAATCTTTTTTTTCTCAGAGTTGCTCCTCAGACTGTGTGGTTACACTACAAAGTACTGGATTAGTAAAAGCCAGGCTTGAATACAGAATTTGATATTGGGAATTGGGAATTCCTGGCTGGGAGGGTGGGCTGTCCCTGGCACAGGGTGGAATGGGATGGACTTTAAGGTCATTTCCAACCCAAACCATTCCATGATTCCATGAAATGTGGTTAAGGCTTTTTACCTACTTTAAACAACCAAGGCATTTTTACCTCCTGTGTTCTACTTCCAGCTACTGCAAAGGAACCACTCATCTCCCACAGGGTCTCAGGGAATGCTAAGTAACAACAGCAGAGAGTAATGAAAATTGATGCTAATTAAGAATTCCACCTCTAAGAAAGAAAACAGAGCTCAGGTGAACACTGAGCCATCATTTACTGCCACGAGAAGTCAACAGCCCCACCTTTCTCAGCATTTCCCTGCATGGACAGCCAGGAGATCCTGTGCCTGTTCCTCTAAGCTTGCTAAATGGGACCCAAGTTTTGCCATCCCAAAGAAAACCATGTCTTTATGAACTTACAGTGACATCAACTGGGTTATATTTCATTTCAGGCCAGCTCTGGGCTCCATCCTCTGTTTTCCATCCAATTCCCATCTCTGCCAGAGCCTCTCTGAGCTCCTCTTTTTGGTTCGACCTCAGAGTCCCAAAAACTCCTGCCTAAAGTTTCCTGTTTCTCTTCTGCAGCTCCAAAAATGCAAATTGCTGTCAGGTTCTTCAGTTCCCTCTGAGAGACAGGCAGCATATGTCATGTGCATTATTCAGAGCTTTCCATGGCTGCTTTTCCAGGGAGGTTTAAAAAGGAACAGCAAACCGTGTGTCAAACCCAAAGCCTTTGCTACAATAATCATGAAGTGACATAAAGTCTAAAGCTGGACTAGCACAGGGGTTTGTTTCTAATGTAACAGGGTAGCAATGCAAGAAATTTAATCTTTTTTTAAGCCAGACAGGACTGAAGGTGAAGTTTACACAGCTGAGGTCTTTTGTAGATGAAACTCTGAGGAAATAGTTCAAGAGGAATATGGAAAATGTAGTTTTTGTTATCCTGAGGAGCAGGAAAACCATGACAGTGAAGCACAATGAGAGGAGTTTCCTTTGTGCTCAGCTGAAAAATAAACATAATTTAATGTTTAATGAGTGGCCTTTAAAATCCTGAGAGCATCTCCAGGCTCTCCCACTGGAAAGAGGAACAGAAGAATTTCACAGAGGGCACATAAATTCTGGGAGCTACTGACATTAATCCTCTTGGTCACACAACCACAACTCTGCTCTCCTAAAAGAAATATCCTGGGAAAACCCAGACCCACAGAACTACCCCAAGATGATCCCTCCTTACAGAGCACCCCAGGAGATTCTGTCACCTGCATTTCCACAACAAACACAGATAAATAAATTGCTCAGAATTATGCAAACCCAAGGATATAATTAAGTGCACAGCAGCAAACAAGCTGTGGAAGTGGAAATTCTGTGATCCTTGTTCACGTTCCCAAATATTCAGTTTCTATGCATTTGTTGAGCATTATTAGAAACAGCCCAGCCAACAAAGCAAACCCGAAATCCTGCCCTAACTAAGGTTTAAAATAAAAAAAAAAAAAAATCCCAAACCTTTGAGTGACTCCACTCAGCCTAGAAGTGCCTGCCAGGAAAATGGGAATTTTGGAGATGGCATCTCATCAATTTTCTTCATTTGTGTCAGAAGTTGAGCAGCTGTCTCCTTACCAGACTGAAGTGGAGCCAAAAACCTTGTCAGGCAGCCGAAGAAAAAGCACTTCAGAGGAGCTCATCTCCAAGACCCCAAAGGGTATCACATTTTGGAGCGGGCATGTGTTAATATTCCTGCTCCAGTATCAATTGGCAAAGTTCTGCAGCAGGAGGGGGGGAAAAGGCTGTTTTGTTTGCTTACACTGCCTGCTCAGGGAAAGCAGGATGCCACACATACTTGAACTCCTGAGTTTGTTTATTTATTTACTTATGGCCAGCAAAGGGATTTTAGCTCTGTCTTCCCCGAGCTGGTGAGGAAAGTGAAATGAGATTCAGCCCCATGGATGCACCTGGACTTTCAGTGGCAAGCAGAGCTCTGTTGCTCCCAGGGATTTCAGCATGGGATGAAAAATCCCAGTGAGAGCCGTGCTGGAATCAGCTCCCAGCTCCTGGGATTGTGAGATGCTGGGAAAACCCAGCTCCAAATTGGTGCCTTCTTTAGCACGTGCTGGGCTGAGGCTCCTTCAGGGCAGCCCCCAGAGGAGCCCTGCGCTCCCAGCACCGCGGGTGTGACAAAGGGAGCAATCCAATTCCAGCAGTTATTGCAGCAGGAGCTTTGCCAAGTGGGATCCAGCACCGTAAGGCACAGCCTGATCAAACTGAGGGAAGTTACTGATCTTAACTCAACCCAGAGCACAAGCCAGGGAAGGTCCTGGCATCCTCCTTTTGTCATCAGAACCCCGAATATCCACAGAACACAGCAGATATGGGGGTCTGACCTCTCCCAAGACATGTTTTTGTGATCCTTTTAACCTAAAAAGCCACATTTTTTCCCTTTTGTGTGTGACAATTCCACTCCTGAAGCAGACCCCACTCAGCAGGATCTGGGAGTTAGGAGGAGCTGGGATTTTCTGCTCTCTCCCTCTGGGATGGGGCTTGCACAGACCACATTTCAGAGCAGGAAGAGTCTGCACCTGCGACCAGGGCGCAATATTGGTTAATTTGATTTTGATGGAAGGGTTTGGGCTGGAAGAGCCCATAAATCCCATCCAGTCCCATCCCTGGCCACGTCCAGGGACACCTTCCACTATCCCAGCTTGCTCCAAGCCCCACCCAACCTGGCCTTGGACACTTCCAGGGATCCAGGAGGATGAACAATTATCCACCATCAAGATAAAGGTGCCATATACAAGGTCAGAATCCAAGTGAATAAATAAAGGAAGAACCATTCAAGATCCTCTTTCACCAACCCTCTTCTCCCAGCCAGCTTTTCCCCAAAGTGTTTATTTACTACACAGCCAGGCTTTTGGCAGCCTTCCCACTGCAAAATGTGCTTCCCAGATATTAAAAAGTGAACTCCAAACGAAAAAGACTTTTTTGTTCTTAGGTCTCTCTTTCTTCCAAGCAGATAGCGCTTCAGAGCTGTGCCTTTAAGGCACAATTTTGCCCAGAATTTCTCGAATACTCACTTAAAGAGAGATGAGTCCACAGACCATTGCTAAAAATGAGATTTCCTGCGTGGTCTTCAGCAAAATACTTTAAAGAGATATTCTGTTTCCTCTATTTATCAAAGCAACATTTCCTTGCTTTTCACAGGTGTAGAAATGTAAAGGAAAAAAGGAACTAATGGAATTAATTTCTGTTGTGTTTCTAGCATGTTTAAATAATATTTTTTAAATCGATTGAATAGTAGATCAACAAGATTTTGGCATTCAGGTATTGCATGTTGGGAAATAAGGGTTGTTTAGAGCTAGACAGAAAAAAGTCAAGAACAGAAAATAGCTGTGATGTGCATGGATGATGTTCCCTTGTTTCTGCAGAGAATCATCAGAGAATCATGGCATAGTTTGGGTTGGAAGAGACCTTAAAGCTCATCTCATTCCAGGGCAGGGGAGGGACATACTCCACTATTCCAGGTTGTATAATTGGCTTTGGACACTTCCAGGGATGTACATATATTTTAATTTTTTTGCTATTTATATTTATATTTATATTTATATTTATATTTATATTTATATTTATATTTATATTTATATTTATTATAGTTTAGTTATATTTTTATTTATATTTTCATTTTAGTATTATATTTATATATTTATTTTTATATATATAATTATTTATATATATAATTAAATATAATTATAAGTAATATAATTATTTAAATAATTAAATAATATTTAATATATAATATAATAGAAAATACGATTAAATAATATAGTTATTTATTTATATTTATATTTATATTTATATTTATATTTATATTTATATTTATATTTATATTTATATTTATATTTATATTTATATTTATATTTATATTTATATTTATTATAGTTTAGTTATATTTTTATTTATATTTTCATTTTAGTATTATATTTATATATTTATTTTTATATATAATTATTTATATATAATTAAATATAATTATAAATAATATAATTATTTAAATAATTACATCCTATTTAATATATAATATAATATAAAATACGATTAAATAATATAGTTATTTATACTTTATATTTATATTTATATTTATATTTATATTTATATTTATATTTATATTTATATTTATTATAGCTTATTTTTATTTTATTATTATATTTTTATATTTATACATATTTATATTTATATTTGTTATAGTTGTTATATTTTTCTTTTTATTTTATTATTTTATATCTATTTATATATTTATATTTATGCACATATACATATTCATATACATATGCAACTATTATTCACGATCAAGTTCCAGTCACAATCAAGACCCCTCAGAAATCCAGATATAAAAGCAAACCAGTAAGAAAATAGTGTGTTTTATCTCCTTTCCCTGCAGCCCAGCAGAGATTCCTGCTCAGGGCTCCCAGACTGGCCCGAGCTCACCCAGCAGAGACAATCCATGGCCCTGCACGGATATTGCTGGAATCGCCTGCTGACAAATTCCCGAGCTGCCAGGGTACAGTGCTGGAATTCAGTGGGCTCCCAGCTGCACACTTGTGACTTGTGAAGGCAGGGGAAGGTGGGGATTGGCAGCAGGCTCTGGCAGATGAGCTCCCGCTGCAGATGACACCGGAGGTTCTGCCAGGCTGACGTGGAACTCTCCTCTTCGTTTGTTGTTGTTGATGTTGTTGTCGTTCCAAAGCTCCTGGAGCTCTCCTGGGCTCCCTGCTCTCCTGAGTCTCCTGCTCGCTTTTCTGACTCTGGCATTTGCTGACTTCTGAGATTGCTCATCTCATCCCCTCAGCTCTGTTTATATGGCATTGGCATGGATCAGTGTTTGCTCTGGAAAAATTCCCCTTTCACCCCAGTATTTCAGTGCATTATCCCATAGGTGTGCCCTGCTTTACTTCTCTGTTCAAAACTGCTTGGAATTCACTGCAGGGACCCCTCCAGAAATGATTGTGCCTGGGTGGCTGGGACCCTGCAGACCAGTCAGAGGGAAGGAAAAATTCCTTACTAAGGGCAAAGGAGTTGATGCACTGTTCCAGCACTGAGTGCTGAGCTGGCCTGATTCCATCCAAAGCTGGGTGGGCACTCAAAGAAATCCCAGGAATAAAACCCCAAACTGGTTTGGGTTGGAAGGGACCTGAAAGATCATCTTGGTTCCACCCCTGCCATGGGCAGGGACATCTCCCAGTGTCCCAGGCTGCTCCAAGCCCTGTCCAGCCTGACCTTGGACACTTCCAGGGATCCAGAGGTGGCCATGGAGTTACTTGTACCAGGGCTTCCCCACCCTCCCAGACAGGAATTCCCAATTCCCAACATCCCATCCATCCCTGCCCTCTGGCACTGGGAGCCATTCCCTGGCTCCTGTCCCTCCATCCCTTGTCCCCAGTCCCTCTCCAGCTCTCCTGGAGCCCCTTCAGGCCCTGCAAGGGGCTCGGAGCTCTCCCTGGATCCTTCCCTTCTCCAGGGGAACATTCCCAGCTCTCCCTGGATCCTTCCCTTCTCCAGGGGAACATTCCCAGCTCTCCCTGGATCCTTCCCTTCTCCAGGGGAACATTCCCAGCTCTCCCTGGATCCTTCCCTTCTCCAGGGGAACATTCCCAGCTCTCCCAGCCTGGCTCCAGAGGGGCTCCAGCCCTGGAGCAGCTCCAGGGCCTCCTCTGGATTTGTTCCAGGAGCTCCAGATCCTTTTCATGCTGGAGATCCCAGGCCTGGACAGGATACTCAATTACAATTTGGATTATTCTTTCTCCCCCTTGAGTTCTTTGCCACCACCACAAAAATGTTCAGATGAGATCTGTGACCAGATTTAAATAAAAACCAGAATCAGGTGACAAAACACTCAGCTTAATTTCTCCTGGTTGTTTTTCTGATGCTGCTCCCTCAGTGATGTACATCCCTGACTTGGATTTATAAAAAAATAGGCAATACATTATGTTAATTGTATTTATTATATTATATATGCAATATAATAAATCCAATTAAATAGCATAGGATATCGTAGACACTTTAACAAAGGTTAATTGTGGTATTAACTGTTCTCCCTGTACAGACTTTTAATGTGAGAAATGTTTCACACATTTAAAGCTCCTTTTAATCCCCAGACCTCAAGGCCACACTTCCCATTCCCAGCTGAATAGCTTCCACTAGAAAAAAACACAGGTTTTTTTTTCCCTGTGAAGAACTCAGAGTCTTTATATGAACAATGAAATATTATTCATTGAACAGACACCATCCCCACGAAACAGAAGTTTAATTTCTGTGAGGTTCCATAATATCTTTAAGAGTTGGAATCTTCCACCAAAAGTTTTCAAGGGACGCCCTTCAGGTTAAAGAAATAGAGAGGAAGGAAAATTCTCTGGACTCCCAAAATAACCCTCCCTCTCTCTTTTGCTGTCTCTGATTTTTGAGGGAGAAAGCAAATTGCTCTGCAATGGATTTGCATGAATCACAGCACGAAATGCACGCGGGGAGCCGTGATTAGGGGCGATCTCCTGCGGGAGGGATCGCCTGCACGGAGCCTGTGCCACGAGAAACCCAGGGGGAAAAACAAGGAGCTGCTGCCCCGAGCCCTCCTCTCTGTGCCAGAGGCAAGAACAGGCCAGGGACTACAGAAAAGTTAATAATTAACTGAAATTATTCTCAATATTTCACGTGATTTCGAATTCACGGCATCTTCCTCACCCTTCTTTTGGATTTTGATGCTCTTGAGTAGGATGGGAAATTTTCTCTTGAAAGTGGGATGGAAATATCCAGGAGAAGGGTTTGTTAAACAGGAGCCCGAAGCAGGGAACAGTTCATTCCCAGCCTGTTTCTCAAGACAGCAAACACACAGAATCATTACTGATCCCCCTCCTTTTTTTTTAATCTTTTTGAGAACTCTTGCACAATTTGCTGTTCCCCAGCGTTTCAGCAAGAGGAATTCACCACTCTCAAGCCTTGCTTTTTTTTTGCACCCCAAAAGCTGCAAGTTTCCCTTCAAACTCTGCACGTCATCCTCATCAAATCCTACACAGAAATGGGCATTAAGTGTTTTGTTTACTCATAACTCGGCAGAGCCACAACAAAGAACAGAATGTAAAGAATGAACTCCCTTTGCAAAAGTCATTCAGAGCCAAACAAAAGCCTTTACCTTCCCCAAAACAGATTTTTCCAAGCGGGCCTCCTCTCTTTCTGAATTGCCCAGCATTACAGGGAGCTCTCAGATAACTCAGAAACATTTGAGAGCCAAGCTAAAAACAGAAAGGATGAGAAAGTTCTCCTGCATCTGATTTTATTTTTTTTTATTTTTTTTATTTTTTTCATTAAAAAGGCATTAAGAAAATGTGGGCTTTTCACCACTGCACTGTGAACAAGCAGCCGCTTTCCACATGACGTGCAGGGACCTGCTGGATCCAGGCTCCTTCCAACTTCCCCTGGGCTGTGGCAGCTGGATGGATTTGTTTCCACCTGCTCTCCCCGTTTGTCATTCCTGAGGTATGCTGGAGAAAGCCAGGTTAGCTCGAAACCGTCAGCCTGGCTGCAGCCAAAACTCTTCATTTTTATTATCTGATCACTTCCCTCCGAGTGCTTCGTGTTCCTTTCATTCCCAGCTCCCCACACCTCTGCACCCATGGAGAGCAGCTGGGGTTTGAGGGTTTGTTTTCAAATGAAAATGACCATTTTTTAAAGCCCTCCAAGGAAAACCACATTTGGCCAATCCTACGGACCTGCTCCTTCCCCACTCTTTGCTCCATGAGTTACAAACTCCTGTGGTCACTGGAGAAGGGATCGTCCAAACGTGGCTGCAGAGACCAAAATGCTTCTGAAAAAAAGATTAACATCTCATCAAAAATGTTAAAAACCTCTCCCCACAAACCCTTTGGAAGACTGGCTGCCTCCATCCCCTGTGCTGGTGCTGGAAGTGAAGCTGCCTGAGAGATCTTCTCCCATTCCTCCCGAATTTCAGGGGGATAGGAGAGAGTGGGTGTGGGGAGGGAAGGTAGCTGGAGTACAAGAAAGGATGATTATCAAGTCTAAAGAGAGCACGTCATAAAATGAAGAAATATAAAGCTATTTTTAAAGCAATTATTTTGTTTTCAAGCTGAAAACGTGCTGCAGTATTCCCCCTCTGCTTGGCATTCCAGAGGAGGTGTTGCATTCAGCTACAGCAAAAATTAATTCCCTGGAAGAGAAGAAAACTGCAACACTGGCAGCACAATAGAAAAGCAGGAGAGGAGAGTTTTGTTTCCTCTGTTTTGAAAGGGAATTATGTTTTCCAAGATTGATCCTCTCCCAAGCCCAGCTCTGCTGTGCCAACCACAGACAGGGTTTGTGCAGAAGGTGCCCTGGTGCCACAGGGATGTGTGAGTTCGGAGCAATCTCTTCACCCTTCCATCTGCATAATTTATCCAGAGATACTCTGGAAGTTCAGAAACCTCTCCAATAACTTAGAAAGATTTAGGAACTTTTGGGGAGAAAGAGAAAAAAAAAAAGAATTAAATAAAAAATGTGACCTGTTACATAAACCTGTATTTTAAGAAGTGAACTAGAGACAGGAGGAAGGATCACAGGGGTTGGACACATACCCAGCTGTCCCAATTTGGCGGAGCTGTTTTAGCTGTCAGCGTGTGAATTCTTAATGTGTGATGATTATAAAGTATGGAGAGGGAGCTCAGCTCCCTCATTGGAATTATTTTGCCTTTTTCTCTGAGGAACAGACCCAGAATTGCTGCTGGCGACTGCCCCAGCTCAGACCCACACCTCGAAGCCCCTTCCAAACATTAAACCTCAGAATATTGATTTATTAAGATCTAAAGTGATAAAATCCTGCTTATCCCAGGCTCAAATTTTCCTGACACCTCCACTAATTACACACCATAATGAAATCCCAGAAGCACTGAAATAATTGCTCCAGCAGGAACTCAGCCAGCAGAACACCTATGGAAGCTTCTTTCCCTTCACTCATCACTGTGGGAAGCAATCTCAGAGTCCTCTCCAAAAACCCCCTCAAACAGATGTCTTGCAGCACAGCAAGACATTATCAAATTCAGACTTGGAGAGAGCATGTTCCAAAATCCCTCGGAGAGAGAGTTTTGCCAGGCACACCTCATCATCCACAGGAAAGGGAGTGGGATCCAGGGAGGGCACCTTCACTGGCACAGGGAAAAGCAGCTCTGTGGCCTGTCCAAATCCAGGGGTGACCAAATAACATCCAGGTGTGACCAAATAACACCCAGGGGTGACCAAATAACTCCTTAGCCCTAAGCAATACCCTTATCCCTGCCTGGAGATAGAGTCACAGAATCATGGAATTGTTAAGGTTGGAAAAAACCTGCAAGATCATCCAAAGCATTCCCAGCACTGCCAAGGCCACCCTGCCCCGTGTCCCCAAGGGCCACATCCATATGGCTTTGAAATCCCTCCAGGGATGGGGACTCCAGCACTGCCCTGGGCTGGACAACCCTTTCTGTGAAGAAATTGTTCCCAAAATCCATCCTAAACTCCCCTGGCCCAGCCTGAGGCCGTTCCCTCTCCTCCTGTCCCTGTTCCCTGCCAGCAGAGCCCGACCCCCCCGCCTGTCCCCTCCTGCCAGGGAATTCCAGAGAGGGAAAAGATCCCTCGGGATCCTCCTTTGCTCCAGCCTCAGCCCCTTCCCAGCTCCCTCAGGAATTCTCCAGCCCCTTCCCAGCTCCCTCAGCCCCTCCTGGGGCTCCAGCCCCTTTCCCAGCTGCTTCCCTGCAGGGTGACTTCTGCCTGCTCTCCAGCCAAGGCTATGGATGCTCCCTGTCCCTCCTCTCACTGGGAAGCCTGACAGGCATTTCCATGCTGGGAGCATCCAGGACAGCTGACCCAGAGCTGGAGCAGCATCAGGAATTGTCCACAGTGGATGGACCAGGTGGCCACCATCACCAGCTCCTGCTGCCTGCATGCCCAGATCCATTACCAGGCAATCCTGAGACAGATTCACAGCTTTCCCAGGAAAACATTTCTAAGTGGGATCGATTTTTTTGCTGTTTTAAAACCAACATTAGCAAACGCGACTGCACGGTGCACAGATCTGTCAGATTTGTTCTCAGCTGCAATCCTGAAACGTGTCATTATCGTGTGCTGTGTGAGCAAAGCTGGGCCTGGCTGCCATGTGACTGAGCTCTAAATTAGTTTATCCATAAAGTTCCTTCCCAATGTGCTCCATCTTTCACTCCATCTTATCTTAATGAGCTCTTAACCTCTTAAAAATAAGTTACTGCCAGAGAGACTAAATACAGGGTATTAAAGTCTCCAAGAAAACCACAGGGATGAATGGCCCTGCTCAGGTAGCTCTGCTTCCCTTGAATGCAGCTCCTGCAGCTTCCAAGTGCACTGGAAAAAATAATTTCCACTGCATTCATTGTAAAAGTCATTTGTGATTACAAGGTCGTGCTATTTTTTATAAATAAGTGTGGGAAATGATCATCTGAAAAATGTGCATTTCCCCAGGCAAAACTCCAGGGTTCCTGCTCTTGCAGCCTCAGCATTTTGGTTCTGGATCCCTTTCTTAAAATGGAAATTTTACTCCATGCCAAGTGTCATAGGATATCCTGAGTGGGAAAGGACCCACAAGGATCATCACAGTCTGACACCTGCCTTTGGCACGGGGAAATTGATCTCATCCCAGAACAACCCCTTTCACCAGGAACTTCTGCTGGAGGGGCAGAAATCTCATGGAATCTCATCCTGCTTGGGCTGAAAGCATTCCAGGCCTCTCCAGAATGCACCTGAGCACATCCAGAGGATTCCACAGGCGTTGGGATCCGGTCCCTGCTGGGATCCAGAGCAGCCCCATGAACACATTTCCAGGGGCAGCAGCCCCTCTCCACACTGGAACTGAGGCTGCCTCCACGTGCACGTTCAGCCAGAGTGGCAGCACATTTTATATTAAATAATTATATCAAATTATGGTATCATTTAATCCCCTCATTTCCCTGGATGAAGCCGCTGCTGGAGAAGCCAGAGGAGCAGCCCCTGGACCAGAGGCTTTGCTGGATTTGTGCCATTCCAGAAACAACTCGTGCAACTTTTGAGCAGAGAGATGGAAAACAAGATGTGGAATTCTGGACTTCCTTAGCAAGGATGTTCCAGGGCTGGAACCCCTCTGGAGCCAGGCTGGGAGAGCTGGGAATGTTCCCCTGGAGAAGGGAAGGATCCAGGGAGAGCTGGGAATGTTCCCCTGGAGAAGGGAAGGATCCAGGGAGAGCTGGGAATGTTCCCCTGGAGAAGGGAAGGATGCAGGGAGAGCTGGGAATGTTCCCCTGGAGAAGGGAAGGATCCAGGGAGAGCTGGGAATGTTCCCCTGGAGAAGGGAAGGATCCAGGGAGAGCTCAGAGCCCCTTGCAGGGCCTGAAGGGGCTCCAGGAGAGCTGGAGAGGGACTGGGGACAAGGGACGGAGGGACAGGACACAGGGAATGGCTCCCAGTGCCAGAGGGCAGGGATGGATGGGATATTGGGAATTGGGAATTCCTGGCTGGGAGGGTGAGGATGGACTGGCACAGGTGCCCAGAGCAGCTGTGGCTGTCCCTGGATCCCTGGAAGTGTCCAAGGCCAGGCTGGACAGGGCTTGGAACAGCCAGGGATAGCAGAAGCTGTCCTGCCCATGGCAGGGGTGGCACTGGATGATCCTTAATGTCCCTTCCAACCCAAACCATTCCATGATTCCATGACACCAAAACAGGAGCTGCTCCTGTGTGCATTTAATGTGATTGTGTCACTGGATTATTAAAAAAAAAAAAAAAAAAAAAAAAAAAAGATAAAAAGACATTAGAATTTCCTTTTAAAATCCCCACTTTCTTGTGCTTCACAGCTGGCCCATAATTCATGTTGGGAATTGCAAAAATTAGGGGATGTACAAACTGTCTCCCACACCCTGTCTGCTCAGGAAACTCACTGTCATGTGGAATTAATTACATTTTTTTTTTAAATACATATAATTTCAAGCTCGTGGTCCAGCATCTCTGATTCACAGCAATAAATGTTGCACAAGAAGAGAACTGTGTAGAACAAAGGTTAATTGGAGGGTGAAATCCCCTTCCTAACGAAACCCAGCTGGAAACCTGCTGGCTCCCGAGACAAATCCCTGCAGCACTATTGATCCTTAATTCCTGATTGCCAGGTTTAGGGATTCAGTGCCTTCAGACAGGAGCAGGAGGAGGCAGAGAGGGGAAGCAAAGAGCTTTTCCAGCTCCTGGCCTGGGATTCTCCTGGGATGTTCCAGGTTAATTCCTCAGTGTCACACAAGGGGTTTGTGACACCTCCACCTTCCCCCCTTCAGCCCTGGAGTTTTCAGGCAATATCAAAACCCCGAGATCAGAGCTCAGGTCTCTGAGCCAGCCTCAGGGATTTAGAAACCAGAGCCAGCTCTTGAACTCCCAAAGTAGGAGACAGTTTTAAAAGAACACTTTTTAACTGCTGGGGTTTATATTTTTGGATTCTCTTTCATACCAGCGAGGGCTGGACGTGTCCTCTTGTGCCACAGCCCTGACCATGTGGATTTGGGAAGGATCCCATATCTGACAAGACTCCCAACAGCATCAGGAGGCCCTGGCAGCCACAAGATCATGCTAAAAAAATAATGAAATGGGAAAAAAGCAACAGAGAAGGAGGGGAAAGGACGGAAAAGCGAGGGGAGAGTAACAAAAAGGCATTTTCTAAGCACGAACAATGATTACAGAGGTCAAAACTGAAGCTGCTGCAGGAGTTTCTGATTAAATCCTGCTTTGTTCCAAACTGCTGACGTGCAGAACTCCAAATGGTTTGGGGAAGGTATCAATCTGATAGGAGCTGTTCCTGCAGGGTCATTTGCCTACTTGCTTTACTCGAAACCTTGGCTCCTCGACAGCTGCTCGGATGGGCTATTGGGAAAGCCACATTCCCAGGCTCCCCAGAAACTGGGGATTAAAGGAAATTAATTATTGATACAAGTCTCTGCTCTGCATGTTTGCCTTATCAAATGATCTGTAGCTGTGCCTGTGGCATGGGAGGAGCACATCTGAGATCTTTTAATGATGCAAAAAGCTCCTTCAAGGGGCAGCCAAGGCGAGCAACGCTCCCGCTCCGGGCTCCCTTCCCCAACAACAAGGGCAGAAATAAGGAGTGGAAACGTTATAGGGAAGTTTTGAAGAGTTAAAACTTCCCTGTTTCTATCACCAAATCATTGGAGTGGTGCTGCCTGATCTGATGAGCGCTGACTTTGTGGGATAATGCATTTCCATGGTGAAATCCAAATATCCTGGGCATTTGGGGCTGGGAAAGGCTGTGAAAACTGACTCTGGCTCCCTCCATCTATTCCACTTTTGGCCTGGGATTTGGTGCCTGGAGTTGTGCTGGATGTGGGGCCCAGGGATGTGGGATCAGGACCCAGGGATGTGGGATCAGGACCCAGGGATGTGGGATCAGGACCCAGGGATGTGGGATCAGGATTCAGGGATGTGGGATCAGGACCCAGGGATGTGGGATCAGGACCCAGGGATGTGGGATCAGGATTCAGGGATGTGGGATCAGGACCCAGGGATGTGGGATCAGGATTCAGGGATGTGGGATCAGGATTCAGGGATGTGGGATCAGGATTCAGGGATGTGGGATCAGGACCCAGGGATGTGGGATCAGGATTCAGGGATGTGGGATGCAGGGATGCTCTGCACTGTGCACCGATGCCATTAGGTGGTGCTTGAAACAGAAGATTGCAAGAAAGAAAAGCAAGAGCTTCTGTGCTGCCCAGGCAGCCTGCTTGATAAATATTTCATTCCTGCAATTAAAAAATAGAAAATAAAAACATTTTTTTTAAAAAAAAGATAGAGGGAGGAATTTTTTTTATTTTTTTTTTTTTAAAGAGCTCATTCTAGGATTCAGTTTCCCATTTCAAAATTTGATTTCTAGGTCTTGGCAGAGGTGAGTAATTAACTCTTCCTCGTGCCTGGAGCAGCTCTGCTCACACACACACACTCAAACACTCCCTTAAATCAGCCTCTGATATTTCTGTGCTCAGCCAAACCTGCTCATCGTGCCTTAGATCTCTATCTCTCTCCTAAGGCTGATAACTGGATTTCCAGTAAGTTTTGAGTCAGAGATTGAAACACTGTTTAATGCACCAGCTTGAAAATGAGTTTCCAGGAAAAACTGTCCAAGGCAAAGCTCACCAGGAGCTGGGAAGAAGTCTTGATTCCACTTGGAAATGCAGAGCTCCCTCCCTTTCCCTGCTCTGGCAAACACCTCCAGGCAGCAGGTAGAAATTTCTATATTTACACATTTTCACAGCTTCCCTTCAGAACTGCATTCACAGCAAAAGGCCTGTGCTAAACGCTGACAAGAGTTCATCAATTAAATAATTGCGTCTTATTAGATTTAGCAGCCACAAATAAACTTGTGCCTCCAATTCTGTGTAACCCTTTAGAGAACTCCTGACTTCCTGCACCCTCCTGAGATCCAGGAGCTGGATCCTTGTAGGGTCCTCCCAACTCTGGATGTTCCAGGATTCTGAATAAGCAGTTCTTATAGTTCTTTTTCTCCAGCTCCTTTATCATTTCAATTCTTTCATTATTGAATTATCATGAAATAGTGAATAATCATTCATTATTCATGTTCTCTGTGCCACTCTCGATTTCATAGCAACTATATTTTAACAACTCTCACGGCAAAGGGCAGGACGGCTGCAGATTAAAAAGAAATACAGAATTATAGATCATGGAATCATTAAGGTTGGAAAAGCCCTTAAGATCATCGAGTCCAGCTGTTCCCCAGCACTGCCTCATGTCCCCAAGTGCCACATACACGTATTTTTAAAATAATTTTTAGGGATGGGGACTCCACCACTGCCCTGGGCAGCTGTGCCAGGGCTGGACAGCCCTTTCCACTGATAATTTTTCCCTAATATCCAATATAAACCTCCTCTGGCCCAACTTAAAGCCATTTCCTCTTCTCCTGTCATAAGATATGCTCCAGGAATTGTTTATGAAGACACTAATAAACCTAAACTTTGTTTATGCACTGCACAGATTAATTAAAATAGAAATACTTTGAGAAATTTGGGGCTCAGCAGAGGCAGAACTGCTTGTCATATTTGTATGAGAACTCAGAGATGACAAATCCCTGGAAGAGAACAAAGCAGCATTCCCTCTTCTTCATGAGTTACCTGAAACACCAAGAGGTGGGAGGGAGGTGGACAAAAGATATAAACAGAGACAGCTGTTCCATTTTCAAGCCTCTCTCGTTCCTTTTAGGCTTTAGATTTCACATAAATATTTCTTTAAATGCACACATCTCTGTACCAAAACTACCATTTGAGAAGCTTCCAAAACTTGGCTTTTAATTAAAGCCATGAAAGTATAATGCTCACACTGAATAAGTATCAAAAATAGAGACAAAACTGAGAAAATATGCAGGCATTTTTCTTGGGGTTTGTCAGGCACTGCAAAGACAATTAAGTTTCTTTTCTTCACTGTACATATAATACTCAGAAGTGAAAGCTTAATTAACTTGTCAGAAACTCTGGCATCTCTTTTCTTGAGCTGCTGAACCCACCTTCCCCAAAGACTTGAAGGGAAAATAAAAAAAACCTGAATGCTCTAGCTGAAATACCTGATCATGCATGACATTCCTGTCCTGTTCCACAGTTTGTCTGTCATTACCAGAGGGTTTTTTATCCATCTGGGTGAGCACACTCTGTTTCCATTTGTCTGGGAATGTCTCAGAGTTGTAACTGCTCCGAGACGATGGCCCCGCTGCCGGAGCAGCGGGATGTGCTGGCACTAATTACAGCCTACACACATTCCTCAGGAAAATCCTGGAATTGGTACCAAAATGTCCTCAATCACCTGGATTTTGCTGCCAGTTCAGGGCCCTGAGCTCTGCTGTGAGCAGCAGATAAAGCAGTGAGGAAAGGAAAACTTTTGTTACCCTCGATGATGATTCCCCATCCCTGGGCGGGTTTGGATGTGGCATTTGGGGACAGGGGTTAGAGGTGGCCTTGGCAGTGCTGGGGGAACACAGGGCTCGATCTCAGAGGGCTTTTCCAACCTTAGTGATGCCAGGATTCTGCATCCTCACTTTTCTGGGGAGGATTTAGACGCAGGAAGAAGCAGAACCCCAAAAGCGAGGCCAATTCCTGCAGCAGCAGCCCCGGCACTGCCCCGTTCCCTGCTGGCTGGGCCCTGTTTTTGTGGATATTTCACATTTCTTCTGGCTGAGTCCAGGGCCAGCTGTGGCCAGTGAGTCCCTGTCAGTGAGCACTGCCTGGAACTGTGCTTGGAGCAGCTGGAAAAGCCACTCCTGACCCAGCTTCCAAGAACCAGGAGAGTTTTAGGGAAAAGCAGGAGCCCACAGGCCCTGCAACATCTCCCTCCTTCCTCTGCCCCACATGTTGCTGCCAAGGACCTTCCTCCAGCCAAGGTTAACCTAACAAACTTCATGCTACCACTTCAACTTGGCAAGTGCAAGAAGTGGCTTTCACATTTTTAGGGGATTTTTAATGCAGTTTCTCAACCTGAGCTCGCTTAAGTCTGAAAAATATTGTACTTTATCCTGCTGTAATCTCCTCTCCAGGATCTGCATGTTTAACCAAAGAGCAAAGGTCCAGGTGCTTCTCTGCATTAGTAATGACCCAACGTTGCCTCTTCAATAATGCAGCACAGGCCAGAGCACGGCAGCCTTGAGCTCCCTCCTTTTAAAAATGGATTAAAACTCCCAGGCAGCACAAGGGAGCACAAATTGGTGGGGTTTTCCCAAGGTGATGCATCCAAGGGGTGATTTTTCACCTCCCATAGAAATCACCGTCTTTAATTCTCGACTAACTTTGCTCCTCTGTTTCCAGCACTATCCCAGGTTTTAGTGAGCTCTGGGACAGAGTGCATGGATCTGGCTTCCACATTTCACATGGAATTTCATAATTCCAAATCCTACGTAAAACATCCTGTTGCAAAACCCTTGTCTCTTCTGATAGATATTAAAACCAAACACAGTTCTTAACCACACAAATTCATGCTTCAGGTCTTTTTTTTTTTCTTAAAAATAAAAATAAATTAAGATTTCACATTCTCCAGAGACTCACACAGACCCAGAATGAGAGTTTTCAGAACAAGTCTCTCAATGCAAAAGGAGGTTTTTCTGCAATGCATCATTTTCTCACCAGACCTCTCTGGGCACCGCTGGTGGCTTGGAGAACACCTGGAATAAACCCCTGTCTCCATTATTTTGCCTCTACAATATATAAATTATAATTCTTTGAAGTGTGGCAGCTGTCAGGAAATTCCTGGTTCAGGTCTCCACACACCAGGGCAGGAGCTCCAGTAGCTGATGAGCACTGGCCACGTGCCTGAATTTATCAGCTTAAACCAAAACCAGGCAACGGGATGTGCTTGGAGCTGGGAGAATCAGCGGGAATAAAACAAACCCTGAAGGTCCTCCAGGGAAAGGGCAGCTCCTTCAACTGTTTGCCAAACAAACAGGGGTAAAACCCTGCATCTGCTCCTTTACCAGGAGGCCTCACCTTCCTAAACCCTCATTTTAGCTGCTCTCTGCAAAATCCCAGCAGGCAAATGAGCCAGTTTCCCGGTGAACAAAAACACCTGGAAAGCCCTGGATGCTCACTGGGAATTCTCCCCCCACTCCCACCAGCACAGGGCAATAATCCTTCCCCCCATAACAGATTTAGATTAGCAATGGCAGCGGTGCTAGAAGGGGCCTCAGGAGCAGGGAAACTGGTGCTGGGAGTCTGGGCAGGGTGTTCACAACATCTGCTTGGCAGGTATTGATGCTCAGGTGGTTCGTAAGGGATAACAGATCCTGCCATCTCCCCAGGGCCTGCTCCCACCTCCCTGTCCCTCCCCACTCCCCAGAGCCACAGAATCTCTAATTGTTTTGCTACAGGTAGGGGCCCAGCCATAACATAGCCCAGCTGGGACACAATTAGGGCTCTGAAACACAGGCAAACCACATCTGGCAAACAAGGGAGGGAGCGCAGGGAGCCCAGCTTTATTCCAGACTGAATCTCCAAGGGGGAACAAATCTGTTCCTGAGCCTGCAGTTGTGCTTTGGGCTCACCCCCTCCCTTGCAGGCTCTCATTTTTTAGATAAAATAAACGAATCTCTCCCTTCCAAGCTGTTGCACAGATCCTGCTCACATCCAGGCTGGCTCTGGTCCCACGCAGACAAATGCCAGCAGCAGTGAGGTGTCTGTGGTCAGCACTGAGGCTTTTCCAAACAAGCCTGGAGGTGTTTGTTCATCAAAGCCCAAAGCTCCAGCCAGGCCCGCTGGAAACACAGGTTTCCTAACATCCAGCGTGCCCAAAACATTGAAACCTCACCAAAGTAAACTTGGAAGTGGGAAGGGAAAACGTCCACGCTTTGATACAGAAATGGGCTATCCTGGAGCTGCTGCTCCATATTTTATGAAGATGGAGATTATTCTGCCTGTTACACCACTGCTAGATTTATATATCTATTTTATAAAACTTTCCTGTGTCTGTCAGACCCTCCAGCATTTGCTCCAACCTCAAAGGATATATTTGGCCTAGAAAAACCTGTACATTGGGAAAAAAAGGTAGAATCCAGTGGCTGGATATTGAAATGGACTGACTGGCCTGTGTGACAAGGAGCCATTTTTCTCCTCATGCTCAGAAATTCATTCCCCAAAAGTCATAAATTCGGGTTCTGCACGCAGGATCTGCCATCCCACTAACAGTAAAAATGCACACACCCCTAAACAGCAGCTTATTTGGGGTTAGAAAGTCTAGAAAAAGATCTGTCAGTGGAAATAATTGGATCCCTGGGTGCCCAGGGAACAGAGTTTTCTTGATATTCATGATTCAGGGGAGGCACAGGAAGTTATTTATTAGAGTGATGGAAACAAACAGGGCAAACAATTTCACCAGTTCAACACTCAGGTTTGCGTGCTGGTAATTTTTAAGCTGTATTTGATTATGTGTGTGCAACACCTATAAGCAGAACCACACAATCACAGAATG
The DNA here is from genome assembly GCF_971803275.1 of Cyanistes caeruleus. Lineage (NCBI taxonomy): Eukaryota > Metazoa > Chordata > Aves > Passeriformes > Paridae > Cyanistes > Cyanistes caeruleus. The sequence continues at coordinate 39,038,763 of NC_141707.1, forward strand.
ATTTAATTGGAAAAAGCCTCTAAGTGCCTCTCCCAGGGCTGTGTAAAACCTGAAATCTCCTCTCATCTCCCTGGGGAAACACCACATTTATGTTCCATTCCCACATGAAACTTCCTATCAGAGCATTAAAACCACGCACCCTGTAGGACCCACACCAGACTGGGGGCAAAACACCCAACAACAAGCCTTCAAACCTCAGGATTATTGTAAAGAATGTGTTTTCATACACAAATAAATCATCATTTCAAATGCAATTAGCCATTTTAATTAATCTGAGCTGTTATTTGTTGACCTGAGCGGCACGCTGGTGGCAGGAATGTGGTTAAGGAGCACACAAAAAAAAAGCTGGAATGTGATTTACAGCTTTCCCTGCTGGTATTGACACCAACAGGAAAGCCCAAGGAGAACCAAAAGCCCAAAAAAAAAGCCTTTTGTCTTTTTTAATACCATTTTTAACAGATATGTCACTGAAATTCACCCCTACTGCTCAAGCAGCTACACTTTGCTTTTCTGGGGTTAATTAGAGCAGCAGAAATCTTGCAAAATACACTGGGAAATATCTAAAAATCTTGGTGACTCATAAGGTTTGACCAGATCCTTTCATTTACTGATTCATTACAAATAACAGGGGGGAAAAAAAAGTGGACTGGGATGGTTTTGGGCAGCAAAAAAATTGTTTCAGGATGAGTTTAATGAAATTGTTTGAAGTGGTGAGTGTACCTAAGTGCTGTGAAATGCTGGTAAGAAGAGGTTTGACTCTGTCTTCCACAGAATTTGGTACAAAATTTAAATATTATTTTATATCTTATATTATAAATATGATATAAATATATAATGTATAAATATAAATATTAAATATATATCTATTTTTATGGTTTGTCTCTTAAAATTAGTCCTTTACAACATTAATAACAGCACCAAGGTCCACCAGCCACAATATTTACATCAAACTTCTCTTGGTTTTTTTTCTCTCTTATAAATAAATATGCTGAATTAAAAGGTGCAAATTTCAACTGAATTGAAAGGTGCAAGATAATAAACATCTTTAGTAAAAAATTACCAATTTTGCTTCATTTTATCACTGTTGTTGTTAAAATTCTCTGATTTTTCAGGACTTTTTATATTTATTTTTTTTTCTGAGGCAAGGTAGAAAAACCTTTTGGGCAAAGTTTGGACTCGAGGATCTCAGAGGTCTTTTCCAACCTAATGATTTTAAGGTTTGATTCCATTTGTGCTGTGCAGGAGGGAAGGGAGATAAATTTGCAGAGATCTAGTAAAGAAATACCTGTGCAAGCTGTGTCTTTTCTCCAAAATAAAACCAATTTGAACAATCTGGGAGAAATAAGGACTCCAAGCAGCATGAACTGTATAGATAAATAAAGATATTGCTCACATTTGTCTACAAAACATGTTGCAAAAGGCATTTCGGATGCAATTGGAGTGCTGAAGGAACACCAGCAGTTTATGTTTGTTATTTCAGAAAATTCTCAATGAAAGTGTCAGTTCCAGGAGGAGGCTGAAGAAATCTGCTCCAGACTCCCAGAAATGACTGAACCAACAGTTTTTAATTGAATCTCAAACGACTGCAAGTGCCTTTCGCTCAGCACCCCATTCCAGGGAGATCCAGTTGGATGTAGGTAATAAGATTACTCCTGGGTTACTGCCTGGAGCCTGGAAAACACTGCCAAGAGGGAATATGCAACATGTTGTGGGGTTAAGGAAGCCTAACACGGTGCCAACATCACACTGTGACATCGCCTGCGGAGTGTGAAAGGATTATATCCTGTCTTAACATACCATTTCCCCCATGCCAGAAAATGGGAAAGGCTCTAATCACCCAGCAAGTATGCGAGGCACTAAATATAAACCCAAACCCCTTTCTGCTGCTGGAGGATCAAGTTTCCCTTCAGAGCAGCTCTGCTCCCAGAAATTCGGGGCTGGAGGTTCTCATATTTATGGCATCTTGGTAATTTCCAGATGAAATCAGACTAGAAGGAAAGAAGCAGAGGGTTGGTGTTGGTTTTTGGGTTTTTTTTTTAATATGAGCCTTGCAAACTTACTCCAGGCCTGGATTCTTTCCAAGTCACGCATTACTGAACAACAAAGATTTGGCAGCCAGATTTTTTTTACAGCTAATTTTTTTTTATTTTCTTTTTTTTTCATTCTGGCTGCTTGAGTCAGAACTGAATCCTAACTCTGCTTGCCTTCATATGCACTGGGTCTGCAGCAGGAAAAGTAGGTCAGGAAAGATAAAAACGAGTGAAACCAGGACAAAACTCTGGCCTTACCAAAGTAAATGGCAGAGCAGGAATTTTACCAGGGCGAGAAACTCTGGTGATGCACAAGGACTGGGTGGCACAGAGTGAGTTACAGTGTGGCCACTTTTATACATTCCAGCATGGAATCCTGGAGGTATTTGGGTCAGGAAACACCTTTAAGGTCATCCAGCCATAAAACCAGCCCTGCCAAGGCTCACACTAACCATGTCCCCAAGTGTCACATCCACATGGCTTTGAAATCCCTCCGGGGATGGGGGCTCCACCTCTGCCCTGGGCAGCTGTGCCAGGGCTGGGCAGCTCTTTCCATGGAGAAGTTTTCCTGAATATCCGACCTAAACCCTCTCTGGAGTAACCTGAGGCCATCTCTTCCTCCTTCTCCTGTTGCTTGTTCCTCAGGAGCAGCACCTGACCTTCACCTGGGTTCAACCTCCCTTCATGGGGCTGTGGAGGGTGTAAAGGTCCTGGATGAGCGTTTTTACTTTTTTTCTTTACTTTTCTTTACTTCTTAACGTTTTTCTCTTTATTTTTACTTACTTTACTTACTTGACTTTTAAGAACTTTGAATTTGTCACCGTGGTCACTCAGAGCTGCCTGTCCCTCCCCTCCAAGGGGAGTGTGATTTGCCGCTCCAGAGGGGGCTGATGACCAACCATGGCTGGTGTGCCACGGCCCAGGGTGGCTCCTGGAGGCTTTGCCAAGGAGCCAGGTGGCTGTCCAGCCCCAGGCTGAGGAGGAAAGGCAGGAGCACTGCAGATATTCCCATGGAAGTGCGGGATGTTGGAGCCCACCACACCAAAACACGGAGAAATGGGAGCATCACACGGGAGACCATAACAGAGCCGAAGGAAACGACAGATCTTTGAGGCTTTCCAGCTTTGCATCATTAAAAAAAAAAAAATAATTATTATTTAAATAAGAGACTGAAAATGTAGATTTTTTAATGCCTTTTTATGCTGGTGAAAATATTTGGCCAGGGTACGTCATTCCCTGCATCTTGATTTACTTAAAGTGTAAATGTGGTGACCTTTAAAAACTGGAACAAAATGTGCTAGGGAGGTTTTATTGTTTTATTATAAAATGATCAAAAAATACAATTGGGAAGAAGAAAGGAGGCATCTTTTCTCTAAGTAACCATTAATGCTCATGCCCTTTAATTCTAGCTATAATTTAAATCTAGTTATAATTAAAGTCTTTCGTTTTCTCCTTAAACCTATCTAATCAATGTTACACTTTCTCCTCTACTTTTTGTTTTCAAGAATTAATCAAATTAATGTTCCTCCTAAACCTGCACATTTGTATTCAGTTTTGCTGTAGCTGCTTCTGGTAACATCATTTCATTTCCATCCGACCTCTGATCAGGAAAACAATTTTAAATAATGCCAAGGAATATATTTAATAGCAAAAAAAAAAAAAATTTAAAAAAAGTCATAATTACAAATTCAAGATTTAAGACCTCCAGAATTGCATCAGACATTTGTCAGTAAATCAAAATACTGTTTCCAAATCAGACTTTAAAGGCAAGTTGAAATATCTTCAATAATTTACACTCAAAGTCAAAAACCAATGGTTGCAGCAGAACCTGGTGCCTGAAAAAGGAACCAGAAAGTCCTGTCTGGATAGAAGTGGAAAAGGCCAATTAATGAGCAGACAGAACAAACAAAATTATGATCATAGGTAATCAGAAAAGCCAAATACACAAGAAAAGCTCTTTAATGTCTTTGATATTCTACTGGTGACACTTGCTGGTAAATAAATATGGCTACTTAAATAAATAAAGATATCTCAGTAAAGGTTTCTCCAATCTTTTCCTAAGGAGGCAGTAGATATTTCTTAAGTGCAACTTCCCCATTTCCCCTGCTCAACACCTGCAACCCAACTTCTGCTCTGATAATCAGAGTGAGGGACTCGTGCCCATGAAGAAAAATCTACAATTGCTAAATTGAGTCAGATTCATCCAGGTGCTGTTCTGTGGACAAATCCAGATGGGATTTGGGATCTCTGGGTACTGACCCAAAAGACCACTATTTCTTGCTTCAGAAGAGGTTTTCTGGACGTGTCAGCTGATCCATGAGCAGATCCACCAGGAATGGGCGGTCCTGCTCCCCTGCTCCCACTCCAGCTCCATGTCCCCACCTCGTCCCTCCAGCCACCCTGACCCCTCCACAAGCCAGTTTACTTCACTAAACTGGCAATAACTTTACACAGAAAAAAAAACCCCACATTTTCTACCAGCTCATGTCCTCAAGTAGTGGGAGAAAGTGAGAAAAAAGACAAATCCCACAGCAGCTGGAAAAGAAGACATGGTAGGGACAAGTCTTTGGTGGCCGCTATAATTTACAAGTGTGCTCTCATTATATTTTCAGGATAGGTATTTTATCCTTACAATGTAGAAAATCTGCTCAATATCTGGCTATTTTTGGTTTCTGCTTAATTTTTTTCTCAGCCTAAAAATACAGTTGTTGAACCAGCTTTTGCCACCTGAAACAAAGCTTTTCTGAGCCAGATACAGCTAATCTTTGATCTGAGTGAAACCAAAAACTTGTGCCCTCAAATTCAAGCCAAACACAAACAATAAAGTTAGTAGTAATTGAAATATCAATTGCAATAATAGCTATTTGCAGTAACATTTCCCATTTTCACCGTCTTTTTACATCGAAAGTTCTACAGCTCCTTGCAGCAACTCTTTGAGACTATGAAGAACAGCCAGATCCTTGCGCAAATTTTGGGAGCTCACAAACACACAGGATGCCACCAAATTTAAAATCTAATTTCAGATAGGAGCTGGAAGTGACTTTGGAATGAGAAACTCAACGCTCACGCAAGTCATGCCAAGAAGATCAATAAGAACCACACGTTGCTTAAGCTGTTCCCCTTTATGCCCATTATTACCACTGACAGGTAGTCCTTGGATTCTGATTTTCTTTCTAGGTGATGGAAGGAAGAACACAGAAATGTGGCAGGAGTTAGGGATCCAGGAAAGAGCAGGTGTTTGATCGGGGACAGCTTTTGGGGGATGAGGGAAAGAAGTCATTCCCATGAGCAGGTGGTCCCTGGGGCCTGTCAAGTGACTGGATGGATGTGGCCGTGATTGACAGCTTCTGTGCTGGCTGTCAGGGGGGCTTGCTTCAGCGTCAGCAAGTTGCCAGGGACATATGGCAGCGAAGGGACAGCCAAATTTTAGGAGCACGTTGACAATGTAGGCTATAAAAATGCCTTCTCCGGAACTTCTGGTGCCGGGAGGAGGCGCAGGAGGGGAGCGGAGAGGGCGGGATACCTGAGACCACCCTGCTCACAGAGTGAGGCTCAGGGGAGCTCCCAGCAGAGGAAAGACAAGCTGGGGGTTCCCAGAGAGACTGTCCCAATCCCAGGGCAGCCACACAGCCACCTCCACCCCACAGCTGCCACAGGTCTGTGAGAGCCTCGTCCCGTGACCCACAGCTACCCCAGATAAGCCTGCTGCTACCAGGAAAAGAGATATGGCAGAGGATTTCCTGCTCTTCAGGAGCCTTGAGGAACCGGCTGGAAATCTCCATCTCAAAGGGCACAGGGCTCTGGCAAGGCTGTGGAAAGGTTGGTGGGGCACAGCATCTGTGTAGGACACAGCCCTGTAGGACACAGTTCCTCTGTAGGGGACAGCCCCATGTAGGGCACAACACCTGAGTGGGACACAGCCCTGTAGGACACAGACCTATAGGACACAGACCTATAGGATACAGCCCTATAGGACACAGCCCTGTAGAACATGTCTGAGTGGGACACAGCCCTGTAGGACACAGACCTATAGGATACAGCCGTATAGGATACAGCCCTATAGGATACAGCCCTATAGGACACAGCCCAGTGTAGGACACGTCTGAGTGGGACACAGCCCTATAGGATGCAGCCCTGTAGGACACAGAGTCACCTCTGACCCACAGATCCAGGACCAAGGAGAAGGCAGAAGGCAGGACACAGCCCCGAGCCAAGGCCTGGGAGCCAGTGTAGGGAAATCAAAGCAGTCCTGGCCCACGGCCAACCCCAGAGCAGCCCTGCACCAAAGTGTCTGCCCCACACACTGAAACTCCCAGGGAAGTACAGACCCACAGAGTTTCCTATTTCTTTTAATTAATAGAATTTGCCTCCGGGCCTTTTGGGAGAGTTCAGACACGGCTGCCGGTGTTCCCACACTTTCTCTTCCCTCGCTGGTTCTGTGCTGTTGCAAAACTCAGAGACAATGACACAAAACAGCATGAGTTCAAAAAACTTCAGGAATGTCATCATCTGTCCCAGGAGCTGCTGGGGCCCCTCTCAGCCTCTGCACAGACAGCACCTCAAAGCCTGCAAATGTCCCCACCGAGGCCAGCACTGAGCAAACTGCTGGCACACTCAAATGCCTCTTCTTGCAATTTATATTCTGCATAGGTTTTGAATGCTTTATCAATCTCACAGGAGATAACATCCAAACAAACAAGAAGAGGGTTTAATGATAAACCCTATCAGAAGATATTATCTTTCAGCTGTTAAATGTCTCGGTGTTTGGCCAAAGCAGATGGAGACAGACCCGAGATGTGCATTTGGAAATGAAAGGAAACACTGGCAGTGGGCTGATTACAGTGATCTCAGTGGATGACTTGCCTATGACTGTGACAATCTTGTGAATACAGAGATTATCTTGCAGGGATGGATTATATATTATTACAGTCCATTAGGTCCATCTCCTAAGTCTCACCATTTTAATGGCACATTTAACATCATGCAAATATTGGGAGGAAATACCAGTTTTTTCTCACCTTCTTCAGTATTTTTGAACCCCAGACTAAATTTATCCATGCCCAGCATGAAAAAAATGTGTATTTTAGTTAAATGAGACTCAACAATTCATTTCAGCAATGTACAGAAAGCAATCACACCACCCCACCAATAAAACCACTTAACACACGTGCTGGGATATTTCACCACAGAGCATGGCAGCTGATGGAGGAGCAGTGACTCAGCCAGATCAATTTATTGCAATCCTTGAGGAACTGAGGGATCTTTCCACTCTTAAATACTGGCTAAAATATGAACTGTGAAGAAATGGAGGGAAGAGCCTCTCCAGGGCCGAGCACCACAGCAATGAACCACAGACAACGAGGACAAAACCACCAAGTTTCTCCCTACAGGGTGTTGTAAAAATATTTCCTACATCTTCTCTCCATGAGAAAGTCAGTGAAGCCCCCGAGACCTTCCTGGTTTCTTGCCAAAGCCATGTGAAAACACAATTGTTGCCTGATTTCAACATATGATATGGCAGAGGGTTGATAAATACCAGGCTCGAGTTCACAGGCTTTAGAGAGATGTTTCATTGCATGTCTAAAGGGCTTGATCCCGTTCCAGCTGCAGTCAATGGACGTTCTCTCATTTACCGCAGGACGAGGCCCCAAAGCCCTGAAGGAATCCAGCCTTGCAGTTATAAAACCCAGTCTCTCGTGGCCAGAAATGTTTCAGGCTCTTGAAAAAGCCCGGGCTGACAAAATGTAAATCGGTCACTTGGTGCAAACCCAGGTTACAGCCCAGCACAAACGATCTCATTCCATTTTGATCTCCTTTGCTTTTCTCTCTCCCTGCATTAAGCATTTTCACGACAAGGTTTCTAACGTCCTGCAGCTGGATCTGCTGGAAAGGGCTGCAGGACACAAATTTAAGGCAACAAAAGCCACTCTGAAGACAGGCTCAGGTACTGAGCACAGCAACATCTCCTCAGTGGTTTGTATTTGATTCTTGAAGAGTTTTAATGTTTAAAAACCAGATGCAACCTTTAACTGAAGCTCCCTTGAGCTCATTAAAGATTTTATTCTGTAATATGAACACATCACTTAAAAGAAATAATTTTAGGCTAATATTTGCTGTGGAATTCCTTATGAGGATTCCTCCCAATGGGATGTAAAGAGCTTTTTCTCGTGGCTGTTGAACAGACCTGAAATTAGGACCACCATGTTAATTAGAATATTGTTAGAAGTGGATCCACTGAAAATAAACTTTTATGTTCTAAACTCTGACATTTTACTTCTGCCTTCTCTTGGAAATCACACCACGAAAAAGAACTTCTTTCCAGTAATAGAGACATAATATGAACCTCAAGGAGTCAAAGTGCAGCATCCAGATGTTGAAATGTCAGCACATCACGCTTGGAAGATGCAGCAATCCCAAATTCTGTTCCTTCTTTAATCAGTAGTCCAACAAACCCCTAAGTTTCTGATAACAAATTATATCCTTTGGGAGAAATCTCTTCCTCCTGCCACTGTACAATCCATAAATTTGACAGGAAATCAATCAGTACCACTGCAAGAGCATTTTAAAGAAAATCCCAATTGAATTCTCGAGGAAACCAAAGAGAATACCAAAGAATCAGAAATTCCTACCCTGAGCTCCTTTGGAATGTACAACCTCCCAACGGTTTCTTTCCCAAACCAGAAACATCTTTGGAAATGAATCAGATATTTCTCACACATTAGCACTGCCTTCCCCCAGTAACAATAAGGACATTTCAGCACGACAGAGATAAACTTTGCTTTTTTGAAATCCTGCAGATTCCCAGAGACCTCAAAGGTGATGGCAAGCCCACATCTTTTGGCCACAACATTTGGGGAGAAAGCAAGAATCAGCACTTTTAAAATAATAACCAGGTCATCAGATCCTCTACTTGTGATGTAGACGTTGATATCTTTCAAATTCCTGTCCTTCTTAGGGTTCAAAACCCTTCTTAGCCTTCAAAAAACACTGAGGGGATTGGGATTGTTCAGCCTGGAGAAGAGCAGGATCTGGGGTGACCTAATTCTGGTCTTCCAGTACCTGAAGGGAGTTGACAAGAGGGAATGGCTTCCCACAGACAGAGGGCAGGTGTAGATGGGATGTGAGGATTAAATTCTTCCCTGGGAGGGTGGTGAGGCTCTGGAAGTGTCCAAGGCCAGGTTGGACAGGGCTTGGAGCACCCTGGGATAGTGCAAGATGTCCCTGCCCATGGCAGGGGGGTTGGAAATGGGTCCAGTTTAAGGTCTTTAAGGTCACTCCTGACCCAAACCATTCTGGGATTCCATGAAAGAAAAAGGGAGCTCAAAACACCCCTCACAAGGGGATACTCGGATCCCTGGACCATCAGCCTGGTGATGGGAGGACTTTCTCTGCTTTTCCTTGTGCTGCCACGTGACAAAACCAGAGGAACAAAAGGAGAGAGGTTACAAGCAAAACCAGCTCTTCAGGATCTTCGGTAGCAAGTCCTGGAGTCTGACCTTGCTGCCAAGGCTTGATGCTTTTCGTGGCAAGCAGCGACACCAAAAAGTTGTTAAAGTTTGTGGTTCAGTGTGCAGGACTCTCCAGCTGTGCCCACACGTGGTAGAGATTCATCTCTGGTGAAACACATTGGGTTAATCCCCACACAGAGGTGAAATCCCAAGGAAAGCCTTAGGGGACAAAGCCACCCCCTCTATCTCCAGCCCACTGCTCCAGCCACTCACCCTGAGATGGACAATGCCGGGATGACCTCCAGGAAGGTGACAACAAGCTGTTCCTGACCAAAAAAGCTCGGCTGCAGGGTGTGGAGAACGGGGGACCACAACCAGTTCCATCCAGAACATTTGGAAAAAGAGAGTTACGGCAACCGAATCCTGCGGGGCCCGAGGCTGCCAGTGCGTGGGAGGATGTGCTCCAAGGATCCTCGAGCCGCTCCTCTCCCTTGCTGGCTTCCAGAGGGAGCCAGACATCCCTCTCCGACAAGCTGAGGCAGCTGGGCACACGGGGAAGCTGAAAACCACCAAATTTCAGAGTGTAGGGGGACGGCCAGGACAGTTTCATTACTTCCACAGTCGAGCTGATGATATTTTGGTCGTGCAGTTTTGGATTTAGGCACTGAAGTCTGCCTCACTGCTAAATCCTTTTTTGGATTTGGCCTTAAAACCTTATGTTCAGCAGCATTTGTTTTATCTTCGAGACTTAGAACACAAGGAGAATTTGGCTTGACTATTTTCTTTCTTCATTCACACGAGGAATCCTGTGAATTCATGGGGATGGAAATATGATAATAATCTCTCCTTTAAATTTGTCCCCTTTATAGGACACTGAGGCTGCACAGCCACGCAGAGCACAAAGGCAGAGCTCCGCAGTTCAGGATGTCAAATGTGCCTCCAGATTTCCTGGGTTTCACTGCAATATTGAACTAGACTTTTGGTAGCAGAATGTGAGCTCTTTTAAAAATAGTTTAGACAAGACATTTGGTAGAAAATGTTAAAGCATATTAACTAGTGAATAAAAACTAACACAGGAAAATGTACTTTCTAAGCTATGGAGCTGCTGCAGTCATGGCTGTGGGAGACCTGTAACTCTGTCTCAAAAGATTTAAGCAAATTACACATAATGGGCCAGCAAATTTTATATAATGAGGCCATTTCTGTTCTGTTTTATACTTTTCTTTTTAATTCATTGCATAAATGTAACAGAGCAGAAGTCGATGCTATATGCTTATTTTATTTAAGTGTCTATCAAAGAGTAAGAGAAATCAGACAGAAAATGCATTTCTCAAAGCAATTTGATCATAAATATTTACTGGCAGGGCTTTATTTAGTCTGCTGAAACAACAGACATGAAATTAAGAGCACCTTGTTGATTAGAAGGCTTTTGTTCAAAGCTTTGGTGTAAAATAAGTAATTCTAAATGTGCAAGTGTTTGCATTTAGTCACTGTATATAAAAACACACAGTTTTTCTCCAGCAGGGAGCTGCAATCGGAGCACGCATCCAATTGTGGCTGTTACTCCGCAGGAATCTTTACATTTTTACAAGGACAGGCAGAATATACATTTTTAGTGAATTCAAATGATTTTTTGTTTTTAGAAAAACTGTCAGAGATTTTCACCGCGGCATAGCGGGACAAAATAGCTGCAGTATGTTCAGCACTTCCACAAAACGCCTCAATTTAGTGTCCTCTAGACACGTAAAGAGAGCGGAGAAAGGTAATTTGGAGATGAGTGGACAAAATCCTGCAGGAGATGGGGAGAGCTAAAACAAGTTTCTGAAGTGCAGTGGAAAGTCTCTTCAGCAAAGTGACGCCGCACAAGAGGAGAAGCACCAGATGGCAAACTGGCAGAGTGTGCTCCTCTGCCAAAACGAGTGTGTCAGGAGAAGGAGAAAAGTGGAATCAGACGAACGGAAAGAGATAAGGAGTGATTTGATTTGGAACCACAAGAGCTGTCAGAAGATGAGGAGGAGTTTGGCTGAACTTTGTGGAAGTGAGAAGCTTCCTGCGAAGCAGGGCAACGAGTTTGTGCTCCTTCAGTGAAAGGGAGCGCTCTGTGTGCTCCCAAGGTGGGCTGAATGTGCTCAGAATCCCAAATTGTGGCTCTTAGAGGAAGTTCTGCTTCAGAACGGGGTTAATTCACTCTGAGTGCTCTGAAAGAACCTGGCTGAACCTTCAGCTCAGTGCTGGCGACATTACCCAAACCCATCAAGCCAAGGAACCAACAGTGGAAATAAATATTTCCCTGAATGCAGCAGGGAGGTAAAATAAAGTATCAGTGAGGACAGGGATGGGTAATCCTGTGAAATATAAACCAGATCTCTCACTGCCCTCGTTGCTGATCTCAATGCATGGGTTAAGTCTGGAACAGAGAACAAAATCATTGAGTTCAACACAGGTTTTTTGGGGTTCTGCATCAATTCAGTTCTACAAATGTGACACCACCCGTGCCAGTTCACAAGAGCCACACCGAGAGCCATCACCAACACTCCCTGTCCTCCCTCCTTATCAGTCCCAACAGCCTCTGACAAATGTGAGCATTCACACACCCACTTTATCTCACAAACCAACCTCTTTCCCACATGAGATGGCTCTGGGATTTAACAGACACATTAATGGCCATTGTGGACATCTACAGGCTCAAACAGGCATTAATCGACATTCATAGCCTGGGTATACCTGGAGCTTTAGAAAGTCAAACCAAAACAAACATCCCTGTGAGGTTTACAGGAAGCACAAACCAGGGGTATCAAACAGCAGAAAATAATTAAATGATGGTCCACTCCTAAATTCTCAACGGCTTAAAATATGTGAAAAAGCAACATTTAGAAATCTGTCTCCTGTTTACATTTAGAGCCACAGAAACACTGAATTGTTCATGTTGGAAAAGCCCTTAAGATCACTGAGTCCAACTTAGCCCAGCACTACCAAGCCCACCACTAATCCATGTTTTTAAGTGCCACAAAATTCATATTTTCTTCTTCTTCCAGAGGGTGGTTATTTATCCTATCTGAAAGGTAGCTCAAGTAATTTTGTTTAAGAAATAGAAATTTTCCCTTTGAAGTGTCATGAGATGAAAAAACTGCCCTGTAATTGCATTCTGATGAAAAAGTCTGTTTAGATGGGCAGTGAGAATGGTGGAAGTGTGATCGAGAAGATTTAACCCAAATTTTAGCAGATGTTATCAGAAATCATGTTTGAAATGCAATAAATTCTCATTGCTGTTGTGTGTTACTACATGTGCCTGACCTTATTAAAACAGGAATTCTTACCAAAAATTCCAATCTACTTTTCTGTGGTTCCCCTATTTATTTTGGCTTGACTCACACTTTGTACTCACTCCAGTCAGTCTTTGACTTTCTGGCCTTTGACAGTGGCCTTTGTTTTTTACACCTCTTGAGCTCCTGGAGCTGCCTCTCTTTCCTGCCCAAAAACTGCTCTGTGGCTGCCCTGCAGGCTCCAAGGAGGCCCTTCCCAAGGTGAATAAACTCAGGAAAATGGCAATGAGAAAAGTCAAACAGCAAAAGCTCTCTCCAGAGGAAAATCTCATTTCTGCCATGAGAAATGTGAGTAAACATCGACATATCATTCGTGCCCATGGCTAAAACTCAGCATAGAGTCATGGGACAAAGGTTCCAAACCTGAGCTCCTAAGATTTATTCCTATAATTCTATTTATTTGTGCTGCAACTGGCAGTTATGGAGCCACAACATCATGGAATCATTTGAGTTGGAAAAGCCCTCCAGGATCATCAAGCCCAACCTGTGCCTGATCCCCACCTGGTCCCCAGAGCACTGAGTGTCACATCCAGGCTTTCCTTGGACACCTCCAGGGATGGGGACTCCAAACCTCCCTGGGCAGTTCCAAGGCTTTGTCAATTTATCAATTAAAACAGCAGGATCAAATCCTCACTAAAAGCCATCCCAGTTTTCATGCTTTAAGAAATAGCAAACTCTGGTAGATAAATAAGAATAAGAATAAGAATAAGAATAATTGTTATTGTTATACTGCATTTATTGCATTTATTATATTTATATTTATATTTATATTTATATTTATATTTATATTTATAATTTATAACTATAACTATAACTATAACTATAACTATAACTATAACTATTATTATTATTATTATTACTATTATCTTGACCTTATTTTTAGTCAAAATATGCCCTATTTTTAGTCGTTAGTCAGAACTAATGTTTGTGCATCCATATTAATTACTGATTTATAGTCCAACAATCCTCAGCTCATTTAATACACGTTATTAATGTTGTAATGTTATTCCAAATTACATTTCACCTGGAAAACAACCCTGTGAGGCAACAGGGAATCTTTGGGATAAATACCAGGAGGTGCATCACCGTGGCTCCTGCTTCCCTGGAATCATTAATGTCACTGAGTTTGAAGGTGGATCTTGGCTCAGAGGAGTTTTTAAAAGGTGAAAAACCTCCAGTGTTTTTCTTAGCTCTGCTTCAGCCCATGCGAGTTCACACACAGGGTGTATCTGAGAGATCTAGAAGGGAAAACCTTTAATCAGGATTATTACAGATGACAGAGGAAAGATTTCTTTAATTAATGGTCCTTGCTGGCAACCTGTGCCACTGTAAAATTAGCTCCAAATTTGTTCTGCCATGTTTATGGGCTCCAGTTCAAAAATCCATGGAGTGTGGAGTGTTTTACAAGCTCCTGCAGCAGCACAGAAAAGCAGGTGGCTGGGCTCAGTGTGAGGAGAAAACAAATGCAACCATTTATCTAGAACAATTTGCAACCCTCCAGGAGAGCTCAGATACCAAAGCAGGGACAACTCCAGGATATCCATGGAGCAGCACAGCTCCAGAGGGACTGGATCTGCAGAGAAATCTGCAAAACAATTCTGCTGGCAGGGAGAGGGGAAGGGGCACTGCACACCCCCAGCACTGCCAGGGCTGCAGCTCCAGCCATTTACCTCTCACAAACCTCACTTTTCCTGCCAGGTTTTTATCCAGCTCTCTGCTTTTGGCATCATTAATCAAGTCTGTCAGGAGCTCTGCAATAGTTAATTAACTAATTAATTGCTTTGCACGCCTGAGTGGAATGGAAAGCATTGCCAAGGCTGACTTTGTTTATCACAGAATCCCAGAGTGGGGTGGGTTGGGAGAGACCCTAAAGTCCATCCCATCCCACCCCTGCCATGGCAGGGACACCTCCCACTGTCCCAGGCTGCTCCAAGCCCTGTCCAACACTGCCAGGTTTCCAGGGGCAGCCACAGCTGCTCTGGGCACCCTGTTCCCAAATCTCCAGGGATGCCAAGGTTGTAGGGCAAAAAAAAGATATATATTTTCCTGGCGACAGGTGTTGTCAGTCTTCCCATCACAGGCTGAACTTTTGGGGATTTATGTCTTTCTGTTTCAAACATCACATCCACCTAGAGCTTGTTCTCATGCTTTCCTCCAATATTCCATTTCCCCCCACAAAATAAAGCACTTTTCCTACTTCAAATCTACTTTGAAAAGCTAAATTTATCCCCCAACCCCTCCCCCAGCAGAGGTTCTCACACCACCACAATTCCTTTCCCTGCTGCACAGGTGTCTTCCCGAGGATTTTAGTCACCAGGACAGGCCCCTGGAGCGGCTGTTGGAATCTGTGACTCCAGGAATCACCGGGTACAGATGCAGGTGCAGCTGCAGAACCATCAGGCACCAGGCAGAAGTCCTTCAGGGCTGATAAAACATGCGCTGCATCTGTTCTGCGCGAGGAGGAGGCACGCAGCGAGTTCCTTTCTCCAGGCGCACGTCTCCCTTTTGCTCTTGGCTTGGAATCTTTTTGCCACTTTTCCTTTTTTTGCTTTATTATATTTTTTAAGTCCCACTGAACTCAAAATCCACTTCCACTGATCTGTAGTTTTTGTCTTGTAAGCAACTTAGCTTGGCAATTTTGTGTAACTTAGATCTGCTGCAGGGCAGATTGTTCTCAGACCACTTAAAATTCAGTCCATGAGGTTTGGGAGCTGCTCCATGCTTTCTCCAAGGTGAAGCACCAGGTGGAAGTTGTGTTATTGGGTTTCTGTTTGGTTATTTTTTCACAATAATGGAGCATTTTAGGTGAAACTTAGAATTTTTATGTATTTCCAGCCCCCTGGTTATGCCAGCCATGGAGCATCCCTGCTTTGCTCATCTTCTGTGTTTGATGAGGAGAAGCTGAGGGAATTGGGATAACTCAGCCTGGAGAAGAGAAGCTTTGGGGTGACCTAATTGTAGCCTTCCAGAGCCTGAAGGAGACAGCAGGAAAAATGGGGAAAAAGTATTTACATGGGCCTGGAGTGACAGGGCAACGGAGAATGTCTTCCCATGGCCAGGGGGCAGGGATAGATGGGATACTGGGAAGAAATTTCTGGCTGGGAAAGTGAGGGGTGGACTGGCACAGGGTGCCCAGAGGAGCTGTGGCTGCCCCTGGATCCCTGGAAGTGTCCAAGACCAGGCTGGACAGGGCTTGGAGCAGCCTGGGACAGATGGAGGTGTCCCTGCCATGGCAGGGGTGGCACTGGATGAGCTTTAAGTTCTCTTCCATCCCAAACCATTCTGGGATTTTTATTAGGCTCCTCTTCCTCAGAGCTGTCACCTTTGTGCTGTGCCTCATTTGTTTTAATTCAAGCAGTTTCTGGGCACAGGATGAGACCAGGGAGCCACAAGAGCACTTTGGACCTCATCATTTATAAGATTCTTCCTCTTGGATGTGTCATTTCACCCCCCATTCCCCGTTGTATTCATCTTGGATCACGATTCTCACATTGCTTTGCAAACACAGCCAAGCACCAGCACGTGGGAGATAAAGGTTATTTCTCTGGGATTCTACCCTAAGCAGAGAACAATATTTCTCTGTCACCCAAACCCCTCCCCAAGCTGCAGGGACAGCAAATTTCTTGTGTTCTGGGCCACATTCCCTGTAGGGTATCATGGAAAAGTTCAGCGCACACAAACTCCACCAGGTTCATTAATATTTAGTCAGTTTAATGTCCTTAACACACCAGATGAACAAGTGGGTCATTGATCCAGCCCCGAGTGACTGCCTTGGCATAAGCAAACAACATTCAGGGCAGCACAATGAAATTTTGGGTGTACTTCCAGGAACAAAGAGCTCAGCCCATATTTCTGGGATGGGGGATTCCTAGGAAACAGCCACCCTGGGAACAGCCTGCCAGGCCCCGTGGGCGCAGAGCTGAATAGGAGCTCCCAGAAAAGACCATCCCTGTGTTTGGGAATGCAGGAGAAGAGAACAGCCTTTGTCAGGCAGGGCTCTTTCCCACCATCAGGTCTGACCTGGCCGTGTCTCCTGCAGGAATTATACAGAGAAAACAATGAGCGGAATAAATGAGTGGAGAACAAGACTTGCATGTGGTTTGGGGGGGTTTAAAGCACCTTCTGGGGGAATATTCTTATCACAGCAGAAAAAAGTGCTTTCCTAATATATTATAAAATGAGCCTGGCAGGCAAAATATCATGGAAAGGAAGCAATGATATGATTTATCTATAATTAGAAAGACTTAGACTCACACTTCTTTTCTGTATCTTGAATAACAGAGATTGGAATCAACAACCTGGATAAAATGAAGATAGCCCTGCGCTGTCTGTAATTTTTCCTACCCCTGGGATTTGCTTCACTTCTTCCTATTAAAAACATTGCTATGGGCTCAAGATAAATTCTTTACTACAATAAACTCTGTTCTTCTTTCACACAGGATTTCCATATAACCCTTCGTTTTCCTACTAGATGAAAAAACATCTAGATCATTTGTGATTAGTGGTGATCTCAAATCTGAATATGTTTTTCCTTTGGGTTGATGAACGAGGGGTTTTTTCCTGCACTGGGAAAAAGACCAAGACCTCAGTGGTTAAAATAAAAGAACCCCAGGATTAAATATATTCTATACACAGATTTATCTGTCAAACCTCTCTGCACACACGTGCACGCACTGACAACATCACTCAGCCTCACACCAGTGTGAACAAGTTTTGCAGCCAAGCCACATTCCATTAAAAGGAGTTAATTTTCTACAGCCTCGCTCGGTCTCCCCCCCTTAGGAATTTAGTTTTCGATTAAATCCAAGCACTCTGAGATTTTTTTTATATTTTTTTAAAAAAAACAACAAACTTTTCAAACCTCGTAACAGCCTCCTTTCCATGGCTTGCATGAAATGGCACATTTGGGGCCCTTGTCATGGTGCTCTGAAACAAAATCTGCTGCTCTTCAAGGCCTTGGGTGGGGGAAGCAGGGCCTGAGAGCCCAAATAACGTGCTCAGGGAATTTGGCAGGATGCAAAGATGTAGGAAAAGACAAGCAGATGTAGGGGATGCAGAGCAATTCTGGACACAGAGTCTGGTGGTTTCAACTTGATTTGATGTTTTCAAACAAAATTTGCCATCGGCTTTAAGTGCCCAGTGTGTGAGCAGAGAATTTCTGAGTCCAGCACGGCAGGGAAAGAGCAGAGGAAAAAGGAAAGCACAACATCCAGCACACACTAAAGATTAAATATTGCTTCAGTTGTTAATTATGTCTGGTACTTAAAGAGGAAAGACACTTGGATCATTTCCTTAATTCTGGTAATATTCCAGTTATTACATTCTTATGTATTTATGTTTCATTTCAAGGGAGAAAAATTGTTTAAAAACTAAAGAAATCGCTTCAAAGGTTTGAAAAGATCGCTGACTTGGACTCGCATGAGAGCACATCAGTTGTCCAGCCCCTTATGAAAAATATTTTAAATACAAAAAAAACCAAAAAAGAAATTCAAAATTCCCTCGAGAAAACACATTGTTCAGCTTTCAGAAAATAAAAAATGTCCAACATCTTTACTTGATGAAGCTCCGCTTGTGCTCTGCTGTAAAAGCGCATAAATGTCGCAGAGATTTCTATTCATCCCCAAATTTCAGAGCTTTCCTGCTGGGCTCAGGCTATTTTCTGTGTGAAATCACCCAGGTGAGGGCTGCCCCTCCTCTTGGAAAGTTGGGGAATTCTTTGCCCCAGCTGCTGTGCAGACACTCGGTGTCTGCTGTCTGCCCTGCAGTGAAAACAAATCACGGCCACTCCGCTGGTCCCACGTTCCAACTGGGATTTTGCCATCTGTCCCTGTGTTTGCAGGGCTATTTCCATTTCCAGCTCATACCAAACAAATTCCACCTCCAGCACCAGGAGCACTTCAAAAGGGATCATGTGGATGGGGGAACGTGCCTGGGAGTCGGGGGACCTGCATCTGTTCCCAGCTTTAAATCTCGTTTGGCAGCGCCGCGTTCAAGGCTGATGGAGCGGGGAGGGATCGATGTTACCGCGTCCAACGGGGCCATAAAATTCCCAAATTCCCTCACTCCACCGTTTTCCAGGCTATTAGCACCCGACTCTCAGCTGAGGTGTGTTAAATTGTGACAGACAGCTCACGGCTCTCCATGCAGGGTGAAAGTCTAATAAAAACATACCGATCTGAAAGACCATTAGTTCCAGGAATTTTTAGTTAATTATGGCTGAAAACAGAGAATCTCCTAACATTTTACAGGCATCTGAGTTCTCTAAGGGGTTTAGTGTGAAACAGATTTAAAAAGTGGTGGTTTTTTTCTGGTTTTCCCTTTTCCTAGGGCTCTCTCAGCAGTCCTTCATCTCTAACCAGTGCCTGTGAACCTGGAAAGAGGAAAATTCAGCTTTCTTTAATATATAAAAAACAAACCAGAGGATGATTTGGCTCACATTTAATCTCCCCAACCCTTGCTGAAGGGGGAACCTCAGCTCTTGGTTGTTCCTCCTCCCTCAAAAGCAGAGCCTGTGCGGAGCTGCCAACTCTCATTCTTTTGGAATGAGACACTCTCATTTATTGTCTCAATTTCAATCTGCCCCAGGCCCAAAATAAAGGCAGGCACCATTGATTTCAGGAGGATATTTAGAAATATTCCAATTCTTTCTGAGCCAATTAGATGACCATAAATTGGCAACTCAATCAATTTCCTGCTGGGGATTTGGTTGTTGCACCAACATCTCCTGCTCCCTTCACCCAAATTTTCCATTTTTTAACAAAATAATGCATAAAAGGGGGTGGCAGTGACTGGCAAATGGGACAAAGGAAGCTCCCTGCCCTTCAGCAAACACAAAAATGCCCCACCATGCAGAGGGAATGACCCAAACAATATAAAATATTCCTGATTATATTTTGGAGCTATTTCCCCTTGGTCATGCAACTCGTCAGGGAGAAAGAGCAGAACAAAATCATAAATTCAGCTGCACCAGAGACACAACTTCTGACGGCTGGAGCACTTTGATGTGCACACAAACAAGTGCAATGCAGATGCTTGGCTTTTCCACTTGCCAGCGAGCTCGGAGCAGATGGGATGGAAGGAGGATTCCAAAAGGGCTGCACATAAGGACAGAGATGCCCCAGAGGTGCTAATAATCCTGATTTTCCCCTCTAAGATGCTGTGCCTCAGCTGTTTGATCAATAGCTTCACATCTGAGCAACTTGTAGGATGCAAAGCATCTTCTGCTGCTGCATTGTGCCTAAAAAATACCACAAATGAAAGCATTGGTGCAGCAGGACTGAAGGGAGATCTGTGATGGAAGACAAACTGAACTTTGAGAAAGTATCATTTTGGCAAAAAAAAAGTCAAAAAAAGATAGGGAAATGAAAATAAAATTAAAAAGTACAAGTGTTTTGAAAAGCAGCTCCAAATGGCCACAGCAGCAGCAGCTGGGTGTGGAAATGTGGACACAAAGCACAAAAACTCACGTGGCTCCTTCACACACATCCCATGCAGAGGAAAGGAAATAAAGGAGCTGTTTCAGATGTTGTTCAAGCACTATCAGCTTTTTCTCTGCTATTTTAATCGTGTTTACTACAGTAATGCCTGAAGAGCCCACCATGGAGAGACTCATTTGATTATATCGAGGCATAGTTAAGTCCCTGCTTATTTTCTAAGCAGATGCTGCTCATGATTTTCCTGCTCATATTTGATCATTTCTTCAAATAACAGCTATAACTGAGAAAAGAATTGAGAAAACATTCTGTGACAGATTTTCATGTTCTGGATTAACTGGAAAGCGTAATCTGATCCTGGAGTGGTGCTGTCGAGGAGCGGTTTGACACATCACTCCCATCTAAGTTGTTATATTCCATTATTTCCTGCCTGGATGGGGAAGCAAACACTTTTAGCTGGACATAATCACACATGGATGTGAGGCACTGCTGTGCCAGGGCTAAATTGCATTTTGCTGCTTGTGGCCCTGAGGTTTCTGTCCCAAGGACTCGCTTAAAATGCAGCAGAGCCAAAGAAATGCAATTTTCCACCACATTTTGGAAGTATTGGCACACATGGAAAGTGGTCAGGAGGATGCTCAGGGCACCAGATAAGTTCTGCATTGGATCCACCTCTCCTGGATCTTTTGGGGATTTATCCAAACCAAACTCCACCAGTGGCAGTAGCAGAGAAGATCTGATCTCGACAGATGACAAACCCACTGCAAAAAGGTTGATGCCGCTATTAAAATAGATTTTGAAATCAACTAATTAATAAAAAAAAAAATCTTAAAAAGCCAACTCAAAAATGAGCTTAAGATTTATGTTCCATCTTCCTCTGAGCTCTTTTCCTTCAGTGCATTAATCAAGCTAAAAGCAGGGCAGGGATGGCTGTTTGCATAAGCCAAGTCAAATATATTTTAGCTGTTGCTGTTGAAAGCGAAAAGAATTATTTTGCAGGAACCGAAGCTCAAACATTATAATACATGCAAAAAAGGCAGCCCAATTAGATTCCTTTATCCCCAGCATATGGCAGAGAGGTACATGCTATGTACTAATGTCTCTGCAGAGCTATTTTGGGATCGTATGAGGCTGCAATCTGAGAGGAGTGGTGACAGATCCACAGGCACAACTGGGTTACATTCGTCAGGGATGCGCCTGGAGAACTCCTCACAGCCAGGAACTTCACAGCAGAAACTTCCCTAATGCCTCTATTCCTGAAATTTGCTGGGAAATGAGAGGGCAGAGGAATGTTTAGTGGACAGCAAACTTCAGAGCGGGGAACGTGTGACCATTTCATTGGCACTTCACAAACTGGGAGGTGACATCAGCGACAAACTGTGATGAGACCTGCCTTTATCTCTTCACAGACTTTTTTGCCTGCAAAGACTTTATGTATTCAGGTTTAAATATTCAGATTTTGCGTGCATTAATGTCTCTGCCTTAGCCTAAACTTGGTTTAAACTTTAATCAGCAGGGAGAAGGCACTGAGGCCTCTCAGCATCGGGGTTGCTTCCAACACTCACTCCAGTTTGACAGTGCAGCAGGATAAATATCTGAAGGATGGATATTCGGTTTACACAGGGGTAAACAGGTTCTTCCAGAGAGGCAGCTTCAAAGCCTTGTAAAAATCTACAAAGAAATCCTCTGAAAACAACGGCAAAATTCCCAGCGATTTCGACAGGGACAGGATTTCATCGTGGGGACTGGAAATAGATGTTTAAGGTCTCTTCCACCCCAAATCATTCTGCAATTCCAGGATTCTCAGATCCTGGAAATTCAGCAGACAAGCTCAGAGGCTGACCTATGCACTCTGTGGCTGATAATCTGCAGGACAGATCGCATTTTCCTTTGGCAATTTTTTTCTGGATGAGGAGGACTGGTCAGGATCGGTAGTGGCAAGAAGAGGATTCCAAGTAGGAATGGGCTTGATGGTTCTTTCCTTGATGATAGACACACAGAGGGTTTTACCTTGTTCTCTGTTATCCCTTTTCCTGATTATCTTGACAAAGACAGAACTTGCTCTGCTGCTTTGTCATTTTTTTTCAAGGGGAAGTCACGGCCCGTGGCAAGTCTACACCTCTGGTTAGGAACACGTTAGGAAACAAAATAACCAGATCCTGTTTCAATCCTTAAATGAAATAGGTTTAAATACATTTATGGAATGTCATCCAGCTCAAAGGAGGTTACAGGGGAGGAGAGGGGGAATGCCTGCAGCTTGGGATGATGGAGTGACAGAGGGGTGAGAGCAGAGACCCCCATCCTTGCATGGCTCTGGACACACCCTCATCCAGCTGCCCACAGCGAGGGACGGGGCATGGAACACCGACCTTTCCCCATGGATCCCAAAGGCTGGGAGCAGGGATTGTTCATGGAACAGGTTCTGTCCCTCCCAGAGCAGCAGCTGCGCTCCAGCACGTTCCAGTGGGGTTGGATAACCCAGGGACAAGGTTATGGAGGGGAGAGGGAGGGAAGGGTGGCGGGTACCGAGCACCCCCTGCTCCAGCCTCAGCGTGAGATGGGAGTACGAGATAAATGACACTGACAGATCAAACTGCACAACAGCTCAGAAACACTCAGAGCACATAAATCCCACTTGCTCCTATTAAATAACTTGATAATTATTCTGTCTCGAGAACTTTATCCCTAGGGAACGGCCCCTATCAGCCCAGCTGCCCCACACTGCACTGTGAGCCCTTCTCAGATTTGTGAGCAAACACTAAAAACTGCTGAAATGTGAATTGATGCTCCCTGTGTGAGCTCAGAGAAACAGAACTGCTCTTTTCCCCGTAAATGCAAACCCAGCTTTATCTGTTATTGATGCCAAGGAGTCGCTATCTGCGCATCCGTTTGATAAAAACATCACAACTTTAATTGCTAAATAATCTTGTACAAGGCAGGGTTATTCCGAGTGCCGAGTTCTCTCTCTCACTTCAGCTCCTCAGAGGGTACTTTCTGGAAGGATTTGCATGGCAGTCAAAGCATGCAAAAATTTATAAATACCAACACAGATGCCAACATGTCGGGAGAAATGTAGTTATAACATTTGAAAGCTAGGAAGAAATTAATGTTGATCCTGATTGGAACAGTCACTGTATTTGCAGTGTCTGGAGAATTTTTTTTTTAATTTTTTTTTTAAAAAAAACAACAACATAAATTCGGTTTGTAGAAAATCCTCCATGTCCCAAACTCCATTTCTTGGCCCCAACATGACAGTGTTACAGGAAGAGAAGAACAGTTTATTTAAAACAGTTCCAGGATTTAAGGCTGAGCTGACATAACTAATTTTTCCATCCAAACACTGTCGGCTCCAACACAGGCATCAGCTCCAAATCAGCCATCCTGGAAGTTGGGCCCATGCTAAGAGCAGACAGAACTCATGCACAAATCACCACAGGCTGAGGAAAAGCAGAGCCTCCCCCCAGGATCCTCTCCCCAAAACCTCGTGGTGTGGCTGTTTCAGACTTTAAATCATTCCCAGAGCACCTGAGGCTACGGAAACTCCCTGGTGTATAAACAAAACTTTGTCTGAGTGTGCATGTGGAAGGAAAGGGAAATTTTCTGCACAGCAATGCTCTCGAAAGATTTAAAATACTTCATGCCTACCACTTAATTAATTTCCTAACAGAGCACTTAGAGCTGAGGAGAGGGAAGAAAGGATAAGGAATGAAGCTGCAGGATTTACTCACAGCCCAAGGCAAACTGCAGAGTCCCCTACGTAGTACAACACAATCCAGCATCAGGCTAAACAAACTCTTTAGGTGGGATTTGGGAAGGAATTGTTCCCTGGGAGGGTGGGGAGAGCTGGCCCAGGATGCCCAAAGCAGCTGTGGCTGCCCCTGGATCCCTGGACATGTCCAAGGCCAGGCTGGACGGGGCTTGGAGCAGCCTGGGATGGTGGAAGGTGTCCCTGCCCATGGCAGAGGGCTGGAAATAAATGACTTTTAAAGGTCCCTTTCAACCCAAACCATCCAAGGATTCTACGAACTTTTATTGCTAAACCCTTCCTCGTGTCATTGGAGAGCAGTTTACTACATTAAGAAAACCACACATAGAGAAACAGAGAAACACATCTGGGAAAAGAAATGGGAATCCTTTGGAACCCCCCCAATTCCCTTCACAGATCAGGGTAAAATCAGCCAGCTCCTGCTGATCCCACAGCCACCACAACCACGGGGGGACAAGAGTTTGGCTTTTTCCATTGATTCAGTGCCATCGTCTGCAGGACGCAGCGGGAGCGGGGACAGCTGAGCCAGAGCAGTGTCAGGACACATTAGGGCTCGTCAGACTAAAGCCTCCAGGACTTTGTTTTGCTGGCAAAGGTGAAAACTTAGTTTAGCTTCTAATGACTTCTCATCCACCCAAAAGAATCCCCGGAGTTAAACAGCAACAAAAAAAAGGCAAACACAAAAATGCAGGGATTTTTCTCTTTATCCATTTCATCTTTGCTGTCAACGCACTCCCTCTACCATCTTAAACCAAATTTTCATGAAATGAGCTAAAGGTGACTCTGATGCACTGGATTGAAGAAAAACTATCACAATCTCTCTGTTTTCAGTTTCATGTGTGTTGGAAAACCTGTAAGTTCAGGTGTAAATACCTTAAAACCATTCTGATGGGCAGATTCGGGTGACACGTTATTCTACAGGGCAGGCTGAGACAGAGCCTCTATTTTCTCTCTCATGTTAGGGAGAATTGTTAAAATGCTAAATTTAAAAAAAAAAATATACTGATAAACAGCTTAAATTAGATTTGATCTTAGCTAAACATGGAGATCAGGTCTCTAAATGGGAACTGCCTTTATAATTTGCCCTGGGCTTTGGTCAGCTCTGTGGGGATGGATGGGGACACCAAGCCATGGAAACCAACAGCATCACCAAGGTGGGCTGAAACAGGGTCCTGGGCCATGGGCAGGAGCTGGAGGGAACATGGCCCCTCTAGAAATATTTTTTAATAAAAATCTTTATACAAACTGAAATGGCTTTCCCTGGCTCCTGCCAGGCAGGGGCTGGGCAGTCACTGGGCAGACACCGAGCAGTGTCATCAAGAGCTTGTTCAGCAACTCAGTTTGTCCAAAACCATGACAATCTACAGACCCTTTCTAAATGAAACAAGCAAATAAACCCAGAGATTTCTGATAGATGTGTTCCAAAATCCATAAAGAGCACGGCTTACACATTTTCACCAATACATCAATTGCTGTGCTCAAATTTAAAAAGCTTGTGAAGTAATGGAGTCTTCATCTTACTTTGAAGATGTGTCCAAACAGAAATGAACTTTGCTATGCAATAGCATGGAGTTATGTATTGATTTTGGAGGCCAAGCTATCCATACTTCTCTACAAAAGTCACATATTTCACAAAGGGCTTAATGCTATTTACAGCTGCATTAGAGATGGACAAATCGGTTTGGGCAAAACGTGCCAAAGCTGAAACAAATTCCAGGTCCGAAAAAAGTTTGTTTACTTCTTACCATGCACATTCCTTGCCCCTGTCTGATTCCAGGTACTAATCCAGAGCAGTGGAATCCTGGGAAGGTCTCTGGTTGGATGACCAGAAGCAGGAAGCAGCAAGTCACAGAGCTCAGCTTGGTCCTGAGCCTGAGCTCCAGAGAGAATTTGGGTCCAGATCCATTTCTGGGTGACAGCTCTGTAAACATCTTGAGCAAACACATCTTAGGAAGTGCTCAGCCCCTTCTGGCTGCCCTGGGAAGTTGAGTGACTTTGAAAAGGCAGCCAAAGTTTTGGGATTGTGTCCATGTCACAGAAGTCTGCGGCAGAGATCTGCTGGATGAAGTCCATCCTCATGATCGCACAGTGCTTCCCTTTAAAGAGCATCATCACACCCCTAAGCCACTGAACATTCACTTGCTGCCAAACACTCAAAGGCACACACTCAAACCCTAAAAAGGAATCAGAAAATCTCGCCACCCCGCTCGCTTCGTTTTCCCAAATGTTATTTTTTGATGGAACTCTTGGAAGCTCAGCTTTTCCTCGGAACATCCTGGAGGACGGAGCGTGTCAGAGCAGCACATCCACACATCTGATTGTCAGCTCCTGACTGAACCCAGAACTTGGTTCAGCGTGGCCATGAAATCCCTGCTATCCCCTAAATAAAGTTTCCATCTCAATAGTTCAAAGCCCCGGTGCCATATGCTAAATGACATGAATAGCTTGTTCGTCTTTATAATTAACTTCAACTCTCCTGACTTGTCTGCCTGCTTGGTGGTGTTTGGCTGCTTCTCTCCAGCTTGGTGTGATCAGAACTGTGCAAATCTATTTGGAAATTTGTCCTTCACCAAGGTCATCCCCACTCATGATCAAGCAGGAACAGTCCGTGGCACTGACCCCACTTGCTTTCCCTCCTCACTCGGAATTCTCGCCTTCCCTGACACCCTGGGTTTCATCTCCATAAGCCAGTCCATAATCCATTTCAATGGCTCTTCTCCCGAGTTATTTTTAATCTTAAAAAGCCCCATCAGTCTGTGGTGTCACAGGCAGTCTTTTGTTCCTTTGAGACAAGGACTGAAATAAAGCAGCTCCTCGTTCTTATGCTGATAATTGTTGGTATTTTCAAAGATAATTGGAGGGATTTATTAATTATTTAATTTTTTTTTCCCCCTTCTTCCCTTTCACTCCAGTGAAGCCACACACACAAATATCTGATTTCTGCCTTTTATTCTTTCCAAGAATCACAGAATTCCAGCATGGTTTGAGTTGAAAGGAACCTTGAAGCCCCTCCAGTGACCCTGCCATGGTCAGGGACACCTTCCACTGCCCCAGGCTGCTCCAAGCCCAGTCCAACCTGGCCTTGGACACTTCCAGGGATCCAGGGGCAGCCACAGCTGCTCTGGGAATTCCATCCCAGCCAGGAATTCCCAATTCCCAACATCCCATCCATCCCTGCCCTCTGGCACTGGGAGCCATTCCCTGGCTCCTGTCCCTCCATCCCTTGTCCCCAGTCCCTCTCCAGCTCTCCTGGAGCCCCTTCAGGCCCTGCAAGGGGCTTGGAGCTCTCCCTGCATCCTTCCCTTCTCCAGGGGAACATTCCCAGCTCTCCCTGGATCCTTCCCTTCTCCAGGGGAACATTCCCAGCTCTCCCTGGATCCTTCCCTTCTCCAGGGGAACATTCCCAGCTCTCCCTGGATCCTTCCCTTCTCCAGGGGAACATTCCCAGCTCTCCCTGGATCCTTCCCTTCTCCAGGGGAACATTCCCAGCTCTCCCTGCATCCTTCCCTTCTCCAGGGGAACATTCCCAGCTCTCCCTGCATCCTTCCCTTCTCCAGGGGAACATTCCCAGCTCTCCCAGCCGGGCTCCAGAGGGGCTCCAGCCCTGGAGCAGCTCTGTGGCTCCTCTGGGCTCTCCAGGTGCTGCTGATGTTGGACCCAGGTCTGGGTTCTGCTCTCCTGTATTTGTGCAATTTCACCTTCATGCTTTCCCTGAGCTGAACCTGCTGCTGGGGAAGCCAAAATTCTCCATCTCCCCACGGCTCTGCCTTCAGCTCCTTCATGGATCAGCACCAACTCTCTCAAAAACCACTGATACTTTCCCTGTTTATCTGCTCCTTGACCAGGAGCTCCTCAGGACAAGGCAGTCCCCAAAACCACAGAATGAACGAAGGAATCACCAAAACCGTGTTGGATTTAGCATTCCCTCCCTTCCCTTCAATCCTCCTAAGCTTTTCCACTGAAAATATCCATCTTGAAGGCAAAATCTCCCACTTTATCATTTCCTGTGGATAAACTACATTTCTAGTTTTCTCTTGCTCTCTCCCCTCACTTTCCCTTATGTCCTCATTCCCCATTCCTGAACTTCCTCTTCTTTTCAGCAGCAAATATGAGAAAAAGGGGGAAAAGAGGTGAAGTGGAGGCAAAACCAAACATTTGGAATATTTTCCCTATAAAGACAAAAATATAAAGGCATTCTCCCCATTCAGC
The DNA here is from genome assembly GCF_971803275.1 of Cyanistes caeruleus. NCBI lineage: Eukaryota > Metazoa > Chordata > Aves > Passeriformes > Paridae > Cyanistes > Cyanistes caeruleus. The sequence goes on from NC_141707.1 coordinate 39,066,972, forward strand.
ATAAACAACAGAAGGAAAAGCAATTGAAAATATTCAAGAATTGTCACAATTTCCTCATTTTTAACCATCCCTAGAAAATAAACGGGAGCTATTCAGCCATGAGTACATTTCACTGAAGTGACACTTAACAATCCAAAAATATGGCATTTCATTTTGCATTTCTTTCTGAGCAGGAGATAATTTCATGTGTGGCTGCTGCAACAGCTGCACTGTTCCCCAAAAATTCCTTGTTTGAGATGAAAAAGAGGGTTAATCATGCTGGATTCAGGTTTTTGGGGTGTTTTTTTCATTTGGTTTAAAGTCAGACTTTCACATTAAAAATATTATGAAAATTAATTTTCACAGGCAAATGATATCCAAATTGAAATGCCATTTTCTTTATCCATCTGAGGCCAAAGATGGATTCTGTTGCCACAAATCTGGAATCTGTTGCCTCCCACAGCTCAGAAATCACCCAGGAACTGCTGGACACTGATAATTCCTGCTGAGTCCACGTTTGGAGGTTAACATCCAAGTTTAATCAATCCACTGAAAACAATGACTGGATCCAGACCCAGCTGCTGCTCTGCCAGGGAAAAGAATCATTTCACCTGTTCCACAGTGGGGTTTATGGAATATTAAATCCTCTTCTTTTGTTTCAGCCGCTTTTACTGGCAAAGGAGGGAAAAACAGAAAATCTCAATGCAGACACAGCATCTCACTGGCACAGCCAAGGAGAGACTTGTGGGGTGAATCATGGAATTATTGAGGTTGGAAAAGACCTTTTAGATCCTCTAATCCAACCATTATAAAACATTTATCCATTTAACCATTAAAATGGGCCATGTTTTCTTCTGGTTCTTGGATATGAGGTGAGGTGGATGGGGCTGAAAAGGAGAAGCCCACAACACCTCCCATGGCCTGAAGAACCTCGAGGTTCATCTCAAGGTCTTTTACAGGAGAAAAAAAAAAGCTGCATTTCTAAATTAAAACGTAAAATCACTTAAGTAAAGAAGCAAATATTCTCTGTATTTCTTAATAAATTGTGTCTGGTGTAAACACCAATCTCAGAGCCACAAGGCAAGGCAGAAAGGTTCAACACAATCTGCAATGTGTGCAGAAAAATGGAAAATATCCCCTTTAACTCTGAAAAACATTATCTTTTAATAGCACAAGAGATCAGCCATAAAGCTTTGCTTTAACCTTGTTTCCCTTCCATGGGATTTTTTATTTACTTAGATAATATTAAATATTTGATGTCATAAAATGTGTTCTTGACCTAACAGATCTTTAAATATCTCCTTTTTCTGACCGATATCTGCGTCTCTGTGTGCTGGCCAAGTTCAAACCCAGTCTAAACAACTTCCTGGCTTCTCTGTGCATTAAAACAGCTGCCAGCCCTGTGCTTTTTTGCTCTATTTCACAGTTCCAACTGCTCCAAAAGCATTAAATTTCCACTCATGTTTAGTAACAGGGACGTAAATACAAAAATGTTCCATAGTATGGAGACATCCCTATATTTTTTGGTCCCTTATTGTTTAAACACTTCACTAAACAGAGCAATACATTCAATTTCCAGTAGAATATGACAGGAATGTGCATTATTTTTGAGTAAGGGTATAACTTGATGTGATATTTAAGCAAAGATGGCTGCATGAAGATTATTTCCTGGAAATCAATATTCCACGGGGGAGAGCTGATGTCTCAAGTACACGGGAGAGTCATCGACTCCAGCTGTCTGTGACATGGAAAAGAGTCTTCGTGGAGGCTGTTGGGGCTGGAAATAAAAGTATGGGAATATGGATTTTTACATGCATTATGGAGTTCACAACTGCAACACACTGCTTGAGACAATCCCAGGAAATTAATGTCCTAAATATCGCACACGTCACTGCAAATCTATTCCATGGAATCACAGGATCACTGAGGTTGGAAAAGATCTCCAAGGTCATCGAGTCCAAGCTGTGGCCAATCCCCACCGTGTCCCCACCCAGAGCACTGAGTGCCACCTCCAGGAGTTCCCTGGACACCTCCAGGGATGGGCACTGCAAACCTCCCTGGGCACTTCCAAGGCCTGAGCGCCCTTTCCATGGGGAAATTCCTTCTGCTGTCCCCCCTGAGCTGCCCTGGCCCAGCCTGAGGCCGTTCCCTCTCCTCCTGTCCCTGTTCCCTGCCAGCAGAGCCCGACCCCCCCGCCTGTCCCCTCCTGCCAGGGAATTCCAGAGAGGGAAAAGATCCCTCGGGATCCTCCTTTGCTCCAGCCTCAGCCCCTTCCCAGCTCCCTCAGGAATTCTCCAGCCCCTTCCCAGCTCCCTCAGGAATTCTCCAGCCCCTTCCCAGCTCCCTCAGGAATTCTCCAGCCCCTTCCCAGCTCCCTCAGGAATTCTCCAGCCCCTTCCCAGCTCCCTCAGGAATTCTCCAGTCCTTTCCCAGCTCCCTCAGGAATTCTCCAGCCTCTTCCCAGCTCCCTCAGGAATTCTCCAGTCCCTCAGTCTGTCCCCAGCACGGGAGGTGCCCCAGCAGTGCCAGCTCAGGGACAGGCACTGCCCAGGGGCCATTGCGCACTTGGGCACCCCTGGGCTCTTGTCCAGCCACTGGCACCAGCACCCCCAGAGCCTTTCCCAGCTCTCCAGCCCCTCTGTCCCAGCCTGGAGCTGCAGGGGGTTGTTGTGACCCAAAGGCAGGACCCAGAACTTTGTTGTACTTCACCCCATGGCTCCAGCCTGTCCCGATGCCTCTGCAGAGCCTCCTCCCCTCCAGCAGCTCAACACCCCCACCCATCTTGGTGTCAGCAGCAAATTTCCAGAGGGTGCCTCAATCCCCTTGTCCACATCAGCAATAAAGACATTAAACAGCGCTGGCCACCGACCCTGGGGGACACCACTGGTGATGGGACATCACTGGTGATGGGACATCACTGGTGATGGGACACCATTGGTGATGGATCACCACTGGTGATGGGATGTGGCACGCCTCCCTGGCCTGGCCAGCAGCCAGTTCTCAAACAAGGGAAGAGTGACCCTGTCCAAGCGTGGGCTGCAGCTTCTCCAGGAGATGCTGTGGGAGATGTGTCCAAGGCCATGCCTGAGTCCAGGTGGACGCATCCACAGCCTTTCCCTCCTCCACCAGCCTGGTCACCTGGCCATGAATGCTGCTCCTCAATCAGCCGTGTTTCCATAAGATATTGGTGATATTTACCAATACCATTTCCATGAGATGGGAGCCTAAAATAGAGCAGTGGGTGTAGGCAAATTCCCGGGATGTTCTCTGTGCTGCTTGCATCACACTCTGGAAGAGTGGATGAGGCAGGGCTGGGTCCCAGAGTCAGGAATGTGACAGAACGGCCCAAGGCCAACTCTGAATTACACGCTAATTTTTTTTTTTCTCTTTGTTAATTACAAACGTTTCTGTATTGGGAAAGTGGGACGCAGTTAATGTGTAATTAACTCCTTTGGGCAAGTCCCAGCCCTCTGCTGAAAACTCCACCTCCTTTTATCTGATCCATCCACGCCCTTGAGTGCCTGCAACGCTGCATGGGATGCGTGGGATTGCTCTGATGGCAGATTCCCAACTTTACATAATGTAAACAAAACAGCTCCGTTCAGCAAATCCTTGCCTCCCCTGTAAAATTGCTTCAAGACCCAGGAGTGCAAGAAAAATCAAGCTGCGGCCCACGAGGCAGAGGAAAAGAAATTAAATCACTTTTAAAAGAAGGTCTCTGGGGTGAGGGCAACACCAAAGCGGAGCAAATTCCAAGAAAGGGATTTTATGCTGTTTAAAAAAAACAACAAACTCAACCAGCTGAACCCAAAGCTCCCCAGTGCCAGGGGCAGTGCTGGGAAGTCTGAACCCACAACTGGTTCACCACCAGTGGAAATAACATTTGTCCCTCGCTCTCCAGCCGAGCAGGAAATTACACTTGGGAATCTGAAAGTTTTTAAGATGCTTTAAAAGTGTAGTTAGGTGTTCAGGATGCCAGCAAGGACCCTCCATGCTCAGAAATGGAGATTTGCAAAGGCAGAAGCCCAGAAATCCTGGGCACAAAGCTAATTTAATGTCTCCGTGGCCACTCGGCAGCTCCAGCACTGGGACGGCAGAGGTAATAACGAAATTCCAGTGAGGATCCATCTGCTGAAGGGCTGAAAATGAGGGCCTTTGCAGGGATACTCCCTGTGCTAAGCCAGGCTGGGTTTAATTAGAGAGGTGTTAAGGCACCTGAGTAGCAAACACAGTCACATCTCCTGGCTCTTCTCAGAGGCAAAACCGAGGGGATTCCATTCCTTCCCCCCATTCCCAGTTAAATCCAGGTGAAGCAGCTCCTTCCTCATTAAACCAGCCAAGAGCAGATGGCTTGAGCTGGCTGGAGCTGGGTTTGGGGACCTTCTGAGTGACAGCAGGTGGATATATTTGAAGAGCAAATCCTGCAGGAGGACACGAAGGATTCCGTGCAGCAGTTGGAGATGGTTTGGTGGGAAGGACAGGACTCTTCCCGCAAACTGGAGCTGACTTGCTGTGCTAAACCTGTCCCAGGCAGCGTGTGCATGCTCCTGCTGCTCTGATCCGGGCAGAAACACCGGCAGGAGCCACGTGGAATCTACAAATGGCAAAAGGAAATGTCCCCAGCTGATGGCTCCTCACTCCTCGCACAGGATCGCTCCCTGGTACCGCTTCCATGTTTTCATGTCACCGCTTTGGCTCTCCGAACATTTGTCTTTGGCACTTCAGATATTTCTGACTGCTTTCTCAGTCCCTAGTGCTGGAAGAATTTTACCTAAAAAGTGAAGAGAAATTCATTTTTCCTTTCCTTTTTTAACTTTCCATAGTCTTGGCAGCAAACTGTGTCATGATGATGTTGGCAACAACATATTTGTGGCAGAAGGAAGAAAGAGAATCATAAAATATATGAAAGAAAAAGTTGACATTTTAATGAAATACCTTGTAACTTCTTGGGAAAAAGTTATTAAAATGCAGTCAGTTTATAGCTGTTTGTACAGATAGGAGGAGGAGGAGACATGCTCCTGAAGCCTGTAATAAAAATGGCTTGTAACCCAAAAGTAATAGTGGCTGGAAATGATTTTCAAAATTCATTGTCGGAGAGAATTTTCGATTTTGGGCACTCTGGGTTTTTCTGAGTACTTGAAGATTGCTGGCACATGCCTGAGGTTTGGGAGAGCAGCCTGACTTGTTCCTCAGAAGAAGGAGCAGAATGATGGAGCATCTCCTGTTCCTTCCCGACGGCTACCGGAGCTGGCACTCGCTGCTCACACAGCTCCAAATGAGAGAGTTTATCTCTAAAGCTGCTCCTCTGCCAGATCTTGGAATCAGAGAATATCCTGAGCTGGAAGGGACCCACAGGATCATCAAGTCCAACTCCAATACTCCTAGCCCCTGCAAAGATTCTGCCTGCCTTTGGAGAAGGAAGGATGCAGCTCTGTGGACACTCAAGCCCAGGGATTCCTCCTATTTGTCTCCCTTCCTTCCATCCATTGCATCCCACACACATCTCATTCTAATCTGTCATAAATCCCAGGAAAAGCCTCTTCTTGCAAAGCACAGCAGCCCTGGCATCAGCTGCACCATCTGAGGCTAACAGAGCATCCACACCTGGATGTTCTTCACAAGAACAAAAACATTCCGAGCCACAGATTTACCAGGGGGTGAAAAGAAAGAGTGGGGCACTGGGAGAGCTTTACTCTCCTCTTTTTTTCCCCCCAAACTGGGCTGTATGTAAAAATAAAGTGCAAAGAGTGATCACTGAACAGTCAAACACATGGGACAGTCACCAATTAATGTTCAAAGCAGGACCTCAGGACCTCCCTGTACCACAAAGGCATTTCCAGGCCCAAACAAACCTTCTTGGTTTGGTGCCTCCTGTCTCACCTTTCCAAAATTAATTACAGGTAAATCTTGGAAAAATTACACTCCCCATCCATTTCAGCTACAGCTGTGGGAAGGAGAGGTGTTGCATTTCTGGATGGATTATGACATTTTGATTTAATTCCAAACCAAACAGACTCCTTGCTGTGTTTAACCAGACTCCATGATGAAGAGCTGAGGCATTTCTTACATGGTTTGATATCATAAAGCAAAAAAGAAGTTTCAAATGGAAGAGTCGTTTCATGATTAGAGTAGTAAAGACTGCAAAAAATCTGTAGAAATATGGTTTTTAACACAACGAAAATTTCTGCCCCACGCCAGCACTCACATTTGTGTACCAAGATCAGGAGCTGACGTGCTAAATGCAAACCTGACAGAAAACAGAGAGGAACACGCAATCAAAGAGGAGTTTGCAGCAGGATCAGCTGCCTGACCCATCCCACAGCTCCTGGCAGGCACGTGAGCCCAACCAGAGCTGCTCCCACTGCCACTTAAGGCCACTCTCATTACATTTAATGAGCTTTAGTTTCAGCTCTGGCAGAGACCTGGCAGTCTTTGCTGTCTCACACAATCACCAGGTTCTCTGGGGGTCCCACCACTGCAGGACACGTCCAAGGCCAGGCAGGAGGATTGGGTGTGACCCAGGGACCAGCAGTGCTGGTGGGGCTCCTCCCTGACAGCTCTGGGGCACGGGGGCACCTCCCTGGCTGAGGAAAAGAGGAGCTACAGGAGATCTGGTCCTGCCTCCCCAAACACAGTCTGGATTTAAAGTTCTGCAGGGCAGTGACTGTCCCTCACTGTGGGTTTGCTCAGGGGGAGGAGAAAATGTCCCCAGCCTCACTAGGGATACCAGAACTCCAGACAGGTCAGCTTCTGCCACGAGACCCTGATGTACAACTTAATCATGGAATGGTTTGGGTTAGGAGAGATTTTAGAGCTTATCTCATTCCAAACCCCCTGCCATGGGCAGGGACACCTTCCACCATCCCAGGCTGCTCCAAGCCCCATCCAGCCTGGCCTTGGACACGTCCAGGGATCCAGGGACAGCCACAGCTGCTCTGGGCACCCTGTGTTTCATTTTTATTATTAGGAGACAAGAGTTCCAAAAATTTTCCTTCAAGATTCCCAGGATAATGCTTCTCCTGCAATCAGAGCAATGAAACACCAGGCAAATAAATACTCCACACTAGGATAAAATATCCTATACACTGGAGCAGCAAAGTGCCCACCCAGCACGGATACACTTACGGGATTCTGGGGATTGTGTTCCTGCCTGGAGCTGTAAAAGCAGAACAGAAATAGAGCACAAAAAGCAGAACTCTGATCAATTATTGGCCCTGCAGAATCCAGACTGCTTTGGCAGATCAGCTGAAAATCTCACAGCCTGGAAAGAGGCCTCGGTAACCAAATAAATTTTCTTTTATTGGCAGACACTGATAAAAATTTCAAGCACTGGGCTGGATAGAGGGAATTTAAATGCACATTGACAATTAAAACTCTGGGTCACCACCATGTACTAATGCTGCTTTGGGAAAGCTTATGTTATTTTTGTGTCATTTGTGTTCTGTTCAAGAACTTTGTTATTAATTATCGCACAAACTTCAGTTAATAATCAATTCATGCCACAATTATCGTATCAGTTCCAATGCCTAATTAAGAACTGGTGAGTGATTGGAATTCCAATATGGTGATGCAGGCACAGGCTGCAATCCTAAACAAGTACTGTTGTTGAGTATGAAGTTACTGAACAAAAGATTATCTAAGCTTTAATATCAACTGGCAAAACTCTTTCACTCTGGATCATTAACTTCCAGCCCTATTATTATATACAAATGCCCAATTTCTGCTAATTCCCAACGCTAATTCCTTTTAATCATTATTTTGTATACATTGTGTTAAGGCTTTTCACTTGTTTACATCTGCATAATTATAGCAATTGTCTTCTAAGCTTCACTCTGCTGAAATCATTCTAATTTGGGATTTAGCCCATTTTTAAAGATTAGTCGACTTCTGTAGAGCAACATATCTGGGTTTGGTGTTGCCTGGATCTTGTGTAAGTCAGAGCAAGCACAAGGAGCAGTTTGGAAGGCCAGGAAAGGGCCAAAGTGGAAAACCCATGTGTAGTGTTCAGCAAAGATGTGAGTACAACACAGCAAACAGAGCTTCTCTGGGATGACCTTTCCTTTAGGGATGCAGTAACCCTGGGAATATCACCCACAAAACACTGGACCAGCAGTCCTGATGCCCCTGAGGAGCCTCTGAGGAGCTACTCCTTCCATCTACTCCTGCTTGGAAATCATTTGGTGCTTTGCCCCTCTCTCCTCAGAGGACACCTTGAGTATTAAAGGAAGATGTGAAGCTACCAGAGTGTCCAAAGGAGGGCAGTGAAGATGCTGAGGGGCCTGTGAGGGGCTGAGGGCACTGGACCTGTTCAGCTGGAGAATGAGGGGAGACTCATCCCAGTTACAGCTGTAACCACAGTGACCAGTGACAGGGCCCAGGGAACGGCTGGAGCTGGGCCAGGGCAGGTTTAGGTTGGATTTCAGGGAAAGGATTTTTCCCCAGAGGGTGCTGAGGCTCCCCAGGGAATGAGCACATTCCCAAGGCTGCCAGAGCTCCAGGAGCCTTTGGACAGCGCTGCCAGGGATGCCCAGGGTGGGATTTTGGGGTGTCTGGGCAGGGCCAGGAGCAGCACTGGATAATCCTCATGGTCCCTTCCAACTCAGCATATTCTGATTTCTCTCTTTTTTTTTCCTGTGTTCCCACTAAAGCAGCTCCAGCCTGGAGCCATCCCCAGGCTCCAGCAGGGAACAGCAGTGAGGACTCATCTCTCTCCTCATCCATGGCCTTATCTTCCTTTAGTGCTCCTGTTATGCCTTGATCATCCATCAGCCTGACTGCTTCCCTGGCAAGCTTCCTGCCTCTGATCTGCTCAAAAAACTTTTTGTTAGTAGCTTTTCCACATCCAGTAAGTGCTCGGAATCTGCTTGGCTTCCCTTTTGCTTTTAAATTGAGAGGCTGAATTTTTTTTCCTCTTAAAAAAAAAAAAAAAAACCCAAACCAAACCAAACTTAACAACTCCTTTGTATGTCAGTTTATATTTTGTTTTTGGCATGTCTTCCTGAAAATAATTATGTTGTGCATATTTGTGTTGAGTAGTAAAATAAGTTGTTGCCCTTAATGCATCTAAGCCGCCTACAAACATATTCCCCTCTTAGCTGCTCCTTTAATTTCCTTTTAATTATCTTCCTCGTTATTAGGCAGTTCCTCTGTAGGTGCATTGATTTTTTTGATGTATTTTTTTTCCCCTCCTACAAGGATCCTCGCTGTTGTGACTACTCCAGGCTGGCTTTTTCACGCACTGGTTGACGTGGATGAAGAGCTGAAGTAACTGAAGAATTCTCGTTCCCTGTGCCAAGTGTTTTACTGTCACAAAGTGTCACAAAGCCACCTGGATCCAGCAGGGATGACCCAACTCACCCTTCCCGGGCTTTTCATCATCCCTGGGGCTCTTTTATCACCAGGACCTTGAATTATCCCATTGCTGGGAACTGATGTCTTGAGTTTTGGTCATCGCTTTCTCTCTACTCTGTATTTATATTTTGATTATTATATTTCTGTTCTTGGACTTCCAAGATCCTTCCACCTCAGGATATTCCCTGACTCTCAGGTTCTGTCCCCTGAGCTTTCAGACTTGTGCTGCTCACATAAAAGCACTCCCAGGGCTGGGGCTGATCTCATTGTGTGTCCCCAGGTTTGTCACAAACATTTCACATTCTTAATGATTTCCAACCTGGGCTTCACCTGACTTTCATCCAAAATAAAATTTCCATGGCTTCTTCTTTCCAGGATGCTTCACCCTGAACTTTGTCCGTATCTCCTGGCTTCCTTTCACTTCACCCTCTTATCTGTGTAATTATTAGTGCTGGGAGAGCAGAGAGGAGCTCTGCTGTAGGTTATCTATATTTCAAAAGCTTCCCATCCCAATACCTACCAGAGCCTTTTCTCTGCTTTCTGCCTCTCTCTCCCTGCCCTTTGAAGCATTTTAGCTGCCTTTCATGTGCTGCCAATCCAACTTTACTCCTTCCATACCTATGCTCTGAAATATGCTGCTGTACACACACAGATGAGATAATCTGCAGTTTATTAAAAGAGGAGCTATCAAAAGACCATCAGCAGCGCTCAATAACACAAAGCAGGGGCCCTCAAGTTCTATGCAAAGGAGATATTAAGGAGTTGCTCCTTTGAGAAAAGGGATGAACTGATGTTTGGGCTGTGATCTGCACTGTATAGGATGTGATTTAGGATAAAAACACAAAACAGAGTGATAGCTGAAGGATGAAACCCCATCCTGGTGCCTAAGAATTCCTAGACATGTAAATAGGCATTTTTCTCCGTAATCACTCTTAGAAATACGTATCATTTTCCTTTCCCATGCTGTAACAAATTAAAGCATTAAACTGTGTGGTGTTTGTGTCCTGACTGTGTTTTCTTCGCTGTTCCAAAACAAATAAAAAATGATTGCTGCCCATTTCAGTTACCTGTTCCTTGCCCAAACATCTGCTAGATGGTTTAGCCTATCAGAGATAGGCCAAAAAATGAGGCTATATCCACTTAGGATTTATTTTATCTTATTTCAGGAGGAGAAGAGCAAAAAGAGGAATTAACTCTTTGCTGGCTGCCCATGTCTAGAGTGAATAAATCAAAATAAGGCTCTTCACAGCCCAGACAAACCCTGCATGTTCCCTCCATGTGTCACAACACCTTTTAAAGCAACTTTAAATGTAGGATCTCTGATAAGCATAATTTCAGTTATCTGGGACTCAGAGGCAGGGTGAGGAAAAAAAAAAAAAAGAAAAAAGAAAAAAAAAAAAAGCCTCAACTCTTTTTGCATACAAAACAGCCCTCAATAATTTTTTTCAAAACAAAACATCAAATGAGTCGGTTCCCTCAGATGTTGCAGATGAATGCAGTTGTCACCCTGCCAGTGTGGGAGGATCTTCTCCCCAGGCCTGTGCAGGAGCAGAAGAAGGGGATGGGTCCTTTGCAGGCAGCAGGAGCCAGCCCTGCTCTGTTTGTGTTGCACCAGGCTGAGCTCAGGCTCTGGCCTCTTTCTTCTCTCCCTGCAGGCCCAGAGCGTATCAGCCTTTCAAAGCCACGCTGTCTGTCACTCATCCAGCATTTTTGCTTCTCCTCAGCTTCAGGCAGTGGCAATTTGTGTAGGTGAGGGAGGGAAGGGAGCCTCTAATGGATTTCTGCAGTGGGGTAATTTTTTAAATGAGGATCTTTGGGAAGTGAGCGGCTGGGGGAGATTGATAAGGGGTAGAGGAGCAGGAAATGCTCCAAGGCACAGGACAGGCACATGTCCCACACAGCCCCAGAGATGGAGATCCTTTCTATCTGGGAAAAATAAAACAAAAATTTTAAAAAGCCAAATAATTTGTTATTTTGGGTTTGTTTTCCCCCACGTGAATGAAAAAAATGAAAAGCAAAATTCAGTGGCATAGCGTGCCCAGAGGAGCTGTGGCCACTCCATCCTGGAATGTCCAAGGCCAGGTTGGACGGGGCTTGGAGCAACCTGGGATAGTGGAAGCTGTCCCTGCCCATGGCAGGGGGTGGAAAAGGATGATCTTTCAGGTCCCTCCAAACCCAAACCATTATTCTGTGAAAATTTTCTACTAAATGCTGTCAAAAGTTCACACTTCAAAAATGAAAAATAAGAAATAGTCATTAATATAATTTCTTTTTCGGTTTTCCCCATTCCCAGTTCTAGGAATCATCTCTGTGATTCCAGCAGAAGTCTCTTCCTCACGATCAGAAGATGATTTCTGAAAGAAGGATATAATGATGCAAATGAATCAATTTGCAAAAGGTCTGCTCTGATACCGAACATACATAAAATATACATGAGCTACCCTGAATAGCAACTGTGCAGTTAGGGAAGCAATAACTGTAATTATCATCCTGGATTACTTAAAATACAAATTGGCATCAAATTCCAGTAGCCAATACAAGTGCAATGACAATTTTGGTTACACATAATACTTTTTTGCCTTTGAATGGGGGATAACAAATAAATGCAAAATGCAAACCATCTTGGTATGAAGTAAATTCTAATTTAAATATGATATGTGGGACTGGAGCTCTTGCTGCTTTTGGATTTTAGGGAACAGTTCACTGTCCTGCTTTTGGGGGAGAAGGGGAAAGGAAATAAATTCAGGATTAATTTGTATTGATTTTTGTTAGACCTCAAATTTGAAAATTATTTGGATAAAGTATCTTAGAACAGTTACAATGATTACCAGGACAAGCAATTAAATAGAAACTCAGAATCCCAGACTGGTTTGGGATGGAAAAGACCTTAAAGCTCATCTGGGGGCAGCGATTTTGGGATTTGCTCACCACAGCTGCCTCGTAGCTGCCCCTTCCAACTTATTCTTCCTTATATACTTCTACTTCCAATTATTCTCAGAAATATAATTCTTCCTATTATTCTCAGAAAATAATGATCTGGCCAACATCACTAAATAACAGATCATGGAAAGATGTTAAAATGCCATCAAAAAGCAGGATTTGCTCTGCAACACTCGTGTCTCACATTCCAAATGCTCGGAGCTGTATCCTAAGGATGGCATTGATGGAGATAAACATTATGATCTTTAATTATTATTTGTTGTACACCTCTGCAGTTATAACATCTGCTTAGTTTGTGCCTCCCTGGGGTTCCTCTGAGCTGGGGAGAAAATATCCCCGTGGTATTAATTACTTGCAAACTGCCCTGAGGTAACGTTTTACCTTCCAAACAGAAATCCTAGAGAATTCCAGAGCTGGCTGTCCCGGGAACAGGCTGGGGTTTGGAACCAGAACCACACACAAGTCACAGAAACCAAAGCTGGAGCATTTTTGTCAACTCAAAAGCCCCCAGAGGACTTCCAGCTCTGGAGGACTTTGTCCCCAGCCTCGGTTTAAGAGAATCCTTTATAGAGCACGCTCAGGCTGGAACAGTTGCACAGATTTGGAGCCATCAGGCTGCTCTCAATTTAGGAAAGTTCTGCCCCTCCCACCTCGAAATAAAGTATGAGGAATCACAGACTGTGGAAAGGGGAAGGATTTGAGATGGGTAACCGCAAGTCTTGAGTTTCTGAAGTGCAGCAGCACAAGGTTGGATTAACTGAGGCTTTTTGGAGACATGGGGAAATCAGCCCTACCCTCAGAGCCCCAGCTTCCTGGATGCTGACCTTTGGAATGATGGACAAATTGGGATATTCACTTGGAACACTGCCCTGCTCACGGGTCACTCAGTAATCCCACACTGGGAAGGTGCACAGGGACCTCTCCAGCTGTGTCCCTAAACCCCAGCTGCTCAAACCACACCCACTGAAATTCCCACTTACACCCAGTTTGTGCTCAGCATCCGCAGAAATCCAACCAAGACGGGAAGTTTGGAGAGGATTAAAGGTGGATCCTGCTGTGCTGGGGGGTGATGGGCAGCTCAGCAGGGAATGTTCCTCAAAGGGATGGTTTTGTCCTAGAAAGCAAATCCCTCCTTGGCACTGTGGGCTTTAATCAGCCCTGTTCAGCTGAGGATTTGAACAATAAAGCAGCAGTTTGGCCCTTCCACACACGAATAGAACAATTCCAGGAGGCAGGAGGATCATTTCTTAGGGATTTCTGCTGTTGTTCTTTCTCCTTGTGCCCGTGTCTCAGCAATATTGAAACCCCAACGGGGAAAAGATGAAATTCATTAAATGCCTTGTATAAATCATGGATTGTTTTGTTCCCTGGCTGACTAAGAAGTTAAAAAATAAATGAGTGTACTTTGGCAGCTCTGCACGTGGGTATCACCTAGTTCTGAATAATATTTACATGATTTAAGAACGGGCCAGTCCCTTGAACTGAAAATGTGAGTTTAGTGTTGAATTAAAGAGGACTAGAAATAATTAATGCAGACATCCTGAAACAACAGGATGAAGGGCTAATCCTGCCATACTTGGAATTATAAAAAACTAAATCATTTTATGTAGCTGTCAAACCAGTTTACTCGGGGGGTGAAAGAAATGCTGATTTTTATTTTTTATTTTTTGTCAGTTCTATACTTTTCGTTTGAATATAGGTCAGAGGTTTGAGTGCTGAATAGCAGGTGATCAGAAAAGTGGTTGTTTTCTAGGATAAAATTCAGGCAGTGGTAAAGGTTAGAAAACTTCCTTCATTGTCTGCTCTCAACTCCAACATCTAGAATGCAAAAGCACTGAAAATACAGAATTTGGATAATTATTTTTACAGCTCTCCTCTTTTCCACTTTAACTCAAACATTTATTTGGGTTCCTACTCCTTACCAGGACTCCCCAGGTGACTCTGGGAATACATGGAGTATATTTCCTGCTCCTCTGTCAGCACTTCCCAATCCCCACTCTCCCTGGGCCCCTGTGCAGCTCCTGTTCGTGCTGATATTGCCAGTTCAGGCCTGTGCACGATTGCTGTCCTTAGAGGAAATATTTCCTACCAGCCACACGATGGGTTGGGTCAGGATGCTCCATCCTGGAAGGGTTCCAGGCCAGGCTGGATGGGACTTGGAGCAACCTGGGATAGTGGGAGGTGTCCCTGTCCTGGGACAGGGGTGGAATGGGATGGGCTTTAACCAACCCAAACCAGTCTGGGATTCTGTGATGGTCTAATTGAGCTGCATGGAAATGTTCTGTTAAATATACTTTTATTTAAAGGAAATGGGGAAAAAGTAGAAAACTGGAAATAAATCCTTCATTTTGGATGACATGGAGATTTTTATGATTGGGCAGATAACTCCAATTCCAAACTCGTTTCATCTTGGAAAAGAAACCATTTTCAGCCAGCAACAGAGCCAATGTTTTATTCTCAGACAGTTCTCTGCAGGCTGCTGCCCTCCCAGGTCATCCCCAGGACTCCAAACTTGAATTCTCCACCCAAATTCTGTGCACTCTGATAAACCACTGATGAGGTGGGTGCCTGAAAGACACTCAGCTAAAAACCTGAACATCCCTTTTGGGATGGGAGTACCCAAGCCCACCACAGAGTGGGATATTTTTCACCCAGGAAGACGAAATGTGAGCTCCCTGCACATGTGTGGAGCCATCTGGCACCAGATCTGCAGCTGGAACACGCAGGGGGAGCCAATTGTCATCACCTGAGCTGCCAACTTGCAGCAAAAAAACAGCCAGTCAGGCTCTTCCCAGCCAGCAGGAATATTTGTGTGCCATGGGGAACGGAAAACAGAGCGAGAAATCTCCCAGGAAAGCCTAAAACAGGAAATTAAGAAAGCCCCTTTAACGATGCACGTGGATTGGAAAGGAGGGAAGGCAGGACTCAGCACATAAAGCTCTTTCATGAAAATGGGAACAGGCTCGTGATGTAAAGAATAAAAACATGGCTTGTGCTGGGAATGGGAAAATGGAACAGGGAGCTATAACCCAAAGTCTCACCATGCCATAATTCAGGTGTTGCAGCTGCAATTTGCCTTCAAAAAAGTGAATTCCTGGCTAAAGGAGAGCAAGATTTCCAATTTTCCTGCGAGAGCTGTTGGATGCCTGAGGGGCTTTGTCAGGTTTGTGTCCTAACCACAAAGATAAGCACCTGTTGCCTGGGGAAATGCAACCATTTCCTACCACCAGGACATTCCACACTCACTGAAAGGAGCAGCACAAGGCAAAGAAAAAGTGAAAAATGAACGTGGTAACTCAGAGTTTGTTGAGTGGCCGGTAAAAAAAAAATGGGAAATACCAGATTGGCTTTGCTTAAATGAGGAAATGAAAACAAACCCAGAAAATTAGGCTGTTTTTACCTCATAAAACTCACCAACAGCAAGAGGAAAGGAGATTGCTAAAAGATATATTTTTTTAAAATGCTGTTTATGTTTCTGGCCATCTGAAATGATCCCCCTTGATTTATTGGTGCAGGATTTATTGCTGCAGCAGCTGAAGTGATGATAATAGCCCAGGAAAAATGTTGATGTTGTTATTTGATGACGGATTGAGGCCCTACGGAATTTGTCAATGTGAACTTTGCAAATGATGCTCCTGGAAAACAAAAGGGAGTGGAGGAGAACTGCCAGCACCTCTGGCTGCTGAGGTGCACAAGGACTCCTTCAGAGGGATGTTTCAATTAGGGATGATTAATTGCAGTAATGACCCACACTTAGCCATAAGAGATCAATGGAGTGGTCACTGCAGCCACTCCAGCCTGAAATTCCTTGCAAAATCCCAACACCATCATTCCACCAGCTCCCAGAGTTTTATTTACCAGTCAATTGCCACAATGATGTGATTTTTCCAGTTATTTATCCTCCCAGTTTATTTCATCTAATAAAAATATTTGGCACCTTTGCGTCCCTCCAAGGGAAATTCCTTGATCTGAGTGAATACTTATTTTTGTGTCCCAAATGTAGCATAAAGAAAGAGCTTCACAAACAGAACCATTAGTAGAGAAAGGTGTCTTGCCACCCACTGATCCAGACCATGGAGTGGGACCTACATTTTTTTTCAGTTCATGTAGTGTAAAGCTTTTTACTAAAGGTACAGGAAAGAAAAAAACAACATCAAAACATCGCGTTTACCGGGAGACAAGTGGAGGATTGCAGCCATGTGACAATCCTTGAGGACTCGGGAGCCAAGGCACTTGTCAATCTGCATTTCTGGAATTTCTGCCCCTTCTTCTCAATTATGGAGCAGGGCTTTAACACACAGAGCCCTGTGCCAGTGGTGGTGGTGATCACTCCACTGAGCACCGCCAACCCCCAGCTCCCGCACTCGCGTCACGCCGAGTGAACCTCAGCTGCTGCTTTTATTGATACTGGCAGACAAAAGGATAAAAATAATCATCAGAAGTGCTACAACAAGACAACAAATAAAGGATTTGATAATTGTGGGTAGAGCTGTCAGATGGATGTTGGAGCTGCCAAGAGATGAATGTTGTGTTTCGGTGTGCAGAGACCCTCCGCGTGTTGTCGAGCTTCACAACAATGCAGATTCAAACAAATTAATGAGGCAACAGAATATGAGGTCTTAACTGCTCCTCTGGTGCTTTGGTTTAAGATGCTGTGTCCCAGGGAGATCAGGTGGAGCACTGGGGCTTTCCCTGGGTGTCACAGACCCCCACCACTGACCTGTGCAAAGGATTTTATATCAGAAGGCAGCAAAACGTTGGGACACAAGCTCAAGTCCCAGAACCAAGAAGCAGAAATCGCTCCTTCCTCAGCTGGGGAGTCCTGCTGGGCTGTAGGAACAAAGCTGATCCAGCAGATTTGTGCTGCTGAAGCACAGAGCTGCCAGCCCTCCTCTTCCCTCCCTTCCCTGCAGCTTCTGGATGTCTCCCATGAACCAGGTCAGCGCACGAGCCGGTGGAGAACTCTGAAGAAAAGAGTTCTCTGCCAGGTCAAAACCACAAGAGAAGGATCTGACAAGGGCTGGAGCAGCGAAGGTTGAGGGAGGAAGAAAAGGCAAAGAAAGCAGGACCTTTTCTTCCCGAGGGGACAAGCTGCAGGAGCCACATTCCTTTACCCAGGGCAGCCCACAGGGCTGACCTGACCTGCTCCAGCACATCTCAGCCAAGCCCTGCCTGCTACTGCAACTCAGGTGTCTCTAAATAGTGTTCAGTGCCCAGTGAAGACATCATCTGATGGGGGAAAATTCCACTGAGCCATCTTCACCCACACCCTTGGACACCCCAGGTGTCCCTACCCACGGCAGGGGGTGGAACAAGATGAGCTTTAAGGTCCCCTCTGACCCAGCCAGTCTGGGATTCTCTGGTTCTCTGATTTGTATGTCAGCTTAAGAGAAAGACAAATCTCTTTCACCTCCTTCAAAGGAGCAATCCTTACAGTACCAGGGGTTTCTAAGCAATGACAAATGGATTGGCAGAATGAACTGCAGAAAGCCCCAAGATGGATTTTCCGGGATGGGAAGGAGAAGTGGAGAATCAGCAGAAATTATTCCAAACCTCAACTAAAATTTGACATTCAGGTAACTAAAGCAGAGCGATCAAGTTGTAAAGACTAAGAAAGGCAGAGGAGCAGAAGCCCAGGTGGGGTGGGAAACAACCTGCTCTGTGATTCTGGCTCCCCAAATGCCCTCCCATTTCCCTAGGGAAAAGCATTCCTTGCCACCAAGTGCCCTGTGGGGTCACACGGGGCTGCCCTGGCACATCAGACACCACAGGAGAAACACCAGGACACAACTCAGGCAAACAAAGGGCAGCATTCCCATGTTCTGGCCCCGCTTCCCTGGATTCCCAAGGATTTTCAGCTTGGGAATGGAACACCTCAGCCAGTCAGAAATCCCCTGGTCACTTCCAGCACCCAAAGGTCCCTGCTTAGAAGGTCAAACTCGGGCTGCTGACCCCAAAAAATCCCCTATTTGCAGCCTTAAAGTGCTCAGGAGTTACTCCGAGATTTTCCTAGGCACCGATAGGAATCTTTTGTTTCTATTTTAGAAAAATCAGATGAAAATAACACTGAATTAATTTGAAAGGAAAAGCAGCCCCCATTTCCATATTACCTGCCATGCAGGAAGTGGCTGTTTTTTACTGCAGGGAGCTGGGAGCCTGAGGATAAATAAACAAATAGGCAGAGGGAAAGAGAGGAGATGAAACACGGAGGGCTCGCTGGATATACATCCAAATTATTTAAAGGAGGCGCCAGGGGAGGCTCTGCCTTTGAGCTGGAGCACAATTAGCTGGGATGAGTGGCACCTCAATTACTGAGCCAGGATCACCCAAGGTGGGCAGGAGAATCCTCCCTGCTCCCGTCTCTGCAGCATCTCGGAGGCATCTGCACTCCCTTCCCGTGCCAAAATGCATTTTGGCATTGCTCTGCAAATCAATGGCAAGGAAAGGCTCCAAGGAAGGAGCAGAGGGGGCGGGAGGAACCTGAGGTGAACAGCAGAAGATGAAAGAAAAATGGGATTGAGGAACGGTGCAGATAAGAAAAGGTCCAGGAAAAACACTAAAGAGGCTTTCCAGGTGTTTTTTGTGAGGCAGAAATCTCCCTGTTGGCTTCTCCCTGAGGATTGTTTTGTTGTTTTGGGTTTAGGTTTAGGGATTTTTTCTCAGTTTTTGGGGGGCACAGCTTGTGGGGTAGCAGGCAGCAGAAAGGAAAATGACACTTTTTAAGTTATTTCCAAAGAAAAGGGGGATCTGTGGTTTCAGGGTCAAGGGTGATGGAAATAGGGGTGGCCTGAGCCACTGCTCACCTATGGAATCATGAAATATCCTGACTAGAAGGGACCAACAAGGATCACTAAAGTCCATTACTTCCCTCCTTCATCCCAAACAAATTCCAGGCTTTTTGTCCTTCAGGTAGGGCCTGGCCCCTTAATGCTGTTCTTCAGGTTCCTTACAGGCAAATTAACAGAGGTATTTGCCTCTTTCAATTGGCTTTATCATTGAAAAGTGTTGTGTTTCTGAATCCTCTGAGTTTTAGATTTTAAATTTTAATTTTTATGCCTAGAACTGGAGCTCTTTGCCATCTGGAGGTCGAGTGGTAGCCCATGTGTTCATGCTTTGCTACAGACTTGCCTGAGAAGAATTAAAAGGTTAAACCTTGATATACATGAGGGTAAAGCACCCAATATTTTTTTAAGATCTGCCCTGATTCCTTTGGGATGTGGAATTTCAGAGCCTACTCAGGCAGAACTTTAATCACAGAATCCCAGACTGCACTGGGTTGGAAGGGACATTAAGGATTATCCAGCGTCACCCCTGCCATGGGCAGGGACATCTCCCACCATCCCAGACTGCTCCAGCCCGGCCTGGGCACTCCCAGGGATCCAGGGACAGCCACAGCTGCTCTGGGCACCCTCTGCCAGGGCTTCCCCACCCTCCCAGCCAGGAATTCCCAATTCCCAATCTCCCATCCAGCCCTGCCCTCTGGCACTGGGAGCCATTCCCTGGCTCCTGTCCCTCCATCCCTTGTCCCCAGTCCCTCTCCAGCTCTCCTGGAGCCACTTCAGGCCCTGCAAGGGGCTCTGAGCTCTCCCTGGATCCTTCCCTTCTCCAGGGGAACATTCCCAGCTCTCCCTGGATCCTTCCCTTCTCCAGGGGAACATTCCCAGCTCTCCCTGGATCCTTCCCTTCTCCAGGGGAACATTCCCTGCTCTCCCTGGATCCTTCCCTTCTCCAGGGGAACATTCCCAAACCTCTCATCCTTCCTAAGTGCATGGAAAAACATTTTCCTTCTCTACTTTGTAGCAAAAATATCCCAGAGCACCAAGGTCACCACTGCTCCACTTCAAACTGAGAGAGGCTCTGCTGCCCTGTGAACCCACCCAGAGCCAGTCAGGTCCGATTTCTCCTGTCCAAACTGCCAGGGAGCGCTATTAACGAGCCCTAATTGATCATTTCATTGTGGGCTGATAAACCCCAAACGCTCCAGTTCCTTCCAAACAATCACACAATTCCCTTTGCGCCGCTGCCGGGCCAAGCCTTGACACAACGATTTACTGGCGGTGCCAGTCACTGTCTGGCTGTGGGACTGCCTGGACATCCTCTCCTTCAAAGTGACTGGTACCCCGCAGCACCGACGGCACAACAAACAACTCCGACACACAACGCAAAAATATCTTGACAAGTTCAGTTCCTTTAACCCCCGGAGCCCCGGCACGGGACCTTCCAGGGCTTTGCTGCGGAGCACGGGGGAAGGAGAGCAGGGCCTCCAGTGCCCAGGAGCTGCCAGCTTGGGAATGGATGCTCTGGAAGCTGGGAAGTTGGGAAATTCATCCAGAACAAAACAAAAAATTTAACAAAAAATAATAAAAAATAGAAATAGAAATAGAAATAGAAATAGAAATAGAAATAGAAATAGAAATAGAAATAAAAATAAAAATAGAAATAAAAATAGAAATAAAAATAAAAATAAAAATAAAAATAAAAATAAAAATAAAAATAAAAATAAAAATAAAAATAAAAATAAAAATTAAAATTTAAAAAAAAAGAGAGATAAAGAAAATAAATAAATAAACAAATAAACCAATGAAATCACAACTTTTCAACTTGACTCCTGAGTTGCCAGAGAGGGGAAGTGTGGCAGATTTCGGATGATTTTATTTTGAGTTTGCTTGAGGTTTTTAATGCTCTCAAATGGAAATGAGACAAAAAAAATCTGAGGATTTAAGTCTTTACCTAGGCATTTATTTGATTTAATTGCTTTTTTCAACAGTAAATATATTTTTCCCAGTGAAATTCCTGTTCTGGTCATTAATATTTTGTTCTGTGTAATATATGGAGGTCTTGTAGTGAAAGGACAATAGGGAATGACTTCCGACTGCCAGAGGGCAGGGATGGATGGGATATTGGGAATTCCTGGCTGGGAGGGTGGGCAGGCCCTGGCACAGGGTGTCCAGAGCAGCTGTGGCTGCCCCTGGATCCCTGGAAGTGCCCAAGGCCAGGCTGGACAGGGCTGGGAGCAGCCTGGGATAGTGAGAAGTGTCCCTGCCATGGCAGGGGATGGGAATGGATAATTGTCAAGGTCCCTTCCACCCCAAACATTTTGGGATTCCATGACAATTGCCTTCATCCAGCCCAAGCTCAGTCTCCTGTCCCGTGGCTCTGCCGCCAGCAGGATCCATTCATGGACAGAGCAGAGAGGAGGGAATTGCACTGGGGGTGTTTTGGGATTCTGGCCAGGTCCTGGCCAAAAGAACCAGAGGTAAAAACCAGCCTGTGTGGGTTTTACACAGTGCTGGGAGCTTTGAGTGTCAGTCTGCAAGGAAAACAATTGTTTGGTGGCACAGAACTCTCCCCTCATTTTCCTGGCCAGAAATTGCACTTTTAAACCATCCCAGACATCCATGTACAACCAAAGGCATCAAAGCAGAAACACAAACTGGATGTGCTTGCACAGATTTTGGTCCCTAATTTTTATTTCCATCTCAGTATTTTTCATCCTCCCTAACACTCATTTCTGATTTCCTGCCTCTGGGGCTTTGAGGTGGGCTAGAATTGTGCTGAGTTCCACAATGCCTTGATCCCAGCTCTCCAGCTTCCCTCTGATATCCACTGGTAAAGGCAATGGAAGGTACAGAGTGGTTGAACAGTGCCAGTGAAAGAAATCTTCTGCTAATTGGCTCTAGGCTGCAGCAGGGAAACCTTTCTAGATCTCCCTCTAGGCAAAGAGGAAAAAGGAATATGAGATCAAAACTGAGCTGAACATGTACAAGCTGGTGCTGTGGCTAATGCTGGAGGATGGCAGAGGATCAGACTGCGATAGGAGAGAGATTCCAACCCACTTTGAAATCTTTCAGTGGAAGCCTTCAGTTTTAGCCCATAAACACTCCCAGTGACAACCCACAGACAAGCCAGAAGATTAGGGGAACACAAGTAGGACAATTAATTTCACACAGACACCAAAGCTCTGCAAGAATTTAGAAAATTAATGATTTGTTCATGTTGATGTGGCCTCCTTCCCTTGCTCCAGTTTTCCCAAAAGTTGGGCATCAAACACACTTTTGCAAATCATTTTAACCAACAAGCTGCTGCAAACCAGGCACAGAAAATGTAAAAGAAAAACAAAGCAGGGGCCACAGAGGTGGATTTGGGAGGAATAATTAGAAGCATTTCAATTAAATACACATAGTGAAGCCAAGCAATACCTATGGGCAATAGATCTGTCAACACACACGTGAAGGATGTAAACAGAAAGAATGGAAAGGAAAGATTTAGTGCAGTTCACTGGGCATAGCTGGGAGTGGTGTGATTAAATTAAGAAAGATAATTCAGGTTGAATTTGAAGAACAACTTCCTGTCAGTGAAAGGTTTCAGCTTCAAACACGCTCCCAAGTAAGCAGTTAATCCCCACTCTTTAAAACATGACTGGGCAAGAGCCCTCCCACCTGCACAGTGGGGAACGGGGCAGCTTCTGTCAGAGGATGGACTGGGAAATGAAATAAGCCTTTACATTTCTTTAGTGTCTGTGAATCTCCCAGTGGGGGACAAGAAAACAGAGAGAAAAAGAGCCAGATGGGAAACAGAGAGGCAGACCCCTCCTAAAGTCAGAGTTCACTGGATTTCTTGGAGAAAATAGTTTAGTGTTAATGTAAAAGAAACCAAAAGTGACGCCAGGGAGAGGGGGTCAAAGTCCTGGCTTGGAGCTCAGCATTACCCTGGCAATTTATTATAGGATGGAATGGTTTGGGTTGGAAAAGCCCTCTAAGGTCAGAGTCCCACCATGCCCCAGCACTGCCAGGGCCACCACTGACCCATGTCCCCAAGGGACACATCCTCATGGGTTCTGAGCAGCTCCAGGGACAGCCACCCCACCTCTTCCCTGTGCCAATGCCTGACCCCCCTTCCAGTGAAGAAATTGTTCCCAGTATCCAATCTAAGCCTCCCCTGGCACAACCTGAGGCCATTTCCTCTCACCCTGAGGATATTGTTCCCCTCAAGGTGTCCAAGGAGCTGTGCTTCAGTCCATGGCAGCACCTCTCTGGTGCTACACATATTTTCCTCTTCAAACAAGCCTCAAACACAGGGCTGAGCAGCACAGCTTAGTGAAGACTCAGCCTCAGCCTCACTTTTCCAGACTCAATCCAGCAGGGATGTGTGGATCCCTTCTCCTGCCCCATTCTGTTCCCCCCTCCATCCTCCAGCCAGCTTCTCCCTCTCCCCATCAACATCCCAGGGAAAGAAAAAAGGGATAAGACTTTCTAAGTCTCATTATCCTGCTGCACAAATTAAATCAACTAAGGAGAGGCAAACTGAAGAGCTTTGCCCAAGGTTACAATCATATTCAGAGGCAAAGCCAAGACTAGAGCTGGAATCCTGCTTTCTCCTGGAATGTTTAGACTACAGCTCCTGCAGCAAATGCTTTCACACTTTATAGTGTTTACTAACTTCATAATGTCTGCTCACACACTGCTCTGCCTGGAGGAGCTGCACCAGAGGGAATTTAATCAATGGGAAATAAATGTCATTATTAGGAACTGGGTGAGGCAGCACTTAAGGGATAGTTGGGAAGATTCTGTTGTTTCAGGAGAAGGCCAACAGTTTTGGTAGTGCTGTGAGGGTGAAAAAACCTCACAGGGATTATTCAGGCTTCACTTGGAAGGTCCTGGAAGTGCAAATCACCATTCATCATGTTTATGGTGCATCACATCACCTGAGGTATGAAGTAATCATCTAAAAATGCACTGCCTGACACAGCCATGGTTATAATCAATAACCTCCACGACTGGAGAACGTAAAGGAAAATCTTTTATTCTACTGATGTCTTGTTTTTATACAAAAGGCTCCATTACCAGCATGGCACAAGTGCAGAACTCACCTGACAAGGATGGAAAAGCAACACTTTAGAAATAAAAGTGCACGGCTCAATAAATCTGTAAATCATCATCCCAAAGCTCTGATGGGCTCTGGATTAACTCTTGGAATATCACGGATGCTTCAAAGCTCAGTGCTCCCCATGTCTGCACATTGTGTTTGCCAAGTTCTTATTTACAGATACACATCCAAAAATACATGGAAAGAGGGAAATTGCTGCCACATCCCTGCACTTCCAGCCCAGGGATCTCAAGTGCCAGCTCATGCCCACTTGGAGATGACTCCAGCCAGCACAGCCTGGAAAAAAATGGGAACTGCATGGACTAAAATAACTAATGCTGTGATTTAAACACAGGGGTTTGTCTCTGCAATTCAGCTCACACAAGCTGAAGCTGCTTTTCCAGGACACAAAACACCACTTTAAGCACCCATTCCATGCAATTCCATGCAGGATCCTGGGAACATCGTGGGCAAACATCAAGCATTCCAAAGGTTCGTGACTGAATTGCCACAGGCTGGTTCTTAAGGGGAAAAATGAGGGATTTTGG
This sequence comes from Cyanistes caeruleus, assembly GCF_971803275.1. Taxonomy (NCBI): domain Eukaryota; kingdom Metazoa; phylum Chordata; class Aves; order Passeriformes; family Paridae; genus Cyanistes; species Cyanistes caeruleus. Next base: position 39,091,655 of record NC_141707.1, read on the forward strand.
AATACATAGAAAAATATTCTCCACATAGGAGTAACACACAGGCTCATGAGGCTGCAGATGAAAGCTGAAACCACATCTATCTGAGTTACATGCTATATATTCTATTTTATGTTATATTTTATATTATAATGTATATATGGGTGAGTACATGATGCGTGAGTGATGTTTTTTTAGGGAAGCGCCCTCCCCTGCTGCTTTTGGAGAACTGGGGCAGGCAGGAGGGGAGATGAGATGGGTGAGGATGTCCTACAGGACTGCACAGAACATGAAAACATGGATTGGGGCTGTGTCGTGAAGCTCTGGCTCTCCTTTTACCTGTTTCCCTTTCTAAAGGTAAAAGGCACCACATAGAATCACAGAATTATTGAATAATGAATTATCCTGAGTGGAAGTGGACCTACAAGGAAGGGACACCTCCCATCATCCCAGGCTGCTCCAAGCCCCATCCAACCTGGCCTGGAAATCTTCATCCCAGGAATCTTCTGTCTCAGATTGGTGTTTCCCTCCTGTAACTTTTTCACACGTGATCAGACTCTCTCTCTCTTTCTCTCTCAGTCTCATTCTTTTTTCACTCTTGCAAAATACTCCCAGCTTCAATTGCAGTGTTTGGAGCCAACACGTCTGGCTGGAGCTGCTCTGTCATTCAGAGTCTTATTATGCAAATAAAACATAGACAAGCTGTAAGTTCCAATTGAATCCAAACACCCCGGAGCATCCAATAAAGGGAGACGTCTAAAAAACAGAACTCCATGGATGACACACATTTGTCATCCAGATGAGAAATCTGAGATAGGAAGATGAATAAGAGCGAATTTACAAATGTCAAGAAGCTTCAGGATCCTTTCCCCCGTTTCTGTTGCTTCAGGGAAGAGTTGAGACCCAGGAATACAAAAAAATCCCCTCATGGAATGGCAAGCTGTGTTTGCACTTCCTTCTTTCCCCTGGAAGCTGATCTGGGGAACAAGGGGCTTCACTTGGGAGTTATTGTTTTAGCAAATATTTCTTAGGTTCTTAAATCAGAAATTAATAACTTCAACAGGCCTGTTCCAAACTACACTTCAGCTGCTTTACAAAGGGAAACAAAACAAAACAAAAAAAAAAAAACAACTACAAAAAAACCCCAAATAAACAAAAATAAAAGTAAAAAATATTCAGCATTTTCTTAGTGGTTTGAAACAAGATTGTCATTAGGTCATGGACTGAGGCCTGTGCTGGAATAACCAATATTTGAAACAAGGAATGAGTGCCACAAAATATTAATTAACATTAATGGACAATGGAAGGGATTCTAATTAATATTTATAATTTAGCAATAACCTGTTGTTAATATTGGACATATTAACAAGGAAATGACCAGTTTCTAATTGGCAATATTAACAAGGTCAAAAGGCCAACAAACATCAAAAGGCACTGAAATTCCAAGCAATGACGGAAAAATCACGCTGAATTTCTGGATCTATTTGCCCTTTTAGAGAATTTTTATTATCATAGCAGGGCTGAAAGGGGTATTTAGAAGTGAACCAATTTAAAAGTTTGAAATGCAACCTTGTCATACTGCAACAGGTTTGGAAATTGCTGGGAAGTGTCACCAGTCCAGACCAGTCCCTGAATCCCATGGGTTCCGGCCAGTCCGATGTGATCCCAAGGGCTGCTGTGGATAACCAGGAGGCTCCCAGCAGGTGAGGAGTGCTGAGAAGTGATGGCTACCATGGAATGAGGGTTTGTGGAGGATTGCAGCTGGGTTTGGACAGAAGTCAGTGTATCCCTGGATGTGGTGGATGGAATATTTGTGCCCCGTCCGGAGGCTGAGCATCAGTGGAGGTGAGCGAGGCAGGACCAAGAGTACTGAAAGAATTCCTGCAGATTCAGGGATTTCTTTATCCCTAGGGTTCATTCACAGCAGGATTGGGAGTGGCCACTCCATAAGCGTGTCCAGCTGTCCCCCAGGTCCAGCAGGGCCCCCCAGGATCCCAGGGAACTGGGGGGTTCCTCCCCTTCCAGGATCCTCCCCTGTGCTCCCCTCCAGGGACCAAAGCACCTCACTAAAAAACTCCTCTGTATTAGCTTGCCCCTGCTGGTCAGAATAACGCTCTAAATTATTAAAAACATGAAGAATTCCAAGTTCCATCCCCTCAGCTGCCACAATAAATCAGCAGAGCTCGGAGTGCCTCAGCAGCTCAGTTTACAGCAGATGATAGCGGGGCTTTGTCTCCATTTCCTGCAGCGCCTTCCAGGCTGCTCCCACTGGAAAAGTCACAGGGCACCAATTAGCTGAGGGAATTTTTTCTCACATTTGTTGTCAGCGCTGTCACGTTTCCCCAGGTCCTCCTTAGCTTCCTACAAATGCAAAATGAGGGCTATAATATAAATACAGAGGTGAGATAAAATCAGATTCCGAGATGATTTACTGTCTCCGGTGGTTTTCCCACTGGAACAAGGCTGCTGATATCCCCTCACCAGGGCTCGTGTGCATTTCACTGGCAGCAGTGACCTCAGGAACAGGTGGTGCTTTGGAGCATTGCTGAAAACAAGTATCCATAACAATCATTTCAAAACACAATTTTTTTTTTATTTTTTTTTTCCAAGCTTATTCCAGCATGTAAAGAGGCAGAAGGGAAGTGTCTTGCATTTACTTTTACTGGAAAAGCGTGATGGACTGGTCCTGACATCACTTTGTTTTGCAGAGGCTCAGCTTAGATATAATTACAGTGACAAAGAGAGTTCCCCTCCCTCGGATGGGCGCCGGAGCAGTGCCAGGGAATTCAGGGATGCCTGCACTCAGCCAAAAGGGTTTTAGGGATTACAGAGCAGCCTGAGCCTGCACCAGGGCTGAGGAGATCCCAAAAGGTGCCAGCATTGGGAATGCCTTCACACTGTTGATTTGGAAGAGGCTGAGGGATCTGTGCTCATCCAGGGAGCAGGATGTCTCATCAGCCACTTCTTTTAAAAAAAATTAAATTTAAACAATCAGAGTCTGAGGAAAATTCCGTGGTGTAACTCTGCTCGTAGCAGCAAGTGGCACTGTAACAAATATAAATTGTTGCTTTTGATAGCAGCAGTTATAGACAAATTTCACCAATTTAATCACTTTTAAGAAGGGATAGACTGAAGAGCAGGACTGAGAGAGGCATCTGCTGGAGCACCCCAGAGAAGGCCATCCACATCCCCTCGAGAGAGGAGGATTCCCTCCCTTCCTTCTCTTACACATCATTCAGTCGCTTCCCCCAAGTAACAAGGGCAAACAGCCTCAAGTTGCACCCAGAGAGCTTTAGGTTGGATATTTGGGGAAATCCCTCCATGGAAAGGGGTCTCCAGCCCTGGCACAGCTGCCCAGGGCTGCAGTGGAGTCCCCATCCCTGGAGGGGTTTCAAAGCCACGCGGATGTGGCCTTTGGGGACATGGGGCAGTGGTGGCCCTGGCAGTGCTGGGAATGGTTGGTCTTGGAGGGTTTTTCCAACCTAAAACATTCCACAAGCCCTTCCCCTGCCTCTTCCCAGGAGCCACATGTTTTGGCATGACAGGGAACATTCATTTCTCTGTGTTTGCACAGTCCCCAGCAAGCAGAGACCTCCTTCTGGACAAGCTGGAGGTTGTTGGAATAAAAGGATCATTAAGGAATTAGGACAGCATTAGAACTCAGCTGGGGGCTCACTGAGGTGTGGCTTCATGCTGGCACGCTTTGGTTTAGTAATAGGTTGTCCCATTATCTTCACAGAATGTCAAATCAGGCCTTTATGACAAAAATGTACCAAAAAGCTTGAGAAAAATGTGTAAAATGATGAGTAAAAATCATAAAAAAAGTGGGGTTTTAAATATTCTGATTTCACCACCATCTCATTTAATGAACTCGGAGAATTTCCCAAAGGCCCTGGTGAATTTTATCTCCCTGACATCCTCCAGCCACTAAAAACCTTTCCTGGGATTGACAAAACTTGAACTTCAGTGTATCCCAAATGGGCTCCTTGATGATTTCACTATTGTGTAGAGGAGAGCCCTGAGCTTTTAGGCTTTCTCTCTCTTATATTTTTTCCCCAAGAATGCTGACTTTCATGAATATTAAATCCCATTTCCCAAAAGCATCTATTTATTGAGCCTGTTTGCCCTTTATTACCCAAAAAACAGAAAGCTTGTATTTCTCCTCGCTGTGTAAAGATGCTTCCTAAGTAATCCAAGACGCTACTTTCATGTTTGTTCAATAAGTATTTCAAGATGTTGCTATTTTGATAATGTGCTGACTGAGACATAATTCACAGCGATGCAAAGTTTAATAATATCCCCGAACTCCGATAGAAAACGAGCTCTCAATCCTGATGTGCTGAGCCCAGCTCTGGAGCAAAGCTCTTTTTTCTGATTTCTTTGGCGAAACGATCCAGAACCGCGTTTACCCAAGGCGGCTCCTGCACCGAGGCATTAAAAGAATAAATCACTTAATTCTTGGGCTCACACACACACACAAACACACCTCCAGCAAAGGAGGAGGATGGAATGATAATCTTTCATGGAGAATATCCCTGCCCATCGCAGCCAGTACTCGCTGAGGAAGGAATTGCTCAAGACACCGTTCCACCCACGAATCGCTTCACCGATTAATTCTCCATCAGGAAGGATTTTTTACAAGGAATTCTGACCCAGCTTCCACAAGGAAATAAGGGAAAGGATGAGAATCATGGATGACAATGTCATTTCCTGGGTTCCTTGGAGTGCACTCTGGAATGTTTGCCTTTCGCCACCTGCTCTGGGGTTTAAACCTGCTGGAAATTTTCGCAGGACCACAGAATCCCAGAATGGTTTGGGCTGGAAGGGCCTTAAAGCTCATCCCAACTATAAAGCTGGTCATCAACTTTGCACTGTTTTACCCCCTGCCATGGGCAGGGACACCTCCCACTATCTCAGGCTGCTCCAAATCCCACCCAACCTGGCCTTGGACACTTCCAGGAATGGGGAGTCCACAACCTCTTTTTGTTTGCTACTGAAAGATAGAAGGGATTTATCTGCTCTGAAATACCTGCCACTAAATACACCCTAATAAAATATCCCCTATTGCTTCGGTTTCTGGGATTTTCAGAGCCCTCATTTTCTTTCTCCCAGTCTGGTAGGAAGGCATCTCTCTCCACATTTAAAATACAACAAGCAGAAATTTGGGAAATTCACCCCTTCCACAAAATCAGAACATTTGACAGACAAGGTCCAATTTTTGCCAAGCACAACCAGAACCCAGGAGGATTTCTGAAGGAAACATCCCTCACCTCCAACAATCTCCTCCTAGAGACTCCATAACCATCAGCCAGGATGGCAGAGACTCCTTTACTCTGAGAATAATCCAGATTTCAGCACCTGATACTGTTCCACAAGAAGAGCAAAATCCTTGCAGAAAAAAAGTGAAAACTTGTGTGACTCTGGTCTTGTGAGCCCCTGGACGTTGCCCCACCGGTGTCACACATTCCCCAGCGGAATTCACACCAGATCAGGGCATGACTTCACCCTTCTCCTGCCTTAGCTGCGTCCCAACACGAGTGGGGAGCGCCGGATCGGGGCAGGGAAGGACCCGGGAGAGACGCGGTGTTCCAGGCTCGGCGGTGTCACCGAGCTTTTGCCTCCCTGCTCCAGTCAGGGAGCCCCATCTGTGCCTCGCAGTCCCATCTGTCAGGCGGAGATGATTCCTCCCGCAGATCCTGGTGACGGTGGCTTCACGCTCGGATCCACGGGAAAGGCAGCACGGGGAAGGGGAAGGAGCTACGAAGGCGTTTCGAACACACGGAGATCTTTCCGCTTGGGAGATTTGTTTTGCGAGATGCGTTTGGGGAAAAAAAAAAAAATAAATTGATTCACTTGAAAGGTGAAGGTGGGGGGAGAAATAAAGAGGCAAAACTCCATTCTCGTTGCTTTCCTTGTTCCTGTCCACAATTCATCTCATCCTGCTTTCCAGGGACTGGGATGTCTTGGCATCTTCCCTCAGATTAAATCTTTTCCTTTGTGGGCAGAGAAATAAATCAGGATGGGCTTTACCTGCTGCTCCAGCACTTTTCTCCTCATTCCAATTGCCTCTCCCTCCAGCTGCCTTTTATCAATCTCACTGGAACAGAGCTTAAATAAAACAGAACCTGGACAACTTCACTGAAGGATCCCCTCCTCTGCCTAACTATGTGCAGAGTACTTTACCTTACTAGCAGCAAGTACTACATCATTTGTAAGGTTACAAATCCAATTTACACGCCACAGTGGGTTTGCAGCTACTACAAATGGGCAGCCAGAGAAAGTATGGAAATTTGGATTGGATATTAGGAAAAACTTCACCTCTGAAGGGGTGCTCAAGCATTGGAACAGGTTGCCCAGGGAAGGGGTGGAGTTACGACCCCTGGAAGCGTTCAAAAAATGTGTGGATGTGGCACTTGGGATCAGTGGCAGCCTTGGCAGTGCTGGAGGAATGGTTGGACTCGATGGTCTGAGAGGTCTTTTCCAACCTGAACCATTCCATGATTCTAATTTAGACAAGCAAAGTCAAAACAATTTATTTTTTTTTTCACATTTTAAACCTGTGGCATGTAATGGACCCTCTGTAAATGCCCAATTGTTCCATAATTACCTAAACATTCCGGTCTCTAACACTCCTCACCCAGGAGCCCTCAGGAAGTTCTCTATGGAACCAATCTCTCCCCAGCTGTACATTATGACTGAGCAAGATGTAACAAATTAAAGAGTGGTTTGAGAACATTAAAATGCCAAACATATTGAAAAATGCTAAACAAAAAATCTGGGTCTTCTGCCTCTCTGCATGAATCACTGCCAACAACTACAACCTGATCTGTAACAGCAGAAAATTACAAACAGGGAAAAGGAAAACAAAAAAACCTGCCTTGAATGGGTGAGCCCCGCTCTCGCTCTGCTGCTACGCCAAGGAGCACGTTAAAAATGGAAAAGGGACTAGCAGAAGGACAGGGCCATGAGGAAAACAAATGGTGACAGCCTTCAATCATTCACAGAACAAATATTCCAGTGTCACAACTCAAGGAAAGCTCGTTTTCCAGCCATTCCAGTAATCAGCTACACTAAACAAACCATACTTTATACCGAAAACTGTGTAAAATTACCTAATTCTCCCATTATAGGCAGGAGGATCTATGTATAGCACGGAAGGAACGAGCCCTGGGTGCCCTTACCAGACTGTGCTCCGTTGGCAGTGTTGTGTGGGATAAATCTCCTCTCTTCGGAGCTTTCTCCCCGCTTCCTGTGCTTCTCTTATGCAATGCACACTAAAATAGGAGAGTTTTGCTTGCCCTTTCCCAGCTGTCTTTCCCCAAAGACTCTGAAGGATTGGGTAATACCCCAAACCTCATGAAAAGCAAAGAACTGGAATTGGGAAAAGTTGATACCCCACTCATGCAGTGATGGGGGGGGTTGGTGCCACAAACCTGACCGTCGGTGCGGATGGATGGGACCAGGGAAGGGCAGGGTTGGGGCTGCTCCTCTGTGACAAACAAAAATTCCAAACCCCATGGATGGGATCTCTGGCCTGGGAAGACCCCAAATCTTTCATTGGAAACCATTTCCAAATGCAAGTTCCTGCACAACACGAAGCACAGGCTGCTTCATTTATTAAAACAAAACGAAAGCTGTCTGAGGTGGAGAGCAAACCAGCCACGGTGGGTAACAACCAGGGATGCTGAATTCCATAGGTGAAGATTCTGAGCTGCTCCCAGTGTGGTCCCCAACACCAGCACTGCCCAGAGCTTTCCTCAGCCCACTGCAGCACATCCCTGGAAGCCCTCAGCAGAGCAGACTCAGCTGCTCCAACAGGGAATGGATTTCTAAATATATACCTGGAAAAGGTGAGAGAGGCAATGCTGGGAAAACCACATTCTTCCCAAGAAAAGGGTATGGGGAACCTACAGCTCACCACACAGCACCCCCTCAGCTTCTCCTGGAATCCCAGAATGTTTGGGTTGGAAGGAACTTTAAAGATCATCCAGTGCCACCCCTACCATGGGCAGGGACACCTTCCACTGTCCCAGGCTGCTCCAAGCCCTGTCCAGCCTGGCCTTGTGCACTCCCAGGGATTCAGGGGCAGCCACAGCTGCTCTGGGCACCTGTGCCAGTGCCTCACTACCCTCACAGGGGAGAATTTCTTCCTAAAATCCAATCTAAAGCTCCTCTTTCTCACTTGGAAGCCAATCCCCTTGTGCTGTCACTCCATGCCCTTGGAAACTCTTCTCTTTGCCTTTGACTAAGCAAAATGCTGTCTCACTGCACAGCACGTCCTTGTGATTATCCCAAGGAAGAGACTGTGAATGTGCAGCTTTGTGCATTCAATCCCATCAAGGGTGGAGAATTCTTGGCTAATTTAGGAAGAAAGCACTTTGGGTGCTGAGCAGCAGCGTGTACCCAGGACAGGCTGCAGCCAGGACACACGACCAGAATGAACAAACAGCAGCCTTTTGGTGGAGAACTGCAAATAATGATGGGCTTCAAGGTGCCTAATTCATAATTCTCTTTCTATTCCCAAGACAGAACATACTGGGTACTGCTGCTGGGAGGGATAAGGATTCACAGGATTCACTGGACATTTTGATCTTGGAGCCACGGCTCTGCGTTAATGCTTGTCCTGCTGTTCAGCTCTTGCCCCAAAATTAGGTGCTCTCCAGCCCCTTATAAATCTCATTGGCACAACTCAGTGCTTTAAACCAGTCTGTTCTACAAAGTTCAGACAATCCTCAGGGTGCACACTGAGGCATGGTGGAAATCTGCTCCCTGGAGACCTGTGATTGCTCTAAGGAAGATGAGGGGGAGCGCAAGACTTTGGATTTAGAAAGAAAAAATTCACTTTGTGTAGTGAATTTTCTGTCTTGTTTTCCTTTCCCATTTTTATTACTTAGTAAGCATTCAGGAAAAACTGGATCTTTGCTTTTGAGATTTTCTGCACCTGCTGTCTCGCCTATAAAAACGCTGTTTTCAATTCAAAGCAATAAAACACTGCAATTAATCTAAATCACATCATTACGGTTGGAGCCGAGACTCACAAAATTGGCTCCCTCTACCTCGGCGTGCACCACTTATCTTATTTTCCCAAATATTTTCCAAACGCTTTCTGCTATTCTTTCCTCTTGGAATGTTGATGGCTTTGCTGGATATTTGATTGTTGGTGTCAGGACTGACGTTTCCATTTGGGATTGGGAGGCCCAGAGCGTGCAGGGATCCTGGATGCACAGGCTGGGGTGGAGACACATCCCTGCTCCCAGGCGAGTGCCAGCTGGAGAATTAAAGCTGGGAGAAATACCATGGCCACCAAATTCCTGCAAAAAATGCTCCAAAAGATGTTGTGACAGAGGCCTCCAAACATTGGTGGGCTCCTGGTGATGCTGAACATCGCATCCAAGAGCTCCACAGAAAATGTCCATCGTGTCAGAAATGCCACAGCCGCCCACAGGGAACACCCGGGAATGGGCTGGAATTAAAGGCCACACATTCCCATGGCCTGGGCAGCATAGTGTTCCCTCCACGGGTAAGTTCTGTGCCACAAACCCAAAATATGAGGAGCTGAGTCCAAGGAGTTGTTCCCATATTCCACAAGAACGTTACATCTTGTTCTGTTTAAAATCCGTGTGCCAAATAATCTTTTTTAACCGTATTCTTGGTAATCCCATATCAAAATCTAGTCAGAGGTAACTTTCACTTATATTTGCTAATTCTGGAATTCCATGGATAGTACTCTCAGTTTTTTTCAATAAATTAATTTATTGACTGCCACGTTCTCTGTCCTTGAAACAATTCTAACAAATTCTGCTTCTTGCTGTTATTAAGATACAAAAGCGTGGACAAAAAATGCACAGTGACAGAAAAGAAAGACGAAAAGTTCTCCCAGGAATTTCTACTTCACTTCCCAAAAAGCAGGAATTTTCTCCAGAGCTTTCCAGAACCACAGTGGAAGGACATTTCACCTGAAGTGACACAAATAAGTAAGGAACAAAGATGCAACTCATGGCTACTGCAGGAATGAATCATTCCTTTTATCAGATTTCCTATCCATCATTCCTTTTTTATCAGATTTCCTAGCCTTACTTTGAATAAACTTTGCCAGATCGCCCAGACTCAAACACACAGACAAATTTTTATTCTGGCATTAGGAATGAAGAGGTTGGAAGTTTGTATTAATGAGCTTGAAAGCAGAAGCAAGAGAGAGACTGATTTCAGTGGAAGGTCCATTGAGTAATGTCCAAGGAAGAAAATTTAATTCCTCTTCTTCTCAGTCTGCGCAGGGCAGGGCACAGCGGTGCCAAAAAAATGACTTTTATTAATAAATTAGAAAGCTGAACATTGAAAATGTGCTCTGTGGCAAAGACCCCCACAAATAAGCAACATTTTTCAGGCTTCACCTTTTGAATATTGTCAAAAGCTTCTGAATTCCATCCTTTGGTATCTCCCTAAAGTCCTCAGGTGGCAGCACCAATTTTTCCCAGATTTTTGGATCCCAGGCCTTTGTGGCACTCCTCCCACCACCATGACCTGCCACTCGTTATTTCCAGCACCTTCTTAGGTCTCTTTCCTAGGCCCAAATCCATCCTTGTGCCGTGTTTCCCATAAGGAGTGGGGAGAGCAGGATGATTTCCAGTTTGGATATAAAAAGCTGTCAGGAATAAGGAAATTGCTGTCCATATCCTGCCAGAAGGGGGTATAAATAAAGTGCTGAGGTGTAAGGGATGAGCCACCTCAGCCACGCAGAGGAAATGAGCTCCTCTCACTCGCTCATATTTTCTCCAATGGCCCCTCCTGACGCTTTTGCTGAGACCACCAGAGGTGTTTTATGTCATTATACTTTCATTTTCTCTCCACTTTCTTCCTTTAATGACATCAAGACTCTTCTATTTCCTCTCTTGTCCAAATTAATCTCTTTCCCTGCTATCTCAGGTCTCCAAACCGAGCTTCTCGTGCTCCAAGGAGATCTCAGAGAAGAACAGATTGTTTAAACCCCAACTTTCCATTTTCCCATTGAAACCTGAAATTTGTCTCCTGGCTGCACTTAACAAACAGTTTATGGATTTATTTTGGGGTAAAATATGTTGTAGAAGCCAAAACTTTAAAAAGAAGCCTTTAGCTACATCTTTTATAGAGTTTGCAGGTTTTTTGGAGAGCGATGCTATGGAAGGGTAATCTGGGGATTTGTTTCAGGAAATATCCTAATTAATTTTTCCCCGGATTCTTACATCATCAAAAACAAGAAATCCTAGAGTCACAGACTGATTTGGGTTGGAAGGGGCCTTAAAGATCATCTCCTTCCATGCCCTGCCATGGGCATTCCTGGGACATTTCCCACTATCCCTGGAAATGTCCAAACCCCAGTCTCCAGCCTGGCCTTGGGCACTTCCAGGGATCCAGGGACAGCCACAGCTGCTCTGGGAATTCCAGCTCAGCCCCTTCCCACCCTCCCAGACAGGAATTCCCAATTCCCAGTCTCCCATCCATCCCTGCCCTCTGGCACTGGGAGCCATTCCCTGGCTCCTGTCCCTCCATCCCTTGTCCCCAGTCCCTCTCCAGCTCTCCTGGAGCCCCTTCAGGCCCTGCAAGGGGCTCGGAGCTCTCCCTGGATCCTTCCCTTCTCCAGGGAAACATTCCCAGCTCTCCCTGGATCCTTCCCTTCTCCAGGAGAACATTCCCAGCTCTCCCATTTGTTATTAAAATGTAGATCAGCAGCAGAAATAGGAGAAGCAGAAAATTAAATAAATTAAATACTTTTGAAAGAATAAAAGCAATCAATTAAGAAAATTCCCTCCACACCAAAAAAAAAACCCAAACCAACCCAAAAACATAAAACAAAGAAGGGAATTATTCCCACCTTCAATTTAGAAAGTCAAGAGTGACACTCTGATATGGGACAGCTTTGGGCTTTCCTCTATTGCAGAAAGGGCTTTCCAGAAAGCCAAACTCTCCCAAACAGAGCGATGCCAGCCTGAGTTCCTTGGCATTCAGCAACACTAATTGTCCCTCTTTTCTTTGCTGCTCTTTGCCACATTTCTTGGAAAACAGCAGCTGTGTTTATTGCAAGAGCAGGATCCTGATGACTTGATGATAGGTTAATCTGCTGGAATTCCAAGTGTGCCTATCCTGTAGGAATCTTTGCCGAGCACCACACAATTGCCCCTGGATGACACAAATCCTTGGAAAGACTTCCATACTTCTGGCTGGTCTGGAAGGCTTCCCTTATCCCGGTTAGTTCCCTGGATTTCTTGCAGCATGCACTATATTTTTCCAGGGGTTTTTGGAATAATTTCCTCATGCATCAATGTCAGAAGGTAATTCCACAACATAAACAATTTCCGTGCCGTGCACCCCGACCAGAGGGATGGAGGCAGGACATTGAATTATAATGGAAACAAGCTCAGCATCCAGGAAATCAGGGATATAAATCCAGCGGGACTGGCAGCGTTCTCCATGGAACAATACAGACACAGTGCCTCAGCAGGCAGTTTACAGAATATATAAATGATCCAGGAGGAAAGCAGCCATATGAAGGCAGCTGAATTAATGCCATGGATGCAAGGAAGGAGCTTTCAGACAAGTGCTCAGCCAGCCAGATCCGTGTCTGCTCCGTGCCGGAGGGGATGCCCAGAAAATCACTGAGCACAAAGTCTTGTTTACTCAGCACTTCTCCTAGAAAGGGGCAACGATGAGTAAATAGCATTTTCTCCCCACCTGAGTCCGGTGTTGCTGAATAATATTTAAGTGTAAGCTGTTAGTGGATATAAAGTGTCCTAGGCCAGGTTGGACGGGGCTTGGAGCAGCCTGGGATGGTGGGAGGTGTCCCTGCCCATGGCAGGGTGGGATGGGATGGGCTTTAAGATTCCTTCCAACCCAAACCAGTCTGGGATTCTGGGATTCTGTGAAATCAACTGGGATTGGGAATGAGGAGTGAGGTAGAAAAGGAACAGGGATAGTGGGGTGAGGGGTCAGGATGGCCCCGCTGGGCACTGCAGCCGATGCCACGGGAATGCAAGGAGCGGCAGGGAGGGATGCAGGACACACAGGGGACCAGGCAATATTTCCTTATTTCAAACCACAAACACCATTTCAAAACCCTTTTATAAATCCACAGCACATTCAGACCCACTCCCAGGCCAAAGGCATTTTAGTTTCCTTAGCTGCAATTGAGGTCACTTGGGGAAATGTTCATTTATTCAGAAGTTATTGCAGAGCTGTCCCCCAATCTTTCCACCTTCCTACAAAAACACAGCTCTCTACTGATACATTAAAAACCCTTTTGGGGAACACCAAAGATCCCCTGAGCACAGCCAAGAACAGGACTGCAAAAGCCTCGTGCAAGGGATGCAGAAGGAGGTGTTCAGGCTTTCCAGTTCCACATTCAATTTGATATCTCCACCCTCAGTCACCCAGGGGTCTGGGAACACAGCAGATCCCCTGCTTCAAAACCAGACAGCAGTGAGATAAAAATCAGAAGCAGCATGGCACTGCACCCAGAGCCCATGAAGATAATGATTAATCACAGGCATTTTGAACACGTGCACCTCGGCTTTGCTCAGTTCCAGCTGCTCCTCCTGGCCTTTATCTGCTCAGTGTTTTATACACCACAGAGTTTATTATAGATGAGACCATTGCACAATTCTGATAAGACCAATACATCATCTTCTCCACGTAAAGAATACATAATCTCTCTATAAAGCCATTTGCTAAGGGTTTAGTGATGTTCAGTAATGATTTCTTGCTTCCTTCTAGGTCATTGATAGAAACATCTAGAACCAACCTGAAAGTCTCCCTACTGGGAATTTATTTCTCAGTTATCATCTCTTTAAGCTCCCCTTTGAAAGCAGACAGCTGCCAGCTCAACTTATTTAATATGTGCCAGATAATGATTTATAGTTCTTAATCAACATTTCAAACAAGCCCCACTTCAAATGTTTTATTTAAGTTTAGGTTTATTCCAGTCTCTTTTTTCAGCCTAACCTGCACTCCCAGAAAAATTAAAAATACAATAAATGACCAGGTTGGCTTGACCCTCTCTAATTCCAAAGCACCCTATTGACTGGCCATTTACTGCTCCCATTTATTTCTTTATTCATACCATTTTATAGCCCTTCCTATTATTTTTTTTTTCTCTGAATTGAGGAAGCAATTTCATCTCTGCTTTTGTCTGTAAGTAGGTATTTAATTACGTAGCCCCAATCTGCATAGAAATAGAGTCACTTAATCATTTCCTTGCCCATCTTCAAGACATAACTCAGATTGTTCTCATGCTGAATCCCCAACCAGCAAAGCATTTTAAAACAAAGCTGATGTATTCTTGTTTTCCAATATTACAGACCGGTCCTTATCTTACCTCTCCTAGAACAACAATAAAATTAATCCCAAATACCCCTAAAAAATCTCATCAAGCGGTGATTCAGGGAAAAGAAATCGATTTATGTGTAGCTGTAAATAAATACAATCCCATCGATGCAGATGGTTCTCTCCAAGTGTATTATCAGTGCTGATGGACTGAAGAAAATCGGTGTCATTTTCCTTCACATGACTGAAATCCTCTTGGCTGGAAAATTAACCACAAGTAACGTCTTTGAGCTCTCCAGATTGAAAAATAGGCAAGAGATTTCTTCTGCAATTCAAATATACAGCCCAAAAAAGGTTCAAACATTTACATAACCAAAGCGTGGAACACCTCAGCTCTTAAAGATCAATAAGATGCCCTTAAATCAATTAGAAAAATTCCATCCTCACGGTGAAAAATGGGTCTTAAATATTTATTTCTAGAAAGTTACTACTTTAATAGCTGTATCACTGCTCCCCATAGAACTGACTCTCCAGACCCCCAGAAATGGGATCATTTCTGCAGTTTCCTGTTTCTGAATGCACTGAGCACTCATTTCCAGAGGAGCAGGGTTTAGCTCCATCAGCTCCCAGCTCTGCCCAGTGCCAAGCCAGGCTCAGCCACCTCCACCTGCACAAAGTCGTGCATCCTCTCCCTGGAGGAGCCATGCAGATAATTAGATCATTTCCTGTCCTCTCCCTAATTAAAATACAGCATGACCTCAATGCCATGGTGAGTGTTCTCAGTTCATCACTCATCAGACACTGCTCAAACCATGCCCCCCATCTACTCCTTAAATCCCCAGCCTGTTCAGGGGCTCGCTCCAGGCACTCTGCAGGGATGAAGGTCTCCAGCTGAATTGCTGCTTCTTCTGAGAGCTTTTCCTCCTCATCTCCAGATCCCTTCCTGAGCAGGAGACTCTCCAACTGGTCCAGCCACATTTTGTTTCCAAGGGAATTAATCTTTGCACCGTTTCAGGCATTTGCCATTACTGAGTAAACCCAGGCTCAGGCAGGAGCTGCCTCTGTCCTTTTATCTGGGCTGGAGTTTGCAACAGCTCCGTGAGCCAAGGGGCTTGTTGGAGGAGCCTCACGACCTCTCCTCACCAGCAGGGATGTGAGAAAGGCTTCCACAAAACCCTGGAATTGTTTTTTCTCATAAGTTTAACATTCCTGTTCTTCAAGAAGATTTATAAAAAAGAGGGACAATGATTTTTTTATTATTTTTTTTTTTCACAAGGGAAGATATCGATAGGACTAGGGGGAAAACTTTAATTTAAAAGTGGAGATATTTAAATGAGATATTGGGAAGAAATTTATCTCTGTGAGGGTGGGGAGGCCCCTGCACAGGGGGTCCAGAGCAGATGTGGCTGCCCCTGGATCCCTGGAAGTGTCCAAGGCCAGGCTGGATGGAGCTTGGAACACCCTGGGATAGTGGAAGGTGTCCCTGCCATGGCAGGGGTGGCACTGGGTGGGCTTTGAGGTCCCTTCCAATTCAAATCATTCTGATACTTTCATTCTACAACTCCTAAAACATCATTTTCCACCTTGATACTAAACACCAACAGAAAAACCAAGGGAGCAGCAGCCCAACTCCCAGAATGGCAAGATTAAAAAAGTAAATATAAAACTCTTCCAACATCAGAAATGAAAAACCAATTGATATTTTTAATGTCATCAAGGTCTGGGCTTCTGCTGCTCCTGGAGAAAGCCTGGCTTGCTGAACTGACATCTCTGCTCAAGCCCTTTTGCAGCATTGTAAAATGAGAATAACCAGTAATACAATGTATATTTATACTATAATTTCAATCATTAAATAAAATGTCACTGTATACACACAGCTGCTTTTTGGAGAGCAACAGTAATTTCCTGCTTTTCAATGACTTGAACAAATGTGGTGAGTTTTATTTAAAAGTCTTTTTGCTTGTTTCTTAATTGGTGAATTCTTGTGCCAAAGCACCCAAACAATTCGGAGAATTGCAAGGAAAAAACTGAATTAACTTTCAAACACTCACAATATGCCTGTAGGAGTTGGAAAAGCACAAAGCCAGGCAGTAATCTCCTGGTTTCCTTCCTGCTGGTAATCCTGGGCTGGCTTGGAGAGGGTTCTTACACTTCAGGTGG
The DNA here is from genome assembly GCF_971803275.1 of Cyanistes caeruleus. Classification (NCBI taxonomy): domain Eukaryota; kingdom Metazoa; phylum Chordata; class Aves; order Passeriformes; family Paridae; genus Cyanistes; species Cyanistes caeruleus. Next base: position 39,108,083 of record NC_141707.1, read on the forward strand.
AACAGCTGACAAGAGCCCAGATATCTGTGCATCCTCTTAGAGGTGGTGAAATCAGATTGTCACTGCCAGAACAGACTTTCCCACATTGTTCTATTTTTATAACCCTAAAACACCTGTTTTCTTTGCAGGAAAATAATAATAATAATAATAATAATAATAATAATAATAATAATAATAATAATAATAATAATAATAATAATAATAATAATAATAATAATAATAATAATAATTATCCCTTTATGGGAAGTGATTACATTGAAAAAATGAAACATTTCCCAGTGATACCTTGTGATCCTGGCCCAGCAGGAATTCCCCAGAGCTTATGGATGAAGCACAGATAAAAACTGTCAGGGCTAAATTATGTCCTAAGCCTTCAGAGCCACCTGAAATTTATAAAAGCCACAAGTTTACAAAGTCTGAATAAGACAAGAGTGTCTACCAATGTTCAAAAATTTAATAATTAAATTAATACCCTTAATTTAATTGCCTTCTCCCTACTTCCCATGGAGGGCTTGGCTCTGGGTTAACATCCATAAGAGGTGACTTTCACTCCCTATAAAGATTTACATTTGATCACCAGAATAGTACAAAGGATTTCACACAAATCCTCCTAATTTACTGTGCATACATCACTGCCATCACTCTTCAAAAGTACTATTTTGTCTGCTACTTGCAATACTCTTCAGCTCACACACACTCACAGATATATGTATTTATGTACGGGAAATACATGGAGCTCCTCACCAGCTTCCTAAAAATACAGCTCCTTCAAATAAAGCTGGTCCTGTGGGAAATGCACAGATATTTGGGAAAGGCAGAGAGGAGGGGAGATTCAATCACGTTTTTATTTGTAAATGTTAAATTTGGACATTTGAGAAGTGCTGCCCAGTACAGGTCACAACTGTTGTGGAAATGGTTTGGTTTTGTTTATCGGTTTTAAGATTTCAAAATGCAGCATTTTCAAATTCTGAAAGGTCTCGTATCCTTTGGTACTGGATTCATTTATAGGCCAGCCAATGAAATCTGGATTTGAATAAGAAAATAATCCTAATGAATACTGACAAGAATGTTACAGATCTGTCCTGGCAAGGAGAAGAAGGGTTTGGACAGGAAGTGTGACAAGTCCTACACCACTTATTTCCTATAATATTTTGTTAGTGAGATCATAGGCAATGAAAAGTCTCCAATTAATTAAAACCTGGTACATGTGCTGGAGCTCTAGGTCGAGGTTATCACAAAATTCATCTGAGCAGAAAAACAAGCAAGAAATTAAGACCCTGAGCCCTTTCCTCAGTGACACATCAGATTTCTATTGTCATTATTTGTGCCCTTCCTTATTCTGATTCCTCAGTCATCCAGTAAGACCCTGAATAAAATAAATAACCTTATTAATTATGTACAGACAGGTTTTGTTGATTTCATTAATATGTATTGAATTCTGTGTCTCCACATAAGGTCAGAATGAAGAAAGGATTTATTATTGTTATTATTTTTATTATTTCTGTTCTGGGAGTTTGTCCGAGTGATGTGAGGGGGAGATATGTCCATGCACACATTCCCATCCATATTCCTGCATGGATGCCACAGGATGTTTCCAGCATCTTGTTAACAACATCCAAAAATTGTCAGTCAAAGTACAAATAATGAAAGCTGTGTGGAAATACCCATCCCTTTCAGAGTATAAATTGGCATTTTTCATTAACACAAACCTTGGCTAATGACACCAACACACCGCCAAACATGACCTGGAGGGTGACACGTTGGAACTTTGGGGCTGGAACTGGATGAAATCTAAGGTCCCTTTCAACCCAAACCATCCTGTGACTCTGATTCCGTGAACAAGTCAATAGGAGCAAAAAGATACTTCAACTTCTGTGTTCAGTTCTGCACAAAGGAGGTGAAATCCCATCCCAGAAAAGCTGACAAAGTCCATTTTTCCAGCTGCTAATCCAGTTAAATGCTGCTCCTTCCCATCACGGTGGTTTGGAGGAGAGGGGAGAGGAGAGGAAGGGAAAGGAAAAGCAGGGAGAGGAGAAGAAAGCAAAGGCCAACCCACCCCTCTGAATCTTCTCTTCTCTTCTCTTCTCTTCTCTTCTCTTCTCTTCTCTTCTCTTCTCTTCTCTTCTCTTCTCTTCTCTTCTCTTCTCTTCTCTTCTCTTCTCTTCTCTTCTCTTCTCTTCTCTTCTCTTCTCTTCTCTTCTCTTCTCTTCTCTTCTCTTCTCTTTCTCTTCTCTCTACTGACTTCAGACAGCTATAATTTATTAAGCAAACTACCTGGCACCAGCAGACAAACTCCAAGTCTCTGTTTTCCCATTACCACCCAGGGGAGAAAGTCTCCAAGACGTGCGCCAAGAGCGCAAAGGCAAAGGGATCGATCGTGGAGGAGGAGGGCAGCTGAATCACCCTGGTGTCACTCTCTGCCCCCAAAGCTGCTCCATTTAATCTCCCCCCTCGTAGCTGTGCCTAATCTGGTCCCACACAGGTGTTCCCAGGCCGTTCTGTGCTCGCCTGGAGTGACCCAAGTCTGGTTTTAATTGCTTAACAAAGGTAATTTTATTAGCCAGATAAAGATATAGGAACAGTAATAAGCTGGCTTCAAAATATCAAGAGCCTTTCAAGATTGGATTTTTAGTTAGCTTTCTGCTCTTTCTTTAGGATCTAATTGATTTTCTTGACATCTCTTTAGCCTGGCATCCTGCCTGCCTAAGTACTTTATCTGACCTTCAGGCTCTTTGCCAGGTATTGATCCAATCCCTCCGATGGCTGGGTTGGAGCTGCTCTCCCAACTTTGATAAGGGCTAAAACATCCCAGCTCCAGCCAGACAGGAACTCAGTGGCCACCAAATTTCTCTCATCCTGCTCTGCCTCTCCTCTTGCTCTGAGCAACGCTGAAATCAGATCCTAAGCAGGCCATATGTGCTTGTATTCCAAATTTCTCTTCCAGGAAATATTTTACCAAAAAAATACATCTTAAAGCGAAAGTGTTTAGATAGAATTTTCAACGAAGAGCTAAAATAAAGCGTTTCTGAAATAGAAGCAAACTTGAGCTGTTAAATAAAATATCAAAACAAAAAGAAGGGGGGGAAAAAAAAAGGAAGTTGGATTTTTCATAGCATCTCATGGACCCGAATCAGTGAAAATATTTTGGACATTTCCAAACCTTAAAGGAAAGTAAAAGGATGTATTTTGTATCTTTAATAACACTTCCAAAGCAGCAATTTATTATACATTACTAATGGCAAAACACAACACAAATGGCAAACAGGAAATAAAGATTGAACATAAAACTTGCTAAATTATTGCAACAACAGTCAAGGTTGAGTTTTCCCAGATCCCACTTCCCTCGTGCAAGGCCTTGCAGCCACGTTTTTAGAGGCATTAAGATAAGATTGATATCAGCTGTTTCCTCCAGAAGTTTTATTGTGGAAAGGCTCCAGCACGAGGCAGAAGGGAGCACATGGATCCTGTCCTGGATGGAGGCTCCTGAATCCTCTGCAGCTCAATAAATGGCAGCACACAACACAAGATTTTGGGACTTGGAGCTCCACAAGAGCAGCAGCCAAAGCTCTGAGATGGACAAGGGAGTCTGCAGACTCCAAAGAATTGCTCTGATTTTGCCAGGAGAGATTTTTGATTTTTTTTTTTTTTATTTTTTTATATCCAAAACTGCAGTGAGAAGCAGTGGTTTTGTGAGGAAATTCAAGACTCAGGAAACACTGGCTAAATCCTAATGCTGAACCTGAAATGCTCTTCCCAGCAGTGGAATCTCTCCCTAAAATACTGACAATGAATTCTGAAGGTAAATACATTAAAAATTATATTCAAGGACTTTCTAGAGAGTAAAACAAATGCCATGGACAGACAAGAGCCACGGTAGGAAGATGCCCAACATGGGCATAACTTCCTTGGATGCAAAACATTCACTAAAATATTCTGTATTTCTGTGCTCCTTATACTTGCTCAAAAAGATTAAAATAGATCCAATTTCCAAAGTAAGGTTTATCAGCCCCCCATGAAAAGATAGGGATTAGCAGGAGAGTAAATAGAGGTACTTGGATCCCAAATTCTTTTAAAGAAGAAAGGTGTTCTTTCTTTAAAGAGAATAGAAAAGGGAAAACTTGAGCAGGGAAAATTAAGGATTTTTCAAGTGATGAGGAAAATGGTACAAACAGTCCATCCCCTTAAAGGCCTTTTTCAGTCTACCTTGGTCACATCTTTCCCTCGGATATTTAGAAAACATCCTCCCCCTCAAAATATTCTGTCTCCCCTCCTTGTTCGTACCAACCTGGAAAGAGACTTAAAACGCCCTCTCACTTCATCAAGGGCTCGTCTGCTCCCCTCCAAAGGAACAGCCGAAGTTACAATTAGGATTTTGTGGATTGATGCACTATTTAAGTTCATTTGGCCTCCCTCCCATGAGTGCCAAGCTGCTCCACACTGAGGCAGGACGGGAAGACGCCGTGCAGACGCTTTGGCACGGCCCCAGCAGAGCATCAGATCCTGCAAAGAGCCTGTGGGAGCTTGGACTAAGACTGGCTGAGGTCCTGGGTCGTAAAACAAATGCATCTGACAGGGAAGCCAGCAGTGGAGTTAAGGGGATCAGCAGAACTGGAGCACTGATGGATGGGGGCTTTCCATCCACATCCTGGGGCTGGAACAAAGGCACTGAGCTCAAGGCTCCCCGCGCTACCTGCGCTTCCCAATTCGCTCCTGCCACAGGAAATTCCTGTTGGGGCTCCTCAAATTCTGCTCAGCTGAACATGTTGGAAGTGAGGAAGGTGAGGAAAGTGAGGAAGGATCCTGCTGCAGCTCTAAGGGCTGCTGAAGTGGCCACTGCTCCACCTGGAAGGGGAAAATCCCTCAGGAATTGCCATGGGAATGGTCCCCAGGCAGGAGCTGAGCTGGCTCTGACCTCCCCCAGCCAAGGAATTGGGGGTGGAGAGGGAGGGTGGAGAGGGATGAATGAAAATGCAAAGGCTGCTGTGAAAAGTGGGCACACAGTGACTGCAGCTCAGGAGAAACCTGGGTTTGGGAATGGGATTAAGTGCACTCCACAACATGGGGCCAGCAGGGAAGAGATGTCCAGAATCTGCTTTCCTTATCTTTAGGGAAGGATTAATTTGCTTTAGTTGCAATCAGCCTTTTTCCCTTGTAGGTGCTGACATTTTGCCCAGATTTCTCCATTTCTGTGGGGGTATTGTAGATTTGTAGCCAGTGATTTTGCTTCATTATTATCATTATTATATTTTTATTATATTATATAATTATTATATTATAATTATTTATCATTATTAATTACACCAGCTAAACAAGCATGGCTTGGGAGCCACCAGATTCTCCAGAAATATCGCTAGGGCTGGAAAATTTTTTTATCATCAATGACCACAATATTTAGTACCAAACCCTTTTTTCCCCTTTCATCATGAGGTATGTTTTTCCAAGCTTTTGCTAAATTGTTTCACTGAGAGGTTTGAGAACTTAGAGCCTGTTTAGTTGTTAAATTTATATTTCACAAACCTGCTCTAAAATGGTTTTTTCCTCTCTCTGATAATGTTTTACCTTTGGTTTAGTGAATTTTTAAGTTTGGGCTGAACATGCTTTTTAGCAGAGACATCACTTAAGGGAACTTAATGGAATAAAACTTAAAATTTGGTTATTATGTCTACATCATACAAATGTGGAGTGAATATTCAAGCTGAGATATATTCTGTTCTTAGACAATCTGCTCCTATTTCCAGTTATTTATCTTCTCTGAGACATTGCTGATTTTGCTGGTACAATTTTTATTGGATCCCACCCTGCCCCAACTCTGTGTAATCACAAACCCTCTTAGAGCAACACAATTTCCTGACCCAAAATATTTTAATACTTGTTTTTCTGTAATTACCATTCCTTAATTCCTGATTTCATTTATTTCTCCTTTTCAGGATCTTTTATACAACTTGCTTTAGTGATGTTTCCCAGAACTTGGAATTTCCTACATATTTTATCTTCAGTAAAGGTCACATCTTACACAGAACCTCCCCAACAGATGATTTAGAACACAAATATCTGGCACCCACATTTGAATGTACAACAAGATTTGAGGTGAAACTCATCCAGTTGAGTCTGTAATGACACCATTCCTCTTTCCAGAGGATGGGATAGTGGGATAGTGGAACAAATGGGATAGTGGAAAGTGTTCCAGCTTGAAAAGGAACAAAAGCCACTCAAACACAGATATATATTATTTAAGAGGACTGGAAAGAATTAAAAAACAAAACATTTCCAGGTGCTACTTCCCATTTCAGGACCTACCATAGATGTAAATATTATAATTTTTAGTCAAGATTAAAACAGCAATGATCCCATGGATGTAGTTTTGAAATCCAACATGAACCCAAGCAAAGTCCCTGATTTATTTTGGTGGGAGCAGTTTACTACACAGAAAAGGAAGCAGCTGAGTATCACCATGAGGACACAATTAATAACTTCATTACATCCTTCTTTAGAATCTGGCTCAGATTGGGCTGGAACCACGTGGGTGAAATAAATCCCTCCTTCCCATCCTGTAAAACCAAAAAGGATTTTTTTTCCACACTATCCAGTGCTGACCCTTGAGGTGCTTTGGATTGACTGGAAGGAGGTTCCAGATTATTTGAGATTTATTGAAAAGCCCATTCAGCTCCTGCTTCTCTTGCAGCATCCTCAAAATACATGTCTATATCTCTTTCATGGTGACTGAATTTCTCCCCAAAGAGAGTTTGATCTATAAAAGTGCTGCTTTAATCATCATTGACTTAATGATTCTTTTGCAATGTCAATTAAACGGGATGAAAAATTAAACCATTTGCAGAACACGAGGACCTTTTAAATTACACATTTCAAAAATATTATTTAAAATTCGAGTTATATAATCCTTTTAGAACTGTCAAAGAATAATGCTGCTCTAACATTTGACTCATTACTCATGCCAATGCTTGTTGGAACTCAGAGAGTTGGCAGATATTTAAATACCAAACTCAGTAGAAATGAAGAAATTAGCAGGGTGGAACAGCAGAATGAGCTGGTGCTCTGCAGGAGGGGTCACACACCAAGCAGGTGACAAAGCCTCTTAAACATTACATTTTACACTGCTAATGTCACACTACAGCCCCTTAATTATATAAAAAGTTCAGATTTCTGTAAATTAAATCGTATACCCGAGGTGGGTTTCTACTTTTGGTCCTGGAAAACATGGTGAGCCATTTAGCTGGGAATATTTCTCCTCCTTTCAGCTGGTTTTTCCCTCTCCATCCCTCCCACACCTCTGAATGGGGGTTTTACTCTCAGCTCGTTCATGTAATTCTCTCAGAAAGTTCCCTCCATCCTGCTGAGTGCCTGGAGCAGCTCTAGAATTCCACATTTTCCACTTCCATGTGCAGTGGAGCGTTTATTTTAGCACCCAGCAGCAGCAGGGACAGCCACCAGCTCTCTCTTCTTGCTGCTGCCTCTCTGATGGGAAACGGGCCCGTAGGATTTATCCAGGACCCACAGGAATGTGGGATTTTCCCCTGCAGGGAATCACATTCCAATCGGCCCAAACTCACACAAGAAAGGCTCCTTTGGCTTCTCCTCACCCAGCTCCAGCTCACAGGGGCTGTCATGTGAATATCAGGGGGAGCCTTATCACGAAGGGAACGAAATAAACCCAACTGATACGCTGGGAATAAAGGGCACCATTCATGGAGCCGCCCGTTTTCCCAACAGCCATCAGGCAGTCCCTTCCAGGAATTAGCAGGAAGCAGTAAAGGAATGGCAGGCAGCCAAATTGCCAGGATAATTTTGGGCTGTGCCATCCATCGGCGTCTCCGGTGGGTTTTGTCAGGGCGAAGCCTCATGGCTCTTGTGGAACTGGCACCTCCAAAGCTCCCCCAGACCTGGTAAATCATCAATACCCTCTGGAAATGCCTCTGCCCCTTCCCTCACTCCACCTTTTATATACATGGATTCATTTGGAAGTATAAAAAACACACGAGAAAACCAGAAGTTTATAGAAATAATAATAGAAAACCCTGAGACAAATATTCCTAAAAGATAAAATTTCCTTTTAATAAACAGATTCCTTCAAAGCCCCTCACTTGTGCCAGTCCATCAGCACAAGATGCTGGCTGTCACTGATTTAGGAAGTGCCAGTATTTAGCAGTGCCTGGGACTGATGTAGAATCATGGAATGTCCTGGCAGGGATCCCCCAGGATCATCCAGCCCTGCCCAGGACACCCCAACAATCCCACCCCGTCCTTGAGAGCGTTGTCTAAACCCTCCTGGAGCTCTGGCAACCTTGGGAATGTGACCATCCCCTGAAGAGCCTGCTCAGTGCCCCAGAACCCTCTGGGAGAAAAAGCTTTCCCACATTTCCGACACAGTTACCTGAGATATCTCCTCAGAATATGGGCAGGAGCAACACAAATACTTTGGAAATTGTTTTCATTTTCCCAAAACGAGACTTTTTTACCTTCTGCACATACTGTGAAACATTAGCAATGAGGAGCAGAGCTCCAAAGCTCTCAAGCTGGAGAAACATTTTCGTTGTTGCTGAATGAACACTCAATATTTTTGATCTCTTGGGACCAGAGGACCTCCAGGTACCTCCTAGGTGGGATTAATTTTTACAGGAAATTCCATTAAAGCAGATAACTCAGACACAAGGAGGTTCACAAACCATTCTTCTCCATATCACTTCACACCCTGCAGTTTGATAATCCAAATTCAAAAGCAACAAGATCATGCCAGAGCATGAAAGAAAGGATGAGCTGTGTTAACTACAGATTATTTCTTATTAGCCATTAATACCTTTTTATTTCCCCCTGCACTTTTTACAAGACGAGGTACTGGATCTTTCTTAAGACACTAAAAAGATAAAATAAAACCCACTCAATATTACACCCAGCTGGGAAGGTGTACAAAAGGAACTCAGCACGGTGAAGGTATCACCAAGAATTTAAGCTTTTTATTTTTATAAGTAGAATCTGGAAGGTTAAATGAGGGGAAGCCTCCAAACAGTGCTGAAAATAATTTCAGAGTTCTCCCAGCCGTATTTAAACAAGAGGATGTTAACAAATAATTTCTCAGCAAGGAGTGATAGTGATTTCTGATGTTATCACAATTATGGAGCCATTTCTACGAGATAAGCCAATATATTACTCTGAGTTGCTCTGTGCATCATCCTGCTGTGTAACAGCCACTTATTTATATATTCCTCACAAACAGCATTGGTATTTAACAGCTCATTTTTATTCCAGTGTTCTCAAACCCTGTTACATGCTGAGCTCCCATCTGAGTAGCCACAACCAAAACCCATTTTCATGGGAAAATTCTGCAAGTTATTTGTAACTGTGGGGCAATATCCTCAACTATAATTACCATTCTTTAAGGAGAGAAAGAACAGAAATAAATATCACCCTAATTATTTCCTAGCCTGACTGGATTTTGCAGGAGATGGTTATTTTAAACAAGGGGAGCATCTTGCAGAAAGAACTTTATTATTATGACTTCTAATCATCCAGCCTGCCACCCTCTGGGAGGTGAAACCAGGAGAGGTTTAAAACTGGAGGTGTGTGATGTCTCAGCTGTTCACAGAGCGGCCTCTCGGTTTAAATTGCTGATGTGGCTGGGCTTGATCCGTGATCCCAGTCCTGATGGAAGAACATTTCCCTTCTGCCAGTCCTGCCCTGGCCTGGTGAGCCCTGGCAGCAGAACAGAGCAGGCTCCTGGGGCCAGGAGATCCAACCAGCTCAGAGCAGGATGGGCTGGAACTGGTTTGTCCAAGCTCCTGCACACCAGGATTTATTCTCATGTCTGAAACAAAGCCAGCTCAGAGCAGCACCTCTGAAATGTAACTCTGATCAGTGGTACCAAAACACATCCCAACATTCACAGCATGGGAGCTCCATCCTGCATCCAGGGAGATTTCTGGACAGGTTTCCATAGCAGTTTCTGGGTTGTTTCTGAATGGCTGAGGTGCACTTGCATTAAGGGATTTCCATGGTATACTTCATGGTTCGGAGGAGGCACAGAAGGAAAAGCATTTAAGACATAATTACTTTTAGCCATAATGTAACAGTTGGGAATAGGCACTGCCATCCAGCGAAGGACCAAGGGACCCTGCCCCTGTGCCAGCCCTGGAGGCGCTTCTGGAGTGCTGTGTCCAGCCCTGGATCCTCAGCACAGCAGGGACAGGAGCTCCTGGGGCTGAGGATGGGCCTGGAGCATCTCCGTGCCCAGGGGAGGCTGAGGGAGCCCAGCTGAGAAGGGCCTTCAGCCCTGGCTGTCCCTGGCTGTCCCTGGCCGTCCCTGGCTGTCCCTGGGGGTCCCTGGCTGTCCCTGGGTGCAGGGAGAGTCAGAGCAGGGCCAGGCTCTGCTCCAGGCCCAGGAGTGGCACCAGAGCCATGGGCAGGGGCTGATCCCAGGAATTCCCCTGGCACAGGGGCAGAACTTCTGCCTTGGGCAGTGCCCAGCCCTGAGCAGAGAGCAGAGAGGCTGGGGAGTCTCCCTCCCTGGGGATATCCCAGAAATGTCTGGACACAATCCTGTGCCACTGAGGTCCCTTCCAGCCTGGCCCATCCCAGGGATCTGTGCCCAAGGACAGTCAGAGTGAAGCTGCTCCATGAAACATCCTGAGGGAAGGGCTGGAGAGGAGCTGGATACCCAGGGAGATGTCCAGGTGAGGAGCAGGAGGAGCACAGGGTGTCCAGGCTGGGAGCAGGGCCCCTCCAGCAGCCCCTGGCAGTTCCCAAAAGCAGCAGGAGTTTGCAGTGGCCAGAATTCCCTCCCAGAGGGTGGGATAATGGGATAGGGAACAGGTAGCATTGGCAACAAACTCTTCTCTGCTTCATGAATGATCATCAGCACTGGGTTCTGACCAAACTGAACCCAGCATTTCTCTGCCTATGGAACACTGGAGGGTTTTTTTCCCCCCATCTGTTTTAATTAATCTCATTAGATATGAATTAACAGAATATTGCTGAAGGAAATATATTTTTGTTTTGTTTTGTTTTGTTTAGTTCCAACAAAACCTTTCTATTCTCTGGATTAACTGTTAAATATTTCCAAGCCAAATATTTGACGGGGGATGATACATTAAGCCCCCCTCTCCCCATTCCAATTGTCAATACAAACACTCCTTTTGCCCAGAGTTAATGGAATTAATGTCACTTGTTCAGTCAAGGGGCATTGCAAAGCCTGGGTCTTATCTGTGACGTGCACAGATAAACAGATTTACAAGGCAAGAGCTCTGGTGGCACCTTGTCTTTCAAGGTCACAAGTTACACTGCAGAGGAGCCCATTCCAAAATACCCCCACAAATGTTCTTAAGCCAAAGCTCACAATTTGCTCAAGGCAAATTGATCTTTATATTCACAGAGCCTATAGGCATGCCCAAAATATCAGTTGGGATAACTCTTGTTTTAAATTGTGTTTAAATCCTGCCTGTTTTACCACACCTCTGTCTGCCAGGAAGCACCTCAAACAAACCATTCCTTCGTCTAAAGTTATCATCGCTTCTTTTTCTAGAATTCAAATGAAAATCCAAGCAGAACAAAATTAAACCCAATATTCATTCTGCTGGTTAAATCGGGCTGCATCTAAAGCGTGAAACCAATTGTTCACATAACTGATCTCTTCCTGCAGTGAATAAAAGAAATTATTTCTTTCAGGGAGCGAGATCCTGTATGAAATGTAAGTGTGTAACAGCACAACCAGGCTCTGCTCTGCCTCAGAAACCCTTGCCCTTCCCTCAGTGAGCTGCTTACGAGACACAAAAAATGAGATTAACAAATAACTGGGAGATAATGCCAATAAGGCATCATGGAAGACTTTTCCATCATTTCTATGATAATGAGCACCTGCCTGTGGAGCTGTATTTCTCCTGGACATTTGCAGCAACTTCAACCAACAGAAAGAAAAAGAAACCAATTTTGTGGCCATCTTCATGGAGTGCCTTAGACTGAGGAGCTACAACTCAATTTTCTAAACCAGTTTAAAAACTCTATTACGATGAATTTCCTTGTTAAAAATAAATAAATAACCCAGCATGTATAAGCTGAAGGCCTTTTACAAGCTCTTAAAAATTGTGCTATGGGCTAGAGCTTAGATTAATGTTTGTGATGCACACTGAAAACCTGTAAAGCATTTATGTAATTGCTGAGCATTATTATTTTTATTACTGCAACAGATGGAATCAATCCATCTTCGTAGATAATATCTCATAAATGATTCATTATTATTCCTTTAACCTAAAGTCTTTTATATTTTGCAGATCCATGAGAAATAACTGTTAGGAGGCTCCATGCATAAAATAGTACATAAACTACGTAATGTCTTGCAAATGTAGTGGCCTTGCTGATACTCAGGCCTTTTAATGTTCACGTGGCTGCTGTTCCTCTCACAATCTGCTGCTCCTCCTCGTTTTCCAGCCCTGCTTTCCAGGTGATGGAAAACATCACAAGAAAACAGGGGTAAATGGCAAATGTCAACCAGAAAAACACAAATATCCCCCCAAGATGCACAGAAGGAGTTTATAATGTGGCACTCTTGGCTTTGATTGCTGAAGGAGCAGAGTGAGCTCACTGCCCATTCTCCCTCTGCCCAATAACTTTTGGGCCAATTTTAATCCAATCAGAAAGCCAGGTAGACATCTCCCAGATATCATTTCCTATCAGCCTAATGAAGATTGATAGCTGGCAAGGGACACAAATTGGTGCTGTCATTGGGAAAAAGGCTTAAATGGGAGCTCATCAGTCCCCCCCAGGCCAGGGCTGCCTCTGGCCATGCAGACACTCTCAGACAGAGCAGATGCCATCTCCTGCCCACCCCAGAGCTGGCAGACAGGCCACTGGTGATGCTCTGAATGGGGAAAAGCTTGTCTAAAAATGTACTAAAGCTCAGCACAAGCAAAGTAATCATAATGATATCAGTGAGTGATGAGCCCAACATTTTAAATGTGAAAAAAGCTGATTTACACATCCAAAAAAGGATGTCTTGGATTGTTAGAAGAAAACAAAGAAAGAGAAGTAAAACCCATCACATCTAAGTTATTATTTTGATACTGACCTTGGAAGAATCAATGGCCAAAACAATTCCCAAAGCGCTGTCTGAACCTTGGGCCAAATAATCCGTGGGATAATTTGGGTTACTCAGTCTGCTCATTACACACAGAACAATTACCCACTGCAATGGGAAAAGCTCATTGCAAGTGATGAGCCCTGGTTTGATATCTGAAATATTTATAAGGTTTATCAGTGAAAAAATGAATGTTCTCCACGTAATACAGACATTTTGGGTGGGAACTGAAGGTTGTTCTGCTTATTTTTGTTCCATGAAAGAGAGGTCCTGATCTTGGAGATCTTTTCCAAACTAAACAATTCCATGATTCTACTGCCCAGCTCTTCCCAACTCCTTGACTTACCCCACAACTAAAAGCCACAGCACCAGGAGCTTTCACCTGCTCCTCTTCCCACCTTCACTAAGAGAAGAGAAATAACTTTCAATTCTATTAAACTGCCAACCTTTAAAACCTCCTGCTCAACCCACTTCTTACAGAGGAGTTCTATTCATCATTAACGCGTATTTACTTCAGCTGAAAAATAAGTTTGGAGGTTGAAACAGCGGAACTTTGCCACCAGGCACTTTGACATCGGCTCTCTTGTAAAGATGTTGTAAGGAGCCACTATTTCCCTTGGAAACCACATGAAAGCATCTCTTGAACAAGTGGAGCTATCTCTGACTTGAAAAGTCCCATGTGATCCCAGCCATTCCACTGCCAACCAGTTTCCATCCCATTCTGTGGGATGTGAGCTGTCTTGAAAGCTTGCCTTTAAAAATCTAAATTCATCTCCAATTTTCATGAAAATTCATGCAAAAACACAGCTCTCAATCCCCCAAAAAAAGGGAAGTCAAATGTAGAATAATGTGTTTTCTAAGCAGCTTCAAATTCCAGGTTGGAATGAGGGAGTGTGGAGCCAGATCCTCCTTTGGTCAAAGAGCTGCCACTCTTGGGATGACAATGCCCTCCTAAAAATCCTTCCCAAAGAGGAACCCTGCAAAGTGAAGGGTTCAGGCAACCCAGCAAAAAGCAAATCCTCAAATCCTTCATCTCTGATTGAGCTGTTCAATATCCCACCAGAAGGACTGGTTTTTATCAACTGACCTTTTTAAAATAATTCCTTTCCCATTCCTCTTTTCACATAAAAGATGTGTTCCCTATAAACCCAGCCCCAGATTTGTTCTTTTTGTGAATACCTCAGTTAAACACCGTGAGCTCCATTTCAGTCCAGACCCTTAGATGAAATGACTTTGCTGCAAGCAGGAGAACAAAATTTCCTCTAATTCCAGACAATCCCTCTCATGAACAGAAGTTTAAAAAATCCCTTACAGCTGGCACCAGGTGATTTTCAGCAAAGTGGGTTTGGTGAGTTATCAAACCAAGCCCTGCCTAGGAGAACAATGTGCCAGCAGAACTCCACTTTTCCCAGTATTTTCCACATTTTCCATGTTTTCCTTGTGCTCAGCTGTCCCTGCAAAGACTGGAGTGGCTCCCTTACCACTCTGGCTTAAGTGTGCACACTTTAACTTTGTTACTTTGTTAATTCTTTTGCTTTTTTTGAGGGGTTTCAAGCACAACTCCCAGCTGCTCGACATAACGAGGCTTCATTTACAAACTTCTAACGAGCACGAGGGTTGAGAGAAAAGAAAAATCCCAGCTTTAAAACACACATTATTTTACAGCAAGGGAGAGAACAGCAAGCACTCATCTGAGGTGATTGGTTAGGATGACAGCTCTGCAGCGAAATAGATTTTCATTTCAGGAGCCCCACAGCTAGTTTGAATTTAATTGCATGGAAGACCACCAGGATTTCTTTCTCAAACACAAAACCCAAAGCCTATCAGCAAAGAAACAACTCTTACGTGCAGGAAACCAATCTTTCTGAAGCCTACCACCAAAGAAACAATTATTACGTGCAGGAAACCAATCTGAGATGTTGAAATGGTTTAAAAGGAACTGAAAAGGCAAAACAATGATGGGAAGTGTGACTTTCAAGTGTGCACCAAACTGGGGTTTGGTGCTTTGGTAAAAGGAGAAGTTTTAAATTAATTTATTAGCAGGGAGACAGTTGTACAGGAATAATGTCCCTCCATGGTCAGGGAGAGGTGGAACGATGGGAAAGGAGGGGTCTTCCCTTCTTTTTGTATCACTGAGGAGCAGAAATAAGATTTAAAACACCTCTGAAGGTGCCCAGCGTTGTCTTACCTTGCTGAAGGTGGCTCAGGGATGTGGAGAGCACCTGACTCAGAGAAACTTGCAGCTGCCGAGAGACAGAGAAAGATGGGAATTATATCTTCCAGGTAAATTGGGGCATGTTTTGAAACAGAATAATGTAAAGAAGACATGAGATTGTAAATTAGTTCTGCAACATCTAATGCAGAAAATGTTCCCCCTGCTTGGTCACGTTACAGGACGCTGAATATTTGATAATCTGGGAGCAGGGAATGGCTGGAGAAATGGGAAAGAGTGGGATAAAGGCAGGTAATAAGGGGTGGGTCTGCAGATAACCCACTCTAGAAAAAACGTGTGAAATTAGAATTGCTGAACTAGGGGGAAGGAAACACAAGTTACTAAATTGTGCTACTCTGACACTTCCCATTCTCAGAGAGCACATGAATCACGGAGAAGGCTGAATATTTGTCACAGCTGTGATTTCAGCATCAAAAAGAAATAATTTTAGCTCAGATTTTAGGGGAGTTTCCAGAAAATTTGTCAGTTCAGCCAACCGGATCCTAAACTTCTCCATGATCATCTGCAAGGGGAGCTTTCTTTGGGGTTGGACCCACAAAGGAACTCTTGAAACCACCGTGGTGACCAACCATGGTCAAGAGCCTTGGTGGCTTCGTGGACCACCCTGAGATGTCACAAGCTGCATTTTGATGGCTTTGGGTGCTTTTAAAATGATGTGTGAGCTGAATATTTTTCATTTCAAAGACGAAGAACCACCGGCAATACAAAAATATCAAAATGCTGAACCACAGCTTTTCGGTTTGGATGATAAAAAGTGATGCCCTTAAGTTTTCTGCTCTCCAAAGCAGTGGGGTTTTATTCTTGGCAATGACAAAACTCCAGTTCCACCCGCAGTCCTGACTCACTGGGAGTGTTTGGGAGGGGAAGTGGCCTAGCTCCATGAGCCTGCACTAGGAGCTATAGCTGGCAGCAAAAAGGAATGGTTTATATTCCAAAAAAAAAAAAAAAAATAAAAATAGGATTCTGGAGTAAACAAACTATTTGCAGGTTCAGATTGGATTTTATAGCAGAGCAGAGGAGATATGAAACTTGGAAAGTATTTAAAAGCTCAGAGCAAAATATTTTATGTGAAACAAAATGTTGCATTCAATTCTAAGTTAATAGTTTCTGCTGGGAAAAAGTGCCAACAATTCTTATTTTATTTTTCAAAGAGAATTTCTCTATATTGTTCTTACAAACCCTGCCAAACACAGGCACACACATGAGTATATCCAAATTTTAACCCCCATGAGTCCAGGCAGACTTCCCACACTTTTCTGAGCCATGAGCTGATGCAAACACTTGTATTTTCCCAGATTCCTGCTAGCACCCAAAATAGAAAAATTGTTTTAAGTCACTGTAAAATTTCAAGAAGGAGATTTTGACTGGGGTGGTGAGCTCAAGGTGAGCTGCAGTGGAAAGGAGGTGTCCTGCTGGCTCCCTCCTTTGCTGTGCTGCCCACACTCCACTTCTCCTCTCCTACCTTTGGCGTCTCTCTCACTTTGTGGTGAATCAGTGCAGCAAATGAGGCAGCAAAGAACCAACTCTGGAACACAGCGAGTTGTTTGCTGCCAGTTGAGCTCCCTGAATCAGCTCCTCACAGGGCAAACGAGCTCTGGGATCACATGGCTTGGGCAGCAGGAGGAAAAAAGATGGTTCTGTGATATCTGTGTAATGTTTTTACATCAGCTGAGTTTGGAGTTGTCTCTAATCTAAGACTTCACAGCACCCCTCTGTTTCAGACCTCTCCTTTCAGGTACAAATCATCTGTTTTTATGCCCATTGAGAGAAGGAAAAAAATCCCCCAACCTGCCCACAGTTTGAACATTTCTCAAAAGCAATTACGAGGCGATTCGCGCAGTTGTTGTTTCTGAAATACAAAGGAGGTTAAGACTATTCTCAAATGTATTTTTTGCAGCGGCTCATAGGTTTTTCTTTTTTCTCTGTGAACCTTTATTATCGCAGTTCCCCTTCTCAGGCCCTGTGCACTCTGTTTCGTGGACGAAGCCTCTGATTTTTGCAGTGGGCTCGTGTTCCAGCCCCACTGGAGGCTCAGCTGGCAGTGCAAGACATCCCCAGCTCTCATTCCCACAGCACACTGCTCAGGGAACGGGATTAAAACTCCTAATATCCCTCAGGATGACTCTCAGGCATATCCCTGGGGATAGATCTGTCAGCTGCTTCACAGCTTGTGCTTAACAAATACATGTTTTCCTGTGGAAATCCTGCCTAACTAAGGTTAAAAGGGGATTTTCCTTTTCCTTTTTTTTTTTTTTACTCTATAACCCGCAGCAAAAACTGAAGTGTGATGGTAGAAATAGCAAAAGATGACCTGAGACCCACCCCAGAGCTCCTTTTCATCTCCAGCTGCATCCCCAGCACCTTCCCTGCGGCACGGGGAACTCGGGATCAGACCAAGAGCTCCGCTTTGGAAAGCTCAGCCTGAAGGAAGGAGAGAAAATCCCTGCTCAGCCTCATCCCTGAGCTGATCCACTGGATCCCCATCCCAGGGGAGGTGTGGGAGCGTGGGAGGAGGTGGGAGGACAGGTCTGGCCCCTTCCACACTTTCAGGAGCTGCAGGGAAGAGCTGGTCCGAGACAAGAACATTCACAGGAAACCTTCCGCCTAAAATAGGCGTTGTTCTTCTACACCTCCCACTGAACAGTGGGTACAAGCCAGGAATACAGACTTTGGAAGCGGATTCCGAAGAGCTCTGAGGAATGCATCAAAAAGTCCATATGGTTTTGCCAAATCAAGTGTGCAGAACTGGGTAAATTTAGCCGAGCGCTGAGGAGCTAAAATTTGTCTCGTTTGACCCAAGTGGAAGGAACAGAGTCATGAGGCTCTTAGACACAAATCCATCTGACTGAATCAGCTTGGGGAGGGCAAGAATTGATGAGTAACACGTTATTTCATGTGTGGAAACAAAGGGACACCTCGGCTCCCAGAGGAGCGCCGAGGAACAGGAAAGCGCTCCCCAGACAGGTCTAAATAATGCGACTTTCTCCAACATATTTAGGTGGTGAAATTCCGAGTGACAAGCGCTTGGCGCTCCGACAGCTGGGCCCACGGCTCCAAGTTTTCCTCCTGTAGTTCCAAAGAGTGAAAGCTTTGTTTGAAATGAAGGTGGAAATTCTTACAATGAGACAGGAGGTGAAAGCTCTGAGGAGAGTGACGCGTTGCTCATTGTAAAAATCGCCGGTGTTCCGAAAAGCGAGGTGCCAAGAAAATAAGGGAAGGCTTCCCGAGCCTCCCAACACCATCCTGCTTCCATCTGCACTGGGATAGCTCAGCCTGGCACTGTTCATGCCATGCCCCTGGAGCACCCTTCAAATTTCTGTGTCACATCCACAGGCCACCACTCTGGAGCCTTTGGAAGCTGTGCTCAGGGTCAGGCTCAACTCCACAAAGTTCCAGTGGCCCAACTTTTCCATGCACAAACTTACAGGAGTAAATCTGGGCTATGAAAATCTCCCTCACCTCAAATCCTGGGCTCAGTTTTAGGCCACTTGAAGGACATGGAGGGCCTGAAGCATGTCCAGGGAAGGGAATAGAGCTGGGAAGGGGCTGGAGAATTCCTGAGGGAGCTGGGAAGGGGCTGGAGAATTCCTGAGGGAGCTGGGAAGGGTCTGGAGAATTCCTGAGGGAGCTGGGAAGGGGCTGGAGAATTCCTGAGGGAGCTGGGAAGGGGCTGGAGAATTCCTGAGGGAGCTGGGAAGGGGCTGGAGAATTCCTGAGGGAGCTGGGAAGGGGCTGGAGAATTCCTGAGGGAGCTGGGAAGGGGCTGGAGAATTCCTGAGGGAGCTGGGAAGGGGCTGAGGCTGGAGCAAAGGAGGATCCCGAGGGATCTTTTCCCTCTCTGGAATTCCCTGGCAGGAGGGGACAGGCGGGGGGGTCGGGCTCTGCTGGCAGGGAACAGGGACAGGAGGAGAGGGAATGGCCTCAGGCTGGGCCAGGGCAGCTCAGGGGGGATTTGGGGACAATTCCTTCAGGAAAGTGTCCAGCAGTGGTGGAGTTCCCATCCCTGGAGGGATTTAAAGCCCCGTGGATGTGGCACTGGGGACAGGGGCAGTGCTGGGAATGGTTGCACTCAATGATGTTTGAGGGCTTTTCCAATATTTATGATTCTTTTCCTCTCTGATTTCTGAAGATCTCCTCCCTCCCTCCTCATCTGCCCTCTGTGACCAGAGGCTTCAGCAATATTTCCCTGAATTCCCCCTGGGAACAGGCAGGTTAGGATCCTACCAAAACCCCTATTTCTGACATTGTAGCCGGGTCAAAAGAGTGAAGAATAATCAAACACCACACACAACAAAGTCTCCCCTAAATTCACACAGCAAGAAAAACTGCAGGTAGAAAAGGAAGGGCAAGTTAAGCACCAATGATAATTTCAATATAAAGCAATTATTTATAAAGCTGAATACAAAGCAGTGAAGGACAACGCTTGTGTAATGGGAAATACAGGTGTGAACACATCTACAGGGAAGAAATACATGAAAGCCCTTTGGTGATTGAACTTGTAGAGTTATCTAGAAAAAAATTAAAGATTTAAAGCTCATTTTTAGTCACACTAAGCCAGCCCTTTCAATATACACAGAAATGTAGGAGCCTGGTGGATGGAACACCCAGGATGTTCTGAGAACAGTGAAATCCCAGAATCCAGGAGCTGCAGGTGAATCCTGGCACTGAGCAAGTTTTCCCTTCCAAACCTTCACTTTTACAAATCCTTATATATTAAAAGACGTGATTATGTTTTTCAAAAACATCAGCCCATAATTCTACAACTTTCACCATCCTCTCTTCCCCCTCAAATCTTTAATTAAGTTTCCACTCTGCTTCCAAGCAGCAGCAGCAGCCTAATGGCTTCAGAATATTTCCTTACAAACTTCAAAACACCCAGGCTTGCTGTGAGTTGCAGGCTTTGAACACGAGCTGCTTAAATAATCCCTTTTATTTTTATTTATTCTTGAAAATATCAGATTCTAATCCTCTCTAGCCAATGCAATAAAAAATAAAAAAAAAAGTATAGTTCTTTGGACTATTTTCCTTTTTTGCCAGTTTTGTGATGAATCTATGTGTAACTATGTAGGATTTCTCACATGAAAAGTGTTCACAGCTGCAAAAAAAAAGTATAAAAATCGTTTTCATCAGCAGATCTTAAGGAACTTTTACAAAGCACAGTTTCTAACAGATGGGGAACCTGAGACTCAGGCAGGAACTTCCCTAAGTCACCCAACAAGGTGTTGCAAGTTGAGTTTCTTCTGTGTGAGCACTTTGCTCTCGTGGCTCTTTAGGACTACCCGGAATAAACTGTGAGAGAACTTCTGGAAGGGATTTATGGCACCACATTGGGAGTTCTCTTTGACAGGAGGGAAACCCACCCTCAAAAACAGCACCTTGGGAAGCTGAGGGGAGGAGAGAGACCAAGTCCAGAGCCTGGGACAGCGTGAAAGTAAATCTGAGTTTTAAATTGTGTGTTTTGCACAATAAAACACTGAATTCCACACAGGTTTGGGGTGGGAGGATCTTAAAACTCATCCCATTCTACCCCTGCCACAGGTAGGGACACTTTCCACTATCCCAGGATGCTCCAAGCCCCATCCAACCCTGGACATTGCAGGGATGTGGTGGCCATGGACAGACACCTGAATGCAAAGTAGGAATTTTTGCACCTGTATTAATTGTCCTTTATTTTGCTGTTAAACAAAAATGCAGCAGAAGAAGCGAGCTTGGTCTTTCACATCTCCACAAGCAAACATCACCTTCCAGTTTTGAGGTAAACTGGGTTTTGAGCAGCTGAAAGTTAATTCATAAATCTGCATTTTTATTTACTGTTGTAGAACATTCACGGCAGTTTTCTAAAAACCTCCACTTATCCTGCCTGTAGTGCCGAGCTCCCCTCAGATTCCTCTGATGGATTAATAGAGCAGAGCCTGCTGTGAATGCAAGACACATTTCCTCACAGATTTGTTTGAAATATAAACTCAGGGCTTAGTTTGCTAAACATTTGTTTTCTTCCCATTTTGATATTTGGAAAGAAAATAGATAGCTCATAATTAGTCAAACATTCACTGGAGAATGAAATAACCACCAGTCCCTTTAATCTGTTGTTCAGAATTCTGCAGGATCTGGAGCTCTATAAATAAATCCTTGCTTGCTCTTTTTTATATTTGTACCAGTGGCAAGAAATCCTTGACTCTGACTCGCTAACAAAGACTTTAGCACTGCATTCTGAGGTGTGAACCAACAAGGAAGGTTATTATTTTTTATGACTTGCCCGTTTAAACAAGAGGAGGCAAAGTCTAAGAGATTCAGATTTATGGCATCAAAGGAAGCTCTGCTCCTTGGCAGGTATTTAATAAGGGATCCCAAGCCATGAGTGGAAAACACGGAGCCCACAGTGCTGTAAACATTGACCAGTCTCCCCTGGAAGTTTTGAAATAATTGTCCACTTTCCTTTGACACAAAGCAATTCCCTCTATTCAGATGTTTTCAAGGCCCCAGTGACAGGCTGGAGTGTAACACTTCAAAATTGCTCTTCCAGAAAATGGGAAACTGTTTTAATAAAATTTAGGGAACAATTGTGAGTTCAACAGAATAATCTTCTACTCTAGACCTACTTGAACACCTGAGCTGGAGAATAAAAATTGGACCAAAAGATCTGGGTACTTGTACTTGCTGGTACTTCATGTTTTGGGGGATGGGAAAGCTTGATGTTGTTCAGCTTTAAGTTCTGTCCTTGATTCAAACACACTGAAGAAAAATTCTCAAAGTTTAATGAAGCTGATTATTTTTCATCCCCTTGGATGCCAAGAGGATAATGCTGTGGTGAAGGAAATGAAATTCCTGTGTTACACAAACACTGAAGGAGAGAGGGGTGGGAGTTTAGGCTGACCCAGCTCAGTTATTACAGAATCCCAGAATGGTCTGAGTTGGAAGAAAACTCCAAGACCATCTCAATCCATCCCTTGCCACAGGCAGGGACACCTTCCATTGTCCCAGGTTTCTCCAAGCCCTATCCAGCCTGGAATACACTTCTAAGGATCCAGGAGCAGCCACAGCTTCTCTGAGCACCCTGTGCCAGGGCCTCACCTCCCTCACAGGGAAGGATTTCTTATCAATATCTAATTCAAATCTCCTTTTTAGCTTCAAACCATTTCTCCATGTCCATGTAAAAAGTCACTCTCCTCTCTTTTATAACATCGCTTTTCGTGCACATCCCCTGTACCTGCCACCCAAACCAAGTCACTAATTGAAAGATTATTTCTGGTCTGTAATAAACAGCACAAGTTGTTCCCATTCATTATTTTGCATAAAGAATGCAGGCCAATTTGTATTATTTATGTGAAATTGGAACATTGGGGGTGTAAAGAGTCTTCAGACTTGAAATTTGGCTGTTGCCTCACTGAGTAATTTGGTGTTTGCCTTAACAGCTTGCTAACATTTCAATAGAGCAGAAGAGGTGATTACATGAGCTCTCTGCCAAAGAGTGGCTCCAAAACCTGAGGGCAGGCAAAAGCCCAGGAAAAGAAGTAACCAAAGTGTGTTTTCCTAGAGGCAAAGAATTCCAGGAGCCAGGAGCACGGAGGGGCTCACACCACTCCTGGCAGAGGGATGGCACTGAGCCCCTTCTGCCCAAGGTCTGCAACACCAGGCTGGTGTTGTCAATAAATAACCACAGGGAGGGAACCAGATCCATAAGGGATGACATCTGGGATTTGAGAGGTCTGGAGATGTAGGGGAAATGCAGAGGGTTTCATTCCTCCCATCTCCATCATGAAAAACTTCCACAACTGCGTTCATTTGTTCAGGATCGTTGAAAAAGTCTGGTTTTCTTTCATGTTTGTGGGACCAGGCAAAGGTCAAGGCAACTCCACCCTTCAAAACCAGATATTTTAGGATCATGAGGACACTGGCATCAGCTCTTCAAGGTACAGAACTTCCAGGCTGCAGGCCTGGAAGGAATTCCTGCCCTGGGAGGAATGTCCTGCAGTGATTTTCATCAGTCAGCTGATAAGATTCCTACAAACACCATTCCCACAGGAAAAAGACCTTCTGAATCCCAAGTAATTTTGGAACATCCCCCAGGAGAAAGTATCACACAGGGCAGACTCTAGAGCAATAGTTTCAAACCTTGGGTTCTGTGCAAGACTGGAGAAATTGGGAAGACCTTTCTTTCACACTTTGATGCACGTGATGAGGAGATGAAGCCATGAGAGAGCAATACATGGGAACAAAAACCACGGTGTGGACAGCAGGGAGCAGGAGTGAACCCATCCCTGCATGGTCAGGATCTCCACCTGTACCCAAAACATCTTTACAGGGTCCTCTGAGAGCTGATTCCACCTCCACTCCATTTAAAACAGACAAACTGGAAAACATGGACACTGTGACACCTCCACCTCTTTTTGCATCCTGGTCTCAGCTCAGCTACTGAGACACCCTGAGCCAGGCCTGCTCTGGGCTTAGCCAGGACTAAAACATCCCGAAATTATTATTTCCTTGAGCTGAACCAACATTTATCAACCTTAAAAACAACCTGAAAATCCCTGAAAAAGCACTGGGTCTACCTTGTCGTGAAGCTTTGGGCAGAATGAGATACAGTGGGAATATCCAATGTAGTGGCACAAGGATATTTCATTGTTGGATGGATTTGGGGTGTTCATCCACAACACCAGGCACAGAGGTGGCAGCAAACACCCCAAAGAGCAGAACACAAAGAACGGGGTGAGGGTTCAAGCCCACCACGCTCTGGTTGCACAGAGTGAAACTCCCTGGGGAAAAGCTGCAGCCATCTAATTCCTACGGCACTTCCACTTGGCTTTCAGGAGAAAACCGAAGTGGGAGTAGCAGTAGTTTCACACATACAAAAGGAGCCCTATTTTTAAGGAAAAAAAAGGAAGGAAAAAAAAAAAAAGAAAAGGCTAAAGAAGCAGGAAGCGGAGGAGTAAATGACAGTGGTAGGGAGAAGAGATGTCTCCTTCCATTTAGACAAGCAGACATACTCTTGCAATTTAATGGATTAGAAGGACTCAGAGATATTTACTGTCTAGCCACGTAAGTACATTCCAGCTCTTGATTTGCTTTTAGCATCAAAACCAGTCATATATTACATCAGTGGGATTCTTGTTTGTTGAAATAAGTGAATAATTTGGGGAGTACATTCAATTCACTCTTTTTACATTCCCTTGTTTCATCTGGTCTCGATTTCCACGAGATGCTGTTTGGGAGCACAGGGCCGGCGAGACAGGTTGGTCAAGAGCTGACATCTCCACTCATTTGCTGGGCTGCATGTTAAATTAATAATGTTAATGTTAAATTAATAACATGCAGGCTGGGTTGTAACGAGCTTGACATACATCACTTTGGGGGGTTTGGTGTGCAGAGTTCAGGGACACGACTCAGCTGAGCCAATTTCACGGCTCATCTTTGCCAAAAGGTGCTCCTTCATCCCCTCATCCTCAGCCTCCTCAGCTCCATGTCCCCATTCCCCTCCTTCAAGATGAGCCAGTTGGGGAGACTAAAATGGCACCAAACACCTTTTTTTTGTTGTTGTTTGTTTTGGTAGTGTGGATGTTCTGCTGGTTTAAGGATCTCAACTGGCTCCCGGAAAGGTCAAGAAGTCAGCACAGAAAATAAAGCCCAAGCCAGGAAAAAAGGAAAGAACAGATTGCTGTACCATCAACCCCACCATCAGAGTACCTGGCAACGGCTTCACACTTGTTCTTCTCATGGAAAGAAAAAAAAAATGTAGCAGTTCTGAAATAGGTAGAATCTTGTTTCTATTGCTAAAGCCTGTGACTTCTGAAGTGACAACCTTCTGATGTTCTGTGGAACAACCACCACGGCAACCTCCCCTAAAAAAATCTTAACCCATCGTTCTTTTTTTCTATTGCAGGGCTGAAAATTCAGCCAGTCAGAGATAGCCAGTAAAAACAGAAACATCAGCCATCTAAATTCCCATAATATTGACTTGAAACAAAATACACCAGTGTTTACTCTATTGCTTTGGCGTGGGTTGGTTTGTTTGCAGTCAAACCGTAATTTATACTGGCTCCTCACATATTGATATGTTGAGGAAATAAACAGTAAATACTATTTCCAATCCATCTGTTTAACTTGTTAGAAAAACAACAGTCAGAGGCTTTTGAGAATTGTAGTTTTTCTGAACAAACCCAAATTGGGAACTGGAGTTTTGTTTCACTCCGAGTGCTCTGTGTGGGTTTGGATGAAGTGTGGCTCCAGCCTGAATTCCCAGCTCTCGCTCCAGGTCCTGGCAGAGCTTTGGGGAGTTTGCAGGGATTGTCTGGAGGGAACCCACCACATCTGGGGGCCTGGCTGGAGCCATCAACCCCTCTCTGCTTCTCTTTGTCTGACACATGGCTGGGAATTTTAGGGAAAACCTCAACCACCAACAGGGAGCTTTCCATGAACTCAGCTCATTCCTTGTTCTCCTGCTGGCTCTGGAGTGGAGACTCAGCTGGGGCATGAGAAGGGATTTTAATCTTCAGTTCTTCACAGAAAAATGAAGGTATTGATGTAAAATTCGTTCTTGAAACTCATCAAGCCCTGAGCAGCTTTCATGGGCCACTCTGTCCTAGGGGCAGCTCTGCTCCAAGGGTTTGAGCTGGACAGGGACACTCAGGGATTCTGCTGGGCAATGAGGTCTGGGGAATTCATCCCACTCCAGCCTCATTGTGTTTAAAGCCAGGAAGGACAGGGCTGGTCTCGTGGAAAGTGTCAGGTTGGAAGGAGAGGGGCTTTAAGGCCCCTTCCCACCCAAACCACCTTGGGATTCTGGGTTTCTGTGAAAGCTGAAGCAAAGCAGCCCCTGCCTTGACATTCAAGTGTTAAATGTTGTAGCAGGTTATCCAGCCAGGCACAGACACCTAAGAGGGACATGGGACTTTTTTGGCCTGTCAAGCTAATCCATCCTTTGAGCCAAAAGAGATTTATTTGGAAAAATAGAGAAGGGAAAGGGAAAGGGAAAGGGAAAGGGAAAGGGAAAGGGAAAGGGAAAGGGAAAGGGAAAGGGAAAGGGAAAGGGAAAGGGAAAGGGAAAGGGAAAGGGAAAGGGAAAGGGAAAGGGAAAGGGAAAGGGAAAGGGGAGGCAGAGGAGGAGAGGAAAGGGAAGTTTCTTCTTTAAGGAAGAAGTTTTCCACAGTGAGAGTGGCAAAACACTGGCACAGGTTCCCAGAGAAGCTGTGGCTGTCCCTGGATACCTGGAAGTGCCCAAGACCAGGCTTGATGGGGCTTGGAGCAGCCTGGGACAGTGGAAGGTGTCCCTGCCATGGCAGGGGTGGCACTGGATGAGCTTTGAGGTCCCTCTCAACACAAGCCAGGCTGGGATCCCCCTTTGGCTTCAGTCAGCAAGCAAACAAGGCAGTGGAGTCCAACTGCTTCCATCAGGATTCATGTTCTGCTGAAAGGTGAGGAACAAAATTCCCTCCCTTCAATCTGTCATTGTCTGAGTGTGAGTAAAGCACTGCCAGGGAATGGAAGAGGGGAAAGTGTTTGTTGACTCGTGTACAGGAGAGAACTACCAGCTTTTAAAGGCTCAATTAAGCTGCTTTCAAGGTCTAGGCCAGCAAGTTAGTACCCTGCTTTAAATATTAAAACTGTAGAGATGGATCTGAGCCTTACACTCCAACCTCGGGGTAGGTAATTTAAACCATCTGCACTGCAGAGCTGCTGCTGGAGCCAATAAAAATATTTCATAATTACTTCTTGCTTCCTTTTTTCACCAGAATCAAATATCATCATTGTTAAAGGTCAGAAACATTCCACTTTTCAACACTTGGAGAAAAAATGCTTCTCTAGGTAGCCAGTAAAGAGTTTTCATGACAGGAATATCCTCAGCTGTAGGTTACGGGCTTTGGAAGAGCAGGTTCCAGACACTCATCAGATTTCTGATATCAGGAGATATCCCAATCATTTCATTTTCTTTCTGTGATTTCCAGTGTTTTCTCCACAACCCACTCAGAAGAATCTTTCAATGTATTTTAGGTTCATTCCATATAAGCTGAAAACTCTTGATAAATTTTGCATTTCTTTTTGGAGCCTGTCTTGGTCAACTGCAGATCTTTTCTAAGAAAACAGAATTTAAATGCCCTCAGCTTTTTGTGTAATTTCCAGCTCTGTAACAATGGATTAAAATGCATACAGCTGTTCAGCCTTCCAAATCCTGACACCTCCTCCCTCCGTTTGGGACTCCAGTCTCTATTTCTTTTTTGTCTTTGACTTTTTGTGGACTGAAATCCAATCCTTTTGTCTGCATCTGCTGCTAAAAGCCATTTCTCCCCAGCCCCAGCCCCAGCCCCTTGTGTCTCATCAAGCACATTTACATTTGGCTCAGAAAATCCCAACCAGAGCATTTCATGCCCAGCCAGAGTCCAGTGATGAGAGGAGCTCTCTGCTCGTGGCTTCTGGAATGACATGTGGTGGTACCCCATTTTTTGGGGGGGGGGGGGGGGGGGGGAATGAAACAAAATCTTATTTAAAAATAAGGGAACTGCCCTTTTGAAGGTTTTAAAAAAATATATTAGTGGTCTTTTAAAGTTGGCAAAAATTAAACTGCATTAGAATTCATATAAAAAGTGAAATTTTGCATTTTTCAGTGGGTTGGACATTTTTGTGAAGCTGCTAAAGCCAGCCAGGAAGGATTATCTCCTCAGGAAGATTTTACCAAGGAATGGCAGCCATTTGGTGCCATCAGCCTTCCCAAGGTGCCACGATTTCACTGGGAACAGCAGGAATTGTGGATCAGCACCCTGTGACAAAATGCCATTCATCAGCTCTGAAGCAATCCCTTCCAGAAGTGCCCAGTGAACCTGTTCAGGTGGCAGGAATGCCAGGAACAGCAGTGGGAAGTCATTCCAGACCGGCTCCTACAAGTCCTGCTGGCTCCAATTCAAGGCTTCTATTGATCATTCCTGCGGCAGCATGGAACAAACACGGAAAAATAACAAACCAGGGAGGAAGGGAGGAAGGGAGGGAGGGAGCTCTCAGGAGCCCAGCCCTGAGCCACTCGGGATTTCACCTGGATAAATGGGATCTTGGGGTGCCAAACCAGCAGGAAGAACAACCTGTAGGGCCTGGGTGCAGGATGCTCACCCCAAGGAGCAGCTTCCTTCACCTGAACTAACTGCACATCCTAGTTCTATCCCAGCAGCTCCCACACGAGGCTCCAAGGAAAATGAGAGGCATCAGACCAGTGTGGAGCTAATGAAGGAAGTCAGGGCTGTCCCCAGAGTGAATTGTCACATTTACCTTCACAGGAGCAGGCTCCTGCAAGCTTCTGTGGGAGTTTTCAGCCAACAGCTCAAGGACTCAGAGACCTTGAGCTTTCAAAACGTGGCTTGCAAGGAATGGACAGCCCTGTGTGTCTCCAGCTGACAGCACAGAACCAGGCTGGGATTCCTGCACAGAACCTGCCAGCAGTGCCACTGGGAGCTGGGTCAGGCCTCAGGGCATTGTCACCACCACCAGACACAGAGCCAGCCACGCCAGGGGTCACAAAGGCACGGTGGAGGCCTCTCCATAACAGGGATAGGGTGGGGACGGGCCCCAAGGCTTTGAGAATATCCCAATCCAGCAGCATTAGTGCTGATCCAGCTTCAGAGGCAGAATGAAATCAAGGAATGATTCACAGAATCATAGATTGGATGGGAAAGGACCTTTAAAAGTCAGCTAGATAAACTTCCCTGACATGGGCAGGGACACCTTCCACCATCCCAGGCTGCTCCAAGCCCTGTCCAGCCTGGCCTTGGACATTTCCAGGGATCCAGGGGCAGCCACAGCTGCTCTGGGCACCCTCAGGGCCTCACTGCCCTCAAGGTAAAAAACTCCTCCCTGATAGCTAATCTGAATCAACCTAAATCCTTCCATTTAAATCCACTAACCCTTGTCCTGTGGCCTTTAACAGGTCCTGCTAAAAGTCTGTCCCCTTTCTCTTCCTTGCAGGCCTCCCTGAGGCACTGAGAGGCCTCAATGAGCTCCACCCAGAGCCTCCCCGCCTCCCAGTTAGAACATTCACGTTCCTTACACCCAACCAACCATCCAAAAAATATGCCCCATGAAGTAAAAAATGTGAGATCATTAAAAACCAGAGGCTTTAAATTAACATGATCTCAAGCACATCTGGCCCAGGAGTGTCTCCCAGCCCCACCACGGTCCTTCCAAGCCAGCAGAGACAGTGAGGCCATGACAGCAGCACAAGCCTGGCACACACTCCTCCCTTCCCTGCTCCCCAGCCAGAAGAAGGCTCAGTTCAGCCCTTTGAAACATTCTTCTCCACCCACAGAAGCTGCACATTTCATCCCAGACATTGTGCCTGTGGTCCAGGCAGCACATTCCTCAGCTGGGAACAAAGGAGCAGCGCTGCCATCCTGCAGGGGTGGGTGAGGAGCTCCCCTGGCGGTGCTGCCATCAGCACCCACCAGCCACTGCCCCAGCTCTGTGCTGGGGCCAAACCTTCCTCTGGCCAGGAATAAAACCAGGCATGCTTTTCCCTCACTTTCCCCTTTCCCACCTTTACACAGGCACACAGAAGATGAGAGCTCAGAAATAACAAATACTCAGAGAAGGTCAAATGCAAGAGCGCCCTGACTTCTGTTTTTTTTTTAAATCCTTATTCCAATTTCCTTTGTTCCCACTGTCCCCCTTTGCCATCATCTCTGCAGAATCCCTGATCTGAAGATATTCTCTATCACAGAAATCACCTGTACACCCCCTGTTACCTCTTATCCAGCCTTTATTTCCTGTGTCAGACAAAACTTGGCAGCACCAAGGCCTTTTTCTGGAGATCTTTGAAATCTCCTGTCCTAAAAAAACCCTGTAACCTTCATCACAAGCATCCATACACCTCTCAGATAAATGAAATTAGTCTGTCCACACAATTTAAATGAATAAAAACATTGCAATACAGTATTTCCAGCTGGCTGTAAATGGAGCAGCAGAAGGAAAACTCTTCCTTCCCCTCTTTGACCCAGACAGGCCTGGAACTAAAACAGGTTTTTGAGCCTGAGTTCCACTTCCTGAGCAGATCCTCCCAGCTGGGCCTAACTGATGTGAATAAGAGTGTCTGGGGGAGTATTTGAGTCCTTTTCCTTTCAAATGGCTTTATCTCTGAAGTGAAAAACAGAGAGAAGCAAAGAGGTGCTCTTAGGTCTGGCTTACTGCAGGGAACTGAACAGCACCAACCTCAGAGCTCAGTCCCAGCTCTACTCAAATCTCTTCTCCAAATTTATTTCTTCTGCTGGTATGAACAGAAGTAAAAGGCAGAAGGCCCCAAAATCTTCTAAGTATGAAGTTGTATTTTACCCTGCCTGGTGGAAATGTGACCTAGGAGCTCTGATGTGGCACAGAGAGATCAAAATTCAGAGTAAATTCTCTGCCTGTAAAGTTCTCTCAGATAACCAAAAATATCACAAAGAATTTACAAACTTCCTCAGTTATTCCAGCTTTTTCAATGTTCACAAAAGCATCAAATATTCAACCACTGGTGGGAGCTTGACAGAAATTGAGGTAATTTATTTCAATTTAATACCCAATTATCCTCTGACATCTATAGGTGATAGGTTTTTTTGGAAACAGAATTCTTTCCAAAAGTTCAGAGGAGGAAAAACTAAAGCTCCATGTCTAAAGCAGGACTAAATATTGCAATCACTTTTCATGCATTTTTAAAATGTTAATTTTGTTTGAAGTCCTTATACCATTTCCCCACACCTGTGAATAAATAATCCCCAGCCTGGGTGTATTTTATTTGTGTGCACAAGAAAAAAATACAGCAATGAATCCTAATTCTTCCCTTCATCATCCATCAGGCTGCAATCACCCAGCAGGCAGGAGCAAAAGGATGTGGGGTGGAATAAAGTTTACTTCTGAGAAAGGAGATTTTGGAAAATCCAGGTGAGAGATCACTGATGGCACCATTTTTAGAGGCTGCTCCCAAGTGGAATTTTTCTCTCCTGGGGGAGTTGATTAAACTTGTAGGAAAGTTACTGAAATTTTCCTTTCAGAGACATTCAGAAGGAGAAGAAGAAGCAGAAAGCTTCTCAAGGCAAGCAAAGTGAACCTGGTAAAAGTCTCTGCAAGAAAAATAGGAACCCTGTGGTCTCAATATTATATAAAAATGAGGAAAAGGAACAGGGAACACTTTTCCTACTGGTTCAGGTGATCAAATAGGATCAGAAGTAGTGAGCTATTTAAGAACCATTGAGTGCTGTCTGTAATGCTGCTCCTTTTGCCCAAAGCCAAACACTGAAAATTAAAGTCCAGTTTTCAAGGCCTTGAAGGAGAAAAGACAGAGGGAGAAATTGGTAGACAAAATAAAATTCCAAGTGCCATTCTGGGCAAACTGTCCCTGCCCACAGCAGGGTGGGATGAGGGGAGCTTTAGTCCCTTCCAACACAAACCAACTTGGGATTCTCCAATTCCATGGTTCTATGATTTCTCCTAAATGCCAGCTTTCAGAAGCAGAACAGATATTGAATTACCCAGTTTTGTTAACACATCCTCAAAGTCCTGCTCTCCCCAATAATAAAGTGCCTGAGCGATTTGCAGTGATGAGGCCCTGCTGCAGTCACTGGGGACCCTTCTCCCAGATTTAATGGGTGCCAAGTGCCACCTCCTGTCTCATCACTTTGCTCCTGGCTCGTACAAGCCCAGCACAGGTAAGAACCAGAGTGAATTAAAACAGAGCAGGGGGAAAAAAATACATTCTGAGCTGTCTGGGGGACAGATTAAATTTAGTACAAGAGCCAAGCAAGGGAGAAAAACTGTAACAGTTGGACTGCTGATGTCTCTGCTTAATCTCTCTCGTGCTGACCATTCCTGCCTTACTCTTCCTGAAGGCATTGTTGGGGAAAAGAACGAGTGACAGTATTTATGAAAGGCTGAGGGGGAGGATGAGGGAAGCACCAAATGTTGATTTGCTGGGGGTGGAAGAGGCAGTCCTAACATCAGCACTGATTTCAAATTGAGAGGGAGTAGTTTTAGATTGGTTGTTGGGAAGAAATTCCTCCTTGTGAGGGTGGGCAGGCCCTGAGGGTGCCCAGAGAAGCTGGGGCTGCTCCTGGATCCCTGAGAGTGTCCCAGGCCAGGCTGGACAGAGCTTGGAGCAGCCTGGGATAGTGGAAGGTGTCCCTGCCCATGGCTTTAAGGTCCCTTGCAATCCAAACCATTCTGAAATTCTCTTTTCTTAGCATCTCCCATTGCTTCACAGGTCACAGGATGCAGTCCCAGGCCCCACCACCTCTCTGACTATGGCATCTATTAAAAAATGTCCTAAATATGTAGCAGAGACTGGCTTGAAATGTAGAAGTCAGAGTGACATCAAGGGCATGTTGCTACTGCTTCCAGTCCAGGAAGCCAGGTCATTTTGGGTTCCCATAAATAGAAAGTGGCAAGCCAGGGAAAGAAAAAAAAAAAACAACCCTCTCAGATTCTTGTTGCAAAATTTTTCTCCTCCTGTTCTTGACTTAATGCCAATGTAACCAAAAGATTGACCTACAAGAGCTCAGATTTCCTTCCCGTTTCTTCCCTCCCATGTCCAAGTTCCAAGCTCCTGTGTTATCTGCAAACCCTGCTAGAGCTCCCTACAACGAAGCTGAACTCTCTGGGGTGAGTCAGCGCTTCCAGTCTGAGCCAACCCCATCCCACCACCAGCAGAGGTTACATCAACACAGCCCTGGCTTTTCAGCAGCTTTGCTAAGGAAACAAGGCTTGTGGAGATACAGCACTTACCAGGCTGTGCCTCTGCTCTCCCACTCCACCACGGATGTTTTTAAACCTTTGGCCAGTTTCAACCATATCTAAGGAAAGGATGGAAATCTCAATGTCCTTAGGGAGGGTGGAAGGGAAAACAGAGATTCCCAAAGGAGGGCTCCAGCTCTGGGCATCAGATTCAGGTTTGGGGTGCTGAGGTTCTTAAATCTCATATGGAATCATTCTTTTCTCCATTTGTTTCAGAGCAAGTCACAAGCTTGACCTTACCCTGGAAAGGACCAAAATGATTCAAGAGGTCCTTGCTTGGTTTCTCTCTGAAAGGGAGTGGGTTTAGGTTGGATATTAGGAAGGAATTTCTGGCTGGGAGGGTGGCAAGGCCCAGAGAAGCTTTGGCTGCCCCTGGATTCCTGGAAGTGTCCAAGGCCCAGGTATATCCCTGGTGTCCCTGGGCATAGCAGGGGTGGCACTGGATGAGCTTTGAGGTCCCTTCCAACCCAGAGCACTCCAGGGTTCAGTGATTCAATGGTTCATTGATTCACCCAAGCTCCACACAGCATTAACAGGACACCAATCCTCGAGCAAAGGCTCCAGGGTGACCCTGCTGTGCTCCCAGACTTGTCCTGGAGGAAGGGCCTGGAAATCCACACTGAGGTTCCTGACCAAGTCTGAGCATCAAATCGAGATCCCAAATCCTCACGCTCGGAGAGCTTGTTCACCCTGACACCACAAAGCCTCCTCCTCCTCCTCATCCTCATTTAATCCTGGACAACACAGAATCCTTGAGTGTTTCCCAGTCTGAAGGATCTCTGTAATCACACCCAGCTCATTAGCAGGGGCAGAGCCCACCCTGGCAGCTTGGAGCTGTAACAGTTCTGCCTCCTGACTCCTTCATTTTCATGAAGATTTCATGAGAGATTTCATTTTATCATTAACTGCTAATGGCCAGCCCACACTGCATCTGATCCAGCATGTCCTTTACTATTCCTATTAGAGCCAGCACAACAAGCTGAGGTGATAGACAAGGACTGGAAAAAATAGCTAAAAGGTATCAAAAAACATACATATGCTCCAAGTTTGCTGAAAAACATGTTATGGGCAGGCAGATATTTTTAGGCTGCCATAAACCGACAGGTGCCTACATTATGCTACAAGTCTTTAATCTATAAAATTGGATTTACAGCCAGTGCTTCCAGAAGAATGAATGTGCCTAACAGCCACAAAGACCCACATTCTCTGAGTGTTTCACTGGCACAAATTTAGGGCTCCCTCAGAACTGTAAAAGAAGTGTGCACGTGCTCTTTTTACATTTTCTCCAGGTTTTAATGGCCCCGGAGTAAAAGGAGGGAGGGCAGGGGGTGGTGTTGGGGTTTTTTTTTTTTTTATTATTGCTTTGGGTTGAGCTTTCACTTCATCAAAGCTATAACAGCAGGTAACTTTTTCCTTGGAAAGCTGGCCTGGAATCAGGCTCTTTAAATAGCAAACAGTTTAGTATTAACAGAATTTACCACTAATGACTGCAGCACGGGTTAAAGCCAGCCATTCCCAATGGCTGCCCCAGCCAGTGCATCTGTTTTGACTGCAAAAACAAAAACTCACCAGCTGTACAGAAAGGATTTTTGCTCCAGTCTGCAAACAGAGCAGCTTATTTCACCACAAATGCTGTCAAGTCTTTGTCTGGCGGGCAGAAATCCGTCCCTGGTCGGATCTCTTCACCACTAACAAAGACATTGGGGAGGTTTGATTTATTACAGATAATATTTTGCTGTATTAAATGACTTTAAATAATTATTGAGTTCGTACAACCCTGAACACTCGATTATTGCATCAGGATGAAGCTCAAAACCAAGTCTGGAGTGGAACTCAAGGTTTCATACCCAGTTTCCTCTGTACTCCAGACTGCCCAGCATCCTTTACCATACAGATTTCTGTTTCCACATGTGCATAAATATCCACATACAACCTCCTTCAGACCCTAAAACACACTCTTTGAACAGAGTGCTGAGCCTGGTTACTGCCTGGTTATGTATTTGTAAATATTTCAAAGCCCAAAGAACAGATTCCTTGTACTGACTGCAAAACAAGAGTTACTACAAGCACTGGGTATTTCAAACACCTCTGATAAACCTCAGGGATCCTCGTGGGACAAAACACTTATCCACATGGCTGCACCAATTCAACTCACTGATTTATTTCACACTCCCAAAGAGTTTCTCCCAGTTAAAATGAACTCATGGCCTTTCAACTCCAGCTGATGCTTCAGCACATGAGATGTGGGGCAGGAAAACACCTCCTTCCCTCTGTCTGCAGGCGCTGGGATGGCAGAGGGTCAGACCTCCGGCTGCCCACGGTGATCTCTGAGGATCTCGTGCTCCTGAGACATCCTGAATGGAGCATTCTTCCTGGTTTTCCTTGGATCAGCACATTCCATCATTCTTATTTTCTGTGAGCACCACTTTGTCCTTTATCAATTTGATTTCGGTTGTAATCGAGGCCATTTTTATGGCCTCACAAGTTACTGGAAGTGAGAAAATCGTTATATTTAAAGCAGGATATGAACCATTTCTTTTATACCTTCAGGAATGTAACTTGATTTCCCATTAATAACATCTAGATTTAATGTCTTACTGGTAACTCTGCTTCAAAATAGGGAAGCTGAGTCACTCCAAAGTTGAATAGCTTGCCTGGATAAATTCACCAAATTAGATTCCCAGCCCAGATTCCAACCACTACGATGCCCTGTCCTCCAAATGTTTCTCCAGGAAAATTCTCTCACTGCTGTTGATTATTAAACTCTGCAGGTCATGCTACTCAAATGCCAATGGGGAACAAAAGAAGAAATTACAAGTTCTACAATGAACTTGACAAACTTCTCCATGGAATCTGTGTCTCCTGTCTGACCTTACCATCCCTGAACTTGAAGGACAGCAGGGTTTTGTAATTTGAAAAATAAATATTTATGCTTAAACATTAATCCTGAAAAACCATCCATCTTTTCTGTCCTTTTAGGAACTGGTTTCTTATCCTCCCTGAGGAACTGAGCAATAAATATCAATTGTACAATTCTAAGCAGTGAAAAGAAAAGGTTGGTTTGGTTTTAGCAGGAGACAGGAGCTACTACAAGAACAAATCATTAAGACAAATCAGTTGCTTATTCCATAGCTGTGGAATGAAAGGGATGCATCCTTTAGCAGATTCATTTGAACACTGAAAAGAGGGAAAATAAAAACCCACAGAGCCAAGGAGGTCTCAAATCTCAGTGACAGAAAAGGATTCCAGAGAGAGTAGGGAGAACCAATATCCCAATAAAGGGTGCCCAGCTCGCTTTTAAAATGCTAAAGGATAATGAATTGCAAATAGAGAAAGGAATTCCTGAAATCAAAGAGGTTTCTGCCTGTGTGTCTCCCCCCAGGAGCACAAGGCAGCATTCCCAAGGGCCAGGACACAACACTCGGTGTTGGGTCAGAGGTCAGCCCCAAGGAGGAGTGGGAATTTGCTCAGGGAATGGTGATGTCAGCCCCAAACACGAGATGGAAAGGATCCAGGAAACTTGTGAGCACTGCAGCCGCTCAGGAACAAACATTTATCCTGGGAATTAGCAAGGAGAACGGTGTGGAACGGGCAGGGAATGTCTGTGGAAAGGCAAAGCGAGGATGGGATAAGGAATTCAGGCTGGAAGCTGCCAGGAGCAGGTCCTGCCCTGCTCGTTCCTCCAGCTGTTCCACCCAGCCCAGAGCATTTGCATCCATCAGAAACCTGGATTTTGCATCCCCTTTGGAGGCTGCAAGCATCCACACTCCCTTAGCCAGTGGGTGAGATGCCTTGAGCACAGAGAACCCCTGCCTGGTGGGGAAACAACGACTTCAATCGAATTCCTGCTCCCTGGAATACAAAACTAACCTGGTTTTGAACCTGCCATGGTCTGATGCTCCCTTTGCACCAGTGCCAGGCTGGAAGAACCGGTTTTGGACGTCCACTAATTTCCACCTTCTGCTTTTGGAATTTTTTATGCCCACAAGAGCTGGGCTGAAGAGTCCTCCTGCGAGCAGGGAGCAGCTGAACCTCAGTTCAGGAAACCACAGCTCCAGTTTCCTTCACACAATAAAAATTCCAGCTCCCTCAGCCTCATTTCTCTCCTGTGCAATAACTTCACAGCTGCCTTAGCAATTGTTTTTTTTCTGGAATTTCTGCATCAACATCTATAAATCCCTTTTTTGCTTGAATTTGCTTGGACATTTATGAAATACTTCTTCCTTCCCTTCAGTTCAAAGTGAAAAATCTGGCTGAGAATTTTAGAACCTGCAAGCACTTGTCCATGGCTGGCCCAAGGTGCAGGAGCCATCCCAGGTGGTTTGGAGAGAATGAGCTGAAGTGAATTACAGAATCATGGAATCACAGAATCATGGAATCACAGGAAGGATTGGGTTGGAAGGGACCTTAAAGCTCATCCAGTTCCTTGGGCAGGGACAACTCCCACTATCCCAGGTTGCTCCTAGTCCTGTCCAGCCTGGCCTTGGACACTTCCAGGGATCCAGGAGCAGCCCCAGCTTCTCTGGGCACCCTGTGCCAGGGCCTCCCCACTTGCACAGCCAAGAATTTTCCCATAAGAAATGTCCTCCTATGCAATAGAATTCAGATGAAGAATGAGATTTGAGCCCTGATTTATGGAGCTGAAAAACAGAGCAGGAAGGATCCACACTGGTCTGGGGAGTCCAGAGCTGCTGCTGCTGCCACCACAGCCATAAAAGCTGGGAACTCACAGGATGCCACTGACTTTCCCTATAACATTCTCATCTGCTATTCCCTGCCAGTTACTTCCTCTTCCCTCTTCTTTATTCCATGCATTGCTCTTTGTTCTACTGCCAATTATTTCCATATTTTCCTTCTGTGGGTTTCTTCTCCAGCAGATACCTTGATGTCTGTGGAGCCACAAGGATTTGCTATCCCAGATGAACCTTTCAGATAATTCCCAGTTTCCAGTAGTGTTCTCCACTCCCAAACGCATTCTGTGTGCATCAGCTCTGGGAGATTATTCCTATTGATGTGGTGTTTGTATTCTCAGGTGCATGAGCACATCTATCCCAAATGAATCCTGGAGCCGTGTCCTGTTTACAGGAGCTGAGTGCAACCACGTTCCAGGACTGGAATGCAGGGATATACATAAGGAAGTGCTCTGTTTTTCAGGGATAATGAAGTTTTCTTCCTTAACCCTCAGAATTTGATGAGTCTATGTGGAAACACAAGGGTTTTTGTGTTAACAAAAACCATTTCTATATTTAAAAGACTGGCCTTCAATAGTGCATTATCTCCATTGCAACAATTTTCTAACCAGAAAACCTTTTTCTGAGTCATAATAAAACACATTTATGCAGCACTCGGAGAAAATTGGACCAAAATTCCCTGAACAATGAACACCAATCTTGAATTTAAGGAGGGAAGAGGACCTGGTAACAAGTTCCATCCTGCTCAAGAGGAAACTGAATATAAAACTCATGTCTTCGCAATTTCAGGGGAAGTGTTGCCCTTCTGCAGGGCTGAGAGCTTCACACTGTGCTGAGAATAAACTTGCAGACAGCAATGACAGCTGTGGGAAGGATGCCACGGAGGAAAATGTTCCAACCTTCCTCACAGCTGACAACAGGAGCAGTCACCCCCAGAGCATCGCCCTGCTCAGGTACGGGGCCGAGGAGCGGCGCCGCGGGCAAGGCTGGGGCTTGGCAAGCAAAACAAAGCCAAGGTTTCTAAAGAGAAGATGAAGGAAGGGTGCTTAAAAATCGGACTGAACTGATAAATTATCAAATTCTACATCGAGGTAATTTGTTGAATCTGTAGCAGGCTCGTATCTTACCAGGGAAAATGGGGAGGTTCAAAGTGATCTCTAGGAATTATGGAAAAAATCAAGAGGAGAGGAATAAATGCATTTCAGGCATCTCCTGTCACCATCATTGATAAAGAGCAAATATCTATACTGGGTCATGTCCATTGGAAATAAAAAAAAAATTAAAATTAGTATTTAGGATCCCTAATTGTTGGTGCCCCTTCCCTGGAAGTGTTCCAGGCCAGGCTGGATGGGGTTTGGAGCAGCCTGGTTTAGTGGAAGCTGTCCCTGCCCATGGGAAGGGGTGGAATGGGATGGGCTTTAAGCTTTAAGTTCCATCCTAAGCCATCCTGGCACTCTGTGATAAACTTTTTACTGATTTCCCTAAAATCATGTTAGAGATACTGCCCTGTGACAGCCCCTGGGATTCCTTCTCACCATCCAATCCAGAAATTGCTGGTTTTTAATAAGACCAGAGACAGAAAGGAAGAAACCCTAGTTTGGAAATCCTGGTTTGTGTATCATTATTAGGATAGAAGTGCTCAGAGTCTCAGCCAGGCACAGAAAACACCCCACAAGGTGTGGCAGGAAGCTGTGGCCTGGTGCAGGAGAAAGTTCCTTGTCCAAACCCGAGTCTTTGCAGATTCCCAGATAAAAGCACCGAAATCCAAGCCCCCATGCATGAGAACAGGAGTTCTCTATCGTGGGAAGCACAGACACGGCTTTTGGAGTGAAGCCACATGAGGAGAACCTTCCCCTCTCTCCTGGCTCTGGGATCTCCTGGACAGCTGCAAGAGTCCTGCAGGATCCCATCCTTCTCCACGGGAAGCAATCCAAGCAGAAAAGGAGCTGCTTTATCCCAGATCACTGCAGCCCCCTCTGCCTACACTGCCTCACCCAAGGGCAGAGCAGTGTTTGCACACAGAGCGAGGAATTCGTTCTCTCATCCTGGATCCAGCTCTGCAGCCCTTCTGGGCCTGGAGGCTGCTCCAGAGGCTCATTTAGGATCTGGGGATAAACATCCCAGGCTTTACTGAACCACACCAGTGCAGGTTTATGGTGCCCTGTGTGCCTTTGTTTTCTTTCCATGGGGTGATGTCAACTTCCCTGGCACTTTCCCTTCCAGTGCCTCCCCTCAGCTCCGGGCAGGAGCATGGTGGGTGAAGGAATGGCTGGAATGTGTTTGGTGGAGCAGAGTTTTCTGCTCTGCAATCACTTGCTGCTTCCTGGCAGACTGCAGGGAGGAAAAAAAACCCAAAACCCAGGCTTCCTTTAATATCCCCCATTCGAAATCTAGCTCAGGCTCCATTTTCTTGGGATAAAAGAATGTTTTCTTAATGGGAATTATGCAAATAAAAATACTCCTAATTCATTTTCCCCATTAATTTGCTCCTTTCTGTACTCGAGCATGTAGGTCTCCATATCTCCTCCATTATCTATTCCTGTGTGCCTGTTTTGCAGAACAAAGCCATGGAAATGGTGGAGCCAGTTCTCCAATCCCAGCGCTGTCACAGCCACATGAAGAGCCAGCAGAACGGGATTCACAAGGAATAACCTTGGGATGAGGGAGTTTCCCAGCTGTCACCGAGCCAGTGGAGCGGCTCTGCAAAGCTTCTAACCCAGAGCAAGAGGAGCTCAAAGATATTCCTGCTCTTTCCAGAGCCCTTCTGGCTTCCACAGCTCAGCATCCTCTGCCTCAACAAGATCCAAAATCCAATGGAATCATGGAATGATTTGGTGTGGAAGGGACCTTTAGAGGTCCAACTCAAATTTCCAGGCTGGAGGCATCTCTCCTCCTTCCTGGATAAGCAGAACAAACCCAGCCTGGGCTCTGCTGGTGCCTCCAAAACACTCACAAAAAATCTGAATATTTCAAAGTTGGGATTGCTGTTCTTCAAAAGGAAGGAGCATATTTTTTAGGGTAAAAAAGCGTTCAGTTCTGCTACAATTAATACAATATATTACAATATAATTTTTCTTTGTGGTGGCAGTTAAATCTTTGTGTCTGATACCATCCAAGAGCAGCTGCCCTCAGCTGTTTAACTTTAAACCCCAATTTCTCATTGCAAGCTTTCCAGTTGCTCCATATCCAGCATTTTCCTCCCTTAGCTGACATCTGAAATTCGTCCCTGGTTTACAAGGCTCCAGTAGGCATTTTTAGATGTATTCCTTAAATGTCATTTACAGAGGTTACTGCCTTGGAATATCTAAAAGCAACTGCAGCTGTATCTCCCTAAAAAAAGAAAACGAGTTCCATTTATATTGTATTCACGACACCAGAACCAAAAGCATCCATGGATTCCAAATTATTGAAGGATGTGCCTATTTTTGCTCCCACTATAATTGTGAGGAAAATAATCACCACCCCCCCAAAAAAAAGAAAAAAAAAAGTAGTGACATAGTTCATAACAAGCAGTGGGGTTTTAAACCCCCATCCTGTTTCTTTTTGATATTTCAGCAGCATTTTTCAAAACATAAAGATATTGGAGAATCATGGAATGGTTGAGGTTGGAAAAGACCTCCAAGATCATCCAGTCCAAGCTGTGCCTGATCCCCACCTTGTCCCCAGCCCAGAGCACTGAGTGCCACATCCAGACCTTCCTTGGACACCTCCAGGGATCCCTCACAGAGTTTTTACATGAGCCTTTGCCTTTATGAATTTGGATTATTTTGTAAAATTAATCTCAAAGATGAAACTCCAATTTAAATCTTAACTTGTTGGGCACTCAGTTTCCCTCTAATTCAAGGTAAAGACAAAATAATTCTAATTCCATTGTTGGCATTTATATCAACATTTATCTCTTCCATCCTTGATGTAACCTCATCTATCTCAAACCAAGTTGGTCCAAAATATAGGAGTCTTCTATTTTTTCTACATTCCACAATGATCTGTGGCGATTTTGCTGTTTGGATTCTAAGGCTGACTTCAGCAATATTTAGTCTGTTTTATTCATTTTTGCCATGATTATATTTCAAAAAAAAAGACCATTTATAGACAAAAAGTCAATTTTTCCCAAGATCACGTGTGAGTTCCACACCTGAGGATTTTTCTCATGCCAGTGTATGTCCAGTCAAGTGCTGAAATATAATTTTAAATCCAGTACCGTACCCAGCTCCCATGGTGGTAACAACCACAGTGATTGGCCCAGGAAAGCAGGAAAAATGGGAAATTTCCTGACTGAAAATGGGGGAAAGCTCCTGGGAGAGGAGTGGAGCAAAAGCGTTCCCAGTGAGTCACCAAGGCTCTGGAAGCACCCAGCAAAGGTACACAGAGACACAGAGAAAAGGAATGGGAATATTAAAGCTTTGCTGGGATGAGGGAGAGGATTCCAGGATGTTTGGGATGGTCCTAAGAGCAGAACCTGGCCTTGACACGGGATGTGGCTTTGGGATGTCTGGTGGATATTCCTGTTACACATCCTGGAGGAAATCTGTGGGATGCACTGACCTCCTCGTTAATGCTGAATGAATACGCGCTAATTGGAGCTAATTGGGAGATGAGGCAGGAGGTAAAGGCTGATCTCACTGAGAATTTTATTGCAGATGGGGATGGGAAGTAAGGAAAGGAGTGGAGGAACAGGAGAATTAGGGATGAACAAAGTACCTAACATTGCACCTACAACAGACAGGAGGTCCTGGCATCTCCTCAGCATCAGGATTGGGGGACAATCCAAGCTGGGAGGAGAATTCCAGTCCAACCTTCCTCTCCAAAATCCAGCCCAACTTCCTCAGAGTTAAAACCAGTCAGGCCCTGACAACCTCCAAAGCACCACACAACATTTCTGAGCAACTCTTCCCCAGCTTGGCTGTCTAATGAGGCAAAAGGATATTTTTAAATGCCCATGACACCATTAGCCAAGTTTAGCTTGGCTTTGGGTAAATAAACAGAGCAAGCAAATCATTTGCTGTTCAAATGAGTTAATAGACAGATCCCCGAATGCACGGGAACACCACCTACGGATCCATACAACATATGGAACTTGTTGGGAGAGGAGATGCATCTCCATCCTCCACAACAACAGTCAATAACAGCTATAAATACTCCCGGGCTTGTCACATATTTGGGTTTTGCTTTTTGTCATTCGGAAGGTGGGAGAGCCTAAACAAGTGTGGCTGCACCGGGGAAGTCGCTGCTCGCGGAACGTGCCGGGATTTCGAGGCGCAATTATGCAGATTTGTTCACACAGCCCCACACCCCCGAGCCTGCACAGATTTCTGACTGCTGCCCGCGACCCCAGCTTGGATAATCTTTATTTTAGTGCTGCAAACCAGACTGGGAGGCTTTTTCTTGCTGACTGTGCTGAAAATCCAGGTCTGGGCTGCTCACAAGCCCCGTTTAATTACCGTTAAGTGCCCCCAATTTCAGTAGAGACAACAACAGACAAACTCCGTTCTCTGTGAGAAGCAGAAGACACAAATTTCTTCACTGAACATTGAAATAGTGGAATAATGATGGCAATAAACTGTCAGGAACTACAAGCCAGATAAATAGAGAGGCTTTTATTTTCCTCTTGCAGCTCCAGCTCCCCTCCTAAGCAGGTGGCAGCTCCTACTCACAGCTCCTTGCACACATGAGCAGCTACTCAAAGGTTCAGCTCCCCATGGAATTCTCTTTACTCTGGCCTTTAATGTCCTTTTTGTACCTGCACTCACCCCCACTGCACACTTCACAGCCTTATCCCTTCGTTTTATATTCATATTTCAATATATTTTCTCCCACAGTTCTGCAGAGCAGGCCCCACGCTCTGTTGATTAGAAGATTGGTTTATTTGTTTTTGCTACAAATAACGAGAAAAAAGGGGAAAATCAGGTAGATTTGGTGGGAATGTTTTTGGCAATGCTCCTGCAGTGACCACATTCCACAACACACAGCTCTTACACCAACCTAGCCCGAAAGTCCTACAGGGTATTTTCCTCCATAAATCCAATTAGTATTAATTGGAGCCACATCCACGTTTTGAAAGAGAAACTCACGCCAAGAAGTGACTTATCAGAGTGGGATTAGTTACCTATATCAACTATCAAAATGTGATAAACACCAGGCACAATTCCATGCTGAGATTATTCCCTGCTCAATTCCCTGTGCTCCAGGATGAGAGCCATCAGAAGTTGCTCTTGCCCTTGAAATGATCTCTTTATAGAAAAACTTTCTTCAGTCATCATCAGATTTTCTTGTCATTTCTCTAATCAGCACATGCTGCTGGAAAACTAATTTGGGGGAAAATACATATATATATCCACAGACATTAAAATCCACCTGCTGACTATATATAGATATACTTAACATTTCAAAGTAAATGATACAGCCACACAGAAGAATCTCTTCATGGCTTTCAGACCCTTTTTGCTAATAAATCACTAATTCCAAAACTTTATTCATGAAAAACAGAAGGGGAGAGAAAATGAGTCTGGTTTATTTTAGGAAATGGAAAGAGAAGGATGTAACAATGGCTCTGGGATGTCTCTCTCTCTCTTTCCAGAAGGATTTATTTCAGGATTTGTTGGAAAACATACCAGTACAGCTTGAAACTGGGCCTTGTGGCACTGTCTGGTGTGAACTAATATTAATTTGGGATTTTTTTAACTTGATCATTGCTAGAAAAGTAATCATAGGGCAGGTAAAGCAGCCATCCAAAACACCAGCTGCTTATTTTTAAACACTGAGAGGACAAAACAATGTGAAAAAAAAAAATTAAAGTTCCTACATTGATATCCCTTCTTAAAAATGAGATTCAGAAATTAGTCCAGAGATTTTAAGTGAAGTTAAAATTGAAAGAAAGTAACAGAAACTGGGAGTGGGACATAAGATC
Source organism: Cyanistes caeruleus (assembly GCF_971803275.1). Classification (NCBI taxonomy): domain Eukaryota; kingdom Metazoa; phylum Chordata; class Aves; order Passeriformes; family Paridae; genus Cyanistes; species Cyanistes caeruleus. The sequence continues at coordinate 39,152,725 of NC_141707.1, forward strand.
AGTGATTTTATTTTATACGTATATATATATAAAAGATATGATAAAGATGGAGAACAGAATTTTTTTCATAAACTATAAAACAAAAACAGAAAATCTGGGAAAAAAACCTGCAATCATCAATTCCAACTACAACCTATTGATGGGAAATTCCTGAGCAGCAGAAAGCTAAAGATGGCAAATACTGATCTTTAAGGAATTGCTTGCACAACCTTCACAGAGAAAACCCAAAAAAGGCCCCAAATGTGAGTGCTAAGTGCAGAGTCACCCTGAGATTGTCAGGGGCTGCAATAAATAGATTTTTACACCTGTTTTGAACCCCACATCCAAAAGTTCTGTGACAATAATGAAACCCTGTAAAATTGCCCTTCCTTCCAACAAACAAAAGAGAGACAAAGAGTTCTGGGAAGGAGCATTACAGCATTTTTATTTCTCATGAGAAAGAGGAAAACTGACTCCAAAGTCATTTTAACTGAATTTTTCAAGGCACAGGACTCTTCCCAAAACTTTTTGTGTCCAGGCAGAATCAGTAATTCCTCCTAGCAAAGAATTTCTCAGCCAGAAATCCTTTCTCAAAAAATGCTTAAGGGGGTAGGAACAGACATTTATTTTTTAAACTAAAACACGTTCCTAAACACAGGGAGTGTTTCAGATCCAGATTTTACAGCACAGTTAAACTAAAAATTCTGGAAGTTTATAATGGAAATGCTGACAGACCCTAAAATACAGCGACACCAGTGTGTGTCACTATAATAAAGTGGCATTTAGGACTTTTTTTTGCTAGACTTTGATTCCTGCAAAGGTCACATTTGAATAAAACTAGCAGTAAACCTCATTAAAAGTATCAGCTCTGCCAGAAAGGCCCCTTTTTATTATTTTATTTTTTTCAACCAAAATTGCATAGTTTTAAAGAACAAATTATTGTTTTTTCTCCATTTTTTTTCTCCTGCATCGCTCTGGAAGGAGATCCAGAAAGGCCAGAGGAGGGTGTAGGATTTCCCTAGAGTGGAATTCCCAGAGGATGGAGCATGGGGGTGAGACACAGAGCCAGGCAAACCCTCTTGGCTCTGTCCCAAGCCTCTTTTCTCCCTGATTATATCCCCATGGGGTGCTTAGGGAGCTTAAACACTACATGGGATTTTCCAGCAAAAGAGTGCCAGAGGTCCCACAACCAAAATTCACCATCAAGCTTTGCACTAAAAGAAAGCAGATTTCAGGTCACACCTCCCTCTCTTTGCTTTGCTGCCTTTCCACCAGAATCTGCTCATTTACCATGGAAAAGTTGTTAAGAGTTTGTTTTAACCATTGGAAGGATGGGAAGTTCTGCCTAAAATTCAGTTTGATGAGCACTCTCAGCTGGAAAATTCAGCAGAATTTAGAATTGAAAAATTTAGAATTATAATTTTAAATTCAGAATTTAGGATATAAAATTTAGAATTGAGAATTCCAAATCCAGGCATTAGGACAGCAGCAGCATTCCTTTTCCCAATGGGCTTTCAACACTTTGAGATTTAACAGAGAGAGGTTTGAACATGGTGATGTGGAGCTGTTGAAATGAATTTGAGGATGCCTCATTCCAGGGATAAATCCACAGTCCTCAGTTCCTTCACCATCTAAGGAAGGAGGCAAAAATCAGGAGCTGGTGGGCTGGATGGAATATCCCAGAGCTTCAGAGGAGTTAAAAACCAAACCAAACCAAAAGAAAAATCCCACATGTAAAACTACTACACAAATTCTGGTGACTGCTTGGCTTCTTCTTCTCCTCCTCCTCCTTCTTCATCTTCTTCTTCTTCTTCTTCTTCTTCTTCTTCTTCTTCTTCTTCTTCTTCTTCTTCTTCTTCTTCTTCTTCTTCTTCTTCTCCTTCTTCTTCTTCTCCTCCTCCTTCTTCATCTTCTTCTTCTTCTTCTCCTTCTCCTTCTTCTTCTCCTTCTTCTTCTCCTTCTTCTCCTTCTCCTTCTCCTTCTCCTTCTCCTTCTCCTTCTCCTTCTCCTTCTCCTTCTCCTTCTCCTTCTCCTTCTCCTTCTCCTTCTCCTTCTCCTTCTCCTTCTCCTTCTCCTTCTCCTTCTCCTCCTTCGGATTTAATATCTATAACAGATTCAAATATCCTCTTTTCATACTGGAAATAAAGGAAATGCAGTGAGGAAAGGCACAAAATGCACCTCCTCTTATGCTCCACGTGCCACTTCCACAGCGCCTTCTCCCAAGTGGGAATGCTGCAGCTGGAAAAGAAAGGATTCACAGGTGCAAAAGCAGAATATTTATGGGTCAGGAGTGGGAAAAACCCTACCTATGTGTGTTCAACTCAAATTTGCTGTCTACCACATTCTTAGAGAGTGGAGTAATTTTTAATTTTGTATAAATTACCAGAATCTCAAAGCAAGTGTCTGTCTTTATTGGCTTATCCCATTGAGGAGTTATTTGTAATCCCCATCTCTGGAAGTGTCCAAGGCCAGGCTGGACGGGGTTTGGAGCACCCTGGGATAGGGAAAGGTGTCCCTGCCTGTGGCAGGAGGTGGAGCTGGGTGATCTTTAAGGTCCCTTCCAACCCAAACCATCCCAGGATTCTGGGATTCCATTTTTCCATGATTCTATCCCTCCCAGAAGTGTCACAAAACATCATTTTTAGACTTTGCAGATGGAAGCTCAGGCTGAGCAGCACTCACTGTGAAAGTCCTTGGCTGTGTGAGGTGTGATGGGTTCAGAAAAGCCTCCCAAGGAGACACAGAACCTTTGGATGTGGGGTTCAAAACAGGTGTGAAAATCTATTTATTGCAGCCCCTGACAATCTCAGGGTGACTCTGCATTTAGCACTCACATTTGGGGCCTTTTTGGGTTTTCTCTGTGAAGGTTGTGCAAGCAATTCCTTAAAGATCAGTATTTGCCATCTTTAGCTTTCTGCTGCTCAGGAATTTCCCATCAATAGGTTGTAGTTGGAATTGATGATTGCAGGTTTTTTTCCCAGATTTTCTGTTCTTGTTTTCTGGTTTATGAGAAATTTTTTGTTCTCCATCCTTATCATATCTTTTTTTAAGGAGAGAAATAAGAAATCACAAGTCTCCAAGACAAGCCCAAAGTCATGGGACGATCCATTTGATTAATTAAGGAACACATGGAAGCTCTGCCTCCCACATTAGTGGCTGCTGCTGGTTTTGCAGATTTTGCATGGTGCCTTTGTCCTTTCCTGCTGTCCCCAGGCAGGGATTGCTCCATGCTGTGGAGCTCTCACCCACTTCCTCTGCCACAGGGAGCTGCATTTTCCACGCTCCCCAGTGGAATCCTGCTGACCAAATCAAAGGGAAAACTTCCTCCTCCTGCCTCTGTCCCAGCCCTCTGCCATCAGCCACACAGAGGTGAGAGGCGCTGCAAGATAAGGACCTGTGGTTCTGGATGGTACCAGAACAGCCCCAGACAGCTCCGTGGTCACAGACAGGAGACTCCAGTGGTAACTGGGAAATCAAGAGGAGACTCCAGTGGTAACTGGGAAATCAAGAGGAGACTCCAGTGGTAACTGGGAAATCAAGAGGAGACTCCAGTGGTAGCTGGGAAATCAGGATCTCACTGGGTGATACTCAGACCCTTCTAAAATGAGGGTCAGAAATCACCAACTGTCCACAACCCTCGTATGGAAAATTCTCCTCCACTGTGGATACAGCTGTGAAAAGAGGTGGATGCATCCCTGGAAGTGGCCAAGGCTGGGTTGGGCAGGGCTTGGAGCAGCCTGGGATAGTGGGAGGTGGCCCTGCCCTGGGACAGGGGTGGAATGGGGTGGGCTTTAAGGTCCCTTCCAACCCAAACCAGTCTGGGATTTTGGGATTTTATCTCATTCCCTTCAGTAGCTACAGTCAGCTTAGTATTGGTGGGGCTTTTTAAGCCCCCAGATTTATGTTTAAGTCCAGCACTATTTCTAAATTTCATCTGCAGGATCTCTAAGTCATTTCAAAATAAAGATAATTTACAATGCTCCCAGAACATGTATCCTTTGCTTCACATAAACCTTCTGCACATATTTTTTCCCCTAATATCTCTCTTAAAGGTTCTTTTTCACAGGTAGATTCCATCTGCATTGGGCTATTTTGTCTTTAATATTTTTAATTAATAAACACTTGTCCACAAGCTGAGTGTCCTCATTATGCTATTGCTTGATTTTCTTTTAATCTGTACAATTTCCTGCTTACTTTTTGCCTCTCCTGTGCTAATTACTGAGCTGGTAATCAACTTTGGGATTGGTTCTGGTCAAGACAGAGGAAGCAGAGTCAGCATTCCAGACCTGGAGCCATCGATAAATCTGGGAGAGGAGGCAGCTGACACCAGCTCAGGGCTTTCAGATAAGATGTCCCACCTTGCCCTGGGATGTGGGGAGGTGGAGAAATCCCACAGTGACACATCCCAGAAGCAATCAGCAGGATAGTGCTCCATGGAGTTACACACGTGCCACACCAGGAGAGAGTGCTCGTCACAGGGACACACTCAGAGAAACAGGGAATTGTGGAATGGTTTGGGTTGGAAAGTGTCTTGAAGAATTTATTGTCCCTCTGCCACGGGCAGGGACACCTTCCACCATCCCTGGCTGCTCCAAGCCCCATCCAACCTGACCTTGGACACTTCCAGGGATCCAGGGGCAGCCACAGCTGCTCTGGGAATTCCATTCCAGGGTCTCTCCACCCTCCCAGCCAGGAATTCCTTCCCAATATCCCATCTAAACCTCCTGTCTTTCCATTTGCCTTCCCCATGTCCTGTCACTCCGTGTCACACATGTACAGCACATATGCTCTGGATTTCCCTGGTTTTCCAACTGCAGATAATCACTGACATTCCATAATCCCTCCCACTCGCCCGGAGTGAAACTCAGCTATTCCATTAAAAGTGCACATCCTTGTAAATGTTTCCGGATTGCTGCTGCAAGGGAGCTTTTAATAAATCCACTCCCAATAGCTGTGAATGCTAATAGAAATAATCAATTCAGCACTTAACACTTCAATCACAAGATATATTTTTAGCCTATTACTGATAGCCATGTTATAAAAACAGAAGTCTGTTCTGTTCCGTGATTTTCTGGTGGAAACAGCGCCAGAAACAAGCAAAGAATTCAAGATTTTTCCTCTTATTTATTTGCTATATCTCAGACTAAAATAATAACACAGAAGCTCCACTTTGGCTCCACTGTTGTCTGGGTGAGTGTTTAGAATGTCAGGCTGGCAACAAGGTAAATATTTAGTGATTACTTGCATTCTCTTCAGCAGTGATATCCTCTGAATTTAATTTTTGGGGCGATATTTGAAACCATTTCAAATCCAGATTGAAGTTTTATTCCATCATCTCTCACTATTATTTTTTTGTTTGTTTTCTTTCTTGGAAACTGACACGGAAAAGCCACAAGCTTTTGTTTTCTGGAGGTTTCTTAACTTACTTTTTCCACGCATAAATACACATGTGAATATGTCGTTTAAATTAGGAATGCTTAATATTCAGGGCAGCTCAACTGCCTTGCACAAGGAAATGACTCTGGCAGCAATCATTGATTCTCTCTGCAGCCCCATCTACATCTTGATTCCAACCACGAATTAATTACAAACATGTGACTTGTTGCACTGGAGTCAGCGAGATCTGGACAATCCACAGTTTGTCCGAGCAGAGCTCGAGGCAATGAGAGGTGTTCAAGTTTCATGTAAGGATTTCAAATATATTTGGCAGTTCTGGCAGTGCCTGGAATGAATTCCCACTGATTTGAGATGTCTTTATGCCAAAATTGTGGTCCATGCACAGGTTCAGCAGTTGAAGGAGGAAAACTTCCTCAGAAGAAGTAAATTCTACAGTCAGAACCTCAATTCCAATGAAGGCCAGTTGTCCAAGCAAGAAGCCTTTGGATGAAAGGCAATTCACACTTTTGGTTTGAAATTTGTCATGAGAAAAATGCAAACGATCACATTCATTTAAATTTGGCTTTTCAGTACTTGAAGGGGACTTAAAAAGAGATGGAGAAGGACTTTTTACATGGGCAGAGAGTGACAGGACAAGGGGCAATGGATTCAAGCTGAGAGGAAGTTTAGCTTGGATATTGGGAAGGAATTTCTGGCTGTGAGGCTGGTGAGGGGCTGGGATGGAATTCCCAGAGCAGCTGTGGCTGCCCCTGGATCCCTGGCAGTGCCCAAGGCCAGGCTGGAGCAGCCTGGGACAGTGGAAGGTGTCCCTGCCATGGCAGGAGTGGAATGGGGTGAGCTTTAAGGTCCCTGCAAACCCAAACTTGTGTGTGGCTGCAGGAATGGATCAGAAGTTTTGTGGCATTACTTTCATCATGTTCCCTTTGCACAACGAACCCAGCCCCTTCTAAAGCAGGGACACTCTTCATGTGCACAGGGATCGAGGCCAAAATCCAGAGCCTTTGTAGAAAGAAACAAGATTAATTATTCCAGGGATGCTGCCTTCCTCATCTCTGATCCATTTTTATTGATTACTGTAAGTGAACAGCTACAAACAATTGATACGGAGATTTTAACCACCAATAAATAAAACTGCAGGGGGAAATAAATTTAAACAACCTCCAACCAGAAAAGCCCTTTTATTTATTTATTTTTTTTTTTCCCTCTTATATCCCTGCTGAAGCAATGCCTGAAATAACTCTGGGTGCACCAGAAGGCTCAGAGCTTGTGAGGCTGAATTACACCCAAGGAATAAATGCATTCCCACTCTCCCTGTGCCTCGTGGCGTCAGGAGTCTGACTCAGAGCCCTTAAGTGCAGCGAGGTCAATGCCAGCGCTCACCAGAACGTTCAGCCACTCTCCCAGACATTTTAATGTATCTATTAAATTTCTGCTTTATTAACCTTAGCTAAAAACCTACAGTAATAACCCCACATCAATTAAAGCGGTTCCACAATTCCTAGACAAAGTTAAGAAGGAGGAAAGAAGGGGGGTGAAAAAAGAAAAAGGGGAATGCATTTGGTTATTTTCCAATCTGAGCAAGGAATGATTCTGGCTGAGGATAGACTGGGATTGACATTTCCTCCATGGGATTTCCCAGCTTTAGGAGTGCAGGGATTCAGGCTGCAGGGTGATATTTGTCCTGTCCCACACCCAGCAAACATCACAGGCTCTCAGATAATATCCACAGTTATTGTCACAGCCAGCAATAAACCCCCGTGGCCCACACGGAAATATTCCTGAATAAATCCTGGAGTCAGGGACATTTCCTGTAGGATAAACCCTGGAAAACTCCGTGCTTTGTGCCATCCTGGCTCCTTTGGGCTCGCAGGAGGGGTTGCACTCTTCCTCCTTCCCAAGCTGGAAATGAAACTGGAGATCATTTTAGTGAGGAGACAATAAATGGAAAAGGGGATCTTTGTCTGAAGGCCCCAGGTGCAGTTATGGAAAGATGTCCACAAAAACCTCTGAAGGCTTCAAATAAAGATCCCCTTTCCTATGGCCTCCTCACTAAAACCATCTCCAGTTTCATTTCCAGCTTGGGAAAAAGGCAACAGTGCAAGCCAGGTATTGATCAGCAGCACTGATCAAAAATCACTGGGCCCTGGATCTGTATTGATCAGTTCTGCTGATCTGGACCCTGATCTGTATTGATCAGATCTGCTGATCTGGGCCCTGGATCTGTATTGATCAGATCTGCTGATCTGGGCCCTGGATCTGTATTGATCAGTTCTGCTGATCTGGGCCCTGGATCTGTATTGATCAGTTCTGCTGATCTGGGCCCTGTGTCTGTATTGATCAGATCTGCTGATCTGGGCCCTGGGTCTGTATTGATCAGTTCTGCTGATCTGGGCCCTGGATCTGTATTGATCAGATCTGCTGATCTGGGCCCTGGATCTGTACTGATCAGTTCTGCTGATCTGGGCCCTGGGTCTGTATTGATCAGTTCTGCTGATCTGGGCCCTGGATCTGTATTGATCAGTTCTGCTGATCTGGGCCCTGGATCTGTATTGATCAGTTCTGCTGATCTGGATCTCTGCTCATTGGGATTTTCCCCTTCCCTGTCCCCACATGAGGAGCTCCAGCCTAACTCTGGTAGATTTTTATCCACTGAAGTCATTCCCATGTCCTAATTCCAGGCTTTTGCTGCTGGTTGGAGTTGAAGGCCCAGTCCCATGGCTGAAGGGCTGAGCAGGGCACAGACACATTCCCAGCTTTTCCCAGAAAAACAGACCTGCTTAAACCCTGCACTAAGGAAATCCTTTCACAGAGGGCAAAAAGTCAGGAAAATGAACATTTTCTTCTTCTCTGGGGCTGACCAAAATACCTTCCCAAATTAAAAAATACCAGGAATGGGGAATTGAGGAGGATCAAACTCCCATTTGACAAAAAAGTCTCGGGATGTTTCTTTTCCTCTTCACCTTTTTCCATGGAAATATCACTTCTTGCAATTCTAGCTAAAATAGAATTTGGACCTGAAAACTGTTTATCAAAGGATTATTAAGAATTTATCCTATCAAATTATTATACTTACCCTTTGAGCGTGAGATTTACTCCACAGAACATTGAAAAAGTCACTCTGCTCCTGAATATTTTCTTCCCAAAATCACAGAACCAGAGAATTCTTTTGAGTTAGAAGGAACCTTAAAGCTCAGCTCATTCCAACCCTTGCCATGGAGCATATGAAGGGAAAAAGAGATTAAAGGATAGAGTTTGATATGGACAATATTCTATCCATAAACTTGCAGAGAGGCCCTGAGATGTTGAAATGTTGCCCTTTCCAATATAATAGCAATTTAATATCTGGAGCATCTGGAATTATTTATTTAAGCATCGTATTTGTTGCTGTTGCTATTTAAAGAACCTCTCTGTAAATTCAGGAAATGCTGTACATATGCAAAAGTCCCCTGAAAATACAAGGAAATTGCTTTCCAAGTTCCTGGGAAGCTTTCCTGCTGATTTTCCAGTCCCAGAGGAATGCTGGATTTCTGTTTCACCCAATTCCTTTGCCAACAGTCAATATTCCATTCTCTGAAACTTGTCCAATAATTCCAGTGTGGTTTCATAAGTGATTTCCAAACTGCAAAAGCAGTGCAAGGAAAATTTGGGTTTACTCAGAATTATTGCATAACCAAGTCTGAAAAATCGAGAGCTTTTCATTAATTCCATGTAAAGGAGCTACTTCCAAGAATAAGCATGAAAAATCAGAAATGTGGTAGGTGATGGTAACTCTGGGGACCTCTTTCAGCTCTGAAAGGACTTTATGGATCATTTAAATGCATCTGTTTGCTGGGCAAGTACTCAAAGAAAGAATAAAAAGACTAAAATTCCTGAAGTAAATGCAAAAATAAATTATGCCTTGTATGAAACAAAAGCTTGGCTACATTTCTTAGTACTCCTATGGTCAAACTACTTCTCCCTCTGACACACTGAATTTAATCATGAGTTAAAAATAAGATATGGAGATTTTTAAGCTACAATTTTAATTTTTTCTTAAAATCACTGGGACAAACAATTCTGACTTAAGCAGTAACAGAGTTGTTTCGTTCCACTTCATGGTCAGCAGGAGCTCGGGCTCTGTGCAATAGAAAACAATTCCTGACCTTAGAGAGATGCATTAAAACCACAATCTCCTCCAGATAATGCTCAGACAAAGACCAAACCCTAATTTGAGGAGCTATTAACAATTAAATCAAATTTAAAAAATCCTGGTTCTATCACTACATACCTGAGCCAAAAGTACAGATGACAAAAAAACCCCACCGCTCTTTTTTTTTTTTAAAATTTAACAAGTGAATCAGAAACAGTCAGACTCAGCACTCTAATTTCCTCATTTCCTATAATTAACTGAGCTTTCAACACCTCTTCTAATTTACTGATGATTATCTTTTTATTCACCAATCTAGATTAGAACATAACTGACATTCTTTGCTACCCACTGGTTCAGATGTTCTCATCTTTCTGCCTGGAAAGATAACAAGGAGTTGTTCCTTGGTGGATTTATTTTCCTCCTCTTCTCCCATTCCAGATGTCCACACATGTCCTGGAAACCAGAAATCCTTCAAAACCCCCAAAGTTGCTTTTCTCTGATCACTACACATCAATTTTTCTGAGAATCAGCTCTTTCCATCATCTTCATCTAGATCAGATTGAATTTTGCAGAGGGGTTTGATCAACCTGTTGCTCCCCTCTCCTGCAAATTTCTCGTGCTTTGACACAGCAATTTATTATCTACTAAAAAAATGAATCCTGGCACCAGGACTGGAGTTATCCAGGTAATTCCCACACCTCTGTTTGATAAGAAGAATGGGAAAAAGAATAACAACATAAGAAATTCATATTCAGGATAGAAAACAAAACATTTCTTAGAATTAGTCAGATGTTTTGCTTTATTTTTCAAGCATTAACAGACATTATCTGATTTATTTTTTTCCTCTGAAAAGCCCCACAGGACTTTCTTTATCCCCATTTTTTTCCAGTGGCAGTATCCAGGTGCCTGTTCCCAGAACCCCCCAGACTGGGAATGTTTTCCCTGCCTGCCCAGGCAGCATTTCTGCAGTCAGGAGCTGGCGTGCAGCATCAGCTCCTTCAGTTGCTGGTAATCTCCCGGGATAATCAATTACAAACCAAGAAAATCTCGTCTCACAAGATCCTGGCCCAGCCCACTCCAAAATGAGCATTCCCACCTCTGCTTTTCCAGCTCCCCTCTGCTATTTTTACACTGCTGCTCCTTCAGGATGGCTTGCGAGCATTGTTCCCCCAAATAATTTTTGAGCAGCAGAAACCACCCCAGAGCACTGGATGAGACCCCCAGTTTTGTGTCATACAGGATACAATTCTGAGGAGTTACAAGCAGCTTTAATCAGGAATTCCTGAGAGTAAAAGCAGGTAATTTTCCAAGTTTTAGGAACAATCTTCCAAGCAACCATCAAGCACTGTGTCAGAGCTGAAGGGTGGATAGATGAGCACGTGTGGCATTCCCAGAGAACAGATATGCAGTGCTTTTGTCAAGGATCAGGTTTCTCCTGTCCATCCCCACAGCAGGGACCAGATGGACTCTGCAGTGGGAGCCTCCCCAGCTCCTTCTTTCACCCAGGGAATATCTGAATGTGATCTCAGCCCTATCTCCACCCCCATCTCAGGCACTCACCTGACTCCTTATGAATCAGATCATTTACTGGGGTTTCTCACCTGGTTTAACCTACTCTGTTCTCCAGGCTGTAATTACTGCATCGTTACCACACACATTCCCCGAACAATTCCTGTGCTTTGTAGGAATTCCTGACAATCAGGGGAAGTGCTCTGTGGACCCCTCTGTCCCCTCCCCACTGGTCTGGCTGATGTGTCCACATACAGAAGTTGGTGTATTAATGACTCACAGATTGATTTCTTTCCCAGCTCACCAATCCCAGAATTCAGCCTCTCTCCCCCAGATCTCCTTGGGAACAGAGAGGAACAAACTTCAGGTGCTTTATGTGAGGGAAGAACACTCCACGGGCTCTGCACTCTCTGCCACAGCCAATATCAACATTTTTAATGGATGCCATCATTAATATTAATCACCTTTAAAGCCTTCACACCCAGACTGTGCCTATGTTGAGAAGCTCTTTCTGCATAAAATCCCTGCAGTTGTGTTTTCCTGGGGCTTTGCTCACCTCCTTCCCCATGACCACCCTCACCCTTCACCTCCCCTGCCAGCTCCTGGCCACACATTCCTCCTAAATGGAACTAAAATTTTTCTGAGTAACTCAGCATCTCCCTCTGTTCCCAAATCTCCCTCTTGCTGTCTCCAAGACTGATTTCCACCTCAGCACAGCCCATAAACCACACTCTGTCTTTCCCATTGTTCAAATATATATTTTATATTTCCTCTGCTTCTGTTCCTCACATGTGGAAATTATTTCCTGCACCAAGCACCCAGTTGCCCTCTTTCAAATTCTACTTGGAGATTTTCCTTTGGGTGTTACCCGTTTCAAAAATGATGTTTTGCTTAGCCCCTGCTTGCTGAGTGGATCCATTTCATCCCAGTGCTGCCAGGGGCTTCCCCTTCTTAGTAGCTTTGTACTTAAGTCATCTCTTAAAACTGAATTGCCATATCTAGGGGACACTTTTAATTCCAAATCTGAACAAAACATTGCAGAGCAGCCCATGTTCTCTAACTTCACTCCCTAGGCACTGAAGTTTACAGAAACAGTAAGAGTGAACAATAAAAAAGTGTTTGAGGGGAGGTTTCTTGGCAGTTTTCTAAGCAGAAATACAAATTTAACAAGAAGTTAAAATGATTTTCAGTACCAGAAACAGATTAAAACTAAAGCCATGCAATGTGCCAGAGAATTCAATTTATACTTTCTGATATTCATGGAATCACAGAATGGTTTGGGTTGGAAGGGACATTAAAGCTCATCCACCACTGCCACCCCTGCCATGGCAGGGACACCTCCCACTGTCCCAGGGTGCTCCAGCCTGGTCTGGGCACTCCCAGGGATCCAGGGGCAGCCACAGCTGCTCTGGGCACCCTCTGCCAGCCCCTCCCCACCCTCCCAGCCAGGAATTCCCAATTCCCAATATCCCATCCATCCCTGCCCTCTGGCACTGGGAGCCATTCCCTGGCTCCTGTCCCTCCATCCCTTGTCCCCAGTCCCTCTCCAGCTCTCCTGGAGCCCCTCAGGCCCTGCAAGGGGCTCGGAGCTCTCCCTGGATCCTTCCCTTCTCCAGGGGAACATTCCCAGCTCTCCCTGCATCCTTCCCTTCTCCAGGGGAACATTCCCAGCTCTCCCTGGATCCTTCCCTTCTCCAGGAGAACATTCCCAGCTCTCCCTGGATCCTTCCCTTCTCCAGGGGAACATTCCCAGCTCTCCCTGGATCCTTCCCTTCTCCAGAGGAACATTCCCAGCTCTCCCTGCATCCTTCCCTTCTCCAGGGGAACATTCCCTGCTCTCCCTGGATCCTTCCCTTCTCCAGGGGAACATTCCCAGCTCTCCCTGCATCCTTCCCTTCTCCAGGGGAACATTCCCAGCTCTCCCAGCCTGGCTCCAGAGGGGCTCCAGCCTCAGAGCATCCCCCTGACTTCCTCTGGATTCTCTCCAGCAGCTCCAGGTCCTCCCTACATTGATGCGTTTGTGTTTCTCCAGCTTTTAACAGATTTATTCCTAGGACAGCTGCAGCATCTCCTTACTGACACCTAACTTAGAGTCACCAGGCTGGGATCCTCCTTCCCACCAACCTCTGGGGTGACTTTGACCAGTCTGTAAATCACAGGAGTAAAAGTAGAGTTGGGAATATCCAATATTCCACTGTCCATCCGTGCCAGTTCCGGAGTGAATAACGGCCTTGGTGTGGAGCCCAGACCCCCACTCCAGTGCTGCCTTTGCCAGTGCCCTTCTGTGGGAATATTTTCAGGTTTTGGGGGAGCTGTGGTGCACATTCAGCTCTGCTTTGGGTGATTTTTGCAATCCCAGTCCCTCGGGTGTGTGTAAACTCCAGGAACAATAACCAAACAATGTCTCTCAGTTTATGACTAAAGGAAATTCTTGGCACTGACAGCTCTCTGCTGTATTTACTGATTTTACAGTGTAAACACATATGTTGCAAGACAGATGGACCTTTCCCCCCAGCTTTCAGCAATGGGTGTCTCATCAGGGAAGGGATTAAGAAGATCTTAAAATCTTTAAACAAGGTTTCACGGCCCTGGCCACGGGCAGCCCTGCACAAAGGCCAGGATTACAGGACACAAAGGGCTGTGCTCCCAGGGAGCAGCCAGGCCACATTAAACAGATCATTCAGCAGTGTTTTAATTATATTACACAAAAGGGGTTAACAACAGATTTGACTATCAACTGCAGCCAGGTGGCTTTGAGAGACAAAATTTTGGCTTCTCAGTCCACATCCATGCTCTGAGCAGCAGTGGGGGCTGCGATTTTACACGCTACAGTTCTCATATGAAACTTCTTGTGCAACACAGCCACGCTGCCGAATTGTCTTTGACACGTTTTCTAGAAAAATAAGAGTGGATTTCGTAAAAACAGAATCCCTGGGTTTGGGGGTAAAACAAAATTCGCATCAAGGCGCTTCAAAAGTTGACAGAGAATGAAGTTTTCAGCCTCAGTCTTTGTTTGATCAAAGGTCTCTTGTGATATTTGTTGAAGTCCACCTTACAATAAGCAACTTTCTTTTTCAGCTGGGGAGATCTCTGGTGGGACAGAATGAACTCATTCTATGAACAAGAGGCTGATAAACTCCTGAACTTTATCTGGGATCAGTTTTTCTTCCAAAGATTTGCAGGAATCATCACAGTTCTTATTTCTTCTTAAAGTTTTAACCAGCAAAAACATAATTTTCTGCATTTAGCTAAGGGAGGCTCCACAGAACCTCCCCATCACCACATTCCTGCCTTCATTGATGGCTCTGGGAGAGAATTACATCCAGAATTTTTACTCCTGTTTTGTGTTTTATTTTGAGGGGTATTTTTGTTACTTTCAGAGACAGAGGCTTTAAAATTAAATATGACAGAAGTAAAAAAGCCTCTGTTTTAATGAACTTACAAAGATTTGCCTGGAGTAGCTACAATCTTTCCAAGGCAAAAAGCCACCAGCAGCAGATTAAAGCTGTGAAATGACTGGAAAGATGAAGGGCATAAGACTTTTGATTCATGTTTGAGAAGTTATTTGTTTATTTTTTTCTGCAATGCTGGGTTAGGGAAGATAGGGAGAATGGGTGTGTGAATAGGTGGGAGTGAAAAGGAAATGAGGAGGCAAAGAGAGAATCATGAAGGGCAGTGCAGAAAAAAAATAATCTCTTTTTCCAGCTAGCAAAAAAGCAAACAAGATGAATAAATGAGTGATTTCCTGCAGGAAAACAAGCTGTTCTGCTCAGTTGGGGTTGTTCAGTTGCAGATGAAATCTCTGTGAGCAGGGATGCCGCACATCCCTCCCGTGACCTCGCATCCCAACCTCAAACCTGTCTGGAAAAGCTCTGTGGAGAGGCTGGGCTGTCTGCCCCATTCCATCTCCTTTTCCTCCCTAATTTACCCCACTCCCAACACTCCTTTCCTCAAAGCCACAACAACCTTTGCCAGCAAAGCCCTCCTGGAATCAAATCTCATTTTTCAGCACAGGAACTTGCAAAACAGCAAACATTGTGGAGCAGGGGGTGCTAAGAACTGACTGGCATTCTCATATGTTATGGATGAACACACTCCCTAATGCTACTTAAAAGATTTAACGTCTGATATTCTCCTAATGAGATTAAGGGGACAAAGAATTGAAAACAAGGGATGTTTACAATTACTGGCACCTGAAGAGCGGTGATGTCACAGGGAGAAATAAACTTTCCACCAGAGATGCATTTCCTGGGCAATGTGAGCGTGATCAGCTCTTGTTTGTCTGCTTGTACCTCTTTCAATTCTGGAATGGAGAAGAGAAATTAATGCAACAACGGGGTCAATCATCAGCAATTAGAAGATGAGCATATTTAAATGACAGTAGAAATGCAAGTGTAGCTGGGAAGCGAAAGAAGGAAATTATCATTAGGAACATCCCATGCTCCCTTCTCACCTCTCAACCACATCACAGCTCACAGAATGACATTTCCTTTGCCTCTGCTCTGCTTTTCCCTGACACACCTGTCCCCAGTGCAGCCAGCAAATCTGCCAATTCAGAGTCCACAGCTCTCACCTTCCTCCTTCAAACCCCTATTTTCTTTCACTGTGTTATTTTCAAAACACAAGTTTTGGAAAGGGATGACGTTTCAAATTTCCTAAGTGGCAGGCAAAGGAGTAATAAAGTTAAAAAAAAAAAAAAAATAGCCACTTGCCTGAGTAAGCATTACAAAACTCAAGGGAAAAGCTGGATAAATATTTTTTATGTTATTTCTGTTCACTCAGTCGTGTTCTACAAACATATCTCTGAGTTTTACTCAGAGGTGAAGTGCTGCCAGCTTTCTGAGAGCATGAAAATGGGCCCTGCATCTGAAAGCTGTAAATTAATTTATTTTTTTGTTTTAGCATTTCAAGAGCTGGATATGGGTAACACCTTAAATGGAGCTTGGATCCCCAATCTGAGCATTCCAGCTCTGAGGCTGCAAAACTCAATCGTGGAATTATGGAACAGTTTGGGCTGGAAGGGACTTAAAAGCTCTTCTTGTTCCACCCCCTGCCATGGTCAGGGACATCTTCCACTATCCCAGGTTGCTCCAAATCTCCTTGTTCCCATCCTGTGGGATCAGCTTCCTGGTTGGCACCTGGGTTTCAGCAGCTCAACACATCCTCACAGCTCGGTCCAGGAGCTCTGGATGGGATTGTGTTTGAGATCCTGCAGGTCTTTAAGGAGAGATGAACATTCCAAGAAATCCCTTCACAGGGGAGTGCTCTGTTAGGCTCTCACCCAAAAGAAAAAATAAAATAAAAGAAATTAAAGAAATCAATTTTCCCACTGTTTTAAGAAGAAGAACCCATGGCCTTCAGTGGAGTCTGCTGGCGATCCCAAGTGATGGAGATAGGCACCAGCTTCCAGAGGAAGATTTCTCTGCTCTGTCTCCAGAGATTCCTCCAAACCTCCCAGGTGACTCCTGGCAACAGCTGATCCTCCCCAGCTGAGCCCAAACCTGCAGATGGGACACATGGAGTGACCTCCCCATGGGCACCTGCACTTCACACCCTGCTGTGCCCATCCCTAACCCAGCAGCCCTCACATCCCCGGCATTTTTGGGATCTCTGCTACTCCAGCACAGGGATTTGTTTCTGTTGTAGCCACTGCAAGCTCAGACCTCAAATCACTGAGTTAGGAAAAAACACCTTATTTATTTGTGGAGCTTTGATCCAATGCATTTTCTTGAAAACATCTCATCAGCTTTGAGGAGGTAAAATACTGTGATAAGATATGCAGATCTCATTAAGCTAATTTTTATCTAATGCTATCTATGCTTTTAATAGAGAATGAAGCAAAAATACTGAGGGAGAGGCATCTCCTTTCCTTTCCTGTAGATATTTTTTTAAGTCAGGGAGCTTTAAGGTCATATTTGGAGGCTTCTCTGGGGTTCTGTTTGTACAGCAAACAGCAGTGTTTTATTCTTCAGAGGTTAAGACAGACTGCCAAAGTAAAAGTTACTTCTGAACCTGGTTTTTAATAAAAATATTGAAGTAGAGATACGCAGCTTGGCAAGTATGACAAACAAAAACAAGCACACAAGAAAATGACACTTTTCCCAAAGGGCCAAACTAGAATTGAATCTCCTGAAAATACAAAAACTGCTCTGAAAAGCAGTTTTCCAACTGCTCCCTAAACCAGACAGTGCTTTCAATATCTTAATACACATTTTAGCTGCCATGCTTAAATATCTGCTTCGCTGACTGTATGGAAGTGAAAGAGCTCAAACCTTTAAATTAGTCATACCAAGCTGTACCTGTGCCCTGATGTGTCACAGCACTGGTGTACAGCACGAGTTCCTCAGATTAAAATCATGGAGTGGTTTGGGTTGGAAGGGACCTGGAACATCATCTTGTTCCACCCCTGCCATGGCCATGGCACGGACACCTCCCACAGCCCCAGGGTGCTCCAACCTGGCCTTGGGCACTCCCAGGGATCCAGGGACAGCCACAGCTGCTCTGGGAATACCCAATATCCCATCCATCCCTGCCCTCTGGCACTGGGAGCCATTCCCTGGCTCCTGTCCCTCCATCCCTTGTCCCCAGTCCCTCTCCAGCTCTCCTGGAGCCCCTCCAGGCCCTGCAAGGGGCTCGGAGCTCTCCCTGGATCCTTCCCTTCTCCAGGGGAACATTCCCAGCTCTCCCTGGATCCTTCCCTTCTCCAGGGGAACATTCCCAGCTCTCCCTGGATCCTCCCCTTCTCCAGGGGAACATTCCCAGCTCTCCCTGGATCCTTCCCTTCTCCAGGGGAACATTCCCAGCTCTCCCTGGATCCTTCCCTTCTCCAGGGGAACATTCCCAGCTCTCCCTGCATCCTTTCCTTCTCCAGGGGAACATTCCCAGCTCTCCCTGGATCCTTCCCTTCTCCAGGGGAACATTCCCAGCTCTCCCTGCATGCTTTCCTTCTCCAGGGGAACATTCCCAGCTCTCCCAGCCTGGCTCCAGAGGGGTTCCAGCCCTGGAGCAGCTCCGTGGCTCCTCTGGGCTCTCTCCAGCAGCTCCAGGTGCTGCTGATGTTGAGCCCCAGGGCTGGGACAGCTCTGCAGGTGGGGTCTCACCTGAGGGGGCAGAGGTTCAGAATCCCTCCCTTTCCTTCAGCCTGAGCCACAGGAGGGACTGGAGGGTTCACAGCTGGGACAAGTTTGATCTCTCCTCAACCAATATCCCAAATTTCCTCTCCCCAGGACGGTTCTCCAGCCCTTCTCCACACAGGATTTGTGCTGGGATTCCTGACCAGGTGCAGGGCAGGCGCTTGGCCTTGCAGAACTTCACCAGGATCACGGGTCCCACCTCTCCAGCCCATCCCGGTCCCTCTGGATGTCCCATCCCTTCCCTCTGGCTGTCACCTCACACCGGGGAGGTTTTGGCTCTCTGGCCCTGGGCTGTGGCCACCATCTCCTCCTCATTCTCACCATGTCAATGGTCCCTCCCCTGGCACACCTTTGCTAAAGGAGCAAGGGCTGAGTGTAAAAATGCCCTTCCAAAAGGCACAGAGCTCCCAACTGCAAATATAAAATGGAATATTCAAAGTTCACAGCTGCCATCCCACCGCTTGCCCTTTCCCTAATCCTGTGCAGTCAGGACCTCTCACTGCGTTAATGTTTTCTCTCCAGAATCATTATAATGAACAACCTTTATAAATAATACATTTCCTCTACTCCCTTTTGTTCTGTGGGGACAATTCCTCCTCATAAAACATCACAGATGACAGAAGAGAATCAGGATTTGAAAAGATTTAGAAACGTTCAAGCATCAGATAGAGGTTTTTTTTCATCTAATAATGTATTTTTTTTGTATTTAGTTTAAATACTTAGTATAATGCTATTTTGTTATAAAACACCCGTGCTGTACATATTAAAAAATTACTGGTCTCGAGCTCATCTCTTATGTTCTTTCTGTCAACAACCAGACACATTTTGCCTCTTCTTTCAAAAAGCCATTTCAAGAAATGTCATTATTCTCCAGTCATAGCCCACAACTTCATTATCGTTGTCAGCTCCTTGAATATTTATCTCTGGAATTTTCTTCCACTTCAGTGGTACAGAGGGACTTGGAGGGGTGAAGATGAAATACAGACCTTTCTGTCACCTTTTTTTACATTGTGAGGGGCTCATTTACAGATACCCCAAATGCACAAAGGCACAAATAGTCCTTGAAAGGTTTAAAATTATCTAACTCCGTATTTACTGAAGTTTATGAATCATTATTTCTGCCCCAGTTCCTTGAAAAGATGCTGCACCTGTTTACAACTTGTTTGAAGCACAATGATTTATATCCAACATATTTTTCTCAAAACAAAAACCCATAAATTCCAGGGAATAAATTATTGGGAATAAGTACACAGACACAGATATGGGGCTGTGCTCCTTGCAAGGGGGACAGGATGTCACTGTCACCATCACCAATAAGGACAGCACCAGAAACAAAGAAGCATTTGCATATGCAAATTCCAGTGGGGAATGTATTAAAAATATTGAGATTCCTGCTCAAGAGAACAAAGTGAGTTTTGCTACTAGTTACTGGTGAAAATTTGAGTTACAGAACACCAAACTTCTACTTTCAGCCATTCAATGGTCTTGTCTGATATCTCTAAACCACATCTGTGCTCCCACTTGGATTTTGACAGAATTAAGGAAAATGAAAGTGCAAAAAATCATTAAAAATGGAACTGATGACCAGGACAGCTGTGGCTGCCCTTGAATTCCTGGAAGTGTCCCAGGACAGGTTGGATGGGGCTTGGAGCAGCCTGGGACAGCAGGAGATGTCCCTGCCCATGGCAGGGTGGGATGGGATGAGCTTTAAGGTCCTTTCCATCCCAAACATTCTGGGATTCTCTGTTCCCATGAACTACAATAAATACAGATGTTCCCATTCTGGCTTCACCACGCTCAGGTTAACAACCACAAACCAGGCTGCAACAGAGTGACTTAATAACATATTCAGTAATTGCTAACAAATAAAAATTATTCCTAAACAGAGTTATGTGTACATTTCTAGAGCCATCTGCCATATATGAAGAGCTGGGTGTGTTTGGAGCATTTTCCCAGAGCAATCTCATCTGTCTTGTTGTCTGCAGCCCTCAAGAGTTGGATGACTAAAACCGAAGTCTATAAATAAAGATTTTGTACAGTTTTTAAATTTATACTCTGGAGTTTTTCACATAATACAGCTTTTCTGTATTCTGCAGCTTCCTACATTCTGCTTTCATACTCCACACAAATCCTATCACACAGCTTCCCTGGAATCTGAGTCCCTTTCAGGCAGAAATGAGAATAAGAGGAGAATCATGGAATTGTGGCATCCTGGAATGGTTTGGATGGGACCTGAAAGTTCATCAATTCCACCCCTGCCATGGGCAGGGACAGCTCCCCTGATCCCAGAGTATGGAAAATCCCAGTGAAAATGGGATTGAACGGGATGAAAACCAGTGTCCATAAAGGAGACTGAGAAGTTCTGCCATTTATTCGAATAAAGGGAGAGTCCACCAGGGCATGGCCCGTGGGGTTTTCTCGCTCTCTCCAAATTTAGGAGTGCACTGTCTCCTTTTATCCCAAACTCCCAGCCACACATTGCCCTCTTCCCTTCCCCATTGCTGGGTGCCAGGAGGGTGCAGCCTTCCCAAGCCTCCTGCCCCATATTCCCCCTTGAACCTGGCATTTTCCCCCAAGGTTCAGACCCTCAGCCTTGTGCAGACCCCCTTGTCTGTGCCAGGAGCCAGAGGAGACATCGAGACGCATTTTGGATCCCCTAACACCCATCCCATGGTGTCCCTTTCTGCAGAGCCGTGAGCCCCGCTACAACAGGAGATCCTGAGGCCTTTAACAACCCATTTTTAATGTTCTGATGTTCTCTGCTTTAACAATCCATTTCTAATGTTCTTGATAGTAAAAGATTTTAAAATCATAGAAGATTCAGGGAGTTAGAAAGAAAGTTAGGCTTGGCAAGCCCTGGGAAAAGTGTTAAAAGTAGGCCCTGGGAAATGTTAGGCCTTGCTCAGATCATGTGAAATTGCACCTGTGTAGTCAGTACATATACGATATAAATGATATAATATAATGTATCATGTAAATTATAGAATTGTTAGATGTGATTAGATATAATTATTGTTTAAAGAATCATGAGAAACTGTGTTAGGGGTTCGAGTGGGATCATGAGAAATCCATGCTTGGGTAAAATCAATGTATACAATAGAACATTGTAAGTTTAATAATTAATATGTAAGTTATATAACAATAGAGTATCAAATATGTTCAGCTTGAAACCAAGTCGGGTCAGATTTGGGTCTGTGTACCCCTGACACCCAGAGCTCTTTAATAAAGCACCTTCAGATAATCATTCTGTGATTATGTATTCCTGAATGCTAACATTCTGATGTTCTCTAACAATCTGTGTGTAATGTTGGGATGTTCTGTTATTGACAAACAGCACATTCACTCCTCCCCATCCCGGCTGCCCCACACTCCTCCCCTGGCCTTGGCATCCTCAGCACGGAGAAACTGCCCCAGATCCCAAGCAGCAAGCGGCCAAACCCAAACCCTCCGCCCTGGCAGGGTGTAGGAACAAAACTTCCCTGCTTTCCCTCTCCTGGAAGCCAGGAATACAAAAGATTTGCAGCCAGACCTGAATTAGACTGCAAATCTTTTCTTTCCTTATCCCTCCCGCTGCTATTTGCCTTCACCACACTCCTCCACACTCCCACTAATCCTTTCCCAAACCCATTTTTTCCACTTTGTTTCCCAGCACCATTTTGTCCCCTCGTGGATTACCAAGACCCTTTCTCAGTGCCTCTCATTGCCCCCTCCAAGCATTCATGTCCTTAATTCCCTCTGGGAGAATGGACAAACCATTCCTGCACTCCAGTCCTTTCCCCTCATTGTCCCCTCTGGCCATCCATGTCCTAAACTACTGCCAGGAGAATGTGCAAACCAGCTCAACCTTCTCCCAAAGGATCCTTCCAAGGGATTTTGGGATTCTCATTCCTATAGTTGTCACCCTCTCCTGACTTTCCTTTGTTGCCCACGTTTTACTCCCTGATGCTGTACTCACATTTGATGATTTCACGAGATCCTTCTCAGCTTTCCTCCCTTCCTGCCCTCTCTGGGTGTCCAGGGTGGTCTTTCCTTCCCAGACACCTTCCACTGTCCCAAACTGCTCCAGCCTGGCCTGGGACACTGCCAGGGATCCAGGGGCAGCCCCAGCTTCTCTGCAATTCCATCCCAGCCAGGAATTCCCAATTCCCAATATCCCATCCATCCCTGTCCTCTGGCACTCCCCATTGTCCTCTGGGATTCCCAAGGATCCCTCCCAAGCTCCTGATGGATTGCTCTGCTCTCACAATTCCAAGGAGCCCTGCCTGGGTTGTTCCTCTAAACTCTCTGTAATATATTAAATTTTCAATAGGCTTTTTTCCAACAACACTAAAGAAAAGCTTTAATTCAAATTCTGGCATTAGGCACGATTGCAGAAAAACTAATCAAAATTTTTAATCAATAGTATATTGATATTATTAATTATTGCCAATGGATTATAGAGAATCCGTGTGAGGAATCACTCCAGAAGAACACAGATGCCTCATCCTCAACAAACCTGGGGTGGCTGGGTGCAGTTTTTTTCTGTTTATTTATTTATTCCTTCTTTGAACAGCAGGTATTTTGGGAGCACCTCTGGAGTTAATGCATCCTGTTATGAAATGAAGGAGTTTTCCTCCTGGATTTCACACACAGGCTCAACCTACTTCCATAATAACTCCGGGAGTTTGTGCTCACTTTGTGGCAGATCAAAGCAGAAAGGCAGGATTCAAACACAGGATTTTGTTTTGTTTTTTTCCAAGAGCTCCATTAAAATTGCCAAAGAAACAACACCCAATAACAAATAGCAAAATGCCAAAGAAATAACACAGATAACATCCCCTTTTTCCCCCTCTCAAATTCTGAAATTAATCCATAATTAAGGAAATATGTGAGAATAAACACTCAATATCTTTATTTTTACTTTATATTTACAGTGTGCTTGCATTCTGTCCCTTTGGCTATAACTGAAGCTCTATTTTTTAGAATGGTGGGCAAACTTAGCACTATTTTAGTGATAAAGCACTAATATATAATATATAATATATAATATATAATATATAATATATAATATATAATATATAATATATAATATATAATAGATAATAGATAATAGATAATAGATAATAGATAATAGATAATAGATAATAGATAATAGATAATAGATAAAAGATTTATTATTATTATTATTATTATTATTATTATTATTATTATTATTATTATTATTATTATTATTATCATTATTATTGACAACCTGCTGGTACAGAGTAATTGAAATATAAGATTTGATTTTAAAAAAGCAACTCCCAAGAAAACAAACAAGACCAACCTTGCACTTGTTTAGAAATAAAATTGCCAGGAGTAATTCTGGAGCTTGGAAGGAGGAAAATTATTCTCCTTTCTGTGCATATGAATAATAATGGTTTCATTTTTTACATAAAACACAAGAATAAAGACATCACAGCAATCTCTTGAAGTTGTTTTGGAATTCCACAGCAACACCACTCTGAAGTGGCTTTACTGAGCTTAAAAATAATTTATAATTTTGTGTATTGCAATGTAACACAAAAATTTCTATCTCACCAAATTTCCAAGACACAAAAATTTAGTGTATAATTCCAGAAGTGAATTTTTCAACATAAGAGTTTAAAGTTTATATCACATAGAAATGTAAAAAAAAAAAAAGGAATTATCATTGATTGTTTTCCCAAAACTCAGTCTGTGATGTTTTGAAAACTTCGTCATGAATTGTAGTCCTTAATGATGCCTTCCCCTGGAAGTGAAACTCTGCTAGAGAAATATTAAAAGTTTTTCCTACTAAAAGGGGCATGAACAGAAGATGGCAACAAATTTTAGCTTGAACAAATTTTCTCTGTTTCCTATGAGAAAATATAACTAAAATCTGATTTTGAATCAGCTGTCCAGAAGTATCCAACCTGTGGATTGATTCTGATTTAAACACCACCCCCTATCCAGCATCAGTAAAATATTCAGAAATACCATTATAAATAAATAAATAAATTTATATTTATATTTATATTTATATTTATATTTATATTTATATTTATATTTATATTTATATTTATATTTATATTTTCTTAATTTCCAACTGCAAACCAAATATCACAAACAATTCCACCCCAGGTTTCTGAAGGAACCTTCAGAGATAAATCTCAAAATCATGACTGAGATTTTTCAATCAGTAATTTACTGATTATTATTAGTATTAGTATTAGTATTAGGGATATTAATATTAGGGATAGGTATTTATAACTTCAGTCTAGTACCAAAGAATAGAAAGTTCATTAATCTGGGTTTAGCTAAAATAAGAAAATATTCCAGGTGTTGATGGGATACTTATGAGCAACTTCCTGAATGCAGTTTTAAATAACTGTGTTTCATTTTTGGGGGGAGGGAAGGGTATTATTACTATTATTATTATTATTATTATTATTATTATTATTATTATTATTATTAATTCCATCCAAAACCATCCCAAAGTTCTTGCAGGAAAATCCTTCATATGTTCAATTCTGACTGCTCAATAAATAATTCCTGGGAAAACTGGTGCTCTTTGGGCTCTGAGCAGCCCTGAATTTGTTGCTGCTTCTGTGACTACTCAGCTATGAGAATTATACTGCAATTAAAGCCACATGAATGTCCTGAGAGCTTCTCTGATATTTTTAATTGTAGCCACCAAAAAAAGGCAGTTTTAGTGCATGATTCTCATTAACAGGACATAGTGAGCTCTCAAATGCCACTGACAGCTTGTGCTGGTTTTATTTGGGCTCCCTGGGGAAGCCACCAGGCTGAAATAATAATAAAATATAATAATATATATATATATTTAACCCTACTAAACAAACAAGGGTTTTCTTGTTCTTTTTTTCCTTTTTTTATTAGGTCGTTAAATGGTGAGGAACTTGTGGGTAGGGGTGGACTTTAATGAGCAAGTTACGAGTTCAGGTGGAACAAGTAAAGAACAAACTTGCACAGCTGCTGAAATTTCTAGCACGTTTGACCAAGAAAATGAACTTGGCCCAAAATGAAAAGTGCTCAGAGTGTTATGAGGGAAAAATGTGGAAAACAAACTTCATCCATCCCTCACTCCAGAACTGATTTCCTTTTGAAACTCAGGCTGAAACACTTCTCAGTTTGAAACCAAAACCAGGAACAATGACTTTATTTGATGTTTCCAAGGCTTAAAAGTGTTTATTTCACCAAAACAATTTGTTCTAATTTCATAAGTGAAGTTCTGAGCAGTGCTAATGATCCCAATTCTTCTTTTTGAAGTTTCAGTACAAATGCACACCTAGGTTTGTATCTTTCTAATGAGTTTATAGGATTTTATGAGGAGTCTTTGAGCCTCCTTCTTAGTTCAGGGACAAAACTTTAGCTGAGTTCAGTGAAAGCAAATCAATCCATGGGCAGGAAAAGTTCCAGTTCTGCTTTTTCTGGGATTATTGGGAGAAACACAAACAAGGCTAAGAAAAATGATTCTTCTGGCTGCCAATAACTCGGTGCTTCGTTTACAACTATTCCCAAATAATTTTTTGTGTGGGTTTCCTGCTTTCTCACCTCACTTTGGACGCTCCCAGCCCTGGATCCCCAGTGGGCCCCAGCAGTGGGAAGCTGGGTTTGCTCTTTAATCCCAGTTGGGCACTGCTTTAGGCTAAACCCCCCTGGAAAACTGCTGTGCCCGACTTAGAGCCCAGACAAACTGTTTGAATGGGGCCTAAGAGGATTCTGCTTTAATGCTCAGGGGGAATAAGGCTCTTTAATGCAGAAAAAGCCTCCTAATGGAGTCTGTGGGTCAGTCCTCACTCGCCAGCAGCACCCAGAGCTACCTGGGCACGTTCACACCGCTCCAACCTGCACCTGCTGCCCTCTCGTTGATTAACCTCGCTAATTAATTATTTCCTCTTAGTAGCACCTTCTCACCACACCAAGTGCCAGACAGCAACATCCAATTTGGAACTGTTCCTTTCCAGCTTCCTGGTTTCCCCCAGAAATGTTGTCTCCTGGAATCTGGATTTCAAGGGAGAGGTTCGAAGCCGCGGTGTTTGATCACTCGGAGGCTCCTGTGCTGCAGGTTCCCAAAATCACACATTTTATTTAATGCCTGACTATTTGGTAATTGCTCCTATTCAGTCTCACACCAGCTTGAATGATTTCAGCTTTTAATGTGCCTCATCTCATTCTGAGGCACATCAATCCAGGAGGAGATTGCAGCACCTTGAAATACTAATGCTTGTCACACACTTTAATCTCCTCTAAAAGGTCTTGTTCCTTGTGTGCTTAAATCTCTTAATAGCTTTTCCCTCTCCTTAGGTTTTTACTTTTGTGCAACCCATTCTAGTTAGGCTGAAGTTTGTTTAATTTTCATTTCAGCAAAGAGCAAGAGCAATAATCTAAAAGCCTGGATTATTACTGTATTAGTAAAAAAGATAAAATTGCTTTTTCTAAAAAATGACATTTTTTTCTCCCCAAGAATGAAACTCTCCTAAAAATGCATCTGTAGGAATAAAATAAACTTTCTAGAACGTAAAAAAGCCTGCAAGAACTTACACTTGGTTATGTCTGAGGATCACTTGAAGCACAGTTGGATATCACAGCTAAATTTCTGACATTATGGAACAGTGGGAATGATTGACACCATGCTGCTGAACACCTCTTACAATAATGAGATTATTCTTTTATTCCAGACTCGTTTTTATTCTATTGCCCATTTAGAAATGGTTACCTGGTGCTGTTTGATCTCCTTGCACCGTTCCTGCTCTGGCCACGCTGCTGAGGTTCCCACAAGGCACTCACAGTGAGAGGGGATCCTTGTAAATTAAACAACAGCAGAACTGATTTTTGCCATTTCCCTTCCAATATTCTAGAAAAAAATCTAATTCAAAACGATTGTTTCATGGAGTCAACCTGCAGTACTTCCCCCTTGGAGATCAACCACACTCCTTGGGACAGCATTTTAAGGCTAAATTAACACTATCTGCACAAGAGCAACAGTTGTTAAAATGATGTTTCTCTGGAAAGCTGCTGCTGTCACATAGAGACTTTTTCAATCCTTTACTCATTGCTCAATCCACTGATGTGCTTCAGACTCATCAGTGTTCACTCAGACCTTCACCTTTCTCCAGGATACACAGAAAAAACTGTGCCACTCCGTTTTAGGCACCTACTCTATGATACATAAAAGAACCCCAAAAATGCATTAAAAAATATATTGTATCCCTGATGAGAAAACCCTAAACGATCTTTTAAGTTTGGGGCTTTTTTTTCTCCTCATTGTTATTCAAAATGCTTAATAAGAATTATCCCAAATTTTTAAGACATCTGCAGTTCAGTCTGTTTTTGAAGTGAGTGATGCTTGATGCCTTGAAGAGCTCTCACACAGAGTTTTAGCAGCAACCAGGGATGGGGCAGGGTTAAAATATTGTCTTGTTTTAGCCTGACAAAATACTCCTGGAAAGGAACATATCTGATCTATGAAAATATTGCTGTGAGGTGTCTGCTCAGCACTCAGGCACAGAGCTGAGAAACGCAGGCAGGCTCTGCCTGGGTCAGCTCCAGGATGAATGGAGCCACTCAGTTAAAGAGCAGGGATCCAGGGGCATTCCCACTTTGCCATCCAGGAAAATCTGCCCCTTTTCCCTCCAAAACACAGCACAAGGCTGTCCCTGCACTTCTCTGCAGTTCTTCCTGTTTTCTTTCAAAGCTCTGAGGCAAAGGAGATTGAAGTCAATACCTGAGGTCTTTATGAAATGTCACCTGGGCAGGGCAGGAATTCCACTCTGTTCATCAAAGGTGAGATTTCATTCCTCTGTCAAAATATTTACCCAGAGAAGGGTCCTCTGACAAGGTGCTGGTGTCCCATTTTGTGAGAATTTCCAAGCAGTTTTTCATTTGGGACAGAGGGGTTTTTTCAAATCATTCCGGATTGGTTTGGGTTGGAAGGGACCTTAAATCCCAGTCACATCCCCTGGAAGGCAGAGACACCTCCCACTGTCCCAGGCTGCTCCAAGCCCTGTCCAGCCTGGCCTTGGGCACTCCCAGGGATCCAGGGGCAGCCACAGCTTCTCTGGGCACCTGTGCCAGGGCCTGCCAGGAATTCCTTCCCAATATCCCATCCAGCCCTGCCCTCTGGCAGTGGGAGCCATTCCCTGTGTCCTGTCACTGCCTGCCTGCGTAAAAAAATCACTCACTTTTTCACTTAAAACCCTGAAAGACAAAAACAAGGTCTCCCCAAGCCTTCTCTGCCTGTTTGACCTCTACACACAACTTCTATCATTAAGACCTCACCAAACAATCAAGTGCAGCTCAACAACCACCTTGATGTTGAGCCTGAGGTCAGGTAACACCTGAACTCCCACGTTATTCTTCCCAAACCCAAAGATACTCAGTCCTGGAGCAAAACCTCTATTTTCTCTCAAAACTTTCCAGATTCTGTGGGATGGGAGATTCTGAATGTCTGTTCCTCCACCCTGATTAACTTAGGGTTTCTCCTCTTCTCTTCTCTTCTCTTCTCTTCTCTTCTCTTCTCTTCTCTTCTCTTCTCTTCTCTTCTCTTCTCTTCTCTTCTCTTCTCTTCTCTTCTCTTCTCTTCTCTTCTCTTCTCTTCTCTTCTCTTCTCTTCTCTTCTCTTCTCTTCTCTTCTCTTCTCTTCTCTTCTCTTCTCTTCTCTTCTCTTCTCTTCTCTTCTCTTCTCTTCTCTTCTCTTCTCTTCTCTTCATTCCAAGAGGAGCAGGGGCAGTTCCAGAGCCTCAGGAAGCAGCTCTTATCCCCCCTGGCAGGGGATAAAACTGTTTATACCCCGCTGAGCGTGTGGGATTTCAGCAGAGCCACACTCAGGGGACCAGAGGAGTGTCACGTGTGTCCCCAAGCAGGGCTGGCTGCCAGGACCTGAACCTGTGGTTCCAGAGAGTCTACATGTCCGTCTGGGAAACCCAACCTGCTGCCTGGAGCATGAAACCATCCCCAGTTTAAAACTCGCAGCCTTATTCCTCTGGAATGTTCCTTTGGATGAATGGAATAGCCAACCCTGCTGGATAAGCACATTAACTGGATGCTTTGCCTAAAATGATCAGAAGTAAAATAACTCTGCTGGCATTTAAATCACCGTAATTCCCTGCAAAGGCAGCGCTGTGGAGATGAGCAGGAACGTGGATTAGTTCCATGTGTTCCCACATCCAGGCCCATTCCAGAGGTCACCTCTGGCAGTTCTCAATGAAAAGGTTGGAGGAGGGATTTGTCACATGGACACGTGGTCACGTGGCCATGGTAAACATGGATGTGATTCCACATATTCTGTAACAATTAATTAAGAATGTTACACTCACAGAAAAGGAACAATCTCAAACACTTTTAAACAATTGCCAAGTGCTGATTTTTATGAAGACCTTTGAAGACTGCCATGATGAATTGTCAATGACAATATTATAATTTTTTTCCCAACTGCCTTGAAATATCTTTAAATCACTGGTGATTAACAGCTGCAATAACTATAATTGGGTCAGTGCAGCTTTAATCCCCGCTTTCACACCCAAACCTAAACAACTGAAAATCAAATCAGAAACAAAGCAGCAAAACACACCTTAAATTTCTGCAGCAGTAGCACTGCTCTAACCCTCCAGAGGTAATTATCATCCTTAATGACTCCAGATATGATTGAGGCTTTTAACAAAAGGAATGCTGCCTTGGAAGCCTCTGCCACAGCTCACAATGTGACTGCTGTGAAAAATTGTCAGCTGAGGAATAAATGTGTTTTATTAATGATGGGTACGTGAGGGGATGTGCAAATTCTGCCCAAAAAGAGCTGGGAAAGGTGAAATTCCTTGACTCTTACAGGAGGAAGTTGCACGAGAGGCCCCAGGCAAGGCTGAAGGGAAGGACTTGGAACCATGACCTCAAAATGAACAGGTTTGGCAGAGGAGGGTTTGGATTGGGATTATCTGTGGGTAGGAATGGATTTCCTAAATACGAAGCACCAATGTTTCAAAATATTATTGTTTAAACAACAGCTCTTTCCACATCCAGTGTTGTTGGATGCTGCACCCAACAATCAAATTATTAACCTACAGTTTTGAGAGGGAAATGAGTCAAATCAGGCCCAGTTTATCAGGTAAGATAATTCCATTTTTTGTGCACTATCAATTCTCACGTTTCCTGATGAATAACCCATGAAACCATTTTTATTTCAGCACTGGAAAGGGCACTGCTGGTGTTGAGTTTGAAGAAATCAGGGATGTTAATAAACGCCTGAAATAATGGAGCTGTTCTTTGTGAGTTTTCCCCAAAAGATTTTGTGTAACTCAGGACCAGGCTGCTCTTCTGTGTCTAAAACATGGAGCAAACCAAAATCACCCACTCAGAAATGTAAAAGTATTGCAAAAATTACTCCAAATTATGTTATTTCCAGACAGGAGCACAGTACACCTGTAAGGATGTGATAAAAAATTAGGAACATCCACATATCCAAGTAACAGTCCCGAAAAGAAAATTCACCTGATCCTGGGAGATGCTCTGCAGATTGCTTTGTATTTTGAATTTCTAAAGCAAATACCAAAGCAGTGATTATGATCTGCTAATGACTTTTCCACCTACTCCTTGAAACTGTTTAAAAATCTGAGGTAAAAGTTTGAACAGAAACCATTAGTTTGCCTGGGATACTTTCTCTAGAATTTTTAAAGACACATTTTTTTTTTTAGGAGGAAGATTTAAGCCATTAATAAAAAGGCTCTGAAAATTAACCTTGCAAAAAATTCCTGCTGGAAACTCTGCCCGTTTGGATAAGGCTGTGCCAAACCCAACAGCGGGGATTGCTCCCAGGGGAGCCATCAGCTGCAGGGCTGGAGCTGGACAAGCTGCCCTTTCCCTGGAATGGTGCTCAGATGTGTGGAACATGCAGGGAAAACACAGATGGATTGATGGAGGATGGAGGAATATCGTGCTCTGCAATTATTTATGATGCTACAATGCTTTTTGCTTTCTTGTAACAGTCACTGGAATGAAAGATAAGCCATGGCTTCTACCCACCCTTGCCTTCCTGATATTTACATATTTGCAATAATTGTACTTAAATCCTACAATTAAAAATCCCTTTCTATTTCTCTCTGTTCTGGAGTGAAAGCCACGAAGTCTTTTCTTGAATTAGAAAGGAAGTCTGGGACGAACTTGGAAGGGAACAGGAATTTCCTGAATCTGCCAAGCACCGATGGCTTCCAGAAATTGTCCCAAATTCACCTTTTCCATAAGAAGAAAGGAAAGCTGACACACAAAATGGCAGGATCAGAGAATCCTGGAATGATTTGGATTGGAAAGGGCCTTGAAGCCCATCCAGTGCTACCCTTGTCATGGGCAGGGAAAATGCCCATTATCCCAGGGTTCTCCAAGCCCTGTCCAGCCTGGCCTGGGACACTTCCAGGCATGGGACAAATCTCAGAAATCTCAGATGGATCCATATCAGAAGTCACCATCCACCAGAAAAAGGGATTGTAAGAATGTGAGGACGGACAGAAGAAAATTCAAGAAAACGGGGCAGAACGTGCAGAAATAGCAGCAAAGCTGTGCAAGAAGTGAAAACAAAAGGCCTCAATGAAGCATTGATTGAGGGGAGAATTCCTCTGGGAATGATCATCACATTATTAAGGAAAGGAAACCCTGACAGAGCTGACTGAATCCATATTCCAGGCAATTTGTATCACACGTACACCGGGTGTACACCAGGTACAGCAGCACAGCTCACAATTATGCTGTTCACCAACAGAATGGGGTAAAACTCCATGAAAAAAAATGTAGTTTTTATGTTTAAAATCCACAAACCTCAGTGATTGTTGTGCCTTGAGCAAGTGGTTGGTGTGGATTCTCAGTAATTCTCCCATTCTCACTCTTCCAGCACTCTCAGCTCCACCACAAATTGTGTGATTATGAAAAATGAGCTCAGAAGTTTTTTGTCAAGGGGGTTTTTCTTCCAGCAGGAAAACACCAGCAATCACCAAGCTTTTCCACAAAGAATTCAGCTCAGATCAAGATAGATCTCAACTTTGACACTAAAAAAGCACAGGGAAACAGATTAGCTGGCAGCTTTTTAAGCAGCTGGCGGGGAATAACAATAAATTCACTGCTCCCACTGGCTCCCAAGGAAATTTGCTTTCCTGATTACTGGAAAGAGACTCATAGGGGAGGTTGGTGCAATCAGAACATTCTGTGGTGCAGCAGCACTTCAGAGCTTCAGAAATCCTTGCACTGAGATTTAAACCGCCTAGACACAACTTTATTGTCTAATTATCCCTTTGAAACTTGGGATGGAGTTGTTTCAAAAGAAATAAACTTAGGTCCCCACTTTTATTTGGTCTCACCTTTGTGTTTTTCCAGTAAAATATTTTCCCCCATCATCTGTAGCAACCACATAAGTGGGGGTTTGCTGTTTCTGGCTGCAAGACACGATGGCAAATTGTTTCATTTTAACTCACAGCTCATCATTTTAAATTTTGTTTAATTTTAATTTTACAAGCCGGTTATTTCTAAGGAAATAAACAACCCAGGGAGACGCTCCCACTCCTAATCTCCCTGCTGGTGCCAAGGTCACGGAGGGAACGCCGGGTCAGTGCATTAAGTCCTGAGTGCCAGTAATAGCTGCTCTTGCTTGGAGATGTCACTTTGCATTTGTCTGGAGAAGTCAGCAGAGGAGTTCAAGACGCCCTGATGGAGGTGATGAGCAGAGTGTGCCATTTTTAATCAGTAAATTGGTTTACGGGAGCAAACTTTCTGTTCAATTGGCTCGCAGCATCGGAGCAATGCGCAAGAAATATCATTTTACCTCAGAGTTATTCTGTTCACAAGGAACTTGCCTCATGCTGGTTCTTTTTGTATATTCCTAAGTCAGATCCAGGTTCTGGGCTCTATCTCAGATGTGAGGTGATAAGAAAACACCACAACTTAAACAGGGGAGGTATGAGCTAGGCTAACCCACACTGTCTCATCCCTTCTCCAGTTTTCCAAGAAGGGCAGTGCTCATGCCTCTTTTTTCCTATGAATATCCAACATAATTCAGACATTTAAATGTCTTGGTCTCTTTTAAATCACAGCGTTATCAGAAGGCTTCAAAATGTGTCCTAATAAAGTAAATTTTTTGTCTGTTTGGGTTTGTTGGGGAATTTTTTTAATCATCCTTGTTGCGCAATGTGGCGAAACGTCTGAATTCCCCGCATTTCTTCTTGGGAATGAACGTAAGAGGTGAAAGAATGGGAAGAGCTGTAGGATCTCTGCTCACTGTGTGCTCTAAAGGCCTCAGGAGTGGACATGTTGACTATAACCAGATGGCTGCAGGCTAAAATATTCCCATCTCCTGCACAAACAATACTCCGGTGACTCCCAGTTGTCTCAGGGGGGTCACTGACTGCTCTGTCCCCCTGCTTTTATCAAGTGTCCCAGACAAAGCTGCTCAGTGACTTCCAACCTATCCAAACCTTCCTGCCCTTCACACCTCACCCCCACATCCCCAGCTCTGCACCATTTCCAGCTTTGCCCACACTTGGTTACAAACCTTCCCTTGGACAGAGTTTTGCTGGTAGGAAAGGGTTTAATTAAGTTGTCCTCTTAATGAGCAAACCCAGCACAGCAATGTCAGGGCTCAAAAATGATCTGCACAGCTTTAAACACAGAATCTTTTATAGCTCAGAGCACAGCCAGGGATTTTAGGAGAGTTCTAACAGATTTAATTTATTTAATAATTTAGCTAACATATGGATTTAATAAAAAACGCTGTAAGATATGAAAGGGCTGTGATGTCCAACGTGCAAAGGCAGACCTACAAAGAAACCCCGATGTCTCAGTGCCCCATCCTGCTCCACTGCACCCAAATTCCTGCTTCCTACAAATTCCTGCAGCCTCCAGCCACCTTCCTACACCCCTTCCAGCCACCCTGATCCACCTGAGCACTCCTGCATCCACCTCCTCAAACCTGGCTCTCAGATCCCTCTCCAACTTCCCCTCCTCATTTCCCATCTATTTCAATTTCTTTCCATGTTTCCAGGATTTACACTGGGCAGAAGTTTCCTGGAGTTTGGTCATTTTTGGAGGACAATTATAAATAGAAGTTTGCAAGGTCACATCCTGGCTGATGGAATTATTCCTTGTGGAAGACAAATTCTGCTTGAGAGCCTTGATTATCCAACATCAGGACAATCCATGACAGGTCTCAGCCTCCTCTGGAAGGTGAAAATCATCCCATTCCAGCCAGTTGAAAGGGACTGAATCTGAATTTCTCCGATTTCCCACATCTCTCACAGAAAATACCGGGCAGAAAAGGTGATTAGCATTCCAGTTAACAGAGCCCAAAGCTATTAGTAATAAATCCATTAGAACTTTTAATTAAAAACCCCGAAACTCATCAAGCAAAATCCACCTCATACAATAAAATAAATTTATAATATCAGTAATAATTAGCAATGCATCCTGTAGGATTAAAAATCATTAAAATAATTACATTTTGAAGTATTTTTAAATAGGTAATAGACTGCTTTAAAGACACTAATAAAATTATATTCAGAACCTGTAGGCTACTGTCCAGGCAGGATACACTCTGAGCGTAGTCTAAAATAATGAACTTACAAGTAATTAACAAGTAGAAGGCACTGGATAATTACTTTTAATGATCTTGCCTTCCTTCTTGAAGATAACAAAGATTTGGGGCCCCTTTGAGCAAAATTTGATGATAGTCACACTTTGTGTGCTGCCCACCATTCCCAACATCCAAAAAGAAACAGGTTCTAAGTATTCCAAGATTACAGGGGCACACAAATAGTCTGGAGCCCAAAATTCCCATTGAGGAAAACAAATATTAAATTCAAATGTCAGTTGTCCAGGGTGATAAGAACTGGTTTTACCAGCAATTGCCAAAATTCAGGTTGTGTTATATAAAGGTTCAGTGGACCTGGTCAATATTAGTCTAAAACCACAGGGAAAATGAATCTGCAGGATAAATTCACAGGTTGGTTGGAAGTTTAGGGGATTTTCCTTGTTCTCTGCTTCCAGAATTTTTGAAGAAAATACTCAAAAGCCTGAAGAAAGGGAAGAGAATGCTACAGCATCAATGAAATGAAAGGTTAAGGGACAGAGCTCCTCATTTCCAAAGCAGCTCCACTCTGGCTCCTTCCCAACCTGGAGCTGAGCAGGATTTCTGTAAATTCCTGGGAACTCAACTGCTCCACCCAGCCCCAATCTGCCAAACTGCTTCATAAACAACCCCAGGCAGAGATGGATGGAGCTGCAGGACAGAGAAAAGCTCCAGCCTAAAAACCCTCCAGGAGGAAACAACTTCCTGGGAAAATTATCAGGTGCAGAGGAGTGGAAGTAGCTTATCAAAATTAAAGCTTAATTAAAATAGGAGGAACAGACCAACATTAAATGGACAAGCTGGACCTTTAGTACGAGCTTAGATGAAATGATACCATTTTTAAAACCTCTTTGCACAGCACTAAATCTCCAAAAGTCAAAGCCAGGAAGTAATGCATTACTTTGCCCAAAATAAAGATTTGTCTCTAAATTCAATTTGGGGTTGAAAGAGAACTACTAATTTCTAAATTTTCATTAAGAAATTCAGAATAACACAACAGCACTGCCAAAGCTGAGTGTGGGCAAGCATTGTCAGGAGTTTATCAATATCCCTTTATCATTTAGATTATCTGCAAGCAGAACATCAGGTGAGATTGGCAGATGTTTGGGGCTGAGGTGCTGACAGCAGCTCAGAAATGCACAGCAGAATTGTCCTCAACAAGGAGAATTTAGATAATAAAGCACCTGAAAGGCATCAGCAGGAGGCTCCTCCTCACCTGTTTAATGTGATCAATTGGAATTTACCTGTTCTTGAAGACATTTGTCTGATTTCACCTTTTATTTTCGTTATTGCAGAATCATGAAATGGTTTGGGACACCTTCCACTATCCCAGGGTGCTCCAAGACCTGTCTAACCTGGCCTTGGGCACTTCCAGGGATCCAGGGGCAGCCACAGCTGCTCTGGGAACTTGTGCATCACCACCATTCCAGCCAGGAATTCCTTCCCAAGAACAAAATTACATTCCAATCAACAGCTGGGCCAAAAATTAAAATTTTTCCACATTTTCCACTGGTGTTTCCTGGATATCCATCCAATTCCAGGGCTGCACATCCACACAGAGACTGAAAATAAACACACAGTGCTAATAAGCAGAATGCAAAACTGTCATTAAAGGGAAATGAAATTAACTGTTAAGTCTAGACTATTCCACAAAGACTGGCAACAGGCTGGATTCTGAGCTCTTTCTGAGCTCTTTTATGATATGTTTTGGAAGAAAAAGTAACCAACATGAAAATGAAAAAAAAAAATCCCTCAGAAGATGTTGCAGTTTTAAGGAAGAATGATAAAAAATATTTTAAAGAGGAGTAAGAGAGAAAGAAAACTGATAGAACACGATGAAAAAAATAAATAAATAAAAAGAAATTTATCTGAAATGCTTCTCCATGAGAAAAGTAAAATTAATAAAACCCAGTCATCAAGGTAGTGGTGAAGAGCAGCTCTGTGAGTGAGAACAAGCTTGGCAGGAAAATAAAACTGAAGCGATACAAACTTGCATATGCTGAGACTCCAACTGAGGATTGTCATTACCACAAAGATTTAAATTAATGACAGGAGATTCGTGAAAGAATAATAAAAAATTTAAGTGAGCAGGGACAAATGAAAAATCATTAAAACTTTGAAAAAGCTCAGAAGCAGACAGCAGAGCCTAACACAACTCTGAAAAATTGGGGGAAAATGAGTTCTGCCTATGCATTTTTCAATGGGATAAGTATTAGTGCTGAAATTCTGTTTCACTCCCTGGAGTTCTGTCGTTGTCTTTATGGGGCAATGACTTGACTTAGAAGCAGGAAGGGAGAAATTTAATGTACAATCAGAATGCAGTTTCAAGTCTGACTTGTTAAATCAGTTGGCACCGGGGTACTTTGACCTGAAAACGCCACGTAAAGGAAATTGTGGAGTTCAGCACATGGTGTTTCCAACAGCCTGGAAAACAGCCTGGCAAACCCCTGTCAGCAACAAACCTCTGGGGCTGGAAAATTCTCCAATTCTGCAATAATTTCAAAGTTGGTATCCAGCAGCACTAAGTCCATACTGATCCCAGCCCCACCATAGGCTCTGTGCCCGTGTCCATCCCTTCTCTGTGTTCCTCTGGCTCTGAGTCACCACCAGGTTCAGTTTCCACATCCCCCTGCTTAATGTGGATGGGATTGAGACAGCAACACCTGGGACAAACTGATGGGAGCTTGTGGGTTCTGCACAGAGCTCTGTAAGATCCCAGCCCTTTGTTGGGATGTGTCCTCATATCACAGCAGAGAATCACAGAATTATTGGAAAAGGACTCCAAGATCATTGAGTCCAATATGTGACAATCCCCACTCTGTCACCCAGCCCAGAGCACTGGGTGCCAAATCCAGTCATTCCTTTAATATTCATGGTGCACAGGCCTGCAGGGGAATCTTGACCAAATTCCTGTCTCTAATTACTCTTTTTCAACAGAGAAGCTCGTTTAGAATATGAGATATCTGTGATGATGTTGGGTATGAATGTGCTGTCACCCCAAATTGAGCAGGAATGATGCTGGAGAGCCTCCCCTGGCTCCCAGAGGATGTGAGCAGAGGAAAAGCAGCACAGCAGAGGCAAACTGGGCACAACTGGGCACAAGTGGGAGCTTTGGAGGAGCCTCAAGCACTTCCCAGGACTCAGGCCCAAAGCTGGAAGCGCTCCCCTGACAGCACACCCAGAGCTCAGCCCTGCAGAGCTGCAGAGCTTGTAGAGCTCCAGGATGCTTCCTGGAGCACGGTAATTCCTGTTTCCAGCCACTCCTGCCGCTGGATCAAGTCTGGCCAGTCGAGGGACTGGAGAAAAACAGGCAGTAATTGAGCTCAATGTGGGATTTTTGCACTTAAAGCAGAATTATATGGACTTAGATCACCTCTCCACCTGAAGCAGGCTCATATTTACCAGGGTGGTGTGAAAGACCCCTGGCCATCTGGGATTTTTATTGAAAGAAAAGACCAAGCCTAAGAAGCAGCTAATACTCACTGCAGCAGCTGTGCTCTGTCTCCAAGGAGAATTATGGGACGGGCATTGCATGCGTGGCATTGCTTTGGGGGGATCTGATTAGATACACTTTGGTGAGGAAAAAAAACGTTCTCCATCAAATAAACAGGTGGAGAAGGGAATTCTGGATGTATCCCCACACCTTTTCTTCTGTTGCAAATGCAGGGTGATTCCAGAAACTCCTTGGTTGGTTATTGTAGAAGTAATTAATTCTGGCTAAGAAGAGGCAGTGGAGCTAATTACAAATAGAAAGTATCTATAAAATGAATTAAAATTCACGGGCAAACGTTGCTAAAGGAGTTGACCATTTATTTTTAATGCTTTTAGGAGCAGCTACACTCAGAGTGAGGAACATGACAGAATCCAGCAAAAACTTCTCTTTTGAAGAATATTGAAGTTTTAAAATTGAATTTAAAAGTGAAATACACAGTGTGAGTGCATTTATGATGTTATCTTACATGTTCTCAAGCTACTCCTGACACATATGGTACAAATTCTGTTGTCTTTGAAGTCATAAACTGACTGTGACACTGGAAAAATACTGA
This sequence comes from Cyanistes caeruleus, assembly GCF_971803275.1. Classification (NCBI taxonomy): domain Eukaryota; kingdom Metazoa; phylum Chordata; class Aves; order Passeriformes; family Paridae; genus Cyanistes; species Cyanistes caeruleus. The sequence goes on from NC_141707.1 coordinate 39,191,512, forward strand.
GGATTTAGTTAAATTCTACCTCTACCTACATAAAGTTGTAGAAAATATCAATTACTTCTGAATTTTGTTAATTATTTATATCTGTCTAAGGTGTCTGAGCTGAAAAGAAATAAGTTGTGTTGCTGGAATACAACCCTCAGTTTCTGCAAGCACCACAATTAACTCCTGCACAAATATTGCAGCTGTAAAATTGTGTTACACCCCTTGTGATACAGCTGAAAACCTCAATTATTTCATGTCAGACCCAATCCCCACACACTGAACTTCTCTAATGCACAAAACCTTTTTCTGAAGCAATGTTTTAAACCCCTGTAAAACTTCATGAACAGACCTGATATATTTTGCATAAATCCTCATTCCTTTCTGTTAATAGAAGGAATTTCTGTGGGATTGATTCTCCAAGTTTTTGAGAACTGCTGCAGCAGAGAGATGCCAGAGTGGAAGAACCAAAGATGCCAAGGTTTGTTGTTTTGTTTAATCCCAATAGAAATGAGAAGAATAATAGCAATTCTCATTTATATAATTTTTTTTTGTACATGAGTGTGCCTGGTGCTCACAAATTTTCTTGGCTGATAATTTTTGTTCACATGGCACTTTTCTAAAATTGAAGAATGAACAAATGGGAACAAACAACCTGCAATAAACAAGTGGCCGTTCTTTTCTTCCAAAGATTTTATACATCAGTGGCTTGAAATAATATGGATGCTATTTCCAGCCACTTAAAAATAACTCCTAGTGCAGTATTTTCTTGTTACTATTGAGGGTGGGAGCAAGAATAGCTTTCCAAAAGAATATTTGGCATAGGAACAGTGTGCTATATTTTTTTTAATAAAAGATCTCATGACACAAAGGCATCTGCGACTCAAGGACGTGGAAATTCAGCTGGAACCCTCACATGACAAATGTACCTTATATCCCCCCAAATTCTTGATTTGTAAAGAATCATTATGATGTGGGATTGGAAATATTAAATGGACTGCAACAAGTTGATTTATGGTAGCAAATAAAAACATACTCACAGGCTATTGACACACTACTCAGTGTGGTGTTTACTACACGAGTGTAAATAAATTTCTTCCAGTAGATCTTTATTGGGACCTGCCAGTCTATTTCTACTTGAGGCTCAGCTAGTTACATCCTGACCTGGTGCAGAATAAAATAATTCACAGCATTTCTTTAGAGTGAACTTAGAGAACTAAAAATAAAACAAACTGCATTGGCATTAATTCCTTTGTTGATGATTAATTAAGGAGTGCTTTCTGCCACTCTTCATTCTTAGCCCAGCACTGGATTCTTCCCAAGAATGTCAGCAAGTCCCTGCTGAACCTTCTGATCCCCCTCAAAGCTAAAAATGTTGTGCAGGGTTATCAGGATGCCTGCAGGGATCCTGGGTGCTCCAGCACCCGGCAGTAACTCTGTAAGAACAGCCCAGCTTAAAAAGGAGCCCAAAAGAAATAGGAAACTGCAGCAAACCCCAAAAGGCTGCAGTGACCTCACCCTGCATTTCCAGAGTCTCTGTAGTAGCAGGAAAGAGAATATTGGGACTATTTTGGCCCCAGCTATGAACAGGGGGCTGGTTTACTGTCTGCAGGGAAATCTGGGCTGTGGGAATGGCTTTGGAGTGACCCAGGGCCACAAGGAGCAGCTACAGCACTCAGCGGGCTCAGAGAGCTGAGACAGGGGCAGAAGCACATCCCAAAATCCATCCTGGAGACCACTGAATGGCTCAGGGATCTCACAGGAGCACCTCCCAAAATCCAGCCTGGAGACCATTGAATGGCTCAGGGATCTCACAGGAGCACCTCCCAAAATCCAGCCTGGAGACCATTGAATGGTTCAGGGATCTCACAGGAAAACCTCCCAGAATCCAGTCTGGAGACCATTGAATGGTTCAGGGATCTCACAGGAGCACCTCCAAAAATCTCACCTGGAAATGATTGTCTGAAACCACTGAAAAGTTTAAACACTGCATGAAAGCAGCTCTGGCTGCAGTTCAGTCTGGCTGTAGATCCCCACTCTGTCCCATACACACCCATTTTTCATTTCAATCCATCACCAGGTAACATTTTACACTGAATTCCTGCATTCTCCAGCTACATTTCAGTACAAGAAGTGTGAAATATTTAATTTTACCTGTGCTGGGAACTATTTACATGGGATTGGTGGAGCTGAGAAGGATGGAGGCAGGAAAGAAACATCTCCATTACTCTGTCAAGGTGAATCCCACTGGAACTCTGACTCAGTGGGCTCTAAGGTGGAATCATGGAATTGCTAAGGCTGGGAAACACCTGTGAGATTAAATCCAACCATCACCAGTGTCCACCACAATCCACATCCTCAAGTGCCACATCCACACATTTTCTGAATGCTTCCAGGGATGGGGACTCTACCATTTATCTGAGCCGTTCCAATGTTTTACAACCCTTTCCTTGAAGGAATTTTTCCTAATATCCAATTTAAACCTTCCCTGACACAACTTGAGGCCATTTCCTCAATTGTTACCTTTGGAAAAAAATTACTTTGGGAAAAAAAATTGCTTTGGAAACACAAAACTGATGCTGTGGACTTTGATTTTCTTATATCAGAAACCAGCTCTTGACTTCATATTCTATTCTTAACCCTTGTTTAATAATCCATAATATTTATATTATTAAATAATAATTCATAACAATCATGCTGACTCTCAATGATTCAAAGACATTTTCCTATTTAACTATTTGCATGATGTAATAAATGCCAATTATAGTGATCCCAAATACCTCATTAAAAAAACTGGACAGAAATTTTATGGAAGAGAACATAAATTATATGAATGGATAGAATTCAGACAGAAGAGACAGATTTTGGGGCCCAAAACCCTTCCTCAGTAGCAAAAGTGCCATAGAACTTTTTATACTGCTGTAAAGGTGTTTTTTTGATATATGGTATTTAAGATGAGATTTTGAAGTGTACATTTTGATAATTCACTTGTCAGGTATGACAATATCTGCTGTAAAGTAGTAAAAGGGGAGGGCAGAACTGGGATCTCACTCTGGTTAGTAAAGTACTACAGGGAGCAAACCCCCAAGGAGCACGCACTGCCAGCAGATGTAAAAGTTCCTGTGCTGTTTGGAAGTAATAAAAAATATGGACAGGGAGGAAAATTGAAATTCAGATCTCTCACCTCTGAATTCAAAATTGTATCAATGGACCTGGATTGATCATTCAGACACAGCAGTCAAAAATCACTTAGCAGGGAATAGAATCTCTTGCAATATTCCTGCAGCAGCCTTTGGAATCTTCTCCGTGCACCAAAAAACTTCCCATTACAAGAGCTCCTGACAAAGACACTGGGCCACTCTTCTATTTTCTTAAATTTTAGAATAATGAGACTTAATTTCTTGCCTAGAAGCAAAGAAAGGGCATTTTTATGACAAATCATTTTATGTAATTCTGTATGAAAAAAACGGGTTTTTCATTGAATTTGGATTGGCAGCAAAAGCTGCAGCGTAAGCCCAGGGATATATCAAAACCTCTCCTCAGAAGCAGGGATTGTAATCCTGATTTATAGGATTTCTCGAGGCACAGAGCCTTGAACATTTATTTTAATATCCAAAAAAATGGGTAAGTCTTGTGAAATACATGTGGTAGAGTGTGAGGACACAGCAAACACGAGTTCAGCCACCACCCCTGACTTACAAGACTCAGACACAAGAAATAAATTAAGACATGAAGCAAATGTTTCTGTCAATCCATCCCCAGGATGGATCCTGAAGGATGTTGATTTCAGCAACAGAAGTGCATAAACCAATAGAAAAACACTAAATGTACCACAAATTTTAAACAGACACTGGAAATTTCTGTGTAATTATTAATAATCAGGGGTTGTAGAGAGCTTGTGGATTACTAAACTCCCACCAGCCAAGCAACAGCAGATTTCAGCATTAATGCATGGAGAGAATGGATTCTCAATTTCTGAAATTCCAGGAATTTCAAGGGCAGAACCTCAGCTTGAACTTTTACCCAACCTCTGCTCTCAGTGCCAAAGGTGGTGAACTTCAGCATCCCCAGAGTGAGTCAGAGTTTGCACAATTGGGAAAACTCTTGGGATGAAAAGGACTGGACAAGTCATCCACAGCACCACGAGTGTTCCAGGGCCGGGATTGCACGGATAAATTCCCTCTTATTGAAAAACAAAGGATGCCTGTGGAACATTTGGCTCTACATCCCAGCTCTCCCTCCACCTGTTATCTCTGTTATTTTTGGCAGCAGTGCTGGGGGAGTCCAGTTGAAGTGTGGATTTCACTGCTCAACCTGTTGGCAAATTCCATCAAGGGGGGTTTCTCCATGCCTGGTGTCATGGGCAGGGAAGTGCAATCCATAAGGAAACAGGAAAATCAGAGGTGTGAGCCCCTGCTATGGCATTCCCTCCCAGGACAATGTGGAACTGTGGGAAGGAAGCCACAGGATGAATTCTGCAGTGATGTTTGTGTTTCTGATCTCTCTCAGTTCTGCTGCTGTGTTGGGGTCATTTCCCTTTGGATACTGTTAAGTAGGCAAAGATTGGCTTAAAATGAGAATAAAATCCCTGAGCTGAAGACCAAGGTAGATTTTTTGCACTATGGACTGATATCAACAAAATTCAATTTTTTAAGTGGGTCTAGTGATGACAGCAAAGGGAAACCATGCAGTGAATATGGCCCCGAAAAAGTCCCTAATTGGGGCTGAATAATGTTCATCACCTCATTCTCCTGGCTCGGGGTGTCACCAAGGCCTGTAACACCTCCAGCTCCTGCAATCAGCCCTTTAGGATCTTCCTGAACAGGAGTCTGTACCCTGAGCAGTGGTTTTGTGTGTGTGTTTAGGGTTTTTGTTTCACTTCAATAGCCACTGATGGTGATTTAAAAATCTATTCATGCTTTTGGCCTCCGCAATCTCCTGCGGCAGCACATTCCAAAATTTAATTCCGTGCTATTTAAGAACACTCCACGTTTGCATACTGCCTGTTTCTTGTATATGAAAAAGGATGGAAAATGATGTTCTGTGCACCTTTCCCACACTATTCATGAATTCAGAGGCTCCCTCCATAACTCTGCATTTTGTGTTCTCATTGCAGAGGGGAAAAGTCCTGAAGAATTCAATCTCTCCTCACAGAGCAGTTGCTCCATAATTTTGATCACTGTGTGTGCTCACTGTGACATCTCAAGTTACTGTCTAAGCTTTGCAGGACCACGGGGCTGGTTTAAATAAACCACAGCTTTGCTGAAAATCAGAGTTACAGTTACAAAACAAATTATAATCACAGCTAGAAGCAGGGTTAAAAGTTGTCTCTTTTATAAATACAAGGAAAAAGCAGCACTCACAAGTGACTAACAGCACTGTCATGTGGTATGTTGGTCCAAAGGTCTCTCATAGAAAAGTCTAAGTTATAAAAAGACTTTTTATGGTATAGAAAGTTATAAAAAGATTCTCTCACACACATGAGAAGGATGCTGTCCATATCTATAACCAGGGGAAAGCAGCAGCTCCAGACAGGTAAACTCTGGGAGGGCCTCACTCCGGGTACAAATTCCCAGAGGAGAAATTCCACAGGGAGCACATGGGGCAGTAAATCAACCCCTGGGCCTAAGGAGATCACAAAACAGGCAAAAAGCAGCAAGCTGGAACAGCTGTGCCCCAGGAAAAGCAGAACAAATGGATTGGCCACCTCCTGACTCCAAGGATCCCAATACCTCTGGAGAGAACAGCAGGGCCAAGCAGGGAAATTGGGAATTTTAAAGTGATTTGCTAAACAAGTTATAAATATACAAAATGCTGCTTCATTTCAGTGCTAAATGTGTTTCAGAAAGGAGAGTAGAGATGACTGAGATTTTCAGGAGAACTCTGACTTGGGCTGTGTCTGACACAGGTTTCCCAGACCTGGCATTGCCCATTCCCAGCACAACTCATTGGATCTGCCTTTCCTTACTTTGATTTACCCCAAAGCACAGGATGCAGCTCAGAGGGACACCCAGACTCTGATGGGGCCCTGGTTTTGTGTGACACAGAGAGCAGGGCAGGTCCTTAATGCCCCAAAGCAGCCCCAGAGTAGCAGCAGGATTCCAGTGCATGGCAAAGGTGCTCAGGCACTGGAAGGGGCTGGGAACTGGGGGAGTCACCGTGTCTGGATGACCCAGGAATGACTGCAGACAGCACTTGTTGAAAATGGGATTAATCCCAGGTTGGACTCGATGCTCTGGGAGGTTTCCTCCAAGCTGGAAGGTTCTGGGGTGCTGCTGTCAGGGCTGGAGTGTGGGTCTGGGCAGCTCAGCGTGGCACTGCAGTGCCTGCCACGAGACATCCTCTGTTTCCAGGAACTCTGTAAAATAAAGCAGGCAGGATGGGTGTTTAGCATGGAGTTGGAAGGTGAGAGGTGCTGAGCAGAACAATTCCTACAGGAATGATGAGCTGACCATGGCCAGTGCACATCCTGCAGCACACAGGGCAAATCCCACTGGAACTGTGCTGGGAGCAGAACAGAATTCAGATTGCATAAATACAACCCATAATAAGATAAATTTTGAGTTTAGCTGCCTGACTGCTTTAAAAGATCACTGCCTGGCTGGAGGTGTCTGCATTGCCATGTTTATTCCCCCTAAAACCTGGCACAACCCCTCTGGCACAAGACTTCCCAGGAAAATGGTCTCTGATCCATCCCTACCACAAAGATCCAAGTTCCCATGTAATCAATACACTTCCAATATGTCAATAACTCACTTTCACCTCAGCCACCTGACAGAAATGCATTAAGAAACTGTGTGAAACTTTGTTGTGAGTTTTCAGTTGTTCATGTCTCCTTCTCTATAACTCGAGGCCAAAATTGGCTATTTTTTCTTGTTGTTAAATTAGAACTTTTTTTCGTTACAAAGAAGATTTTTCTTGAAAAAGTACTTGAGGAAGAAAAGCTTTCTTAGCTGGAAAAAAAAAACCAAAATGGTATTTTTATATCAAGACATGAAAGATTCAAAAATCCCTGAACAGTTCAAATTCATAAACTGAAGTAAACTTTGAAAATGCACAGAGGGGTTTATTCCAGATTGGCACATATGTTAGAGGAAATTAAGATTTATTTATGATAATGAAATTAGCAAAAAAAAAGAAGCAAGAAAATAAAAGAAGGGAATCAGTACTGAATTTACAGACATTTGACTAAGATCTATTTAAAGTGTTCTCACATAAACCATCAAGTTTCAATCAATTTTACTAGAACTGGTCTCACGAAGAATGTTTGATGAGTGACAAAAGACATTTGGACAAAAAATTATTTATTTTCATGTTTATCAAAACCAATATTCAGGATTTAACAAGTCTCCAAGATAGTAGAGTCAATTAAGTAATAAAATTGATCATTAAAGTTTATTAATTTGCAGTTGTGATCAGGAAATGGGATTCAAATAAACCAGCTTAAATTAATTTCAAAATATTCTCTTGGCCAACCATTAAATAAATTTTTAATGTGTCTAAAAGACTGTAAGTATTAAGATATGGCAAAAAAAATAAAGCTGAGTATTTCTGTCTACCAGCAGTACATATTTCAGAATTGAAATTTTCCTTTCCTCTTCTATTCACCCATTTTAAGCAGAAATCACAGCTGAAAACAGCTGAGTCAAATATATTTTATTTGGCCTGTAATGAGCATTTTTAAATGCTTCCCTGAATGTTCCAAATAAATTACTTCATAATTAAACCACTGAATTTGGAGTTGATTTGCCAATATCTGTGTGGATTATGGGACATTGTGTTTTTTACCAAAATTGCCTGAGATAAGGAGCACAGCAGGTTTCTGTTGCTGTGTCTTCTGAATTCAGGTGAGGTGGAATCCTGAAACGTTATCAAAGCACCCCCAGCTTGCTTTGAAATCTAAGCAATCTAAAAATAGGCTGAAAGAGTTTCTGGAAGAAGGAAAGTGTGGAGTAAACTTATTTCAAAACAGAGTTTTCCCAGCAGAACAAATAATCTCTAAGGCAGAAGATGAGTGATGTGAAAAAGGATGATGTGCCATTAAAAAATCTTTATTTTATACTAAACAAGGTATTTTGTAAAAGTATCCTTCTTCTTTTATAAAAGACACCGGGATTAAAAATCATCAGTTCTGCCAATGATAACCTATTCTTAAATTCTATTTACTTGCTGTGTATGCTATCATTGTTTACTTGAAGTGGCTTATAAAGATGCATAACAAAAAATAGCATTATAATATTAAATTAGTAATTGATCTGCAGATACATGGGATTTTCTACTCCTCAGATAACCACTGACTTTGAACCAGATGCATTTAAGGATCTATGGATCTCTGGATTTATTACAGGAAAGATTGTGGGAACTCCGAGGTTCCAAAAGCCTCTCAGTTTGGGAATTTCTGTGTCCCCACATCCCAGAACCTGGGGGAGCATAAGTTTTGTGCTCCCAAAGGATCCATTCTCCTCCATCCATGTCAGTTCGGTGGGATACTGAGATGGGCCTATCCCATTGATTCCATTTGCTCCTCCTCATTTTTTGGGGTGAGGATGGTTGCTGTGCTTCCCAGGCAGTGCCAACAGTCCCTTCCTAAATAATCCCACGGAGGCAGACAAGGAGAAGAGAAGCAGCATTAATCAGAGGGAGCAGAAATGAGTAGAATTAGCACAAAATAGTCCAAAATAGAAAAGCTCTAGACCACAAGATGAGACTTGTTTCATTAGCTATAAGTAGCACCATGTGTAGGAGCATATAAAGTGTGGCTACATTTCAAATATAAAAATATTACCATGAGGCTTCTCCCTCCCACTCTATTATACTCTCCAAGAGAAAAGAGAGTAGGTAGACAATGAAATTCTTAGTTCACTGCCAAGAATTCCAGTGCAAACAAATTATCAAGAGAATCAGGTAAGAATAATGATGTGATATTGATAGAGAAAGCAGGAGCTCCATATAAATTAAAGTTTAAAATAAACTGTAGGAGTGACAGAAGGAAAAGGTAAAAAGGCAGGCAGAGAAAAAGCAAAGTATTTTGACAGAGGAAAGGGATGGACACAGCAGGAATACACAGTGCAGGCTCTCTCCTCCTTGGATAAGAGGAGCAGCAGCAACACAAGCCTATCCTTATGGAAAAAAACAGGAATTTCAGCAGAAAGTAGTTCCTGATTGCCAAAATTAGCCACTTGGAAAATAGACTCCACTATTCTCTTCACTAAACAGTGGAGAGCAGAGAGGGTGATTGTGCTGTTTCCAAGTAAGTTTGGGATTTGAGCAGCTCAGTCCATTTCCTGTGGCTCCTGGGAATATTCCCGTCGGCTCCTGAGCTGAACACACCAGCAGAGGTATTTTTACCCTGCCTGGCTTACTTTCCTTCCCAAGGTTATCCAGTGTGAAGTGATCAGGGCTGAAATCCCAATTCTCCTCCTTGAGCAGTCTCAGGGATCGTTTCCACTGACCTACTTTTCCTCCTTCTGGATACTCCTGTGCTTCTCGGTGCCTTCCTCGGCTGGATCGGATCGAAATCCGCAGGGAATTCCCAGGAAATGCAGCCCCTCTCACTGACAAAGGTTTACTTATTCTGCTGGAAACCTACCTAGGAGGAGACTTTGATCCTTCCCACAAAGAGATAAAGGAATAGTCCAGAGAAATCTGCCAAATTAGAAATTATGGGATGATTTTTTTGGTCATAAATTCAATTTTCATTGGTTCCCTGAATTAGTAAAAGCGTTGGACAGAATCACATTAAATCGATTTTTTGGCAATTGCATCAGGAGACCCAAGGAATTCCAAAGAATCATTGTTGAAATGAAAATAATTACAAGAAAATGTAAAAAATAAGGAAAATGTATTTACTAACACACTGAACACGCTCCTACTTAAAGATGCTCCAAGATGAAAAGTCAAGCACTTGAATAAAAATTTCACTCAAACTCCTGAAGACGTGAACAGAATTGATGCAAATATTTTATATTATTTTCCCGCACAAAAGAAAAGTTTGCCTGTAGAAATGTTCTGCTTTCCAGCTCTGCAGATGGTTTTTCACACAGAGAAAAATAAAATTTGATTTAGCACTGGCCTTCATTCTTATCAAGAGGAATGACTGGAAGTGGAGCCATTAATGTGGATAATTCTTAAAGGAAAAAAAGGGAAAATAAAAAAAAAATTACTTTGTGCATATGTAGGGGTCTATAGGTACAAGAAATGAATCATATGTAAATTAAAGAAAAAAACCACACATTATAACCAGAGGAAAAAAATGTTCTGAAATTCTGAAGACTTCCACATTTTACACACCTCAATGTGATTATGTAGAAATTGGTAGCTCACAAAGCCAAAATTTCTGTTATTCGAAGAAGACCTGAACTAGACTTCATAAAATCAGGATTTTTGTTAAGGTTTCTCCCCTCTGTTTTATTTTGTATATGTTATTTTATTGTATATTGGGGCAGCATAACTCAAACAACTAAAGATTAAAATGTCTTAATCCCCTGTGTCAGCAAAGATATCAATAATTTTCATACAAATGTCTTAGAACTCATGGAAATTAATGAGTCTTTAAAGAGTCACTCCATAAAAAGTCTTCCTAATCAGAGGCTGCACAATAATAGAGTTACATAGATTTGTCAAAATTCTTGAGCATTTAGAGTATAATTACCCTTTCCCAAATAAAAAAGTACCATATTATTAATGGTTTATAGCTCTGTCCTACCATGCAATTAGAGAGCACTACAAGACTCCACAAGATTTATTTAACAGCCCCAGAAATTGTTTTTTGGGAGTGTCCTCATCCCAGTGAGGGATGTTCAGGTAGAGTTTCCCCCCGCTCTGTGTCCAGGGCATGGTTTGTTTTGGAGAAGTTACACTTTTGTGATTCTTTAAGCTCTTTACAAGTCCCTCATCTCATTTACACTGCTGGAGATCTTTAAACCCACTCTCTTCATAGTTAAAAACAACATAACAAGATTAGGCTGGGAGCCAAGGAAATCAACCCTGTGCCAACCAGGCTTGGAATTCTAATTAGAGCATCATTTGTATTAACCTCAGTTTTCCAGTGTAAGGACAATATTATCACTCCTGTGATTGTATCAGGGCAGGAATGATTGATTCCAGCGACGGATTGCAAGAGAGAAACCATAAAATGCAATCCCAAGCACAGCTTGGAGAGGTTATTCATAGAAAATATATATATATTAATCTAAAAATGCTTCATAGAAAAGTAAAAAGGAGAGAGACATTCATTAGCAAGAAGAATTTGATATAAGGGAGTATGCACAAGGGTATTTAATCTAGTAAAAAGTCTTTCAATGGGCTTAAATGGTTACATTTTTGGTCTAAATGGTAAAATCCTAGGTTAAAATTTCAGTTTTAGTTTCACACTATCATGCGAGCCATAACAGCGAGACATCAAATAAAGGATTTTTTTAGGAAAATGGAATTTTGTAGAAGGATGTTATTTGGTAAGTGATCTCTCCAAAATTCAAGATACCAGCCAGAACACTTTTTCATATAAAAGAATAAATTTTAAACACAAAACATATATTTTAATGAGAATTCAAATACCCTAATGAATTTACAAGACAATTCTGTGACTTAAATTGCAGGTACTGTACCACTCCCTTGTATCAGAGAGTTTGAAAAGCATACACTGAAATAAACATTAAAAATACACTTACAGCACTAATTCCACCAACTACAACCAGTGAAATTAAAAACACATTCATATTTCAAACAGTAAATTGCCTAAATATATGTATTATCAATGCCTGGGCATCTTGACTGATCTTTGTCATTCTTTGCAAAATAAACTTGATATAAACCCAACAAAACCTGGGGATGTGTGGAATGGATGTGTTTATCCCAGTCTATTTACCACAGCAGAATCATATATGAACAAGAATCTCCAAGTGTGAAAACACTTATGGTGCATGTTCCAGCAGTTGTTTTGCAATGGAGATGTTATTTTTGTTTCCATATAGAGACAAACACAAAAAATGAAATTACAAAAATCCTTAGAAGTTCACTTTCCCAGAAAAAAAAACAGCTAAGCCTCAAAACTTTCCTGAGATTATTAATTGTGCTTTGAGTGATGGGTGTAGAGTTCAAATCATATTTCAATGTGACAAAAATTGCCTGAAAAAGCAATTCATCTTTTCATAGGATATCTCAAAGTTATTTCTCATCTGTTAAAACCTGAGAGCTTTTCTCCTCTGTGACAGAGCAGGTTAAAATATTTTGTGCAATGAAGAAACTTCATATAAAACAGCCATGAAAATATCATTGAATGTTTTAAGAACTCATTTCTGTGCCATGTCCCAGGCCAGGTTGGATGGGGTTTGGAGCATCCTGGTCTATAGAATGTGTAGGATGGGATGGGATGAGCTTTAAGGTCTCTTTTTTTTGTCAGGTTCCTATGCAGAACCTCCCAGGCTCTGGCAGCCGAGTGGGAAATGCAGATGGGAACTTGTTGCTTTAGGTTTAAACCAAGCTCAGCTGTAACAAAACCTTTTTCAGATATTTTTCAAGCCTTTCAGAATTTATAAAGCTTTGGTTGGTGTTTCACAAGTCACTGGGCTCAGTTTCATTTAAGAAGTTAATTTCTATTTTGGAATACTCTGGAAGAAAACCATCTGAGAGGAACTTGATTCTCCCCAGAAGTTTCTTGCCTCTGCAGCTCTTGTGAACACTGAGAAGAGTAATCTTACATTTTAATGCCTTCAGAACTAGGAAAGTTCCTTCCCCAGGAAAATATGATTGATTGTTACAATGACAGTAATTGCATTTTAGTAAAAGTAACCATTATGGTAATTTTCCTCCAGAAAGAGACATTTAACTAACTTAAGTAACTTGTTACTTTTCAACACATTAACTTTGACAAATTTAACATTACAAACGTACAGAGTTCACAGCCACAACAACGTGCATCACTTAGGGAGTCTGCACACTTTTTATTTCTATATATCAGGCAGTGTTTCCAAATAGGAGATGCTAAAAAAACTGTGCATACATAACACAGCATTAATTAAACTGTTAAGAGCAGCTCTAGCACATCCAGTGCCAAGTCTCCTGTTGAAAAATCCTGCCTTCCAAGTAGCAAACTTCTATCAGCATTTCATTTCACGGATGCTTCCCAAGCACCTCTTGAATCCCAGCCTCACCCCCAAACTCTGCGTCGTGAGAGAGCTCCTGCATTTTCTCCAGCCTGGTATTTATAAACTATTCGTGCCAATCAGGTTGTGGTAACTTATTAAAAGTGTAGTTTCTGAGAATTAAGAATGCCGTCCTAAAATAATTTAATCACCCAGAGTTTGTTTCGTACAACTTCACATGAGTTAAAATAAAAATGCTCTGCCTTTGCTTTAAAGATAATAATCATCCCTTGTGTTTTAAAGGGATTCTAAACTGGAAATCGGTGAATTTCCATACTACTGAACATTTTTACACTAGAAAAGAACTGAAATTAATCTGGATTCAAATTTTGGTTTTTAAGAAATTTCCTTTAAATGAAAATATCAAAAACTTGAATTTCAATCCAACAGGTTTAAAATTTTCACTTTTCTAACTTCTTTGAAGGAACAGATTAAGTATTTAGCTGGGACAGTCAATGACTTCACCTTCCTCTTGTTTAAAGACCCCAGTCACATTTTAAAGGAAAATAACACAGATGCTATAAGATGGAGGAGAGACAGAGAAAATTACAGAGGGCTGAGAAATAAAAAGAATAATAATCTGTATTATCTCAAAGTCTCCTGAACTGATTTTTCAGCAGCAGCCTTCCAGATCATTTTAGAAGAACCCTTAATTTTTCTTTTTTATTATTTTTTAAACTTTATTCTTAAGTTTTAAGAACTTAAATCTGCAAATTGGTCAATCATTTTCTTGCTTCTTATGACCAAAAGCAACACTTAGGTTGCAAACTCTTCCTGAAAGAAAAGCCAGAACTCTTGAATATTCAGAATGGATTGGAAATTCACACAGTTCGAGGAATTTTTAATTGCAATGTTTGCAGGATATGGTGGAGTCCCCATCCCTGGAGGGAGTTAAGAGCTGTGTAGATGTGGTATTTGGGGACATGGGGCAATGGTGGCCTTGGCAGGGCTGTACTCCACGACCTTGGAGGTTGATTTTAACTTAAACAATTCTGTGTTTTATAAGATTAAAATCTTTCCACTGCTGCTCATCATCTTCTCCATCACAGTGACAGAATATTTGAGAGTACTGCAGAATTCGTTTGGCTGTTCAGAGCTGAAGTGGAATCAGGGACTGCCACACAAAGAGCCAGAACCCAGGACACATGTTAGGAGCTGACTCCCATCCCACCATGGAATTTTGTGAGATTATTTTTGTACCACAGTGTCCTAGTTACTGTTGAGAAGAGGAGGAAACTTCCAGTTTAGACAGAATTGGCAGGCGACCTCTATAATTAGTCCTTTATCTTTCCCATGTCTCCTAAAGGACACGAGGCAAACTCCACACCTGAGTTTTGCTTGGCAGGGAGCAGAGTTAATTCTGCAATATCAGCTAGGAAATGGAGGATTTGGTGATGTCCTTGCAGGTACAGAGGTGATGTTTTACTCAGTAAACTCTGAATAATGTCTCCATCTTTGACCTAATGTTTAAAAAACCCCACAAACAAACCCATCAGCCAGGGGTGTAGCATCACTTTTCGTGCCCATGCCCACAAACTGCCTGTTTCCTGTAAAGAAAGTTCTGTGCTTCTGTGTCTAACAACAAAATAAATGTAATTTGGGATGAGTAAACCTCTGTAAATCCTTGTAATCCGAGGATAAGCCACTTGTGAAACTCACAGATTATATTAGCAGAGTTTTGGAGAAAATGAGCTTCTCCAAGTGTCAGATTTTAACACTGACAAGTCACCCAAGTCCTGTATTTTTCTTCCATTGTTTTGCTGCATAAATGCTGACTGAAACTACCTAATACAGAAAGTATCCACTGTGAGAGGATAGGAAAATATTTCAGAGGGTGTGGGAACGTGTTTTGCTTAGAGACAGTTTGGAACACAGAAGATACAACTTGATGTTTTTAAGAGAAAATTCGTTAAAGACAGGCAGGTGATGGAGACAAAATTAGTCCAGGGTCACACCCTGGGTTCTCTCCAAGGTGTGCCTTGGGAGTCAGGGCATAAAAATATGAGCATTAATCATCTTGCAGAATATCTGGCTGTTTAACAAGGAGCCACAGTTTAAACTGCAATTCCTCAAGCCCTTTAAAAACCAACCCTTGCAACAAAAAGCAGCTCCTGGTTTTCTTCACACGGTTGTTGTGGTCTCAGCCCCGGGAAGGTGCAGACATTCAAGCCAGCATAAATATTGAAGAGGCTGGGGAGGAGGTGAGTTCAGAAAGGAGTTTAAAGCTGATGTTTTTGGCTTCTTGGTTGGGTTGGTTTTAGCCCAAATCAGTTCCTCAATCAATTAACTGTGCAGCTGCAAGAACATTTGTGCAGGGCAGGGCAGCATCTCTGGCTTATGCTGGCTTAAAGTGTTTGTGGAAGTGCAGCAGGAGTGTAACTGAAGAGCTGCTATAGTCTAACATTGCCAATAATCCACAAATGCCATTCCAAAACACAGGAATAGTTAAAGTATATAAATGGCCTGGCCATGTGCTTGGCAGTGGGGCCTAACAGAGGAGAGCTTGGAAATTGTCATAACAGCTTGAAAAATATCTGAGTTTTGAGGTAACTGCTTGTTCCAAGAGCAAGGACAAAACTCTGCTTCCCAGGCCGGTTGCATCATGGTGATGGATGAGGAATGTGCTCAGCAGAATGCACAGAGCAGCTCCTGGGAGGGAGCTGGGACTGGCCTGGGCCATTGCCCCACCTCCCTCAGCCCAGCCCGTGCTGCCATCACAGGAACCTCTCATCTGACTCTTCATCAGCCACTTTGAAACCTTTCTGCTTAAAATTCCCAGTAATGCTCCAAAAGTAGCAGAGAATCCAGCTGAGGGAACAGCAGAAGCACCAGGAGAATCCATTTGGAAATGACTCCCATTTTTCCATTGCTACTTTCTTATAATATCAACATCAGCCATGGCCACTCTGCTGTTTTTGCATAATTTTACAAAAAGTTGGACTGGACATGTGCAGATCCATATTTGTTGTATTCACCTGGAAGCCCAAGCTCAGTGCCTCAGTATGTCCTACAATTTCTACTCTGTCTCAACATTTTATCTTCATTCTATATTGACAAAGAAATCCTTCTATAAGTATTATTCCAAATATTTGAAGCTATTTATAATGGAAATTATGTAATTACGTTCTAGTTATATTTTTTAAAAACATTTCAGCAGAAAAGCACATCTTTATCTGGTACAAATCTCAAGTAGAATCTAACTAAACCAATAATGTAGAAGAAAAATCACCTGATAAGATATGACAGACATATGTTATGTATTGTGCTCATCCCACTGAGTTTTTCCCAGATAATAGCTTTTATAGATAACAGAATGCTGTGATTTTAAAATAATAGGTTTTTAAAAAAGATAATTTCAATATTTGGAAGCTTGTTTGTTAAACATTTGGCAATAAATCTTCAGTTTAGGGATTCTTCCAGATAATGCCAGATAATATGGATGGATCATCCAATCACATCTTAGCTCTCCTCTCCAGCAGCACAAAACACACATGGCTCAAGGAATTGCCTCATACATTAATGATAATAAAACTTGGAAACCAATACAGATTGGGACTATTGGTTGTAGCAGGTCATTAAAATAGAAATATTAATCATAAAGGAAAAACCTGCCTTTCACTTGCCTTAGCCTCAGAACTCCCATGGCAATGTCCATTAAACTTGGCAAGGGACGTTGTCTGAGCTTTCCCAATCTGAAAACTCAGCAGGACCTCAGCAACCAAACTTGGAGCATCCTTAATAAAAAAACAAAACAAACAAACAAACAAACAAAAAGTCAAAGTAGTGCCATGCACAACTTCAGAAGAAAACCTGATCTTTCAACCCCAAATTGCAGCCAAGCAACTGTTCCAGAGGAATAAGCCTTCAAACCCATGGGAATGTCTCTCCTGGGAGCTGTTTAAGCTTCCTTAATGCTCTTAATCCACCTTGATATTGAACAGCCAGACACTCTGGCACCCACCTTCCCACTTCCAAATAGCTGCTCAAGTGCTGGAGCGTTTCCTTGCCCTCAGTGTAGATCCTGACAGCTCTAGGACACAAATTAACCAAGTTTTCCCCAACTGTGTTTGTGGCCTTCTATCTCACTGGAAATGAAAACCTCTGGTGAACTTTGAGAAAAAATTAAGCATGTTTTGGGGCAGGTTAAAAACTCTAGGGTCCATGTGTGTGTCCTTCAGCTTCCCTAACTCTCCACATGAAACAAAAATACTTTTCCCCTTGCAGTTTCATGAAAGTTAATTAGTTGATATTACTAAAACTGGGTGCATGCACTGTGTATCACTACAAAATTAGAAGTACATTTTCATGGCCTAAAGAATTTTAAGACAAAAAAATGAGCTTTTGTATCAGAAAGGTTGATGCTGTACACAAAACTTTCTGAGTAAACAGGGAAAATGGTTAAATTTTGTTCATTTTAAACCAGCCTGAACTGAAAAATTTTCTCACTCTAGGGAGTAATCAGAATTTTGCCATCTCAGATATTAACATTATCTGTTCAATGTCTGAATTGAATTATTATAAAATAATTTGTGAATGAATTAACTCCAAAACTATTCAGCAGTAGAAGCTGGAGCAGGATTTAGCTCCCCAGTGGTCTGAACAATGGGTTAGAGCACCAGGCTGGGATATTCTGCTGGTTGCTGAAGAAAGATTCTGGGTTTGAATTTCCAGGATTTAAAATCCCTGGAATGGCTCAGCCCATCCATCTTTTCAGAGCACAATCACCCGAGAGAAATGTTCCAGCTGGATTGTCCTCATGAAAAAAGAAGTGGGCAGCTATTAGGGGTTCCCTGAGAGACTTCCAATCCTAGAAACTTGTCCTTCT
This sequence comes from Cyanistes caeruleus, assembly GCF_971803275.1. Taxonomy (NCBI): domain Eukaryota; kingdom Metazoa; phylum Chordata; class Aves; order Passeriformes; family Paridae; genus Cyanistes; species Cyanistes caeruleus. Next base: position 39,209,458 of record NC_141707.1, read on the forward strand.
TAAAATCTGAAATAGGGAAAATTTGGGAATCTTCCATATTTTTTCCTATGAAACCTGTAACATGCCAGATTTTCAGGAATTACAGCACCTGGGGAGAAGTATTTTTTCTGTCACAGTGAACAGGAACAAAGGGGTGCCTGAGCTGCTGTTGGCAGGATTACTTTAATGCTACTTAAATTCTGTGCAGAAATTATGAAATCCCTAAATCAGGGATTATGGGCAGCAACCAAAACACATTGACTTAGACCAATTCCCACCCATTGTCCCAGAGTCACACCAGTGACTTCACCAGGATTCCTGCTCCATTCCCACGCATCTGCCTCTAACAAAGGGTTCAGATAGCAGCAGGAACAGCAGCAGCTACATTTCTTTAAAGGAAATGGGCCTCAAATCATATTTCAATGTTTTCCTTTGCAGAAAGGCTTTATTAGCCCAAAACTGCTGCCTCTGGAAGCAGGACAACTGCTTGTGCCATGTCATGTGTTCGTAAGGGTTAATTCAACACTCTCCAGTTATCAGCAATAAAAAATATAAAATTATTAGCAGTTTGTCCATTACCATGGATCTTCACCTTCCATTTGTAAAATTCCAAATGGCAGATTTTCAAATGCAATACTCATGGATTATTTGATAAATATTTGACTCCCTGTTCCCATCCCTTTCTGAAGCCAATTAGTCACATTCTGAAGGCTCAGCTTGGCATTTTAGCAAAACCAGTAACTAATATTTGAATCCCAGTATCCTCCAATCCATCTGAATCTTCTAGAATTCCACTTCCCATTATCATTCTGTAACAATACTGAAAGAAACTTTATTATTATCTTTTGAACCAAAAACTGGCATTTGTCTTCCCCAGCACTCCTGTGACATTGATCTGAACAAAAAAAAATATTTCCAGGGATGTTCTCCTTACTGAGGTTTTAAATTACCAAAGTATCAGCCAGCTCTCCTGATCCTATTCTTCGAAAAGCTTCCAGGATATTTTGAATGACACCATAAGTAATTACAGCTATTCATGTATTTGTATTTCAAAACAACCAGAAGTCATATTGACACAATAATTCTAAAGAGCACACAATTGAATACTCTTAAGATCTGACAATCTTTCCACACTTGGCCACTTCACACTCCTTATGACTATTTAATTACAAATTGTTGGTCTAAAATATTTAAATCTTCATCAACAAATATATGTATAAAGCCTTTCAAAGGCAGTGCAAAAGATCTTTAAAATCTGCTATCACTGTCAGGACGCTGTAGCAAAAAAACAACAAACACTTGTCACATATTTTAAGAATCCTTCAAAAATAACGTTGAAAACATGACAATGTTGCAGAACTTTTGCATTCTGTGATGAACACAGAGTCAGTTTATAACTGAGTATATAAATTATGGTGTATTCTGAGAAGGAAAATCTCTACACAGTCCTGGAGAACCTTGTTTTTCATAGCACAGACTGAGATTTTAGGAATTCAGCTTGGACTCTTCATGGCACTCACAGAAAAAGGATTCTACAGTACAAATGAGGACTAGAGAAAGATATCCAGAAAACACGATTTTGCTGTGAAATATGGATGAAATCATAGCTGATAAACGCCACAGTGATAAAACCCTGTGACACAACAAAGTGCCCCTAAGAGACAAGGGAGTGTCTGAAAGCAAGCAGAAGCTCCAGTGGGGTGATCTCTTCTGACAAGACTCTGCAAATCCTAGAAAGAAACATCCCTGCCTCCTCCAGGAAAATAGGTTAGGTAGTTAGGAATCCCTGTTTTAAAGAAGCAAAAGTCTGGCTGACAGGTCATAAAGAAAAACATTAATCTTTGGTTTAAATGTAGCCTTTATGGAAACAACTTGAGAAGCTTGTATCAAAGTTAATTTCTGTAATATTTTGTATCTTTCTTTTTAAACTTGAGGCAGGGAAAAATCCCTGGTGGTGTGAGGTCTATAGACTCCAGGTGTTTAATTGAAAAGGAAATTTGTTACACACGCAATCTCACTACAAAAACAGCTTTACAGAACACAATCCAGGCCAAATCCTGTCACTGCTTGTGTGAATAAAATGTTCCCACTTTAGCCCAACACCAAAACAGGGTTGTGATTTCAGCCTGTATTTGAATTTGTGGACACTCAGCTGGATTCAACTACTGCATCAAAAATTTATAAGTTTGATTTAAAGCATTAAAAGGAGAACATTTTTACGGTCACCTATATTGCTCCAACCCAAAAGCATTGCAGAGGGAAGCTTTGGATTTAATTTCAGTTTTTCAGAGCATTTAAAAGGTGAATTAATTCCACATTCTCTCATGTTTTCAAGTTGTGCTACTCATGTAACTTCAAAGTAGCTCAATAGTTTTGGAACAGAGTAAAAAGTGCAAAATAACGAATAATTTGTAGGAGTTTTATTATCTGTCCACAGGAACAGAACTGAAAATTTGTATAAAACTCTTTTGGAGTATGATGACTTTCTCATAAGTCATGCATATGAAAGTAAAAATACTTTCAGGCAGTTATTTACCTTTTCTAAAATAAAATAATTTAGGCTGTCATCCAGCACTTTTTCCCAAAGGAAAGTGAAGCTGGTTGGTAAAGAGGGCAACCCTGGGAGAGATTAATTTCTTGCCATTTTGGTCCTTTTTTTTCATTTGGTTATGTAAGGACAGTGCCTGAATGGGGTCTTCTCTTCCTTCAGAGCTTCAAAGGGGGAATGACTTAGACCACAAGGAAAGATGAAAGAGGTAATGACAAGGATTCTCTCTGCTGGTGTCACTCCTGATATTATAAACCCCATGGTTCCCATTTCACATTTAGAAATGCTTCTCTAGGTGTTCTGAATGAGTTCTGCACAAAAACTCCTTTCCTACCACGCTGTGTTTTGTGTTGATTCACTGCTAAGAGTGGGATTAGCAAAGGCACAGCTGAAATCCTCAATTCCTAGCAGTGCTCCAGAGAGAAAAATGAGACATTGCTGGGTTTTAACTCTCCTCATTATTCCCTAGAAGGAAAAGTTATATTTGTGCTGCCTCTAGGCAAAGTCCCATCCCACATGAACAAAAGACTGAAGCTAAGATCACATCCATTTCATCTCCTCCTGCTCTCCACAGATGCTTAAGTCCCTGACACTGTGTCTTCAGTGCTCATATGTCACAGTAAATGATTCATTAAAAATGCAGAGACAGATTGATCTTGGAAGGGGGGAAAAAGGGATCTGGAGTTTAAGGCGAAAGGAAAATAGAAATGAGGAGCCAAAAGGTGAAAAAGGGAAACACCCCCAAAATTCACATGAGAAAGACATTTAAAAATAAAGAGGAGACAGCAACTGTGCTGACATTTAATGTGTCTGCTTGGGATAAAACTCATCCTTTTACTAGCAATAAAACAACAGCCCAGCCCAAAGCCCTTGGAGCATTTTGCATCAAGTGCCTCATAAAAATGGTTGGCAATTTCTCTTAAAGTCTGTACAATATCTATACCAAATTGCCTTCTTTTTTTTTTTTTTTTCTGGTAATGTAATTAAATGGGAGCAAATCCCCAATGCAGGCAGGGAGAGCTCTCTGATCCCAGCCACCAACACTCATCCTAATTCCCAGACCCCTGGCCAGGCTCAAAAGTGGGAAGGAAAAGGCAGGAATAAGCTCTACTTGTGATTCCCATGGTGCTGATAAACAGGTGATTGACAAGAGTAACCCTGCAGAATGACTGTGTTTGTAATATTTCCTGGATGGCCAGAAGGATTTGCTCTGCCAGAGGAATCCTGCAAGCAAAAACCAACCTCTGCCTAAGGATAAGAAGCTACTTGAGTAAGAGACACATCTCTGCCATGACATCTGTGCAAATTCTCTCATATAGGTGACACATTTATTCTATTTTTATCCAAAACAATAGGTAAAATATAAATATGGATCGTAATTTACATTCTTTCAGCAAAAAAAGAAACCAAACAACTTAGCCAAATCCCTGCATTGGGAAGTACATATATAAATATATATTCACACACACACCAGCAATATTTTTAGCTATGATTTCCTACTCATGTGGCAACATGACCAGCGTTCTGAAGAAGCTGAGCCAAGTGAAAACACAACCTGCAGAACAGGTCACGTTTAAATATTCTGCTATTGAAGAATATTAAAAACTACAGATTAAGGAGGAGTGTTGTAATACTTAACATTAATTAACGCTTGTAAATCATTCTGAAATACTTGGATAAAAGATGGCATAAAAGGTGTTGCCACATGTCTTGATGCTTCTAGATGTGCACAAGCCCTGACATCTTATTTTGTGTTTGGGATGTTTCACATCATAAAAAAAAAAAAAAATGGTCATTGGATGAATTTAATTTTGGGAAGTGTTGGGACATGACAGAGAAACACCAAGGATGTCTCATTAAGAACTTGAGCAGACAACTCAATGTAAAAAACCTGAAACAGAGCCATTTCTAGGATCCTGGTGGATCACCAGGTCTAGTTACTGATTTGTTAAGTTACTGAGTTAGAGCTTGGCAACTTTGCTAAGCCTTCACTTGGCTGTATATTCATATATGTGAAATACAGATAATTTTCCTTCCAGTCTTGTACCACCAACTATTGACACCTTCCAAAAAAATCCCTTAGTCCATGCCACCAAACAGTTTGAAAAGGAATCTGGAATCACTTAATACCTATCTGGGTTTGGTGAAGAGCATAAGCAGTTCTCAGAGAGGTTGGTACCTGTTGTTTGTGCAATTTCAGGTCTTTATAGAATACAGAAATTAAAGGCCAGCACTGAGGCTTGTGTGCTTTCCCACATGGATCTCTAGATGTAAGAGCCATGACTTCCTTTTTATCCAGAGACAAGAGATGTACTTTATAATATCCATTTAAAAAAAAAAAAAAGGTGTAAGGAGTGACACCAAACTCATGAAGGAGCAGAGGCAATTAATTACCTGGGCACAACAGGCTGGGGAGGTACAGCCAGCTCTTAATGGCACATCTCACAAACACACTCCAGGTGCCTTCCAGCACCCAGGGGAGCCTACCAGAAACACGGAGAGAAGAGCATAGAGCGACATGACAATGGGGAACGAATTCAAATTTAATAGAGGGCAGGTTTCAATTAGGTGGGATATTGGGAAGGAAATGTTCCCTGTGCGGGTGGGGAGGTCCTGGCACACGTTGCCCAGAGAAGCTGTGGCTGCCCCTGGATCCCTGGGAGTGTCCAAGGCCAGGCTGGACAGGGCTTGGAGTAGCCTGGGATGGTGGAAGGTGCATGGCAGGGACGAGAATAGATGAGCTTTCAGATCCCTTTCAACCCAAACCATTCTGCAACTCTGATTCTACGCTGTAGCAGCAGTGATGCTCCTGAGCAAGGTGCCCACAGCAGAGAGCACCACAGCCATAGCTCTCACCTGGACTACCTGTAGGACATTTTCAGGGACGTTTTCAGGCTGGGTTGGGGATGAGACAGAAGACCAGGCCAACATCTGACCTCAGTGGCAGCGCCCCCAGCCTCACACCGCTGTGTACGCGTTACACCGTTGTGACCCCTCCCAGCCAGGTCCCACCGCGTGGCTGCCTGCAGTGTTTTGCCTCCATCACCTGAACCTGGGAGCACAGCACAGCCCCCAAACATCTCGAAGGAGCCCCGCGAGGGTGAATTACCGACACCGCGGGGTCGGGGCGGAGCGGGGCGAAGGCGCCTGAGGGGCCGCGCCCTGAGGGGCGGGAAGGGCGGGCGGGAGCGCGCCCGTGAGGCGGCGCGCGCGGGCCGCGAGGGGCGGGGCCAGCGTAGGGGAGCGCGCTCCGCCCAGCCGCCGATAGGAGGGGCGAGAGGGGATGGGCGGGGCTAAGATGCAAATCCCGAGTTTTGATTGGGTGGTGCGGCTGTCAATCCGAGGCGGCCGCGGCGGCCGTGGGGAAGGAGGGGGAGGCGGAGAGGAAACAAAAACAATCGCCCGGGCGCCGCCATCTTGGGCCGGTTCTCCACACGCCACACGGGTGAATGGGTAGATATGAGATTACCACGGGGGAGCAGCGGCAGCAGGGCACCGAGGGCTGTTCCGCGCTGCCAGCGACACTCGGCGGGCTCTAGGCACGGCCGCCGCCGCCCGGAGAGAATCCCCCGGCTCGGCCTTTTCGTCTCGCCAGCCCCTAAGCTGCACTGCTGGAGGGACAAAGTTGGGCTGAGCCGCGCTGCCTCTGCCGCCCGGGAGACCGGAGAGTTGAGCCGGGGTCAGAGTTAGGGGAGAGGGTGACGAGGGGATCGGTCCCCGCTCCGCCGTGTGGGAGGCGCGGGGAGAAGGCTCTGCCTCCCCGCCCCTGCCGTCTCCTGCTGCTCGCTCCTAGGAGGAAAAGAAAAAAGAGGAAAAAAAAAAAAAAAAAAAAAAAAAAAGGCAAGAACTGGATTGAGCTCGGAGGGGTGGATTTTGTGGAGTCTCCGTGTGAGCAGCGGCGGGGCGGCGAGGAGGAGATGTGTCCGTGAGGAGGGAGAGGAGCGTGGATTCATCCAGGACCCGTGAGGAGCGAGAGGAGCCTGGATCCATCCAGCCTCAGCCCGCCGTGAGGCACAGCCGCCTCCCTTCCAAAGAAGCCCAGTTCTCCTGGAAGCACGGCACTCAGCAAGGATTTGCCACAAAGAATATACCACCCTCCTCCCCAGCGCCTGGATACTGCATTTTATTTTTTAATTTTTTTTTTTTATACCCCCTCCCCAGCCACTCTTGTGTGTTCAGATACCAAATATAGCCTCTTGCGGGGGGAGGGGATGGAAATCTCCTAGAAGAATTGGAAATCTTGCTGGGATTCGGGAGTGCTGGTGCTGGAGAAGGGCGGCGAAGACGGGGGGGATGCACTGCTCTCGCTGCCTGGCCAAGGACTAGAGATTTGCCACTTCCCGGGAAGCCCGAAGGTTTGTTTGTTGCCAGACTGTTGTTTCCCCCCTTTCCCTCTCCAAGGCTACGCTAAATCCCTCAGCATTTATGAAAGAAATCCCACGTGTAGCTGGTGGCTGGTTTTTAAGGTAGTTTTTCATCGACAAACTGACAAAAACTTCTCTTCGCTCTGAGGTTTGGAACTGGAATGGAGCTGCTTTTCTCCCAAACACTACACGGGGTGTGAAGGGGGGAGGCAGGACAAAAACATCGCCTTGGACTGATCCCGATCCGACCCCCCGACACTCGCACCCACGAGGGATGATCCTTCACGACGCCTGATGTGGAAAACACTTGGAGACTCAGAGACTTCGTCGTGCTCAGCAGCTTAATCGTTGACTCGTTTTGTTTTGGTTTTTATTTTATTATTTTTTTAAAGTGGATTCGTAGCATTACTTTTATGAATTGAATTTTGCCACCGTTTGTACAGAAGCCAAATGACACGTGTGTTTTGAAACACGGTTCCAAATATATTTATCCCTCCCTCAACCCGGATTCTCTCTCGAAAGAGCCGCGGGGAGGTCGTCAGTGTCTAAACAAACCTGATTTTTAGTGTTTTATGAACACTACCTGCTGCAGAAATGTTGCTATAAATTGCTTTATAACGGCTCAGCAAGAAGGGAGATTTTTCCAGCTTGCAGGACCCAGAAAACTGGATACTTAAAGTCACTTAAATGTTTTAACAGCTTTGGAAAATGGGAGCTGCTACTAAGTTGGCGTTCGCTGTTTTTCTTATCTCTTGCTCATCAGGTAAGTGAATGTTCCTGGATTTGTCACGTTAAATGGAGGGCTTTGGGGTCAGCACTTGAAAACTTGGGCTGGCTCTGTATGAGTGAGAAAAAAATCTTTTTCCTGGTGGCAAATGTTTGTGGATGGCAGCGACTATAAAGAAGCTGCTTTCGTGTTTATTCTTAACAAATATGTAACGTGAGCACTTGAAATGCTCACAGCGCTTGGATTTCAGATCAATTGTGTGGAATAAATGTGGAGACATAACCACCTAGTGTCACATAAGTAACCTGGCAGCGCAGTTATCGGTGTTGGATGCTGGTTTTAAATCAGAATTACCCAGCTGAAATGCTCTTCCCTTCAGTTTGATCTCTCTTACCCTGGACTATTCACTGGTGAATAGCGACCTTCGTTAAAGCTTCATTAATTTAGAATAGGTGTCGCTCGGAAAGGCTGAGCTCGTCCTTTGGTGATAGCGAGGGGTGTGTGCATGTAGAGATGAACCAACAGAATTGGGGTGAAAAGCCAGGCTTTCAGTTTCAAAAGAGTAATTTGTAACCTTTTGTATTTATCTATTCTCTGTGTCACTGCCTTGTAGTGCAGAAAAGAAAAATACAAAAAAAATAAACCTCTACTAATTTTCTCTTTAAAACAGCAGAATTTGAGGTTCAAACGCCAGCTCTGAGTCCTGGGAAGCGAGCGGGGTGTGAGGACTTACCCACGCTCCTTCAGAAGGAAAATTGTTATGGCAGCAACCAGTGGTTGGGCAACTGTTGGTCCATTTGTGCTTGGAGCTCCATCAGTGTCACAAAAAACCCTCTTACGAGCTGTGTGAGGATCTAATGCGAGTTTACAAGCCAGCCTGACACGCTGTGCCCGCATTTGGAACGTGTATTTAGTGCTCTGTGTAGGTTTTTAGCATCCTTGCAGGGTGTGCAAAGCTACACTTGTTTATCAGGCTAAAAGCTCCCAGACAAGTGCTCAGCCCTCCCCGTATGACCGGGAGAAGGAAGTAATGAGATCCCTGTAACGATGCCTTTTAAATTTCCAGCGTTAGGAGCTGTAGGATTTTGCTGAAGAGGCCGTTTTGCTGTGGTTAGTAAATGGATAAGTCTCGTCTTGTGTCTGTAGTGCTATCGATCCGCGCTGTGTGCGCTAAATGTGCTGTGAAATGGCGAGCGCTGCCAGGGAGAAACCCAAAAACCCTGCCTGTGCTAAGCAGAGAAACGGCACAGCGGGGTAAGGACAGCCGGAAGGTTGTTCAGGACGTTTAATTTTTGTTCTTCTTTGGAAATAAAACATGATTTCTGACCGTTTTTGTCTTGCAGTAAAGACGTGTGCGTTGGCTTTTCCTAATGCCTGATTTTTCAGCTCAGCAGGGTTCCTCTTAATTCAGCAATATGTTTTGCAGGGAAACTTTTTTCCCCCTCTCAACTAACAGTTTCTAAAAGATTTGCTGCCATCTGCTCTCCATGTCTGTCTCTCTTCCACGTCCACCTCTAAAATCCTTTTGCCTAGAGCACAGAATAGTGGTTTTTGTTGACATTAACTATCAGACTTAATAAAAAGACCAGCTAAGCAATAAAGAACTCCTTTCCTTTAATATTTCTCGCTCAGGTTGTCCTTGGTAAGGTGAAAAGAATGTTTCTCTTGCCTGTGAAGAATTAATCTTGGCTAAATGAGCAGGAAACTGCCTGCAATCCGGGCTGCTTCTCATGTTAATGACATTGTTTTGGTGGTTATTCCAGTATTATACATTAAGTGTTCCGGTACTTAACAATTATTATACTATTTTCTACTCACACCGGGACTGCAGACACTTTGAGATTCTAGGCAAGCCTAAAAATAAATAAATTGAGCAGTAAACTGTTTGGTTTATGATCAGAATTACAAGTTTATATGAGATTTTAAGCTTGAAGTACAGGTGTTTTTATGAGTAGTGTCTCTTAATTCATTTCAGTTTTAAACCCTACCTGATAAATTGGTTCTAACATCATCATCACCAGAAGTTTCTTTTCCTGTCTTTAACGTGAAAATCAGTCTGCCGGTGTTCTATATCTTGGAATATTGGCAATGGTTGAGATAATCCTGGAGTTCAGGTGTGGAGATGCCTCTCTGGTGTGAAACTCCAGCTCCTCACAGCCTGTTTCAGCGACTGGGGGTTTGGTTTGCTGTATTTGTTCATTTATTTTTAAATACAGCTATTTTCTGCAGATGTTTACACGACCAATTAATACCGGGGTTCTTTTAATAGGTGGAAATGTTGTGGTTTTTTTCTTCGTGGTGGGTGTGGAAGTGCTCTTTAGGTTCAAAGCGATTTATTTTATTATCTGTAAACTGCTGTATGAAATCCTGAAATGTACTACAAATGGACAGGAATTTCCAGTGAATCTAATCATCTTTGTTAACAGAGTGAAAATATTTCCCTGTTCTGACTAAGATAATTGAAAAAGAGCATCTGTGTTGTTATTAGGCTTTAAAATATTTGTAGATGCTTGGATAAAAGTGGGTGTAGGTTTGAACCCATCTGTAGGAACTCCAGAGGCTGAGATGAATACACATTAGCTAAACAAGAAAACAAAGTGCTCGGGTCAAGGTTCTCCACGTGCCCTCTAATATACTTCTTAGATAAACCTGATTGCATGTTTGATTTCAGAAGGAGCAGAAAATCTTGAGTAATAAAATACTTGAGAACAAACTTCCTGTGCCTCTGCTGTAGGTGAGGCAAGATTGTAGGGGAGCTTCACAAGAAAACTTGTGACTGAAATAGCTTGTTCATCAAAGAAGGCTCTCTTCAGATATTATCTGTGTGCTCCCCTCCCCCAGGGAAGTGTGGCTGTGTTCTGGTGTTTTTGTGATTGCTGAGCTACACTTTAAAACATTTCAGGAACAGAGAATGGGCGCTTTCATAATTTTCTGAGATTTTCAAAACATGCGCCCTGTGCAGCTGAGAGTGTGGGAGATGCTGAAATAGTGGATTTTCCTCACCCATAATCTTAGTTTAAAATCTCAGCGTTCCTTTTGTTACTTATAAACTCATTTCCCAGCCCATCATTTCTCCTGAGGTACCTGCTCTGCCTTTGGTCCCTGGGTGGTCCCTCATCAAAGTAGTTCTGCAGTCTCCTACAGGGAACAACACCTGGATTTTTTAGAATTGAAGCTAAAATCAAGCTAAAAGATCACCTAAGCGAAAGGAACAGTGTCAGAAAAGTGTTGGTCCTCACTGTTTCTCCTAATGCCGGATCATTCCCAAGCCACTCAGAAGGTCTTGAGTAATTTAGCTGACGGCACTGGCATGTCCAAGATACCTCTGTAGCTGGAGTAGTATTTTCACTGTATGGAGGATATTTTATTCTCTGATATTTAATTTATTATTCTCCTGTCTCACAGCAATTATTGTCAGAGAAATTATTTTTTAAACTGTATCTTTTTCTCCCCCCTAAAAAAAATATCAAGAACTGTAAGACCTGCTTTCCATGGTATGACTTTAGAAGCTGAATTGTTGGGTGTCCTGAAGGAATTGAGGGGGAACATTCAATTTTTCTTTGGTTTTACTTGTGTAAGGTTATTTTTATTTTTTTTTACTATCATTTCATTATCATCTTGAACTCTTGAAAATCTTGCCACAGGTTTGTGAATGTGAAATTTTCTGCTGGTGTGTTCCCTGTGAACTGTCCATGATTGTGGTTGGACTATAATCACTTTATTCACTTTATTGTGGGGCAATAAACCACTTCAGAATTAGTACTGCTTTTAAAGTAAAGATTCCTTTACTTTATCAGAGTGTACAAGTTTTTATATTAAGTATATTACCACTGGTAATATACTAATGCTGTTGAGAGCAGGACTTGTTTCATTAAATAAACCTATTTAATACTGTTTTCAGGCATAGACTGTGTTACAGAGAGGTTGATGTTATAAATGATTACAGCTCAAAAATCTGTTAACTATTTCTAAGTAATCTGTTAATACTTAACAGTTACAAACCCTAAATCTTCTGGGCTCTGAAAAGAGCTGTAATTGTGCTAATGCAACATCAGAACATGTGAGCATCGTTCTGGGAGAACTCTGCTTTCCAAACATTTCCGGAGAGATGCTGCTGTCATGAGTTTATTTGCATCTCTACCCTTCACACACGAGGCTTTGCTGAAGAAAAAGCTTAAATAAGTTTGTTTGCTTATGCTGGGTGTAAATTGAGGGGCAGGTGTTCCATGTGAGGGAAAAGCTCTTTTCTGCAAGAGGAGAATTACTGTTAGTGGGAATAATAGTTTTCAGCTGGGTTTAATTGAGAGTATTTGAATGTTTTGTTTGTTTTTTAATTTCTCCCATTCCCACCTTTCTGGAATCTGGGGGCAAAATCCCTTAGGTGATGAGTTTGGCTAATTAGCAAATGAGGACAGATGTACTTTTTTTCTTCTCTGTTTAACCATAGACATTAATTTTTGTCATATCATTAGTTCAAGGGAAGAAAGGGAAAAAAATAACAGCTTCCCCAATGTTTTCCATTCCTATTCATTCTACCTTTTCTTCCAACCTTCTCCACTTCTCCAGGCTGTAGAAAGAGAGAAGTTGACAAGAAATCTGATTATGGATGAGGTTTTTTGGTGTAGGAGAGATACATTTCCACCACTTCATTAACTGAAAGCAGCTTAATGCAAATGCCTGCTTGAGCTGGTTGGTAGCATCCATGAGCTGTTAGCTCTCTGATGTTCCTGAAAATGAAAACTCTGTAAAAAGATCAAGAAAATGACGAATTTTACAGCCAAGTTCTTGTGTGATGAAATCTTAATGTGTTTTTGTTGCCTTGGTGCTTCAAATTCGGCGCATCTTATTTCCTGTTATTTCCATATGGAATTGAAGTGATATTGCATGCCAGTGACTTTATGTGGGATCTCTTGTCTTCTTTCCCTGCACTGTCTGTGGTGGAGGGGTTTTTTCTTAGAAACAGTTTGTGACTACGGTGCCAAACAGCAGAGCATATTTAGGTTTAATCCCACAGAAAATGAATATTTACTGCCATGTTGTTTATGTTGCATATCTCTGTGGCCAGGAATCCCAAATGTACGTTAGATACATCAAATCCTTCAGTTGTTGGTGCAAAGAGAGCAGGGAAGGGTTTTTCCATTGCATAATTATCGTCATGGTTTCACAATAATTTAATTCTTGATGAGGAAAGTCAACATTTATGGTTTTCTTCAGAGTTTCCTAGTTAGAGCTGCAACTGGAAACAAGAAAAACAGACAATTCACTTACTAACTGTGGACATAAATCTTTGGTTATGTGGTTAGAGGTATTAGAAAAACCCTTGGAAAGGAGGGAAGCTTTTGTGGGAACACTACTTGTTCCTGCAGCCAGGAGCGGCTGGAGGCAGCGCTGGTGGTGTTGGGATGGGATCAGCTCAGACTGGGAGCTGGAGGTGTGAGGTCCTGCTGGTGACAGCACTTCACAGCTGGGGGCAGAAAACTGGGCTCTTTCTCAAGTGGTTCAGTGAAAGAATGTGCCTCTCTTTCCCAGCTCCTGCTCCCCAGCTCTCCCAGATTAATTAATCCCGTTTCCAGGCGCGCAGTCAAAGGAGAATGAGCAGGATGGGGGCCTTTACCTCTGTGCTGTTGGGACTTTCTTTGTGAGGTTCTCCTAATGAACTGTGCTGGGATTCCTTCGTGGAGCAACTTCGTTAGGGAGAGAATGAGTAAGGGACACACTTGTGTGGTGTTGGTGCTAGCGAAGGTCTGAGCGGTGGCTGTGTCACCCCAAATCCTGCTGATGTCGCAGTGTTCCTGCAGCAACAACACCTCTGGGGTTCCCAACTCCCTGTTTTGTTGGGTCTGGAAGGGAAATTAAGTGTTTCCAAATCTAAAAACACCTCCTGAAAGGCTTGGTAATGTTACGTTTTGCTGGTGTTTCTGGTTAAAGTGTTGCAGGATAATCTGTTTCATGCAGGATGCAGTCTGTGCAAAATTATAATTAATTTCTGTGTTATGCTTGAGTTACTTATGGAGGTGGCTGGTTGGGAACTGTTAAACTGCACTGCTTGGCCCTGATGGGATGTTAGGACCGTTAGTTGGCAAGAGGGCTACAAGTTCTTCAATTAATTTAAATGGCTACATATCACCTTTGGAGATTCCTTACTTTGTTAAAACATAACTTCTTTTTTTAAGGATTTTATATGGATCTGTAATTAGGTGGAAATTTGATACAAAATGCTGAAATGGCAATGTAATTAAAAGCAAACCCCTATGTACTCTTAACTGTGATGGGCATGTAAGAAATGCCAAGATGCATTTCTCTGGTTTTATAACTCTTTAATTACATGAGGGAAACATTGTCTATAGTTAGTGAATAGATAATGAAGAGGAATGCAGTATCTTGGCCAAAAAGAATATTTCTCAAATTCTTTTGCTTTCTGAACTTTGAGATATTCATCTGCCTCATTAAAACTAGGAAAATTAAGATTGTATTTTGCATTTACAGCAAAATTGTATATTGTAATTAGAATACTATTTAGGCATTGCTGTCTGATCTGGTTTTGGTTATTGCCTAAATGAGGCTGTTGTCTCACTTGGGAAGATTTCCACTTTCTCTAATGATGGCATCAAATGAGTTAAGTTTTGCTGGTTTAATTCTGAACATTGACACCATTAAAGCTGATACACCTGAGAAGTTGCTAAAGATGTTTATTCTGAATGTTCTGTTAGAAAGTGTCTGTATAATCATTTTGAAAATGCTAAGAATTTGTATAGCTCAGAATTGTGTTTAATAGCTTTAACTCTTTGTGTATCTTTAATCCCTAAATGAGATGCACATGAGGAAAACAACTAATTTTTCTAAGAAATTGCAGAAGTTCTTGTGGCAGATTGACTTTTAAAGTTGGATGCTACATCCATCCTTTTTAGAAATGCAGGAGGGATACAGTACTCAAAAACATTTAGGATATGATTATTGTATTTTCTGAAAGATACCAAACTCTTTTATGAGGGTAAAACACACAGTTTTTGTTTTGTTTCTGCTCGTTTGGTTTGGGATTTTCTTGTTTGTTTGCTTTTTCTGGAAAAAAATGGAAACGGGTAAGGCAACTCAATGATTGTTTTTAAATGTTTTTGTATGATTGACTGTAGATATGAACAATGTTTTAGAGACGATCCGTGGCCGGTCTCTTTTGCCTGTTTGTGGAATTCCCAGTGAAATGAGGCTGTGGAGGGAACACAAACCCTGCTCAGCTCCCTGATAGTGTTGTAGCTTGTGCCAAGTGGTGTCTAATGAGATGACACAAAGCACGGTCTGAGGGCCAGTGCCAGGAGGCAGCACAGGCAGGGCTGAACCAGAATTCCTGCAGCTTCAGCACTTCAGTATTCCCTCATCTCCTGCCTGAGAGCGTGGAGTGTGTGCCATTAGTGTGCTGTGAAAACATTGGCATCGTTTACTGCCTTCCAGCTCAGCCCTGTGTAAAACTAGGATCTGTCCCACTTAGAGAACAACCAGCCCCACAGCACCCCATCACCTGCTCTGCCACCAGGGCAGCGTTCCACGGAGCCCTGGGCAGGGATCTGGTTTGGATGTGCTCAGCCTGGGATGAGGGGCCTGGGGGCCAGGGAACACTCCTTGGGCCAGTTGTGATCTAAAGTTTAGATGGATAATTTTTTTCTTCAAATTATTTCAGATTTAAAGGTGATTCCTGTTTGAGATGAGCATTGGCAGTTTGGACACAGGCCCCGTGCAGTTGATTTCTGTAATCTGCCACCTGCCTGGTTTTAATGTCACTTTTTAAATGTCACTTCATCATAACGGCTCTGAGTAGAGATGGTAATTTCCTCTTTGAAATTACTTTTTAGTGTGGTGTCCACCAAACCTCCAGGTTGTTTTCAGTAGAGCTGTTTCCCATTCTGGCAGTCCCCACCTGTATTGGTGCAGAGGCTGCTGTGTCCCAAGGCTCAGGACACCACATTTGTCTTTGTGGAATTCCATGAAATTCCCGTGTACCCAGAGTTTGCCTGGAATGCCATCCCTGCCCCTGGCACTGTCTGCAGACCCCCTGAGGTGTTCCACTGCCTCCAGAAAGGTCTGAACCAAGATGGGTCCCAGGGAAGCCTTGAAGGGACCCTGTGGTGCTCCTCATCCTCCTCCAGACCTTTCCCTCCCGGAGCAGCCGTGTTTCATCCCAGTCTGGCTCCATCTCCAGATCTCTTTGCTTGCTCACAGAGCTGATTTTAGCTGGCTTTCAGCAGCTTCCTGCCTTTTGCCTCACCAACTTGTGATTTAGAGGCGAGTTTTATTTGTAACTGAAGCCTGACTTTATTTTTTCAGCTTGAGAGCTCTTATCTCACCTAGATAACACTAATCTGCATTCTTTAAGTGCTGCCTAAAGATTGGAGTGGTCTTCATTCTCTCAGCTGGATTTTGAATACTTGGGTTTCAATATCAGCACATAAGTTGAAATTTGATCTGTTTTTAAAAGCTATTTTTAAATATGACCAATCATTTTATCAAGCCTTCTAGCATGAAAAACTGTTTCCTTCTAGGAATTTCCACATAAACAGGGAAGTGGTTTAATTTTGTTGTTGAGTTACAGTGTTGAGTGTACAAGACAAAATTAAACTTTGCAGTAACTGTTAATTTTAGAAATTTTTGCTAGTGTTTGTCAGTAGAGGGTACAGATAGTTCTCTTTAGCTCACAGCAATTACATGATGGAAGAGTTTTCTTTAAATATTTCCATGTTTCAGGGTTGAAAAACATTTAGGCTGTGAAAGTTGCAAAATGGCACACAATTGTTGGAATTACTGTACTTTTTATAAATAATTAGGTTATTTATTTTTCATCACTTGTTTATAAAGCCACTTTAAAAGTAGCTTAGAAAAGACCACTGGTTAAATATTTTCATTTTAACTCTCTGAGCTGACATTTTAGAAAGAGCCTGTTTTGCAAGTTGTCTCTGGGGATAATTGAATTTTATTAAATTTAACACAAAGCCCATCAAAAATATTATCTGCAATGGTTTTAAAAATTGTAACAGCTTGGTTACATTTTATTTAACTTCACCTTGTGTCACTGGGACGGACCCCAACGAATGAAGGCTCATCTGACCTCGCCCATTTGGGATGATAGAGATCAGAAGCGAGCTCTTGATGAATTTCCCTGTGTTGTGCTTGTACAAAAACCGAGCTGTGAGACCGTGATTCATTTGTGAGAAGGTGATTTCAAACCACAGGATGGTTTTGCTTCCACTCCTGCCCCAAACTCAGCATTTACCACTTCTCTGGGAAACCACCCATGAAAGCAGCGCTTTCTGGTGAAAGTTTTCTTTTCCTGTTCAGCTGAAGAAGTTCTGAATCACATCCTTTTGGGTCAGAGGCTTTCAGGGAAGCCAGGGGAGCACAGATCCCACTTTTTATTCCAGTGTAAATAGAGTGGATCCCTTGTGAAAAATCCCGATGCTCCAGTGTGCAGCTGGGCTTTTCCAGTGGCTTAAAAGTATTCAGATGGATGGCAAATCAAGCCAAATTAATTTCCTAGAACCTTGTTTGCAAAAATATTTCTCTGAAATTTAATAATCCCAGAAGTTTTCCTCTCGATGTCACAAATACTTGGGCATTGGAAGCTCTTTCATTCAAAATGAAGATGGGAGAGAGGAGGTAAATGATGAGTTCCCATTTCTTCATGTGTAAGAGTAAAGAAATGTGTGTTGGAATTTGGTTTTGATGAATTTGGTGGGGTATTTACATACTGACAAAGTGTGTTCTGGGGGAGCTTCTGTTGTCCATCTGAACTCTTCTCCCCATTGTCTTCCTTCATTCTGAAACAGAAGCTCAGTAATGCAGAAATTTTAGAAGTAAGCCCTCAACATCCACGATATTTCAGTTGTTCCTCCAGCAGTTCAGCCAGCTCCAAAAACCTGTCAATCACTTTCTACTTGTCCAAAAAGGTTGTTTTAGTTGTAAGGTATTTAAGAAAAACTGATGGGAGAACAGTGAGACCGAGAGTTCCTCTGCTTTGTATCTGACTCCTCACCCACATCCCCATTTTGTGCTGAAGTCACTCCTCACTCCAGGCTCAACCCTCGTGGCTGTTGGGTTTGGGCTGGGCTGATCCAATCTGCTAAAGCAGCAGAAATTACTGGAAAAAGCAGCAGGGAGCTTTCTGCACTCTGGATCAAAGGGAAAAGTTGGGTGAAAGATGATGGAGCAAGGAAAGGGATGGATGGAGTAAGGGTTGGCACAGAGACTGCATTGTCCTAGGAAGTGAATTATCAGGGAAATGCTGCCTCAGTGTTGGTCAGTGGAGCTGTTCTGTGCCTGTATTGGGTGAGAGAGGGAAAACGGCACAATTCATGTTCATTTTTAATAACCTTCATCTTCAGGAAGAATTTGCTTCTTTTTTTCAGCATTCTTCTGAGGATCTCCATGCAAGCCTATTCTCACAGTGTTGTTTTGGTTTTTTTCCCCTCTTCCCTTGCTTTTTAAATGTCTTTATATCACATTTTTCTCTGGGGGCCCTAGACTCAAGATTTTTAGGCTGAACAACAGAGGGGTCTGGCACAGGCTCCCAGGGAAGCTGTGGCTGCCCCTGGATCCCTGGAAGTTTCCAAGGCCAGGTTGGAGCAACCTGGGATAGTGGGAGGTGTCCCTGCCCATTGCAGGGACGTGGAAAGAGATGAGCTTTAAAGTCCCTTCCAACTCAAAAGTGTTCTGTGATTCTGTCATTCCAAGGAATAAGTGATAAAATTCACTCCTATCTCACAAGTTCTCCAGTAACAATGAGGTGGGAACTAAAGAAAAGATTCAGACTGACACAATCACAGAATGGCTGATACAGTGATCAGTAAAATCCAGTTACACCCCAGGTTTAAGGAAACTGTTTGGAAAGACTATTTACAACATAATCTTAGCAGTGTCTAATTTATGTTACTCAAATTTTAGCTGCAGATGTCCTTAGAAATTTATTCTGAGCAGGTGGGCATAAAACTTTGTGCGAAAATCTGACTCAAGAAGAGAACAGACAGCACTAACAGGTCTGGAAATGATGAGGAGAGAATGTAGGGGGTGTCCTTTACATATAGAACCCTAACTGATAATGCCTGTATGTCCTGAATCAAAACACTTGATGCAGCATCAAGAATCCCATTTGCAAACAAGGTCTGATCTGGTGAATTTTGCATTTGAGAGGTCTCAATCCAGGAGCATCTCCCAGCTGCCAGGGGAATGTGTAAGAAGCAGGGCACTTGTCAGGAGCTTGTCAGTCATGAATTGACAAAAGCCATAAACCAGGAATATCTTCCAGTCAGCAGGGCACACTTCTGGAAAGAAAAGCTCTGGATGAGCTTGTGGTGCTGAGAGTTCAGCTGTTCACCGAGCCTTTGGGAGAACACCTAAACTGATCACCCGTTTGTTACACTGCAGCTGAAGTCAGCCTGGGGCTGTTGTTGGGCCTCCTTCAGACATCGTGTTACTGTTACTCTTCCCTGAAATTCTACATGAGGACAACTTTGTGCTAAAATCCAAGTGTGGACACTGCAGTGGAGATAAATTGGTCTCTAGCAGCAGAGTTCTGAAATGCTGTATAGAGCATGACTGCAAGTCAGATCAGTTTAAAAAACACAGAGGACTCTTACCTGAGGCATTACCCCAACCATGGTCTCTCCCAGCTCAGCCTCCCTTGCAGGGAACAGAGAAGCCAGTGTTCCAAGGCCCAGGCTGAGATGTCTATCATCCTCTTTATCAATTAACTGTGATATTCAAGATGCTTTTTAACTAAAGCAGATTTTTTAAACCCTTCTTTGAGGTGTAGTGGCTTCTGCTGAGGGACAGTGCAGTGACCTGCCACCACTGGAGAGCAGAGACCTGAATGTACATTGGTTTCTTTTGTGCCCACCTTCCCTCCAGCAAGGGTGATCATTCTTGGGATCAATATCCTGGGAGTATAATGTTAAAGCTTTTCTATGACATTTCCAGTAAATGCCTTTTGCTGGAGAGCACATATAACATTAAAATGTTCTCAGTAACATAAGCAGAGGCCTCAGTCCTGGGAAAGGAGTGCCTGGATGGAGGCTTCGAGGCTGGAAATGTGGCAGCTGTGGGCAGCAGTTCGTGTGTGTGCTCTGTGTTCCCCTCTGAGGTGCTCAGGGCAACTCCACACCATGGTCAGGAGTACTGGATTTCTCCTGTGACTCTACAGGGAAGTGGGATACCAGAGTTCAGGGCATTACTAACTTTGGTATCTGTGCATAAATAATGCTGTGGTTAAATAAACATCGTAAGAGGAGAAACTAAGGCAGCTGGAATGTTCCATGCACCTGTGCTGTGGGACGTACTGCTGACTGTGTGCAGGGTGGAGAGAGATGTCAGGCTCTGGCTCAGTTGGGTTTTCGAGGAAGGAAAGCCTGGGGCTCCTCAGGTGGGCTCCAGAACACCAGACTTGTTCCTGATAGGACAGAATAAACCACTCCTAAGGGTGCTGCACTGAAAGTTGAGTCATTGTCGCTGTTTGGCCAGTGATTTACTAAATATCTGTTGCTGTGTTGGCTGTCTGGAGGTAATCATTGTCCTGGGAAAAAGAAAAACAGATGACAAAAGCCAGCCAACCAAACAACAAAAAAATCCAAATGAAAAACCAGTTTTTATTCTCCTTATTGATCGTACTGATAGAACTGTTTGTGTTCACGTTCAAGCACTCATTGACTACCACAGGATAAACACCTGGAGCAGGCAAGACATGAGAATTCCCCCGTAAATTTTTTTGTTGCATTTGTGAAGCTTTGGTGTTCTTCTGGCCTGCCAGGAGGATTTATTGCTGAGTGAATTCCTCAGCTGTGACAAGAGGAACACCTGTTTCTGTGTGAGCACAAGCACTTCTCCATCAAACACATCTGGCAGTAGAAGCCCTTAAACTTGTGTTTATGACTACTCTGCGTAAGAGACTCCAAATACAACTCTGGAATTTCTCTGGATAAAGTCAGCAATCAGTGACACTGATGCTTCCTACCTTAAGGAAATAAAAGCTGTAAAAATATATAATTATTCTGTCCCTTAATACCTGAGAAGTCTTTATTTTGCTACTAACGTAATGCATTCTTTTGGGTGTTGATATTTCTTTATCCTCAACAGCTAAGAATAAAGGTTCCATATGAAGACATATATAACTTAACTAAATATAAACAACTTGAAATCTGCTGAGTTATTTTCTGTTCTAAAAATTCCCAGCATCAAACTTGAAGGATTTCCTTTTAAGCATCATTCTGGTTTAAATCAGGTTGGGAATTGGAAGTGGATAACCCAGATACAGCTAAGTACCTGTCATTTCTCCATCCCAATCCATGCCAACATCCTACCTTTGTGTGATAACCACGGAAATGCATTTCAGGATACTTTTGGGGCTGAGTACCTTGCTAACTTGTCTTCCTGCTCAGCCTGCTGGCCAGCTGCTTCACATCAAATCCACCCAAATGATTGATGAAGGTACTTTAAACAGAAAAAGTACATCTGCTAATGATGGGTAATTAAACTGTAGAACTCAGTGTTTCAGAACATGTGGAAATAAAAAATGATCTCACAGATGGACAAATTCAGGGAGGAATAGTTTGTTCAGAGGTGATTAAATTTGGTCTGGATGGAACTTACAGATCAAATAATTCCTGATTGCTGAATGGTGCTGCTAAAAGCCTGTAGTTCACCCTACAGTTCACAGTCCCTGATGCTTTTGAAATCCTCCTCAAAAGGAGAATTCAGATTAAAATTAGGCCGACCTTCTGTTTGTGCTTCACGACACAATTTGTTTCCTCGTCTCTTCCAAACTGGACACCGATTGTAGCCTCAGAGTTTGCACTGAGGAGCTTTCCAGAGCCAACATTAAAGCAGTGTCCCTTGCCCTGGAGCTTCCCTGATCCCCGTGACTCTGGATTTCTGCTGGAAGGGAGCGGTCCTTCCCCTCCCTGGGCCCGGTTTTCCTCGGGCTGGACCCGGTGTGGCACAAGGGAGGGGGTGGAATCGCTCTTGTGAGCAAAGTTCACTCAGCCCCGGTGACCGTCTGTTTTTATGGAGTTAAATTGTAGCTGTGCTTGTGATTCCGTGCTCCTTCCCTTGGCATTGTCCTCGGGGAGCATCCTGCAGGGCAGGGGGTGAGCAGTGGGGTCAGGGAGTGAATCTGTCCCTCTGAGTTTGTGTGATCGATCCCAGGCTGGGTTCATGGCTCAGTTCTCTTCACACTCAGCGAGCCTGAAACATCCCCGTCAGCAGATTCAGTGGAACGTGATGCTGGCTCTCAGCTGGCTCCTCCGGGTGACTTTAGGCACAGTGAGACATTGCAGTGATATGGGCTAATCCAAACCCGGTGTCCTGGGCTCTTCTCATGTGCTTTGATGTCTTGAGTCCTCTGCTTCTGCTGCTTCCTTATCTTGAGCAAAACAGATCAAAATCAGTTTATGTGATTTGTACTCCTGTACTCAAGTACGGATTTTTTTATTTCCCCTGATCACTTTGAAGTTAAAATTCTGAATTTTTAGCTCCCACACTCTGGCCTGAAAAGTTTCTTCATCTTTTTGCTGTGTGCTGGCAAAAGGACTCCTCCAGTAGCTGCTTTCTCAAGCCTTGCTTAACACAGGGTACTCCAGGCTGGTTTGATTTCTCAAAATGCTGTAAAATCCAAAATTCATCATATTTAATAAGTGCTAGCCTGTGGTAGATTCCATGAAGAGATCCTTCTTTGCCTCTTACTCACCTGCCTCTCCGTGCAGTGGGTGGAATGCTATTTCTAGGAAATCCTGCATATTGTAAGCAGCCATTTCACTTCTGGGGAATTCGTGCTTATCAGAGAATGGCATTAATAGACAGAATTGTAGCTTAAATGTCTTTTTTGTAATCTTTTATGCAGCATAGCTTAAAAATTGTCATTTTTCTCTCTCACTGATGTTCTGGTAATTTCCTTGGAGTGTTTTTGGAGACTTGTTAGCAGATCACCTGTCTGGCAGGTCTCTCCCAAATAAACTAATGCAATATATCCACAGTCATCTTTGTCCTCTTATCTTTGAGAGGCAGGAGAGATTCACCCCATTGCCTCTGGGCACGGGGAGTACCTGTGGAAAACATGTTCAGGGAACTCTCTTGAGCCTTTTATTGCTGTGGAACTTGGAGTTTTAATCATTAAATTTAAGGCTGTTACTTTGTCAAAGTGTCAAGAGGCTTTTAAATGGAGTAACAGCATTCATATCCTGGCTTTAAATGTGTTCCTGAATAAGAACAAGAAGGTCAAAATCATATCCTAAAGTGCCTTCCAGATTTCAGGTCACTAGATAACATTTTCTTAATTGTTACCTAAATTTAGAAGACAAATTATATTGTAGCAGCAAGTGCAGTGCTTTTGCCCTAAAGCTTTTGTTTGTGGTGTTGTTTTCTTGTGTCACATACACAAGAACTCCTGATTCATCCATGGACTTTGGAATTCTGGTTTCCACTGGAAGTTCAGTGAGAACTGTCAGAACCTGCCTTATCTTTAAATAGCCACAGTGTTATTTCTCTTAAGCCACGTGATTCATTCCATGAGATGAGATAATAAAAATTGAAGTTCATGTAGCTGGAGTTAGGACTGAAACTAAATTTTATTTGCTATTTAAAAAGCAACTGTCTAGTTTTAGTTATTCTATCGAATTTACCTCATTAAAATTTTGCACCCCAAGCCAATCCCAGGGTTTTGAAGATAAATAGCCCAGCTCTGAGAAAGCCTCTGCATTATCCCACAGCCCTTGAATTTTCCTGCTCTACCTAAATACTTGTAATTTGTTTTAACTTAAAGAATTGCGATGGAATTGATCAGATAAGCAAATTAAAAACTGGCCAGAAAATAGATTGCCTTGGTGTGGCTCTATGAGTTACTCAGTTAAATAACAGATTAACACCAAGAAATGAACTTAAATCATAGTATATGAGGGTATTTCTCCAAGCATTCCAATTTCCACAGGTGTAGGAGTCTCAGAAGGTGTGCAGAGTCTCCCTTTGTTAAACTGCTTTTTGTGGGAGGTTAAAGTTACATTAAAAAATAAAAAAAAGTGTTGTCAGTAGGCCTAAAGATAGGAAATCCTTTAAATAGCTCAGGCAGATGAACTCCAGCACTCCAGGAACGCTGCAGAGCTTGAGGAGGATGCTGCTGCCTGTGCAGGGAGAATAAACCAGGTGCATTTCCACAGAAATTCAGTGAAATCCCCACTGTTAAGTGTGGGATGAGTTACTGAGGCTTTGCTGCTGGAAAACCTCTGCTCTGCAGCTGAGAGTTGGAACAGCAAAGTCGACAGATTGGGGAGGATTTGAGAAAAAAAAGACATTCAGGAATCATCTTTTTGTCTATAAATTTATGGAAGGACTGAGGAATCTCAGTCCATGTGGAGCCAGGAGCAGCAGGATGGCCGGCAGTGCCTGCAAAGAGAGGGGATCTCCAACTGAAAGGTATAAGTAGAAATCCTAAAAATCCATATTTTCAGTGAATCCTAATGCAGGGGAGGCTGCACACTCTGTTCTGAACCGAGGAGTTTAACACTGAGATTTTTGAATAAGACTCATAAATTTTGGATTTGCTGCTGCGTTTCACGAGCTCTCCTGTGGGATGTGGGGCTGCTGGAGAAGCTGAGTTTAGTGCAGAAATTCCCAGTTTTGTTCTTTGCCTCTGTGGGTTTATAATGTTGTAAATTTTCACAGCTGTTGCCTCAGGGTTGTAAGATGATAGATTTTTTTTGTGGGTTTGTCTCTGCCAGGCTCTTGTTGAAGGGTAGATTGTACAAAAACCATGGCAGAAGGGAAAGCTTTAATGCAAGACATTTTAATAAAATAAATAAAATGATTGCTAGTGAGTAGGCAAATCATAAGGGAGAATGGACCAGAATATAAACAAAATAAATCCAGGTAAACAAGGAATAAATGGCTTTTGTATAGAAAGATATGCATTATCACATAGATATTCTATATGTAGATATGCACCATCTCTCCAATTTTTAACTTCCCACTAAAATGTAGGAGTGAGATAATTTTTTTGTATAGAAAGAAAATTGAAAGGAAGTTGATTATTTATATTCTCAAGTCATTTCCCAAAGCTAAAGAAAACTGTACAGAAAATCTTTCACTTTATTGCTGCCTGCTGAGTTATGGTCTGGAATGCAGAGGAGCAAATCAGAATTTAATTCAATATTTTGAGAATTCCCACTCTATACCAGCGGTATAAAATAATTGTTGCTGTTCACCAGGCTTCCTTACCAATACTTTATTCCATTCTTTGTCCAGGGATCTCTGCAAGTGTATTTCAAATTACATCAGCTTATTTCAAAGTGAACAGAACAGCTTTGTAATCAGTGATAAATATCTAATATAAAGATAATTAAAAATGCTTGTCACATAGAAGCATATGACTTTTAAGTAAAAGTTGTTTCTGCTTGCTTGGGAGGTGATAAGATTGTGGACTAAATGTGATTAATGTTCTTTGCAGATGTTGCTTTATATGCTTAGGCTTTCAAAGTAAAGCAGTCTAGACTGTCTGTCTGCATTCTCCTACAGCTTTGATCTTGATTAAAACTGGTTGTATTACATTTATCATCTTCCTTTCTCGAATGCCAGAAAGTCTCTTAACTGGTTTTGTTGTTTTTTTGGGGTTTTTTTGCATCTGTATTTATTTGTAGAGAAAGAGACTCCGTATCCTCTCAAACTGCTGGAAAACTTACACTTGGATACATTCAGCAAGTGGCAAAAATGGGTATTTTGTATCTTGAAAGACTTTAAAAGTCGTTTGGGTTATTTCAGATGCAGCAAAGGCGATTCCAAATGTTAAAGTCCCCGGGAGTGAAGCAGGTGAGCCCTGAGTGGGTTTTTCCCGTGCTGTTGGATGCAGATCTGAGGGAAGGTGGAGGATGCTTTGATCCTGTATTTGTGGCAGCTCTGATACCGATGATCTGCTAACATCCATTGCTTTCTGCTCTGGCAAGATTTTTCTTTCCAATTTCCACCCTTCCAACTCTGGGAGCTGAAGCTGGATTGCTTCAGGCTCTGGAAAAGGGTCAAAGTACCCAAATAAAGCACATTTTATCAGGGTACATTTTTCAATTCTGTATGGCAGCAGAAGAGCTGAAGGACGTGAGTTTCTCAAATCTCTGTTTAGGTGTTAAATCTGTGCCTGCTTAGGCAGATGAGCAGCTCCTCATTTGTGTGCACCAAGTACAACTGAAGTGATTTACCCAAGATCTGAAATATTCAGATTTTCCAATTATTCCCTTATTTATTCTTTAAGATTGTTTAGGGCAGATTTGAGAACTCGATGTATTTTATGGGGAAGTTTGAAATTAAGGTAAATCTTTTAATACTAAAACATTTTGGGTACTTCTATTAAATATTAAAATTGATGGGATTTGTTTTCTATTTCAATTTTTGTTGGTGCCTCCACTGAGTGCTTTATTCCAGTCCGTTGGTTAGTGTTTAGAAAATATTTGTAGCTTCTAGACCACAGTGGTGTCTTAAATCCAAGTTTGGGAACAGGGCTCCATGAGCTCATCCAATACACAAAATGATGGAGAAATAACCAAACAAGAAGTTAAATAATATTTAACTGTCAAAAACCACTTGGGAATCCATTGTAGAAGGCAGTGAGTTGTGCATTGCTCTGTATTTGGTCATTACCTATTTTTTTCCCTGATCTTTATGAAATACTAAAACTGTTCTGTCTTTGTTGTGACTTGGCAGTGATGTGTGATTTTTAAAAAATACTATTTTTTGCTACAGAACTAAAGAAAAATAGATTTTATGTTACAACACAGTTATCATTCTGGAGATCTGTAATCTTGCCTGAATGTTGATGCAGCATCAGGGCGAAAATGAATTAAAAGGAAATATTTTAATACAAGTCTCAGCCAGCAGATCTGGATTGCCCCTGTTTCAAAAGCATCACCCAGTAGAGAACTGATGGACTGGTTGAACTGGAGTTGCTGTTCTAAATATAGATCCTGGTGTGGTTGGGATCTGTGCAGGGCCCCCTGAGAGTCAGTTCTTAACAAAATTCCTGTAAATTATCTTAATATTCCAAATCAGCACATTAAAAAGTTAACACTGCAGTTTTGGTACAACGTTTTTGTAACAAATGGGTTTTTTAGGCTTTTCTTGCCAAGTGAAATGAAGCAAAACTGGCTCAGTTGAACACTTGCAGTTTTTTCATTGATGTGCAGGCTATAAACTGAAATAGTTTAGGATTATTGTGCTGTGTCATGTGTGGGCTGTAGAATCAGGGGGTGTTTTACCAAAATTCAAATATCCAGTAGCACTTTTTTAGTGTGGCTTTGGATACTTTTCCTAACAAACAGCAAAGCTCCTGTGGACTTGCATTTCCCCTAATCTTGTGTGAATGGTTCCTAATTGAGATTTAATTTGATTTATTAATTTTTACATGTTTGGATGCCTTTAAAACCTTTAAAACATGTCTTAATTTTTTCATTCTTAGAGATAATTCCAGCAATAACCTTGAGTTTCTAAAAGGCATTTTTGTGCTGTTAAATGAGATGGAGTAGATTGACATCAGATTTGTTGTTACTCTTATAGAACCAGAAATAAGAATATTTTGGTCTTTTTTTTCTTAGTTGGATTTTTTCCTTAATTACTTGATATTGGTAGGTTTTACATATATATGTATGTATTTTAATCCTCCAAATTTTTATTTTAAGGGATAGGGAGATTGTTTACAGATTGCTAGAATTGAACTGCAGTTCTTTCTAATAAGGTGCTTTCTTAAGAAAAACACCAAATATGGGAACATAAACTATTTGTAAGTGCTTGTGGGCAGGTAAGAGAAATAAACCCCACTCTCTTTGATTACTTTTGTATTCATTTAATTCTGATGTTAGATCATGTTGATTTATTTAAAGCAGCTGTTGCAGGAGTGGCTGCATTTAATGTTTTAATGACAATAAATGTGCTTCTTTTTAAAGTCCCTGTTACAGAGTGATGCTCTGAAAAGAATTTTAAAATCGTGATTTTAAATTTCTCCCCTTTCCAGTCAGTTGTTCTTGAAGCTCTGATAAGAAATACAAAAAGAGTTACATTTAATGTGTATCATGCTGACTTTAATAACCTCCTTTTGATCTTGAAATGCTTCTTTTTTGGATTTGTTCTTTTGGGTGTCGATCTTGCTTTCCTGGATACAATTAATAATAACATTTCTAAGAAGAGGACGAGTGGATAGCAAAATCAACTTCATGAGAATCCATAAAGATTAGAAAAATTGAACAGAAAAACAGTTTTTTATTGAGGTGCATGAGGAAGTTACTTTCTTGTTCCATTGATGTTTTCTTCTTCTGAATCATAAATAAATGATGTTTTTTGTAGTTTACTGGTCATTTATATCCAAATTTGTTCTCTGTAAAACAGTCCTTATAGTGATTTTTAGTGAAATCTGTCAATTCTCATTTCCTGAGGGAAAGCTCACTTGGAGTGGCTTTGGAGCATGGAGAGGTGATGATGGGAGTTAAAAATTATGAGTATTTAAATTACAAGTGAAAACATTTCCTTAATGAAGACTCCCTAAGGTAGTTGGACTCTGGATTTCCCTTAACCCATTAAAAACAAGTCTAGAATAAGAAACTTGAGGCAAAAAGAATTCTTTTTCCTCTTCCCTCCCCTCCCTCCGAGGTCCCAGGATCTGCTCCTGAGCGCTGTGGCTGGCAGGGCTGAGCTGCAGCTGAGCCCTGGTGTTGTCTCTGGAGCTGGGGCCTGGCAGAGCTGACTTTGGCCATGTCAACAGCGGCTCTGTCTGTAAACACGGTTGTTTCAAGCTCTAGAAATGGGATTTTTCATTTAATCTTCAGATTACAGTCTGGCACGGGGAGCAAAATGAGGCAGCCCGAGAGGGGACAAAGAGAAAATCCATTTCAAGTGACAGCCACTTTAGCTGGAGGTAAAGAGGCAGTTGTGCTGGATTTTTAAATATAATCAACACTGATTTCAGAGCATGAAGCCACAAATTTTAAAACTCTTTTAGTGTAGACAAGGTTTGGAATTTGATCTCAACAGGACTGGACAGAAGAAATGGAATTAAACAGACCCAGCGAAGTTTGAGGTTATGTAGATGTTTTGCTTTAGGAAGAGAGTTCAGCAGTCACAAACATATTAGCATTTTTATGCTGATAGGTATTTACTCAGATGTGTAATGCTGCAGCCTGACATTTATTTAAGTTTAGTGGCTGAAGGAAGGAATTACTTCCACTCGTTTGTGCCAGTTCAGCTGTTTGAGGCTGCACAGCTCAGTTGGATTTTTGATTGTGCTACAGCCCCAAAATGCTTCTCAAACTGGGCTCTCGTCTGCCAATGTCATCCTCTAGTGATGCAGCTGATCCCCAAATGCCTCTGCAGGAGCATTTCCTAGCAAACAAACCCAGTATCCATCCTGGAGAAGTCCTTGGGAATGGCTGAAGTCCTGACTGGAGTTCTGGCCGAATGTGTGAGAAGGATGAACTTGGGAAATCCTGTTGGGATGAGGTTGATGTGGGGAAATGAAAATGAAAATACAAAAGCCCAGCTCATGGGCTGTGTGGAATTAAGACTGAAGCTCAGTGTGATGATTCTCCATAAATAAGTTGGAGAGTTGACAGAGGGAGGGGTAAGGAAGGTTTCCAGCTCGGTGGAGTAGGAACATTCAAAGGTTTGAATTTTTCAGCGCTGGGTTCTGCCTTTTCCTCTCCATGTTACCCTGTTTGCCTGCAGCTCCCAGGTAATCCCTGTGTGTGTTTACACAAATGTGGGACCTGTCTCTCCTCCTTTTAGCTGCCATCTGGACAAGGGCAGCTGGAGCTTGTCTGGATGTGCAC
Source organism: Cyanistes caeruleus (assembly GCF_971803275.1). NCBI lineage: Eukaryota > Metazoa > Chordata > Aves > Passeriformes > Paridae > Cyanistes > Cyanistes caeruleus. The sequence continues at coordinate 39,238,897 of NC_141707.1, forward strand.
TGACCATCCAGCTCCTGCCCATGAGCTCAGCACCTGGGAATTTTGCTGGGCCAGCTTGAAGGAAAAAGATACAGCTGATGCTTTAAAAATTGGAAAAAAAAAACCCCAAACACAAACAACAAAACTGGTTGTAAGTATGTTTAGGCTGGGGTTTTGGTTGTAACCACAGAAAAAAAAAGTGAAGCATAGCGATGGCTAAAGAATTGGAATGTAAATAAGAAGCTCAATCAGCACATGTAGGAGAACTGGGTGGTGTTTTTGCTTGCAATAGCACCGAGTGGGACACGACACCCACAGAGAGATTTGTTGGAGAGCTGAGTTGAAGGCAGAATCACACTGGTCCTGTTGTCTTTTAAATAGTTACATAAGGTCCTGTAAGACAGAAAAAGGAGTGGGGGTTGGATATATCATGTGGAGGAAACATCAAATGTGGAGTTGGATGCTTGCCTCTTAGATGTCTTGACTGTGTTTTTGTTTGACTTGGTGTGTGGTTCTGTTTGCTTTGCAGTCAAACTGTTACATTTGCATTGTGCTTGACTGATTTGGGAGGCAAAAGGTAGAATAATTTCTTGTAATTAGCCTGAATTAACTCTTTTGTGTGTGTTTTTGAGGGGTCAGGAGGGAGTCTGTGAAGACGAGACTCCTTACTTGTCTTTATAAATGCAGGTGAAATATTGACACTGATCACATTGAAGAGCATCCTGGAAGATGTGTGAAACAAACAGTACATGAGGAGGCTTGGAGAAAAATGTCATTTCCTGATCTTCTCTTACAGCCTAACCAGAGAAGGACATTTGAAGATAGCTAAAATTGACAGCTAAAATGAAGTTTTCCCAGTGCTTTTTAATGAAGTGATTAATATGTTCAAATTTCCCATCTCCGTTGAGACTGCAGGAATTTCAGCCCTCCACTGAGGAAAATTCTAAATGTTTCATAGCTCTCAGCTGCGAAGTTCTCAGGAAGTTTTGTAGCTCAGAGAAGAACTCCACAAACACCAACACCACAAAGGATCATTTTGATCCAAAATCCATTGGGATTCACAGCTGGGTGTTACTGAGAGGAGCTCCCCATATCTGGTGAGCTGCTTTGGGATTCTCAGATCAGAAGAACAACTCTGACAGGTATCTGAGATCATTCCTGGGAAACTCCCTGGCAGATCCCAAAATAGAAACGCTGCTGGTTGCCACCACCAGCATGAGACTCATCCTTGAGAACGATTCATAATTCCTGATGCAGTCTGTGTGTCCTCAGGTGGTTTATTTAGGTGCTTATTGGTGCCTTTAATGCTGAAGGGGCTCTTGTTTCATTTAATAACAGCACTCCAAGACTTTTTGTAGAAATGGTGTCACTCCCATGTGCAATGGGAAGGAATCCCTGGCTCCTTCCTGGGCAGCTGATTCCCTGAGCTTCATCCAGAGGCAGGAGTAGGTGATCCCTCCTGGATAATCAGAGTGCAGCAGAACCTCAGTTTGCATGTTTTAAAGTCAAAAAATTAACTGATGTTTCTTGTTATTATTATCATTCTTTGGGGTTTTGCACTGGGGAGAAGACAATCCAAACTGGGAGCTGCATTTTGCTAACATTAGTACCTGGTTGGCCCTATTCTATTTTTTCCAACATCTGAATATTTAGAATTTCAACTTTGCAGTTTTGAGCTCCGTGTTACCAATATTGGAATATTTTAACAGTCTGGTAATGGTGCCAGGAAGGAGACAGTTGACCAGCAATGACTAAAAGCCATCAGCACCTGAGGTGAGTGCAGCCCCGAGGCTGTGCCTCAAACCAAACAATTTCTGGATCTTTTGAGCTTTTTTCCCTTCCAGAAATCATCAGGCAGTGGCTGAGAGGTGTTTGTGCTGTGTGCTGCTCACACCTCGCAGTGACAGCAGTGGCATGTTTGAACTTGAAAACATCAGCCTGTGTTTTACTGTGTTCCCTTGAAGTCAGGGAGTGTGAAAAATAACACTTAACTCCAAGTCTCTGGAGATTCCCAAAAGATGACAATCTTTATCTTAACCAGCTCTTAGTGGCACTTTAATTTCTACCTAAAGAACAGAAATGGCCACTGACCCTTTTTCTCCATTTTCTGCCACGCGCTCTGCTCTGAAAGGATTCTGGAAAACTTGGGCATCAGAGATCTGGGGGTTTTCCCACTTCCCAAAATCCAGGCTTAAATAAGGTATTTGGAAGTACAAGGCAGAAAATAGAAGTTCTCTACAAAATCCCATTACAGCATTATTAACTTCTTCTATCAATGGCACAAACTGCTGGGAGGGACTGAAGGAACACATTGGAAAAGTAATTCCAGGTTTTTTTTCCTTCAGCAAGAGCACCATGCAAATAAAACTTAAGATATATCTATATATGTAAAATTGCATCATCAAGTGGTTAGAGCAGCTGATTTATTTTCCATATTGTAAGTCCAGAAGACTCAGAGTAAAAAAAAAGGTGTTTTTTTGGTTGTTTGTTTTTTGTTTTTTTTTTTACTGTCCACCAAGCAAACTAGAGGCTGCAAGGGGTTTTTTAACAATACAGATATTATTCCTCTCACCTTCTCCCTCTTCACTCTCAGTTCTCTTCCCTGTTTTTGGGTGACATCATCCTCCATAGTTTCCATTCTGCTGTAGTGCCTTTGGGCTGATCATCCTTCAGTTTTCCAGCACTGGATTCTTCTTCTTTTTCAGAAGTGTTATCTCAGCTACAGAATTTCATACTTCCACGGCAGGCTCATCCCTACAAATTTTCCATTTTGAAAAGGTGTGAACTGCAAAAAAAATTGAAATATTTTCCAAGTATATGATGAGATATCTTAGCAAATACAGATTTTCTGTTGTTCCCCCCCCACCATAATCCTGAGAAAAATGCAGCTCTTGCTATACAAAACTACACTAAAGCTTTACCAAGTCTACCCCATTCAAGTTGCAAACTCATTTATTTTTAAAGACTAGTTTAGAAAAAGAAAGCAGCTTTCTAGACCATCAGGTTAATCTTAAAATTTTGAATATTCACAGTATTCACAGGGTGGCAGCAGTGCAGGTGATTTGTTATTTCACTGCCTTGTTTTCTTTTTTGCAGTTCTTGCCTTGCCTGAGTTAATTGCTGCTGTGTTTGGATTTAATGAATGTACTTTGGCTCAGCTCATCTGAAGTACAGTCCTTGTTTGACCTGGGAGCATTGAGAACAGTGATAATAGGACTAATATTAGTCTAAAAAATCAACAAAATAAGTTTGGGGACATCGTGGCATGTAAAAGGAGGACAGAATCCTTTCTCTTGGAACTGAGTTTGCTTTATTAGGTTGGAAATAACTTCTCTCTTCTTCCTTTGAGAAACTTTCCCCTGGGTGTTATCAGAAAAAATAGAGAATGATAAAATCCTGCTTCCTGCTTGCAGGAACATCAAAGCTGGGCTTTTTTAGTCTATATTTGTAGTCTGTTCTTAGATATATTTGTAGGGCTAGAAAGTGTTTGAGATCACTGTGGAAACAAATAGAATAACACATATGGGCAAGTACTTGAAAAAGGTACCTGTGCAGCAGCTGAAGGTTTTTTTTCCCAAGGTGTTATTTCTATTTATATTGCATTTTCTCTTCTTTTCTGCTCCTCTAGAACAGCGTGTTACAATTCTGGTATTTTGGTGAATGGGCCAATCTATAAGTTACTCAGTCCCTGTGGTGCTTCTGTGCTCTGCTGGTTTATTCTAATAATTCAGTACTTAAAGAGTTCAAATTCATCTCCAATATAACCCAGTTTAAGTAACCTTTCTGTTACAGGCAGAGGTATCTGCCAGACTGAACCTCACCCTTTAGTCCTTTTATATATTGCAAGTTTTCCAGGGAATAGCAAAAAAAAAAAAGTGTCCTTGGCACCATCAAACTAATCTTTGTAGGCTTTTCATCCATTTTCATGACTTGAGCTTGAAAATGTTGTTACATTTCATGAAGCAGTGAGAGATCACAGATTCAGTTCCCTTTGCCCTTTGTGTCTTTACATGGTGTCACCAACTAATCACGCAGCAAAAGCAGGATTTGGGAATGAGGGTAGGACGTGGGAAGTGTTGAAGTCTTCCCTGGAAAAGGAGGGAGATGATCATTATCACATTTCAGATCAAGTACCAGGAAACCATTCCTGCATTACAGACCCATGGGCTTGTGTTGCTCAGTTTTTAGTGGATAAAGTTGGATAAACTCCCAGGAGTTTCTTTTTTTTTTGTAGTGATACCTGAAAGAGACAATTCCTATTCCATCCAGCACCTTTTCCCAGTGATCCCCTCCTGAATTAAGGCTGTGTTAGTCCTTAGGAGCTGTGCCCTCTTTGGCCCTTCTTAATTAAAAAACTGGTAGATAATTTTCAGTCATTCAGCCTTTTCCTGATTGAAAAATGGCAGCCAGTGCTTCCAGCCCCTCCTGAGGTGAGGTTTTCCAGGCTGCACATGTACTCTCTAATGGAATTGCTGCCAATTCAGCTGTTTCCTGGATTAAGAGTGGTTCAGAAGTTCAAATGTTGGTTTTGTTTCCTCAGTGCAGCTGTTGTGGATGGACACGAGTGTGAGGGATACAGCAGCACTGGAATGGGAATACTGAGATATCCAATGGGATCTGGCTGAATGTGCCCAGACTAAAATCCATTCTGTATTTAATGCCCTTTGCTTTCCCAACGTGTTTCCCCCCAAGCTTTCAGACCTTGTGTTCCATTTGTAGGACACGGCTGGAGTTCAGCTCATGGCTTCTTTCAGCAGCAGCATTTTGCATTTTGAGATTCAGGAATTGGTTTCTGGCAATTCCGTGTGCACTCAGAATGGGTACAGGAGTTCCATTAGAGACCTGCCCTGCCTAATAAATTCACTTTATTGTAAATGGCAGCTGCCCTTCTCCCCTGGGAGCTCCATCCCCGTGGAGGGCGTGGCAGAGCTGGTTGGAAGCAGATGGGCTCAGGGTTTTCTTTGTGTGGTTCCCCTTCTCCTCTTGCCTTTCTTCCACCATGTTCCTGCTTTTCTGCTTTGAAGGGTTAATCCAGGATTGTCCTGCTCTGTCCAAGCCTGGGTTAGTCTGGCCAGATCTATTGCTGGTGCCTGTTCAGGTGAGGAGCCCCAGCCAGATCCAAGGTCATTAAACCAACAGCAACTGCTGCCAGTCACTGTTTGGAGCATTAATGGATTAAAAAATAGATGGATAAGAAAACCTGACTATAAAGACTGGAATAAGGAGAATATTTATGCAAAGTTAGTTTTACTGCAATCCCTGAATTTTATAAAATTCAGCTTGTCTGTGGTCCTTCAAAGCTGGGCTTGGCAGCGGGAGACAAGCAATGGCACGTGTGAGAGAAATCCAGGACTTCTGCTTTATTGCACTGACAGAACCAAATCGTTCAATCTGTTGCCTCATCTGTTTCTTGCCATAGCTGAGAGTTGTAAAGGTCAGGCCGTGGCAGCACAAGGAATATAATGGTTCCCAGGCTGCCCCTCACAGCGCTCCCAGCTGGCTCCTGCCCCTCTCCCATTGATCCGCCAGCTCCTGCCTATTTTGGGAATGCGTCACAGGCAGGGTGGGATGCTCAGGATGGGCAGTGCTGCCTCAGCTCCGGCCTCCTGTGCTGCTCTTCCAGGGCTGCAGCAGGGCTCAGGTGGGAATAATCCTCATTCTCCTCGGGAATGTGTGGGAATGGCTGCTGGGTCACAGTTATTGGGGATAAATGGGGATAAAGGAGGTAGGGAGTGATGCAAATAAATACATAAAAAAACCTGCTGTGGGAAATCTTTTCTCTCCAGTCTGGTCTTCAGCGTGCTGTGCAATGTAATGTCTTAAAAATACAAAATGTGTAGATAAGTACAGGCAAAGCCCTCTGGCATCCTCCTGACCCTTCCTCTGATTCTTCAGCTCCTCCATCTCTCTCTGTTTTCCCATGGTTTTAATACATGTTAAATGGTGGAACTTCCATGGAGATTAATGGCACTCTTTGGGCAGTGTCTGACAAGAGAAAAAACAGAAATAAAAGGCAGTTCTTACTCCCTTCCTGTCTTTTGTTAACAGTCTTGCTTCCCAACAACCCTTCACCTTTGCAGGAGCCAGGCTGGTGCTTTATATCCCATTAACTCTGAAGTTATCTCCACCAGAATCCCAGAAAGGTTTCCTGGATGGTCACTAAATGGTCTTTGAGGTCCTTTCCAACCCACACCATTCTGGGATTCTGTAACACTCCTGCCCCTAAACACTTCTTGTCTTTTTTTGGGGGGTTCCTAAGATGAATTCCCTGCTCTTTTGACTCCTGTAACAAGATAAGAAGCACAAATGCCTTTTGGTGAATTTTCCTGGCTAAATTTCCTGGTTTGGCCAATATTTTAATTAAATCTTCACTGCTCAGCATTCTAAATTTTCTCTGCTATTCCTATTCATGGAGAAGTATTGCCATGACTTGTTCTTCATTTCTGCAAATCTTGCTAAGTTATGCAAGTCACTGTTTGACTTCACAGAAGATCTTTGTTTTATGTTTCAACACTTGGAATGCTGCTGAACTTTACGTGTTTTCACTCTTTATTAAAAAGAGGGGAGAGAGGGCACATTGGTACAAGCATTGAATGATATTTTTATACAGCCTGCATTTATTCATATGCCTGATCCTGCAGAATTCCATTTAATTGTGCTTCCCTTCCCTCCCAGGTGCCATCCTGGGCAGATCAGAAACACAGGAGTGCATCTACTACAACGCTAACTGGGAAAAGGATAAAACCAATCGCAGTGGGATCGAGCCCTGCTATGGTGATAAAGATAAAAGGCGACACTGCTTTGCTACATGGAAGAATATTTCTGGATCAATTGAAATTGTGAAGCAAGGCTGCTGGCTGGATGACATCAATTGTTATGACAGGTGAGTTTTCCTAGGAATTTTTGAAATTGATTTGTCATTGTAAACTCTTTTGCCTCTCTGTAACATAGCTTGAGACAAGTGAATGTGAACAATTATCTTATTTTTAGATGCTGTTTGTATTTAGGGACCAGATTCCACGTGAGTACATTGTCTTATTTGCAGACTAATGTATTTTACCTTCTTAAAAGAGCCCAGGTATTTAATTTCTTCTTTTTTTAGTCCATTAATAATAGATTCTGTAGTGCCTTGTTATTGCCAAACAGTGCAAATATAATTATTGCAACCAGGATGCAAAATTCTCTCGTTGACTTTTCCAAAGTCTTTAGAGTTGGAAAGTCAGCACTTTGTGTCTGCAATTTACCAGATCATGGAAGTATTTTGGCAGTTTATTAATAAGCTCAATGGCAGCTCTAAGAATATTCTAAATTTCCAGTTATTTTGTTGATAACAGATGGTCCAGAAAGAACCCACGAGCAGTAACAGCAGGACTTGGGGTTTGTTAGATGCTGACTGAATAGAGGTCATGACTCTCTTAAGCAATGGTGTTGCAGTTTTTTAAATACTCGACTGGGTTTTATTGGCCCAAAACATTTATTATTTGGGAAGGCAAAGAATCAAGAAACAGATCCACAGTGGATCATTATTAAAAAGAATTGAGGAATTATTTCAGCAATATTTTACAAAAGTTTTCCATTGTGTTTCTTCAAAGTTGAGTTTTTAGAAGAAAGTCTTTCAGTCCTTTCTCTCAAATCAAGTTGCCCCTCGCCCCAGGATGTTTTCTGTTTTAATGACATTTTAAAGCTCAGTCCCACAATCTAGAAAAAAAAAAAAAAAATCCGAAAATCATGGGATTAGATTCTCCCTTGAGCAAAGAGAAGAAATTGGAAGAAGAAATCGAATGTGGGAAGGAGGGTAAGGAAGGAATTGGAAACTCAGTATCTCTAAGTCCTCATTAAGTAATTTGTGCTAATCACACACCCAGTGCTGTGTTTGTCCAGAACAGCCCAAAGCTTCTCTCTGGAGCGTGGGGTGCTTTTGCTGCACTGGGAGTTGTGGGGGTGACTCCAAACAGCAGCAGATTCAGGACATCAAAGAGAAAATGTTCCCTGGAAGTCACAGGACAGGGTGACAGCAAGAGCTGGCTCGAGGGAATAACCCCAAGTTTTGAAGATGAGCCCAAAACCTCCTTGACAATCTTCAGCTGTGTTTAAAATCCTTCAGTGTTTCTCCAACCTTTTCCAGTTCTGCTGTCAGGTTGGCTCCTGGTTGCTGCTTTTTCTTTCCTGATGGGAATAGTTTCAGCTTATTTGTTAGCAGAATATTAATAAAAAAGGCATTCCTGCAGTTAATTCAGGGAATGAAATAAGCCCTGTCCCTAAGCATAATGTGGGCAGAGGAGATTGTAGAAATTTTAACCTTTCTTTTTACAAATATAATAAAATTTAAAAATTCTCCTTCTCACTTATCCCTGGCCTTGTTTGATCACTTGCTTGTCATGTTTAAATCTAGCTTGTAAGCTGTTCCTCAATGTCCTGCTGGTGCTTTTCTTTAACTTTGCCTTAAAAATGACAAAAACATATTTCTGTTTTGATAGAATTTCGTTGCAATATAAAATATCAAAATGTAATTGATTTCATTAGGTTCAGCTGTTACTTTGGTCACGTGTTACACGGTCGATTTAAGTGTTTTTAATTGAAATTTAAGTTCACTTTGGAAATTTGAAAGATGGGTGCGTATTTCCTCTTGAACAAAGACAAGCCAGCTCGAGATTAATGAACTTTTTATACTCTTCTGTCCTGCAGGAATGATTGCATAGAGAAGAAGGACAGCCCTGAGGTGTTTTTCTGTTGCTGTGAGGGCAACATGTGCAACGAGCGCTTCTTCTATTTCCCAGAGATGGAGGTCACGCAGCGTAAGTTCCTCCTGATGGGAATGTGCCACGTGGTGCTTCTTCAAATCAGACTTGTCCAAAAGTCCTGCCTTTCCTGCCAGAGGGTTCTGATAAGCTCTGGGCATTTATTCCACTTGGAAATGTGCTTTCCTATAAAATCAATAAAAGGTACTTCAGCTCTTTCCAAGGGTGAGAAGGAAGGATAATCTGAAATAATTGCCTGGTTTAAGGTATAGAAGTTACTGTCAGATCTTACCTTAATTATATGGTTAAGCCCCTGTAAGGGTATAAATTGTTGGGCTTCTCATCCCTGTGCCAACCTGGGGATGCTCTTTTTCTTGAAAAAAATCCTCTTTATCCCACCTGGACCTTTTGAATTTCTCTGTAAATGGACACAGTAACCTCTAAAAAGAGGAAAAGAATTTCCTCCCAGGTCACAGGATCCTTGTGGGTACTTCCATCTCAGCATATTCTGTGGTTCTGAAAGACAATCAAATTTGCCAGATTTAACAAATAATTATTTTAAAAAACAACAGCTAAAAGATCATTTGATTTTTCTTGCCTATCTTCTTCCAGTCAAGAATCTGCTGGAGAACCAAGTTAATAACTGAGCTGAAAACAGCAAATGTCTCATGTACTAAATAGCCAGAGGAAGTTGTTTATGAAATGAAAGAACATTTTCTGCAAGATTAAAATAGCCTTTGTTGACCCAGGAGATATTGTTGTCATTTTTGTCAGTGATGCTGCTAAGACAATAATTGACATTCTTCCCTCTCCTGAGCCCTCTCTTGCCCCAGGGGGCTGTGGCTGCCTTGGAAGCAGCTCCTGCTTCTGCAGAGCCTTTTTTGAGGTCATATGGAAGTGTTTTCACCTGGAGAATTCCTCCTTCCATCCCAGCACAGAGGTGCTGGCAGGTTGTTGCTAAATCTCTGTATGGATGGGTTTTCATTCATTAGGTGATGAATTCTTGCAATCCCTTGGCAATACAAACCCCCCTTGCCCCCTGTAGGCTGGTGGGGGTTAGAGGCCCAGAATTCCAGCGTGCTGAAGTGAGAATCTGGGATCTGAGCTATTCCCATGCTTTCCAAAGTGCTGCCTTTAACCAGGTGTTAGTTTGTGCTGGCTAATCAGGTACTGGGAGCCTGCTGTGATCTTGGCAGGAGCTGTTAGAAAATCAGGCTGCTGCACATTTCAGACACTGCCTGGAATTGTTCCTTAAAAGCTGTGTCCTTTTTTTTAAATCCCTTCAGCAACTTCCAATCCTGTTACACCGAAGCCACCTCTGTTCAACACCTTGCTCTATTCCTTGGTGCCTATCATGGGAATTGCAGTGATCGTGCTCTTCTCCTTCTGGATGTACAGACATCACAAGCTGGCCTATCCTCCCGTGCTTGTTCCCACCCAGGTGAGCTCCAGCTGCAGGATTTGGGGATTTTTAAGGGCCAAACCATTCCTGAAGGGGATCTGTCCCGTGGCTGGTCTCTGTTGCCCTCCTGATTTTGAGGTCCTAACGCTTGCTCTCCCCTAAAGCAGAGAATTAAGCTTTACTTAAACAGCCTTATTAATTATTCTTTGATGAATATATGAGCAACTACTTCATGTTTTTATGCATCTGTTTGTTTGAGAGGAGAAAAACTGAACACAGAGGGCAAAGACACAGTGAAGGAAGGGGTGCTGAGGGCTGAGCTGTAATGCTTAGCTGGAAACAAAAGAAGAGTTGCCAATTCATCTTGGCCATTTGAGGTGTTCAGAAAATAGCAGCTAGGAGAGGATGAGCTGTTTTTAAGGATTCCTGGAACTGGGATAAAGGTGCAGGTATAGGGAATGTTAAGAAAATCTTCAAGCACAACTTCAGGACATAACTCAGCTCATGGATTGTGATTCTTGTCATCTTTTTCCTCTTGTTTGTGTGTTTGCTGTTTTGTCTTGAAACATATCCGTTTTAGGGGTGTTTGTGTTTTATTCGAAAGGATGAGGTTGTGGACTCCACACTTGAATGTAACCTGGCCATTCTGCATCCAAACCAACCTCCTGGGGCTCTTGTGTGTGGATTTCCTGCTGTTGGGAGGCTCCAGCTGATCCTGGAGCTGTAATTAGGTGCTAATACTGGAATTCCTCTTCCTTCAGTTGTGTCTGGAGATACAGCTGAGATTAGGAGGTTTTTATGGAAAGAGTTAAAACAGGAAATTCTAGAGAACAAAGGAGAAAAGATAAAGAAAATGTGGTTGTGGAAGAGAGAAATGATTTGAATATTTTGCAGAAATAACCTGAGCTTCTAACTCAGCACAGTGACCAGAATATATGACCTGTCCTATAATAATAAGTGATGTTATTTATGATTGACATTAAAACTCGTGTTATTTTGGGTAGGATTGCCCAGGATTGATCTCTGAGTGCTCTGTGCTCCAGCTCCTGGGGTATTTCCAGTGCTGCTGCTTGACTCGAGGGTGCTGCAGGAAGCAGGATTGCCTGGGGTTGATAACTCAAGTGTTTTGGTTTCAGTTTTGCAGTAATAGATAAGAGGAATTTGGGGAGAGGCAGTGGCCATATGTTGTTGCCAAATGAAAAGAACATAATTTAGAGGAAAAAAGTCTGTTTGCTGTCCTTGCGGAGAGGATTGCAGCTCCTCAGACTCCCTGCAATCTGTCAGCATAATTAGTTCATCCAGCTCCCATTTTATGGATCTGGGACTTTACATCAACCCAGTGGTCTTTGCTGGGAGATCAAATTCATAACTGCTAATTTTGGGAGTAATTCCAGCGTGGAATTGTCTTCCTAAAGAAATTAAGTCATGGATAAAGCCATGGAAAAGCAAGTGAATGTTGAATTAATGTGGGGTGTCAGGAACCTGAATTCTGATTCTCCCTCCTTTTGCTGCAGTTCTTTCCTTGCATGGACTGTGTTCAGGGCAGGATGGACACCTAAATTTTTAATAAATAGGGTAATTAGCTGTTGTGTTCGTGCTCAGATTATATCTTTGGGATAAATGTACCTTGGTGCTTGTGGGGCAACAACATTTTCCTATCTTGTGGTGAGCAGGCATTAAGGCTCATGTGGAAAGGCAGGAAAAGCCACTTCTGCCTGAAAAACTACTCGGAATTATTATGTAAATCCAAAGTATAAACACTCCCTTATGCAGCAGAGCAGTGGTTCCCACTTGAAATTTGATTACAGCTGGTTGGAGCAGGAGACAGGAGAAGCAGGAAGGGAGGGGAAGTATTGGGAGCTTTATAACCACAAATAAACTCTGAAATATTTGTGCAATTAATCTGTTACCAGTATATTTAATAATTGGGGCATGAGAGGAGGTTGTAGGCAAATGGATTTGGTTTAAACCTTTTTGTAGCAGTGGTAGAACAGACAGGTGGGATGTACAGCAGGAAAAACAGGGATTGCTCCATGTGAGATCCAGATAAAGGTTATCTCTTTTTCCTTGATTTATTCCCAGAAACAATGGGAATACAGAGCTGCTGCCCTGGTACCAAACTTGCAGGAAAAAATGAAAGGATGGATGAGGAATAAGCAAAAGATAAAAATGAGGAAACGCTGAAGAATGAGAAATGGTGAAAGAGTTAGAAGAAATGGTGATAAGTAAAGGATTAGAGAGCAAAGGGGAAAGAAATAATTTGGAATATTTAAAAAGAAAAAAAAAAGCAAAAAAAACACTGTAAGAAATGTTTGAACCTGTGACGAGACATAAAGGACAATTAGTCTTGGCTTGTTTGTGCTGCTTGCTGTGCCTCACTGCTGTGTGGGGAACTATCCAGTGAAAGCTGTCAAATTCCATCAAATCTGTCACTTTCTGTGTTCTCCAGTGAGTTATTAACAAATCCATGTTTGCCGAATACATCTGTGTGTATGGAAAACACTTAAGAACTGTTCTGACTCCTTATTTCTATTTGATTTAGCAAACACAAATTCATCATCTGATAAAACTCATCCAAAGGATCGGATTGATGTTTGAAATATTTGAACGTGTGCAGTTTTCTGCAGAAAGAGGTGCTGGGACCTGGTTCATTTTCACTGGGGGACACTGGGTCTGGAATTAGGTGTAAATGAAATTTCTCCCCAAACATTCCCAATCAAACTGGAGTGAGGATGGCAGGGAGCTGCTCTGTTGTGCTCCCTTCCTCCTGACATGCTTTGAGCCGGGGCCAGAGCTGTCAGTGCAGATTCCAAGGGGCTGTTCCCACCCTGGCAGCTGATGGGTGCCACTGTCACCCTTCCCACAGAGCTGCCACCAGCCCCACTCGGGTTTGGCAGCTCCCCCCGTGTCCCAGCCCCCACGAGCAGGGAGTCATTCACCTCTTGTACTTCCCTGGGTTTGGCTGCATCACAGTTGATTTTTTTTTTTTTTTCTGCTTTGGCTTGGTTTTGAAATAATAATTGTGTTTAGAAACTTGAGAAAAAGCTTTGCAGATTCACTTCTTGTCATTGTGACCGATTTTGGGGATTTCTTCTGAAATGGTTGAACTCTCTGTGGTCAAAGATGCATCAGGGTTTTGATTTCTGAGCACAGGAATTCCTAAATCTACCCTGATGCACTTGAAATTTCTGGGATGATCTTTCCACCCTGGGAAAATCCCACTTTCCTAATGAAGAATTAAATCAGGTGTTCATTTTTTTTCCCTGTTTTGGTCTTCCAAAAGCCACATTTTTTTCCTTGTTGTTGTTACAGATATTTTAATAGAAACATTTCAACACTGGAAAAATGCAGGGGAGGGGTGTTTTTTTCAAGGATTGAATCCAAACCTGGGAAGATGAATGGCTTCTTGAAAAACACACACAGGGAGAAGGCAGGTGCTTATAGGAAATGGGAAAAGAGATTGGGAAGTTCCTGCAAATCAGGACCCCTGAATGTGCAGGGGGTGAGGAGCTTGAAACTGAATCCTTTTTTTTTGATTCCTGACAGAATCCATGGGCTGGTACAAGTTAAAATCTGTAACAGAGGGAAGAGTTTGTGTGAAAACATCCAAAAGCCAATTGCAGCTTTTACAGATGAGAAAATGGTTGTGGGTAGCCCAAATTTGGGGGAAAACCCACACTGCTTCAGGTTTTATTGGTCTAATTGGTTGCAAATACTGTAACAGACCCATTGGAGTTGGTTTTCAGGCAGCATAAACAGCAGGGAGTGTGTTTATGTACATTTGTGTGGGTGATAGGGGTTTTGAGGGGGGTTAACTGCTCCCAGTTTTTATTTATCAGAGTTAATTCCTGATGTAAAGCTCAGATTTCTTTTGTAGCCTGATGGCTTTGAACTGGTGCCTCTTGGATTTCTGCAGGGAGCCTGAGGAGATGCTCTGTGGGCTGAAGGGGAGGACATTGGTTTATAATCCAGAGGTGTTAATGAGCATAAATACATCTTTGTAAAGTTTCCATGTGTGTGGAATTTATCAGTGTTTGGGGGAAGCTGATCCCTCGAGGGAGGAGTGAGAGGTTTGGGAGAGGGCTCATTTCTCACAGCTTCATTTTTGCAGTTTCTCATTATGGTCAGAGCACAAAGGTTGAATTCATACATATTTCTGCTTATTGCTGAGGAATTTCCATAAATCTTCAGAGCTGGAGAACTTTAATAATGAATAGGCCTGGAAAAAGAGACTTTCAGCCCCTTGGGGTGGGTTTTGCTCTGCTCTGGAGCTGCCCTAAGCAATGGTGGAGGAGATTCTGGTGGATCCCAGTGCTCCAAGTTCTGTTACAAGTTTATAGCTCCATTCTCCAACAAATCCTCCTGGATTAATTATTGGTATTAATTATTTGGAGGAAGGGAAGTGTGTGCTCGGCACTCTCCAGGCACAGGGAGAGGTTCCCACTGGCCCTGTGCTCCGGTGCATCATAAGGGTGTGAAGGCAAAGGGGAGGAGGGGATGGCACCTGGAGACAGGAGCTTGAATTCCCTGTCTTCCAACATCCATCCCATCCTGCTGGAAAGGACAGAGGAGATGGCTCTGGTGACAGAGCCACAGAATCCTGCAATAGGCTGGGTTGGACAGAAACTCAAAACTCATCCCATCCCTGCCACGGCAGGGACACCTTCCACTGTCCCAGGCTGCTCCAAGGCTCATCCAGCCTGGCCTGGGACACTCCCAGGGATCCAGGGGCAGCCACAGCTTCCCTGGGAGTGCTGTGCCAGGGCTGCCCGTGCAAAGGGCAGGAGGAGGAATGGAGGTGTCTCCACCGAGATGAAAGCAGCACAAACACGAGGGTCACTGAAATCCTGGCTTTTTCCTGGATTTTTTTTCCACAGTCTGTCAACTCCTCCCGGGATTGTTTGAAGGAATCTTTCATATAGTGATTTATCTCTGTCAGTCTCTGCTGGGTGCAGAGTGTTCCCCCTCTCTTTCTGGATGTATTGATCGGGCTCGGTGCTGGAGCCCAGATCCCTGGTGCCGTTTATCCATCCCCTTCCATCCCCTTCCATCCCCTTCCATCCCCTTCCATCCCCTTCCATCCCCTTCCATCCCCTTCCATCCCCTTCCATCCCCTTCCATCCCCTTCCATCCCAGCGGGGCCATTGGAAGTTGCCGTTCCCAGGAAGGGGAATTTCCCTGGAGCGGCGCTGCCCCCTGCGGGCAGCCGGGAGCACTGCAGGGAATTCGCATCCCGGGGCTCTGGAATTTCACCTTTACAAGTTCCACGCGTTTCTGCGCTGCTTGTGGTAGCACGGCTCTTTACACCTGCAGTGGACGTGTCTCGATGTAATTATAAAAACATTCTGTTAATTTTCTATCTAATAATCCTGTTTTCCCCATTCTCCTTTACTAACAGTGCTGGATTTCTTTGATTGATGTTTTAAATGATGTGTTTCTTGTACGGCAAAGTTTTGCTGTCCCCGTGAATATTTCTGTCATTAACTCACAATAATTGACTTTGTTTCCTCTAAGCTGTTTTTGCATCCCATTCTTGGTGTAAATAGTAATTTCTCTTGCCTGTGTTTTTTCCCTCTCTGCAAGCACGCCTTTCATATAATGATTGAGGTAAGAGGATGTTTGTTCCTGGCTCTGGGGCTTTCTGGGGATGTGGGAGACATTGTTTGTTCTGAATTGTGATTTCTCAGTATTTTGGACATCTGTCAGCATGTGTAGTTTAAAAATGCAGCTTTAGCCTGTGGTTCGTAGAATTCCTAAAATTCCCTGGAGTTCCTGATTGTGGTGGGGTCAGGATCTGCAATCTGGGATTGATCCTGGAACAGAGGGACATGGCCAGGGGGATCCATCACCCCTTGCCTTGGAAGCAAAGGGCACATCCCACCCTCCTGTGCCCTGTCCTTGGGTCTCCATTCCCATCTCCCACCTGGAAACACCACTTGGAGCTGTGGAGTCTCCACGTGCTGATCCTGGGATTTTGTGTGGTGCAGGAACTCACAAAAATGGATCATCTGGGGAAAAATAAAAATACTCCTTCACCACTCATTTTTCCCACTGACCAGGAGTTATTTTTATTTGTATTAAAATCCAAGTCACTGGGACCCTTGAACTCACAAATTGGGTTATTCCTGCTCAGCTTTTCAATGGAATATTGAGATGAGTTATAATGAAAGTGCTCAATTTCTCTCATCAATAAAGTTCTCTAATTAACACCTGAAATACCTTGGAAAGGCAGTTTAGAAGAAAATTTAGTAGTTTAAATGTATTAAAAATTTAAATATTCCAATATTTTCCTGGCTGTGCCTCCATAAAGAGTTCCCAGGGTTCCTGGGATCTCTATTCCATGTTTAGCTTCCTTATCCCAGTCAGGGATTCAGGGTCCTGCCTCCAAGGAGCTGCTTTTAATGGATTTGAGTTCCACAATTGCTGAGCTGCTCTCTGATCTCGAGACCCATTTTTGAGGACGCTTAAGGAACGCCATTCCTGGAGGTCACCCTCCCTTAAGGACGATTTTCCTCCTGTGACTTCAAGGGAAGGGGCAGGAAAAGGGAATTGGGATTTTTGGATAAAACTGGGAAATCTGGGAGCCCAATTTATCCCCCTGCCATCCCTGCTGGCATTCTGGCCTTGGCACCACAGAGATCAGCCCCAAAGCCACACTCTGGAATGTGAAACTATTTTCCTTGGAAATATTGTCAGGGAATGTTTCTGTGTAAAAACACTCCCTGGAGCTGCAGAGTTTGGAGTTAGATTTTAACCAAGGTGTTCAGAAAAAATCAGAGAGAGGGGTAAAAAAGGGAAAACTTTTCTTTCCAGTTGTGTTAACAGCAGGAATTCTGCTTCCCACTTGGAAAGGCTGTGGCAGGTGCTGGAATGTGGTGTGGAGAGCCAGGGATTTCTAGGAAATAGGGAAGGAATTTGGTGGTGTGGTCTAATGGGGAATTAGGAAAGCACTTTCACTTCCAGCTCTTGGCAGAGATGTTGGAACTGGGTTGAGCAAATCTTGGAGGTGTTTGATTTTCCTGATGGTTGGGGAAGAATTCAGGCACCAAGCACTTCCAAATCCCAGCAGTTTATTGGGAGGAGGGCGTGGGAAGGAAGGGGAATCCAAGCCACTGGAGCAAAGGGGGATTTAGGGTTATTTCTCACAAATTTCTCTGCTTTAGACAAGGCAGGAGGTTCAGAACTTGAACACTTCATTAAATCAGGGTTGGCTTTGGGGGATAAATTTGAGCATCTTGTTCCCACTTCCTCTTCTAACAACAAACTGGATTTACAAGTGTTTATTTAGTACAATTTGTATTTTACAAATTGAGGCACTGCTTTCCCTGGTGCCTGGAATATTCCAAGAGGGCTCTGGCAAGGAATGAAAGGCACCAAGGGAGAGAAATCTTTGCTCTCAAACTTGGTTTTCTGCACTGCAAATGTTGATGTCACAACTTCAAGCGCCTGTCCCTGTCACATTGACAAAAGGATTTCCTCCTTTTTGGGGACAGTGTTGCAGTGTGTCTCTAATTTGAATTTCAAATGTTATTTATTCTTTTTTCTAGTTATTAATTTGTGCAATGAGGTTACTCTGCTCTGAATCTTTCTCTGAAACATTTTAATTTATTTGTTGCTGTATAAGAAAGGAGAGAGTGGATGTTTATTCTTGCACTGAAACTGCTCAGGACTTGTATTGTCAGCACTTGTCTCTACTCTCCCCATAGCAAAGGGTTTTAACCCCACAGTTTGTCACAAACTCTGTCTTCAACCTGCACAGGATTTGATAGTTTGGATGGAAGTGCTCAAATATTTAACTCTTTATGGAGTGCTCTCCCCTCTCTTGTAGAAGCAGCTCCTCTGGTGGTTTTCATTCTCTTGAAAATGGCTTTACAGGCGCTTTTTGTGGAAAATAGATGAAAAAGGGGGTGTTTTGGAGGTTTTTTGAAAGCTTTGGGGTTGGTTGCTGGGGTTTCTATAGAGGGACAAGTTAATCCCACCTGGAGGGGAAAGCGGCAGCCCAGGAGAAAGCAGAGCTTTGGCAATAAAATTGAGAATGTGCTAATTCTGTTCAGATGATGAGATAACAGCAAAACAGAAAATCCAGAGTGTCAATAAACTGTGCCTCCCCTTTCCCAGGATGGGCCCAGGCTGTAGTGTGGGATATGGGAAGGGGGATATGGGGTCCTTGGGTTGCCCTGTGGGAGCTGTGTCTCACCTCCAGTTGTACAAATCCTGCAGGACAGGACCAGATCACCTCTGCAGTGAAATTCCAGCTCGTTTCTGGGTGCTGGGATTTCAGGAACTCAGTGGCAGAGTTGGGAAGTGGGGCAGGAGGGGCTGATCCCCGGCTGTGCTTCCACAGAGTTCCAAGATTCCCCCTTTCAGATAAACACAGAAACCTTCAATGCATCCGAGGGGCTCATTGCAATTCCAGCTCTTAAAAATATAACAAGTAAAGCTTGATTATCTTTGTTCCTTAATTTCTGCTGTGCTTTCCCACCTGGTTACAATATTCCTTCATTTTTGCTGAGCTTTCTTCCCACCTCATTAGACTGATCCTTAATTCCTGCTCTGCTTTCCCACCTGGTCACATTTATTCCTTAATTTCTGCTGTGCTTTCTTACCTGATTCCATTATTCCCTAATTTCTGCTGTGCTTTCCCACCAGATTCCATTATTCCCTAATTTCTGCCATGTTTTCTTACCTGATTCCATTATTCCCTAATTTCTGCTGTGTTTTCCCACCTGATTCCATTATTCCCTAATTTCTGCCATGCTTTCTTACCTGATTCCATTATTCCCTACCTTGTTCTGTGCTTTCCCAGCTGGGCACACCCTCGCTGGGTTCCTGCTGTGCTGTCCCAGCTGCTTTTCCGGGTGTTTCCCATCCCTGTGGAGCTGCTCCCTGCGGCACATCCCTCCTGAGCACATTTCCCAGTCCCATTTCCCACCCTGTGGAGAAGGGCTGGATGTGCCTGGATGTTTGGGGATGGCTTTGGCTGGGTGATCCCAGGCTCTCTCCATTTTCAATCCTTTACCTGGAGCGCTGGCAGGGATGAGGTGAATGAATGTCATTAATAACAGCAGAGTTAATTAGTGGTGTCTCCTGATTGCAGGACCCTGGGCCTCCCCCACCGTCTCCCTTGATGGGTCTGAAGCCGCTGCAGCTCCTGGAGATCAAAGCCAGGGGGAGATTTGGGTGTGTGTGGAAAGCTCAGCTGCTCAATGAATATGTTGCAGTCAAAATATTCCCCATCCAGGTGAGCAGAACTCTTGGGCTTCTGGGTTGTTCCTCACATTAAAACCGCTTTTCTTGGCCCAATAATTCCGTGAATCCAAGTGCAAATGGCCTTGGAAGAGTTTTAGTGATTTAAAATAAGTATTTTACTGCAGTAAGCACATTGCTGAAGCAAAAACACTGTGAAATAAATATGGGTTTCTAGTCATGAAAATATTCAGCATCCATGGTTTTAAGCAGCTCTCACCCCTCCTCTTGACCAGTTAATAATCAAATTAAATTGTACTTAGAAGGAATGCCCCAAAATGCAAACCCTGAAGTGATTGTTCCAATTAGCCATGCCTCAATTAAGTGCCACGACACTCACTGCCCAGCAAGTGCCCTCGCCAAGCCGTGGCTCGCATTAAATGGATTGAGGAGTTCTGAGAGCAGAGGGATGCTGGGTGGTGATACTGGGATGGGATTTACATTGATTAAAGCACCCCCTGCTACTCGAGGTGCAGGAATTTGTTCCCTCACAGTGATCCAGGTGCTGCCTTGCAGATAAACACCTCAGGCTCTTGTTATTTCCCAAGAAATCTCATATATTTTTTTAACCATTCTCAAACACTGGGATCCAACTCCCCTCAGGTCCAGCCCCTGAAATCCCATTTTTTGGTGGCTAACTGGCACTGTGCTGCTGTGCTTGCAGGACAAGCAGTCGTGGCAGAACGAGTACGAGATCTACAGCCTGCCTGGGATGAAGCACGACAACATCCTGCAGTTCATCGGCGCCGAGAAGCGCGGCTCCAGCATCGACGTCGACCTGTGGCTCATCACTGCCTTCCACGAGAAGGTGGGGCTGTCCCCATGGGGCTGGGGCTGTCCCCATGGGGCTGGGGCTGTCCCCCCGTGGGGCTGGGGCTGTCCTGGCTGAGGCAGGGGGAGAACAGCCCTGGGAAAGCAGCACAGACCGGGAGTCGAGGCAGTAAAGGAGGAAAATTGAAAGTAGCTTTCACTTAGCTGCTCGCTTTTCACTGGATGTGAATTCATTTCAGTTCGTTTTGAGACAGCTGAGAAAGTTGTCATCAGGTTTTACTGAGAGAGGAGTTGTTTTAGGAAACAAACAAAAATTAATTCTAGAGGGTTTTTTTTGGCTTTTTAGAATATGTCTTTTTTAACATCTCCAACCTAAACCTGCCTAAAATACATAACCTCCCATCTTGCAGAGATTTTTGGGGCGTTATTTTTGGTTCTCTTGTTGGTTGAAAAGAATTAAAATTAAGTGATACAGATTGATTCTATTGTGACAGCAAAAGGAAGAACCACAATTAATTAAGAATTTGGTCAGTTTTGTGTTGAACAATTTTGATCTCTTTAGGTTTGTCCAGAGCGTGTTTCACTCTGAAACTGTGGTGTTGAATGACTTTATCTCAGTTTATTCAGAGTATTTTGCTCTGAAACTGCTGTGGGTCTGTAAGGAAGGACAATCAAAGTGCCACAGATGGGAGTTGCAGGGATTGCAGCTTTTCCCTGGATGAGTGAGGCTGAGCTGGCTGTGGGACTGTTTTGCTGCAGGGGTCCCTGACAGATTTCCTGAAGGCCAACGTGGTGTCGTGGAACGAGCTGTGCCACATCGCCCAGACCATGGCCCGGGGCCTGGCCTACCTGCACGAGGACATCCCAGGGCTGAAGGACGGCCACAAGCCGGCCATCTCCCACAGGTACTGCCCTGGCAATGCCAGGGGCACAGGGCAATCCTGCAGGAGCTCCTGGATCTCCCTTAGGAGCCTCCAAGGCGCCTTTTCCCAAGCGTTTTCTTTCCTGCTATTTAAACAACGTTGCACTTGCTGCACGCTTAGATTACAACGTTTTCATTCCATCTCTGTATCCCTCATGCATCATCTATATCCATCTATCCCTATATCCACCATAAATCTGTATTTATTTTAAACACAAGCACAAAATCACATTTCCCATTAGTGTCTCATTAGTCCCATAAAGATGAAGGTTTGCAAGGGCATTCTGAGGTTTTATGATTATTATTTTGTTGTTTAACTTCGCTATTTCTTTATCATTTTGTTGATAAATGATAAAGAAATAGGTAAGTTAAACAACAAAATAATAATCTTAAAATATCATACCATAATCTTCTTTGTTTTATGCCGTTTCTTTTTCCTTAGGGTTTTATCTGTATTTTGTGTTCTGAATCTCTAATTTGTAGTTTTTTTCCTTAAACTTGAAAGGGACATCAAAAGCAAGAATGTGCTGCTGAAAAACAACCTCACAGCTTGTATTGCTGATTTCGGTCTAGCTTTAAAGTTTGAGGCTGGAAAGTCTGCAGGAGACACCCACGGCCAGGTAAATCCCGAGTTATTTCCAGGAGTGATCCGGCTGTTACCTGATGTGAATGGGAATTTCCCCTCAGGCTCATTGCATGGCCTGTCCCCCCTTTTATCCTGAGTGGACAATTTGGACAAGAACTTTAGAATATTTTGTTATTTCATTACTGTTCAGAAACTGAAGGATGAAGCTTCCAAGGTTCAGTCCTAAGTCAGGAACAACCGTGGCCGTGTTTAATCCCGGCAAAGGCCGGGTTTTGTTTGGCAGGGGGCAGGGTGGTGGCCGGGCTGGGCTTGGCTCTGGGCACAGATGTGGGTGTTTTGGTGCCCTTGCAGGTGGGCACCCGGCGCTACATGGCTCCAGAGGTGCTGGAGGGAGCCATCAACTTCCAGAGGGACGCGTTCCTGAGGATAGACATGTACGCCATGGGATTGGTGCTCTGGGAATTGGCCTCGCGCTGCACGGCCGCCGACGGTGAGGAGCCTTCCCTGGGGGAGTGCCCCGGCTTGCACAGGGCTTGGAGCAGCCTGGGACAGCGGGAGGTGCCCACTGGGTGGACTGGAAATCCCTTCCAGCCCAAAGCACTGCGGGATTCCGATGCTGGCCTCCAGTCCCAACATGCCACCTTCTCTTTCCCTTTTCCAAAGGGTTGGTTTAACTGGGTTTCCCTCTGCAGGCCCCGTGGACGAGTACATGCTGCCTTTCGAGGAGGAGATTGGCCAGCACCCCTCCCTGGAGGACATGCAGGAAGTTGTGGTGCACAAAAAGAAGAGGCCTGTCCTAAGGGAGTGTTGGCAGAAACATTCTGTAAGTGTGAGCCAACCTACTGCTGCAAGGATTTGAATCCCACCTTCTGTCCGTGCCACGTTGTGTCCATCACACTGGGGTTTGGGAGGGGATTTGTAATCCCAGGAGGAGTTAAATGGGCTGTTCCTCATCTTAAACTGCTCTTTCTGCAGTACTACAAAGGGATTAGTTCCATTTGTTGGTGGAAGAAGAGATCCTGGAGTTAGTTTTCAGTGAAGTCCTGAAAGGTTGAGGTTGGGGGCTGAGGGATTCACCTCTTTAAAACGCTGGGGGGGTTCCAGCAGTGCAGGGAAGGGTTTGTCCCCCGTTCTTGAACAGCTTTTGTTCAGTGGTGCAGAACAAAGCAGAGCTGAGGCACTCCAGGTTCACACCCAGCCCCACATCCTGTGGCACACAGAGGTTCCCATCTGCCAGGTGTCCCTTAAAATGCCATTTATATGTGGCCCCCCTTTGTCCCCGTGGGTGTGTGACAGTTCTCCTGCCTGGGTCCCCGCAGGGAATGGCCATGCTGTGCGAGACCATCGAGGAGTGCTGGGATCACGACGCCGAGGCCCGGCTGTCCGCGGGCTGCGTGGAGGAGAGGATCATCCAGATGCAAAAACTCACTAACATTATAACAACAGAGGACATCGTGACTGTGGTCACAATGGTGACAAACGTTGACTTTCCTCCCAAAGAATCCAGTCTATGATAGTTGCACTGGTCATGGAAGTGACCACAGGACTCTTCACTGGAGCTGCTACAGCGCACGGACTGCTGGCGTCACCGCT
Organism: Cyanistes caeruleus; assembly: GCF_971803275.1. Lineage (NCBI taxonomy): Eukaryota > Metazoa > Chordata > Aves > Passeriformes > Paridae > Cyanistes > Cyanistes caeruleus. The sequence continues at coordinate 39,262,134 of NC_141707.1, forward strand.
GTTCCGGGTGGCAAGGACGGATGGTAAGTCTCTCTGGAACATCACCAAGAGGTGTTTATCCTTTGTTTTCCCCCTCCTCCTCCTCCTCTCCAACGTGGATCCATGAGACTTTCTGCATTCCCTGCTTACACCTGAAGGACGTGACTGAGAACCCCTCACGTGCTGATAAGGAACTTACAATGAAGAATCCGGACCCGCACGGGCTAAACGAGCGTTTTAAACACTGACATCCGATTTCTTAATCCCTGTCAGAAGAGACTAATTCCTTTAAATGAACTGCTGTTATTTTTTTTAAATCAAAAACATTTCATTTCAGATTTAAAAACAACAAAAAAAAAAACCAACAAAAAAAAGGGTAACTTGTTTTTATTGCATTCGTTGTTGTTTATAAAATGACTATTGTAATGCGACTACGACACAGCTTGTGAATGTTCCGTGTGCTGCTGTTCCGTGTACAGAAACAAGAGTAATCAATGGGATAGAGCAAAGAGGCTTCCAAGTATTACTTAACCTCCCTCAACCAGGTATACCTCAGTTCCACCTCGCTAAATTATGATTGACAACACTAATTGGAATAATAAACCGCTCCGTGTTTTGTAAATGATGTATTCCCAATTCCCTGTGTTATTTAAGAAGGGGAAAGCTTCATGCCCCCAGGAAGTGGCCATTCCTAGAGCCGTGTTTTTAGCCTTTTCTTGTACTCGCTTGTTGTGTATAAAAAAGAAAAAGTGCTGTTTATTGAAAGAAAATTTTCCTCCCTCTTTAGTTGAAAGCTTTTCCCTCCGTTTCCCAGAGTATCTCATCCATTTATTTAACTGAATACTATTTAGGTTTGCTGTGTCTGAGGAATATTTGAAACCTTTAAGCATGACTTTTTTTTTTGTTTGTTTGTTTTTTTAATTTTCTCTGAGCTGTGACACTGGAAAGCTCTGAATTCTTGTTGTTTTTTTGAAAAAAAAAGAGTCTTTTTCCTATTTATGTTTGTGCCGAGGTCGCCGCGTGTTCCCTGTCCCGCCAGGCAGTGGGGGCTGTGTCACTGTTTCAGGATCACCTCAGGAAGCTCAGTTCCCCCAAATCCTCACCCTCTGCTTGGAGATTTGCAGCTTCCCTCCTCTCACAGCTCGGTGCCATCGGAGGGGAGCGCCGCTCGCTGCCCGTGAGCCACGGCTTGAGCCTGGAGTCACACACAAAGTTCTAGCCACAGATTCCAGATCCTAAACGTTACAAATTTCAGGGATAACCTAGTTCTGCTCACAATATGCAACGACCATTCCGAGGTAACGAAAGGAATTGCGATGGCCAGAGCGCAGACTCACAAAAAAACGAGGGGAAAACGTGGAAATGGCTTCACGACTCCAGCGCTGGAGTTCAGGATGTCAAGCCTTATGCTGGAATTACAGTGACTGGTAGCTGGGTGCCAAAGTGCTTCTCCCAAATCCTGTCCCACTGCATTGATTGGATCCTTCACACCAAATTCCAAGGAAAATAAAGGTTGTGACCCCCTGGAGCGCAGAGCCGGCAGCGGCCCATGGTGTGCTGTGTGTCCTTGTGTCCGTGTGTCCACCCCCAGTGTCCCTGGAAAGCAGCAGGTGCGAGCTCCTGAAGGCTGGCTGGAACCCGGATCTGGGAGCCTCATCCCTGGGAGCAGTGAGATGTGATGGATCGAGCAGAGGCAGCTCTGGGCAGGGAGGGAGGAAGGGCTGCTGTTCCAGCCAGGGCTGTGCCCGAGGATCCTGCTCCGAGGGGCCGCTGGAAAAGGGAAGGAGATCCAGTTGGTGGCGTTCTCTTGGCTGGACGCTTCCCTTTGGCTTCTGTTTTTGCTCCACTTTTAATTAAACTTCACACGGAGCAGGACAGGACCCGAGTCCTGAACAAATCCCAACCCCGTCCTCCACGGCCACCTCGGGGCTTTGACCCTTCCCTGGCAGAAAAGGAGCCAGGGGCTGCTTTCATTCCGTGCTCCTGGGAATCTGAGGCACAAATTGAAGCTGTATCCAAACCCCTGCTGTGTGTGACCCTTCCCATGGAGCTGCTGCGGGCTCGGGGCTGGCTCCTACCTTTGGGATCTCCCTGCTCAGTTCCTGTTCCGCTCCCGGCTTCCTGGGATTTACCAGCATCATGTAGCGTCCCTGAGGAAAGGCTGCTCCTTCCCAAAGCTTTTCAGTCGGTCAGAATGATCTCCCCGAGCTGCTCTGCTCCAGCTGTGCCCCCAGGGCCTTGGGAAGGAATTCCTGCTTCACTTCAGAGCAGTGAGTTGAGCTGAGAGGGCAGGATCCCGGGAATGTGGTGCTAGGGAGGATTTCGGCATTGTCCCTTCCTTTGTGGCCTCAGCGGGTGTGATTGGTGTGTGAGAGGGGGAAGTTCCCACCCCACATCCTCAGCTGATCCCGTGCTGCCCTCGCTGGGCCATTCCCGAGGCCCCCTGAGCACGGACTCGCCCAGGACCCACCGCGGTGCAGTGCTCAAAGCTGCTCCTGCTCCCTCAGCCAGGTCACCCCCGCTCCTCCTGCCAGCTTTTTTCACCTTCTCAAAGACATTTCTGTTATCAGGAACACTTGGTACAAACCACAGGAAGCTGCAGAACACATCCCTGGGTTCAGGACTCCAGTAGCATCCTTGATGGAACATCTGTTACCTCAGATACTCAACCAGCAGGACTGCTTTGCTTTCTCCCTCCACTTTGGTTTTTTTTTTCAGTCCATCTCCTCTTCGTTACCTCTCGAGTTTGGTGAGCGATTACTTTAACTTTCCTCTTTGTATTTGTCAGTGTTTTGGGCACAGGTTGTTGTACTACTGTCAAAAGGCACTTGCTGCTTTTCTGCGAGTGCCAAAAAACCAACCAACCCCCCCCTGCCCTCAATAAAGTGATTGTTAAATATTGTACAAATACAAATGTATACTCTGCCCTCTTCCCCAGCGGGAAAATAAAAAATGTGACTACTCTGACTTGCAAATGCTTCTTCAGAAACTTTATTTTCAATTCATGGGGCTGGTTCTAGAGCAGCTTCAAAAAATTGGGTGTGGAGAGACATTACCTTGTACTTGGCACAAAACAGCCCTTGCAGCTGAAGCCTGTTGGATTAAACATTTCATGAAGTAAATTCAGTTGTGATTAAAGATTTAATTGGGTCAATTTTCCATGTCAAGTCAGATTTGAGATGGTAAAATGCAGTGTGGGCTGTGACCCGATGGGGGAACAGGGAGAGGGGAGGCAGGAGGAAACTCCAGAGCTTGGATTTCTCCAAGTGGGAGCCGAGTGTGAGAGCAGAGTTGGCACTGAGCTGAGCTAAAGCACCTGGGGGGGTGAGGGAGGCCCAGTTCTGGCTGCTGGAAAGGAACAGCAGCACCGTTCTCCCTAGAAAATCCCAAATGGATCAGCAAAGAAAGCTGCTTCCAACAGTTTATTGAGGTGAGCACCTTCCTGCAGGTGAGCATTCCCTCCTGGAGCTCAGAGCCAGCTGAGGGAGGAGGCTGCCCACTGCTTCACGTCCGTGGGGCAGTTGGGGTACACCTGCAGCGCATCCATGATCTGGCTGCTGTCCAGCAGCAGCTTCATCAGGAGATATTCCCGCTGTGCCCGCACCGACGGCCGCTCCAGGGGCTTCACCAGCTCCAGCTGCAGCAGGTGCTCAAAGGCCTTAAAAACAGGAAAAGGGGCACTGGAATGAGAAATCATTCCTGCCCCAGAACACCCCACTCCCTTCCAGGGCTGTGCTCCACCTCCCCAGTCTGAGCTCTGGAAAATAAAACCTCGATACTTTGTAATTTCAGAGAAAACTCATTTCAGGCTCACCTTCATGACAACTGGCTTCTCAAAGTTGTACATAGAATGTGCCTTCCTCTGGATGAACTTCTGGAATTCTGGAGCAGTAGGAGGAATAGAAAAGGGGCAGTAAGAAGGAAGTGAGAGGTGGAAGGCTTGTGAAGGCCAGGCATTGCTCTCACCATTGTAAACCATCTGGAAGTTGAATGGTTCTCCATCGTAGACCTCATTCAGGTGTTTCATGGCTATGATGAGGCAGATTTCCAGCACAGACAAACCTGCAGGGAAAGAGGAATCCCAGGTGTTTCCCTTGAGCACATCAGAAACACAGGCAGTTCACCCACCCTGCTTATTCTCATTTTCACATGCTCTGGGCCTCACCCATTGGTGCTCTGTATCTTTAGTATGTAAAGAAGTGCCAGGATTGGAGAGGATTGCTAAGTGAACGTGTGTTTGCTGGGTGTTTGAAGCAGAGATGTTCAGGAATGGGCTGTTCCCAGCAGGAAGCAAGAACTGCAAAGTATCAAAGCTGGCACTGCAGCGTCCCCAGGCCTGTGTGAGCTCAGGGCAGGGCACAGGCACTGCCTTGCAGCTCCCACGCACAGGGAACACTCCCTGCACAGCCCCTCTGCCACCAGCAGGATTCCAGGGAGGGAGCTGACGCTTCCCGTGCTCCGTGGGGCACTTCTGGGGAGAAGCTGGGATTTACCATGGACAATGTTTGCCTTGGAGTCGGTGCTGCGCTGCCTGCTGGCCTCCTGCAGGTCTGCAGCCGTCAGCAGGGGGTGGTGCACGGTCACGGCGCTGCCGGCCAGCATCTGCAACACAGACAGAGCTCACCCCTCCAGCCACCACAGCATTCCTGCTGGGAATGGGACACAATTCCCCCAGAACTGTCACCTGCTGGAGCACGGACAATCCCCATACACACACAGCAGGTTCATCCTGAAAACACTGCAGGTAGCTGGCACCTAAATTTCATTTTGCCAGGCAAGTTTTCCAAGCTTTAAACTTTAAAGCCTTCTGATTCCAGGAGATAAATCCTCATGAGCCTGTTTATATCCAGGTCAATGGATCAGCAGCTCAGAGCCTGCTGCAGGAATGACCTGCAGCTGTTCTGCACCTGCTTTAGTACCCAGGGACACCTCCCACTGTCCCAGGCTGCTCCAAGCCCTGTCCAACCTGGCCTTGGGCACTCCCAGGGATCCAGGGGCAGCCACAGAAGATGGGAAGAAGTTCAAGTAGAAAAAATGGTTTCAATATGAGCAGATTTCAGGATTCACCAGGAATCAAAAAAGAACCTCAGAAAGGAAAAAGTAGTTTCAAAGAGTTTCACCTATAATTTTGCTTTATAAATGGGAAGGCTTGGAGAAAGGTAAATAGCAAAAGCTCAGCCCCATGTGAACAGTCCATCCTCACAGGGGAGTTACCTGCACTCACTAACACAGCATGGGGTGACAAAGCCTGCAAGGGACCAGCACAGGCAAAACTTGAATAAATAAACTTTAAAAATTAATAAAAGAATGATGTTTCAGGCAAAGCTCAGCTAAATGGCCTGAAAACCACAAGAGCTGCTCATTCATTCCTGCAAAGCAAGGAGGTGTTCCATAAACACCCAGATACACACCAGGAGCAAATGCAGCGAGCGCAGGTCTTTGGTGTGCTGGAACAGGTTCTGCAGCACATCCTGCACAGTTTTATCCTCTGAGAGATGCTGCAAGAAACAATAAAGTGGTATTTTAACCATCTCATACTCATTTCTAAACATTTCATACTCACCTGGAAAAACAACAGGTAAATTATTTTTTTAAAGAGCTCACCTTACACTTGACAATACAATTTTCATGTTCAACCTCAACTTTCTGGTTTTTCCTGTGACGATTTTACCTCCAGACTTCAATAAGCAAAGATTCTCTATAATAATTTAATTTATTCCATTTCACACTCAGCCAGTGAAAGGAAATGCCAATCTTAGGTAAAAGCTTTACACTTTTACTACTACAGGATATGTGTATAAAGTAAACCAGCTTTACACTGCTCCCACTTTAGAATTTTTCCTAAAACCAAGTAAAAGATGCTTTAAATACCTGAACATTATTATTCCATTTCTGTGCAAAAGACTCATCGGGAAATTCAGCAGGAAGAGAAAGCTGTTTCTTAAATATCTTAATGTATTGTTTAAAATCAAAGGAATTCATCAAATATATCTGTCTGTGGGAGAACCTTGACTTTACTCTCTTCTCCAAGAGCTCCAGGATATCCTTGATGGAAAAAAAAAAAAAAAAAAAAAAGAAAAACAGTAATTAAAAAAGCAGATGAATTTGGTGTTTTCTTTACAGACAAATCACTGAAGTAAAGTGTGCTGAAAAAAAGAATTATTGGATTCTCAGGCTTAAAATGTTGTAACGTAAGTTAAATGTTCTAACAAGCCCTTTGCTGATTATTTTAATTGATGTGCCTTGCAATGCCACCAGCCATCCCAGCCCACGTGATGCTCCACATCACACAGGATCATTTGTTGCTAGGAAACCCAGCAAAATTTCTCCATAGATTATGGAAATATTTCAGCTACTTAAGGCTGAATCAAACCTTGCAGCCTATCAGGGCTCTGGACAAGTTGTTGTATGGTCACACCAGCCCTGGCAGCTGACAGGCCACGTGCTTTTTGTCAGCCTGAGAGAATACAGCTTAAAAATCCCCAAAAATATTACAGGAGCCAAAAAAAACCCCCTCAGAAACAGCAGCTGTCAGCTCTGGAGACACTTCCTTCAATTACACTCAAAACAGGGGATAAAGGGCTCTAAATAATGGGTGAAGAACACACCAGACTCAGGACAGTGACGATGCAAAAGGAAAGATTTTAATTTATTAAATCAACAATTAACTTTTCTATTAACTTCCAGAAGTTTTCCCAGCTGGGTATCACCTAATCCCAGTCAAACCCAGAAATTTCAGTTATTCTCCCTCCTGTTATAACCCAGCTGTCTCCAGCACCAACAGTTCATTGTGAAAACAGGATCAGTTTCATCAAGTTTCCATAGAGTTCCCTAGCATTATTTCACAGTGTGCACACAATTCAAGATAATGCCATTGTAAAATCCCAGGAAATTGAACAGGGATCCTAAACCCTGTTCAAATTTTCTAGCAAAAAGTGCTCTGCTGAAATGGTTACTTAAAAAAAAAAAAAGTGAGAGATTGAAACAGTTACTACACCTCTGTCCCTGCCAGCTGCCAAGCAAGAAATGCAGGAGCCCTCCACAGAGTGAACCACAGCCAAATACTGAATGTGTGTCCTCAAAAATGTTGGTTTGCTCCTTGAGCAGTGAAACTGAAGGCTTGGAGCATTTTCAATTTGCTCTCAGCACAAACTAGGTGTATTTTTTACATCCCAATCCCAATTCAAAAGTTAGAAAAATGGATAATGGGGAAAAGCCTCTTAAGAAATTAAGGTTCCAGGGAAGGAGAAATCATTCAAACTAAGACAAAAGTCACTTTAAAACAGCTAAAATCTTGGATTGAGGAAATGCCATTTCTTACCTGCCTACAGGTGAGTCCAATGACTGTCACTGGGGTCTGTGCAGACTGGGAGATGTCAAAGAGGTTGTAGAGCAGGGTCTGGTTCTTGTGGTGGACAAACAAATCAAATTCATCCAGGACAAACAAAATTGGGCAGCTGCTGGTTCGGTTTCCTGAGAGAAATTTGGAGAGTTAGCAAGGCAACTTCAGCATTGCTACAGCTTTCTTTAATTTTGGGGTTAAAAATGCACAGATTTTCTTTCAGCTTTTCACTAAGCCCTCCTTTCCTACAGGTGCAAAAAGGAAAATACATGGAAAAACTGGGAAGGTTTTGTAGTGTTCTGCCAAGCAGCATTTGTGGCTACATGGAAGACAGACTTGGCCAATTTTATTTTAAAATCAGTATTTTTAATATCATCAATCTTGATAAAAGAATCTGTCCTTCACAGCTAACATCACATGCAATCCTTTACAGTCACATCAGGGTTATATATCAGTATCAGGTGTATGTTCTATATTCAGTAACCAGTATTAACTTTTTTTTATATTATTTTGTAACTGGGACACATTCTTGGGCTAAGGTTCTTCATTCCACCTGTAGAGCAGAAGAAAATAACTCCACTTTTCAGTCAAGTGACCCAGAGTTTCAGAACAGGGGTTTTTAGTGTTTACCTCTCTTCAGAGCCTCAAGGAGGAAGGCAAGGTTTTCAGCAAAACTGCCCTAGACAGAGAATAAAGAAGTTTCAGAACAGATTTGCAGTGCCATTCTCAGAATTGTTTAACTACAACAAATTCAGACATGCAATGGAAGCCATTTCCTTCCAAAACTCTGCTTTCAAAAATGTCCAACAGTACTTCTACATGCTGTTATAATCATCAACTCCTCAGGACAAGAAAAATTATGGATAACTCTACATTCATCCACTTTTCTCCCCAGTCTGAAATCCCCAAACTGCCTCAGACAGGCAAAAATTAGTGATCAGGAGAATTCCTGCAGTCAGCTAAATTCACAAGGAGTTCTATCCTTCCTGAAATAACTGTTGCATCCTCATTTTCCAGCCACACACATGGAAAAGGTGCCACCTAACGTGTTCCACTGGGAAGGAGCAGGATGCAGGATTTAATTGGTAACTTTATTGAACAGATGGAAGCATCAAACACTTCTGACAAAAACACTGAATGGCTGTGCCCATCCTGTTCCAGTTACACAAATTCTCCCACTCTGCAGCACCCCAGGTCTGAGATGAGAAATAATGAACTAAAGACCACCCTATCAAATGGGCAGAAAAAGCAATCTAACCTCTGGAGGTGAGTTACAAAAAATGAGGGAAATTTATTTTCAAGCACTTTGGTCACTCTCTTTAGGACTGTCTTTACTAATTTAACTAATTTACTAATGCAAATCAATTTATCTGTGGGAAAAGGGAAATAGCAGTAGATATTTTAATAGAAATTCCATGGAAAATGAGAGCACTAGGAAGCCTGGATAGACTTCCTTTTAGGACAGACCAAAAAAAGCTGATAATATATTAAAGATCCTGCTTTTTGGTTGGCTACCTTGTTAATTCTTTATTTTGAAATGTTGAAAACAACATTTCCAAATCCCCCACCCCTCTGAACAGAGTTTCTTTGGAATGCTTGAGTTTGTTTTTCCCTCCTGTAAGGCACAAGTTGAAGTATTTTTAAAAAATGACAAGGATGCATCAGTATTGCTCAATCAGCAAAGGGAAGCTCAGCACTTGTGTGGAACTGCTGGCAGTCACAGCCCATTCCGTTCCAGCAAGCTCCACCCCACAAAGCCCCAGTTTCCCAGGAAAGGGTTTTTGAGGGGTAAGTGAAGTTACTCACAAAAACTTTGTCTCCAACCACATTTTCCAGCTGCAGCTGCCTGGTGATCTCCTTCAGGGCCACTTTATCATTTGTCTGCAGAAGCCCTGAAAGAAAAGGATTCTTCATGAAGAACTGGCAGTTGTCCTTCACTCCCACTAGAAACTTAACCAGCAGCTTCTCTCCCTCTCCAGCCTTACAAAGCTTTGCCTTTTTAAAAATTAGACTGGACATGAGTTTTCTGTACCTGCCAAGTTACTTAGTTCTGTCACTAAGAGCACAGAATGCCCTCCATATAAAGAAATGCAAAGAGAGGCACTTTGGAGCTCACACACAAACATATCCGTGATTTAGGCTGGACTAAAATGCTGAAAGAAAACATTTTACTCTACATACAAAATACAGGACTGAACAGAACTCTGGATCAATGATTTTTTACTTGCCATTCAGATGGACTTCCAAGAGGTTCTCGCTCACTTGTTTCATTTCCCTGAGGTCTTTTAAGACATGATTTAATAACTAGGAAAGAAAAAATACAGAATTTCTGTGAGAAGATTAATTTTTAACAGCAAGGAAAGTGTAATTACAGATACTATAGGATAGGAAACAGTATGAGAGGTGTCATTAGGGAACATGTTTGAGTAATTTCCAGACTAAAATACTTAAATGACAATTTTGTGTTCACCAGCATGACTGTAGCAACTACATTTGTTCATTCTGCTGAACTGGGAGGGAAAGGGAAATAACTCTGGTATTTCAGTCACTTATATTTTGGGGTAATATCTGGGGCTTTTGCCTTAATCAAAAAGCTTTATGAATTTGAGATGTGAGAGAATTTGGCTCTTGAGCTGGTGCCCTATTCAGCTTCATGGCTTCTTTGGATGCTATACAAAGAAACTCTGTTTTAAATCTTAAGAGAAACTCTGCTTATTCTTTTCTTCTGGAAGACAAAATTAAAACTGCACATGATACCACCAACTGCTGCTTATAAAACTCCCAAATTTGCTGCCCATCAAGAACTTGTTACTAGTAAAAGCCAAAAGAAACTTGTATTAAAATATCTATAAGTAGTGGAAATGTAAAATTTAAAAATTAAAAAGCTACTATTTGATTTGGCTTCTTCAGAGGATGATTTGTAGCTCCCACCTATGTGTAAGTATAAATATATAAATATACACAAGATTTTCTTTATTCCAGCATCTTTCACTTCATATATAAAAAGGAAATAATTCATTCTGCATAGGCGATGCTGCTAACTTACATTCTGTCTGGAAGGACCACAGATTTTCATCACATCATTTTATGTAAATATTAAAGATTCGTGTGTTTGAAAAGTGTTGAGTTAGAGGCCATCCCCTCATGTGCCTCAGCTAAGTGGAATTCCCTTTATAAACCATAACTGCCAAACAATATTCTGCTCCACGGCAGGTAACAATATTCCTGACCATTCCCTGCATACACAGCCATGGAGAAACCCACTCTCCTTTTATTTGGATGCCTTTTCCTCCTTTTTACAGTGAAGGCCCCAAACCAGGTTAATTAAAGAGAAATCAGAGCATGGCTTTAATTGCAAAGACAAGTGTTAGGAACAGATTTCTCCATGCTGTTCCTGAACAGAATTAGCCCACAGAAAGTCCTGGGATGTTTTGAATTTCCATGCAAACCATTAGCAATTCTGTCTGTAAAACCAGACAGAGATGAAAATGTAGCTGCAAAGGCTCCCAGGACTTCAGTGAGGTTCTGTTGGACCCCATACAAAGTTCCAAGAGCTGCTCCTACCGCAGTTTTCCCGGATCCCCGGGGTCCGATAATGAGGGCAGAATTACTCTCCCCGTGCACCGTGGTTCTTTTCAGCAGCTCCAGCAAATGTCTGTGTTGAAAACAGAAATAGGCTGAAAACCTCAAAGCTGACAACGTTCCCCAAAACCAGGGAAAATTCAAAGAATAAAACTCGATCCACTTAGGCTTGCTCTGAGAGCCAACATTCAGGGCATACAAAATGTAATACAATAAAGTACAAAGGGCTTAGTGATCAGAGCTCTTAAAATACTTTAAAATATTAAAACACACAGAAGTTGAGAGTATCACTAATTCATAAAGTTCTGCGATTCTCTGCCATGAAAGGACAGACTTCAATAATTATTTCTTTCTTTAAGGAATAGATTGCTTTCTGTGCTACCACTATTCCTCACCAGCTCTAAATTACCTGCAGATACTCATCACCTCAAACCACTTTTAAAGTGCTTACAGCAGCCACTGACACCTCCAATTCCCAAATGCTCCCACATCAATAATGTGCCTTTGGAATTTGGGATACTGACATCCTGCTATTGCTTCTGAGGGGGTGAGAGAGTCCTCATGGAACAGCTGCAGCCACATGTGTGGGTTTGTTCACTATTTGAGAGCCAGCTCCAGCCAAGAGCCCTGATACACCCTGGGAAGGAAAAAAATCAGAGCTGGGGAGTTCATTGTGTTTTCCCTCCAGGATAATTCACTACCAGTGGCACACTGAGTAAAACACAGCCTGTAAATTGCTTTTCAGAATCCCAGTATAAACAGGGGAGGCTTGTTTCGTAAAAGTGACGTAACAGAAATACATTTCCTCATAACAGCAATAAAATGCCTATGTGAGCTCTGCATGGACAGTGCACTGTTTCAATAAATGGTTTTGTTCCTCTTGTAATGAAAACTTGGGCTCACATCAGGTGATTCCACTTACATAGTCTTGGAAAAATTAATTGTTTAAAACAATTTCTTTAAATACAGGTTTGTTATCTGTGGAATTTGATCTGTCAAATGATCAGCACTGGGACAGTATTATTGTCCCAGTAAGTCTCTTCTTCCTAACCCTAAATTCCACATCTGGATGACTCCAGAAGTAGGTTTAAATATGGGTCTCTACTTCAACAAACATGATGTTGGCACAGGAATTTTAAGATTTATTTCTAACACAGTTCACCAACAAACCTGAGACAATCTGAAGTAAAAATAAAATATCACAGCAAGAGGATTTAACTTCTTGCTTTGCCAGGCCATTAGACAAAGTCTTAGAACAGGCACTGAAAGTATCTTTCAGTCTCAAAGAGTGCTTCATGAATGAGAGATGTGAAACAAGGACGAGAAATTCAAAACCCAGAGTCTGACAAAACCAGAAGGGAACAGTTGTATAAAAACTCTTAAAATCTGAGGCAAATAATTTTTAGAAGCACTGGGCTGTAAGTCATTTAAACTGTGTCATTCAGTAAAACAGAGAAACAGAAAATTCTGACTTCACAGGATTATTTTACTACTGCAGTTCAATTAGAAATCAGTGAATCCTAGAGCCTGCTTGCTCACCTGTACTGCTGCTTCATCCCAAACAGTTTTCCAGAAGCACAGTGGCGACAGAATCTTTCACGTAAGATTTTTTGCACCTGTGGATGAAGCACAGAACAGGAAAAAATCCTGGGGCTTCCAACACCAGAATTTGCCAATAATTTAACTAGAGTAATAAAATAACTAGAGTAATAAAATTTAGAGTAATAACAGAAAATTAGGCACTTTTGTGGTGTTACAAATATTCTATAATATATAAATCTTTACTGTCATCAATGAGAGAGGGGTCTTGAAAGTAAGAATAAATTTGCAGGAGGTAGAATATTGTATAAATATTATATGAAGGAAAAAAAAGCAATTAGAAGAGATTAAAATATAAGAAGTCACTGACCCAGGGGCAATTCCTTGCAGGATGCACTGCAGTTTTTAACCACCAACTTCAGGAAAACAGGAGAAAAGTTTAAAAGAAACAAACTAACTAAATATCAATTTGACAGTTTCTGTCCTGCTGCTAAGAAAAGTCACCTGGGTTCTGATTCACTCTACAAACTGCAAGATATAAAAAACTAAATGGATAAAAACAGATTTATGCAAATCTTTTGCCACAGTTGCAAAAGCACAATACCACCCTTTAAGTTTCTTACTACATTATTACTGTAACACTTGAAGCAAGCAACAGGAGAAGCTGAAAGAAATACAGATACAAAATTCCTAAAAATTGTATCCAGTATCTGTAAAGTCTTTGTAAGTGCTCTAGGAAAAAAAAAAAAACAAAAAACCACAATGGCGTGAATGACAGAAGGTGGAAAAGTTCTATAACTTGAAAACAAACTAATGAATAAAGATGTTGCTGACCTGGGAAATGGACACAGCATTTTCTTCACTGCTGTCCTTTACCTTACGCTTGCTCATTGCAGAAGGTTTCATCTTTGAAGAAAATAAGATAAACGTTTTATTAAACTGAATTGCTTTCCAAACAGTTCTAGTCAGAAACTGTACTTAGATATTGGTAATTTTTAAGAACTGTAATGAACATCTGTTCTTAACTAATAAAGATGCAGCAGGCCATCTTCCTAGTGAAAAAGAGAAAGAACTCTTTCTTAAACTGAAAGCATTTTAAATTTATTTCTGATAACATTAAACCTATGTTACACACATCTCCCAAACAGCTCTGGCTTTAGGATGCTTTAGAGTTTAAAATAACATCCTTATGTTTCTGCAGCTGGAACAAGCTACAAATACATGGGAACACATAAAGACACAACAATTAAGTTTTTACAGGAATAACTGCCCATCCTTGTTTATAATGCGTACTTTATAATAATAACCACAGCATCTCTCTGGATAAGCTGGCTCTGAAGGGGACTTGAAGGGGTCCTTAGGGGACTGGAGGTCTCTGAAGAGATTTGGGTAGATCCAGAGGGGGTTTGAGGGGATACTTGAAGGGATTGGGGACCTCGGGTAGGATTGAGACGCTTGAGTGGGTTCTGAGGGGGATTCAGGAGGGCCTGAGGGAAGCTCTGAAGGGGACTTAGGGGTGGTCCGGACCAAACGGGAAGGGTCTGGGAGAGGGCCCAAGGGACTGGAGCAGGGGTTAATTTATGGGGGCTAGGAGGGTCTGTGAATGCTCTGAAAAAATGGGGGAGAATGTCCATGAGGGATTTAAGGAAGGGCTGCGGTAATGGGGATGGTGGAGGTCTGAGGGGGTTGATTTTTGGGGGCCGGGAGATTCTGTAATCTGATCCCTGATGAAGGAATGGAAAGGCCCCAAAGAACTTGGGAGGGTCCATGAAGGTCTGGAGAGATGCTGAGGGCGGGTTTTGGGAGGACCTTGAAAGGGCCCATGAGGAAATGGGGGTGGGAGACCTACAGGACTGGAAATGTCCTGGGGGTGCTCCCCGCCTCACCTGCCCGGGCCCCCGCCTCCCCTCACGACGTTTTCCCGCCTCTTCTCCATCACCTGAGGGCGGCCACCACCGCTTGCACGCTCCCCTCAACCCTCGCCTCACCCTCCCACGGCAGAGGAGACCACCAGAGACCCCTCCCCGGCAGCCATTTATCCCGTCAGAAACCGATCCCCTCCCCAGAGCCCGTTACCCTCCTCACAGGCTGCATCCGCAGCTCCCTCAGAGATGCCAGAGCCCGAGCAGATGAAGGGCGGGCGGAAGGGCGCATTCTCGACACGTCCCGCCCGACGGAGGCGGCCGACTGAATCTCCCCCGCCCCCCGCACCTGCCCGCGCTGCCCTCACGCCGCTTTCCCGCCTCTCCTCCCTCACCTGAGGGCGGGACCCGCCGCGCGCGCTCCCACCGGCCCCCGCGCGCACCGCCCCCTCACGTCACCGCGCGCTCCCGCCTCCCTTTCCCTTCCCTCTCCTCCCCGCCGCTCCCGTCACTTCCTCCCCGTCCATTTCCCCCCCTCTTCCTCCCCCTCATCCACTTCCTTCCTCCCTGTCCCGGATCCGTTTCCGGGAGCGGCGCGCGCGGCGCTGTGGGAAGTCGTCGTCCCCCCCCCCCCCGTTTCCCCCACCTTCCTCCCCGCGGCCTCCCGAGCTCCCCCGGGGCGCATGCGCGGTGGCGGCCGCCGCTGCTGCCTCCCCTCCTCTTCCTCCTCCTCCTCCTCCTCCTCCTCCTTCTTCTCCTCCTCCTCCTCCTCCTCCTTCCCGACAGCGGCGGCGGCGATGAGGAGGAGCGCGGGGGGGGGCGGCGGCGGGACGGCCGGTTGTTCGCGCCGCTGAAGGGACACGAAGCAGCGCCGCGCCGAGGCGGGGGCGGGGGGCCCCGAGTCGCTGCCCCCCCCGCAGCCCCGCCGGGGAGTTTCTTCCACATCCCTCCCAAACACACCGAGACCCCCCCCGTCCCTCGGGGGCGGCCCCGCGGAGCGCCGCTCCCTCCTCCTCCTCCCCCTTTATTACCCTTTGTGTGCGTCTCCGCCTTCCTCCCTGCGCCCGGGGGCCCTGAGGTGAGTGCGGGGGGAGCGGCGGGGCGGGGGGGTTGTTTGTTTACCCCGTGTTTACCCCCTGTTTACCCCGGGGGGGCACCGCCTGTCACTTCGGGCCCCTTCCCGGCGCCCCCCGCCCCAGCTTTGTTGTCGGGGGATGCTCCGGGGATGCTCCTTTGGGCCCCTCCGGAGCGGGAGGGGAGGGGGGTGATGGTGGCGGGGGCGCCGGGCAAAGTTCGGGGTGGTGCGGTGGGTGCTGAGCCCCGGCCGAGTCCCGAAAGTGTTGTTTTCCTGGGATAACAGGGAGCCTCGGCGTTGCCCCCCAGGTTCCAGGCCGTTGTTTGACTTATTGTTTGAGTTATTAAACCCTGCGGTGGTGAAGGTACAAAGACCACTTGTACAAAGACCCTTTCCCGAGCTGAACTTCCAGGGATAGACAGTCCAAGAGCTGGACTTGGTGTTTGCAGGGTTGGGATGTGGTTTGGTAGCAGCCCCTGGTTATCGGTGGTGCCCGGCTATATTTGGTCAATGGTTTGTTCAAATATATATGTCGGGATGTGTTTCTCCATGGCTTTCTGCTGGGAAGGCCAAGTGTCTCCATCCCCGCTCACGGTGTTGGTCAGGTGCTGCTGGTGGACTGAGCTGACCATGTTTTCTGCTGGTTCAAGGGAAAGTTCTGTGTTAAAACGTCTGAAATAGGTTAAAATGTAATGGCTTTAAATGTCAAACTAAATTCTGGACTCGAGGAAGTGTTGGGAGAAGCCTTCTAGATGTTTGCATGGATCCAGAAGTAAGAGTTGGGGCATTAACACCAAGTTGAAATGAGAGAGTCCCCTACACAAGTAGGATGTTTATATTGAAATTGCTGTTGTCTGCTTATTTCTGGAGCTTAATTATGTCCTCTGTAATTTCCAAAAGGCGGTTGGAGTGCTTTGGTTTATTTTGGGCTTATTATTTTTGGTTTATTAAGTGCTGAGTGCAGAACCATGGAGTAGGCCATGAGTGTGTGTTCCAGAGGGGCATCCCAGTTAAATGGTGGTCAGCAGAGAGTGTGTCATCTGTGCCTCATGCTGAAGGATGCCCACAAGAAAGAAGTCTCCTGGACATGCTGGGCTATCTCCCATTTCTAATTTGTACACACGTGCTTGGCATGAAGCAGCAGTTTTGGGATCGGGCTGGGAAGAGTTCGTGAGAGCCGTAATTTGATGGGGTTGATGGAACAGGAGAAAACCAGAGCTGGATTGATACTTGACAGTGTTGTGATGGAGAATTGGAGATAGCAGCCATAACTGTAGTTCTTTCAAATAGTTTGCTGTTAGTTTTCTTCTTGCTTGTAATAACTTTGGGTTTAAACAAACCTCAGTGGTGACAGTCCTGAAAAACAGCAGATCTGTGTGTAGACACCCATGATTTAAACACGTGACTCCCCTTTTAGTGTACTAGAGGTAGGAGTTGGACAGCAAAAGCCTGTCCAAGAATAAAGGACATAATTTCATGATTTTATTTCATGACAGTGCTGCTTTTCTCAACCTGAGATCCCATTGATCTGCTTTCCTCTGTAGATGGAAGCCTACAGTGGCTGCAGGATTACATTTTCCCCGTGTATGTAGAGCTGCAGCTCTGCAGCTTCCAACTTCCATGGCCTACAGTGATGTGATACATTAATTATTATAGGGAT
Organism: Cyanistes caeruleus; assembly: GCF_971803275.1. Taxonomy (NCBI): domain Eukaryota; kingdom Metazoa; phylum Chordata; class Aves; order Passeriformes; family Paridae; genus Cyanistes; species Cyanistes caeruleus. The sequence continues at coordinate 39,279,173 of NC_141707.1, forward strand.
TTAATCATCTCCTTGTGTTTTGGTCTTTAAAGTAGCTATGGTTTGGTTTAATATGGTTACACAGTAAAATTGAACAGGATTCTGAGGCTGGGCAGAATAATTCTGGGTTTTCTCTTACTTTAAATCCTAGAGATAAAATTACTGCTAAACCTTCATTTCCATAGGCCTCCAGTCTGTGCTGGAGAGACAGCTGTGGGATTGGTGGGCTTGGGGTGGGAAGGGCCCTCTGAAGGAAGCACTGCTGGGTCTGGGATTCTGGGTGGCAATTCCTGCATTTCTGCAGTCTTAGCATGAAAAGGGTCTCAGGCTAATTTGGGGCTTCTGGCTGCTGTCAGAAGCCTTCACCTTCCAAGAACTGAAGGAATTAAATCAACCTGTGCTAGGAAAGATTGTGAATGAACAGCTATAACTAAAAGGCAACACAGTTTCCTTTTATTTGGGTTCTTGAGCTCTTTTTGCTGCTATTATTGAGATATTTACAGGTGCTAATTGCTTTCGGGAGAACTTGGTGTGGATTTTCCAGTTCTTTATCTTTGGGGACAGAATTGATAATTATTTTGCTCTGTTCTGGGTCAGTGGCTTCCTGGGCTCTAAGGGCAGGTAGTTTGGAACTAGCAAGGACCTGCCACAGCTGTGCTGAACGTAAAGATGCTGTTTAGGCCTAACTTTAATAATGTTTCCGTGGAGTTTGCTGCCATACCTTCCTTCCCTTGTGGACAAATGAGTTGGTCTCTATTTGGATTAGGGAGGCGGATGTTTGAGGAGAATCGTTATGATGCAATACCTTCAATAATTGAACTTTTCTTGTACAACTTACAGTCCTTTGATTCTTTGGCTGTGGAGGGATCAGTGTTTCTCCTTGGTAAAAAGCACTGGATGTCCTGCCATGAGTCACAGTCCTCTCCAAGATGGAATGCCTTGGGTTTCACCTGGGTTATTTAATTTGCTTCGTCAGTGGATTTATTTATTTTTTTTTTCCCTACTGTTCCTCATGGTTCTTCCTTCTCTGTGGAAGATCAGTGGCTGGAGTAGAGTCTGTAAGCCCACCATGAGTGTGTGGATCAGCAGGCAGTGCTCCCTGTGGATGTTCCCTGTGGAAAGCAGCAGGCCAGGTGGGAGGCTCCTCGTGCCCATCTGGAGCCCCACTAATGTCCCAGTGTCTTTCTATGGGCTTAAGAGGCCACGTGCACAAAGCAGTTCAGTGTCATCTGTTCAATGGCTGGGGACACAAATTTTGAAAGTGGCTGAGCTTCCTTTGCAAAAATCCTGTCAAAACTTTGGGAAAGTGAGGAATTCTGTTTGTTCTTTCAGGCTTGTTGGGTTATCTGAGGTTTAGTTTTGTTTGGTTGTCCCTGTGTTGGTTCTTGTTCTGTCCCAGTGGAAATCAGAATTACCATTGATTTCAAAAATAAAAAGATACAGGATACATTTATTTCCTTTTTAATTCTCTTATGTCATTAAGGACCTGCTTATTCTTTTAAAGAGTTACTTGAACGTTGGAAACCACAGGCTCTCATTGGCTTTTCTTTGTATTTATTTTTGGAACTATTAGGTGGAATAATTCTGCTCAATGAGTTTCAAATGGGCCTGCTCAGGAACCAAGGCTGGTATTAGGGATGAAATTTTGGAAGAGCATTGGAAAATGGCTTTCAGGATGTTTTAATTTTTCTCTGTGTATCTGGAGCTAAAAGAAGAGGGAATAAAACTAAAAGCTGGAGTTAAGAAATTGAGAAGTGCTGACTCCTTCCCTGTCTTGAATTCCAAGTTCTTTATTATAGCAATTCCTATTTTCTTGATGAATCGTCTAGAAAGGAGTTCAGACTTGCTACTATTTTTAAATCAAGGTAAAATTTATCAAAATCACTTGGCCTGCAATGTTCAAAAGTGTATGAGTACACATGCAAATGAGTTTAGCTGCATACACAAATCCACACACACACGCATAAATATATAAATGAACAGCTACAAAAACCAGATAATTTGAACTTTCCAGTGCCGCTTTAAGGTCCATGTGGCTCCCAGGATGTGTATTGTGAGTCCTTCAGCTCCAGGCTGTTGTGCTGTGGCCCAGAGCAGCAGGAATCAGTGAGAGCCCTGCCATGGCTATTCATAGAGCTTTGTCAAATGAGTTGCTCATCTGGGTTTATCTGCAGCCTGACAGGTGCTCCCAGCCCCAAAATCTCCATTGCCTCCCGTCCTTCCCTTGGGAATGACTAAGGAACAAATCCTGCAGTGGGTTCAATTGTTGGCTCTTGGAGATTTCTTGGTTTTTTGAGGGTTCTTTTTTCCTGAAATATTATGTTTCAGGAGCTTTAAATATGCTTAAAAATGAAATTGTAAAATTCTTCTTTATGTTTCTAAGCAAACCTTTATTCTTTCATTTATTACTCTGGTTAAATTCAATGCGCTGTTTATTTAATATATTTTTATTTTACTGAAAATGTTTTAAAGTAAGCGAGCAGTATTTTAAAAATTCTTATCCTGCCACAATATCTCTGATAACCAAAACCTATAGAAGCAATATATTAATTCATTACTCTCCCATGAGGTAAAATTGAAGCTTGGGATAAAAAAAATATATATTGTCATAATTTTTGCTTAGTCTACATTTTCAGTGGCATTAAATGCAGAATTATTTTGGTGTCTGAGTAATCTGAAATGTAAATAGCATCTGAAATATGAGGGCCCTTCGTTTGCAGCATCAGTAGCTTGGCCTCGCTCAGGAAAATCCTAAGTGAGGGAAGCAGAACAGTTGTCAATTGTTTGCACAACAAATCCTGCTGGATCAAATGGTGATATTCCCAACGTTTAGATCAAGGAAGGCACGAGATAATGTTGCCTTGTACCCCACTGCCAAAGGAAACAAACACAGCCTAAGTTAGGAGAAAATTTGGCCAGCTAGAACCTGGGCCTACATATCATAAATACAGATAGTCAGAATTTTCCATTCATGCTGCCTAATGGTTGAAAAACATGGAAATTCAATTTCACTTGGCCAATTTTAGACTTGATTTTCAAGCTCTGATAGATCATTGCCAACATGTTATTTAGGATTATCTGTTGTGACAAATTAAAGACTTGATAAAAATACATGAAACATTTGGGTTTGTCTTCACCCTTTAAGCTTTTACCTGTCTACCTCATGTATATTTTTAAATATCTATATATATACATGTGTGTTTGTATATATTTATATATCTACATATAGGTGACTAGGCCCACCAGAACGAGTACAAATTTCATGTGTTTTGCTAAGACTGAAGCTGTACCATTGAAAATAATAAACGTAGCATTATATTTTTGGCTGTGTTTGTCCCTAATCTATTTAATTTAATTTAATTTTTTTACTTTTAAGACTGATGCAATGAAGCTTTATGCATCTATTTAATTTTTTTTATATATGCACCCTGTTAATTTAAGGAGATAAATTTTATTTATTTTAACTGTGTGTAGAAGAGAAGCATAAAAAAAAAAAAAACCTGGATCCTCTCATCCAAACTCCAGATAAGAATAATTTTTTTTAGTATCTGCTATTTTTGGAAGAAAATACTGCAAAAGTGAACAAATGAGATCATTGATTCAAGAAACAAAGTAGACAGGAATCTGTAGTAAGCTGTTTTTTTAGAACAGAACTTCCTTTTGTCTTTTAGGGGCTTGGGGGCAGGAGAGGGATACGTTGTTCCTTGTAATCTTTATGGGGAAGAGGCTTGGATCAGATTTCAGAGGTGGATGTGTTGGCATAGACTGGTGATGCAATGTGGTGTTGTCTTGTTCCTGAACGTGGCTGCCTGGAGTGGCAAATATTGTAAAGTTTTCTGGCTTTTTATTTGTTTTTGGAATGCTCAGCCCATGTTTCTCAAGGAGTTAGCTCCCTTCGAAAACTTACAGTCATTTTCCTCAAAAAATACCAATTTTCCCCATTTATACTACACTAGGAAAAGTTTGGTTTTTAAAGATACTTTTTAAAACTACTTTTCCTCCTACATTTTGTCCCAGTGAAGTTGCTGGGTTTGGGGGGCTGGAATCCAGTGGAAAGGTTTGTTTGTGCTGATGGCATCAGAGCCCCCTGGTTATGGCAGGCAAAGCTCAGAGCTGAACCTTCTCTTGCCTCAATATCAGTGTGATCAGGGAGCTGCAGCAAGGATCAAAGCCAAGCAGGGGCCTGTGATTCCCTCAAGAAATTCCTTTCACTGGTTCCTTTCAGGTTCAGAACTGCTGTGCTCTTGGAATGTCTGGGAAGGACTGAGATCTGTGTTTGGGACTGTGTCTCTTCAAAGCTTTCAGTGGAAGTTTTGTCCTAAATAAGGGCTAAATATCAAAATCCTTGTGCCACAGCCCTTGTGTTGTCAAAACTCAAAGCACTGTTGGCTTTTCCCTGTTAAAAGAATTTAAATGCTGATGGCTGTGAAATCCCTCCCACCTACTCAGGGTAGCAAGAACGAACAATAAATTGAGGCAAAAACAAAACCCAAAAATTTCATGTAATACTTGAAACTTGGGGATGATGTTTGAGTTTGAGGACCATGTCCTTAAAAATCTGTGAGTTGTTGGAGCCTTTTAAAACACACGTGGTTCCCCTTGAAGTTGCCTGGGTGTTATTAAGTAATAAAGCAGTGTCTGTGGGCCAGCTGAAGCAAACCATATCTGGGCTGGAGGCTATTGGTTCCTCACCTCTGTTTTAAAATTAGTCCAATCATTTGCAGCGTGATTCATTTCTAAAAATGACTTGTCCATCTGTGCAGGGTGCCCTGGCTCGAGCGTTGCAGTGCTGCTGGGGCTTTGCTGGAAGTTGTGTTACTCTCAGGACACCCTGTAGCCGTTGTATCCCACTTTTCTTTGATAAATATGTTCATTCAGGCATTAAGCTGGGTATTAAAAACTGTGGTGCGGGTGATTTTAATTTTTTGGAAATATCTATCCTATGTTTCTACTCTTGAGACTCTACTAGTAAAAATGTAGCTATGAAATCTTCAAAGAAAAAATTAATAATAATAATGTCTATTCTGATTTTGCTGCTAAAATAATTATCAACTTCTTAGGTGATGGATCAAGCCCTAAATCTGAATTTTTCATGAGTTGTAACTAAACAAAGATCTTGGGGAACAAAACTTGTAACAAAGTAATGCTCCCCCCAAAGCTGGGCAGCTCCTTCATCATCTGCTGTGTGGATTCCTGGGGAATCACTTCCCACCCAGAGCTTTCTTCCCAGAATTTTGGGGATTCCTGGCCTTTTCCCTGTGCTGCTTTCCCTAAAAACTTCACAGGTCTGAGTCAGTTCTTAATCATCTTTTGTAACTCAAGTCCTTTGATGGAAGAGTCCTGCTAAGGATCTGCAGACACATGGGGAGGTAGAATTTAGGAGCATGTCCCTGGAACTTGAAAGTAAACAGAAAATCAAGGCAATATTCCTAATTTTTATGTTAAAGAAACTTACATGCCAGTAAAAGTATTCCCATGCTTAAGAGCAGCATCATTTTTCTTAAATAATAATTATCAGACTAATAACTGTTGCTTTGTCAGACAAGGAATATGTAAACTTTGAAGAGCCTGTTGCTATATTTTTTTCATTTTCAAAGAAAAAAATCAAAAATAATTGATCAACTTCCTCCAAGTATTGATCTATGCTAAATAAAATTAAGTTTAACTTTATTTGGGTTTTTTTTGATGTTGTGGATTTGATATAACAGACTGAGACACACTTATCCCATAGATGAACAGTTGGAAGTATATTATTCTCATTTTTAATCTTACTGCATTCAAAAAAACAGTAAAAAAACCTGTTAATAGTCAGCTTTTACTAATTATTGCAAATAATTATAATACTTTGTTTGGAATTCATTAATGGTATATGTGAGTCTGGAATATTTCAGTGCAGTTATAGAAAAAATGAAATGCTTTTTAGTTTGTGTTTTGGTAGATAATAGTCAAATGCATTTGTAATACAGGAAAATGTTCAGTACAATGGTGGTAAATGTAAACTGAATTCTTGCTGATGGTGAACCTTAAATTGAAGATATTTTGAGGCATTTCCAGTTGTTGTCTTGAAAGAAAACTCTTTATTGAGGTTTTTATTTAATGTCCCAGTGTTGGGAGTTGGTTGTCCTGTGCTCCAGAGGTCTTCACAGGCAGGTGGGATTTTAGGATTAGGTTCTATGAACCTGGATGTTCATCAAAAATTCACAAATAATTACTGCTTTTTTTTTAATCTCTGCATTAATCCTGTCCAGTGTAATCCGTAATTATTCTGTCCTCAATTTGCATGGACTCTCCTGTTGTTTACTCTTGCTTTACTCACCTACTTTATTGTTCCCCAATGGACATTCCTGCCAGGTTACTAACTCTGAGTTCCTCTGGGGATTGTCTGGTGCTCAGTTCTTGGGGCAGTGAGTTTGTCACCCCACAACAAAACCCATCAAACATCCACTAGGTCGAAATGTTTTGATTTTTATGCACAGGATGGTGAAGCTGCTTGGCGGGGAGAGGGGAGTTCCGCGGAGCTGCAAGGTGCAGCCTGTGGATAACCCTTCCCTCTGTTCTCTGTGGCTTTCAGGGCTGGGGAAGAGGGGCTTCAGCTCCCCGGGAGGGCAGGGCTGTGACTGAAAGCTGCTGGGGAGGCCTCGGGGCGGGAGGAGGAAGGAAGCGAGCGTTAGGAAGAGGCAGAGGCTGGGGAAGAGGGGTTGGTGGTCAGGAGCAGGGGAGGGGGAGGTGGATGGCAGCAGGGAGGGAAGGGGATGGAGGCAAAGCCGGTGTTTGGGGAGGTTGGAGGCTGGGCTGCTGCAGAGGTAGTCAGGGCTGTAATGAAAATTAGAGGAATCTAGGGAGCAGGGCCTGTGGGTGTGAATTGTTTGCCATGATGGAGGGGAGCAGGTCAGGGAACCATGGAGTGGTTTGGGTTGGAGAAGAGCTTAAAGCTCATCCCATTCCACCCCATTCCATAGGCAGGGACACCTTCCACTACCCCAGGTTGCTTTAAGTCTCATCCAGCCTGGCCTTGGACACTTCCAGGGATCCAGGGGCAGCCACAGCTTCTCTGGGGATCTGTGCCAGGGCCTCCCCACTCTCACAAGGAAGCGTTTCTTCCCAATATCCCATCCATCCCTGCCCTCTGGCACTGGGAAGCCGTTCCTTGTGTTCTGTCCCTCCATCCCTTGTCCCCAGTCCCTCTCCAGCTCTCCTGGAGCCCCTTCAGGCCCTGCAAGGGGCTCTGAGCTCTCCCTGGATCCTTCCCTTCTCCAGGTGAACATTCCCAGCTCTCCCAGCCCAGCTGCAGAGCAGAGAGGCTCCAGCCCTGGGATCCACAATGTGATGGGAAAGGGAGATGGTGACTGTTGATGGGAGAACCCACCTGGCAGCCTCGCTGCAGCCACAAGTATCAAGAATATTTTCACACAGTATCAACCAAAAAGTGCTGCTTAATCACAGCCTTTACATCCAGCAGCCTCAGAATGATTTGAAAAGGGAAGTAAACAGGCCTGGGAGTGTATAAATAATTCCATAATATTGCCACTGTTGCTGCCTCAACTTGGAAGAGCTGGGAGTTGCTGCAGCCCTGCTGAGCGGGCCTGGCTGGGCACCCAGCCCTGCTGCTCTCAGATCAGGACCTGTAGCAGTGCACCAGAAATGCTTTCACATCTTGGAGGACTTTGGCCTGAATGTTTGGGTTTCCACCAGGGAAGTCTCCAGGCAATTCAACCCATGAGCTCGGGTCTCCTTTGTCCTGCTCCGGTTCTGCTCTGTGCAGCTCCCGGCTCTCCTGGACATCCCATCCCTGGTGGAGTTTTCCCTAGGAAAGCATCCCACTCTGGAAAGGGTGCCTGGAATGCTGTGCATGCCTTGCCTGTGTTGTGTTTACTTTGACTTTATTCTCCTTGCTCGTCCCCTGAGTAAACAATCCTAATCCAGTGCTGCACATCCAAGGCAGCTCTGCTGGATCTTGCTGAACCTCCCTGCGTTTTTGTGCCTCCTTCTGCCGTCAAACACGGTATTCCTAGGCAGGGAAAACCACTGATTTATATGGATTATTCTAATCCAACATCATGCAAGCAAAATCAAAAAATAGTTTGACTACCTAATGATTCAGAAATGCAGACGTGTTGCCAAAAATTTTAGCATTTGTTAGCTTTACACTTGAGCAAATGCATTCTGGTAGAGAATTGAACTTCTTTATTTTAACTCTTGTCTGCAGAGTTTTAAGGCTTAGGAATTTATTCCAAAAAAAAAAAAAAAGGAAACATTATTCATATTTATAACAAATATGAAAATTAGTCTTTAAATTTCTTGTATCTTCTTTTTTGGAATAAATATTTCTGAACTTATATATACAGGGACAAACATTCTTCCTTTAAATACAGCCAGAAAAGTTTCTTCTTTTATTAAACAGGAGCTCTAATATGATTTAACATTTTCTACTTGGAGATAATGGGTTGAAGCAGGGCTTTAATGAAATAAATTCAGCATAGCTTAGTGAGGGAAGGGGGTTTCTCTTGAATAACTCCGTTTCTTTTGAGTGCTTAAGTATTGCAGAAAAAACAGGAACCAAATTTTTGGAGGAACCTCAGCAGAAGAAGGAGCCAGATGTGTTGATTTCGTAAACATGAAACAATCTGCATTCTAAGAATTATTCTCTGATCCCTTTGAATTCAAGGACTGACTAAATTATTTTGTGTCTCACTATTGGACAGTGTTTTTCTGTGCATTTGCCAATCATTACCAGAGCTTTGATAAAACTGTAATGTAAAAAATATCAGGAACAATGTAGAATTTTAATTCTTTGTCACTGTCTTCTGTAAAAATTATTTTGTATCTCATATAGAGGATAATTTTACATAGTTCCATAAAGAATAAAAAAAGTAGTAATTTAGGGTCAGTAGACCTCTTATCAGTACAGAAACTTGATTTCTGAGTTTAACTTCTATTGGATAACTCAACTGATACTATTCTATGTTAGTTTCTGATTAGCTGCAGCTCACTAAAAATTAATTTAATCTTAATTTTTTTCCTGTTCTACCTGAAAAAAAACCCCAAACACATCCCAAAGTGTTGTCTCTTTCTCTAAATTACCACAGCCGTAGAACATTTCAAATAAATATTCTCCTGTAGTTGTCACAAGCAAGAAAAAGGGATTTGTTCAATCAGCTGATTGAACAAGCAATGAGTTACTTGTGCATTTTCCCTTTAATTCACTGTCTGATGAAAAATATGTTAATATTTGTTATAATTTATGAACCAGATTTTAGAGGATTTGGGGTTTTATTTAGGTTTTTGCACAGTGATATACAAGTCAATTGAGTTTTTGACATCAGACAGACTGGGAGGGACTTGAACCAAGTGAAATTACCTGTTCTGCATGAATCTCTCTCATAATCTTCCTTGTTACAAGTTTTTCACACTTCCCTAAAATACAGAATTTTAACATCAGACTAAATTGTTTTGAATAAAAGTGAGGAAAATAAAAAATTCCTGCAACATTCCAGTATAAGTTATTAAATGGGAAATACATGGATTTATTCCATGTTTTAAAGTTGCTTTGTTTTCATTTATAGCCAGGGAGCTTTACATTATTTTTACATGATTTTTACTTTATTTTACTTTTTTATGTAGAAAATTGATATATTCTTTCATTTTTAAATTTTTTTTTAGTATTATTTCCTGTGATTTGGTGCTGCTATAAATAATATTAAATATTAATAACACGATTTAGGTACAAAAACTTTTAATTAATGTCTGGAGATAAATCTGTTCATGTTTAGGGAAGCAATTCCTGTTTCTGTGTATTTTGTGGGGTTTTGGGGGTTATTATCCCATGGGCACCACTTTCCTCTGGGCTGGATGGGGCTGGTGGCTCTCCCAGAGGTCAGCTGATGTTTCCTACTGGAGTGCAGCATATTTTTCTCTGTGCAATGAAAAAAGAAGTTTTATGACCTGAGCAAAACACTTTCCCCATTTCTGTAGAGACTTTTAGTGTCCAAAAGCTTTTCATAAATACAGCTATAGAATACCTAAGGCTATTCAATTCATCTTCTCAAGGGCAAAGGATTTTTTTTTCTTTTTTTATTTTTTTTCTTTTTTTTTTTTTATTAAATTTTTTTGAGAAAGGAAGCTAGTTTTGCCTTTGTTGAATTGACACTCTATAAAATTTTATTTTAGCAGATTCGATACGAGAGGGAAGCAAATGATCGACTCCAAGTAGGGCAGAGAAGAAAGTTGTAGGTTATTAAATCTTTTCAAGGAGAAAAGGAAGTAGTTCAGTGTGCTCACTGAGGTTCCTGTGTCAGCAGTTAGGAAGCCTGACAGAGATTATCTCCAGCCAGCAGCAGGTTAAGGAGGACGGGCTGGGAAGGGGACACTGAACTTCTAGCATGAAGGAAATTGAGATATTTAACCTGATTCACAACTGGGTTTACTTCAGATCTCGTTTCACTCTGCAGTCCTTGAGCAGCAGTCAGAGACAGTTTGGAACACACAGGTTAAAAAGTGAATTTCAGTGTGTTAAAATAGACATCGTAATAGAATTGTTAATTTTTTAGAATGAATGCATCATTAAGGAAAAACTATAGCAGCACAGCAGATAAATTGGAGTAATTTAACATTTAACACATGGGTTGGGTTTTGGGGGAGGGAGGGTTTCCCCACCATACTGCTCTCCATGAGCATCCATGGAAGTGTTTTTGGGAGCTGGCCCCTCTCCTAAGGACCTGGGTGGGATTAATGGAATTATTTTGGGGTTGTTTAGCCCCAGGGCCCGTGCCGTGCTCTGTCAGCTCCGTTCTCTGAGGTGAGGTGAGTGTTTGGGGGTGAGCTCAGCAACCCCTGAGCCCCCTCAGCTGGGTCTGTATCCAAAGCCCTGCAGCATTCCCAGCAGGATCCGTGGCTGTGCTCCCATCCCTGGAGCTGGCAATGCCTCTGGAACGCTGCGGTGTGGGCGGGAGCCAGGTGAGCCATGGAGGCTCTCGGAGTCGTGTCCCTGCCAGTTGGGACTTGTGGGAGACTCGCAGGCATCAGGAGCACAATCCTTCACTCCAGTGGCATTCTCACAGAAAATTGCTTCTTGTTTTAGGGGATTGGCCTGGCTGGTGCTTGATACCGACTGTGGTAACGAGGGAAAATCAGAGAGATAAAATCCTAGAGAAATTTTTATAAAGTTAGTCCTACGTGGGACTTCACTGGGAGAATTCCACTTGTCCTGTGTCTAGCCAGGACAACAAGAAATATTCCAGCAGCCTGACAGCAGGTGAACATTATCCAGACTGCAGCAGTTTGAGAATCAGACCTTCTGTTTTGGGAAGTTGTCATTTCTGCAGTCATGGAGACGCTCATTAGACATCTCACATTCAATATGCAGCTTATTGAGCAGTTGGCTGAGAAATGATGAGCAGAACAATTGGATCTTGAGGGAAAGCTGTCTTTGGAGAGGATGATCTTCCCTAGTTTAATCATATAGATGTAATTGTTTAAATTTTTTAAATTTTTCTGAAGTTGTTACTGGACATGGACACTTTTCTGATGGGATGGGGTAGGTCCAGCTGGTTTAGGGTCATACTTTTGCTTTGTGTGGCGATCTAGAAGGAGCAAACCCAGTGTGGCAATGATGTAACCTCTGACTAAGTTTATTTTTTATATGCTGGTATTAGAAGCCCTGAGACCCTTCAGTAATGAAGTGAGATGGGTACAGTTCCCTGATTCTTCTTCCAAAACTTAAAATGACATTGCAACAAAAAATGAATAAATAACAAAGCATTAAACAAACCAAAAGTACATGGAATAATGTTCTGGTTTCTTGTCTACTGGTAAGTTCAGAGTTAAAACAGTGAAAAGAAAAACTGATGTAAAATTGAGCCCTTGGACACATTCTAGTAAGGGTCCAAAGTAGTCACTTTTTATGTACTGAGACTTCTACTAAATTCATATATTCTGCAGCTTTTCTAGCACAGATAAAAGAGCCTGGATCAATGATATAATTTACCAATTTAGACTTTACTTTCTATTTTTAAGTAAGTGATATCTAATATTTGGTAGGGGGTTGGGATCATCTTGTGAAGAAACATTTATCTCTGACTATTTTGGATTCTAAGGCCAGAATAAATATGGGAGAGCAGACCGAATTTCCAAAATATCAGTCTGAGCACAACAAAAGGGTTGGGGCTTCTTTTCTTTGAGGTGTTTTTTTTTTTGTTGTTCTTTTTATCTTCTAACTGAAAAATACTCCAGTTCTTCCCCACCCCCAAGTGAAAGAAGAATTGGAGTGCACTAAGACACGGAGAGAAGCAGAAAAGGTGAAAAGCCCCAAGCAGCGAGGGCAGACGCAGAGGAGGCCATAAAGGGTTTGTTGTGTGGTACACAGGTTGTTAATGCTGTTAATGATTGAGCTGTTTATGGGGGATTACAAAAGGGTAGGAAACGACTCTGCTCAGGAATTCCACTGAATCCCAGAGACAGGAACAAAAGTTTAGCAGGATGCTGGACTAGGACTGGGCTTTGCCAGCAGAAGCTCCCCAGAGCTGGTGAGGAGCACAAACACAAGCGGCTGCAGGGTCATGGTGCTTTAATTGAGCCACCGGACGTGTCCCCCCGGGCGAGAGGCTCCTGGGACACCAAAGAGTCGGTGGCACTATTGAGTTACCGGAGTGGTAGGGTTACAGGAGCTGGGAGTTCACAGAAATATGTTGTCATACTTGCTAGACCTGTACATCGAGTTTGGGCGTTGGGCATTTTGGGGGGTTGTTTTTTTTCTAGGGGGTTTTAATAAATGCGAACTTCCTAAAACCTGCTGATAGTTAGATATTTGTTATTTGCACTGCTGGGAGTCCATTTTAGTTGGTAAAGATCAGGAAGATAGTTTTACTACTGGTTTTATGAATACTTTGGACATCTAGCTTGTTTCCTCAGAAATGCATGGTTTATAAACTGGAAGTCCCTTCTCCTGTTTTCCCACATCAAGTTTACAGCGGCTCTGGCTGCTTCTCTTCTGGTTGTGTTTCAGGCTAAATGACTTGGGTTCTTGGGCTGTGTCCCCACGGGTGGTGACCTTAGGGAGGGCTCTGATTTGCCCTGTGTTGTGTTGTGCTGTTGCAGTCTGAAATCATCCTGTCCTGCTCACAAACCTATCATGCAGAATCTGATCACCAGCTCTATATTTAGAAACCGAGGAGGAACCTTTCAAACTCCTTGTAGCAGAGATGGGAAGGAGAAGCCAAACTTGTCATTTCCCTGCAAAAGAGGCTCCTCAGTTTCTAGAAACATTTCTGGTGGTTTTGAGTGGTTTGATCAGCCTTTAGCTTTGTTTTCAGTAAAAAATGCATATTTTGGATGTTTCTCCCAAAGCCATAGACTTGTCTTTACCCTTATTAGTTCTTGGGCACAGTATGATGATTGTTATAGATGGTGCAAGTTGGTTAAAATGCTTCTCTGAGCAGTGCCAGGTTTTAGCATTAGAAGGGTCAGGGAATACTGAGCAGAGAGAAAAGCTGGAACATCCTGGCCATTGTAGTACTCTAAGATATCAAATTACACACACACATCCCCATTTGTGCAAAAATCATTAATCCAAACCACGTGTTTGTTGTACATTATTTTATTCCACCTCTGGATACCAGGTGGGGGTGAGCCGTGTCTGGGAGTGAAACTCCTGGCGTATTCCAAATGGGAATCCAACCACAAGCCATGGATCAGGTTAGCACCATTTACATGAATTAGCAAAATCCATCAGCTGCCAATCAAACTGCTGCAAACTCCAATTTTGGCTGGAAGTTTAGGCTTACTGGGGCTAGCCTGGCTGTGGAAACTCAAGTGCAGTGGCTGCTGCAGCAATTTGAGCTGGCTCTAGCTGGGAAGGGGAGCACTGGCTCTCAAGGAAGCTCCCAATCCTTGGAAGTTGTTCCTGCAGCGAACTGTGACAGTGTTTGGTGAGCAGGCTCCCTGCATGCTGTCTGCTGGCACTTCATAACCTCTGAAATACAGGGATGAATCCATCAGTTTGGGATAAATGTCACTGTTTTGGGGGTTTTCTCTGAAGTTGTTCAAAACTGGATGTAAAGTGTTGCATTAAACCTTGGCAGGCAGCAGTGTGCCACTTTGCCGTGTAAGTTTGGGTTCATCTGCAAAGGGGATTTTGGAGAGATAACACTGATCTTTTCCTTTTCCCCAGAGAAAACAGGAATCTGCTGCTAAAAACTGGTGATTTTCTTACAGTTGTTTTGGACACTGGGGAGAAGGGGCAGTGGATGTGTCTGAATTCTCTCTGGAGCATTTCAGAGTATCATTTAGGAATATTTCACCGTACAGTTGTGTTCTGCAAAAGTCACAGGATCCATACTCATAAATAATTTGTGCTTTTTCTGAACTGCCCTCCTTTAGAGCCTGCTCCATTCAGCAGCAAGTGCAGAGTGAAACCTCACGTGATGCACGTGGGTCTAGCAGTTGATGAGCTGCTAATTAAGAGGCTGCTCTGGACCTGGAAGGAGGTGCTGTGGAAGTGTGTATCCAGGAAAACAGACCTTAGGCCTCCCAAAACTTCTCGTGGACTTCAGGCATGGAGCTGGAGAGAGTCTCCCCTTTGTCCCAGTCAAGGAAGGAGTGATAGTATCACATTTTCTATTTTATATGAGGGTATTTACAGACAGATTATTCATCTCTGCCATTTTCTCCCCAGTACAGGAAGTTTTATTGGCATTCAAGTAGCTTGTCTCAATTTGCTTTTTTTTTTTTTTTTTCCCCTTCTAAAACCTGAAGCTTTTCCCTGCAAAAGAAACCTAAGGGAAAAGTTCTCTGAAACCAGGATGTGTGTGCAGAATGATAGCTGTGTGTCCACCCACAGATTAAAACATTCCTGCCAAGGGTAGCTCTGTTCAGATACAGCAAAATAGTTGTGTGGGGATTGTAAGTGGTAGAAAGTTGCTGTTGCCTGTTCTAAGAAAGTACAAAAGAGAACAAAAATCTGACTTAAGTGTAGAACTTGACTTAGAAACCACAGAGGAGCAGGATGAAAATCCTCCAGCCTGCAGTGGCATTTATTGCCCAGGATCCAGATTTGTGTTATTCCCTTTAAGAAGCTCTGCAGGACTGTCTGTGTCTGAAGTTACAAGTTTATGTTCCTGCTATAGGATGAAGTGGGTTCTCATGTAAATTCATAGGTAAAGCAGGCTGAGCTCTTCTTGTCACTTCCTGTGTCTGTCAGGCCTGGCAGAGGTGTGGGGAAAATCCTCTCCAGCTGCATGTTGGGAATTGCAGGCAGCTGCTGCTGGGCTGTGCTCCAGCTGAGAGAGGAGCAGGGCTGCAGGTCAGGGGAGGTGACTGTCACTGCTCCTCTCAGGTGAGACCCCACCTGCAGAGCAGCCCTAGCCCTGGGGCCCAGCACAGGAAGGACCTGGAGCTGCTGGGGAGAGCCCAGAGGAGCCATGGAGCTGCTCTGAGACTGGAGCTCCCCTGGAGCCAGGCTGGGAATGTTCACATGGAGAAGAGAAGGCTCCAAGGAGAGCTCAGAGCCCCTTGCAGGGCCTGGAGGGGCTCCAGGAGAGCTGGAGAGGGACTGGGGACAAGGGATGGAGGGACAGGAGCCAGGGAATGGCTCCCAGTGCAAGAGGGCAGGGATGGATGGGAGACTGGGAATTGGGAATTCCTGGCTGGGAAAGAAGGTGAAGCCCTGGCACAGGGTGCCCAGAGAAGCTGTGGCTGCCCCTTGGGCAGGCTGGAGCAGCCTGAGATAGTGGAAAGTGTCCCTGCTCATGGCAGGAGTGGGAATGGATGAGCTTTAATGACACTTCCAACCCAATTCCATGACTTTTAACATCCTGGGTGCTGCCCAGGTTCCTGTGTATTCCCCTGCCCTTACCTGTCCAGGTGTCACAGGGCTGGGATGCAGCAAAACCCAGGTGTAAAAACGGCACCATTTTTTTGAGGATGGAGCAGAACCTCTCCTGTGAGCGCCTCCAGTCACAAATCAATAACTGCCTGACAAGATCCATTTGGATCCTACCAAGACTTTTCAGTTCTCACAACACCAGTTGTGTGTTCAGTGCTTTTTAACACAGAAATATGAATTTGTCATAAACCCCTAACAATTTGGGAAGGAAACAGACACTGCAGGTGTATCTGGAAGCTGAATTTGTAAGCCCAGAGAAGTTTTGTGCCAGAACATTTTCTGAAACTCAAGGTGTGGCGGCTGCTTCTTAATACCTGGTGTGTCTGATTCGAAACCATCGCCATACTATTAATTAAAGAACTAAAAAGGAGGTGCTTGGTATCGTGTTGTAGTCCCTTTGGAAGCTGGAAAAGTGCCACTGGATGTACACTTGAGTCAGTCCAGCTGAGGTGGAGGCGCAGAATCCCTGAGCAGGATGCTCTTGGCTCTGCAGTGATGTCTCTGATAGACACAGGGACTCATTTTGGGGTTTTCCACGTCAGCACTAAGATGACAGAACAAGTGAACTGGGAGAGCTTTGTTCCAATGATGTCTTCAGGAAGAGTGAAGTTGGCATTTAAATTTTTCCTGTATAAACTTCCCAAACTTTAAAGGGAGAAGAGTGTTTTTCCTTCCTTATCTTTCCCTCTCCTTGCCTTTTCTGGCCCAGACACTTTAATACTTTAAGGAAAGGGCCTCGACAGTTTGGCAATCCTTAAAGACACAATCCTTCAGTGGGAAATATCACTTAAGTGTGGGATCATTGCTGAGGATGGGAGAGAAGAAGAAAATTAAAAACCTGCCAGTCACTTTCTGCTTTTTCATGGAGAGCAGAGCCAGATCTCCAAAGGAAATGGGAAGAGAGGAGCTCTGCCATGAACCTTTAGGAGACAGATCTCTTCAGCTGAGTGCTCAAGTGGCTCTGCGAGGAATGCTGGCCAGGAAATGGGCTGAAATCACTTCTGTGGGGACTCGATGTCTCTGCTGGGTTCCAGCAGTCACTGGGAGCAGGAATTCCTCTGGCTGGGGCCTGTGAGTGTGACTGGAGCAGACCGAGGTGCAGAAATGCCCAGAGCTGCAGAGGGACAGGCTGGGACACGCTGGAGCCACTCGCTCTGCGCTGCCTCTTCAGGGCTGGGAGAGGGAATCTGGGTCATGTCTCTGTCCATCCCTCACAATTCCAGCCTTGGCTCAGCCAGCCACACCTGAAAATGGGATTTCCTCCCCTCTTCTCTTCCCCAGCCACCCCAGAGCAGGGACAGGAAAGGGGGGTGCAGCCTTTGGTCAGAGGAAAAGGCTCTTCTGCTGCTTTGCTAACACACGAGAGCTTTGCAAATCAGAGAAGCAGCACTTCCCTGGGTTTAGGAACTGGAAAATGAGCCTGGATGCATGTGTTCATAAAATATTTAATTACAGCATGTCGATTATGCCATTACCTGAGCATAGGTGAGTGTCTGAAAGCCTGAGCTGGGCTCTTTTATATGGCCAGCATCCTCATATCCCTGCCTGGCCTCCTCCCCAGTGCAATTCCCAAGCAATTTCTCATGCCCACGTGTCTAATCCACAGTAATTCCAGGCTATGGTCATTACATCTTAAAAAGAGAAAACATTTCTAGTCCAAAATAACCAAGGTTTACTGAAGTCATTCATATTCACAGTGGCAAATATCCAAACATCCTTCTTTTTGCCTGCTTCCTTTCCCATCCTCCCGCCTGCATGGGTTCTTTCCCTTAAAGAAAATAAACTTTCACTTCTAGATTTCAGTGCATTTTATTGCATTAAATCTCAAATCTTAAAATAGGAAAAGAAAAAAAGACCTTCAGGTGAAAATCCAAATTTAAAAGCTAATTCTGTCCTAGCTGGGACATTCATTCCTTATTTGTATCTTCAGTTTTAAATATGGAAATTTATTTATTTTTATCCTGCTGAGGCTGCTTCACAGAGGCAGTGTCAGAGTGGTGGTTTATACCTGTAGAGGGGTTTTTGTGTGTGGAATTCCTGGAACTGTGAGATATGTTGTAATCAGATAGGAATTTGGGAAATGTATAGGTCTTTTAGGAATGCATAGCTCATGTTGTCATCATTTTTCAGCTCTCCACCATCCAAACTTTGCTTTAGCTAATGCAAGCCAGATGGATTATTGCTATTTTATACACTAATATTTGTATTTAGGGTTTTTTAATGATCTCTGCTAATACTGCTGAGGCAGTATGAATTATATAATCATGATTAAGGAGGGTTTTTGTTTTTTTTACTTGAGTTGTTTTGTTTGTTTCTCGGTGCTGGTTATGGATCAGGTGTTACAGAAATTTGATTATTTTATGTTTCACTAGGGGAAAAAAAAGAAAAAGGTTGCTTGAAGATGGATTTCTGATCTGCTTTGGGTGAAAGAAACAGAGTGGTTTATACAAATGCAACAAATAAATAAATAACTCTGGGGAAAAAAAAAAAGCTGCATGTGAGTACAATACTGCAGGAAACATGAGACAGCAGAAAACCAGCCTTCCTTGCAGAAATACTTGATCAAGCATTCTTCTCCCCTGAAGTGAAATTCAGATTAATAATGGTGACAGTTGTCAACTTCAAACCACCATCACTTTTATAAGCTCAATTACAATCTATTTTCTTTGTAGATAATAATTCCAGATAAATATTGCTAAAAGCAAGCCCAAGCTGAGGAGACAAAGCAATTAAATCCCACATTAATTTGTTTACCAGTGTCACACAGAATAAATCGACTGTAAGTTTTCATAAATTATCTGGAGGTGCTGGGGGAGAGCGTTTTTGTGGAATATTGGAGAGGGGGAACATGGTTTCTTTGCTGGAGTCACGTGCTTAATTAGACATTATGTAAATGATACTTTACATGACAAAAATAATCTTGGCTGAGTTCTGTGCTGATGCCAGGGCTGCCTTGGCCATGGAAAGGTAAAAAAATGGGAGGAGGGAAGCAGACACCAGTGGGCAGGAGCTCTGTGAACAGAATTTCAACACCAGCACTTGCTCATTCCCTCTTTTTAAACAGTACAACATCAGCCCCATCCATGCAGGAGTACATTTGAGCATGAAAAGATCAATTTGGAACTCTTTTGGTTTTAAAGATAACCTTTCAAATGTGTGCCCGAGCAGCCTGGAGTTTCCAGGAATACAAACAGAATCAGTGCTGCTGCCTCAAAGCTCCCTGAATGGCAAAGCAGCAGCAGGAAAAAATATTATGAGGTTGGGGTTTTTTGGGGTTGATTTTTTTTTTTTTTTATTTTTTCTTCAGGTAATGTGAAAATTAAGACAAACATCTCAATTTTTATATACTGTTTGGAACAATCTGTAGATAGGAAGGGAAGCTTCACTTCTGAATATCCTTAGGTTGTAATCCTTTGCTATAATTATTTTATGATACCTTCAGAGCACCTGATTTGGTTTTTATCTTATGTGGTACTTTGATTTTGGGGTGTTTTTTAGTTCTTTTTTGTTTTGTTTTGGGGTTTGTTTTGTTTTTTTTTTCCTTGGGTTTTTTGTTTTGTTTTGGTTTTTTTTTTGGTGGTAGAGGTGGCTTTGTGGGGTTTTTGTTTTGTTTTGTTTGGTTTTTTTGATGATTTCAAGGCTGCATCTATTGCTGCATTCTCATAGTACATAAGAGGCAAAGAAAAAATCTGGCATTTGCCAAGTGGCAGCTGAGAGAGATTAAAAAACTTGCTCAAGTCAGTGTCAGAGTTGGGATTAGAAATCTGTTCCTGCTGTGGTCTCTGAAAATAAGATTATGTTACTTCTGCCCTGAATTATAGTCAAATAGAAGAGATTTTAGAGCCTTCTGTGGTAGGCATGTCCTGTTGCCATTTGTCATGTCTGGGTAATAAATAAGAATTTGTAGATCAGTTTAGTGGGAATTTTGAAATGGATTCAGGAGGTAGCAGGATTATACCTGTGCTGGTTTGTGGGTTCATCATATTTTCAATTCATGGATGAAATGTTAAATTCACCATGTGAAATTACCTGGTCAGAGCTAAAAGTACAGACAGGGATTGGTCTGATAAAGGGTAGGGGGAATTAAGATTTTAGGCAATAATTAAGCACCACAATTATGCACATCACTGTATTCATGAGAAGAATTAACAGCAAAAAATAATAAGAGAAACTTTTGCTCCTCTTTGGCATTTTTGTTCTACAAATAGAGTAAGGAAGGACAATTCGGGAGACTTTTTATAATGGCTGGGATCTAAATCTAAGGAAAAGACTTTCAAAGCAGAATGTTTTTCATGGTTCTCACCATGAAAATATCTGAATAACCTCACCATGTTATATCTAAATAACATCAGATATCAACAGAGTATGAAAAAAATCAATCTGAAATAAGATTATTTAGCTTCTCTAGAAATTAATGTTTTAATGAAAACTTGTTTGGTGATCAGATACTGAATTAGACTGATTTTTTTATTCTAACATCTTTTAAATTTCGGTCTTTGAGTAAAAGTGAATTGTACATAAACATGTATAACTCAGTTAAAAAGATGAAAACGTGGAGTCAACAGTCTCAAAATACAGCTTTGTCAAAAAAAGTGGCCCAAATATCCCTTTACTTTTCCAGTGGGCAGAGAATTGGTAATTTTTGAATGGACTTTGAGCTTGTCAGAAGAGTGAATGGTGCTCCTTGAGCCTGCCCAGGTTTGAGAGCAGTGCTACTTGTTACCTAACAGGAGATAATAAAACACAGCTGGGCTTTCAAAAAGGAAAAAAAACCCCATATTTTTCTGTCCCTTCTTCAAATCTTCAGAGTCAGCTCATCCTTTACAGATATTCCTTATTTGTGTTTCCTCTCTGGACAGGTAACTTATCATGAATTCTTATCTTAGTGTGAGAACAGCTTTTCTCCAAAAAAAAAAAAAATCAAAATTTGTCATCAGGATCTGCAGTGTCTTTGCCTCACCTGGAGGGCTCTGGATCCCTGACACATCTCCAGGACTTTCTGGGAGCTGGGGAGCCTTTGGAGAAGGACAGAAGTTTTCTCTTTGTTTTTTTTTTTATTATTTGCAAACAGCTTTTCCTTTCTTTTTGGTGCTTCCTGATGTCCCAGTGGGCACGAGGAGCAGTCTCAGAGGATTTACTGGGAGAGATAACACTGCAAATTTCCTCCCAGCGTTTGCCTTCACGGTAGAAGAACAGAACCAAGATCATTTGGGGTGGAAAAGCCCTCTCAGACCATCGAGTCCAGCCATTCCCAATACTGCCAAAGCCACCAAGTGCCACATCTACACGGCTTTTGGGACCCCACCTGGGCAGCTGTGCCAAGACTGGACTTCCTTTCAGTGGAGTTATTTTTCCTAATTCCCAGTCTAAACCTCGCAGGCATTGCTGCATCCCACGTGTTGCAGTGGATCTGGCAGAAGTGGGAGCTGTTTTTTTGAGCTCGCGGCCCTTTCCCTCGACGCGTCATTAACAGGCACCAGGGGTCTGCCAGCGCTTTGCCATGTTTGCGTGGCTAATTGAAAAAAAGGAGGTGTGTTTGAAGCAGTCTGGCTAAACAAAATTAGTGTGGGAAAAGGTTGTCTGGTTGTTAAGGACGTGTTGGGATGCCAGGGGAGCATATGGTCCGTGGTGAAAGGTCCGGGGCGCGCACGGCTCAGCCGGATTCCCAGCGCTCTCACTTCCTTCCCCTGTGCTCCCATCCTGATCCCACCCTCCCGCATCTGTGCCTGAAAAAGTGACTGATGGCAGCCCTGCGTCACTCTTAATATAATGTGAAATTTATTCCTGTTGGGAGAGGGCTCGGGATTACAGGAACTGAGCACAGGCAGAGGCTGCGGGCGAGTCTTCCTGACAAGGGTTTGTGGTGGTGTAATTTCCAAGTCGCTCAGTGAAATTTCAGCCATGTAAATTATGTCTGACTCACGCTTGCAAAGGATTCAAAGTCAGCTTTTAAAAGACACTTTTTGAAGTTTTCAGTGTTGCAAACGCACGGCTGAGGCAAAGAGCAGAACATGTGAGCAATAAACAGAAGATCAGCAGGCTCAGAGCTTTCTTGGCAGTTGTATAACTCCAATATAAATTTGCATTCCTTTATTTTGTTTTGCTTTGAAGTGGCCTTTGCATGATATCTTTACTTTTCCCATTTATAATGAGGAAAAAATTGACTGCTATCAGAGCTGAGATGTGCCAAAAAGGGTAGGAGCTTATCACTTGTGAACTTGCAGAATGATTTTCTGTCATACTCCGTGTGTATCGCAGGAGTTCATCACTGCAAGTATTGAAAATGTCACAGGAGAAATTTCATGTTTGATTTTGTAATTAGAGAAGTTCCAACATGATTTGTTTGGGGTTTGTTGGGGCGGATTTCTTTTTTTTTTTTTTAGATGAAAGGAAGACAAGGCTCAGCACTATGTGCAGTGCCTTGTTTGACATGAACAGTTCAGATTTGTCTTCCAGCCCTGTGTAACTTCGTAAGAAACAAATTGTCTAAGTCATGGAATTATTGTAGAATCGTGAAATGGTTTGGGTTGAAATGGATCTTAAATATCATCTTGTTCCAGTCCCCTCCAAGGACACCTTCCACTATCCCAGGCTGCTCCAAGCCCTGTCCAGCCTGACCTTGGACACTTCCAGGGATCCAGAGGTGGCCATGGAGTTACTTGTACCAGGGCTTCCCCACCCTCCCAGCCAGGAATTCCCAATATCCCATCCATCCCTGCCCTCTGGCACTGGGAGCCATTCCCTGGGTCCTGTCCCTCCATCCCTTGTCCCCAGTTGCTCTCCAGGTCTCCTGGAGCCCCTTCAGGCCCTGCAAGGGGCTCTGAGCTCTCCCTGGATCCTTCCCTTCTCCATGTGAACATTCCCAGCACTGCCAGCCTGGATCCAGAGGAGCTCCAGCCTTGAGAGCATCCCCACAAGCCCAATCTGGAGCAGATCCCTGTGTCCTTTATCCGGGGAAGAACTTTGAGCAGGAATATCCCTATGCCCAGCATCCCCCTGCATGCTCCATGTGCCTCTGGCCATGCCAGGTGGCCCTGACCATGGTGACAGAGCCGTGTGCCGGGCTCTCGCTGCCTTCTGGCCCCCGCCTGGGAGCCCCGGGAGCCTTTTGGTGCCGCAGCAACAGATGTGAGCAGAAAGGGCCGCCCGCCTTCCTCGGGGCCATATGGTTTATGGGGATGCTGCAGGGCTGGCAGCTGATGGCAGCTCAGGGATTAAATGCAGAACGGAGCTTTTGCTGAATCCTCAGTGAAGCAACATTAAGAAAAACATGGTTGAGCCTTAAAAGTGACTGACCTGCCCAGATATCTCTGTTGGAGCATACAGAGAGAAATGTTCATTTAAACTATTGGTAATGCTATCTTGAAGAAATTCTGTGCTATATTTAAGAATTTTAATGTTATATTTAAGAATTTTGTTGTTATATTTAAGAATTTTAATGCCATTTCTAAGGATTTTAATGCAATTTTAAAGGATTTTAATGCCATATTCAAGATTTCTAATTTCTTTAATGCAACTTTGGCTAAGACAGCTCGTTGTCTTTGTGTATTGTATTTTTAGGGAATAGTTGTGGATTTAAAAAAAAGGAAAGAATAAGAATATCCTGAGCTTCTATATGTTTATATTCAGCAAGTTGAATTGATAAAAAAAAAAAAAACCCTTTCTTATTTAAGAAACCAAACTATAACAGGTAAAAATATATAGTAGAAAATGTTACACAATTAAATGTGTAACCCAAACACATTTTGTAGTTCTGTTTGTCACTGACGATAAAACATCTTTGAAAATGTCTTTTTTTCCTTTCCATTTTGAGGCAACTTATTTTTCTGTGCACCTTTAATTGGGCTGTTCTAAAAGGGATGTGGGAATTTAGTATGGGAAATTGAAATGGGATCATGTTTAGATTGAGTAGAATTGGAACAGCCCTCAGAATTTAGAAAGCTTTTTTTTCCCTCTAATTAAGGGATAGGTGTGTAAGTCTACATTCCCTTAAAAAAACCCCATCAGTTCTTCATGGAGGCAGCAGTTGTGAGACCAATACCAATTCAAGGCATCTGCTGCAGGTGTCTGAGATGGACCTCAAGTCTGAAACCAGAAAAGTTTGTTCTGTTATTTAAATTCTCAACCAGTAGGATGGACTAAAAGAAAAAATTGAAGGGACAGAGGAAGAAAGCACAACCCAATTGCGTTCAGATTGTTTTTATTGCCATTTTTGCCCGTGGTGAATGTAGGGACCCCACCCATTTCTGTGATGCGGTCGATAGTTGTGGAACACAAGTTGGGTGTTGGGTTTTTATCTCATTGTCCAACAGGGAGTCCAGCAATGATGCATCATTGCTGGGAAGGTGCTGCGACCACCCAAAGTCAGCTCTAGAGAGCAGCAAAAATAATGTACAAAAAGCCATATGCAGTCACTGGCCCTTCTTATCTTGAGTTTTTCTTCCAGCTTATCCCCAGCAAGCTTGGGCAAATTCAAATGGGGCATTTTTCATAATTCTCGATGATTTAATGCAGCCTGTTGGGATACACCTTCACAGAATGAGGATCCATCCCAGCTCAGGGCAGACAGCCCAGTCAGCACTCAGCAGGCCAAGGGAGATTTAGCCTACAGATATCACCTCAGTTGTGCTGCTCAACTGTCTGTTAAAAGTAATTAAAACACTCAGTGATAGGAGAAAAATCTGTGATTAAAATCCTAGGGCTTCATCCAGCCATCTCCAAGGCAAAAGCACTCGTGTCCTTCCATTGCCTCCTATAAAAGCACATTAATTTGGCAGCAGGGAGTTCTGGACAGTGGTTGAGTTGTGACCCATCGTATTGTGGTGGGATAATTTTAGCTTCATCCTTTCCTAGATAAAAAATAAACTTTGAGATTTTGATGAAGAGTGCTCTGGTTCATAGAGTTGAGTGATTTAAATTATGGTTTAATATCGAAATAAACAGTACATGATGCATCTGATGCATCTGCATAAACATTTCCATTTTTATAGATATGAATCAGTGTTTGGTGTCTAAAATCAATGTGCCCTAATTCCTCACACTCCTGACATTTGAAAAGTGGCAATGCTGGAGAATGTTGGAGCATTCTCATAAAAGGTGGATGTTGGTCTCTGCTTCCAAGGAACAAGAGGGAATGCCCTCAAGTTTTTCCAGGGGATGTTGAGATTGGATATTGAGGAAAATTCCTTCATGGAAAGGTTTGTCCAGAACTGGCACAGGCTCTCCAGGAGTCCCCATCCCTGGATTTAAAAACCATGTGGATGTGGCACTCATGGACATGGGACAGCGGTGGCAGTGGTTGGACTCGATGATCTTAAAGCACTTTTCCAACCTGAATGATTCTGGGATTTTATGAAAAGGTATTGGGTATCTAAATATGTTCTCATGGCTTTGTCCATACTTTATAAAATGGTATAAACTCACAAAGCAAATGAACAAATCCAGCCCTTTCACTGCCAACTTTTGTACTCCAAACATTTGTATTTGAAAGTTAAAGTGAATATTGTGTTTATGGAATCGAAGGTGTGGCAGTGCAGGATGGAGAATGTCCAGGGCAGCATCCTGAACACTGACAGTCTTTCTTTGGAAAGAATTCCTGCAGAATGGAAATAAGATTTTGCCAATCACAAATGGATTGCCAAACTTCAAATATTTACTTAGAAGAAATCTAAGCTAATTCATTAAATTTTTCATTGACTAAAGTCAAGAATTCTTGTACAACTAAGCATTTTTAGGCTAATTCCTGAATTCTGTAATTTAATAACTTTTAGGCACAAGGTAATTTCCTACGTTCTATTTTTTTTGCTGTCGGGTTACAATGTGCTGATATAAATGAATATATTCTGATGTTTGCAGGTGTGAGAGGTTGCATTTAAATGAAGTACAATTTAAATCAAGTCCATCTGCACTGGCTATAGATTTGCCTTCTGTCTCCCTTTATTTTTCCCTCCACAAGTAAATGGTGTCATGTGAGACTCCTGATACATCCTTCACAATTCCTTATACACTCTTCAGCAAATAAAGAGTATTTGCTGAATATTACTGTTATTAGTCTTGATTATTTTTTTTTGATGAAAACCTTCATAATTTTCTGAACAACTGCAGACTCTAGAGCTGGCTAGTTGAGGAATTCTCAGTTTTGTGCAGCAAAGGCTGAACTGTGATGCTGAGAGCTGGGAACAGTCGATGAATGAGATTCTCCAGTGTCCTTGCTGGAGATGCCATTCCCAGATCGCTTTTCCCTTGGTGCCAAGTTGGATGAGCTGTTGTGAAACTAAAATTTATTTCACATTATTGTATTAATATATAATAATTATATTTATATTTCATATTAATATATTTGATATATATATAATTTATTTAACTCCTCTGAAAGTTCTGCTCTCCTCCCCCGGCGTCTCCATGTGATCCCAACCTCGGAATCCGCAGCTCCGGGTGGGATCGCGGCTGCCCGGATGCGTTTGTGTCATGGGAGGGTCCCCAGTGGAAGGATCTCCACGATGTCAAATTCATCCTGTCCCACGTGCTGTTCCTGGGGCTCTGCTGTGTCATTTTGGGTTGTCTCCTGCTGTAACTGCCATGGAGTGGGACTCCAAGGATGTAACTCCTTGGGAATGGCGGTGCAAAGGCAGCGGAAGTTGCGCTTTGTGGCCTCTTGAAGTTCTGCTTAAAGAAACTCCTGCTCCTTTGTGTGTGATTTGTGGTTTTTCCCATGAGGGTTTGTCCCTGGAGCTCGTGGTTTGGAATTTCCTTAGTTCTTCTGAAAAACAGTTCTGAATTTTCAGCAGCTTTTCAGCAGCTGATGAACATCTACTCCATGCTCTGGATTTAGGGAATGTTTGTCTTTTTCCTGGTGTTTCCTTTCCTGCCAGGCATGTTCTTCCAGCATTTTCTGGAACTGCTTTGCTCACTTTGCTACAGTTTCTTCTTATTAAAAGTCCATTTTTAAGATACCCCATGCCTTTATGGAATCTACCTTTAGTCTCTGAGCCTTTTCTAAATATTCTAAATAGTTACTTTGTCCAGACTTGTAACTCATCTGTGTTTCTGCTCTCAACTCCATCTCACTGCTAGATCATCTCCTTTGTTGCCTCTTTGTAACTTTTTTCTTAATTTATTTAACGTTCTGTGATCACTTTATGCCCAAAGCCTTGACACTGTACACAGTTCACAATTTTTTCAACACTTCAGTTATGTTTTACTTATTTTTTGATATACCAGATAATATCAATAAATATATATTCTTTATTTCCACTAATTTGCTTTCTTACTTGCAAATTCAAGCACAAATCCACAATCCACATATTCACAACTGTAAGATATATCAGCACTCAAAATAGTAAATAATGCAATTATCAGTCCCCATAATTGCCCTAAAAGTTGTAGCAAATAATTTCTTTGTCATCTTTAGACTTTGTGGACTCAAATTTATGTGTATACCAGACTTTGCTTTAGTGTTTGCTACTTATGTTGATTTTAAATGCTCATGAAAAAGGATTTTCTTTTCCCAAATGCAGCAGCAGTTTGTGACTTCCTTAGCAAAGAAAACCCCAAAAAGAGAGATCTTGGAAATATTAAGTTTAAAATAGTCCCTGTGGGATCTAAACTTTGTGTTGACTTTTCTCTGTTGTGTTTTTGGGGCGGGGTTTGTCTTCCTTAAAGGCTGTTAGAGTTTAACTGAGGACATAGTCCAGAATTTAAAATTTAGTACTACAAATACACAGAGGTTAAAGATTGTGACTCCATCTCAAATCATGCTTTGAGTGAAGCTTTGCACAAAAATGGTTTTGCCACATAAATATTTTACTTGAGTTGAATATTTTTTTTACACCTTACACTTAGAAATTTGTAGAATTTAGATTGAAAATGGTGTCCTGTTTGTTACTCAGTTTTAGTGAGAGCCCGGTGCTTCGACCCAAGCTTGCCCACAATTCCATGGAAGGAAATAAAAGCTGTCTGTGCAGGAGTAGGGATGGAGCACATTGCAGCTTTTCCACCTGTGGCACAGCTGGATCAGTGAGAGAAGATGAAAGCCAGAAGATCAAATCAGTTTGGACAGGAGAACTGGAAGTGCAGGAGGTCAGGAGGTTCCTCGTGTGGGGAATTATCACCAGGCTAAAATGAGGGAGTTGTCTCTTCAGTTTATAAGATCCTTATTGACATAAAATAAGAAAATAAGGGATGATGAGGAGAGCTCATATCAATGGAGGGAATACAGAGGGGAAGATTAATGTGATTTAATTTAATTTAAATTAATGTGATTTGGGGGATGAAGAAGTTTCAGGAGCCCAAACTCCGGTCAGAGGGAAGAGATGGATTTGGGGCTGCAGAGATAAGCTTGAAGAGGGAGGTGAGGGGGAGAAAAGTCATAAAAATAAATTAAGAAGGCTTTGACTTTTAAGATGAAAATGTGTCTCATGTTGTTGGGCTTTGTGTCTGGCACCTTCCGCTATCCCAGGTTGCTCCAAGCCCTGTCCAGCCTGGCCTTGGACTCTTCCAGGGATTGGGAATCCACAGTCACTCTGGGCAAGTCACTGTCCTTGAGACACTGAGAAAATACCTGATGGAAAAAATTGGGAAAGAAGTCTGGGGGAGGGATTCAGGGAGCCTGGAGTGGATTCAGTGCATGCTGGGGATGTGGAAGGAGGCAGGTGAGAGCACCCAGGGAGGCAGAGGAGAGATTTCCATCTCAGAGCTATTTTAGACTCTGTTGTTTTCCACGGGGAATTCCCATTCAGCAAAGAACAGTGCCATTCTTGAGGAGTAATTCAGTGAATTTTCATGATAGAATCTTATATTAGAAACTTGTTAAACTGTAGAAAATACTCCAAGAATTATCTATCTCATCAAAGCTTTTAAAAATAAATGAGTGTTGCAGAAAAGGGCAATTGTCCATGTAGCACAAAGTTAACCCAGGAAGCAACTTTACCTTCTAACCACATTAAACCCAAAGATTATGATGATTAAATTATAGCCTTATTTATACTAAGTGATATAATTCCTAAGAAATCTATGGAATCTGAGCCTTTTCCTAACAGAGAACAGTGACTCAACAACAAACTGACACTGTGACCTCAGCTGCCTAAAAGGACCCAACTTGCTTTGAAAAATATTTCCTTTTGTTTCAAAAGAAAGGAGGAAAATCTTGCTGAGGTATTAAGATTTGTTGGCAGTATCTCTTGCTCCTACAGTACGCAGAATTCAGAACATCTCAGGCCTTGACAACCAAGAAATGAAAAGTTATGGGACAAGAAAATCCAGATTTAAATCTTCCCCTGCTGAGCTGGCAGTTGGACTGAAAATTGTTTGCATGCTAAGGTGGAGTTGCTGTGAGTAGTGGAAGGAGCAGTTGAAATGTCTAAATGGAGCTGTTGATTTGATTTAAGGAGATTTATGAAACTTTCCCTGTTCACCTCGTGGACAGTCTATTCTGCATGTTCATGTTTCATTTCCATGGTAAATGGGGCCCATTTTCTATCAGAAGGATGAATGTGAAATAGAGATGTGGCTTTAGTGACACTCAGAGTGCAGAGCTGTCATCCAGGGAGGGGGAATCACAAAAGTGCATTTCTTCCTGGAGGGTTTGGAAAAGGCAGGGACAGACATGTCCTGGAGGTGCAAAGGGAGAGGCATGGGACACAGCTTGGGAAAAAGAGATTCCAGTTAGGTACAAGGAAAATGAAAACTCTGGAGAAGTTGTAAAATCTGTGGCTTTGTAGGAGTGTGAGACTCGATTGATAATGAACATCTGGATCAAGATGGATCTCACTGGAGCAAGAGGTTGGGTTGGAGCCCTCCAGAGCTCCTTTCCAGCTGCATTCTGTGACCCCAACCCAGAGGAAATGTAGATTTTCCATGGAATAAAGGAGTCCTGCCCTAGGTTGGCACAGTGAGGTTGCTCTGGCCTGTGATCACTCCAGGATTTACAGGGCCCCACTTCTGTCCTGCCTTTTGGCTTTGGTGTATTAGCAAAAGTTAATTCAGACTATAATTAGGACAGCAAGAAATCAGGTGTAATGCTCAGCTCCTGCTTGTGTGAGTGCAGGGGAGGACAGGAGTTGAAAATGCAGGAATCTGGGACCAGTTTCTGATCGATCATAAAGTTACATTTACACTGTGCTGATTATTTTTTTATTCATCTAACCATTGGATTCCTTGCCATCACACTGGTTTTGAATGGCAGGATTATTTGCAAACACATAAACATTTATCTAGGTTGATTTCCTATAAAACCATATCATTCTATATTAACTTTACACAGCAAAAAACATTTTCTGTTTTCTATGAAGAGGATTTGGTATAAGATTTTTGTCCTGCTGATATCCAGTGTATATTTTCATATGTGATTATTTAGTGTTTATTCCTGCTTGCATTATTTGCTGTACCTAGGTTACGAAAATCAGAGATTTCAGGAAATACCTGGGTTTTTTTTATACAATTTCAGTACCAGAAGCTCATAGATCATGGAGTGAGTGCTGTACACAAATATCCCATTTTAGGAGCTCGGTGCAATGCACTGGAAGGGATGTAACTGGTTTATGACTTATGGCCATGTCTGCATGGACACTCACTCCTAGGGATTCCAGCCACATGATTTAAGATTCCTACTTCAGGGCTAAAATGCTGCTTTGCCTTATTTATCAAAGACACCTGAATGTGCCTTTGTCTGGTCTCTTAAGGAATAATGGCATGGAAAGAGGAAGAGAGGGGAATTGCAGGACAAGGTTTAACAGCCTCCGTGGATCTGAAATTGTAAACAAGGGATGATAACAGGGAAATGCTCAGGCTGGAGTAGGGAATTTGAGCTGGAAATAAAGAGTGGAGAAAGTAAAGATTAAGACTAAATGTCATGGAAGAACATTCAGCAACCCCTGTGGCTTTTTTGATGGTTCTTCCAGTGAAAGCAAGGGAAAAACTGTTTTGGGACAAAGGCCCTTCTTTTTTATTTATTTATTTTTCTCCTTTTTTTTTTTGTTTGCTTTTTCATTTTTTCCTGTTTCTTTCCTTTGGCTTAACCACTCCATGTAAAAGAATCTCATCTGGGTATACAAAAGAATGCATTACATTTTTGAGGCATGGCAGTGGATCTCAGCATCCCTGGGATGCCACGAAGCCTCACCGAGCCAGAGGCGCCGGATTTGCCGTGGGGATCTGGGAGTGCAGTGTCCCCACCTTGTACATCAGGGTGAATTCCATAGGGAAGGGATCTTAAACACTTCCCTTTCCACCCCATTCCGTGGACACCTTTCACTATCCTGGGTTTCTCCAAGCCCTGTCCAACCTTGGACACTCCTGGGGTTCCAGGGGCAGCCGCAGCTGCTCTGAGCACCCTCTGAGCCAGGGCCTCCCCACCCTCCCAGGGAAGGATTTCTTTTCCATTGTAAATTGTATTTAATTCTCCAAGGTAAAGAATTCTATTTAAAATATTTTTAGAAATTCTTAAGAATTTATAGTGAAGAATTCTTTTATTGCAACAAAGAATTTCCTTCACCGACTTCAATGGGACTTCGTAGGAGCTGAGAGATTAGGGTAATTCAGGATTTAGTTTTAGATAAATTGCAAAACATAAGAGTAAAAACTGGGCTGAAGTGGAGTGAAGAGAGGAAGATGGGAAGAAATTAAACTTTTCTATGAGAGTTTTGCTTTTTTGGTTTGTTTTTAATGCCTGTAAATGCTGTTGCTTTATTTACCATGAGATGGACCTGGATGACAATTCCAGCAGCAGTGTGGACTGTTTAATTTGAGATTAGAATCATTCTGTGGGAGCAAAAAGAGGCTGTATATTTATGGATGGCAAAGAAAACACCCAAATTTAAACTTTTAAATGGGTCAAATGGATAACAGTTTTGAACAATATCATTATTTGGACAGGGATACTCCTTACCTAATCTTTTAAAAGCTTTTGATGTCTTTCCTTAAAACCTTTTAGTATTATCTCCAGTGACATAAAATTCTTGCAGATCAAAATTGCTTTGGTGGTTTAAACTGATGAGTTAAACTGGCAACACCACCCTGAAAAGGATAATTTGCATTTTTCTCCAGCAGCCAAACTGTTGGACAGAGTTATTCCCATTTCCTATTGCTCATTTATTCCCTCTCCACATGAAGGTCTTCTCTTTTTGTGGTGGTGTTTCTGTGGGCTAAAGAGATGGAGCAGATAAAACAAATTTTGGTGTGTTTTTACTGGGAGGGATGATTTAGTTGGGTTCTACAAAATCTCCTCCAATAGGTTCAGTTTTTGGGGGGAGTTGTTTGTTTTACTTGGACCTTTGCATTTTCTTTTTCCCACATGCATATTTCCAGTCTTCTACCTATCCCAAATAGCCATTAGAAACTAAAGGATCTTTTAAAACATGAAGAATTTTGAAGAAACTTTTAAATTTAACCACAATTTTATCCTTGGGCTCAAACTCCTCCTTGCTGTCCTGAGAGGTTTTATGGCAATGCAGACACTCCAAATTTCCTTTT
Organism: Cyanistes caeruleus; assembly: GCF_971803275.1. Lineage (NCBI taxonomy): Eukaryota > Metazoa > Chordata > Aves > Passeriformes > Paridae > Cyanistes > Cyanistes caeruleus. The sequence goes on from NC_141707.1 coordinate 39,311,496, forward strand.
CTTGGAGAGCAGCCTGTCTTATCCATTAATTCCATAACCCAGCACTCATCCAAGCAGTTTTTCCACAGTTAAGTTGGGAAGAGGCAAACTGCACACCTGATCCATGTGGATCCTGATGGAGTGAATCCAGCACAGCCCTGGTGGTTCCTCCTGGTGACAGAAACGGGGATGTGCCAATGGTGGGAAATGGCTGGAAAAATTAACAAGGTTGTTTTCTCCACAAAAAAAAATCCAAACTTCACTTCAGGCAGGCAGGAAGGGAATTCTGCTGTTATCTGCTGCTGGTTTAATTGTCCATGTGGCTGTTGTGGAGATGTCTCTGTGATAGTGGTGCCTCTCCCAGCCCCTGGAGGAGCCAGGCAGTTTCCCTGGAAGGTTTTCTTTTTAGTAAAGATAAGATGGAAAGAGTAATGATGGAGACAAAACTGATAACGGCAGGAATATCAGAAGGAATGACAGAGTAAAGGCAGAGCTTTGACTGATTGTGCCTTAAACAGGGATTTGTTCCAGTGGGAATCCTTGTGGCTTCCTGAGCTTTGGAAAGCACAGGTTGCTGAGGAAAAAAATTAGGAAGTCCACCCACAATCATGTTTTTCCTTATTTTAATAAAAAATAAAGAAGGGCAAAAACCTATTATGACTTTTAAACCCTCTGCTTTTCCAGCAGGCAGCACAGTGAGCTGTGAGGAAATAGGATTTTATCTTCTATTTCACAAGGAAGGAGTACGGGCACAGCTTCAAATAAATTTGCTATTAAGAAGAAGTCCATGATTACATTTAAGGAGTGTTCTGAAGTTTCCAGGAGTGATTTGCAGGGGCTGATCTGTATGAGCTGCACAGGCAGCTGAAAAGGGAGATAAATTCCTTTCTGTTAGTAACACAATCATCTTTCAAGGTATTTTTTATTAAATTAGATTGGCGTAACTAAAGTGCTCCTGATGTCATTTGTGGATGCTCCTAAATCATCAGCTAAAAAGCAGCTAAGTTTGGCCAAAAGAAAGAATGAAGTTTTGGAAGATTATATTCCTTGCTCCTGATTCCAATCAATCAGAATTTGATATTTGTGTACGGGCTTGTTTTAAAAGCATTGTAATTATGGCAGTGCTATAAATCTTGCATTAATGGAGAAGGAAAAAATATTAAATGTCACCCATGCTTTAAACCTGAATATTCAGTGGATGTTCCTTATGGAATGAGGATAAAGGGAGAGCAGGTGGAGTAATAGGTCTGTGTGAATGTAGGCCTGGAAAAGTGGGATACAGGGATTAAAAACATTTTAATTTTACATAAGGTCTTTTCCTAGATTTCAGTTTGATGCTGAACATGCCCTGCTATATAAAGAAATATTCCTCTGTTAAATCTTGGGGGATTTGGAGGCACTTATGAATTAATTTGTTTCCAGGAGTTCCATCAAAAGAGAAATCCTTTGTAAAACTGCAGGTGTTAAAATACAGACCAAAAAACATTTCTTGTTCTGGGAAATTAGACACAGTTCTTAGCTGAATATTGAAATTAAAATGCAGAAAAGACCCCTGAAACCTGTTAATTATTACTCTCAGATTTCAGAGAAATACTTTTCTAGACTTACTTGCAGGTTTCTTTCCTTAAAAATAAACAAGATATTTGCGATATCATGGAAAGCCTTCCAATGACACCAAAAATTATTGTTTAAACATCGATAGCAGTTAAATAAATTAAAATATCCAGGAGAGGAGGGAGCAGTGCAGACCCAGGACAGCCCCAGCCATGGCAGTGCCCAAAACCAGGCAGAAACTGCTTGAAATGTGGTATAAAACTCTGCATTTTGTGCTGAATAGTTATAATTCAGTGAAAAGAACAGGAAAATCTCGTTGAATAGAAATTGTCATAAGATCAGCCAATTAATACAATTTTTCTGTTGCATTTGATTGCCTTTTCTGTCCTTGGAAGAAGCCAGAAAATAAACCAAGAGATGTATCTGAAGAGATGCATTTTTTCCTTTTGGCTGCGTAACCACAGATTGATACATTCATAAATTTACAACATTTTGGGCTTTTGAATGTTTCTAATTTCATTTTGGAGGAGAAGAATATTTCTTCAAACAACTGAGGCTCAACACTGTGCCATTTTTTTATTTTTTTTTTCCTTTTTAAAAGGAAGTCTCTGAAGAGATGTCAGTGTTTTATCTGCAGTGAAGTGTCCTCTTTTCAGGTTTTGATTCAATGTCATCATTTCTGGTACCCAGTGTTTGAAAGCACAGGAGCATTAATTATTTTATAATAGTAAATGTCAGCGTGCAGTTGTCTCAAAACCCACCAAAAATAGAACTTTTAGCCCATCTTTGCAGGTTTTAAACGTGAGCACTGCTAGGAAATAACCATCCAGAAATTAAAGCTTTGTATCCACAGTTGTCTAATTCAGCCCCTTCGGTTTTCAGCTCTAAGTTTAGAAAAATGGGAGTGTGGCATCAGTTGCTTGTGCAGATTTGTTACAGACACAGCCTGCCCTGGAGGCAGTGAACGCTGTCAGGGTGACAGCCACTGCCACAAACCAGAGGGGAATATTTTTGGAACCATCCAAACAGCAGAGGAAGAACATCCTGTTATAAACACACTGATACTTTCATGGCTGGAAAAATATTACTGTCTTTCCTTCCTCAAACACTAAACAAATAAACATCTTGGGAGTGTTCTCACCCTTCCATTCATTTTGCTGGGTTTCACGTTTTTGCGAGAATCCTGGCTCTTCACAGGCTTGGAAGCTGACAGGAGTTTTGTGTTTCCCTTCCAACTGTGTCACCACCATAGCAGGGATTTGAGGAGGTCACTGAAACTCGCTGTGCCACCACGCTTTTGTGGGAGTAGAGTAAGGCTCTGTCACCTCCACGTGACTTGGGAAGAGAATTACTCTTGGGAGGGTATTTTTGGATACAGGAGATGTTTGGGTGAATGGCAGTGGAGATGCAAAAGGTTTTCTTTTATATCTACAAATTATAAAAGGCCAAAATCCTTTTCTTTTCTTTTTTTCTTTTTTGAGATTATTGAATTTGCTGCTGCGTCACCTGAGAGGTGAGGGACGTGTGAGTGGTCACTCAGTGGTTATTTTAATGATTCTGAATGCAGAGAGCACTTGGGTGAAATATGAGTAAATCTCATTACTCTGACAGTGGTTGCCTGACTACAAAGAAAGTTTATATTTAGTAAACTACTCACTCCTGTGACCTACTTTGCTGGGGATGATAATTTTCTTAGCGTGGCACTGAGCTTACTTTTCCCTGTTCAATTTCCATGAATGAGGGATTCTTCCCATCTCTGGATTTCTGGGCTACTCTGAGCAAGGAAGACTCTTGGAAGTTACTTCAGTCCATGGATTCCTTCCCAATATCCCTTCATTCCCTGTGTCCTGTCCCTCCATCCCTTGTCCCTCTCCAGCTCTCCTGGAGGCCTTTCAGACTCTGCAAGGGGCTCTTGAGCTCTCCCTGGATCCTTCCCTTCTCCAGGGGAACATTCCCAGCTCTCCCTGGATCCTTCCTTTCTCCAGGGGAACATTCCCAGCTCTCCCTGGATCCTTCCCTTCTCCAGGGGAACATTCCCAGCTCTCCCTGGATCCTTCCCTTCTCCAGGGGAACATTCCCAGCTCTCCCACCCCTCTTCTATGCTCTGTTCATCTTTAAAGAGAGATTAGCTACTAAAAAAGTATTTAGAAGTAATCCAGAAAGGAAGAAAATGGAGATATTTGTGTTTGGAAGATAAATGGGATTTCTTTCTAATGGAGTTTGTGTCTTGTTGAGGACTGGGGGATTTATTTCTTCCAGAAATATTTTAGTTCTCAGAAATTTTGATAGCACTGGGATTTTGCCTGTAGTAAAAAATAAAGTGTCTGTTGTCTATATACATAGAGAAAACATAATTTTTATTCTATATATTTATGTACATATAATACTTACATATAATATGTGGGTTAGACTTAAATATGAATATATAGAGACAAGTATCTGGTGCAGAATACAGCCCAGCATCCCCAAAACTGCCCTTCCCCAGAATACCATCAAATTTGTAAAACTAGAGAGGCTCTCCTAGTTAAAATATCTTCTTGTTTTCTAATGGTAATTAGAAAATTCTGTTCCTTTGGTGCCAGTAAAACAGTAAATACGAGTTAAAAGCGGGATTTTCTTCCTTAGGACCATCTTGGAGTAGACTCATCTGTCATGTGATCTCATTAGTCCTTGCTTGCTCATCTCTGACAAAAACAATCTGACCCTCTTTATTTGTTTCTCTCTCCAAACTATTAATTTAAAAGAAAGATTGAGGCGGCCTTTTCAGCATTATAAAAAAAGGGAAACACTCGTGTTTTCCTCCTTCTCTGGAGGTAGCCTTTGGAACTGAGCTGGATCGTGGTGGGGGTTCTGAGCTCCGAGGAGAATCCAGCCCTGCTCATTCCTGCACATTCCTGCTGCTGTCCTGCTCCTGCTCTGCACCCCTCAGGTGTGAAAATACAAAGATCCCTTCAGGGTTCTGCTTCTTTGCATTTACTACTGCTAAAAAAAATAAATTAAAAATTAGGAAGTATTTTCTTAACTCTGTGTGCAGATACTGCGTTATGCATCAAATTTCTGCTGTTTCTTGCATGCATTTATCTTGCTGTGGAATAATTTTCATGTGACTGGAAGGATTTTTTCTCACAAACAAAAAAAAACACCTCCCAGAGGCAACAAGTGATGGAAATGGCAGAGGCTTTGGAGTGTTCCTGTGGTGGTGCATCCCAAATATTCCCTTATCTAACAGAAAATGATGTGAGATTTTGCACCTGTCTGAGCTGATGGATTTCTTTTTGTTCCTAAACATCTCTAGGAATCTCAGGCATGGTTGTTACCCATGAGATTGAAGAATTATCATGGAATTCTGGGATGGGTTTGGCTTGAAAAGACTTCAAATCCCACCCAGTGCCACCCCTGCCATGGGCAAGGACATTTTCCTCAGTCCCAGGCTGCCCCAAGCCCTGTCCAGCCTGGCCTGGGACACTTCCAGGGACCCAGGGGCAGCCACAGCTTCTCTGGGAATTCCATTCCAGGGCCTGCCCACCTTCCCAACCAGGAATTTCTAAATTAATTTTGATTTAGTAATGAATTTTTAAACATTTAATAATTCTTGTCATGTACTCAGTTCAGCTTCTTCAAAGCTGTTGCATGGGAATAAATTAACAAAAATTTATAGGAAGTTTCATATCTCAGAAGATACTAAATGTTGAGTTGTATCTAAAGAAATGTTTTGTCCTCAGTCCAGGAAGAAATTTTTTTTTAAAAAAAGAGAAATCAAAACAGATTCTTCCATTTGAGCAGAGACATATGTTTGGTGGGTTGGCACCAGACTAGGATGCAGAATCCTGTAGAACCAACTCTTCATACTCTGGGATATTTAGAGGAACAACATTCAAAATTAGGTGCTGGAGACTATAAGAAAAAGAGAGAAAATTTAAAAAGAAGAACAGGGAGCACCTGAAGAGCAGCACAAAGGAATTCCAGGCACTCCTGGGCTGTGGTGGCCAGGAAAGAGCGTTCAGGACCTGTTGGATGGGGCTTGGAGCACTCTGGGATAGTGAAAGGTGTCCCTGCCCATGGCAGGGCTTTAAGGTCCCTTCCAACCCAAACCAGTCTGGGATTCTGTGGAACTGTCTTTATTTGTGTATCAAATGTCTTAGAGGAATGGACACTGTAAATGTCATCACGTGTTCTTAAACAGAAAGCATTTAATTTCATCTATAAATTCCCATTAATTGGAGGTGAGGTCATAGTGACTCCTTCTGGTCTCAGGGTGATGATCATAAAATCATCCAAAGGAAAAATGAAGCACTCAGGTGTCATTCAGCAAAATTAGCAGGTCCCACAAAATTCAGCAGATTCCCTTGAAAAGATGTGCTTAAACACAGAAGGAATTTCTTCCCAGTGCTGTGATGCTCCAAGCCCTTGGAGAAGGCTTAGAGGTTTTGAGAACAAAATTAATGATACCCTTACAATTATTGCAGTTGTTCTGTTTGAGAGTGATGATTAAATCTGATCAGAAATAACATCTGCAGTGGGAGCAGAGTTTAAATATCTGGATTGTGGCCGTGCAGTTCACAAAGAAAATAGAAAACATCATCTATTAACACAAAAGGCAACGTGAAAATGATTTATTTGTCAGGCAAAAAAATAAAATACAGATCTTTTCATGGCAGTGAAAAAATCTGGGGAGATTAAGAACTGGATGGGAAGTTTGAGGGAATGTTGATAGAAAACCTCAACACCAAATTATGTGAACAAAATCCCTTTAAGAGAAGACTGAGAACAACTTTGGAGATCCAAACAGGATCTCTTTAAAGTGGCACAATGAAATATTACATTATCATCCCAGAGCTGCTCCATATTGTGTTCTCCCTTTAAAATGCCATTTTTCACTGCAATTCTCAATCCATTTCCCAGTTTTCAACAGGTGAGCTTTCCTCTTTGGAGCCACCGATCCAAACTTCTGTGCTGAACTCACTAAAGAAATCAGTTGTTGGATCCTGCCTTGGCTTCTGTACTAGTTTATTCATTGGATGGACTGGTTTGGGTTTGGGTTTGGGTTTGGGTTTGGGTTTGGGTTTGGGTTTGGGTTTGGGTTTGGGTGGAGACAAATAACAGACACCAGAGCCAACAGAGCTGTCAAAGAGTGGTGCTGGTTAAACTTGGTGATCTCAAAGGCTTTTTCCAGCCTTAACTACTCCTGATTCTAAGGGGGTTTGTGTTTTGGCTGCACAAGGTGTGGATTTAAAGGTGATTGTTTGGGTTTAGTGTTTTTGGGGTTGGAAAAGCCCTCCAAGGTCATGGAGCCCGAGCTGTGACCATCCCCTCCTTGTCACCAGGGCCCTGAGTGGCACCTCCAGGGCTTTCTTGGATCTCAGAGCACCAACATTTGGTGTCTTGGGTTGGGTTGTTCAGTGATGTTGAGTTCATCACCAGATCTTTTTTTACCTCTTGTTTCACAGAAGCTTCTGTGACTTCCAGGTCTTCATTAAGCCTTCAATTATGAAAAAAACTGGTTTTCCGTCCCTCTCCAGCCCCTCAACCCTGCCTAGAACCATACCTGGAATTTCCCCACCGATCTGCCAGGGCAGCCTGGCTTCCAGTGCCTGCACAGCAGCTTTTTAGGACTTGACTGGCTCATTTTGTGCCTGGAATGTTTTCCCCACACTGATCCATCCGTTCTCAGCTGGAGGGGCAGGGACAGCTTTTCCAGGTTTGCATGAGAAAGAGAGGGAACATAATCGTGGGCAGTTGTAGTTCAGAGATTGATTTGAGTTATTTCCTCTACAAGGCTTTTACATTTTTGGAAGCTCTAGAAAGAGCAGAGCATCTATGTAGGTGTTCCATAACTTGCTGGTTTGAAAAGTGTTTTTTCTCAGGTGATGGAAGTCAGGGGAGTTTTCCTTTGCTTAGGCTTGGATTCCTCCATGGTCTTAGAAAGTCTAAACCAAATGGAATTGATTGAGTAAAAAGGAAGAATCATTTACAAGACAAACACTTGGGCCTGATGAGTTTTCTAGTGATTTAATTTTTTATATTTATCTTTCCATAGCTACAGTGCTGAGATATGAAAGCAGCACTAACAAATTATGCTCTGGGGTTATATTGTTGAATAACTTTATTTTTTAAAACCATAACTAGCATTTATAGTGACCTTGTCTTAAAGTTACCTTTAATTTCAGTCTAGGGAGGTGCTTTAACTTTTCATAATCTATTAGTCTTTATAATACGTCACATTTCAATGCTAATTTGTAATTTTATTTAATTGAAATTTTAACTCATGGGATCCTTGCTGTTGTTATTTTGGTATAACAGCAAATTCCCCAAGGTAGGTGTATTTTTAAATATACTAATATAGAGTAATTATCATATTCCTCAAGCAGATCAATCCCTTCCCCTGTAGTAACTGTTTATTTTTAACAGCAGCTCCTAAATTCATGTGTTGCATGAAATTGTGCCTTTGTAATAAATAAATCAATCAGTATTTAGGTCTCCTGGCTGATTTTGTGCTCTGGTGTTGTTCTGCAGATCCTTGCTGACGATGGTGGTCGCTGGAGGCAGCACTGTTGAAGATTATATCATTTACAGACAAGATCTCTGAAATCTGTTTCCTTCACACAGCAAAGGTAGCTCAAATAATCCACATTATGCATTTGTCTCGAAGTATTAAGTTTGTTTTTGACCTCCAAAGTTGAACAGCAGCTGAAGTTTGGGAGTCTGATCACTCTGCCAACTTTTAACCTCTTTTTTCAATGTTTATTTATTCTGAAGTGAAAAATAATATCCATGGAAAGAGCTCCGTTTCTTCTCCTTTTAGTTACAGGAATATCTCTCCTTCCTTAGCTTCTCTTTTTTTTCCCCTGCACTTAATGTTTTTCTTTATTCTTCTTTTCTCATGAGTGTTTTGAGCTGCAGATCAGTTACAATATTTTTGTGGTACTGATGAGAACCAGCACTACCTTAAAATCTAAAGGGTAATTGGGTATGAGGCTTATGCTCCAAAAGACAAAAATCTGGTGAAAAAAAGGTAAAACAGTTCAATCTCTTGCAAATTTCTACAGAGTTTTAGAAGTATTTTAAATTAAATATTGCAAGCACAAATCTGATGTGTTCTGTGCCATTTATTTCCTCTGCTTGAAGTATTTATTATCAATAAATAATCCAAATAAATGTGAGGATATTCAGGAGAGTTTTGTTTATGGATTATTTTTTCTTATTTTGAAACCAACTCTGTATAACACTGTAGGTAATATGGGACTTTTTTTTTTTTTTCTATTATGGAAATAGAGCTAATTTTCCCACTCATTATCTGCTGTTAATTTAATGTGTGGCAATATCTGAAATTTAGTGCTGATTATGGCAGTAGATTTTTGGTTAGCAGTACAGCTCATCTATGAGCAAACCAATTAAGACATCATTTCAGAATATAATTGAGCTCCTAATGGGGCACTTGAATTCACTGGGAATTTACATATTTGCTTTTCTTTGCTTTAGCATAGAGGTCCAAAATGAGGCTACAGCTTCAGTTTTGAACTTCTGGAGGCACCAACTCGAGCTGAGGCTTTTCAAAGTGAAGGATGTAAAATGCTCTTGAATAAGGGCATGGATAAATTCATGAATTAGCTCCTTAATTCTCAAATCTGAACTTTGGATGGCTCTTAGGAGGTGGGAATTTGAGGAATACATCCTCCACTGTTCTTAGGGTGCTGAGACCCAGGTGATGCCTTGATGCAGCACAGTCAAAACTGATTTAAATACAAATTTTATTCAGTGTTTGTAATTAATTTTCTTCTTTTAGCCAAATCAGGATCTGCTGGGAAAGGGCTCATTCTGCAAATCTTTCTAATACATATCTTTCTAATACATATCTAATATATACATATATATAATCTATATATATATAATATATATATATAATCTATATAATCTATATATATATCTAATCTATGTTTTCAAGCAGTCTCAATAGAGAATTCTTGGAAATGCTTTGTTAGTCCACACAAATTAAGTGTCTCATTTATGGAGCCTTTGAAAATGAAGGGAAAGAAATGAAGGGAGTTCTCTTCCCTTTTCATTTTCCCTTAGTTTGGGGATTTTTTTGACCCTCAGAAGGAAGATTTTTCCATTTAAAAGACAGAGCTGAGGGAGGTTATTTATACCTCTGCCTTATTGAGGGGTTGGGTTTGTTGTTGTCACTCTTTCCTTCCAGGATAGACCTTTGCATATGTTTTTATTTGTTCTAAAATGGGAACCTACACCATTTGGAAAACCAAATGTTTTGGGGGAATAATTATCAAAGTCACTGTTTGGGTTCTGAAAAAGCCTTTTTTTCTATGTGAAAAACTAGGGCAGGGAAAGTAGTTTTCTATGTAAGGTTCACGTTGTACTGGTTATTTCCTGAAAGTTTTAATATGTACATGTGGATAAACCTCAGGATGCTCCAGTGAAATCCAAGAAAACATTTAGTTCTCATTCTCAACATCTTAACTTGTATTTTGTACTCTTTTTTTTTTTTTTTTTTCCCCACTAAAGTGCTCACAGCTGTGCAGGTATTGCAGCCACTGCTGCTTTTCCATTTGATCTATTTTTAAAAGCAGGGGCTCTCTGGATGGAATCCACATTCCTGTGTAGTCCAATACTCCCAAACCTTCCTGACCCTGCCTCACCCACTCAGACCTCATGCATTATCTTTAATTATATGATAACATTGCTATTTTCCTCCATAGGAAACCCTTCCATTAAATAGATGGAATTTAACCAGCAATGCGCTGCCTTTAATTGTTCAACCTTTCCTTCCTCAGTAATGTTCAGGCCTTTCCCTGCAGATAGAATTCACAATTTGCTTTTGTGCTTTCTTGCACCTTTTAGCAACAAGTTTTGGAGAATCCCACACTGGTTTGGGTTGGAAGGGACATGGAAATTTATCCAGTTCTGTGGTAGGGACACCTTCCACCATCCCAGGCTGCTCCAAGTCCCATCCAAAATGGCCTTGGACACTTCCAGGGATCCAGGGGCAGACACAGCTGCTCTGGACACCTGTGCCAGGGCCTGGCCACCCTCCCAGCCAGGAATTCCCAATTCCCAGTCTCCCATCCATCCCTGCCCTCTGGCACTGGGAGCCATTCCCTGGCTCCTGTCCCTCCATCCCTTGTCCCCAGTCCCTCTCCAGCTCTCCTGGAGCCCCTTCAGGCCCTGCAAGGGGCTCTGAGCTCTCCCTGGATCCTTCCCTTCTCCAGGGGAACATTCCCAGCTCTCCCTGGATCCTTCCCTTCTCCAGGGGAACATTCCCAGCTCTCCCTGGATCCTTCCCTTCTCCAGGGGAACATTCCCAGCTCTCCCTGCATCCTTCCCTTCTCCAGGGGAACATTCCCAGCTCTCCCTGGATCCTTCCCTTCTCCAGGGGAACATTCCCAGCTCTCCCAGCCTGGCTCCAGAGAGGCTCCAGGCTCTGTGGCCTCCTCTGGACTCTCCATGTTTTCCTTGTGTTGAGGGCAAATCCAGCATTAATAACACAGAAACCTGGCTCTGCATCCAGGAGGGTGAGTGGGGTTTGCATCTGTTCATCTTTTTAAACATGGAGAAAATTCCAGTATGGAATTTGAAGGAATTTGCTGCTGTGCAGTAACTGACAGACACCTCCAGTGCCCTGTGCCATCCTCAACTCCAAGCCTTGTTGTCTCTGAGACATTCCTGACCAAGCTCCAAACTCCAGGATTTAAGGAGCTGTTGAATTCCCAGGCAGTTTGTGGCACACAGAGCCTTGACTGTGCTCACACTCCGCTCTCTGCCTGGCTCCCAACCCTGGCATTCCCAAGGCTTGGGTTGGGATCATCCTAAGGCAGACAGGGAGCAGGGTTGGGCTCCAGCAGTTCTCTCCTCAGCCTATTTTTCCTGAATTGTCATTAAAAACAAGGAGCTCGTTTGCCTTTGCTAAAGCCCTGATGTTTTTCCGAGAACAATCAATTTTCTGTCTAGCTCTGTCTTCTTTCCATATGAAAGGCTTGGAGTTCTGTGAAATCCCAAGGTACTCTCTCTAAAGCAAGGTATAAACGACTTCTACCTCCTTAAATTTAATAAAAGGAGACCTACTTCATTTGAATTTTTTTTTTGCTACAGAAATTATTTAAAGGATTTGGGGTAAAAAAAAAAGAAGACATTTTCCTAATGTTGCTCTTTAATATCACAACTTTTAGGAGCATTTTAGAGCCAAATTTTCAAAGTACATTTGAAATGTAGTAGATTTGATAAGTTGTTCTCTGCCTGAGCAGAAATTTTTCTGCCTCTTCTGCCAAGTTTTTGCACAGAGCAAGAAGTTTGTTTTCCATGATCCCCACTTCTCTTCCAGCTGCTCCTTCTGAAACTGAATTATGGGCTGGTGTTTCGAATTTTTCCTTACACAGATATTGTAAATAAAACCAACTACAAAGGCTTTTCATTTTGAAAAATTGGAGCAGCAGGCACCCTGAACAAAAGGAAATGTTCTCAACACTTCTTTTATTGTAACCAAATTAATCAAGCTCAGGGATTTAGTTGTAATTTCGAAGTTAAACATTTAAGTAATGCAAAACTTTCTTATCCTGCAGTGCCTCTCTCTTTAAAATTCATAACAAAATAGAAAAATTGTTACAGTTAATTTTTTTAATAGTTAATTCTTCAAAGCTAAAGATTGGCTTCCTACAACCCCAGGAACCTGAATACCTCCAGAAAGTTTTGAGGTTCTTGGGATATCTCCAGAAAATGTCAAGGGTTTGGATTATTTCAGTCTGTGGTATCAGAAAATGTTACATATCTCCATCCTTAGGATATCTGTGAAGTGAAAGCCACATCTTTTTGCTGAAAGGGCCACTGGTTTCAAATAACAGATAAAAGCTCCTGTCATTATTTATTTATTATAAATAATATGTACAAGAAGAATGTATAGTGTAGTACTTCAGATAAACCGAATTATTCTTTTCTGTTGAAACACCAAACCAAACTCAGATCATTGATTTTTGTTTTAATAATTCCTTCTATGAAAAAAATTTTAAAAAAAAGTAAGCTCAAGGGCAGCAAATTTCAAATGTAGCTGTTAATGAAAACCTAAAAAAAGTTGAGATGAAGGTGGCCTGAAAGGTTGTGAAGGGATTCTTTTTTTCATTTTGCACTTCAGTTTTGTTTTCTTTTCCCCTTCCTATCAGTTCACATCCCTGGAGGGCCACTGGTATGGTAAAAAACGTATTGAAATGCTTAAGGAAGGCATTATCATTTTTAGGATTCTCAACTGGCCTTTTCCTAGAAGTATCCCAGTCCAGGGAAATGCTTGAAAATTAAAACCAGGGATGCTTTTAAAATCAAACACACCGAGTTTCTGAAGAAAAGAGTCTCTCTTCTTCTCCAAACCTGTGGTGATGCTCCACAGCTGAACACAAAAAGGGTTTTTTATTTTTGACCACATTCCTGAAAAATATTCCTGAGAGGTAAAAATTCTCACCAAGGTGAGTCAGTAATTGCCACAGCTGGCTTTGGCTCAGCCTCCCAAGCTAAGTTTGGATCACTTCAAAGGATTCATCACATTTCTCACAGAATCATGGAATTTCTTGAGTTGGAAAAGACCTTTAAGGTCACATAGTCCAAGCATTAACCCAAGCCAAGTCCACCTTCAGTTTTTTGGTGCCACTCTGAGAGTGGGGACAAAAGCAGCTGAGTTTAGGAAAAGGGAAAATGAACTAAAATTTCTATTTAAAAACTCATCAAAAGTTAAAATAGCTCCTCTCTTTTTTTGATCAGTTCTTTATCCAGGAACTAAAACTGTTTAGGAGAGAGATCCAGTGAATTTTACATGGGATCAGGGATCTGTTTGAGGTGCTCATTGTTTAGATGTTAGAAAACAAAATGCTCTTGTTTCTATACCACATAAATGGGAGTTCACTGGTGAATCTTTGTGTCATTGATAATAAATGGCTTGTCAGGAAGTAGATCCAGGAGTGAATTCTTACTTAATTCCTGTCCCAACAAGGGAACAGCAAAACTGGTGCCCCTTCAATACAAGGTAACAGAGGAAAATCATAAATATTATAGGTATTATAATGTATATTTAACCTCCCCTAGATAATTCTAACATCATTTTTTTATGCTGCTAATTTTTATTTGGATGTTTTATACCTTTGCCAGTACAGACATTTATGTTGGTTCAGACCTATATCTTTTTTTATTATTATTATTATTATTTTTCCTTAAGTTTTCTCTTTATCAACAGCACAATTTCAGCATTTGAGTGGCAGCAAGTGACATTTGCAGAGGACAGATCCTGCAGGCAAATGAGCAGGTGACAGGAGGCACAATGGCACTCAGGAATAGTCTGACACGTGGGTGTTCCGACTGGAGGATCCTCTTTGTGTTCAATGAAGTTCTCATGGAGCAGCTTTCAGTTGATATTGTATTCTCAGAGTATAGAATTCAATCTATCCCCATCACACACAGCCTTCAGCTGGGGTTCTTTACACCATTCCTGCTATCATTCTCCCTTATAATACCATTTAAAGTGCAGAAAGCTGAGCAAACTGCCTCTGAGTGGTGTATCAAAATGATCTCTCACGTGCCTTGATGGGGTTAATATTTATTCACTTGATTGTGATCCTTAGAAAACAGTTATTGGGAGAGAAAGAGTTTTGTTCCTGTGTAAAGGGCATTTCCAAACTCACTGGGAACACAAAGCTTTTCTCTTCCAGTGAAGCAATTTAGCAAATCCCTGATTCAGGTGATGCTACTTTGTGGTACTTTGACATTTTAGGGGAAAAAGCTAAAAAGCACCACACAGTTAAAAACAGTGAAGCCATATTATCAATATTTGGCTGATTTTTCCGTCTGTCTGGAATATTATTAAGGCTGTGGGTAGCCCTGTTCTGCAGCCCTGCAATCCTGTAAAATCCAGCTCTTTTACAGTGGCTCCTCTTGGAAAGGATGGTGAGGGTTTAAAGGTGAGCCAGGCACCTTCCTGAGCACGAGGGTATAAAATCTGGGGGTTCCTACCAAATGTTTTTCCATAATTCAGTTGGTTTTTCTCTTTCTTAGTACTTAAAAGGCTTTTTTCTAATGCTTTTTCAGTGGAAATTATGATTATGAGCTAGTCCATACATAAAACTGATTTTTCTGATTTGTCTTAAATTGCATTTCCTTGATGATCCAAAATCTAAAACACATTTCAAGCCTTTAAAAATAGACCAGAGAAGGGGACAAGTCCCTGCTTTGACACAGATGTTTCTGCAGGAGGGCCAATGCCCTCAGATTACTGTGATGGTCCCATCTAAACATATTTAAAATACAAAATTACACATTCTCAGTGAATAATTTTGATTTGGGCTGCAGGAATGTGGAGCTAAAATTCCAGTTAAAGATGGTTCATAATTATGAAGGAGCAGCCTGGCTGCAGCTGCAGGGACAGGGATAAGGACACGCTGAGGAGACCGGAGCAGGAGGTGGGAATCACACACCTGTTCCCTGGAAAAACAAACTCTGAGAGCCCATATTTAATGGCCAAAGTTACATTTGAGTACTTCTGCGAAGAGGAGAGTGTGGCTGATCCATGAGAAAATGCTTTCAAATCAGGAATATTTGTTGGGAAATGTATCCTGGGGTGAAGATGGGAGTGGGGCCCTCTCTGGGCTTGGGTTGTGTGGTTGTGTCTGACATCTCTGGATCTGCTCCCTGCAGGATTTGATGTCCTGCCCTAAACAGGTCCTTTTTCTTCTCCAGGCATCCAAGGGAGCGTAAGGAAGGGCTCTGGGGTGACTTCCCAATTCCTAAAGGCGCTCCAGTAGAGCTTCGAGAGAGATTTGGGACCAGGGCTGGAGGGACAGGACACAGGGAATGGCTCCCAGTGCCAGAGGGCAGGGATGGATGGGATATTGGGAATTGGGAATTCCTGGCTGGGAGGGTGGGGAGGGGCTGGGATGGAATTCCCAGAGCAGCTGTGGCTGCCCCTGGATCCCTGGAAGTGTCCCAGGCTAGACAGGGCTTGGAGCAGGCTGGGATAGAGGCAGGTGTCCCTGCCATGGCAGGGGTGGGATGGGATGAGCACCCAAGCCCATCCCTCCTGGGACTGTTTGAATTTAAGAAGCCACAGGCCAGAAGACAGCCCAGTGACTGATCCCAGCCTTCCTGCACTCCCAGGCTATCACCTTTCCCAGCCCTTGCTCCCAGCTCCCAGCTCGTGTTTCAGAGCCTGGCAGTGCCAGAGAGCTCACCACAGCACCTACAGCACTGTTCCATAGGAATTACCCAGAATAGTAACAAAGTGCATTTTATATAAAATCACTCCTCTTCTGCCTCTCATCTGGATGATCTTAGAAATCTTCTTCAATCATTCTGTGATCCGGATTGAGATATTTTCTGTGTTTTATACATATGAAATCCTTCCTAACTGTATTTTTGCTTCTTGTTGTTGCAGTCTGTTACTGCTTGTGCACCTCCCTCAGCTGTGCTCGTGCTTCAGCCTTTCCTTGCACTTCTTGCAAAAAGGAAAAACGATGCCAGCTGGGAAAAGTTTGTGTGAGGCATTTGTGTGGAAATGATCTGCCCAGCCCAGTGTCCTCCTGACATGAATTTGATCTAAAAAGTGCTTTATTTGTAGCTGCACTCCTGATGTGCCTTGATTTTTTTATCCCCTTAATTACTGCTAGATGTGGTAGATTTTAAACAGATTTTTTTCAGAGGCTGAAACATTTGTTAAGGTAAAGCTTGTGCTGTCCCAAGTAAATAGTTAAACACCAGATTCTGAGGGAGATAAAACAGCATTGCTGTGTATTCAGAGCCTGCACTCCAGGTATGGACTGACAGAATTCCAGCATGGAATTCTGTCCTCTCCCACTGTGGAGAAATTCTGGAGGAAAAGCTAAAACCATAAGTGATTTTTGGGTTCAGGTCAGGGGGATTACATTTCTGGCTGGAAGGAAAGAAGGGTCTGGCTTCTTCCTCTGTGGTCAATCCCTAAATGCAGAAGGATGTAAGAAGCTGAAAGCAGTTTAGCCCCTCAGCCTGGGAAGGGAACCTGAAAAGTGGGATGAAGGGAGGAGGAAAGGAGAGGTTGCAAGGATTACAGACCCTTGTTGGAATAGCAGGGCTGTGCTTTTTAGAGTGAATTTTAGCTTAGATTCAAGTTCATGGAATAGTTACAGTAATTGAAATATTCACTGAAAAGGGAGGGGAAAAAACCCCAAACCACAACATACAAGAGATCTGCTGCACTGCCACAACAGTAAATGATTTGTTTAGGTGGAAATAGGAATTTTAAAAATATGAATCTAAGATTGAACTGTTATGCTCTAGCAGTGAACTAAACGTGATGTAAGGTGATTTTAAAGCAGACAGATTGAGGATTGTCCAGCTGAAATTGCTGAATCCTGCAGTCCTGACTCTTGATGGCAGAGTACAGAGGCATTTCAGTTACATGGCCAAATCACAGAATCACAAACACAGCTCTGTAATACCTGAATTTCATTGTTCCATTCCTGAACTTCAATAACTCCTGAATTTCACTGTTCCATTCCTGAATTTCATTGTTTCATTCCTGAATTTCACTGTTCCATTCCTGAATTTCAGTGTTTCATTCCTGAATTTCATTAATTCCTGAATTCCATTGTTCCATTCCTGAATTTCAATAATTCCTGAATTTCACTGTTCCATTCCTGAATTTCACTGTTCCATTCCTGAATTTCATTAACTCCTGAATTTCACTGTTCCATTCCTGAATTTCATTAATTCCTGAATTCCATTGTTCCATTCCTGAATTTCAATAATTCCTGAATTTCACTGTTCCATTCCTGAATTTCACTGTTCCATTCCTGAATTTCATTAACTCCTGAATTTCACTGTTCCATTCCTGAATTTCATTAATTCCTGAATTTCATTGCTTCATTCCTGAATTTCACTGTTTCATTCCTGATTTTCACTGTTCCATTCCTGCATTCTGGAAAGACCTCTCATTCAAAATACCTCACCCTTCTGTTTTTCAAACATTTAGGTAACTCTCCATCAGGTTTTGCAGGATGAGATCTAGGATAGAGATTCCAAACCAGTTAAATTTCTTCTTACCTGTCCTTGAACTCATCTAGAAGCACTGTCAATGCTGAAGCCATCCCTGCTGTTCATTTCCATGATTCTATAGCTCTAATAAAAGGTAAAAAATGAAGATTTTTGAGGGGATATTGAAGATGTTTCTGATGAGGTTTTCTTGTGAAGGTCTAGAGAAAATGAACATGAATTCTTCTGTCAGTAGATCTTGCCGTAACATCTGCAACTTGATGATTTTAAGTTTAATAAATTACTAAATTCAGGGTTTGGCCAACAGAAGTGTGGGGTGGGACAACCTGTGGCACATCTGGATTTGTCCAGATGGATCTTGACTTTGGCCTTGTCCACAGCAGCTCAAGGCCTGAGAGCAGAGGAAACAAATATTTCTGAAAGCTGAAAGCTCAGAACGCTGAGTTGATGCTTTCTAGTACAATAAAGCAAAATTTGATCTGTGCTTCTAAAGAAAATGCACTAAAATAACTGCAACACCTTGAAGGCACCCTTTGAACATTAGAAAAACTTGCATTTTATCTCCTTTTCACTCAAAGGCATGGCCTCGGTCTGGTTTCAAAATGCAAAGGTTGGTGATCTCCAGGGTCTGGATGCTTTTTCCTTTTGACATTTCCTAAGCATAAAGAATGGGAGGGCCTGCTGGCTGCCTAATTAGGGTGGTTTAATTGTTTAACAGCTTTCAGTAGGTGTCACATATGGTACCTCTGGCTGGATTCTGACAAGAGCACAAGATTGAAGGCCCTTGGCCGCTCCTTTGCAGGAACCAAACTGTCTCTTCAGCTGTTGCTGTTTCAGTGGATCACCAGAACCAGTCCAGAAACGGCTTTAGGGATTTGGGAGGTGGGAGCAGAGCTTTCCTCATGTCCCTTAATTCCCTTGGAGTCACCCTGAGCTGTGCTGGTGCCTGCTGGTTTCCCTTCAGTGGGAAGTTGTGTTTGGGTGTCTGGGAGCAGGACATCAGCGGGTGCTGTCACCATGGACACTGGCAGTGATTCCCAAAGCTTCACATCCCAGATTATCATGGAATCACGGAATGGCTTGGAAGGGACATTAAAGCTCATCCCATTCCCAGGGCAGGGACACCTTCTACCCCAAGGTCTTCCCTTCCTTGCTCCAAGCCCATCCAGCCTGGCCTTGGACACTTCCAGGGATCCAGGGGCAGCCAGAGCTTCTCTGGGAATTCCATCCCAGCCCCTCCCCACCCTCACAGGGAAGATTCCAAGGCTCCAGGTGTTTATCCAGGAGGAATCATCCCTGAGGGAATCAGTCTGGGAAAACTTGAACTCATTAGGTGGTTAAAAACACCAGGATTTGCAGTATTAGTAGCTGATAACTTCACAATTAACATTCCAGAAAGTTCCCTGGCATCTCTTGGAATGCACCTGAGCAGCAATATCACTTTTTGCCTAAAAAATAGAAGATTTTAATCGTGTTTATATTAACACCAAAAGCTACCAAAAATAAATGGGATGCCTGTTCGTTTTTGTCCCTTCCAAAGAACAAAAACTGAGCCTCGAGTTAAGTTCTGTCCCTGGCATTTTATTGAATTTAAAGAGAGGAAAGAAGATACATTGACCCTGTTGGACTTTTCAGTGGTTTGAGAAAGAAAAAGTCACTTTTTAACAGAAAGAGAAAATAAGCCTTTGGGTGCTGGAAGCCCAATAGTTAAAAATACAAGAAATTTTGTGTTATTGCAAATCCTGCTCAGTTAAAGGGAACGTGGCAATTCTAAATCATCTGTCCCAGGAAATCAACACTGGTTTGAAATGTGTACAAACTGAAAACAGTCTATGCCAGAACTCCTTGTGCTAGTGCCAGCTAAAAGCAAGGAAGAAAGGGGAAAAAAACCCAAATTGATGGGTTTCAAAGCTGATAATTGTGCTTGAGTGCCGTGGCTGTAAATCACTGAATGGCTTTTCCTTGGATACAACAGTCACTGCATGTAAATGTACACATGTTGCCTTTGCAGTAGTACAAAATACCTGAAATCCTCAATTCCAGTTATTAAAATACAACCTGATGCAACATTTCACCATTTGCCTTAACCTGAGATGATTCCATGAATGTCAAATACCATAATGCTGAGGGAAATCAAAATTCATGCACAACATGATAGCAGAATGTGTGACCTTAACTTCAGAGCAGCACAACGTGTTAAATTATCTTGCTGTAGTTCCAAAAAGCTTCATGGATTAAGTTTTTTAGAGTGTTACTCTTGAAGAGTGGGAAATTTTAAAAACAATTTTCAATTCTGTGTGAAGAGACTTTTCAGTTTGGCTCAGCTTCTCCAAAATCATCTCTCAAATCCCCGCCTGTGTCTGCAATCATTTTTTGGGGCAGAGAAAATCATTACTCTGAAGGTGTGTTGGATCTTTTCCACACCCCCGGTTACATCCACGGCTCTTCCCAAATCATCTCCTGTTGCTGATCACACAAAAATTTGAAAGTAAATGTTAAAACATGATTCTGTTCCTCTTTATTGGTTTTATGTCTTCTGTATTCAGAAAGAGCAGCTGGAAAATGCGCTGCAAAAATGGATTTTTATCAAACTTACTGGCAGGATTTATCCAGAGGTACAGAAATTGTACAGGATTGTACAGAAATTCGTGGAATTGCAGGATGGTTTGGGTTGGGAGAACCTTTAAGCTCATCCCAATCCACCCTACTATGGACAGGACACCTCCCACTGTCCCAGGCTGCTCCAAGCCCTGTCCAGCCTTGGGCACTCCCAGGGATCCAGGGCAGCCACAGCTGCTCTGGGCACCTGTGCCAGGGCCTGCCCACCCTCCCAGCCAGGAATTCCTTCCTAAATTTGTTTATTTGCAGCTTTGAGACTTTTTTTTGCAAAGCCCAGGCTGCCATTTAGGGTGTGGTTGCAACAAATATAGAGTTTGTTGTGGGTTCGGGGTTTGGAGCCAGACAATTAATTCAATTAATAAAGCAGAAGAGATATTTGTGCTGTCACATTAATTCTGCCACAGAATGACGTGGTTACATCCAGTGAGGAGAAACACTGATATAAAATATTTTGGTAAATAAGTACAATATGATATAAAATATAAATATAAATAGGTATAATAATAGCCCTTGATGATAATCTGAAGAATGTGAGAGTAAAGTGTTATTTCAGGTGAATTTATACTTTCTGTATTTAATGTTTCTTTGGACAAATCTACCAAAAGTCTGTTAGTCACCTTGCTTTAAGCTGCTCATTTTTATCTGCTGCCTAAAATACTTGAAGATGCAGAGGGACAAACTTTATTTATCCTCCTGTTCACCATCACGTTGGGCTGACCTGCAGCACTAAAAGCCAAATTATTTGGTGTGTCCATTTAAGACATTTAAATGTGTGTTTTAGGATAAATTCCTACCTTGAGTAAATTTACACCGCTTTGTAGTAAAGCCCTAGTATGCAAAATGAGCATCTGCCTGCACCAGTAGATTCTTAATTCTGGTGTTTTAGCAGAGAACATGTTTATAGTTCAGAAAATAAATAATTCAGGAGTCTGTATCTGCCTTGTGTTGACTCTTTGTAACCCTACTTGAGATTTACTAATTCAGTCCTTCCACTTAGTACCTGTTAACTGTTACCTGCAAGGACCTGAGTTGAGGAAAGATCTGGGCACTGTTATTTGAAGCTGCTAATGCAGAATATCAATAATATGATAATAATAACTATTATTCTTATTAATAATTATTATAATAAAATTATATATATATATATATATATATATATATATATATTATGAGGCTGCTAAAAGCTTTGGATGGTGCCACAGAGCAGGAAACTCAACTGATGTAAAATCTGATCACTAATGATGTTAAAGGAGCCCCAGTAGGTGCACAGATCTCAGTTCATGGAAAATTAAAGATGCTTTTACTGGTTTTCAGGCTATCTTGGTATTAGGGAGAAATATTGCATTATCAAGGAATAATTCTTGTTGTCCAAACTAAATGTTTCCATCTGTTCTCTGCAACTGAGCAGGAGCTAAAATAGTCATTTTCTGTGCTCTCCTGCCATTTACAGAATGGCTTCATTTTGTCTTTATGTTCAAAGCCGTGTTTTGTTGGCATTCTCTAAGACTTTGGTTGCTCAGATGAAGGTCCTGCTCCTCACACTTGTTGTTCACGTTGACCCAAAGAAAAGGCAAAAGCAGAATTTCAGTTTGAGGTTGTTTTAAATCTCAGTTTTGTTTAGGTTTGGTCGCCACTTTTGCACATTCACACATTTCAACAAAGCAAATTGAAGTTTTCTCCCCTGGCACAGTGCTGCCATCCCTTGGAAGGTGCTTTTAAAATCCAACCGAGTTCTTTGTGTATGGAATTACTTTCAGCCTTGAACTTTCTGAATGTGATGGGATCATTCAGGTCCTTTAAACTGGGCTTAGTTTGGATCTGCTCCAAAAAATAGAACCCAAAAATACTGAAATACGGGAGAGGCTGATTGGAGGAGCAGCAGGAAGAAGTTTCTGGGTGAAGCCGTGTCCAGACATTGAATTTCTCTTTTCCTGGTGTGGAAGACAGATCCCAATACACATCCCAATACTTGGATGATATTCCAGTGCCATACCTGTTGTTCCTGCCCATCAAGGTCCTGGCAGATCACATCCAGACCTGGCATGTCCAGCTTGTTACTGAGGCTCTTCCCAGAATTTGGGAATTTCTCTCCGAGCTGCCTGAGCTCAGCTCTGCAGGGAACTGAAGGATCCTCACTCTCAACTCACCACTGGAGTTGGATGGAGTAGGAATCTTCTCATCTCCCAGAGCAGCATTGCCACAGGATCTGGTTGTCCATCAATTCCAACCTGATGTAATTCTGGAGGAATTTCAAGCTTCTCTCCCTGAACAGATGTCTCGGATTCTCCTTGGGAGATGGAGTCTCTCATCTGGAAGCTCCCGTTAACCCCTTCCTGCCAGACCTTTGAATTAGGGAAGTTTGCACATACAGGAGAGGAAACAAAAGCTTCAGGGGTCAGAAACTTCATCTTTTATTATGCCTGAAGCCAGAAAGTGTAAAAAACACGCTGAGAATGAAGGAACTGGGACACTTCAATTGTGGTTTCTCTGAAGGAGGAAAAATTCGGTCATTAAATTGACATTTTGCAGCTCACTGTTCTTAGAGCCATACAAAATTGTAAAGCTGTAATGTTAGTACATTTATATTTTAATCATTAAATTAATAGTATTAACTCTTAAGCTAACTTAAGTGAAGCAATTAAAATTTTTCAACTTGTATATTAGAAGTTTTTTTAGCTTGAAAGGGTTTTTTTTTTTTTTGGTCATAGAGAAAATTTCATATAAAATCATGAAATAAATTTAGGTTTAACCAAGTTGTCTGTTGACTTCTACTGAAAGTCTCATTCTCAGATCATTTTCCTCTGTGTGCTCTGCTTCAATTCAATTTATACTTGTTTTTAACTTCAAAAATCTGGGGTTTGGTTATTCCAGTTGTTGATTTGCTGGCAAACACCTTGACACCTTTAAATCCTTGTTTTTACTGTGCTTTTCCCCAATGACATTTGGTATATTTGTCATTAGTAATATTTAATATTTGTCTTTGGCCTTAGTGCTGTTGTGATACATATTTTTAAAAATCAGAGGAATATTTGATTATTTAGTCCCATTTACATATAAATACCTTAAAACCAAACTTTATAAAATCTCTGGAAGCTTTCTGAAAACTCATTCAGTCCTGGGCTAAATTTTTTATAGAATTTTGAGCTCTTATTTCTGAATAAATAAGGTGGATATTTTTTAAATTATCAAACAGATTGAAATAGTAGGGCATTTTTATATAAATATAGACTCAGGAGTGATCCAATGTGAATTATATTAAACTCAGTGGGAAACCATCCATTAACCTTAGCAAGAATAGAATCAGAATTCCAGAAAGTGAATTCTGCTTTAGGAGCCCTGTGCCTGGGGATTATTCAAATACCTTCCTGATACTTTTATCAATGAATTGGACAATTAGTTGTACTAATTAGCAGCATCACTTTGGAAGAACTGCTTGGAGAAAGTGGAGTGACAACAACAGAGGCGGCCTAGAGCAGGCAGGGATGGAACTGGGATGAAATTCCTTCTCCATGGAAATTAATTTTGAATTTTCTCAGCATTTCCAATTTCAGGATAATTTCAGTTGGAGCCTGAATCCAGAGCAGAGTCTGCTGGAGTCTCCTCTCTGCTCCCATGGCAGCATCTGCCCTGCAAGAGAGTTTAAAATAATCAAGATTTGCCAGTTATGGAGGTTTGTGCCAAGAATTTTTAAATAAGAAGTAACACAGTTTAGAGAAGTTTATGTTATTTTCTTTGGGGAGGATTTAATTTTAAACAATGGCATCATGTCATGTCTAAAAGAAGACATTTTATTATGTGATGATAAAGTGTCATGAGGCAAAAATATAAACTGTTGGTGTGCTTGCTGCATGAAATTTCTTCTCTCCTAATGAGTTTGGGGCTTTGGGATAAGAGATTGCTCTGAAAGTCCAGGTGTCCTTTTCTTCTCCTTCTGCTGTGGGCGTGTTTCTCCAGGTATTGGTAGAGTTGTGTACACTGTGGAGAAATGGAAAAAGTTCTGATCTTGGCAGCACAAATACATTTCTATGAAATAATCGGAGTCAGGAGATAGAAATGGAGTTATTCTGGTGGTTTGAGTTAATTTTTGCCTGTGGAGGGAGTGTTCCAGCAGTGTGGAAGTGCAGGAGGAAAGAGGGGACAGTGGGATGGGAGACAAATGTGACAAATGTTTCTCTCTCCTCTTTGGGTTGTTTTACCAAATGTCTTAGCTTTTGGGGGGATATTTCTGTTTTCTATCATAAGAGACACCTAAAGAGAAAACTTGAGCATCCCTGGCCATGGAATGGGCTTTGAGGTCCCTTCTGACCCAAACATTCTGGGGTTCTGTGATTACAAAAATCAATTATTTGTAAGAATGGAGTAGGAACAACTAAATCTTTTACTGACTCATTCTTTTGTACCTTTAGCAATGTATGTTTAGGAAAAACAGGAGAAAAGACAAATTTGCATTATACAGACCTCAAATTCTCTGTTTATCTTCTCTCATCAGTTTCTAAGTTATCTCTATATTAAATTAAAGATCAGTGAAGGAGAAAAGTTGATTACATTTCCATTGTGAGCCAGAAAACAGCAATGTGTGTACACAAGGTATGCAAAGGGGCTGAGAGAAACAAATCAAGTTTTCAAAGTGCTGTGTTACAGATGAATGAAAATAATTTGTGAATTATTCATCAAATTTAATTCCGAGATGTTTTGAGAAAACCGAAATAAATTGGGGTGTGTGATTGTTGGAGAGGCCTTTATTCTCCAGACTTTACAGGTCTAAATCTTGAGTATGGACTTCATCAAGATGTGGAGAATGGCCAAACTGCAGGCAGAGGTATCAGCTACTCAGGATTTATAGGATTGAAATATTGACTAAACTGATGTCTGATTTTTTATCTCTTGCAAATTAAAACTCCTTTTTTTTTTCTTTTTTCCCGTAACTGGAGACACAAAAAAAATAGATAATTTCCCTTCTTACATCTTCCATGCTCAAAGCAAAATTCACTCGAAGGACAGCGTTGCCAAACCTTTGAAAAATGTTATTATATCTATGTATCACATATGTAAATACGTTAACACCTTAGCCTTGTTGATGTCACATACATAAAGGAAATATATCAGTATGTTATATTTATTATGATGTATCTCGTAATTTAAAGAAATGTGATAGCTTGTTGGCCTTCCAGCTGATTTCTGAATTCAGTTTTCAGAAAGACCTGCCTGTTTTTTGATATTTCTTTGAGCTTTCACGCTTTTCACGTGGTCCATGCTGTTGTTAGGCAGTTACAGTTCATTTTTGAAGTTCTGTTCATCTGGCCAACTTGTTGTCGTACAAAAGCCCAGGAGAAGGCCATATGTTCCTGCAAAGGTAGCCTTGGAAGGTGGGATAGCTGCTTCTTCTTTTTCTTCTGCCATCTGTTCTGCTTTAACTTCATTTTCTCCAGATTCCCTGTCTAGCAAATACTCCGATAATAGATGGGAATTCTAATCAGTACGGAAGCAAGATTATTGTTTCCAACAACAGTCAGGTATTCCCATTTTTTTAGACATTTCCCTTGTTCTTTGGCATTGTAACAGTTAAAATTTAGAATTAGGAATTAATTTCGGAATCAATTTTCTTTAAACAATGAATACACCGAGATGCTCCCGTGAACACAGAAGAGATTTTCAGCGCTGCAGGCCTCAGAAATAAAATGAGCAAACATCCTGGATTTCTCCAAGTGGCTGCTGCTCTTTCCACTTGGAGTTTCTCATTCCTGTCCGTGTGCCACTCCTTGCTGCTCCAGCCCAAGCATTCCTGCAGCCACAGGGATTAGGGAAGGATCTGGGTTAAGACTAATCCAGCAGAAATACACAAATCGGCTCCCTGGGCTGATCCAGGAGGGACACAGGGAGCAGAGGGATGAGTTGTGCCCTCTGACAGAGTGAGGGACTCCACCTCAGGAATTCCCTCCTCAGGAATTCCTTCAAACTCCAGGAAAATGGAGGAGTAAATTAAAAATCTGGTGTCTCCAGGGTTTTCAGGCTTTCTGCTGAGGAGACAGCAGAGCCCTGATTCAGGCCAGGATTCTGGATTGAGTCAGAACTGGGGAAACCTGAAAATCCTGTGAGTCCTCCAGGCATAACCATGGCCATATAATCTGTCATTTCACCCACTTTTTATGCTGGAATACTATAGGAATAAAATTAAATTCAAGGTTGTGCTTAGACCGAGGTCATGATTTGCCATCACTTGTTCAAGTCACAGAATTCTTCTTGGTTTAGGGGCAAAATCTACAAGGCATTTGGGAAATAAAAGTCTACAAGTCTATAACCTACTTTCAATGGTTCTAAACTACTTTGGGAGTTTTTATATTAATTTATAGAAATGTCCATGTGTGTGACTGTATATAAAAAGAGATGTGTGTATAAATAAGCAAAACTGGGCGTCTTTTTGCTATTTTAGTTCTCTGAAGCTTTGTGGTGGATCCTCTCAAGAATATCTCATTTTAAAGTCCTTTTCTCCATTCTCCAGCTGTGTGGGCTCTGTTTTTACAGCCTTAAATTCTCTACAAAAAGCAGGGGAGGATACAGCCAGACCTGGACCCTACGTGGACTGTGGGGAATTCTCCTGGTTCTGTTTGTATGGGCAGTGAAGACACAGATCCTTCCAAAGGGAATTTAGGGATAATTTTCCTTTCTGCAATTCTCCCTTTAGTACAACATGTATTTTATTGCAGGAAGAAGAGGCTTTAGAGCAACAAAACGGGCAAAAACCACAAAGACTTGAAGAAACAGCACTTCTCTAATTCTTCCCAAAAGTTCTGAGAACCACCAAATCCTAAAGGATTACACCCACCAGTCTTCCTGATTTCAGGTAGGTGAATTCTCTCTTTGCCTCTCTTCCTCACAGCCCAGGGAAGCTGAGGATTCTCATTCCCTGGAAGTGTCCAAGGCCAGGTTGGACAGGGCTCGGAGCAGCCTGGGACAGTGGGAGGCATCCCCATGGCAGGGGTGGGAATGGATGGGATTTAAGGTCCCTTCCCACCCAAACCTCTCTGGGGTTCTCTGATTTCTCTGAAATTAAAAATAATGCAATTAATAAATACAATTTTATGTGACTTTCTCCCTTGACAAAATAACAATTACTGTAAAGAAAATCAGACAGAAATGGATGCTCCCAAACAAAAGTTGGTGCTGTTATTTTCCAGCATGGAGCTCATGGCTCTAATTTGAAATTAACTGGTTTGGGGGAGAGGTTTTCATTTATGCCACAGAGTAAAAAAGAAAAATAACCTGAAAACAGCCAATAATCAAGTTATTTGATTTAGAAGAAATGCATTTAAAACCCAGCTAAAGTAAAATGAGAACTGGCTGACTTCCACCCTCTTTTTTACTCATTTGTGACAGCACACAATTAAAAAGTTCAGTTTGTTGCTCTTACAGGAATAACAGTTTTTGGTATTTTTCATGTTTGCTCATAGAAAGTATTTTTAATTTTAGATCCTCCAAATACTGTAGTTGTAAGAATATTGTTTGTATCTGGAGAGATTAGATGGGGACAGGATTTTTTTAATCTGTTAGCACAGACTTGTTATGTAAATAGGAATCTCACAAAGGAAGGAGACAGCAAAAGGCTCTGAAGAAACAGATGTGTCTCCCCCAGAAATAAAGTCACCACTGGATTCCTACAACTTTTTTGGGAAGTTTATTGTTAGGGATGTTCATGGAATTAAAATAA
The DNA here is from genome assembly GCF_971803275.1 of Cyanistes caeruleus. Classification (NCBI taxonomy): domain Eukaryota; kingdom Metazoa; phylum Chordata; class Aves; order Passeriformes; family Paridae; genus Cyanistes; species Cyanistes caeruleus. Next base: position 39,339,355 of record NC_141707.1, read on the forward strand.
CCAACAAATTCTGTAGACACTGCGTAAATCAATTTCCATATGCTCAGTACAGATAATTTTATCATTAATTTATTGTTGCTATTTAATTTTAATAAATTCAAAATCAGATTATTCATTTAAATGAATTTTTATGATGCTTTGCTGTCAATTTCTGGAGGCCTTGAGAGGAAGCTCCTTTCCCTGCTGCTCCTCCAGTCCTTAGCACTGGCCATGTGACCCAGATTTTTTAAGCCCTGCTATGATTTTAGGTTTTATTCTTGTGCTCTTTCATCCATCTATTGGAATTGTTTCCAGTAAATTAGAGTTTTACAGTGGTTGCTGTGATTAGCATTCTGTGCTCATGGGGAATTCTTCATAAAAATGTCTCTGATCAATACCTTTCAATGTGTTTAAACATTAATAAATAATTTTATGTGGAATTAGGATCTAAAATACATTTTTGTGCAAATTCTTTAATGGCAGGTTATGCCATCTTCCCATTTGTTTTTGGTTCTGTAAAGAGAAATTATAATTATATGAATAACCTGCATAAAATGGTCATGTTTTAAAATACTTCCATTCAATAATAATTATTTATGGACTGAATATTCCTTGTTAATATTCAGTATTAAGGGCAGGTAAACCCTATATGGAGCCTAAACATTGAAGTTTTCCAGTGCTTAAGAAAATCTAGATATAAATTCATAATTTTATAGGGGTGTCATTTTTGAAGAGATACTGGTTGGGGAAGAACTTTAAAAAGTTACTAATTTTTATTTTAAGTAGTTTGCATGTGAAAAAAAAAAAAAACATTCCTGAAAGGCTCTGCCAGGTTGGTAAATGCAGTTTGAGACAGCTGAGTCATTAATGCTGGGCCCTAATTTTGCACTTAGATTGGGAAGAGCAATTGAAAACTCAATAAAATTTGGGATACTGATGAAATCAGTGAAGCCAAACTGCAGGTTTTGCTTCTAAACTTCACTAAGATATTTAAATAATCATGGGAAATGCTGTATTTGGTTTCACAGCCAGTGCACTTTGTGGTTTTTTTTGTCACAGGGTTGTGTTATGCCCTGTTTTTTTGGCTTATCTGAAACAACAAATTTCATTTCCCATTTTCTGTCAGGGTTTTCTGTGACAGGAGAAGGTTTTAACAACAACCCAGACCTTCACTGTGATGCTAAATGGCTTTGAAAGAGATTCCAAAGAGGTGATTTGAAAATCACAACTAATTCTCTCCATTTTCTGAAGGATTCAAAAATCATTGATGTAGCATTTGGTTTTAATGAAGATTTATTTTGGGGAAAAAATGTGAAATCCTCAATTATTGTGAATTTGATACCCAACTGTGCCCGTGCCGAGTCCTCGAGGTCTCGCATCCGAGGGTTTAAAGGCCCCGTTAACTCTTTGGGATATGCATTTACCTAATGAGCTGCAATCCATTTCGCCTCTGGAAGAATCCAATGAATTGACTCTGGCTCCTGGGCAGGCTGGTGGCTCCTCAGAGGGATTCCAGCAGGGAATCAGTGCTGCAGTGACAGAGCCTCTGGAGCGGAGCGGGAAGGACAGAATGGCCCAGGGACAGACGGGTGTTGGGGAATAACGAGCCAAGGCTGGGTTGGATGGGGCTTGGAGCAACCTGGACTAGTGGAAGGTGTCCCTGCTCATGGCAAGGGTGGAATCAGCTGATTTCAAGGTTCCTTCTATCCCAAACCATTCTGGGATTCCGTGATCCAACAGCTTCTGCTTCAACTGGGGATTCACCAATATCCTGTACCTGAGCCAAGACTCATTTATAGCTCATCATTTATACCTCATCATTTATATCTCATTTATAGCTTATCATTTATAGCTCATCAGTGGTGCTGGTGGAACCTTCTACCTCACCAGGGCCTTTTGCAGCATCACAGCTCCAAAACTCAGCTTTTTGTCTTTAGCTGGAGGATTTTTGTGTGGATCAGCACAGCTCGAAAGGCGCCTTCAGTTCCAGTCGAAGCCATTCCTTGGAAACAAATCTGACTTTGTTTATATCACCAAGTAATTGTGTAGGGGCTTAGGAAGCAATCAAGAAAAGTGGAATGAAAAGGTCTGGCTCATTGTTTTAATGGGAATCCTGTGATTGTCTCAGCAGATGTAAGTGGGGTGCAGGAGTTCCTCAGATGAGGGGTGGAGGGAGGCAAGCAGCCGGCCCCAATGGACATAGCCCATCGAGAGCACCACAGGAGACTGTCTAAAGCAAAGCTCAAAGTGCAGCAGGAATTCTAAAAAGCCTAAAAGATCCCCAAGATAACTTGAAGAAAGACCATGAGAAGCAATGTAGGTGAGTATTCTCAGATAAATCAGTGCATTTATTGAGCTGGGAAACTTCTGAATTTATTTTTTTTTTCGGTAGTTTTACGCTGCAGCGGTGAAGTTTTAACACAAAATATTTGAGGCAGCATTAAAAAAAAAACAAACAGAAGATGAGGAATCTTCAACATTTGATGGTGCTAAAGTAGAAAAGTAAACAGTTCAGCAGTTCATGCCTTGGTGGAAGGTAGACAGTGCACCCAAACATGGAGTTTTTGATAAGAGAACAAAGAAAAAAAAACTTCCCTGACCTCAATTTAAGAGATTGGATCCAGCCAGCATGTGAAGCAGAGCATTTTAAATGGGAAAAAAAACCACCATTTTGTGCTGCTGTGATTCAGATGGAGCATTAGTCATGATTGGGAGTAATATATTTTGACATGATCAAACAATAGAACTCCAGTTCTCTGTTGGGAAATCTGCAGCACCATTCCTGCCCTGGATGATGTTGGAGTAGCAAAGTGGAGCTGCCTGAGATGGAGCCAGACCTCTCCAGTGTAATATCAAATCAAATGCTCTTATTCTTATAGATTTTCCTAATCAAAATACAAGGTTACACCATGTCAACAACCAGCAGATGGGGAAAAGGAACGTCCTAGGAAGCTCAAAGAACACGCTTGGAAACGGAGCTATAAATACCAGGCTAATTCCATAGCTTTAAGATTTCTCCAAAGCTTTTTTAAATCCCTCCAGAAAAGGCTGAAGAGATCCCTAATCTGAAGTGGCCCAGTTGAAGGAACGTGTGTGTTTTTATTTTTAAATAAAGTTACATCCACAATAGTGTTGGGAATTTTAGTGAGTCACTGGAGTGGATGTACAATATCTGTTGGATCAAAATAAGGATTTAAAGGATATTTTCATTCTCACCAGAACTTTCTTCTTCAGAGGAAATGTGGAATTCTGTCTGATCCCTTCTAAAGTGATGTGTGCAGCATTCCCACAGAATCACTGGTGGTCACAACTCATTTGGAATCCTTTTTATGGGAGCTGTCCCTGATTAGGGAGGGCTGACACAAGAACTCCCAAAATTCCTTGGTGGAATTTTATGTAAATCCTTGTGAGGTTAACGAGCCCCTGGCACAGGATTCCCAAAGAAGTTGTGGATTCCTCATCCCTGAAGTGTCCCAGGCCAGGATGGAGGAACCTGGGATAGTGGAAGGTGTCCCTGTCCATGGCAGAGGGTGGACTGAGATCAGCTTTAAGGTTCCTCCAACCATTTTGGGATTCTCCTTCCATTGGAATCCCTTAATTCCTTAAAAATATCCCAGATTTTCTTGGTGTGTGTTTGCTCTTGGTGAGATCAAAGGCAGGAGGTGTTTTGCCATACTGGACCTACCCTTATAATTAAAAATAATAATACTATAAAAAAATAATATTAAAAACATTAAAATATTTATTCTTCATTTATTTTAAAATACATTTTAATGTCTATTTATTAAATTTTAATACATAAATTTCATTTAAACTAATATTAACCAGAGGAATGCAAAGCAGAGCAACCAACCCTTGCCAGATTTAGAAATCAGGGCTCTTAAAGAACAGCTGAAAGGGTTGGGTTTGTTTATTGTAGGAAAAAAGGGAACTCTGTGGGATGGGCAGAAAAAAAAGAGGTAAGAGGGTTTTATCAAAGCAGTGGTGGGGGTTGCTCTGTAGATTTTAAAAAAACAAACTAAAAAGCAAGTTTAGTTTGCACCAAATGTAATTTGGGAGAGATGGAAAGAGGAAACAGGCAAGGGTTTTTTTTTTTTGTTTTACCTCATCCTGACTGCAAATATGGATGGAAAACTGTGATATTTTACCTATCACTGTCAGGAAACTTTTAAAAACACACAAAGAAGGAGCTCCCAGAGGAAATTACAGAAATTTTGGTCTTCCCCACTGGCCACAGGTTCTCCTGAGATTCCTCTTCATTCACATCCTCACTTTAATTCTGTCACCTTAATTTTGGGATTAAATTTGTCTTATTTCCCTGCAAACCTTTTCCATTCCTGACAACACCTTTCAGGCCAAGTTGTGCAGTACAAATGAACCATTTTATTTTATTTTCTTGAATAAAATGCTTTGAAAAGCTTTTATTTCCAATGCAGTGAAATTTGGGTTCAGCAGCCTTTGGCGCTTGGCCGAGCCCAGGAGCTGGTGCAGAGGAAGGTGCCAAATAAATACCTGCAGCACAAATGTTAAATATGTTGTGATAAAGAGTTGCCTGAGTGCTTCTTTGCCCATATTTCCCTCAATAATTCGCTTTTTTGGAGCAGAACATCCTCAATATCTGAGTTAGACAATTCCAGAGCCATTTTTTGGGGCGCTTTCAGAGAATAAAGAGCTGTTGGAGTTGTAAGTTAGGATATCTATTGTCCTTCAGTTGGGATGAAGCAGGACATTTTCCAGGCTCTTATCTTTTTTGGAGCTTTGTTCCTCAACTCTTGGATGTACTGCATTCTTAAAGTGCCACATGGTTTTAATTTCTGGGTGCCTGTGGGCCTTAATCTCATTTTTCTTTTCCCTGCTTTGATGAGCTGGTGGAATTCTCTTCTGCTTGTCAAGCCTGACTGTGATTCACCCTTTTGTTTAAGATCCTTCTGAAGAGAATCAAACTTTTTCTGTCTGCTTTGGGGGTATTTCTCACACAGGAAAATCAGGTTTTTCAGAGCAAAGCCAGGGAGACCTGGCAGGGCAGAGCTGAGCATCACCACCAGGTGCCACCTTGCTGTGCATTAAAAATAATTCAATAAATTTATATTAAAATATATTAAATTATATATTAATGATATATGAATAATATAAAATAATAAATATATAAGAAAATATAAAATCTATCAAAAATATATTAATTATAGTAATTAAAATATGTTAAATTATATTAAAATAATTTCATAATAATTTTAATAAATTAATAATAAATTTAATACTAAATTTTTTAAGTGGAAAATCCCCTCCAAAGAATGTTTCACCAGCCCAGGAATGTTTTATCCTAAAATCAACTGCTTCATTTTCCAGGAGCCAGGCTCCACTCCTCACACTTCATTGGCCAAGAATATTTATCTTTATTAAGGTGATGGTGTGAACACATCATTGTTATGTAAGAATCCATCCCAATAATACCCAGACACCAACTTTGAGGCACTTTGCTCCTTTTAGTGGGCTAAAAATACCTTGGCTTGCTGAAAAGTAAATCTAAGTGAAGGGGTTGGGGCAGCCAGACACTCCTGAAGCACAAAATTTTATTTAAAAGTAGTGGGGGGGTGTGTACAGGCAAGAATTTTGATCATCTGTGTTGCCAGAATTCAGATTCAATGGAGTAAGTTTGATTTTGTAAAAAGAAATCACACATTTCTTCAATATTAGATTCTTTTTTTCCATGCTGTGATGTTTGATAGAAATAAAATGTATACAGAATAATAAATGGAAATAGTTATTTCATCATTTATCCCAAGAATCCTTTCTAAGTGTTTATAAATATGAAGAAATAATCAAGAGTCATTTAATATTGGAATCTTAACATCCTAAGTGGAGTGTGTTGCTCACAATTGCTTATTTTCTGTTTTTTAACTGATTATTTTCCAGCTTGGAGTGAACAAGATGAACAGACCCAACTTCAATCTAATGCTTAATGAGGAAAAAGGTCAGGATTTTTGCATTTTCAATTCAATCCCCTACCCTACTCTTAATTAATACATTAAAAATTACTTTATATGGGCCTTAAATAACAAAACAAATTAAATTAAATAACAAAACAAATGATAAGGTGAGCAAGAATATTTTTAAATCTAATGGTGAGTTCAGGAAAGAGCTGACTCAGGGCAGTGTGAGTAGAAAAAGGGGCTGGAGAAGGAAAGGTCATGTATACAAATCTTCATCAAGATTGATTTAAAAATGATTAAACTCATAACTAATAAATCTCTGCTATAGCAAGAAGGAAAAATTTGGCATTTAAAAGGATTAAAAGCACTTTTTTTTTTCCTAAATATCCTTGAACTTTTGCATCCTTATTTTTTAGAAAACAGAGAAAACGCTCTCAAATAAAATAGTAGGTCCAAATTCTCCAAATACTTCTACATTCAATTAGCAAGTAATTATCTGCTAATGGAGAGATTAATCAGATTTTCAGGGTCCAGAGGCAGTCCAGACTCTCCAATATTATTCCATTTATGCCAGATAAGGCAGGAGGGTTTGCACTGAGGTGTCTGAAGAGCTGATTTTTATTGTTCCCATATATTTTTTAATACCTTAAGTGTATTTTCATCAGGCAAATTGCTGAGCAGAGCTACGTAATTCAATAAACAGCTGAAAAAGGGGCACTTGGAGAAAAAATTCCAAGGGGCTAAAAATAGTACAGTCACATGATTACTACTTTGGCACAAAAGCATAATTTATGGGTTTAATTTGCAATCTTGCTACAGTTCTGACATTCTCCTGCACAGGAACTCGGGCTGAATAATTCAAATTATTGAAATGTTGCTCCATCCTCAACTTCAGGTGTCTGATCCAGAGGAGGTTGATATTCTTGTTTGTAGAGACCTCTGCCTTGAAAACATGAGAGGATGGGTTTCATTTTTTGCCATTTCTTGCTTCATTTTTGCTATTTCTTGCTTAATTTAATTTTTCAAAATGAATGGAGATCTGGGGCTATTCAAAAATTGTTATTCCAGTGCTCAGAGCCTTTCTCCAGATTTCCAGGAATCTTGATTTTTTTTTATTTTTTTTTCCTGTTTTTTTATTGTTTGGCTGAAATCTGATTGAATTTTCATGGTCAGTTTTTGAAAGAGTTCCATTCAAATTTTTTTTTTTTTCCTTTTAAATAAATCTTTATTTTCCCAAAATAAAGATTTATTTCCATTTCCCTGGTAACCTGTAAGTCAATATTATACAGTAAAATTGAACATTACAGTTATTTCCTCCTCAATTTCTGTATCTGTTTATTAGATATTTTCAGAACATTCTCAATCAGAGATTCCTGAAATTCGTATAATCCTCATTATAAAAGCATTACAGAACTATGCTGAATAATATCAGCTTTTTAGAAGCCTGAAACGTGAGAATTGAAAGAAAATTCTTCATTCCTTTATCCAAATTCCCCTAAAATTAAGTGGATATGAAGTTTCTCCACTTCTCATTAACATATTTCTCAGTAATATTCCATTTAATAATATTCCCTGGGAAAGGTTTGGATAACAGTGATATCATTCTTAGCTGATTTCTGGTGTACACCAAATATTAACTTTAATTTTGACAAAATCTTAGTGCTGCCATCAAGCTGACACAAAGTAGGTCTGTGTCACATGCACATTTCTGACCTGTTTCCCTTGGAAAGAAAAAAAAATCCATGCAGTGGAAATCCTGGAAGAGCATCCTGGGTGGATATAATAAATATATTATTAAATTTTAAATAAATATTAATAAATCCATAGTCAACAGCCAGGGATGAGCGTTAAAAACAAAATAATTTTCTTTCTTTCCTTTTTTTAATTTTTTTGGGCTGTTTTTTGTGCTAAGCCTTTCAGAGATCTTGGGAGGAAGGACTTTATCCATTCTTTGTTGGAAGTGACAGCCTAAATTGCTCCAGCTTTGGGAATTCCATGGAAAAATGGGTTCAAAGTCATCCTGGGAGAAGATTTTAGGGATTGGTGCTATCCCTAAGGACTGCTAAAAGAATCTTGTTCCTTCCCAGCTCAGCCCAGTTGTCCATTGCTTTGGATGGCTTCATTGGCACAATTAAATCTCCAAAATTGAGGATACTCTGGTTTTTCCCTGGTGGGAAGGATAACAGATTTCTGTCTGATTACTCAACAGCACCCTGATCCAAAATGCTCCAAGGAAATGGATTTATGAGACCTGCTCCTAATAATCAGCTGGATTCCATGGACATAAATCAGTTCTTCTCCATGAAAATCATTTTTGTGTTGTTTCATTAGTGTAGGTTCCTGAGTAGCTTTGGGCTCCTGGTCTTGGAGGCTTGGGAAAATAAATGTCCATCCACATGCTGGGAGCAGGGAAATGTCCAGGGGGCTCCTGGGTGAGGAGAACAGGGACAGGGGCCTGGAATCCTCACGGATTTCTGTTATTTTTGGGTGGATTCATCCAAATGGCTGTCAGGGAATCATCCAGGATGGAAAATGCCTCCAAAACTGAGTCCAACCTCTGGCCAATCCCTACCTTGTCACCAGCCCAGGGCACTGAGTCTGCATCCAGGTGTTCCTCGGACACCTCCAGGGAATTATTTTATGGAGTGGTTAAATTCCAATCCCCAAAAAATTCCACAGCATCAAGAGTGGTATAAAATAAGAGAATATAAACCTTGTTGTAGAAATAAAACCACTTTAAAAGTTAGAAATAATATCAGAGCTGGTTGGAATGGTGTGAAGTGAGTTGGTGCTGGGGCAATTTCAAATGCTCATTTTAATTCATTCAGCGCAGAGCAATTTTCTGATTGTGGCAAAATATTCTGAATACTCTGTATTTACAGGTGAGATCTGTTTTAAGGCCAGAGTATATCAAAGTATATCCTGTTTATCATGAGTAAATCATGAGTAAATCGTGTGTAGAGCTGTGCCCTGTCCTGGACACCACCCTAAGGAAAAAAATCCTGAAGGATTCAAGGTTTTCTTCCTACTTCAGGCACTTTTGTTTGTTGAATCACTGGCCTAAAAATAGGTCCTCATAAAGTATTCACCACTGATCTAATTAGTCAGGAGAATGCTGCTTTTCAAACTGGGAAAGCATTCCCAAAAAATGATGCAACATTTGTGTCTAATTAGATGATACAGGAGAATCCTGGCTAATTGCTTTGATAGACTTAAACAGATTAATAATGTGCAAGTGGTAACTGAATCAAAACTCTTTTTCACTGAGTGCTTTGAAAGTGATGCTTTTTAAGAAGCTAAAATTTCTTATTAGTTCTGAAACCCCAGGACTGTGATTTGAGAGCATTTCTCATTTTGGAGGTTTTTCAGTGCTAGAAAGGAAAGCCTTGAAAACGAGATTGTAATTTGTGTCTCTAAGCAGTGTTTGGTGTGGTTTTTTTTTTTTTTCTAAATGTCTGCAAAGCTTTATATCCAAAATTTGGCCATTCCATAAATAAGAACTGGGATTTGTGCCTCAGAGAGCCAGGCAGGGATTGTGGAGCCCCTTTGTGATCCATGGAATTGTTGGGCATTTCAAAGTTCATGTAAGAACAAAGTAATGGAACATCAAAACTATTTGGAGGACGAGGGAGAGATTTAGATTATATTTGAATAGGAAAAAAATTATTGCTCTGAGAGTTGGAGCAACCTGAGATAGTGGAAGGTGTCCCTGGGAGTAGAACAAAATGGGCTTTAAGGTCTTTCCAACCCAAACCATTCCATGACTTGCAGTAAAAATTTGTAAAATGTAAAAATTTGTCTTAATTGGCTCAATGTCCACTTACTAATAAAATAAATATTATTCATATCATATGTAACAGATTGGAATCCAGACAATTAATATCTCATTTAAATTTCTTTTCACATCCTATGGAGTTTTCTATTTTTCCCACTTTCCCACAGTCAAAAATTATTCAAGTAAATATTAACAGCTGAGTGTGCAAAGAGGCTGCCTGAAATCCAGCATTTGAAAAAAAAGGGGAGAGAGTCCCATTAAAAATTGAAACCACACTTCCAGCAGATGAAAATTAAGGAGAACTTTTCCGTGTGGGGAAGGGGTCGAGGGGGCTAAAGGGGGGAGGGAATTCTGTGTAGTTTTGCATAGTTCTCCAGTGAAATATTTTGAAGGATATCGTAATGAAACTGGACTGCAAAACAAATCTAAACATCATGTGCTGGCACAGGGCAAAAAGCAGTCGCTGGTTTGGATGTGGGAAGTTGTGTTGCTCGTGGTGAGATAACAGGACTTGTGTGGAGATTACTGAGGGCAGGGATTTATTCCATGGCTGATGGAAATCAGACCTTTGGATTCATTCCAGTGTCCAGAACGCTTTGGATTTGGTCCAAAATCCAACTTTTTTTGCATCCCAGTCCAAAATGCTTCAGAGAGTGCTTGGATGGGGAAGGGGCAAATCGTGCATTGAGGGCAGGGGGGGCTGTGCAGTCGTGGAATCCCGGGATCCCTGAGGTTGGAAAAGCCCACAGAGCCCCAGCTGTCCCCACCGTGTCCCCAGCCCTGAGTGCCACCCCCAGGAATTCCCTGGACACCTCCAGGGATGGGCACTGCAAACCTCCCTGGGCACTTCCAAGGCCTGAGCGCCCTTTCCATGGGGAAATTCCTGCTGCTGTCCCCCCTGAGCTGCCCTGGCCCAGCCTGAGGCCGTTCCCTCTCCTCCTGTTGTTGTAAATCTCCAGTAGAGCTTTGTGTGCTGTTATTAAATTAATTAAATCAAATAACACCCAAGGAACTTTCCATGTGTGGCTTATGATGGAATTTCAGCATGGAAATGTGGATGGGGGCACCCCTTACCTGGGCAGTTTGTGCCTGTAGCAACATGCAGAGGTTACTGAGGGCTTTACTTTGTGGGAATCCACATGGAACTGTGCTGGATTTTTGGGAAAACCATCTCACTTCCATGAGCATTTCCTATAAAACACAGATTATGTGTTTTACATATAATTTATTTTTGTATAGTATTGGAAACTCCCAATAGCCTTAACCCTATTTCCTGGATCTCACCATGCCCAGGCACCTCAGGGTGTCCTCCCAGCACTGGAAATTGCACAAAAAGGTTAAATTTAGGAGTAATTAACCTTAAATAAAGGCTAAAGGGAGCTGGGAGTATCTCTGGCCACTGCTCCTGTTTTAGGGGAGTGTGAGGGTTTGAAGTAGTTTTGTACCTGGAGGAGAATGGAATTTAGAACCATGGAATTGCAGCATGGTTTGGGATGGAAGGGACCTTAAAGATCCTCAAATCCTCATCTTCCACTGTCCCAGGTTGCTCCAAGCCCTGTCCAACCTGGCCTTGGGCACTTCCAGGGATCCAGGGGCAGCCCCAGCTCCTGTGGGCAGCTGTGCCAGGGCTTCCCCACTCTCCCAGGGAAGGATTCCTCCCCAATATCCCACCTAACCCTGCTCTTTTTCCTAAAAATATTTAAATACTTTCCACAGATTAATCAGTTCAGTGTTTTGTTTTTTTTTTAGCTTTTTTCGGTCCTCAGGTGCAGTCCAGACAAAGTTTACCTGATTCAGTGGTGAGAATCCTGTGGTGGAGGTGAAGTGGGAGCTGCAGAACCTGTAGAAATAAAAAGTTACTTTGAGGTGTCTCTTGCAAAAATAAGCAATTGCTGGATATTATTTGCTCATAATGACCCTAAATGTCAACATGAGCCGCAGCAAAGCTGGGCTGAGACATGAGCAGCTTCCCTGCACTGGGTGCTCCCAGTATTTGATAAATTTTCTGATTTTATTGCATTACAGAAGGTTAATTCTCAATTAATTCAGAATAACAGGGAAATTTCTTTACCTGTTTTAGCCTTCCATGAGACCAGCAGTAAAAATGTCACTGCAGCTTTCAGCAGTAAGGTAAATTCTGGCCTGCTTTTGATGAAACCTCATCTGCTCCCTCCTTAATCAGGATAAAACCACTCAAACCCCCAAATTTCTGAAGTGAAAACCTGAGCGAGCCCTGAACTGTTGCCAAGAGCTCTCCAAATCCTATTTCTGTGTCCCAGCCTGAGAGATTAAAGGGTGGATTGTTCTGATAGGAGACATGACCAGGTGTCCATGGGACGTCCTCTGTGACCTTTGCAGGGCAGGAGCTCACCAGGCCCTTTGGGCTGGCCCAAAATTCCATCCCTTTGGAATTCTTGGGGAAGTGGAACCAGATCCCTGCAGAACAGTGCCAGCCCATTCCAGAAACCTTCATCCTGCAGAAAATCTGAAATCACACAGTCATTAAGGTTGGGAAAAGCCTCCAAGATGACGGATTCCAATTCCCTGTTTAGATTCCAGCCCCTCAGTGCAGGGGGTTTGTCCAACCAGCTCCTTTTATCCACAGCCTTCTTGGAAATACCCTGGTGAGGGTTTTTATTTTTTCTTTTTGGAGCATTTGGAACTTTACATTTCTAAGCAGCACTTCTAAAGGGAATGTTCTGCATGAGGGTACTTAAGGGAACATTTTCCAGGACTATATTTATGCCTCTGTAGTCTTCCTTTAGTGGTCTTGAAGGAAGGAGCTGTTATTACTGTTAAATATAGATGTAATGTGGTGTTATTGCAGAAATGTCTATATGTTCCATTTCTGGCTTTAAAAAAAACACCCTTTTCTTATGAAAATCAGTCAGGTCCATAACATTTATTATGTTCTAATATGTTGGCATAATGTTAGTGTTGGGAATGAGGCAGGATTGACACCTGATTCCAAATAAAATCTCCCAGTGATGTTACTACAGCAGTCACCTGTGCCATCCTATATTTGAATTTAGGATTGTTGGTTTCTTTTCTGGTGTATTTACTATTTAAATCCCATATTCCACGTTTGTCTCACCTTAATAAAACGTCCACTCTCAAGTGTTAAGTCTCACCTGGTCACCTTGAAAAAGTTATTTTGGGGGGAATGACACAGTTTCTGTCATGAGAGAAAATCTCTGAGGGGGTTTTATTCCCCAGGATATTCAGATTGTTTCAAAGGTATTCAGAGATCAGTCACTGCTGCTGGCTTTTCCCTTTTTATTACCCAATTTTTTGGTGAGATGATTATTTTAATTCAATCGAAATGCAGGAGGTTTGCATTTTTATGGACATTATCAAAGCCTAGAAGCAGCTTCCTTCACATGAAATTCATTCAGTTTTCTAAACAATTTTTAAAGGGCATTAATTTAGTCATCTGCTGGTAGTTCTGAACAGAAGCATATGTGAAAATATTCTGTGAAAAGATACATCCCTTAATTCACCCAAACTCCACATCAACTATTTAACAGCAGTTGCACTCTTGTAGCTTTTAAGATGTAGCTCAATTGCATCCACATATATAAATAGAAAATGCTGGCAGGATGCTCTTTGCTCTGAGCCTTATTTTGATGGTTCCATTGACATTTAAAATTTTGATTTGAAGCTCTGGGAATGGCTGCAGCTGTAAACATCTCCCTGAGTTACTGCACTGGGCTGCAGGGCTGGAGAAGGATGGCTCACGTGTTTCCCACATCTGTATCTTTCAGGCTGTTTGATTGGAGCCAAGGACTCAGCAAAGGAACTCAAGAAGACAACTTGGATCATGACCAGAAGATAAAAAGAAAACAAAAATAATGTGGCATATAAAGGGTGTAATACCTGGAGGTATTGGATCTGACTCATATTTATAAAAATGAGACGAGCTTTCACGAAACACAAGTTATCTTAGACAGTCATCAAGCTTGGAGCCATCATGCTGTTGAACTAGAAATTCTCCTTTTCCCCATTCTCCTTTCTGACAGGTAACAAAGGATTGGTGAATTATGATTTTCCCAAGTTGGAAGCACTAATTTTTATCTATATAGTTCATCCTTATGAATATATAAGGAGTTAAACATTGCATATTTAATGTGGATTATAATGGGAAAGTGACTCGTTAACCAAAATGGCCACTTTTAAGGACTTGGTTTCAAACTGAGCTGGAGCCTCCCGATGCACTTTGTAGGATTTGGGGAAAGCTGTGCTGCAGGGCCTGCTTTGGGAGGCCAGGATGACATGTAGTAAAAGGATATCACCTTACTGTTGATATCTTTGAAGACTCATAACCAGAAACAGGAAAATGAATGGTGGGAAGGAGTGTGACGGAGGGGACACGGATGGAGGGCCACCAGCAGTGCAAGTTCCCGTTGGTTGGCAGCGGAGGGTGGACCAAAGTGGAGTTCTCTACATCAGGTAAGGTCACCTCAGGGGCTGGGCTGGTGTTTGGTGGAGTTTGGCCACAATGAGCAGGAGATTCCTGGCTCAGATCCTTTCTTCCGCTCAAAAACTCCAAGGAATTGTTCCTCAAGTGCAAGATCGTCTTGGAAGCTGAAGGAGGGTAGATTTAGGTGGGATATTGGAAAGGAATTCCTGGCTGGGAGGGTGGGGTGGAGCTGGGATGGAATTCCCAAAGAAGCTGTGGCTGCTCCTGGATCCCTGGAAGTGTCCAAGGCCAGGCTGGACATTGGGGCTTGGAGCAGCCTGGGATGGTGGGAGGTGTTCCCACCCGGTGTTCCAGGTGTTCCTGGGCAGGGATTGGAACTGGATGAGCTTTAGATCCCTTCCAAGCCAAACCATTCTATGATTTCGTGATTCTTTTCAAAGTAAATTTAAGCCATGTGACTACTCAGTAGCTCCAAACCCATTTTTTTATGCCTGTGAAGGTTCTGTGTTCACTATCACTGATGTTCTCCAACTTTTATGGATCCCTCACATTACCCATGTGGGGGAAAAACCCAAGAACATAAACCTAAATCCAAAGTTTTAGGTACTTCATTTGTTTATTTATTTATTTTTCTTAGCTTATTGGGTTTTTTCTTTTGCTTCACCCTGGAATGGTCACAAAGAAATGCATTGAAATTGCTATGAAATAAATGTGTTCAGACAAAGAGAGCCTAAATTAAATGTTATTGGAAAAAAGATCAAAGTCAGCTTTATAAAATGTGGGGACATTGGGTTTGCATCACACAAACCTATGTGATTATCAGGCAGTTATTTGCTTAAATTTCTTCCACTGTTCTGTGATTAAAATAAGCACTTCTCACAACATTTTGTGTATTACCAGTACAAAAGTCTTTAATGAGCCAGAGCACACTCCAATTTTACACTTAAACTACCAGAAAGGATCAGATGCATTCCAGGATTTTTCTTGTTTTCGTTCTCCACGAGCAGAATCAAACCCAGCCCATGGCAAAGAGAAACCACCCTGCCCTTGTATTTCTCATTACAGCTGTAATTCACTTACAGATCAATGGGAAAGGAAAAGTTGTGGATTAGGGTTTTTTCCCCCCAATAATCTCCATATCCAGACATCAGGAAAATAATGCTTTGATATTTTTGTGTACCTGATGATCTCAC
Organism: Cyanistes caeruleus; assembly: GCF_971803275.1. NCBI lineage: Eukaryota > Metazoa > Chordata > Aves > Passeriformes > Paridae > Cyanistes > Cyanistes caeruleus. The sequence continues at coordinate 39,354,652 of NC_141707.1, forward strand.
CAGCTTTTGAACTTCATTTCCCCCAGCCCTAACAAGTTTTACACAGCAGCTTTGGGGAAGCTCATGCTCTTCCTGCCCTCTTCCCAAGTTTTCCAATGTATTTTTTTATTCTTTGGTGAATTTTTTGGTCACCTTCTCTGAGATGTTCTGATGAAGCAAAGTATTTTACACTTCTGTTTGGTGCAAGCCACATGTTGGTGGGAAAGGGTGGAAGCCCCATAATCCAATCTCCTGCCTGACATGGAGCATCCACAGGGCTCTGAGGGCAGCTGAATCCTCCAGGATTGAGTTTCCACAACCTCCTCACTGCCCTGCCAGCATGCACAGCATTCATGGAGGCAAGGAAAGGTCACACAGTATTGACTCCACAGCTATCCCAGGGAAAATTAGTGGATATATTAAGATATCTGACATGATTTAAGTGGAATAGATGATCCCAGCTGAATAAAGACTCTCTGTTTGTGCCTCCTTGGAAAGCATGGACGCTTTCCTGTCAGCTGTCAGCAGTTGCTTTGAATTAAATCAAGATTAAATCCATTCATTAACTGCTTTTCATTACCTGGTAGAGGCACTGAGTTGACTCTCAGGGCTTTTCTTAGCAAAACAGGGCTTCTAAGTAGGGCCTAAATCATCCCTGGAAGTGTCCAGGGCCAGGCTGGACGGGGCTGGGAGCAGCCTGGGATAGTGGCAGGGCTGGAAACAGCTGGATTTAAGGTCCTTCTCAACCCAAACCAGTCTGGAATTCCATATTTTTGTGGCAGTTTCTTACAGAGGAAGCTGTGGATCATCCTTTGTGTTACAGAAGCGTCAATAACTTTGTGCACACAAAAAAAGACTTTGCAGTTACAGCTCTGCCCAGAATCACTCTGGAACAGGGAAAAAAAGGCCCTTTTTAAAATCTGGTTGGGTTTTGTGGAGAAATAACCAACTGCAGTTGGAATACTGGATCCCACATCCCACAGATTGAGTGGATTGACCTTCCTTTCCACTCACTGATTGTCAGCACGCTCCTTTTTATTCCTGGAGCCTGCAGTGGTTATGTGTGCCCAGGCAAATGGAGCACCAAGGTTATTTAGAATCACTTTTTTTCTAAAAATATCCCAGGAAAAGTAGCCTTTTTTAGCCAATGCAAATAAAACAGCATCCTCACTCCAGAGCATATTCCCAGAAATGCCTTTTAACGGGAGATTTAAGGATCACAGAAAGTGTCTGCAGAGATTTTGGGTGTAGACAGGATGGTCCAGAGCAAATGTCACTCTGGGATTCTCCCTTGGGAAGCTGTTACATCCAGAGTGGAGTTTGCCTGGGGCTGAGCATGATCAGGACAGGTGGGAACATCCAAAGGGATCAGCCAGGATCCTGCTTTAATTAAAATAAATAAAGAGCAGTTTTCCCCCTGCTCCCCAAGGATTTCAGACAGGAAAGGTTTGACTCCTGACCAGTCACCAGACCTGTACCTTTATTTTTAGATTGCTCTTTCATCTTCCTCACCCTCCAAACTGTCACTGCTACACAGATTCAACCTGAGCACTTCTCCCAAAAATAACTATTTCAGGGCATGCCTGGCAAAGAAATTACTTACTTAAACTGTCAGCAGAACTTTAAATGTCACTTGCAGGTGTTGCTTTAGATGTGACTCGCTTCTCTTGCAGGATGAGGTGTTTATGTGTTGGATTCTAAGTACCAAAGTTCATCATAGCTTGAAATTTTGAGTCAGGAGTGTTTTTGTGATCCAAACTATTCCACTTGAGCTGTTTTTGTTTGAATTAGGGCTATTTACAGCTGCCATTAATAACCAGTGTCTTATTCCAGATAAACACTTCAGCTGGCCCAGCAATAAAGAGCAATCTGCAAGTTACAGGCTGGGGACACGAGAACTTTTTTTTTTCCATCTTATGAATTAGTGATTTTGCCGTAACAGAGTTCCCAGTGCCCTATTTTGGGATGTGGAGATAATGGTTTTCTGGTGGGAGTTGGAGAAATCCAAGTGCAGTTTATCAGGAGCTCGCTGGCCTGGCTCCTTGGTGTAATATTTCTCATTTTCAGTGAGAAGGTCGAAATTTTAGCTGAATGAAACCAAACATTGTGCAACAAAGAGACCCAGCTGCAACAGTTTTGTTTCCTTTCCAAAAATATGTTTGGGGTTTTTTTTTCTAAGTATTATCTCAATTCTTGAGTAAAAGCAAGAAGTATTGTGAGAGAAAAAACACGAAATGTGATTTTACCCACTGTCCTTGTGAGCAGACACAAGTCCTGACCTATCCAAGAGCTCGTATTCATCATTTCTGTTCCTTTGCAGTCCCAGTGGGTCTTTATTATCCTGCTTGGAGCAGGTGAAGACTTACTTGCTGACTGATGGAACGTGCAAGTGTGGCCTAGAATGTCCTCTTGTTCTTCCCAAGGTAAAGCACAGCATTGTTTTGGATCTGGGTTCAAGAATATTTATGAGCTCCCCATGCTGGTGACTCAAACTCTGTTCATATCATCTCTAAAATAAGTGCTGTCCACCCAAAGTTAGCCCTTAAAATACAAAATTCAGCTCCCCTCTGCCTTAGCCCCTCTTGGAGAGGATCTGATTCAGTTATTATAAATATATTCATTTTTTTATTTATTGTTTCCAAACATCATGTCAAGGAATCTCTTGGGCAGTATAGGAGCAGTCAGCAACAGAGGAGAATTCCTCTATACTCCATATAAAATTCCTGATTTATGTGAATTTGGTGACTTTGCTGCCTGAAGTCATTATTTTAAACGCTGGAATTTTCACTGCCAGGTCTTTAATTTTGATCCTGGAGCTGCTGTGAAGCAGAGAACTGCTGAAGATGTTAAAGCGGACGAAGATGTCACCAAACTATGCATTCACAAAAGGAAAATTATTGCTGTGGCTACACTTCATAAAAGCATGGAAGCACCACATCCTTCACTGGTTCTAACTAGTCCTGGTGGTGGAACAAGTGAGTAAAATGAAATCATGCAAAATCATGTAATAATCTGATTTTTCTATGCATAATTGCTATGCAAAACCACCCCGAAAGTCTGAGTATGAGTGCAAAAATAAGCAGATTGAAGGAATAAATAAAGGGAGTAATCAGAGATGGAGGTAGATAGAAAATGAGTCTAAAAGCAGGTCAGCCCAGCCTAAGAGCATGATTTTCTTGGAAAAGATATCAGATTGTTCTAGACAAAGAAAATACATTAGCTCTCATCTTTTGGAACTGTAGTAATATGTCTGATATTCTGTCACATGGGAAATTAGAGGAGCAGAATAAAGTGATTATGAAGGGATTAGGATGTGGCTAAGGACTTGGCTAAATGGGAAATTGTATTGTAAAGGAGAATAGACAGCAAGAGGAGATCTCCACTGTCATTTCTCAAGGATTATTTTTGGCCACCAACCTGGATTAGCATTTTAATTATCCCCATCAATAAAAAAAAAAAAATGAGGAAATTTGTTGGTGGCTGAAGTTGGCAAGTATTCTCCAAACAAAAGATCAAAACATTGTAAAACAGGGGGGCTCCCTGACACCTGGAGTGAAAGCAAAGTTAGCACTGAAACAGCTCCAAACCCAGAAATTCATCCAAAATCAGGGACTTTGTAAGGATTCAGAATTTTCTGAAGAGAATTTCAGATCCCAGTGTGCATGACAAAGGAGGGAAGGGGGCTGAGATTTTATTTCTGTACTCTGGTGTTGCAGCTCCTGGGAAAAGGCCTGAGAGCTCTCTGCACCCCTCATTGCTGTGAGAACGCCTGGCCAGCAGCTCTTCCCACTTCAGAGTGGAAAAAATTATAAGAAAACCAAGAAATAATAAATTTTAGATGAGTGCCAGTGCTAAGATACCCCTGCTGTTCATTATACCAATGTGCCCCTGCATTTTCACATTGAAATTTAGGATTTAAAACCTTTCTTGAAATTTTTTTTCAGTGTAATTTTGTTTTTAACTAACAATTTCCCAAGTTTCTGTGCATTTCCCTGCTCAATTTTTTCAGTGAGTGGTACTTAAATTACATTCCTGTTTTCAAAATATGAGCAAACTGAAGGAGATAATTTATATATTTATGTGTTCTTACTTTCTCTGTCGGTCAGAATTTTGTGCACAAGCAAAGAAGAAAATTCCCCAATAAATCCCCTTGAAAGCAAAATTTTTGCACATTTATATGTGACCATTTGCTTATTTCCAGCACTCAAGGTGAGGCCTCTCATAATTATTTTATTTTGCAGTTCAGCCTTCAGTTTTATCACCTTAATGAGACTTTTGTTGTATTTTGGGGCAGGGGAAATGTTTGTTTCTCTCACATTGGAGTAAACAGGATGAGGGCAGGATTGTCAGTGCCATCTGACCATCCTTTTCATGAAGGAGTAGAGGAATTTGAAGGCACCTCTGAGTTCATTTGAACACAGAATTTTTAGCTCCCAATTCCAGTTGAATTTTGCACATCCAGAGGCTGCATGCCAAGCTCTCCAAGCTGAATTGCAAATTCCCAGAGCAGCAAAACTGGCAGAAAGTCCCCCAGACTTGGAGCTGTTTGTGCTTCTAGTCTGGAAGTAAAACATTGGAAAAAAAACCTTTCTAAATGAAGATGGAAAGTGGCCTTGTGTTTGTTGGAAGGTGTAGCCTCAAAAGCGGGATTTACAGGGAATTTTTCCATCATGTGCAAATATCCCCAAGGCTTTTATCCTGACAACAAACAGAAAGCATTCAGGATCCCTCAGCAGGGATAACATTTGGGACAGGACCTTTTCTGTGGGATTTGAGTCTCAATCCTGGACGGGCTGTGTTCCTCCTGTCCTCAATAGATGGTGCCAGAGGCTCCTTTTCCCTGCCACAGCCATCCCGCTCCTCCTGCTGGGGTGGGAGGATGCTGGAGATGCAGGAGGCTGGAGGGGGTGGCTGGAAAAGGCAAAAGGGAAGGGAAAAAGGTTTAAAATTGTCCATATTCCTATGGGATATGGAATTACAACTGTGTATCTGGGGACAGGCACCGTTCCAGCAGCTTTTCAGTGATTGAGGGTTTATTTCTGCTGAAGCAAAAGTTTAGCCAAAGGCTCCCTGAGCTTTTTGGGAATATTTTCACCCTCAGTAGCTTTGCCCTGAAACGTGGGACTCTGGATTTCCAGTAACTGCCGTGTGTTTCCCACCCCAGGTGCGACGCCAGTAGTTCCCACTCGAGCAGCAACCCCAAGGTCGATGAGGAATAAATCTCATGAAGGAATTACAAATTCTGTGATGCCGGAATGTAAGACTCCTTTCAAGTTGATGATGGGGGCATCTAATGCCATGGGTAGGCTTTATGTGCAAGAAATGGCTGGAAGCCAGCAAGCAGAGCTCCATCCTGCCTATCCCAGGCAGAGATTGGGGAGCAATGAACTGGGGCAGAAGTCTCCGTACCGCGGCAGTCACGGGGGGATGCCCAGCCCGGCGTCCTCGGGATCGCAGATCTACGGGGACGGCTCCATCTCCCCCAGGACTGACCCGCTCGGAAGCCCCGACGTCTTCACGAGGAACAATCCCGGTTTTCATGGAGCACCCAACTCCAGTCCTATCCACATGACCAGGACGCCTCTGTCCCCGCCGTCAGTCATGCTCCACGGCTCTCCCATACAGTCATCCTGTGCAATGGCTGGAAGGACTAATATACCTCTTTCCCCCACCCTGACCACCAAGAGCCCGGTCATGAAAAAACCCCTGTGTAACTTTTCAGCCGGTATGGAAATACCACGAGCAATGTTCCACCATAAACCCCCCCAAGGCCCACCCCCACCTCCTCCACCGCCTTCTTGTGCTCTTCAGAAAAAGCCATTAACATCCGAGAAGGATCCGCTTGGCATACTGGACCCGATTCCCAGCAAACCCGTGAACCAGAACCCCGTGATCATGAACCCCACCACTTTCCACTCGAGTGTCCACTCTCAGGTACCCGTGATGAATGTAAGCATGCCCCCCGCCGTGGTGCCCCTGCCCAGCAACCTGCCCCTGCCCACCGTCAAACCCGCCCACGTGAACCATGGCGCTCACGTCCAAAGGGTTCAGCACTCGGCTTCGACGTCCCTGTCGCCGTCGCCGGTGACGTCCCCCGTTCACATGATGGCGGCCGGCATCGGGAGGATCGAGGCTTCTCCCCAAAGATCGCGTTCTTCTTCCACCTCGTCCGATCACGGAAACTTCCTGCTGCCTCCAGTAGGGCCACAGTCATCCTGTAGCGGTATCAAAGTCCCTCCCAGGTCCCCGAGGTCAACCATAGGGTCACCGAGGCCATCCATGCCATCCAGCCCTTCCACCAAGCACGATGGACTTAATCAATACAAGGACATCCCTAACCCATTAATTGCTGGAATGAGTAATGTATTAAATCCTCCAAACAATGCAGTTTTTCCCGCTGCATCGGCTGGAAGCGGTTCCTTGAAGAGTCAGCCTGGTTTGCTGGGAATGCCTTTAAATCAGATCTTGAACCAGCACAACGCTGCCTCTTTTCCAGCAAGCAGTTTACTCTCAGCAGCAGCCAAAGCACAGCTAGCAAATCAAAATAAACTTGCTGGTAACAACAATAACAGCAGTAGCAATTCTGGACCTGTTGCCAGCGGCGGCAGCACCGAAGGACACAGCACTTTAAATCCCATGTTCCCTCCTGCTGCCAACGTGCTCCTCCCCACCACGGAAGGGCAGAGCGGCCGGGCAGCGCTGAGAGATAAATTGATGTCTCAGCAAAAGGATCCTCTGAGGAAAAGGAAGCAGCCGACCACCACGGTGCTGAGCTTGCTGAGACAGTCTCAGTTGGACAGCTCCGGGGTTCCCAAAGCTGGGTCTGATTTGATAAGAAAGCCAAGTCAAAGCTCCTTCCCCGTCAGCTCCATGTCGCAGCTCCTGCAGTCCATGAGTTGTCAGAGCTCCCACGGGAGCAGCAATAGTTCCTCGGGCTGCGGGAGCTCCAGCAGCGCCCTGCCCTGCCCCGGCGCCCAGCTGCACCTGCCAGAGCCCGCGCTGGGCCCCCCCGGCGTCGTGGCCCCGCTGGCCCCGGGGCTGCCCCTGCGTGGAGAGGGGCTGCCCTGCCCCAACCCCAACCCCGGCTTCGGCGCCGGCCCGGCCCCCTCCAACCACCTGGCGGGGCTCCTCAACCAGATGCAGGCCAGCGGGAGCTGCGGGATGCTCCCCCAGGCGGGAATGGCCTTAGGGAACTCCTTACATCCCAACCCTGCTCAGGCCAGGCTCCAGGCACCCTCCGCGCCAGCGATCCCCAACAGCATCGCCAGCAGCTGTAATCAAACCAGTCCTGAAGCAGGTACGTGGCCTCCCGAGGGGGTTCTCCCCGGTTTCCAGCCTTGGAAATCACTGATGGCTGGTTGTAAATGTTCCTTGTTAAATTTGGGTTGATCCCGGTGAAAAGGCACATACTCAAAAATAAAACAGAAAGGAAAAAAACAAAACAAAACCAGTGGTAAATTAAAACATATCTCCCTTTTTCTGGACAAAACCATCCTGGCCTGCTTCCTGTGACAGCTCTTGCTTCTGCTGACTTCCACACGCTCTCCATGAATAAAATCCATTCACTTCTGGATATTCCCACACCTCTGTTGTCTCTTCTCCAAATAAATTGGAGTTTTTTTGCAGCCTGCGCTGCTCTGAGCCCACAAGGTCGTGGCTCACCTGGCAGTGCGTGTCCAGGTGATCCACGAGTTCTTTCCTGCTGGAATTAAAGAGGTGGTGTCAGAGATTGGAGCAGATCCTGTGAGTCCCAAAATGTACAAAATAAACCTTTTCAGGGCCAGCAGGAGGGAATGGCAAGCCTGTGTTTGCTTTTATTGAGGTAATTTTACTAAGGTGGTGATTAAATGGTTGAATAAACACTTGGAGGAGTGTAGGGAGAGATTTCCTGGTTTGTTCATCGGGGAAGATTTGGAGAGGAAATGGGTTTGCTGCTGTTATCGTCTCTGGGGGGTTTAAAGAAAGGAATCAGCTCAAAAATGTGAATTTTATTGACTATTACTGGTTGAACAAAGTATTAGAAGATGGTAGTGGTGGAAATATCTGAATCAGAATGAAAACCCAGGACTCACCTGAGTGTTCAAGTGGCCTCTCATTAACCCAGGCAAGAACCTGCTCTGCATTCCTCAGCTTCCTCCTTTAAAATGGAATTATAGAAAAGCTGAATTATAGACAAATAATGTTCTAATAGAACTGTGGTCATGGCTCTTGATGACTTTTAAGGGTTTCTCCCCATCCCTGGGATAAACTGATTTATTTATTTTGGCCTGGAGTGGTCACAAGAAGCAGCTCTCAGTCCTTGTGTGGCTCTTTGGCCTTGTCATGCTGCCCCTGGGGGCATTTCCTGATGCAGCTTCTGAGACTTTGCCCTCTCTGTGCGCAGAACAAAGGTCTGGGATTGCCTTGGGAATTCACTTCCCTGTCCCACTGAGCCCAGGACACAATCCCTGGGGCAGGAACCCCTTGGTTCCCACCTTGCCTGGGGTTCCCACCGTTCCCAAAGGTTCCCGTGGTGTTCCTGGGTTAATCAGAGCCCGGGATTGTAATTCCACACAGCTCCAAGCTGAATTTCTCCCCCCCAAAAAATACAAATGCAACAGAACAAATGAGCCAAAGCCCTGAAGGAAGGTTCCAGCATCAACAGGGTTCTCATCCCTCTGTGAGCAGGAATAGGGACATCACCCCATCTGGGGGCTTCTCCTGGCACTGCCACTCTGGGGATGCCTCAGAGGTTTGGAGCCATCACAAAGCCTCAAGTGACACCTTTTTCCTTAAAGGAAATTCCTAAAAAGGGAATTCCGTGTAGGCAAAGGCTGGAAAGTTGGGAAATGTTCCATTCTCTGCTGCTGAAGTTGGTATTTTTATTTTTTTTTTAGCTTGGTGCTTGCAGGATACACAGCCTGTATTTAATTATTTCTTGAATATCCATGATAAAGCCTGGAGAATGTTTTCTTCTCATGTTTGTGTTATTCCCTAAAACCTTCAGTGAGCCTTTTCCTGGGGCCTCCCAGCAGCACAGGGCTCAGGGATGAGGTTTAATCCAGAGAGAGGGGAATTCTGTTGGATTTCCAGGAGAATGGAAATGTTCTTTCCGTAAAACTCATGTGAAATGTTGAGTGTTTTGTGTTAATAATATTTTTTTTTAAATAAAAGTGAGTTCCCAGCCTGTATCCAGCTCTATAACAAAACTGGGAAGAGGAATTTTGGGAATTCTCCTCTGTTAGTTTTGGGGATGGAGCTGGTGAAAGCCCCTGTACACTGAATTTTCAAGAGCAGGTCAGCTGAGGAAGATGTCTAAAGGAACATTCATATTTCACATTCATATTTCAGTTTGTGGCTTGTTTTTTCCCTTTGTTTTGAAGGATTTTAATTGCTAAATTTGTTTTCTGTGTCTGTGCCAGCAATTCAGAACAGCTACTCCTCAGAAATAGCTCCTGAGAGAAAAAATCCTGTGAATCCCCACAATTAGCTGGTTATTGCCTAAGCTTTTAATTATATTTTAACCACATGGACCAAGTTTTGTTATTCCAGCTCTTGTTTTCTTCTTCCACAGATCATATCTTTAGTTCCCAGGTAATTTTCAGGGTGTGTGTGGTGGAATTTGTTCTTTTTGTAGGATGGAACTGCATCGCTGGGTGATGGATTTGATTGTTGGTTTTTATTTATTTACCTTTTTCTTGCTGTTAATATGTAACAGGGTAAAAAAATAAATCTGTGTTTGAGTGTTGAACATTTAGCATCCAAATCCTGCTAAGAAAGCAACATCCAGAAATAATGGGATGGATGGAAATGAGTGAAAATGTTTGGGAATAAAAGCTCTGGACTGCTGATAAGGGAAATTAAGGGAACCTCAATAACCACAACAAATAAAGGTGATCAGTGGTCTCAATGTAATAAATTATAATTTATAATTAGCATTATAAAATAGGAGAAACTTTGGGTCTAGAAGTTAAGAAGTGACAAAAAACTGGCAGATTTGGCAAAAAAAGGCTTCAATTCCTTCCCTGGAATGGGAATTTTTGCTGGTGAAATGCACAGAATAGGAATTGTAAAATATAATTAAACAGGGAGGAGCAGAACACAAATCACTGAGGGTGAGGAGAGGAATTTGTTTTAATACAGCCAAGAAAATTGAAGAATTCATTTTAATAGGGGCAAGAAAATTGGGAATGGAACATGGCATTGGAAAACAAAACCCCCAAAAGAAGGGGCTTAGGAGGCTTTGATTTAATCACCTCAGTGCAAACTCTTGAAAACACAAATTAAACCAAGCAAGTCTGGATTTGCTTCCCAAAATTACTTTATATATCCTAAAATTACAAAATCAGAAGAACTTTTGGACTCCAGGGTCTGAAGAGCATCTGACAACTTTTTGGGACTCGTGTTCAAGAAAAAATTTCTTCTAAGACTGGAATCACCTCTAGATAGGATGGCAAGAACCTTCTCTTCTAATTATAAAACAAATTTAAATATCCCATTCATTCAGGATTCATAGAAACATCCCTGCTTGGGAGAGATTATAAGGCATCTTATTACTAATTAATTATAATATGATTAATAATATATATATGATATATATTTAATTAATTATAATCTTAAAATGAATTATAATCTATAATAAGATGTTACTTAAATTTCCAGCTTCTTTCTCCCATTCTTATTTCTAAATAATAACTTATTTTCCATTGATATTATTTTGAGGAAAGTGGGGTTTTTTTCTATTCAGGTAAGAACTGTGATGAATAAGGAAAATGTTCAGTGCTTGCATGGACACAGCTTGGGGTTTTCTGGTGTTGTTTTACCTCTTAAAATTTGAATTTGCCAACAACTGACAATCTTTCAGTTAACCAAGCCCTTACTCTGTTGGTGTTTTAACTGCCATGCAATTTTCTAGGATTTTATATTGATAAAAGCCAGGGAGTTTGTAAAAAATAATAACAAATGAATGTAGAAAGATGAGTCTTATTAAAGATATTATTATGGAGAAAAACTGAATTAATTCTATGGGATTTCCCACACATTTTTAGCTCTTACCATCTGAAAATGGAACCAGTGGGCAGCTCCAGCTCTTGCTAGAGGGAGGAGTGGGGATTACTGGAAGAAATAATGCTTTTTATTGAATTTTTAGCTTCCCAAATTCGCAGTTTTCCTTCATTTGCAATGCATCTGCCACAGCTGCGGGTGGGGAGAGACAAGAGCTGAGTGGGAAAATCCCAAATTCCTGCTCCTGCACTCGTGTGCTGTTGTCCTGACAGTTTTCTACTCAAGCACTGCTCTGCTTTCTGCTGGCAGCTGAGCACATCACAACACTTCCCTCCAAGTCATTTTCAACCCAGCAGTGCTGGGAAAGTGCAGAAATCACAGGAGATGAGCCAAGACCAAAATTCAGACAGGTATTAAATTCTAAAAATTAAATTTTAAAAAAGCCTAATGTTTTTTTTAAATTTTAAAAAGCCTAATTTTATGGACTTCTGTGTAAATAGAGAGTTTTTTTGCCCTTCCCCCAAAATTTTAGGGGCTAAGATTTCAGCTTTGTTGTAAATGAAAAAAAAAAAACCCTGTGATCATGGGATGCACAGGAATTCCGGGCAGGTAGGTGAATATTTCCCAGCAGAGCACATTCCACGGGCACAGAGTGCTGCAGACAAGGGCAGTTCAGGATTTGAACTGGTTCTGATGGGGATATTTTATTTATTGGCCCATTTTGGGTGATTTCTGTGCTGTCTTAGGGCACTGCAGGATCTCGATAAGGAGAGCGAGTGACAGCAGTTTGTGCTTAACTGCTGAATTATGGTTTCTTTGGAATTGGAAGCAGTGTAATAAAGGAGATACCAGATAAAGATCTTAAATGTTTTCCATTTCAGAAAGAAAAGGGGGAATATAATGGTCAAAATGTGTAATTCCTGGTTCCAAGTGTGCAGGTAAGGGATGGAATAGGGAGTTACAGCGAGAACTCATTGTCTGGGATCGTGAAAAGGACTCTGAGGTTGTGTTTTCCTTCAGCAATTTCACTGGGAAGTGAAGGCTCTGGAAATCATTAATTGAACAATCTCCCCTCTAACGCAAGCTGTGAGGTTTTAGCTCTAATTTGCAATTAATTCCAATTTCACCCCGGCGTGGCAGCAGCTCCGGGAGACCTCGGGCGTGGCTGGGTGACCCCGTGGTGGCCGCGGTGGCGCAACCCCTTGGAGCTGTGGTAGTAATTAAAATATCAGAGTGATCTTCTCACACCCTCCTGATCTCAGGGTCAGCTCTCTCCACTGACACTGGGGTTTTGGGGAGGATCCTGCAGATTTCTTCTGCCTCAGAGAGGATGGAGATGGTGAGAGTTGAGTGAGGAGTTCCTTGAATGACCAAGGAGAGAAACGGGAGATGCCAACAAGGGTTTCCAAGGCTTGAACGGTTTGAAATTAGAAAAGCAGCCAGGAAAATATCCAATCTAAGCAAAGCTGGCTGTGGTTTTAGGGGATGTGCAGAGATGATTTACAAGGACTTGGAGGGACCAGACACAGGGAATGGCTTCCCACTGGCAGAGGGCAGGGATGGGGGGGATTTGGGGAAGGAATTCCTGGCTGGGATGGAATTCCCAGAGCAGCTGTGGCTGCCCCTGAATCCCTGGGAATGTCCAAGGCCAGGTTGGAGCACCTGGGACAGTGGGAGGTGTCCCTGCCATGGCAGGGGTGGGATGGATGAATTTTAGGTCCCTTCCAACGCAAACCAGTCTGGGATTCTCTGAAAAGCAAGAATGGAAAAAATGAAATTTATGCCGTTTATTTGTGCCCTGTTCTAAAAATGTTTCAGGTGTCAATGGCTAATGAGCAAGTTGTGCATTTTCACTTTTCCCAGTGCTTCACACACCTGTTTTAGTGACTGTTTTTTCCCCACAATTTCCAGCACTGTGTTTTTTGAGACTATTTAAATCCTGGGGTGTGTAATGGAGAGTTTCTCACAGGGAAAAAGAGTTGCAAAATAGCACTTGAAATATTCTTTTCTAATTAATCCACTTTAAGTGCAATCCTTTTGGAAAATGCATCTGTGATTAGGAAGAACAGTTCTGAGATATTAATGACAAATATCTTCCACTCTGATTTCTTTATTTTAAGTGAATCTTCTTGAACACAAACTGATTCCATAATACCCATTTATTTTATTGTCCTTGCTTAAAGAACACCTGTCGAGCAATGCTTTAAAAAAAACAACACAGCTAAAATCCACACAGGAAAATGAACCTGCACTGAAAAGAAAATAGAATTAAAGATGATTATAAATACAATCAGTAATAACTTTAGAAATTTAAATGCTATTTATTTGCTCCCGAAACATTTCTTTGGCCCTCTAAGAGAACAACAGATGTGCATTTTCTGCATTCTGGGTGTTTCTTCTTTTCACTTTTCACTTTTTTCTTTTCACTTTTTTTCACATTGCAAAGAGTTCATTTTTCTCAACAAGTGGCACAAGGGCCTTTGGCAGAGTCTGTGGCTGCAGGAGCTGGGGTTGGCCTGGGATTTTATGGTTTTTAGTCTGACTCCTTCATCTTTTTTCATTCTGATTATTAAGGACTGTTGTTTACTGAGCTCACACATGCTTGGGTTCCCTGGATCCAAAATTCCACATTTTTGTGGGACTGGGAATTAGAGTCGAGATTCCCTTTTGGTGTTCAACTCCTGTTTGTATTTCTCATCCAAAACCTCCCAAATCCTCTTCCATGGGGCCATTTACCTGGGCAGAATGGAAAACAGGAGCAGGAATAAATTGAAAACAGAGATGAGGTCCACTGGAAAATACCCAAAGTCAATTTGATATTCAGGAGATTTCTCTAGAATAATTTCCTCATGCCTGAAATAAAAATCTCTCTGTGTGTTCCTTGACACATCCAAGGGGGAATGGTACAGCTGATTCTTCCATTGGGAATTTCTTAAATTTGCAGGTTGCTCTTTGGGACTTTACATCATTTTTAAATCCTTGGGGCATTAGTTCTAAATACTGATTTTATATCTAAAAATAAATAAATGAAATTTGTTTCTTGTGGACAAGAAGGTTTTTGACCCACTCACCCAGAGCAGGATTTCCTCTGCTCTACAATTGCACTTTGCTCTCACCTCACCTTTGGTTCCCTTATTATTTAATTTCTGCTGTGAAACGTGACCGTGGCACTGAGAGAGAGGGGTAAGATTTGTTCTCTTGAGTTCAGGGCAGTGCAAAGGGTCCTGTGCTCATTTTGTACCTTTTGGAGTTGTCACAACATTACAACACTTTAAAAATGTCATTTTAGTTAAACGTGATGTAATGGTTTGGCTCAGTTCTTATCAAATCCCTCTTTAAAGAGTATTTGTTAAGAAAAATAAGAATTTATATTTGTGATCATTGATGCCTTTCAGTCCCTCATCCTAAGAGCTGTGTGAGTGACCACTGTCAATTCAAAACTGCCTTAAGTAAAAAAATAACAATCATTTATATTTCAGCTTTGCTAAAGGGGTATAAAGATACCCAAATAAACATTTTTACTCTTTCTTTGTAGCCTTCTCATGGTAAATTCACCCAGTTGCCCTTTCTCTTCCTCCCAAGTGATGGATTTTAGACCACCCCAATTTTTCCTTTACACATTGTGAATTCCTCCTGACCTGGGACAGTCTCATCATACCATGTATTTTTTTTTCATTCAGGACTCTAAAACAATGCCTTAGATAATAATCTAAAACCCAAAACCCCGTGAATGAATTAGAACTGGAAGTGGATCATGACTGAGTCTTTCACCCAACATCATTCCTGTGTGATCCTTCTTCCTGGTCATTCATTCCAGCCTGGTCCATGACTTTATTAAGTCATGGTTGGTTTTGGGTTTATGCTGTTGAAAATCTCTGATTATATGTGAATTAGATGATGCTATAACCCCTCTCCAAGAACTTTAAGGGAAGTACAAGTGCACAATACCATAATCTCTAATGGGGTGTGGTACAGAGCATCTGCAGCATCTCATGGCAGATCATTCCTGTTTTTCAAGCGCTCCAGTCTGGATTCCCCAGCTCCTTTTCGTGGTGCTGGTGGTGCTGTGTGCCCTGGAGGTGTTTCCCAGCAGGCAGCACCCTGTGAATATTCTGTTAATATTCTGTTAATATCTCTGTTAATATTCCTGCCTTTCCCATTCCAGGGGGTTTGGGCCCGTCGTCCTCGATAGCCATCGCTGGCACCAGCCAAGCCGCCATCACCAAGACCACATCTGTGCTCCAGGACGGTGTCATTGTCACCACTGCAGCTGGGACCCCTCTGCAGCAGGGCCAGCTGCCCATGGGGGGCGAGTTCCCCTTCGCTGGCCACGAACACTCGCTCCACTTCCCGCAGAACAGCTCTTCAAACAACAATCTGCCACATCCTCTGAATCAAAACCTCCTCAACTCCCTGCCTCTCTCTCTGCCAGTGAATCAGCAACATCTCCTAAACCAGAATCTCCTAAACATCCTCCAGCCTTCAGCAGGAGAAGGCAAGTCTGAGGTCAACCTCAACCCTTTAGGTTTTCTGAACCCGAATGTCAGCGCCGCTTTAGCGTTCCTGTCCGGCGACGTGGACGGGCAGGTTCTGCAGCCCGTGCACTTCCAGCTGCTGGCAGCCCTGCTCCAGAACCAGGCCCAGGCAGCTGCCATGCTCCCCGTGCCATCCTTCAACGTGACCATCTCTGACCTGCTGCAGCAGCAGAGCACCCCCGCGCCCCCCGAGCCCCTGCCCGACGGCAGCAGGGTGGAGAACCTCCTGTCCAACCCCATCCCCGGCTTCCCAGGCACCGAGCCCGCTCCCAGCCCCCTGCTGCTGCCCGCTGCCTCCGGGGCCTCGGCGCTCATGGCCCTGAACCCGCAGCTGGTGGGGGGCGTCCTGAGCTCGGGCAGCCACCCCGAGGTGGCCATAGCCACGTCCTCGCAGGCCACCACCACCACCAGCACCACGTCGTCGGCGGTGGCCGCGCTGTCGGTGTCGGCGCTGGCCGGGGGCACGGCCGTGGTGTCCATGGCAGAAACGCTCCTGAACATCTCCAGCGCTGCCGGGAGCGCGCCGGGACCCGCCAAGCTCAGCAACAACTCCGTGGTGCCGCAGCTCCTGAACCCTCTCCTGGGGACAGGCCTGCTTGGTAAGTGCAGCTGTTGGGAAAAATCAAACCTGAGGAGGGAGGATTGCAGATTTGGGTTTTTAATCTGTAAAAATTCCACTTTTTCTTTTCTTTCTTGTTGTTTTCGTGTTGTTGCGTCTTGTTCGTTGAGGAAATGTAATTGTTCTTGTAAGAAATTTAAATCACTTTCTACTTTCATTCCTTAACGTTTAGGATTGAGCATGGAAATTATTAATTCTGCCACCTAGGCCTACTAAATCCACCTGAAAATTGTGTGAGCAATTAGATTTATTTCATTGTTCAAGGAGTAGCAGCTCAGGGGCATCCCTGGGTCAGCTGTGAGTGCCTGTAGCAGCACAGGGTTGGTGGGAATAGCTGTGCTGGAGATGTCAAATGGCCAAAACATCCCAAAACAAATGATGAAAAAACCCTTAAATACAAAGTTTTTCCCTCTTGGGTGATGATTTTTCAGTTATTTTTACCAAAATCATATAATAGAGTAGGTATTCCTCTGCTTGTAATCTACTCGTGGAGGGAATTAAATAATAATTAAATAATAAGGGAATTAAATAATAATTAAATAACAGCTCATCCCCACCTAAATGACTACAGTGAACTCCACCTACTTGGCATTTTCCACACAAAATATATCTAACAGTGACTTCTCAAATGGAAATTTTAAGGAAAACACAAGATTTTAATTTTAAAAAAGAAACAAACTAGAAAATTTATGTATTTTAAGCTTTATTATTTCATAAAGTCAGGTTTGACAGGGCATTTATTTATTTTAAAAGCTAAAACATTTATGTAAAGTGAAATTTTCGTGTAATAGAAAAACCTTAAATCAACTTTTACTCTAGAATGTGAAAAAAGAGTTGTTCAGAATGTTGTGTGATGTGGCTGAGCCAAAAAGCCTTTTCTCCTTCACAGTTGGTGGAAAACTCGTTTTGTTTGGAGCTGAAATGATTGTCTCTTCCTCTCTCTCCCCTCCTCACCACCCCAGCACTGTTTAAGTGAGATTCCAAGGCCTGGAATTCCACAGAAGCTCCTCCTGCCTCCATCCCTGGCTGTTCCAGGCATCCTGTCAGGAGAGGCCACACGGAACACCCGAGAGTGGAGAAATAAAGAGCAGGAGAGCCCCATTCCTAAGAGGATGGAGGGGAGCAGGATTGTTTTCCAGCGTTTCCTTGGCAGTCAGTGAGATTGGCAGGGGATTGCTGAGTGGTGTTTGCCTGTGCTTGCCTTGCAGGGGAAATGTCATCTCTGAACACTACTCTGAACAACCATCAGCTCAGCCATCTCCAGTCACTCCTCAACAACAATCAGATGTTTCCTTCAAATCAGCAGCAGCAGCAGCAGCAGCAGCAGCAACAGCAGCAGCACCTTCTCCAGGGCTACCAGAACGTGCAGGGCTTTCAAGGCCAGCCCCAAATTCCTGGCCCAGCCAACAACCCAAACCCCATGGCGTGTCTGTTCCAGAATTTCCAGGTAGAAAACAAAATTCAATCAATATTCAAGCAAGTGTGCAGCTCTCAGGAGGTAAAATTCCATCCTCCAGAGTCTGGGGTTTCTTTGCTGATTAAGACAATTTAATTTCTGTAATTATATGTATACTGTATACAATACATTCTTTCAGTAGCTGATGGATTTTGAAAACCAAGAACATTTGTTATTGAAATTTTATCCTTTTCTCCTTAGGAACTGGGTTTAGGTGCTTTGGAAAGAATTATGCTGAATGTGTTGAAAAAAAGTTCCTCTATATGCTGACAATCACTATAGAGTTTTAACAAAACTCTTTTCCATCCCACAGAAATGATCCTAAATTCTCATTTAGCTTATTCTGATTATTCAGCAGTGAGAAATAAATACTGATAGCACTTTGCAGTAATTAGAAACTTAATAAGTTGTTATAAGTGACTGTGTGCACCAGTCCTCTCATATTCCCACTGTAATGGGATGGAAGAGCTGTGATGGGGACTGTGCAGCCTGGGAAAACAGGGATTGGAGTGAATCAACAATGGCAAACTGGGAAAAAATGAGACTTCCCTGTTCTCCAGATAACACAATTATTCCTCATACAGGTTGGGTATCAACAGAGCAAAAATAGTGACAAATGCAGGGTGCAGGAAGGGATTTGTTGTTCCTCAGTATCACTGCAGGCAAAGTGCAGGTGTGAGGAGAGGAGTGCAGAGGGGGCCAGGCAGAGCTTCCACCCTTCCAGGAGGAAAAAGGAGCTGTGGAGAAGCTTCCCTGGAAAATCTCTGCCTGTTCCCTCTCTTGTAGGAATTTTGGTCACTTTAGCCCAGTATTTTTTTGTGTTGTATTCCCAGTTATAGAAACAGACACAACCAGTAGTTAAAGGGCTTTTGGAATATTTTCCCTGTGGTTTTTACAGTTTTTGTTGGAGTGCTCTTGCTGACATCGTGTTCCCTGGCTGTGGGTGTGCAAAGGAATAGGAAAAGCTCGGGTGGTTGGATCTGGAGGTGCCAGTTAGCTGTGGCAGGGCCTGTCTGAGAGCACAGGGCTGTGGGATATTGGGGACTGGAGTCCGTGAGATCCCATGGGAAAGGCACACAGCAAAGGGGAAAACAGGAATTGGTGCACAGATTCCACAAGCACAGTGATGGATTCAGGAATTCACTGAGGAGCACACAAGGACAGAAGCAATGGTGGGATCTGGGAAGGGAAGGGAAGGAATTGATGAGAGCAGAACTCAGAGGTTGTGGAGTTGAGGTCTCTCCTCCTCTGGAGCTTCACAGACCCCACCTGGATGTGATCCTGGGCTCCAGCAGGAGGCTGGGTTAGATCAGCTCAACTGGAGAAGCCTGGAGAAGAGAAGGCTCCCTTGTGGCATCTTCCAGTGTCTGGAGGGGCTGCAGGGAGGCTGGAGAGGGACTGCAGAGACAGGACCAGGAGGGATTGCGTGAGGGATGGGTTCAAACTGCCAGAGGGGAAATTTAGGCGGGATATTGGGAAGGAATTCTTCCCTGTGAGAGCAGTGAGGGTGCCCAGAGCAGCTGTGGCTGCCCCTGGATCTCTGTGAATGTCCAAGGCCAGGCTGGATGGGGCTTGGAGCAGCCTGGGAGAGTGGAAGGTGTCCCTGCCATGGCAGGGGGTGGCACTGGGTGGACTTTGAGGTCCCTTCCCACCCACACCATCCTGTGTCTCTGTATCAGAAATACTGACCTTGGGGAACTTGTTTAGGACTTGAGAGGAAACAGGAGCCTGCTGACACAGAGTCTGAGACAGTGGTTATGTTTCCCTCTAAATCAGGCTTTTAATTCTCTCTCCGCTTTGTTCAGCATGAAAATTCATACCTGGTATATAACAAAAAAAAATGTGCTGTCATGAATAAGCACAGAGTTTATCTGCTGAAATCCAACTTGAGTTAGAGCAGCAATTCCCATCCTCTCCTCTCCTTTCCCCAGGTGAGGATGCAGGAAGACGCCGCCGTCCTCAACAAAAGAATGATCACCCAGATGGGAATGGCGCCGGTTCCCGAGAGCTCCAACACTCTCCTTCCTCCCTTCCAGGAGCCCCCCTGCGACCTGCAGCAGAGACCTGACCCATCCCTGGGCCAGCAGGCCAAGGACAACCCCAACGCCGCCGCCGCCGCGGGCGACGCCTCGGTGGACGCCATCTACAAGGCGGTGGTGGACGCCGCCAGCAAGGGGGTGCCGGTGGTGATCACCACGGCCGGCTCCAGCTCCACGCAGCCGAGCCCCATCCCCGCCCTGAGTGCCATGAGTGCCTTCACAGCCTCCATCGGGGACCCCCTGAACCTCTCCAGCGCCGTCAGCGCCGTCATCCACGGCCGCGGCGCCGAGCACGAGGGGCGCGGCCGCAACGCCCGCGGCGCGCGGGTCCCCAAGAGCTCGGAGCACGGCAAGAACGCCACTGAGGGGGATGGCTACGAGTATTACAAATCAGCCACTTGTAACACGCCCAAAAAGCAGTGGGAAGGGGAGCAGAGCCCCGGGGGGGAGATCAACAGGTGGAAATGTGAGGAGTTCCTGGAGCACTCCGCCCATATCCACAGCAGCCCGTGCCACGAGAGGCCCAACAACATCTCCACGCTGCCGCTGCTGCAGGGGGAGCAGCACCAGGCCCTGCTGGCACAGCGGAACTGTCAGAGCGAGAAAATGCTGGAGGAGAATTTCAGGTATAACAATTACAAAAGAACTATGATGAGTTTCAAGGAAAGACTGGAGAACACTGTGGAACGATGTGCACACATCAACGGGAACCGCCCGCAGCCCAACAGGGGCTTCGGGGAGTTGCTCAACACTTCCAAACAAGACCTGATCCTGGAAGAGCAATCTCCCAGTTCCTCCAATAGCTTGGAGAGTTCCTTAGTGAAAGACTACATCCATTACAATGGAGATTTTAATGCCAAAAGCATTAACGGGTGCGTGCCCAGCCCCTCGGATGCTAAGAGCATCAGCAGCGAGGAGGACCTGCGGAACCCCGAGTCGCCCTCGTCCCACGAGCTCATCCACTACAGGCCAAGGACGTTTAACGTGGGCGACTTGGTCTGGGGCCAGATCAAAGGACTGACTTCCTGGCCTGGCAAACTTGGCAGAGAAGAAGAGGTTCACAATTCATGTCAACAGAACGCTGAGGAGGGGAAGGTATATTTATATCTCTATGCACATCTCACTCTCTCTCTCTCTCTCTCTCTCTCCCCACCAGCACACAAATCAAAATTTTGTCTCCTTTATTTTATCTCTTCTTTTAGCAGCACAAATGGGGTTTTTTTCATAGCTGTAGCTTGTAGAGCTGAATTTCCCCTTCATTTCAGACAGGTTAGATTTGGGCTTTGCTAAATGATTTTTTTGGTGTTAACAAAAAAATGGTTCTCACTTCCGTGGTGTGTTCAGACAAATTCCTGGCTGTGTCCAAAGCATCTGATATGGAAATACCTGAAAGTGTTGAAACTGCAAAAAGGAGAAGTGGCCTAATCAGATTGAGGAATCTGTAATGAGTGAAATCTTGCTGATTGACACACACTTCTCACAGGAAATGCACACACATGAGGTTTTGATCATTTAGTTATAAGGAAAGTGTTCTGATTTGCTCTTTCATACTAAAATTCTTTCTTTGTGTCAACAAATCATGTGCTTGTTGGGGAATAGACAGGAAATGTGGTTATCAAGGAGTTATTGGTTATTTTATTATGAAAAATATTCCCAAATCTGGTCTCCACTGCTTGTGTAACATTTTATCTTTGTAGTTCTTATAAAATGCTTCACATCTTTCACCTGTACATATTTTTGCGTACCATTTTACAAAATGCAAATTTAAGAAATGTGTAAGCAGAAAGGGGAGATTTAAGGAAATAGGAATATGTCAGTGACACAAAGAAATCAAATCACTTAGAACTGAGGAGAGTGGTTTGGACCAAAGTGTTCCCCAAAATTCAGCCAGGAGCAGATACCCAGAGGAGAGAAGGGACAAGAAACTCATCCCATCCCACCCCTGCCATGGCAGGGACACCTCCCACCATCCCAGGCTGCTCCAAACCCCAATGTCCAACCTGGCCTGGGACATTTCCAGGGATCCAGGGGCAGCCCCAGCTGCTCTGGAATCTTCCAGTCCCTCTCCACTGGAGCTGTAAATCCTGGATGCTGTTGAGCAGCTGTGGTTTCACCCCCCGAGCGGAACTCCAGTCTCCCTTGGCAGGTGAGAGTGCTGAATATTCCAGAGCTTTCCATGGATTAATCCATCCCAGCCCAAACCAGGACAGTGTTTTAGAGCCTTGGGAAGCTCAGATCCCCAATTTACAAGTCAGGAAGTGGAAGCACAGAAGATCCCAAACTTTAAAGGATGCAACAAAATGAATTCCTGAATTCTTCTTGATGAAGAGTTCCATGTTCAATATCCCTGTCTGTGTGAGTCAGGAACAACATTCCCATTCCCAGTGTGCTTTTAGGGATTAACTTCAGAATCTCTGTGTCCAAATCTCTGTGAATGTTTAATAGAATTGAAGGGTTTATATTTTAGAATTTCTGTAAAGAGGGGAATTTTCTTACCTCATTCCTGAGCAATTTCACGTTTCCTCCCTAATCTGTGGATTGCAGAATGTGCTGTTGGTTTTGTGCAAACCTCCTTTGCTGTGCTGGGGTTTCTGTGCTTTGTGTGGGAACTGGGGGATGTTAAATCCAGTGGCACCAATTTTATTGGATACTGAAGCACAAAAACCAGGGAAGCAGATCCTTGGAATGCTGACAGCAAGGTGGAGACCACTCCAAGCTCTCCGTGAGGAATTCGCACGTCGTGGATCACCTCTGCCATCAGACCACCTTTAATTAATCATTTTCAATTAAAAAATGAAATAAATGTGTTTAATTTCTTCATCAAGAAGTGCAGAGTGACAGCCATTCCAAAGGGCAGGAGCTGAGGGTTGAAGGTGGGATACACAGGGAAAAACCCACATCAAACCAGAAGAAATCACTTGGAAAACCACAAAGAAACAGCCACAAAGAAATAACCTCAAAACCCAAATGTTCTTCAGGAATTCTGCACCATCCGTGGTGGGAGTGACCTGCAGCACGTGGGAAAATTCCTTTTTCTCTGGAGCTTCCTGAAAACATCTTTTAAAGTCTTTGTGTAACCAAATGTGACCCTCCTGTGTTGTATTGATTTGCTGTTGGGATTTGTACATTCTCTGGTCTTTTGATTGTTTATTATTTGATTTTTGTTTCCATTCAAATGACTTTGGTCATTCAGGTATTTAATGGAATAATGGATCTGTTTGGAGGATCCAGACAGGAAAAGGAGGAATATTGCTCTTCCTTTCCTTGGTTTTTGGCTACTGGAAATTAGAGGGGCCCAAGGAAGTGCAGGAGAAATTTCTGGGAAGAAGCAAGTCTCCAAACCAGAGGAGTTGTATCTCATTAAGTAATTTATTTGATTATTACCCACCTTAATTATTGTTCATCACCTAAACAGGACCAGAGCAATCAAAGATTTTGTGGGAGCTTTTCATGGTGAATTCTAACAGGGCAAATCCTGCTCTCAGTGTGACTTTTCAGGGGTTAAACTGGGCTGGTTAAACTGGACTGGTTAAACTGGGTTGGTTAAACTGGACTGGTTAAACTGGGCTGGTTAAACTGGGATGGTTAAACTGGACTGGTTAAACTGGGTTGGGTAAACTGGACTGGTTAAACTGGGCTGGTTAAACTGGACTGGTTAAACTGGGCTTTTCTGGTTCTGCAGGTAAAACAGGGAGGATTCCTCCCAGCTCTGTGTGTTCACTGGCCTGGTTGATATTGATGATTATTAATTGTTATTTCTCTTGGAGTTGTTTTCCATACCCTGTTTTGTAGCAAGTTGATATTTCCCAAAAAACCCAAATTTTTTTTTTATGTATAACCATCACAAAATTCCAACAGTGAAGATTACTTTAAGAGATCCTTTGTTTCCCAAACATGATATTAATTCTTGATAACATTATTTACATTGAACTTTGCAATTTCTCTCATGGCAGTTTGTTCCTTAGATTTACATTTCTGTCATGGATAGGGATAATTCCTTTTTTTTTCTCATGTTTGTCCTTAGAAAAGCTCCCCAGGTTCTCCATTTCTTCTGAATTTGTGTTCTTCCAAAATCCTGTGAGGGGAGGGATTACTGGAAGTATTTGCATCAAAAGTGAGCAGGTTTTAAGGGAAAAACGCTACAATTTGTGGCATAATTGAATTTATTTCATGAAAATTGAAATCTCAGCTCCCCAAGTGCAAATTTCTCCATTAATGACTTGTGGAAGTGCCTGGATCAGCACATTCCCAATTTCTTTAGCCCAGGTGTGACATCAAGACATTGAAAGTTGTTCTAAATGTGTAATTTTGGGCCTTATTTCGAGAGACTTTGGAAGCTGCTCACTCATTACCTCCACCTTGTTGTGTCCACACATCAGATCTGTGGTGAATATAAATTATTTAGGAATTGGAAGGCTGAATTTGGAGGGAATTTGCATTGCCACTTCATTTCCAGGTTGTGTATAGGCACACACTCAATAAATTTGTATTTAAAGTGTCAAGTAAGATGTAGCAAAGAAACAGGAATGGAACCATTTCTTTCCTTTAGGTTGATGTGTTCTAAATATATGATCTTGTTGTTTTTACCAGCAGGGAATGCCTGAGCCAAATCAAAACAGTAGAGTGAAGTGGCCTCATGTTTTGAGATGCAAATGATGAAATTACAGAGATGTTAGAATTAATTTTCTGCTGGTATTGTTTACACTGGGACTAACTGGTGCCCACACAGTGGTTGAAATTGCTTAAATTTAAAATATTCAGGATTTAAATTCTCAGTTCTCTTGAGCACATGCCTAAATTCATCCCTGATAGCTAAAGAAAGATAAGAAATAATTAACTGGTTTAAAGACTAATAAATAAGCTGGATAAAGCTCCAGTGAAGATTCCTGGATTCAGTAGGCAAATCAGGATTTCCTTGTGGAATGGGAATAAATTTGGCCATGCCATGAGTTGAACAGAGACCTGGAATTCCTCACCCAGGAACTGATGGTGACGAGAAGGTAAAAATGGGATCATCAGTCCCAGGCACTGAGAATTCCAGGTGTGCATTCCAGGGGTAAAATCCCTTTGGGAAAGTCAGTGCAGAGTGAGGGACTTCACCAGCACTGCCAAGAAAGGTCTTTAAAAGATTCTTCTCGGTTTTGTTGTCACAAATGTCCCAGATTTGCATTTCTTTTGCTGAGAAATCCCACCAATGGATGAATGTGGGAGGGGTGGGGGCTCCAGGCGCTGTTCCTGCCCTGCTGGAGGGGGATTGCCAGGCTGGCAGAGCAGGCAAGGTGGGATTTGCTGCTCTGGGTAACGAGGTTTGGTGTCCATCCCTTCCCCAGGTGGAGCCGGAGAAGCTGAAGACACTAACGGAGGGGCTGGAGGCGTTCAGCCGCGCCAGGAAAAGGAACAGGAAGTGAGTCCATCCTGCTTCCCCACACAATTCCAATCCTTCCCATGCTCTGCTGCCGTTTTGGGGCAGCTCAAACTGAGGGATCCATTCCTTGGAATTCCTCCTGTTGGTTCTGGAGCCTGATGCGTTTTGAGCGCATCTCTGTGAAATATCCCTGGGAGCTCCTGGAGGGTTCCTGAGCTACAGGAAAAAACTCATTCTCTCCAAACTATCCTGACCAAAGCAGAGTTTTTAACCAGCCCTGACCTGCTCCCTGTGGCAGCTGAGCACAGGTTTATTCTGAGAAATTCCCACTGCTGAGAAGTGTTGCAGGATTTGTGGCTGAGCTCTGGGTCACTCCTGTGTCAGCTGCTCAGGTTTATCCAACCTTCACCTTTTAGTGACAAACACCAGCAGAGAAAAACAGTGAAACAGCAAATATTGGGACATGAAGCATCAGGATGGGCAAAAAGAGGAAAATTACTGAATTTTGAGGAGGGAAAAAAACATCTCTGGACATTTTTAAAAGGATGACAGAATTGTGCTGTGATTGGGTTTGTTCTGTGATGGTGCTTGTTTGCTGTCATAGGGAAAATACATTCTTAAATCTGTGAGATTTTAAACTCATCTCTGAACAACCACAGGCTGAAAGGGATTAAATAATTCCCTCTCTACCCCTCCTTTTAAGGGGTGAGCTTTGCTTTTATTTCTGTGTCCCATGGGGCCAAAGAGAAAGGATTTTTATACCAATGAGACGGTGGTGGCGGCTGCTTTTTCCAACATCGTCCTCAAAATACCCTCCTGGATTTTAAGGGAACACAGAAGGGCTTTTGGTGACTTCCCAGTTATTTATTCGTGTCCCTGAAGTGAAATCAGTGACTCAAGGACAGCAGGAGTAGATTTAAAGTGGTTAAAGTTGACATAAACTGCTGCTTTACAGCCCTTACAGTGTTTTTTTCTCCATATTTCAACTTATTTCCTAGTTGAAATTCTTTGGTAGATATTTCCTGGTTTCCCCATGTCCTGCTGTAAATTTATCTGGCAAAGTTCATTTTCTTTTTCTTTCTGATTTGTGATGTACTGTTGGATTTTTATCCAGGTTTTTTAAACAATAGGTGTTAAATATAATTGCTGTCCTCATCACGGAGGCCCAGAGTTGCTTCAGCAGATCAGGATTGGTATCCAAATCCTTGAAATGACGTTCACATTCCGTAACTCCATGAATTCTTTGTGTCTCAGTTCCATCTCAGCTCTCCAGCTGTGCAGTTATCCCTGCTCCCACTCCTGCTGCGCACAGAGCATCTTCCAGGGTCATCCCCAATCCCAGTGGCTCCTTCTCCTGCTCTTGCCTGCTCCTCTGGCTGTTTCCCAAATTTCCCTTTAGTCAGGAATGTGCCACCCATCCCCACCAGTCCTGCTCAGTTATTTCTGGTCATCTCTGCTGTCCCTCCTGTTGGACACCTGCCATGGGCAGGGTTGGATTGGTGAAGCTTCCACTGCCTTCCCAACTTCCAGGATTGGTTTAAATTGGGTGTTGGGTGGGTGAAATCCTTCCCTGGGAGGGTTGGGAGGCCCTGGCACAGCCCAGAGCAGCTGTGGCTGCTCCTGGATCCCTGGGAGTGCCCAAGGCCAGGCTGGACAGGGCTGGGAGCAGCCTGGGACAGTGGGAGGTGTCCCTGCCATCTCTGGATGGGATTTAAGCCTTCCAACCCAACCCAGTCTGGGATTCTGGGATTAAAAGGGAAGGGTTTTTATGGGAAGTGTCTCTGTGAGGGACAGGCCTGGTCCCAGCAGGGGAGAAGGTGCTTCCTCACCTCTATGTGCCATCACCTTCCCTCATGACGGACATGATCCTCCTCGTCCTCCATCTGCTCCTTCTCCCATTTCCTCATCTCCAAAGCAGCACCTGTCACCATGTCCACAAGGGGGAAAAGTCCTTAAGGAGCAAAAGCACTCCATGGAATTGTCACTGTGAAATGAAACGTGCCAGGGGTAATTTGGGGTTGGAAGCAGGAAACCTTCACCCACCTCTCCCTCAGCCTGTGGGGTGCTGCCACTCCAGCCTAAAACTGGGAACAGCTGAGATAATTAATACAGTTTATTGGAAATTAGAAGGAAAGTTTTCTTCTGTAATCCCAACACAAACCTGTACTTTCCATAATGTTCCTACAGGTCTGATCTTCCTCTCTGTGCTCCCAAGCTGGGGGTCAGAACATTCCCAAAGAATTTGTGTGTTTTTATTCACTTTTTTCAAGTTTTCTTTCTGTCCTTAAGAATTACTGATGGCTTTCATCTTTTCTCCCCAGAAGTGGAAAGCTAAATAACCATTTAGAAGCTGCTATACACGAGGCCATGAGTGAACTAGACAAAATGTCTGGGAATGTAAGTTCCTTTTCCTTGGGAATATTCTCCTTTTCCATGTTTCTGCATGCGTGTCCTTTGGAGGGAGGCTCGGTCTGGGTGGATTTCTAACAAATTCTGGTTTTATATTCTGAAATAATGCGGAATTTTCAATATTTCCCCTGCATTAAAAACCGTTGGCAAATGTCTGATGGTTCTGAAAAATGGGGAAAGTTGTAGGATTTTAGGTACATTGCAAATTCTATTACTTTTGACAAAAGAGATTTACACATCCAGCCTGGTAAGACTTGGATGGGTTCCAGTTCTGCTCGTGTTCCGTGGGGCTCCTCTGGCTGATGACACAAAATCTGCCTCATTTGTTTCTCTGCTGGAGTAGCAAAGTATTGAAACCACATCTGAAAGCATCTTTCTTTTGAGTGCAAAACTCTTGGAAAACTCAGTTTTCCCCATGAGAAATAAAAGATATTGTCGTGAAAGGTAAGTTTTAAAAAGAAAAAGAACATTTCTAATATCATGAAACCAAGAGTGGTTTTTCTACACTAATTACAATGTTTCTGTGTAACTCCAGTATCTTTCCAATAACGAGTTTGGTTTATAAAATATCCTCATTTTTATTTCTGAAATGTGGCTGTAATTTCATTGCAGCCCACCTAAAAATAAAAAAACAAATCTTATCACAGCACATGCAACCTCCCACATCTTCTATTTGGCCATTAATTATTCAAATTATTAATTATAAAATGTTTGAACACATGGAAAAAAGGGATTTTTGCTGATATTCAGTGCTCAGGACTGAAGATGTGCAGGTTTGGATGTCACAGTAACAACTTTGGGGAGCTTCTGGAGTATAAAAAAGGAAATATATTTATATTTATTTATATATTTGAAGAACTGGAGGCTTAGAGTTGATTTCAAACCCAACAAGAAATATTTAAAAAGTTATTCAGTAGCTTTTAAGTAACAACCCAACCAAATCTTTAGTTGAAACTGACTTTTCCAAACTGAGATTTGAGCTTTGATTTAAAACAACGTTGTTGTGTTTCCCTCCTTCGGAAGGACAAGGAAAGCAGGAGTTGATTGTTGGTCTGTACCAAATAAATTTGGGATGGGTGTTTGGGCTGGCCCATCCTGCTGCCACCTTTTCCCACCCATAAATCCAGGAATACCAAAAGCTGCCTGCTCTGGGCACTGGGAGCAGCAGAAATGGCTCAGGGGAAGTGCTGTGGTTGGATTTGCTGCTCTGCTTCTTCTGTCCCCCAAACTGATGGGCCTGCAGTGCCTGGATTGATTCTTTAATTAGATGGGCACGGAATTTGGGATCAGGACTGATTTCCATAAGGATTATCATTCCCAGAAGCACTCCCAGGGAATCAGCAGCTCTTTTTAGTGACTTGCAGCTTTTGCAGCTCCTGCTGCTCAGCCCCAGCCAGTGGGAAACATGTGCAGCAGGATCATCAGCTCCAAGAGGGAATTCTGGCAGGAGCCAGTGGAGGCAGGGAATGGCAGCGGCTGGAGAGCTCGGGAAGGAGCCCAGGGAGCTGCTGAGGGATTGGTTCCTCTGCTGGGAGCTGCAGCTGCTGCCGACAGATGGTGGTGGAATTCCACACCAGCTCAGCCTTCCTCCTCCTCCCCTCTCTCCTGCTCCTTCTCCCTGAGCAGCCAGCGATGCCAGACTTTGGCTCTCAAGCCCGTCCGGCATTAGCTCGGAATTGAATGTTTCCTTTTAAACACAGAGAGCTTCCTGAACATCCCTCATTCCTTAACAACAGCCCTGAGCTCCGATTTTCCCTGTTACCAGCATCTTTCCCACATTTTATCACTCTGGTCACTCCAAGGTATGAAAGCTTCTCACTGAATTTGCCATTATTGCACTTTGGGATCAGGCCCTGGTTAGGGGGTTTCAGTCCCTGGTGATGTGGTTGTTTCCAACCCACTGCAGCTGCTGGGACTCTCCAAGGTTTGGGATGCACAGGTTATGGAATCCACCTTTTCCTCCCAGTTTCTCTGAGTTGTTGAAGTCTCTTTATTGAGTGTAGCTGTGAAATGCTCAGAGCTGGTTCCTGACAGCCCCTCGAGCCTCTGACCACTGTCCTTTGCTAACTTGTGAATATACTTATTTTTAGGTCCACCAAATCCCGCAGGGAGACAGACAAGTGAAGCCTCCAAAACTCAAGAGGAGGAAGATCTCTAGATAACATTGAATGTCTTTGTTACTGGTCCAGTCCTTATCACAGTGAACGTGCACATGAGTCTATCTGTAGGTATTGATCCAGACGTGGGTCTGTCAATATTTCTGTGGAGACAGCTCGCTGCCATCGCAGGGCACCACGAGGAGCAGTGGTACCAGATTTTGGATGATTAGGAGGGATAGAGGGTGCTGGATAAGCCAATCAGAAATCTTGAAAGGTTGCAGTAACAATGTCAGATGATTACTGAATTTTTTTTTTTTTTCTATAATACTAAAAAATTGTGATTATAAGAAATAGTCCAAATGTTTCTGAGAAATTTTCATTGTGTATATAGATAATACAGAATTTCATGGTGATATCTGAACTGTAAATATTGTACAATATTGTCATGTACAAGCGTACCTAATGCACACTTTATCTTTTATTGTACAAAAAATAGTGTACAAAATTCTTTGGTTTCTATTGAGTACACATACAAGAGACTACCAGTGTAAAGTGATAAATAAAAATACAGCCTAAATGCTTTTATATGATAATGTAAAAGATGCTGTTTTTGTATTTAACAGCAGAGAGAAGGCATGATTATGTAATACCTTAATTATGACATCCACTTCACGCCACTGAGTGTTCATTGCTATGTCTGTTTGGAATGAACCTTGCCTGGAAGTGCTGTTCTCCAGTTCAGGCCTTTAGGAGAGCGCAGCCTCGCAGATTCCCAACGGGATGTGGGATCACAGCTCTGATTAAGAATTCAAAGGCTGCAACCCCTCGGTTGCGTTTTTATTTACTTAGCTTTGAACGTAGAACGCTGTAGATTTGATTAAAAAGGGCAAAACAACAAAAAAAAAAAGAGTAGAGGGACTATTTTAGTCAACCATTTCTGTAGGAGTTTCATAGCCACCTGAGGAACTAAAGAGTCGATACCCCCGTAACATTGAGCCCCTCCAACCACCCCCTAGATTAATTAGCTTCAATTATCTAACGTCATTAACACGGTGTTTCCTCGGAAGGGGGCAGAGGCCCCGCTTTCAGGAGTGATCAGGATTGATTGCTATTGATTACCTTTGGTTTGGCAGTAGGATGAAAGGGCAACGCTCCGCAGCGTCCGGGAAAAGCAATCCCAGGATCCATCTCGCAGTATTAAAGCAGAAAAAAAAAAAGTTAAGGGTGGCTTACAAAACTATTAGCAACAGTAATTTTTATCAGTATTATGTAACATATCAGATTTATTTTATTTAAAAAGAATTATTTATACCATTAACAGATTCTTATATATATTAATGTGGCTGAAATGCGCAGGTTAAATCTATTAACCAAATTATTTATGTTATATTAAGTGAGAAATGTGAAACATATGTAGAAAAAAAAAAAAATTAATACACTACAGATTTAAAAGTCTAAAGCTATGAGCCATTATAAAATTAACGAACAGAAGTGTAGCACAACATTCTTTCCATTTGATTTCATTTTTCTTTTTCACACGGCCGGTGGCGATGGTGACGGAAGCCGTGGCATCCTCTGTCTGCGAGGCTTCCCGAGGGAACTCCCAGCTCACCATTCCCAGTCCCGGGTGGAGCTTTACCTCCCACCTCTGGCTCCGGGACCACCGCTTACCTCAGATTTCCCTTTCCCCGAGCCCGTCGCTCTCTGGCTAAGGACTGGCAGTGATCAGCACCCCGGCGGATCCCGAGGATCCCGAGGATCCCGCGGATCGTGGCTCCTTCTCCTGCTGCCCGGGTGTGCCGGGGCCGGTGTTGCTACCTCGGGGCTCCTCTCGCTGCCCCTGCCGGGCAGCTCTGTCTCCTCCGTGCTCCGCACCGAGCCCTTCCCGGGGGCTCCCGTTTTTCCGTCGCCGTGTCCCGGTGGCCCTCGGCTCTTCCCCGTCCCCATCCGTGCGCGTGGGCGAGCGCTGGAGCCCCTTTCCCTCGGGATTTCCTTTGCCTCTCCCTCCGCTTCGTGTCCCAGAGCTGAGTTTGTGTCTCCCTTGGCCCTTAGGTTTGTGCTCCCTCCCCGCTGTTTTACTTTACATCCCTAAGATTATGTAAAGTATTCTCGTGCACTTGATTTCCTCGGTTAATAATGGCATTGATGTGGGTGCTAGGAGTAGTTTTGTTTCAGTCCATACCGATTTTTATTTTTTTTTTCTCTCTCTTTTAGAGTTTTTATGGTTTCATGTAAGCAGTTAATGTAAATATTGTGAGCATTACAGGTCATGCAGTGTTGTAACATTTTAAGAAATGTTGCACCGACTTTACGATTAAAAAACTGGTCACTCATACTTGAATTTTGCCCATAGAGCCATTTCTTTCTCTTTGCATTAAAGCATAATCTACTTTTTTGATGGAGGCCCAACCCTTCTTTCTACCTTATTATTTTTTGTTTAATAAATCTCTATTTTTTCTAATAGAAGACTTAAAAATGAAAATTTAAAAAAAAAAAAAATACTTTTTGCCTACTTTCTAATTTAAGAGAGAATTCCTATATTTAAAAGGTGGAGAAAAAAACAAAAAAACAAAAAAAAAAAAACAAAAAAAAAAACCCCCAAAAACCCTGAAAACCACAAAAAAAAATCCAAACTCCATTGTGGAAAGTGGATCACCACTGGATTTGTCATTAACATGGCACAATCACCCGAAAGTGGCTGAGTACAGCGAGCCCACGACGCCGATCAGGACCTCGGTAGATTTAGGGAACGCCGTGATTCCTTGAGGATGTAAAGTGTTGCATATGCTTGTCTATTTATTTATTTATTTATTATGCTTTCTTTTGCTTAAAGTGGGTGACAATGTGGTTGAGTCATTCAGATGACGTTCAAATTAAAGGAAATATTCCTCTTTTCTTTTACGGTGCGTTGTGTGAACGCCATAAACGAAACAAAAATATTTTCATTTCTTTCAATGGGATTTTCTTCGTATTTTCAACTTTCTGGCTGGTATCAGCTGCAAAAAAAAAAAAAAAAAAAAAAAAGAAAAAAAATTATAAATAAATATCCACATAGTTTAAAAATAATTAAAAAAAAAAAAGAAAAAAAAAAAGAACAACCCACCCCACCTCTGATGTCCCAGGTCTGTTATCCTCACAGTCTAAGGTTTTAGGGGTTAAGAGGAACTTCAAATTCCAAGGTCTTTCCGAAATCATCTTTGCAGAAGGTTTATGAGTCATGTGATATCCTTTTGGAGTCCCTGAGTTTGATGGTCTAGAGATATTAGAGGGCTCGTGGTGGACTGAATTACCTTAGGACTGAATTACCTTTCTTAGCTACAGTTTGTATTTTGCTATGTAGGGTTGTAATGTGAGAATTCCAGAAGAGCCGTAGCATAAAAGTGCTTTTCTATTTTTTAAAAAAACCCATTCTAGTCTTACTAAGAATTAGAGAATTTTTTTAATATCAGTTTTGTAATTTTTGATAAAGTTGTCAATATTATGATTAAATCACCAGAAAAAACAGTTCCTGTGCTGTTCTCTTCGGGGCAGGGACTTTGTCTTCCGACGGATTATTCCATGCCACGATGGGATGCCCACTCTTAAACGGGGCCACGGGCACCGCTGTCGAATTAAAATAGCAACCCACAGCTGTGAGGTTGAGTTAAATCCATGAGAGCCAAGAGAATTCCCACTTCAGCCTGCAAATCCCACTGCCTGCCCATGGTTTGTGCGCTGCGGGAAGGCCACGGCGTCGGCGCCGCGTCCGAAGGGTAAGTCCGGGGAGCTGGCGGCTGCGGAAGCTCCTGCTCACACCAGCCAGGATCTCATCCCAGGCATTCACATCCACCCCATCCCACCCCTCTGACCAAGCAGCTGCACCTCCAAGGGCCAGGATTCCCCCAAAAACACCCAGTGCTCCAAGCACGAGGTTTCCAGGAGTCCCAAAAACCAAAGGGATCCTTCAGTTCCACACTCACTGTTCACACCGGGGTCCAGTCAGTGATGGAAAAACACCTGGAGGCTTAAAAACCAAAAATAAAATCCTACCAAAAATAAATTTCTCTATCCCCAGGTCACGAACCTGGGAGCTGCAGGGACTTCCAAGCCCCACCAAGCATTCCTGCCCCGCTCCTGGTGTCTGGTTATCCTCGTGCTCCCAAGGACAATGAGCAATTCCGTGCTCTTGTACATCCATAAATATTGCTCAGACTCGCAGGCAGCCTCGGGCTGGGGTGGTGGTGATGCCATAAATGCTGCCTGAGTGGACAGCTCCCAGAAATCCCCACCAGCCTGGTGTGATCCTGCATCAGCACCTCTCCTTCAGCCTGCAATGGGGACTCTGTATTGGCTTTGCATCTGAAGCGAGCTCAGAGCCCTCATTTCCCTCTGCCAGGTCTTGGCTGTGAACACTTCAAAGTGATTTTTGTTGTTCTGTTTAAAAAAAAAAAATTATTAAAAAACCCCAGGATTTGATTTGGAATCCCCCCTCTGGAAGAAGAAGATCCTGCAGAGATTCCATCTCCCACATTTTTACCTGCTGCGAGATAAGGGTTTGTCTGTAATTGAGTGTCATCCCAAAGGGAGATAAGGGGTAGGATTTAGAACTGGGAAAAAAACTTATATTTACATCAGTGCTGTGTGGAAATTCCTGCTTTGGGAAAGGTCTGGGAAGTGGGAAGGGTTTTGACTTACACTGGATGAAGCGGGGCAGGGAAGTAACACAAATTCCTGTGTGAAATGCCAGAGAAGCGCTGGCACAGGTTGAAGAGTTCCAAAATTCCAGGCAGGAATTGATGCCAGTGAGTGATCCTGGGCCGAGCTGTGGGGTGGTGAACAAAGTGGGATGAGAGAACAAAGGCTTTTCCAGCCACATCCACATCCATGGCGCAGGTAAGTGGAAAGTCCTTCACTGATAATTCCCTGAACACCCGAGGAATCGATACTTTGGGTCACAAAAGCACAGAATTTTGACTCGGCTGGTTTCTGCTTCACGTGGACCCACAGCAGGTGATCGGCTGCAGGGTCTGTGCTGGGAGGAACCAACTTCCCAAACAGGATTCTGGACCAGACATTTCCTTCATCCCACTTCAGAAGTTTCTGTCTCATCAAACCACAATCTTCAGAGGCCTCTTTCAAGGAGAAGCAATTCTGAACTCAGAAATACAGCTCGTTTTCACTTCCAGGAAAATAAGTTCTTGCTTCCCTCAATGATTTTTCTCTAGGGAGAGAAAAAGTCATAAAAACAACAAAGGTTTGGGGGTTGGCATTATCTGTTCTCAGTTGTGGGATTGAGCTCTCTTCTTCCGAGGAGAAAGGGAAGATTTACAGATGAAAAATAAAACTTTCCTTTTCCTTTCCTTTTCCTTTCCCTTTCCTTTCCCTTTCCTTTCCCTTTCCTTTCCCTTTCCTTTCCCTTTCCTTTCCCTTTCCTTTCCCTTTCCTTTCCCTTTCCTTTCCCTTTCCCTTTCCTTTCCTTTCCTTTCCTTTCCTTTCCTTTCCTTTCCTTTCCTTTCCTTTCCTTTCCTTTCCTTTCCTTTCCTTTCCTTTCCTTTCCTTTCCTTTCCTTTCCTTTCCTTTCCTTTCCTTTCCTTTCCTTTCCTTTCCTTTCCTTTCCTTTCCTTTCCTTTCCTTTCCTTTCCTTTCCTTTCCTTTCCTTTCCTTTCCTTTCCTTTTTCCTTTCCTTTCCTTTTTCCTTTCCTTTCCTTTTTCCTTTCCTTTTTCCTTTCCTTTCCTTTCCTTTTTCCTTTCCTTTCCCTCATTTGTTTAATTGAGACCAAAAGGAGAATCTTTAATTCCCAGACTGGGCCTTAAGAGTTTCATGAACCCAAATAAGAAACAGGAGATAACAGATGGGATATAGGGGAGGAATAAACCTTTGTCATTTACATCTTGGTTATAACAACAAAGTGTTTGACAATAAATCAATAAATACAATATAAATATTTAAAATATATTTTAAAAATTTGGGCAAAGTTTAGGAGATTTATAGAAATCCAAGTGTGGTTTTTGCCATCCTAAAACCAGCAAGGGGTCAATGACTTTTATAGAATTGCCCATAAAGTCCTGTTTTAGCAGCCTCTTGAAGAAGTTTCGGTCCAGATGTTGGGTCCAGGTGTGGTTCCCAACACTTTTTACCCTCGGATCAGGAGCATCCTCAGCTGCATCCATACAAAGAGTGGGGTGGAAGGAGTTTGTCCTAATGTGAGGAATGTCCAAGGCACATGTGATCCTTGTTAAAATACTTGGAATGCTTGTGGGGGAATTAGGCTGGAGCCCGGTAATGGTGCAAATCAAATCTGGCAGGCAAGGAGTCCTCACCAGGGCAGATTTAAGCCGGGTTTAGCTAAAAACAGAGTCAAGCTTTGGGAGTAACAACAAAATATCTGCATCTGCTGGAACTGATTGGCATCGCCAAGAGCAGAGCTGATATCACTGAGGAATAAAAGAAAGGCAACAAAGCCCAGCAAGCAGCAAATGATGAATTATTCAATGCAAATGTCAACTTTTAGTAGTGACTGTGGCTGTAAATCTTTTTTTGCAAGGCTGAGCATTGCCATTAAGGAACTCCATATGATGCTACATCTGTTGGATTTCTTTTATATCATTTTATTTTTATGGATGCCGGGGAAAAGTATTGGGAATTTCCACATTTGAATTTTATTAACATCATTTCCCAAGCTTCTGTCATCCGCTGATTTAATTTCTGCTTGATTTTTCTGGCAAGGGTTAAATCCATGCCCGCTGCAGTAACATCCCAAGCTGTGAATCTTCAAATGAAAATCGGCTTTTGCTGAGAAATTTTAATTTTTCCATGTTTTGAACCCGAGCTGAATTCCTTGGGAAGATGGGGAATGGTGAGGGAAGAGCAAGGAGGTGTCCATTACTCTGCAAGTGCTGGGGGATTCCTATCACATCCATCTAATCAATCTGTCCAAGGATTTCTATAGCTCCCATTATCCCCCATGCCTCCAGGATAAGAAGCTGGGAACAATTGCCCATTGTCAGTTTATGAAGGAACTTTTTCATCTTCCTTCCCCAAAGACTCAATTCTTAATTAAGTAAATTAAAATTAATTACGGAATGTGTACAACAAGATGTTATCGCGGCTGTGCCCCGAACTGAGCTCTGTGTGCTGTGCCTGCACTGCATCCTGCGTGCCACAGGAACGGGGGGACACAGGGGGTGGCTCCAAACCGAGGGAGGGCAGGATCCAGTGGGATATCGGGCAGGAATTCCTGGATGGGAGGGTGGGCAAGCCCTGGCACACGTTGCCCAGAGCAGCTGTGGCTGCCCCTGGATCCCTGGGAGTGTCCCAGGCCAGGCTGGACAGGGCTTGGAGCAGCCTGGGATGGTGGGAGGTGTCCGTGCCAGTGGCAGGAACGTTCCCATCACCTGGTCCGGGCCTCAGCTTTGTGAAAACCTCTCTGCACATTGAAGGTCAAGCTCTGTGGGACACTCTGGGAGATTAAAAACACCTTCCAGACATCAGGCTGAGAGAGTTTCATTTGTTAAAAGGTAATATTAAGCAATTCCTAAATATCCAAAAGACAGAGGACATTTCCTAACAAACCCCAAAGCACCTCTGCATATTTTGTAATGATTTCTCATGCTTTGTTAGACAGAGCTTTGAACTGAGCCACATTCCAAAGGACAGGAATGCTGCACTTCCATTAATTAGTTTCCAGGGGAAGATGCTGCCATTAGCTATTGACAGGGATCCTCTTGTTAACTGCCTGATAAGGATGACATAAGTATCTCATAAAATCATGGGTTAAACAGCAAGAGTGAGTGAAGAGGATCATTGGACCTGCAGCAAAATGAGCACAATTATTTACTGAATGAAGGGGAAGTGGAATAGGTTATTGATTTGGATCCTAAAACTTTTAGGAGATGAACATCTCAGAGATGTCAAGTGTTTTCAGAGGAGCAAATGTTCTTATTCCACGAGCTGTCAGAGCCAGGAGATTCCTCAGTGTGAGCTGGGCCAGGCCAAGGAGGGACCATTGGGAAAGGGTGAAAAGAAAAGATGGGGTTTGTGCTCCCTTCCTTCAGTCCCACTTGTTCCTGCTGAGAGGAAAGGCAGGGTTATCCCTCCATCCCAGACATCAGGGGAGGCTCCTGAGTGCAGCTTTTGGGGCACCATTCAGCTGACCTCAATGAACAACATTCAGTGCCTTCCCACATGTGATTAATAACATGTTACAGAGCTGTAACTAATTAGATGGCCTTTAATTATCGGGTCCATGGAGTAGTTCATGGGGGTTTTTTTAATGATCCTTAAAAGATGGAATGAGACTTCTTAAAAATTTCCCTCAGTTAGAGAGCTCCTAATTTCTAACTCTTAATCCTTAAAGAAGTTTGTTTCTACTTCTTCCTTCAATAAAACCAAGCCCTGGTAAGGCACTGCTGATCAGAAGTTTATGTTCCCTTCTGCCTGTTTCTGGAACCAAAGGAAGAGTAAAATGGTTCAAAGTTTCTGCTTCTCAGAAAAAGGAAAGTTAAAAAGCAAGGTTGTTTTCAATCAGCTGCTGGTGGTGATGGAGAAAGGCATCAAGACCCATCATATCAGGTAAATAACCATGAATTCAAAGTTTTCTTGTCTCAGAAATTGCTGCTTTTAGCTCCAGTTGCACGATATCGTTTTGGTTTGAAGTCTGAGAGAACTCTTCCTTCAGCCCTGCAGACAATTGCACCTATTCAACTTCTGGGAGAGTTCAGAAACACGGGGGTGTTTGGAAGCTTTTCTAGAGCATCTCCTCAGCAGAGTGTAAGAAGCACAGTCTGATCTCCAAACAAACCCAGCTAAATTTACCCTGCTCCCACCCACCCTGGCGAGGACTCTTGCCACAGTTCCCTGCTCACACGTCTGGGTCAGTGCTTAAATGCTCCATGGAAATTGAATTGTTGTTCCACCAAGGTTTCCAAAGACTTTGGAAATTTATTTCTCCCTTCGATCTCACTGCTCTGCTTTTCTCAGTTGCTCCACAGCTCTGGCTCCCGGTGCCAGGAGGAAACCTTGCTTGTTTTCTGTGTCACTGAGCCCAAAATGTTTTGCTTAAACCCAAAAATTCCAGCCCCAAAACAGTGGTGCAAGGGCTCTGCCTGTGGGGAAGCCTCAGCCAGTGTCCCCAAGCAGAGCACTGAATAATCCTTGGATGTTTTTAAGCTCCATCAGAGCATATTTGACTTTTTCCTCCTGTTGTTCTGATTGGTATATCACCCCACAGCAGAATTATCTCCTGATTGCCAACCTCAGCAATGGTTTTCATCTGTTCTTAGAGTTGTTCAGCCTCTCCCTCTGGATGTGTGATCACTGCTCCCTCTCCAGCCAGCAATCACATCCCTCTCCAGCCTTCATTCCCTCGGAGCAGGCCAGGCACAACCTCTCCTCTCTCTCCCTGTGATTGTTTCTCCAATCATTGGTCATTTGGGCAGCTGTTGGCTGCCAGGTTGGGGGATTTGTTACCCCTGGTGTTTGATGAGGGGGGAGTTGCACTTCTCAGTCGTCTGAGCAGGACGTGGCTGTTTATCTCCTAAATACCTTTAGATCATCTGAGCCATACTTGGAGCTTGTGTTCCTGTTGGAATCAACTGAAGTGTGTGGATGTTTGTTGCTTGTTTCAGTCAGATTTGATTTGTTATTCACAGTGTTTATATTAAGAACTAGAATTAGTATGTGGCACTGGATTTCAAAATAAAGGATATTGATATAAAAGAAAGGAAGATGAGTGCTGTTGTACAAGAACACACATACAGTCCTCTGTCGCACCGTTTGTGCCCTCTGCACAAAGGATTGACTTCCCTGTGCCATTCCTATTTCCAGCTCCTGCAGGAATGTGCCCCTCGCTGAGAGTGGGACTTTGCCATGGAAATCAGAGAAATGGATTTGCATTTCCTCCCAACAGCAGCTCCAGCTGCTTCCTAAACAATCTGCGTGGCATGGTCCGTTTTGTTCTGGAATAGCACGGCACGTCTATTCCCTCACATTTCCCATCTTTTGAGGGCTTTGAGTCTCTTTTTGTCCTGAAAGCATCTTCTCCACACCACAGAACCCTGATCTGGGACTTAGAGAAGCTGTGGCTGCCCCTGGATCCCTGGAAGTGTTCCAGGCCAGGCTGGACGAGGCTTGGAGCCACCTGGGATGATGGAAGGTGTCCCCATGGCTGGGGTGGGAATGGATGGGATTTAAGATCCCGCTCTGCCATGCAGCACTTTCCCAATAGGAGCTTCCCCTAAAGCAGGAATTTCTCATTGTGTTTGACCATTTCACAAACACCCGTTCTGGTCCATCTGGCACTGAAGAACTCACAGCAAAAGATTTACACTCAGCTTGTGCAAGGAAGAATCACAGAACCCCAGGATCACTGAGGTTGGGGAAGATCTCCAAGATTGAGTCCAACCTGTGACTGATCCTTGACAACTAATGAGGTGACCCAGTGCCATTTTCCATTTCTCCTCATTGTTTGCTTGTTAATTCACAGCTAAATCCTCTTTATAGTGGGAGATCCTAATAATCTTCATTTATCGGGGTTTATAAACTACTGGAGAAGAGTAGGATGTCCTAAGGTGGCAGGATTTACCAATCCACAGAGGATTTTCTGGTCAATGAAAGAAATAAAAGTACAGAACTATCTGGTTTTTTAATCTTCCAGTGTGTAAATGTTGCAGCTCTGAATATCACATTAAAATATTGCCTAAATCCCTCTTTTAATTTCCAGAGAACCTCACGTGTGGTAGTGACTTGCAAAACATTGCAGAATGTTCAGGAAAAAAGTGAAAGTCTATCAAAGCATCTTCTGCTGGGATGGGCTTAGCAGAACTCTTCCATAACAGACTGAGTTATGTTTTCTTCGAGCAAGTAATTGCCTTCATGTCTCATGATATGAACCACTGCAAATGATGTGATCCCCTGGATCCAGAGGCAGCTCACATTTATATCCCAATAAGCTCCTAATATTGAAGAAATGTGTTGGATTTCGTGTTTTGCATGGCAGCTGCAGCTCTCTCAATCATTGTTATTAAAGAATATTTGCACATGTTGCCATCTCTGTCAGTTTAGACAATTTTTTTTTGCAGTTTTGCAAAACAATTTCCCTCCCTGGGTCTCTGCACACATCAGAAAGGTTCCGTTGATCGAGCTCATGTCTTGGTTTGAAAAGACAGGTGTCTGCTAAGGAAGGCAGGAGCCTCCCTTGAAATGGAAAAATGTAAATACACCTCCTTCTGAATTAATATCATCTTGAAATCAAGGGGCTCACAGGCAAAGATATGGGAATAGGAATAACATGTCTGTACTAGGAAAATGAAAACAACAATGCAGAAGTACAAAAAGGCACTGTCAGAGCAGGGATCCTGCACAAAGGGGCAGTTTTCCTCTGGAGGTCCGGTGGTGTGGCTGGGTCTGGTCTCTCCTCTGGGAATGCAGTGGAGAAAGGCTGCTGTGGTGTTCTGAGTCTAAGATTATATTCAGGTAGGAATGCTGAATCCTCCCCCTGGGAATGCAGTGGAGAACTGCTGTGGTGTTCCAAGTCTCAGATTGTATCCAGGTAGGAATGTTGGCTCCTCCCCCTGGGCGGAGCATCTCCCAGTGACTGATGGAATTTCACCAGTCCTGCAGCGAGACTCGATGGCCCATGGAGAGCAGATTTCCCCCTGGCCAGAGGATGGGTCCTGGAAGGGATAAAGAGCATGCCCCCAGCTGTTTTGAACAGCTGGTGATAGAACACAGACTGCTGGGCACATCTGGCATTGCAACCCAAGGCAGCTCAGCAAGTGGCACTTTTGGACTGCCTGTTTCCTCTCATTAAACCAGCCTGGGCAGGAGTTTCACAGAAAATTAGGGGCTTTGTTTTAAGAAAGTTCATTGTTCCTGTAGCCCTGCTCTCTTTTATTTCAGACAAACAGACTTTCCCTGGTTTGCTGGGATCGATGAGTGAGGGGATATATTGGGAAGTAGTGTGGGTTTGAAGTGGGATTTGCTTTGATATTTCTGTGCAAATCCATGTGATGGCTCACTGACTCATACAGCTGAAAATAGGTGGTGATATCAAGCCCAGAATTCTTTACAGATTTTTTCCCCCCCCTTTTCTTGCTTAGCTAGCTGCTCTTCCAAAAAATTCAGGTCATTATTCAAATCTGTGCTTAGATTAAAACTCCAGATAGCATCACTCTTACTCATTGATGAATCACACTGGAGCAAATTTTGGTCCTACTGAACTCACTCCGTGTTGCCTTAGTCATAAGTTTGTTTGGCAAATCACATGTCATGCTCGAATTAAGCACTTGCTTAAATAAGATACTTTTAAAATACATTCAGGAAAGTTTGCACATAAGATTTATATAGATAAGATTTATATTGCAAACTTGTCAAAGCAAAACTAGAGAATGAAAAATTCTGTTAATTCTGAGTTAAAACATGAATTTATGTTGTAAACAACAGACCTAAAGGGATTGCTGGACATACATGAAATTAGGCTTGTTTTCTAATGTTTATCTATAAATTAATTTTAAATATTGTCTTTTGGGAGGCTTTGGAGTAGCAAATTCCCCCTGGATATAGTGATGCCACCACCACCCACACGGCTCAGTGTCACCACAGCCTCTGCTCTGCCACTGCTGACACCAACTTGACCTTTCCCAAAGATTTTTTTACATTGTTTGATTCCTGTGCCAATATCAAATTTGTGCTGAATCTTTTAAATTGACACCATATGGCTCTTTATATTGACAGGGCCATTTTTCCCTGAATGAGGATAACAGGAATTTACTGAAATTATAATTTAAAGCTAAACACAAAATAGGCAATGTAAATAAAACTGTTTCCAAAAATAGTTAGAACAAAACAGCTGTGAAATTATGTTGAAAGGAAGAGCAAGAACTGAGGTGGGGATGGTTATAACAAATTATAGATTATCAATTTCATGGCAGATGGAAACAGGGTTTGGTTGGGTGCATCCATAGCTTCAGCTCCTCCCTGCCTCGTGCAGTGAAATGAGCCCTGTGAGCACTGACACGTTACAGGTATGGCTAAAAGAGGGAAAAAAAAAAAAAAGAATTTAATATATTCCATGTTCTGAATGATGATGTGTCCATGGGAATAGGCCAAATGCAGAAATGAGATTGGCAAATTGCAATTTGGCAAATTGCAGCCAAACCACAGCAGCATCCATGGAACCGTGATCCAGTTCCTGATGCCGCAGCAGCCAATGGCTCCGCTCCCATCCTGAGCTGGGGAAAAGGAAAAGCTCTGGAGGTGCTGCTCAAACATCACCAAGTCTCTCCCACAGGAATGGAGACCTGAGAGCTGCTCCTCAGGAAATTCATAACTCCATGGTGTGCCAAGACATACAGCTCCTTGTTGTGGTTGTCCTGTCACGGTAAGAACCTGCTCCTTTTTCCAGCAGAACAAAACCGGTTATTAAAGAGGTGCCAGCAGGAAAGGAAATCTGGGCATGGAACCACAACTTCCCAAGTTGGAATATTTTAATGTGTCCCAGGTGATGTGAGGTCACTGTTTGCTAAAGCTTGGTACCTTACAAGTGGAGTTTGGATAATCCACACAGGTTGGGATTACAAATCCTCACAGCTTTATGGATTATTTTCCTCAAATGGATTAACCTGTGGCTTCAGGAAAAGCTCACAAAATATCTGCGTGTTTAAAATCAAGAGAATTGCGCAAAGAAATTAATTAACAAGCAGCCAATGAATACTTGGGGGAAAATGGGAATGGATTAATTTGGGCTCCTTGAAAACCTACCTATTGCACTGGCATTTTTTTTTCAATTGAAGAATGAAACTCTGATGCAATTTTCCTATTATATAATGGCATTATTTTCCACTCCTTTATTTCTCCTTTGTTTCCAAGAATGATTAATTAGTGACACAACTCAGGTACCTGCAGAAACATTACCAAAGCCAGCCATTCTTTTGTGTTGGAAGATTATTTTTCCTATACCTGGAATAGCCAGAAGCACCAATGCCTTTTTTTGTAATCTCATAGGATTATTTAGGATTTCAGGGTTAGAAATTCCCATCACGCCTGTGACATTCCCTGATTTTCCTATGGATGTGGGATGGGCTGTTCCACAGAAATGGCCCCACGTGGTTTGGGCACCTCTTCAGTTCTCTTTGAAGCTTTCAGCTGCTCCTCCTCCTCCTCTCTGCATTGGCTCTCCCATAAATCCTGCCTCTTCCCAAAGACCTGGCCTTCTGGAAGCTGGGTGTTTGCAGTGCCCTAAGAACCACAAATATTCCACAACTATTCCAGAATCATGTAACTAATTTGATTGGAAAAGACCTCTGAGATCGCTGAGTCCAACCTATGACTGATCACCACCTTGTCAACTCTCACATCCAGTCTTCCTAAGACCTCCAGGGATGGGGACTCCCTGGGCAGCCCCTTCCAAGGTCCAATCGCTCTTTCTGTGAAGAAATTCCTCCTCATGTCCAGCTAAACCTCCCCTGGCACAGGGGAGTTTTAAAATTTTGTCCTCTCATCCTGTCACTCCTTTGAGTAATCCATGATTTTTATTTTCAAGCTTCCAAGACTCACATGTGAAATCTGATTTGAAGGAATCACCATTCCCTCACTTTCACCAGTGCCCTCTCACCCTGTCTGCTCTACCTCATGGCCACGATTCAGTTCTCACTTTTCCCTCATTTCTTCCCTTTTTTCTTAGTGAAGTTCAGAGGAGTTTCATGAGCAGTTCCTGCTCTGTCCATGCTCTGGTCTGGGACACAAGGAACACACAGTTCCAGGGATGGGGCAGCCACAGCTTCTCTGGGCAATGAGTGCCAGGGCCTCCCCACCCTCACAGGGAACAATTCCTTCCCAATATCCTCCCTAACCCTGCCCTCTGGAAGTGAGAAGCCATTCCCTGTGTCCTGTCACTCCAAATTTGTCCAAATTCCTTCTCCAGCTTCCAGAACAAACTCACTGCTTCTCCTTCCACCGAGTTTCTTAACAAAAAGCACAAAATAGCTGCATGTGCCAAGGGGCAAAGCTGTCCCCTCTTTTCAGGGAGCATTGTGGAGTCTTTATTCGAGGAGAAGTTCCTGAGCTGAGCACGGCTGTTCCTGAGGAAGCAGGAGCTGCTGTCAAGGTGTGACTCTCCTGGAGCAGCTCTTCAGAGCA
This sequence comes from Cyanistes caeruleus, assembly GCF_971803275.1. Classification (NCBI taxonomy): domain Eukaryota; kingdom Metazoa; phylum Chordata; class Aves; order Passeriformes; family Paridae; genus Cyanistes; species Cyanistes caeruleus. Next base: position 39,399,251 of record NC_141707.1, read on the forward strand.
TTTGTGTATTTATGAAGATCTGGTTGTACCTGGAGCAGCAGATCTCAATGAACGGGGATGAATGGCAAGTGGAAGTGGGAATACTTCATCAGCTTTGCTGTGACTGATGTCTGCACAGTAAAAGTGTCTTTTTTTACACTATTTTCTTAAAAAACCCTTTGACAAGGAAGTACAGCAAAGTGAAGCTTGAATACATCTTTAAATCTGCATGTTGATTGCATAACTCCCCACGACAGCTCCAAACTTCCTTTTGTTATTACAAATGTGTGCACAGAGCACTGCAAACATTGTCCCCACTCCTCCCTGCCAAGGAAACACTTTCATTTTCCCTTTGACTCTTCTTGCAGCCCAGCAAATATTTGTGTTTCTTGATGCACAGCAACGGTGCTGAGAGATCCTGGTTTTGCTGTGAAGGCTTTCAACCCCATTTTGCAGGAAAATGGGGGGAGTACAGGTGACATTGCTCCCAGACAAGTGACAGGGAGCTTCCCTCTGATTTGCATCACAGTCAGATAAAAGTAAAACCTTCTTTCCTAGGGAAACATCCCCTGACTCCAATAGGGGATTGGAGCAATCCCAGCAATTTGGGACAGGGGAATTGCTTCCAGGAGCGATACCTGGGTTATTTCTGCACAGCAGGAAATGGTTCTCACAGTGGTTCTACCCCAGCTGGGGAGATCTTTGGGGTTTTCAGAGTTTTTTCTGAGTGGAACATCAAATATTCCCACTCCAGTGGGTGCTGCCACTCCAGAGCGGCACAAAGCAATGACATAGACCTCAGAGCAAGGTGGGCAGGGAAAATGTTGCCATTATGAATCAGAAAGAAAAATTGTTATATTCAGGCCATTAATCCAGAAAACAGCAATTGTCAAGGGAGGGTTGTTGGGGTTTTGTAGGTGAGCTTTTAGGTGCTTTTTTTAGCTTTAGGGCTTTATTTTTATAAAAGGTACTCCTGGTGTATTTCCTAATTTCTTGCTTTTATCTGGTTGTTTCCATCCCATAGAATGAGGCTAGAATTAGATGACCTTTAAGGACCCTTCCAACCCAAACCATTCTGGAATTCTGTGATTTTTATGATTTTACAGTTGCCTGAAAATTTATTTTTAGATTTTTGAATTTTATTTTTAGAGAGCACTTCTACCCTTGTGCTGGAATCCAGCAGAACTACAAGCTCTGAGGAGGAAAGGGAGCATCTCTTACTTCTGGGACAGAGTTTTCCAGTGTCCTCTTTACAGCAAGTCCTTCATTCTGGCTTCTAAAATCTGAATAAAAATAAAATCAGTTTTCAATGCTCCATGACTCTTACTTTGTTCATATTTTAAGTTGTAGGATGGGGGTTGCTTTAATTTTTTGACACAAGCTGGAGAGCTTCCAGCTCCTCAAAACACACTGATTAAAAAAAAAAAAAAATAAAATAAAGAATTATCTTGTATTTGCCTTCTGAGGTGTGAGATTTTGGGATAAATTTGCATACATTTGTAAACTTGGTTTTCATGATTTTTCTCTGCTATGTTTTTCTAAGTAACAGTTGAGTAAATCTCTCTACTCTTGTTTTCCAACATTAAAGGGCATAAATATCATCCTTATTATGTATTGATTTTAACAATACTGTTTTAGTTCCACTCCTAATCTTTATTTCCTTCACTGGTCATGGCATTGCAGAGTTAACTTTTTTCCTGGTGGTAAAATCCCAGATTTCTGTGGGTTTGAGCTGCATTCCTGCAGGTGCCCATTGGTTTTACTTGATAATTCCAAACCAAATTCCTCTGGTTTCATATCTGCATTATTGTTAACTCACTTGTTGAATTGGGTTGTAAAAGAGCCCAGTCAAGAGTAGATTTATCTTTCGAGTCAGAATCCAAGATTTTATACCACAGGAAGCAGCTGCAGCAGGTTCCTTTAAAGAGCTCCCGATGCCTGTGGTAACCTCCACACACAAAGCACAATTCCCTTTCATTTTAAACCTATTTCTTGACACAAATAGTTTTGATATAAAACTCTCAAATCAGGAGCTTCCTGCTGCTTTTCATCATTGTCCCTTCCTGCTGTAATTTGGGGAATCTGCTATTTTTATAGCTGCCCTTTTATTTCGTTTTATTTGGCGTTGGGCTTGAGATTTTAACTCCATTTCCAACTTTTATAATTTTCACTCAGAGGTTTAAATCTCCCAGGAAGCTATTCCATACTCAATTTCAGGGTTTGGCTGATAGGTTTGGGTGATCTTCGAGGGGAAGCTCCAGCTGCCAGTACCCTAAACCCCTGGAATAATTGGAAATAGAAATGGTTGGGAATGATACATTAACTCTGAGCATTAGGCACTAAGCATGCTTGCTGGCTACTTTGATCAAGCTCTTTTTTCCTGACAAAACCCCCTTTGAAATGAATAAGACAGAGGTTCCTTTCACTTCAATCAGAGTTCTCAGACACAGGGAGAAAGAAGGACTTCATAACCTTTAAAAAGACTCCCCTCGTCCATTCATGGATCTCCTGGAAAGCTCAGCACTTTCCCTTGTGCTGGAGTTACTAAGCCAGCTCCTGGATACTTTCAGACTTCCTTCTAGTGAGGATTTGCTTAAACATGAGATCAAACCCCTCTATAAAGAGTTGGAATCTGGGGTTTACAACAGCAGGAGCAGCGACACCGGGAATATTTGGTGATGTGGATTGTCAGCATCATTTTCCTACTTGCACCTTCTGAGCCTGGCATGTTGCAGATGATTCTTTGTACACTTCATATTTTGATTATTTGTGTGTATTTTCAGTCAAGCCATCAGCACCCTAAAAATTTCAGTTCTCTTTTAACACCTTGAATGAAGGTTTTGGACACCCAGCACTGTGCCTTGGCAGGGGATATTATCACTTCTGGAATCTCTGCTTCTGCACTCTGAGCCTTTTTTTTTTTAACTACTTTTTTTACTTAGAAGGTAACAACACACAGAGTAAAGAAGCAGTACATGCTCCTCTGCTAGATTGTGTTGCAATAATGTACACTGAGATAATTATCCATAAATGATGCTCTGGCTTGGAGATTAATGCAGTGAGATAGGGAGTATTAGGAAAAAAACCCCACCAAAACAAAAAATAAACAGGATAAATCTGCAAAAAAGACCTCCAGAAATATCCCAGGCTTTAGGCAGCTATGGTGAGAACAAGGATTCCTTGTGTTAAATGCCACTATGGAGAAGCAGAACCAAAAGCAAGGACGTGATAAAGCCCCCGAGCCTATACAGCTCTGACATTTCCACTGATCTATATGTTTAAATAAAATTTGAGGATTTTTGATCAATCCAGTGTTCAAATGTGCATATTCAATTCCACTGTCTCTATGAAGATGAGTCAGAATTCAGCTATTGAACAAATAATTTCGTTTGAGACATTGTTTCATTGATTTCTGCATGAAATGTAAATTATTTTATCTACAGGTGAGTTACAGCTCATAATTTTTTTACAGCTACAACTCTTCAGAAAACCTATAATATTTTACAAGAGGAAGAGATCAGATTATGTGTTTAAAAGATGGATGGTTCTGGCTTAAAGCTAAACTAATGTAAGCTGAAACTTTAGTTCTGCCCATGTTCAGCTCTGTGCAATGTCTTCTTTGACTGCATAAAAAACCCCTTCTGTATCCTACAGGGCATCATTTAAAAAAAAATTGCTTTGCTTGTAGAAATAAAATAATGGGATGAGTTTAGGACTAAGAGCCACCTGGAGGGTAAATATGTTTCATTTTTGTACTTTTTTTTATTTAAGCAGTGAAAAAGAGCAGAACATGCACACAAAGGAAAAAGGTTGTTATTATCTATTGTTCAGCTGTGCTGACTGAAAGGGGGAAAAAGTCTTCCAGCAGCGTGTAAAATGCCTGTTTGTCGCAGAAGCAGAAAGAGGAAAGTCGTGGTGTCTTTTATCTGCTGGAGGAAGTACTTGAGGAGGAACGGCGTGTTCCTCTCCCAGGGATGTCACCTGTGCAGCTGGGCCTCAGCACTCCCAGGTGATGGCATCCAGGTGGAAAATGCAGCTCATGCAGGACGGTGTCACAATCACCCTGTGAAATGCCAACCCTCTGCTGCTGCTGCCAATTCCTGAAGTGCTTTAGGGGCACCAAACACGATTGGGGTGTGGGAAGTTTGGCTGCTTCTAAAAGGGTGCTGAATTAAAAATTCTAAGATAAACAGTACAAATTTTAAATATTTACCTGTTAATTCGAATCTGAGGCAAGGATTGTCTATCTTATGAAATAAAAATACTCAGTTTTGTTCTCTGTTCCTTTCCTCATATTTTTAAAGCTTCATTTGCTCACATGACTGAACACTTACCTGATGCTTTCATAGCAGTAGTTAATATAATTTCCAGATCTCTTTCCAAAGCTAATTTGGGTCTGTGGCTAATGAACACAATGTTCTTGCTGCTTCTTTTTCCCTCCTGTGTATTCCTGTGCTTGTTTCATCTTCCTTCTCTCTCTCTAGCTGACACGATTCTTTACTCTTCATTTTGTAAATCATGTGCTTGTCACGAACAGCAGTTGTATTTTCTATACAAAACCACATAAATAAAAAACACAACAAGTAACTAAAAATAAGAGGCAATTCAGAGACTAAACCTATTTTTTTCTAATTATAAAAAAAATGGAATTATGTACAGTTGGCACAGTGATCCAAACAGTGAAGTTTTGAGTAAGAGTTTCAGTTTGTCTCAGAAGCTGCCACTGACAACTTCTGTGAGAGCTCTAAGGTGGAGGTGAGAGAAGCAGCTGCTTGGTCTCAGGGTGTCAAAATAAAATGGAAATGAGGAGATATTTGAGGTACTAAGGGTCTTTGATTAAGTGTTTTGCAGAATAATGTCAAACTATGCAGGAAGCTCTGAATGGGCAGAAGACTTGAGGCTCAGTCCAGGTGAGAATTTGGGATTACTAAATTCCAAGTTGCAGGACATTGCTCTTGATGGAAAGCATGATGGAGGAGTTTAGTAAACTCCTAAAACATGAGGAGTTCCACCTCATCACGAGGAAGAATTTTCCAGGAGGGTGGCAGAGTACTGGAACAGGTTCCCAGGGAGAGTGTGGAGTCTCCAGAGTCATTCCAAACCCACCTGCTTCAAGTGACCCTGGTAGCACTGGATGGTCTCCAGAGGTCCCTTCCAACCCTAAATATTCTGTGATATAAAATAAAATAAAATAAAATAAATAAAATAAAATACAACACAACTGTTAAGGCACAACTTTGTTTCTGACACGTTGGTTTGTGTTAGCCCTCCTGATGTTTTCATGGCTGGAACACTTTAAGCCCACATCGACCAACACGCTGAGAAGACAAACCCGCTGATCTGTCCACAGAGTGGGGACACTGTGAGGACACTGTGGGGACATTATCAGAAGACAGTGGGGGACACTGGGGGCAGAGTGGGGACACTGTGGGGACATGGTGGGGAGGCATTACAGACACTGCAGGGTACTGCGAAAATACAGCGGGAACACTGTGGAGAACACGGTGTGGATGCTGTAGAGGAAACGGTGGGGACACTGTGGGGGACACGGGGAGGACATTACGGGGACACAGCAGGAACAATGTGGGACACGGTGGAGACTTTGTGGGGACACTGTGAGGAGACAGTGGGGACCCAGCCGGGACACTATGGGGATCATAGTGGGGAGACATTGGGAAGACACTGTGGGGACAACACAGGGACACTGTGGAGAGACAGCGGGGACACTGTGGGGACACCCTCGGGGCACAGCAGGGAGACAGCGGGGACACTGTGGGGACACAGCGGAGGCTTTGCGGGGACATTGTAGGCACACTGTGGGCACACTTTTGGGGCACTGTAGGGACGTTGTGGGCACACAGCGGGCACAGCACTGCAGGGACACTGTGGGGACACTCTGGGCACCCGGCAGGGACACTGTGGGCTCACTGTGGGCTCACTCCGGCCGCTCGGCGCTCTCCGCTCCCGCCGCCCCCCTCAGGCTCCCTGAGGCTCCCTCAGCCTCCCGCCCTCGGCTGCGCGCGCAGCGCCGCTCCCGCCGCGCGGGCTGCCGGGAGGGCCGAGCGGCTTGGTTAATGTCCGCCATGTTTGCCATGGCGCAGGGAGCGGACCGAGCGAGCCCGGCGCGGATCTAGGGCTGCGGGGCGTGCGCTGCGGGCTACGGGCGGCCCCGCCGGGAACTGCGCCGGGGCGGCGGGACCCTCCATGGTGGCGCGGGCGCGGCGCGGGAGCGGCTGGGAGGCGGCGGCGAGGCCGCACTGAAGGCCCCCCCCCCCGCCCGCCCGGCCCCGGGGTGTTATTGTGAGGGGGAGACAATGAGCAAACTCTCCTTCCGCGCCCGGGCGCTAGACGCCGCCAAACCGCTGCCCATCTACCGCGGCAAGGACATGCCCGACCTCAACGACTGCGTCTCCATCAACCGGGCCGTGCCGCAGATGCCCACGGGGATGGAGAAGGAGGAAGAATCGGTAAGGGAGCGCGGCGCAGGGGGGGCACCATTGTTTACAGGCACCCCCCGCACGGGGAACCGGCCGCCGGTATTCACCAAGCGCGCTACGCTCGCTCCGCCGCGGGGCGCGCGGGGCGCTGCGCAAACGGCGCAGCGTAAGCCGCGGTCCGGCGCCGCGAGCGGGCCCTGCCGCCGTCCGCCATCTTCTGCTGCGCGTCCCGGGCGCGGGTGAGCGGGGGGGGCTCGGCGTGAGGGCGGCGGGACGGGCCGGCGGCAGCGCGGAGCGGAGCGGGGTGTCGGAGCAGCCGAGCGCGGTGTCAGAGCGGCGGAGCGCGGCGCTGGCCCGGCGGAGCGGGGCGGGCTGCCGGACAGGCTTCGGGGTGTCAGAGCGGTGGAGCGTGCTCGAGGTGTCAGTTCGGATTGTCACTTCGGGGTGCCGGAGCCGACTCGGGATGACCGAGCGGCGCAGCGGCTTTGGTGTGGCGGCTCGCCGTGCCGGAGCGGCGGAGTATCGGAGCCGGGATGCCGGAGCGGCGGCTCGGGGATGCCGGAGCGGGCTCGGGCTGTGCCGGTGCGGGGTGCACGGGATGCCGGAGCGGCTGGGGATGCCGGGGTGCTGCAGCGGGCTCGGGATGCCGGCCCGGTGGAGCGGCTCGGGGTGCTCGGCGCGTTGTGGACTAAAGCTGATACTACTCCTGCCAAGCCTGTTGTGAGTGGCTGTCAAGTCGCTCGGGCTGGAGCTGGGGAGGCGGTGGCGGCGTGAAAGCGCTGGGTGCAGCGTGCTGTGCCACTCCACAGGGAACGAGCGCGTCCGGGCCAGCTTCTCCCTTCTCCTCCGGCCGGGTGTCCCCGAGCCCGGCGGCAGCTCCGTGTCGCGGTTTGGGGCGCTGTCAGTCGCTTGGTAGAGAGGCTGAGGGTACAGCCCAGCACACACACACACACACACACGGTGCACATGTGGGGCTGCAGGGCCGCTTTGGCTCCCCGTGTGGGACAGTGTTTCTGTCCCCGTGTGGGACAGTGACTGTTCCTGCAGCCACCCCTGGTGCTGCTCGGAGTTATTTAACACCGATGGTTTGTGCTGCTGCTTGGTGTGCATCGCATGGCCGAGGCGTCAGCTGGACGCGTTGTGTGAAGCGTTGGAGCTTTAATGTTATTTCTAAATTAACCAGTGTTCAGCGTGGATGTGTGATGTGTGTTCCGCTCGCGGTGTTAAAGGGTGGAAAAGCTTTTGTGCGCTGAGGTAAATAAAAGTTTCTGGGGGTTTTGGTGAGCAGTGGGATAGCTTTGAAAACGCTTGCCTGCAGTTCTGGTGTCCTCCAAACGTACTGCTTTGTCTTGCCGATCTTCAAACGCTTTTCTGTAAGAGTAAGGTTTATTTTGTGCTCCTGGGAGTTGTGTAAGCTCAGACAGAGGCTGTCGCCTGATGTGTCTGTACTTGCAGAGCCGATAGTAAATGCACCCTCCAGAATTTCCTCAATGAATCCGTGTCTCCGCCTCAGCCAAACCTCTGTGCCTGTGGATTGGCTTTTCCGAGGTTACAGCTGTCAAAGGAGGCTCCGTGCTTTCCTCACTGCTTTTTTCTCACCTGACTGTTGGTATTAAAAGGAATCCTCTGTCTTATCATGGTGGGGTTTTATTTTTTAATTTACTGTGTATAGTACAGTGGGATCAAAACTTCAGGAATTCCCCAAGAGTAACTCTGCTAAAAGCTGGGATTGTAGTTGAAAGGAACGACATTGGGGTACTAATGAAGCAATTTTGGAGACTAATTTGGTTTTCTCAGCCTCTAAAGTCTATCTTGCAGTGGTGTGTTTCCATTTAATATTTAAACTGATTCTTAAAAATTGCTGTAATTTTGATAAATCATGTTTAAAATAAAGTTAATGGAAAATTGCTGTAATAGTTTGAGCAAACAAGCTGCTTATGGGCTGCTTAAATGATCGAGAAGATTAGATTTGTATTTCAATAAAACTACTTTAGTGTTGTCCTAAAAAGTTGTTTTTCTGAGAGAGTGAGGTTTGTTTTCTCTGCGCTGACATGTGGCTCTGTTTGATATATTATGTAATAGTCTCAAAATGAAATGACTGAAGCAATATATAAACATCGTGCGAGATGCATCAGCCAGGCAAGATTATAAACTGCTATTCTTAGATTATTCAGATCATTACCATGTGGTGATGGTTTCATTCATGGCTTGTCCTTCTCCCAGTGTAGCACAGATAATTCTTAATTGTACTTTTTTTTCTGAATGATATGAACTTTTTCATGGCTGTTGTGCATAACAGTAGTTAAATATTTGAGAAATACCTAAACAGCTTTAATTGATAGCAAATACTGCTGTGATCGATTTGATGTATTTTAAAAGGGACTTCTTGGAGGGAGAGAGAAATCTCTGCACACTCATTTCTGCCACCTCAATTTCTAGGGTGTCTCAAGGCCTTTTTCCCCGAGTGAGAGTTGTTTGAAGCCTCAGGGTGGCTGCTGTTTTCCATTTGCTGTTCAGAGCCACAAACCTCGTGTTCCTGTGGCCCCGGGACACCACTCTCCTCCGGTGCCACCCTCTAGGACTGTCATGGGGTCAGACAGCACCTTCCGGGATATATTCCACTGGAAATCATCATTATTTACAGATTTGCAGGATTTAAAAAGCATGAGTGGCACATCTGCCCTGTTCTTTACAACCCAGCCTCTCTGGTGCAGACATGTGATTTAATTAGTTGGTGATTGATCTTTTGTACATACAGAAGTGCAGATTTTGGTCCATTTATTTTTGATGAATATTCTGGAACTGTTTCTGTATGAGTATCTCAGAGATTTATATCCACTCGCAGTGTTTCACAAATCAGCAGCTCATTTCTCTCACTTGGAGATTCCAGCTGTGAAAGAATTAGATTTCTCTTCTGTAGCATGTTTATGTTACAAATGTTTATAATTTACTCTAAATTAACCTGAGGAAGCAAATTGTGTGGGTTTGTTTTTAAACTCACGTGAGAGAGCGATGGCTGGAGCAGAAGCAGGAAGGTGTCCTTTTGGGAATTCAGAAACTGAGCAGGGACACTTGGGCTTCTTTTCCTGATGAGTAAGACTTTTATTTACTAATGCTAATGAATTGTTTTGACTGGAAAGGGAGCAAGTTGCAGAGCAGATAAGCCCTGGATTTGTTTCTTATCACATTAGTGTGTTTTTATTTGAATACCTATAATTGGAGATTGCCGAGTTGCACGTTGTGAGGTGAAATCCTGTTTGATAATGAGGCACATTCACACGGAAGGCTCTGGGAAGTCAATTTACCTGAGGTGTGAGGAAGCTGAAAATGTGGTGGTAATGGGTGATCCCGGGATTGCCTGGCCAGAGCTGTCTGAGCCTTCATCTCAATCCTTGTTTGAACATCCATTCATTTCCACTTCAGCTTGGCACGGCATCACAGGCCTGAGGCTGGAGAGGAAAAGGCAGGAATGGCAACTTAAGGACATGGTTTGACGCTGCAGAAATGCTGACACCGTACCCGTGGGAAAGGACTTTCCTTCCCAGCTCTGCAGGGATCACCTCGGGATGAGCCTTCTCTAATCATTAAATACAGCATTCAGTTCTGATTATTTCGGCTGGAAGTAGTTAACTTGAATTTTTTTGGTTGATTCATTCAGTTCCTTTTGTAATGCTGGAACTTGAAGTGCTCATCATTGGGCTTCGAGGTATCCTGGAGCTGGTGATGCTCCTGAAACAACTTTTTCATTCTCCTTTCAAAGCAGGAAGCTTTTAGCTTTGCACAAGTCCTGCTTTCCCTGTTAAATTGTATCAGCAAAAATATTCATAAAGAATATTTCTCTCTGATACAGAGAACTGGGAGAGTATCAAATGTGTGAGGATTCACATAAGCTGCTGATCAGAAGTGCTGGTGCTGTCTGATGTGCTTAGGTCTGAGTTTAAAAACACAAATACACATAAATCACTTCCCACATGGACAGAGTCTTCTCTTAACTGGATGTTTGTGTGTGGGCTGTGCATTCATAACCTGTGGTTGAACCCTCAAAGTTCCTTACAAACGAGAGGCTTTGTAGAACAAAGAGACACGGACAGCAGTGAGTAAAGCAGCAGGTCAACAGAGGATAACTTCAGCTCCAACCATGCAAATATTCTGGAAAACAGAAATCCCTCGGAAAGACTGCATGGGAATCTATGTGAAAAACTCCAGGGATTCTATTTCCATGCAAAACCAGGTGAAATCAAGACAGCACACTTGCTTTGGAAAGGAATTGGGTTTGTTTGACTAAAATCAACTGGGTTTTCTGCTGGGGAAATACAATTCCCAGTGTAAGTCATTCCTCAGTTAGAGTTAAGCACCTGTATTTATTTACTTACTTGGGGAGTGCTTGGAGACTGCTGAGATTACTGAAGTATGTTTGGCATTAGGCAGTGAAATGCTGGGTTGTGATTTTTATTCACAGAATCCTGAGATTCAGTTTTGTTTGAGATCTTTCCCTGCCTTGATCTTCTGTACTTTTGTCCCTCTCTCCGAGTCCCATTGCTTCGTGCAGTGATGTCCCTCCCAAGTGCACATTTCGGTTCCGTTTTTATTTTAGTTTTCAGCTCTGATCCTTTATCCTTTCTGTGCCATCACCTGCAGAATCTCTGGTCCCTGTTTAATGTCCCATTTGATAACTGTGAATCAGAATTAACCCCGAGCAGCTGAGCACTGGGGAGCTCTCAAAACCGAGGAGCTTCCCGTTTAATTTGTTGTGGCTGAAGTTAAACACGACCAGGGTTTGCTCTGAAGTCTCCACCTCGCGAGCAGTTTATTAGGGCTTATCACATTAACACCTATCAGCAAACCTGTCCCAAGTGCTTGAGTTATCAGCTTAGCCCGGGACAAATGTCATTGATCTCCGAGTGTGCTTTTAAGATAGAGCTGAGTAACCGAGCTGCAGGTAGAGGGGACATGGTGCTTCTTGTGGTGTTGATGAGAGGTGGTGACAGCCACCGTGGGACAGCGGATCATCCTTCCTTTCACCGGGAGCACGTGGGGATAGAGATGGGAATGGAGAAGCGGTGTCATCTCGAGGTTAGATGGGTTCAGCCCTATCTTAACACCGCGCGGGTAATTTAGATAAAGCTGCATTTTTGCTGCAGGCCAGAGGCTGCTCGGGGTCAGCGCTGGCAGAGCTGCCCGGGCTGGTTTGGGTGCCCGTGGCCCTGGAGCACAATGGGAGCTGCCGGGCTGTTAATTGAGAGTCACACCTCGGGTCATTATGCAGGAACTTTCCCTGGTGGGAAGGGTTCCTCGGCAGGAGGTGCAATTCCATGACAAAAGCTTAGGGGAGCGCTTGGGAATCGGCCTGGCTGAGCTGAATGGCTCAGCTCTGGGACGTCTCAAATGCAGGGAGCAGTCCTTCCTTTTCCTTCAATTTAAGGAAGCCTTGGAAAGAAAATAGCTTGGGCTTCCTTGGATTTACAAAGTGCCAGATTTCACAGTGCTCCTGCTTGGCAAAACTGAGCAGGAAGCAGCTAGGTGCAATTTCTCTTTTGACTGAAACCAGTTGAAATGTCCTGCTTGAACAGTTTGGATCAACAGACATTAAATCTGCTTATAGTAACCACTGTTTTAATTATTTTTCGTAAGAAAGATCATTTTGATTGGTGCTAGATGTTCAAAAGGTTATTTGTAATTTATTTTGCCAACAAGGCTAATAAATAATGCCTTGTTTATGCCATAGCATATTTATCATTCTAACACTTCAACGTTTGGAAAGGTAAATAACTGATTTAATATTTACATGAACCTTAAAAGCCAGTGGTGGTGAAGATCAATTGTAGAACTGAAGTTTCTATAACAAGTAGAGAAGAATGGAACTAGAACTGAATTCCTGTATATAAAAGGGTGTAAGAAGTAGGAAAAATAATTTTGGGTGACTAAAAGTTTTATCAGTATAGACTGTGATAATTTTGAAAGTAATGCTGACTAGTTCTGAGTCAAAGTAACAACGTATTTGAGGATATGCTGTTTAAAAGCTTTGATTTTTGGTCCATTTTGCAAATTCCTACTTGTTAATGTGTAATAACCACAGTGTAGTGGAGCTGAAGGTGTTGGATTAAAATGCTGTCCCTGTCCATGGCAGGTGAAGTGCTGCAAATGTAAGGGAGCAAAAATCTGCAACAACAACAACAACAAAAAAATCAGAATTCTTAATTTCCCCAATTTCCTTTGTGCAATTCTAATTGTGGTTGAAACATTTACACCTTGGTCTCTCAAGTTTGGGTGCTCAGCACCTCCCCATTGGCAGAATTGTTCTCTGTGAGATGTTTTTGTGTCATCTTCAGTTGAAGATTTGCTCAGCTTCACTTGTGAGACTCTCCCCAATTGGTGAGATGCCATTTTTCCATCAGTTTTCCATCTCAGTAAACTCCTCTCTGCTCCTGTCCCCTGGGACACAGAAAGTGGTTCATCCACGGATCAGTTCTCAGCCAACAGAAACACTTCCTCCCCCCTTTCTCTGGTTGTTTTCTGTTGTTTACATTGGAATTTATAATTTGTTTTTCTCAGCTCTGTGCCATTTCTCTGGCTGCAGCTCACACTTGGGGGATCTTAGACCAGTCTGTGTTGCATAAAACAAACTGTTTCTACTTTGAAGCATCCCGGTGATGTTGGATTCCCCGTGCCAGGCTTGGATGTAAACAAACCACTCACTGCAGTGGTATCCAAAGATGGGATAATTAAGGGAAACACTGATACTACAGCAAGTTGGAAAAATAATAATTTCTGTTTCTTGAGTTAAAGGTATTTGGTTTAAACTGGAGTTTTGTGGTTAATTTTTAATAATTTTGATTTCTATCAATTACTGTGCATGTGTTTAAATTTATCTAACCTTTTTCTCAGTTGTCCAAACAGTAGAACCAATTTCAGACAATGTTTTGTATTACAAAATGAGGGATTTCTGTTTGCTCCACCAGGTCTCCAGCACTCCAGGTAGCATCACTTTGGCAATGAAAACACCATTTGTTTCAAAACTCTGTAAAATACAAATTCCCTGCTGCAAGTGTGTTCAGTTAAACAGAAACTCTGGATACTAATGCTGGGATAAAAACGTTCCCCACAGGCTGAGGTTAAATGCAGAGTGCAGAGGAGAGGTGCAGTGATCTCCTTCAGCTCCTGCTGGAGAATTTCCAGCTCTCGCTCCTCCCTGCTGCAAGGAGCAGCTCTGTGACTCACGGTCACATGGAGGTGTTGGTGTGTGCAGCCAGCATCAAACACAATTTGGGATCCCTGGATTATACCGGGTTTAATAAAGGGCAAAGCTCCTTCTTGGGGTGTCTCAGCCTTGAAAAATGCGTTGTGGGGTTCATGACATGAAAAATGAGACAATATTTCTCTAGGTCAGGGCCTTGCCACCCTGCTTTGACTGGGATAATCAGGATTTCTAATGGAATAATTTTTTACCTTGTGAGTGATGCCAGTGTATCCCAAGCAGATCTTTGGACTACATGTTACAGTATTTGTAACAATATGCTCCTAAAGTTTTTTGGGGAAAAAAAAATCCCACTCTTCAGTAAACAGAAATTTCTCATCTAGTACTTCAAACAGCTTTTCCAAAAAGTTTTTTTTTTTTTAATAATTCAATTTAATGTTTGTAACCATATTTATTTATTTATTGTTATAACAATAATTTGATTTTTAATCGTTAGCTTATATTCATGTTTTGGTAGACTGGGAACTTGTGTAAATGATTGTAGCTTTAAAATACAGAGTTTTAGTTGCTGTGGGGTTTCTGATATTTCATAGAAAGTGACAGTTGTGTGTCCATATGTTCATAAATAGTGAATAATCATTTATTTACAGGGATGAGAGATTGCTCATGCTCTCAGACATTGCTGCTGGGGTGATATTTGGGATATCTCACAGTTGTTTCACGTCCAGTTTGACATGAATTGGTTGAAAATGGTTGTGGTCTGTGCTCATTTCACTGTCCCTATCCCTTTATCAGTGTCTGTGGGCTGATTGCCACTTTTATTTCCTCAAGAGCTTCACTTGGCTTTAGGTCCCCCAGAGGGGGAAGAAAGACATTCCTGGGCCTTGTTTTGGTACACACTGGATTTTTCCTCATTTAGGTTGACATCTGCTCTCTGGAGACATCTTCATCTGTATAGGAGGTGTCACCCAGGAGTGTTGGGGGCCCTTCCCTTGGGTTGATCCAACATCAGTATTCCAGAGATACCTTCAGGGGATGGGCTGTAATCCCAGGATTTGGATTGGCTTGGCTTGGGTGCTGCTTTGGGAAGTTGCACTTTAACAACTGGGAAAGGGAAGAAAGTGATGGAAAAGTCAGGGAATCTCAGACTGGTTTGGGTTGGAAGGGACTTAAAGCCCCATCCAGTGCCACCCCTGCCATGGCAGGGACACCTCCATCTGTCCCAGGCTGCTCCCAGCCCTGTCCAACCTGGCCTTGGGCACTCCCAGGGATCCAGGAGCAGCTACAGCTTCTCTGGGCACCTGTGCCAGGGACTCTCCACCCTCCCAGGGAAGGATTTCACCCATTCCAGGGACCTGTGTGAATTTTTAGGATGGAGCAGCCCAATTTGATTCACTTCCCCTGCCTTCTGTCCCTGAGTCAGTAAGAGCAGCCAACCTTTAGTACATTTTTTTGGTTGTAGTCACAATTCACCAGTATGGAAGGCAAGTGTGGGGCAGGTGGTTCTTGTGATTATTTATTTTTTTAAGAAAGGGTGGGGATATCATGTTGGAAAAACTTGATATGGCCAAAAGTGAGACTGAGAAATAGTTCCATGAGCCCTTTTCACTTGTGTATCTTCTCTTTCTTGTGGGTTTTCTCCAGCTTCCTTCCATTGAGTATTGAAAACTTCTTAGGGAAGCTGAGTGGAATTGTCCTTGAAAGCCTTGGTTTGAGTGTGTTGGTTTTCACTCAATATTTGGATTTTTATGGTTTTCTCAGTGCCCTGCATTACTTGATAATTAATCCACTGTTTTAAGGGGACACCCTGTGCAAGAGGAAACAGCTCTGATTCCTGACTAGATTAAGTCTTTATCAAATCAGTAGAAAAATGCATATTATCATCTTTGAATCACTGAAATGCATGTTTTCCAAAATAAATCCAGAATGAAGCCATGGGTTTCAGCTCTCAAGGGTGGGAATTCCTGTGGAGCACACACTGATTTCCTGCTCTGTACGTGACTCCTTATTTCACTTGGCCTCTTTCCACCTCAGAGCAGAGGGAGAGGGAAGAAAGGGAAACAGGTCTGTAGGATTGCAAGGGTTAACTGCACAAGAAAACAAAAGCTGGTGCTTGAGTTTACACTTTTGCTCTTGGGAATCTTCTCTAAAAAAAGTGTCTGTGTGCAGAGAGGGAGGAGATGGGGCTGAGGCTTTCCAAGACAGGGAGGCTTCTGACCAAATTAGCTTTTGAGCTTCCTGACACTTTTTTTCTGGAAGTGCTGTCAAGAGGTGTTACTCGCTGTGCTTGAGACTTTGCAAGATGAGTCTGCACATTTCCAACTATACTTCTGTACTTTTAGCTTCTGAATCTCACTATTAAAGATAAAAATGTCTTTTTTTAAAATTTCCCAGTTGGAATATAATGTTTAACAAGTGAAATATTTAGACTTCAGTACATTTTAATTGTTTTCTTTGCTTTAATTCTTTTCTTGGTGCAGGTAGATTGGAAGGCTGACTCTAGGTTGGCCTAGAAATAACTTATTTTGAGTTGGAAAAATTGTTGATAAATTTACTTTTCTGTTCCATCCTACTTGTATGGAGGGCTGTGGGGTTAAAGCAGTGAAACAACCTAAAGAGGAGTAACTTCGCTAATTTGGTGTAGTTTTAAGGAATGAAGATGGGAACAGGTAAATTGAATCCTAAAGCTTTGTTGCCTAGGGATTTGTACCCAATATGGAATTGCTCACTGGAGTTTGATATTTAAAATGAACTTTTCAGTGTGAAGATGGTGTTCAGCCATGAGCATCTCCAACTATGCTCAACCAAAAAACTTGCAGTTATTTAAAGTTCAATAAACTCTGTTTCTCAGAGATTACTTGAGGGGTGGCAACAAGAGACTTAAAGGTTAAGAAAAACCCAACCTGGTCTGTAGGGTCCAGGTGCTCTGGTTTGTGGGATAAAAGGAATTAGGAGCAGTGAGGGGCTGGAATGAGATGGTTTGGGTTGAAATCATTCTGTGATTCCATGATATTCGTGAAAAATGTGTAAAAAGTACCATTCAGTATTGATCAGTGCTTGCCTTAAAACTTAACAAAAATAACTTCAGGATAATAGGATCAATACCTGTTGATTTATTACTGTTGTTGGACTCTGTTTTTGAGTGAAGAAACTCCCAGACAGAAAAGTGGAGTGAGAACATGAGATCTGTGGGATTTCAGGGATGGAGGGAATGGCAGTGAAGGTACCTTGCTCTCAGCTGGGCTTCGAGTCTGGCTCTGAGTGTCTGCAACCAAAACTAAGTATTTTACATACCAGGCTTGTAGGGATAGTTGGGTTTTTTCCCTCCTGAGGAAAAATGGAAGGAAGGATTGTGGTGTCTCAGAAGGGAGCAGTCCAGAGAGCAATTCTGGTTTAATGTGTAAATGTACCAGGATTGCAGGAATTTTTTGGGGTTTTTTTCCCTTCTGAATTAAAATGGAAGGAAGGATTGTGGTGTCTCAGAAGGGGTTCAGAGCACAGTTCTGGTTTAATGTGTAAATGGGCTCAGGCAGCAGTGTTGCACACACTAAACATTTACATCTCTCCAATGCTGTTGGTTGAAGAAATAGCCCTGTCTAAGCTGTGTTTGTTTGAAATTTTGTCTTCATACTGGAGAGAAAGGTCTGGATGTGCTTTTTAAGGAATTAATGGGTAATCACTCTTTGTCAGGGGCTCCTTTTTATTCCCATGGCAGCACGTTCTGTTTGCTGTCATCACTGCTTCTCTAATGCTCTGTTATTTTGTATAAGACCTTTGGATCTGCCCTACTGCAGAACAAAGTGTGAGCTTAAAATACTGTGTGTCTTTCAAAAGCATAAGAAAAAAGTGAAAACTAGACCAAAAGTTGTACTGGTTATAAATTGATCTGTAAAAACACTTCTTGAGGTTTAATAAATCCATTTAATTAGCCCAGCTTTCATATAAAAAACTTCAGAGTTTGTTTAAAGAGAATTGTTACAGGAGTTAAAGTTTCCTGTACTGGATGCTGAGCAGAAAGATTTGAGGTTTTTGTTCCTAATTTTAAAATTTACTTACTTTATCTGTCTGTTTTGGAGCTCTGCTGTTTGAGGTGTGACAGCAGCACTGCTGAAAGCTGAAATCTCTGTTTGAAAGCTGTGTTCTGCTTGAAGGCTTTTTATAGTGAAATGAGTACTAACACCTATTGTCAGCCTTCCTTGGGAACTCTGTGTGTGCTTACTACAGCGTTAAAACAGCTGAGGACCCGAATTACTCATCTCAATTACTCTTTCATGGGCTGCAGAAGCAAAAGGTGTTCTGAATTTGGGACAGATCAAGCCCTTCCTTACAGCAGTGGTGTGCTGTGGACTGCTGGTACACAGCTCCAGGGACAGCAGTTGAAAGCAGCCCAGTAATGAAACCATTTTTGTGTAGTTGAATTACTCAGCACTGCCAAGCTCTCCAAGACACGTTTTAATGGTGGAGTGACAGATTTACTCAGTGTGGAGTAACTCAGGCAGATCACAGCAGCTATTGGATTGCATGCTTGTCTTAATTCTAATAGCACTCACTTGGGAGCCTGATTGATTTAATGTTGCTTCATCTGCTGCAGGAGATTCCCAGAGCTGCTCTGATTGTGCAGGAGCTGCATTAATTGCATTTCTGTAAATCTTAACATTTAAAAGGGGATCATTTATTAAATATAATTTACGTGTTTTAAGGTTTTCTTTCACTCCCCCTTTTTTAAAATACCATTCTGTAGAATTAAAGAGGAAGAACTCTTGTTCTTGAGAGAATTTCCAAGTGGGTAGCAGAGTGTGTGAGTGCCAGACTGCCGTGTGTGCCAGGCTGCAGTGCCAGCCAGGCGCTGGAATTGGCACCTTCCCATTCCTGGTGTTGATCCTGGCCTCTTGGGAGTGTTAACAGTGGGGAGGGGCACCCTGAGAAAGCCAAAGGGAGGAGCACAGAGCAGCAAACCCTTTTTGTGTGTGTGTGTTTCTTCCTGCTCCTACCAAGTGCTTTTCCCAGCAGTTGGGTGTGTGGGAATGGCTGATAGAAAACCTGCAGCCCCTGGAACAGGCAGAGTAAGGTCCCATGGATCTGTGACAGTGCTGAGTTTGGGTTTCCAGCTGATATTCTACTCACCCTCCCCACCCCCCAAATCTGGGAAACTTTGGGGAAGAACAGCAGAAGCTGAATGAAACCTTCACTCTTGGTTCCACCAGCAGTTCATCTGCTGGGAGTCTGCACTTTGCTTGGTTTATGTAGGATTTGGAGAACTTGGTTACTTCACTTTTCCCAAGGGCTGTGTGGATCTGAGATCCTGTCCTGCTGAGGAATGTCACTCCCCTGGACACACAGGAGGCAGAGTAGCCTTGATGTCTTAGCCTGAGACATTTTTCTAGTGGTTTAAATTTTAACATGCAAGGCCTTTCAAGAGGGAAGTTACAGCTTAGCTCTGACTTGCAACAGTAGATGGTTGTCACTGAGTTAACTAATAAATGAACTAATAAAATTGTGTGGGGAAAAAATCTTTGTGAACTGCTACATTTGTTGTGATCTCTATTTCACCTGAAGTGATTCTGTGGAATTTGTGACTTTTGTCCCATAAGAATAAAATGAAGTGATACCTGTTTGGGGAGTCCTTGCTTTTCAGGTGTTATTCTGTGAGAACTCTTCTTCCTGTTGCTCTTAACTTGCTAAACTTCTAAAAGCAGGCCAGTTAGGATTGCTGGGTAGACAGGAATGATGAAATTTACTATTCTTCTGACTTTAAAGGCCTGATCTTGCATGCATTTTCTTTCTGACAGGTTTGGATGGGTTTGGCTTTCCCCAGCCCTAATTTTCTGCTGAGGTTATTTTGTGAAGTTTGAATGTTTGTCTTTTTCCCAGTCTGGTGGAAGGTGTGGGCTGTGTCTGAACAAAGGATTCTCTTCATCTGTTTGTAGTTCATTCACTGCAGTTTTAAGATTGCCATCAGTTAGGAACCCTAAAAAGTTGGAGACACACATCTTAAGAACAAGCATCCTGCTGGTCTCTAAAACCCAGTAAAGCCTCCACTCTGTTATCCTGTAGGGAAACAGTGGGAGAAAAGGCTGACTGTCTTCATATGCACTTTGTACACTGATACCTAAATCAACTCTCCCATTTTCCCCTTGCAGGAACATCATTTGCAACGGGCCATCTCAGCACAGCAAGTCTTCAGAGAAAAGAAGGAGAGCATGGTTATCCCAGTCCCTGAAGCAGAGAGCAATGTCAACTACTACAATCGTTTGTACAAAGGAGAGTTCAAGCAACCAAAGCAGTTCATTCACATCCAACGTGAGTTAAAAACATTGGGAGTGTTGTGGGTTGTGGTGTCTGTTCAACTCCTTATTTAACCTGAGGAACCTCTGTCTTGAGGTCAGAGTTGCTGCAGTGGTCAGGAAGTGGGAGGACTCAGAAATCCATTTATAGATGTAAATTCCAGCATCTTCTCAAGTTCTGGAAGAACTGACAGTTGCTGGTGAAGGTGGGCATTTTGCTGCAGGGTTTGTTTCTGGCTCTGTGCTGATGCTCTGTCCATGTGCAGCAGCTGCTGAGCCTCATCCTGGCTCTTGGTTTTCCAATATTCTTGATCTAGCCTCACTTCTTGTGTATTTTTTCCTTCCTAGTCCTTAGAAGGAGTAACTGAAGCTGCCTGGCTGCCTCCTGGTTGCTTATACTGATGTAGGGAGCAGGAGAGAGGTTGTCTTGCTCACCTGTTAGCTCCAAAGTTCTCTGTAAGTGCAGATCCATAAACCAGAAGAGTTTTTGTGATGGAATCAGCCTTTGTCCTGCTGCTCAGAATAGAATTCTGGCAGAGCAGGGCAGCTGTGCTGCCACTGGGATTCAGGCTGTTCCGGGTAACAATCACTTCTCTCTGAGTTTGGCTAAAACTGAAGAATTCTGTTTCAGCAGAGAACTCTGAGTTTATTTTATAGATAAAATATTCCGCATGAGTTTACCTTATGTCTTACAAGATCTCATTAATGTAAGCTTGTGGGCTGTGAATTAATTTTCCCACTTCTTTTGGTTGATGTTCTGTTGACAAGTGGCACTTTCACAGTTCAGTTGTTCCTTGGCACACAGTTCATGTTTGTCCTTTGCAGGATGTGGTTCAGGGGGTTATTTGGTCACTTGGATTCCTCCCAGGACTTACCTTTGTAGCAAAACCTTTGGTTCAATTATTGCATCATTTCTCACCAGTGTGGTGAAGTTGGTCCAGTTTTTTTCCATTTGTTTACAAAATAGGAGATTCTGGAAATAATCAGGGTTCTCTGTGGTGCAAAACCATAGAGGTGATGAGGGAAAAATCAACTAAAAGGAATTGTTTCTTTCCTTAATAAAAGAAACAAATTTGGAAACAAGGCAGTCTGAATGAACTGAAACCAAGCTGCTGATGGAGGAGTGTATTTTATTCTGTTCTTTGTTGGACACTGCCAGAAACACTGTGAATACTGTTAATAAACATGTCTAAAAATGTTAAATATATTATGCCAATTTTTCTTTGTCTTGTTGAGCCTCACAGTCTTTCTGGACAGAATTACAGAAGGTATTTGAGCTGAAGATAAATATCAGATACTGCTCCAAGATAATTTTTCCCACATATTCTGGATGGAGTAGGTGTGATAAAAGGCAGCTTTATGCTACATAAACTGCTTAGAAATTCTCTTCTAATGCTTAAATCACAAATAGCAACAATACTTTGGCCAGGGAAGTTATGTAAACTGATAGAGAATGCCAGGAGGACACATACTATAATCCATGCTTACTGGTGGGTATTTCTAGCAAATTATATTTTACTGAGATTCTGGTAGCCTGACATTTTAGTATGTTTTGCCTTAATTTATTTAGATCGCTGGTTCCAAGCAGAGAAAAGTTAATTTCTTTGTAAGGCCTGGAATTTGTGAATAAACAAGGTTCCAGGTGTTAGTCAACCTCAGTGGCACCAACACAGGTGATGTGGAGCTGAATGCAAAGAAAAAAACTTGAACTATTCTAATTATTCCAGCATGCTGCATAATTTTCCAAAAATATTTGTAGCTTTAATAACATGGAGATGCATTTTAAATTATTGATAATTAGCAAAGAGATGAAGTTGATAAACTTGGACCTAAATCAGAGCTTAGGGGATGGAAGACAAGTGTCCCCTCACAGGAACGATGGTACAGTGTTCATTAAGTGCAGAATGGACTCCAGGAATCCTTAAAAGGAACTTTTTGGCAGAAAGTTTCTTTCATTTTTTGGTTGGGTGACCCCCTGTATTTATCAGTTTGCTGCCTTGACTGAGGCCTGGTTGTTGCTGTTGGCACGAGAGGGTGGCAGGGCTGTGGTTTGCTGGGGAGGGAAGGCACTGGAAACACTGGCTTCAGTGGGAACTCGTGCCTGTGTCAGCTTCAATGAGTGTGGAACCACAGCCTTAATTCAGTTAACTAAATTAACTCATTTCATTTAGCTTAGTTAAACCCAGTTCAATGTAACTTCACTGAGAAACAAATTGCATTTGTGTGAGTTGGTATAAACCCAGTTTCTAGGGGAGCTCAAGTGAACAAGAAAGCAAATCCTTCTGTCAGGTACTGCTGGGGGTGGGTGGAGTGGCAGAGGGTGGGAACTGGATGTTGTATCTGCAGCAGCAAATCAGAGTCTTGAGCATTCCTGGAGAAACTTTCCAGGTGGGATCACTGGGGCCTGTCTGACAGTGCCCTGTAGTAATGCAGATGTTCTGGAAGAGAAAGGCTGGATTCATTCTGAGTCAGAAGAATGTCCCAGGATTTAGCAGGAGCTGTCCATGTGGACTGGAACATGGGGGCTGGTTCTCCAGCAGCTCACCCAGCTAGCTGCCATGGCAGAGGCAGGAACAGGGAGTGATGGATGATTCCATCCATGGCACATAAACACCTGGGTCTTGTGATGGCTTTGGATGCCAGAGAGCTGCCACCAGGCCAGCTCCAGGGTGAAAAATGGCCTTTTCTAGAACAGTTTCAGTTCCCTCAGTGCTTGGGGAAAGAAGAAAACTGGTAATTAAGGATGTTGCTGAAAATGTGTTTTGAGGAGCGTTCATTGAACATCGGGGAGGAGGACACTTCTGTGGGACAAGCCAGCTTTAGGTTGATGAACTCCAGAGAAGTGGTAGCCTTGCATTTCCTGAGGCCCTCACACCTCCCCAGGCTGCTGAGAGTTTGTGGCCATCCTGTCTGCACTGAAACAGGCTCTGCTTCATCCCTTCAGTGTCATTAACCTGCACCCCCATGCAAACCCCCTCTGCACTGATAAATACAGCTCACAACAAATTGAACATTGCTGAAGGCAGAAAAGCATGAAAAGTGGGATGTGTGACAAGGGCTCCTGCTGTTCTCACAGGAATGATGGGGGTTTGTTTAAGAAAATGAGACTGGATTTGTTTGATATGTGGGGATCCTGGCAAGAACCTGTTGGATGCCTTTTATCATCTTGAATATTTATCAAAATAGTGAGCAGAGAGGGGAAGGGACCCCCTGCTTCCAGCTGAGGTGCACCATGGGGCCACTCTTGGTGCTGGGAGTAACCTGCCTTCCCTCCTGGACACCCATCACTGGTATCCAGTGTGGTCCTGAGGGTGATTGGTGTTTTAAGATACTTCTTGATGGAATGGTTGGGTTTTCTTTTTGCTTGTCTTGTTGTCTCCTGGCTGCCTCTCACTTGATCCTGATCTTATTCTGGAAGGTGGGTACTTCAAGACCTTTTAGAGACTCTTCTTTTCCCACTGTGGAAACAAAGGGAAGTTTCCTGGCACCGCTTACAATTTACAGGTGAACAACATCACCTCTTCTCTGTCACAGATCCTCCTGCTCACTGATGCTCTGGCTTGGAAAAACTGGCTGGAAACATTTTGTCCACAGGGGATTATTGAATTATCTACTGACAGGCAATGGGTTGACATATTTTCTGATGTGACACCGACTGTGAGAGCAAACAAGCTTTCTGTGGACTGTAATGGTTTTCAGTCCACATGTGAGCTGTGATCTGCTGGAGAGGCAGAGCTGATGTTGAAAGCTGCAGTTTAAGTCTCATACACAGTTAATTGTTGGAGAGCTCTTGGTCACATGCCCAGTGACAGTGTCTTAAATAAACTTGCCATGCAACTTGTATTACTGAATTAATACTGCTAGCAGTTCTTGACACATGGTTACAGCCTGTTATTAATTTCTCCTCAAATAAATTGTTACAGTGTGTGGCAGGTCAGAGAGCTCTTCTGGCCGAGTGCTGTTGTCAGAATTGGGGCAGTGTCTCCTCTGAGAGGTACCAGCTTGAGCTGAAGATGCTGAGGAGCTGCCTTTTAGCCCTTCCCAGCTGCATCTGGCTGAGTTTCTGTGCTTGAATAAATAAATAGATAAATACTGGTAGAGGTTTAACTAATTTATTGCATTGGATCACAGAGAGAATGGTCTTGGGCAAGGCTGAGATGTGGAAGGGCACTGCTTACCACCTGCCTGTGGGAGGAAAAATACTGGGATTTGTTTTAAAGACTTCTTTTTTGGTGGCTTTTTTCTGCTCCTGGTTTTCCAAGTTTTTGTTTTAAGGAGCTCTCAAAGCACACAGGGCAGCTCAGTAGCAGGAGTTTTTTAATTAGCACTTGGCATAGCCACAAGTTAAGAGCACGGAGATAAGATAGTGCTGTTTGTCTTATTAAGAATAGAATATATTTCATCAGGCCTATTAACTGCTGTTATTCCAGCGCTGATTGAATTACTGGGAGTGTTGTACCTCGTGTGTCACCCCTTCAAGGTTTTATTAGGTGTACAATTAATGTTTCTATTAACAGTTCGTACGCAATTCACTCATATTTCTTGTAAAATTTTATTTCTGCTGTGTTACCTGGATGAGAACTTCCTTCTGCTTTTAGTAGGACCAGGAACTTTGTCAAGTATGGGAACTAATTAGCATAATTAGTAATAAAGACATGAGCTTTGCTGAGAAGTTGAGAACTGACTATTTGGAGAGCCTGAAGGAATTGTCAGGCTCTGCATCCACAGCTGAGGTGGTTTTAGAGAAGAACAATTCCCATAGGATTGGTGTAGGATTTCTACAGTTACATAAAACAAGAAAAGGTTTAGTCTGTTAAATATTTCAACACTTTAGGTTTGGTGTACTGTTTAAAAATAGGCAACAGAAATTATATTGGAACTTGAGTGTAAATGCTTTTTTTCCAAGTCTGGAATTTGATTGAAAATGGTCTTAGTTGTTACTCTTTTACCATGATATTCTGAAGGAGCTGTATTATATCAGTACTGTCAAGCATCTTTGCTCTTGTTTTGCAGAGATACATTAACGTTTCTGTGTCTATCACCCCTTCAAGTCACTTAAAATGAAACTTCTTGGACTCTTTTTGTATTGGAAGTTGGAGACAAGCAGCTTCTACCTGCCGTGTGTTACATGGGGAAGCTTTTTAGCATAAAAAAAGTGTTCTTGGCAGAGAAGTGCTGGTCTGGAATTTTCTCAGTCATTTTTGGTTTCTGATTGCAGATGTGTGTCCACAGTGTGTTACTTACCCAGCATTTCAATTTCTTGTGTTCCAGCCTTTAACCTGGACAATGAACAGCCAGATTATGATATGGACTCTGAGGATGAGACCCTACTGAACAGGCTGAACAGGAAGATGGAAATCAAGCCACTGCAGTTTGAAATAATGGTTGACAGACTCGAAAAAGCCAGTTCTAGTCAGGTATGGTGTGAAGAAATCACTGAGAGGTTTTGCTTTCCTGGGGGTGGTTCTGGGTGGGTGCTTGGTTTTATTTCCTCTTAACAGTTTGTGTGTCTGTGTGTCTGTTCCACAAAAATCACATTGCTGTCTCCTGTGTCAATACTGGTAACTTCAGATAAAACAGGTGGGGAAGGAGCTTTTGGGGTTGCAGGACTGATTTTAAATTTTAATTCCTGGCCACAAAGTGTTAGAAACACACAGCTTGTTTTACCACTGTTGGTATGGAATAAGCTTGTGATGATCAGTAGGTGTAGAAATGGCTGCAAACATTTAATAATCCAAATTTTGTTTCACTTGTTTGCGCTGGACATTGGTTGGTTTTTGAGGATTAGAAACACAGAATTAACCTAGTGCCAGTGTTAAATCAGATCCTGAGGTGTTCCAGGAGGGCAGTGTCTGGAAAAGGATCTTACAGCCCAAAATATTTACTCCGAAACTACACCTGAGGGATCAGGTTTGCAAATCAAGTTTGAGGTGTTATTTCCCAGTGAGATGAGAATTTGTGGGAATGAAAAATCCATTGTGGGATCCATGGCTCTGCCTCAGTTCCTTAACCTGATTTTCAGTGCTGTGTTAAAAGGCCAAAATATTGAATTTTTCTCTCTGGACTTCTGAGCAACTTCAGAAAGGCAGAGATTTCTTACTATGCTAAGAAAATGGGAACAAAGGGAAAAAATAGGGAATATATTGGATGATACTTGTTGAACATGTACTTGGGTTTGCTGGAGCTTTGATAAAGACACCTCTGTTTTGGCTTTCAGTTTCAGACCATTCTTTTCATGATCATCACTTTTCATGATCAGTATTCATCCTTCTGATGGTGGTTTCACCTTTCTTTGCTGGATTTAAGATTTGAAGATGCTTTTCAAAAATAAAATGCTATAAGAATACAGGTTTTTTCTGTAAATACAAGCAACTCTTGCAGGTTTATGGAGCCTGGGAAGTGGCTGGTGGGGTTTGAGTGCTGCCTCCCAATTCCCAGTTTCCATGCCTTATCCCTGGAATATTAAAGGATGTTGTTTGGAATGGTTTCCCTGCCCAGGAGGGGTTCCAGGCTTTCCTCTTGGGCATTCTGATTTAAGCAGGGAATAGAAGGACTCTGCATCTGGAATCAGACATGAGCACACAGGCTCAACTTTGCTTCCCCAGCTGTGTACCCAAGGCAGAGCGGATTTATTTTTTATTACAAATATGTTAATGGTAAAGGGGAGCAAAAAACAAACAAAACCAAAATTATTTCTAAGCAATACTTTTTCCTTTTTGTGAAAAACAGTTCAGTGCCTTTTCTAATTCTGCCATAGATTGCAAAGGTTTTATTCTGCTCTGGCTGGAATTAACACTTGCAGAGTAGCCATGGTTACACTTAGGATTTCCTTCATTTTCCAAAATGTGTTGTTTCCTTTTTTTGCTTCTCCTAACGTAGGGACAAGATTTAAGTTTGACACATTGCAAAAGTGCAAATTAAGCTGTTCACTTGATATTCTTCAAATTATGGGGCAGATGAAGTGCTGCCTGACTTCTTTTTAAGTAATACTAGAGGTACTATTTTCTTCTTATTTAATGAATGGGTTGAAGATGATATGAGCCTGTTAAACCAATGTACTATTTAGTGATACTTCTGCATTTACTTAGACTCTGATTTCCATATAAAAAGCTGAACATAGATGTAATTTTTATCTTTAAATGACCTTTAAACTACCATCTACTGAAATAACTTAGCAAACAAGTGAACAGCTTTGTGTCTCCAGGCTGGAATAAACAGGCACGGGCATTGTCCCATTCTATCACAAAGTAAACATTTTAGAGGGGAAATAATTAAGAAGCAAATTTGCTTCTAGGGGAATCCACATAAAGCTGCAAAGAATTACACATTAATAAAGGTTAACCAATGAGAAACTTTTTATTTGTTTAGGAAACAATAGTCAGATAAAAGTGATTCCCAAATCATGATCTGCAGACTGTAGTAAGTTCTTTCTATCCTGTGCTTGTAGTTGTTTCCAAGTGTTTTCAGATTCCATGAAAGATTGATGGAGTTCTGGACCATTGGATGAAAGAGATACTGCTGGTTCAGAAAAACTGGGAACTCTTAACTGGTGGCTTCTCTTTCTGTGAATGCTTTTTTCATCCCTTTACTCTTTTGCTGGAAAATAATGAAGTTTATCCAGAAAGTGCACAATTGGTGTGAGTGTGTGGTGACCTTCCCCTCACCCCCAACCCAACTTTTCCCTGTTCCCCTGCAGCTTGTGACCCTTCAGGAAGCCAAACTGCTGCTCAATGAGGACGATTACCTGATCAAGGCTGTCTATGACTACTGGGTGAGGAAGCGCAAGAACTGCCGGGGGCCCTCCCTCATCCCCCAGATCAAGCAGGAGAAGAGGGACGGCTCCACCAACAACGACCCCTACGTGGCCTTCCGCAGGAGAACTGAGAAGATGCAGACCAGAAAGGTGACTTGGCAGACTCTGCTGCTTGGAATTTTACATCTCTCCCTTGGTAGGGATAATTGGGATCCCTGTCCAGCTTCTTGCAGAGGACAATTTACCATCCATCTGTTTCTTGAGCTGAAACTCAGAGCAATGCCTGGCACACAGCGTGCTGGGTTGGGAGCTTTCCTTTCTGTGGGAAAAGGGGAAACAAGTTCCCAGTTTCTGGATTTTTAGATGGAATGATTTGAACCAGGGAATGTGTAATCACCCAGCATTTTGCTTTGTACACATGTGTGCGGAATCAAGGTGGGGCAAGTGTTGTAGGCTTGAATTCCTTGTGCTGACAAACTTCCACTGGGTTGATCTGGAATCTGAGCAATACATGGGGGGAAGTGGCTGAAAAGTTCTTCCCAGTTTACTCTGAAAACTGGGTTTGTTTGCTTTTTGTGGCTTTTTGTTTGCCAAGTAGAATCTGCTGTAGGAAAAGCTGCTTTGGAGTGTCCTCATGAGCCTCATTTGCAGCAGTATTATATAACTTTATTTTTACAGTTTGTGCCTCGTGGCCTTTGCTTTTGACTAAAAATTGGTTTCATCTCTCCACAGAACCGAAAGAACGATGAAGCATCTTACGAGAAGATGTTGAAATTAAGGAGGGAGTTTAGCAGAGCCATAACAATTTTGGAGATGATTAAGAGGAGAGAGAAAACAAAACGGGAGCTGTTGCATTTAACGTTGGAAGTTGTGGAGAAAAGGTAAAATTCCAAATTATAAAAACCAAGGTTTTAAATTTTCATTAAATAGCTTTGAAATCATTTCTCATCATTTATTTATTGTAGCACCATACCAAACTTCAGAATTTAAAAGAGAAGGGGTTTGTGTAGGCAATTGGAAGACACTGGTTTGTGTCTTTCAGACATTTCCCAGTGGAAATGCAGCCCTATAGTTTTAATCCTGGTTTTTTTGAGGTACCATTTGGGTGATTATGGAGGTGAAATCCTCAATGAAGTGAAGCTGAACAGACCCGAAAAAGAGATGGGCACAACTCCTTCATCTCTCCACAACGGGAACCACCACAAAGTTCAAGAATGTAAAGTTAAGGTAAGATTTTTGTTCCCCTGCCACGAGTCTGTTGTTCCTGGGATCATCATTCCTTTGGGATCATCGTCCCTTTGGATATATTTTGAATTCAGACCTGTCTCGGAAGAAATAACCTGAAATATTAGCAGTTAAAATGCTTGGGGCTGAGGCTGAGAGTTGAAGACCTCTGGAAATTTGTATTTAGCACCTGCGACACCTAGTGGTCCCAGAATTCCATACAAAGCCCTGAAAGCCTGGCTCTCCAGGAATTTTGGCATTCCTCATGTTTCTCCTCTGCTTCCCAAGCTCCATTACTGGAGTTTCAGTCAGGATGTTATTGATGAGTGTTAATTCAGGGTAAATTTAAACATTTTTTCAAACTGCACTGCTGCTTCTCCTTCAAATGCAGAATTTTGCAAGTGAAAGAATCTTTTCAAATGGGAGCTTTGAAGTTTAATAACATTTGTGTTCAAGTGGACAGTTCAATATCGATGGAATTGCTCACTGCAGAGGGTTTTTGTGAGAAAAATCTTAAATAGCCAACCCAAATACCACCACATCTGTTCAAAAGTGTCAGCTCTGTGAGAAACAGGAAACAAATTAAATTGTTTCTTTTGAACATGTCTGAGCAGTTCAGAAAATTGAAAGTGCTGGGGAAAAATGAGATCTCAGAAAATAATTGGAAGAGGAATTTCAATGACAATATACTGAGTGTAGTGCAGAGTGAGGAGCCTCTCAGGCTCAGACATGGCCTGTGAGCTCTCTTGATTGCTTTTACAGGTATTTATTAATAATCAGAGGAAAAGTTCTGGGGTTTAATGTGTTCAGTAAATTTTGCATGATGCATCTCAAATCCCTGCAGAACCTTTGGAAGACAAACAGCCCTTTCTTGAAGTCATTAAGTTTCCTCATGCTTTAGTTTTTAGAATTTCCTGTTTGTTTTTCCCGAGCAGCATCCTCACCACTCCTCTCTGAAGGAGGAGGTGTCCGATGTTGTCCGTCAGAAGAAGAAATACCTGAAGAAGCCCAAGCTGGAGTGTGTGGTGACCCCTCAGCCCCTGGCTGAGCCCTTGCCTGTGCTCAGCAAGAGCGATATCAAACAGTATGACTTCCACAGCTCTGATGAGGATGAGTTCCCACAGGTAAAATCTCACTGTACACAAGGCAGGAATTCCAGTTAGCTGGTGCTTGGCCAGCCTGGCTCATCCCAACTCTGAATATATTTAAAAGTTCTTCGGATAAATTGAGTTTTCCTTCTGTGCTGTGCATTGCTATATAAACATGGCAGTTCACGTTATATAAACACAAAGTTTTATCATAAATACAATTATACAAATGTGGCACTTGGGATAATGATGTTGTTTTCTGGTCTAGGTACCCTCACCAGTGTCAGAAGCAGAAGAAGAAAATGATCCTGATGGACCTTGTGCTTTCAGGAGAAGAGCAGGATGCCAGTATTATGCTGTAAGAATATCCAGTGTTATGCTGGGCTGTTGGGTTCAGTGGTGGTTTCTTTAATTTAGGTTGGCATAGTGCTAGTGTTGGAGTTCAGTTCTCACCACCAAAGCTTTGATGCTTTGGTGACTCCAAAGACAATTGCAGGAACATCCCCTTTTCTGCTTGGCTCTGAAGGGTCCAAGCTGAATTCCCACTTGCTCAGAATTCATCCTCCTTTCTTTTTTCCCTTAGCCTGTGAGTTAATTCCTTTGCCAGAAGATGTTGAGATGATTGAAAACTTTTATTTTCATTTTCTCCAACTTCTCCATTACTGTTTGAAGCCTAAATGTTAGAGTTTATTTTTTAACTACTGAAGCTATTATTGATTAACTCAACATAAAACCACATGTTCTGTCCTGGAGTCTGTGCATGATAACCAGCAATGCCCTAATCAAAGTATAAAATTGTCTTCTCTTTCTTCACAGCCTCGTTTGGACCAAACAAATTCTTCGTATGAAAGCCCAGAATTGGCAGAATTGGACAAACTGAGGTTCAGGCATTGCCTTACAACCCTTACAATCCCAAGGAGATGTATAGGATTTGCAAGGAGGAGGATTGGCAGGGGTGGAAGGTACAGTTGGGTTATTTTTAATTCTTCATTCCCCTTCAAAGGATTAAAAGTATTAAAAAGATCATGAACCTAATGATTTTCCTCCTCCTCTTTAATCAGGGTTATCATGGACCGAATATCCACAGAACATGATCCTGTCTTGAGGCAGATTGACCCGGAAATGCTGAACAGTTTTTCAAGCTCTTCCCAGACTTTAGAATTTTCTTCTAATTTTTCACGGACCAATGCTTCCAATAAACATTGTGAAAACAGACTGTCCCTTCCTGAAATCCTAAGCAATATCAGATCATGTCGACTGCAGTGTTTCCAGCCCAGGCTACTCAATCCCCAGGACAGTGATAGTGAAGAATGTACCTCAAGGAAAGCAGGGCAGACTGTGAATAATAAAAGAGTCTCTGCAGCATCTGTAGCTTTATTGAACACCAGCAAGAATGGCATATCAGGTAGGCAAGGATTTGTCTTCTTCTGGGATTGAAAATGCTGAATTTTGGGGTTTTTCTTTGTGGCTGGACTGATGAGATCTTCAGCACTGGTGTGGAGCTAACCACAGCTACAGCCTGAGTATTTTACATTTCTTAAAACATACAGAAACTTCCCACAAACACTGCTTCCTCCCGCTTTGCTTCCATTAGAATTTGAAGTGCTGGATTCAGACATTATTCAAAGCAGGGATTCTGCTCATATGAAGAGTTGTTTAGGTCTAATTGAGTCTTAATGGCACTAATTGGTCTAACCTTGTTTAAGTCTAGAAGAATGCTCATTATGAATACAAAATAAAGCTGGTGGTTTCTTGGGGAGGGTGGGTGTGGCTCATTTTTGTTGGCAGTTTTCATTTTTGACTCAGACAAATGTAGGAAGTTCCTTAGTGCCCTGAGCAGGCGTGGAAAGGTCTGCAAATGGTAAAAATGTTAGTGGAAGCATCCAGTGATGAAAAAACTGCTTTAAGCTTAAATTGAGCAGTGTTTGCCTCACTTACTTCATGAGCTGGAGTTGTAATGGCTCAAGTTTTAACACTGTCACTTCTTTATAATCATAAGGGAGTGAAAATGATATGGTTCTCCAAAAATGTGAAAAATTTGAGATACAGCGAATGAGATCTACAAAAGCAAGCATCTGAGCATATCCCAACTCCATCCTGTATTGTAAACCAGGATAATTAAATAATAGAACAGACTAACTCTGAATTCCATCATTTCTGTGGCTGTGAAATGTTCCATCTTTATTAAAGCTGCAGGAATGGATATTTATTCTCCAATAATGTATCTCTAGAATTCTTGGGTGCTATGAGATTGTTCTGACAGAGGCACAGAATATTTATTCCAGCCCAATTCTTTCCCAGCCTCTCAGTATGGTCACTGTAACCTTTAGATTGTTCTCTGCCATGAAAAGATGGGCACAGGAGCATACAGATAAAATGCATTATATATTTTATATAATTATTTTTTGAAAGACCTTGAAGGCCTGAGGAATCCCAGCTGGGGCAGAAAGGGGCAGTTCAGTGTGATGAGATTATCAATAAACACCAAGAGCTGGTAAAGAAATAGCTAAAAAATGAATAAAACTAAATCTGATGGATCAAAGCCACTTTTTGGAGGAATAGTAATCAACTCGTGGTATAATTTTAGAAATCATCTGAGGAATACATTTAAATTAAATGGAAATCCCTCAGTAATTGAAGTACATTATGCATGGAATTTATGGCTGGGGAGGACCTTTTTTGTCACAGATATAAATTACCAGATCTTGCAGTTCTGGAACAGGATCAGACACAATAGAAAACAGAATTCTTCCCCAAATAACTGAACCAGAAGAGGCACTGCTGTTGGATTTTCTCACTAGCAAATAGGGAAAAAATTTTGAAAGGGCTGGTCAGAGTCTGGTTGTGCATTAAATGAGCACAGGCACTGTCACTGCATTTATTGAAGTCATTCTCTTTGGGAAGTGATTGTTGAAATCTTAATTTTACAGCTGATTTGCTATTCCCTCCAGAGGAAATGGTGGCAGTACTTAAACTGATTATTTTTCTTTTTATTATTTTATTTTAGATAGAACTGGAGAGTTCCTTTGATTTTTGGTGCACAAGAATATTTAAAATTACCTCTGTTTTATACTTTTCCCTGTATTAGTAAAGCAACTCTGATATTTCCTCAAATGCATTGTACATATAGTTTTATTTATTTTTAAAAGTCTGTGACTAGACTTTTTTTCATAATACCTAATGAGTGCATGAATCAAGAATGAATTTTTGGAGCTACATTATTCTCTTGCTCATGTTTTAAGCACTGCAAACGGGAAAAGTCTGTCCCTGGGGAAAGGACAACTGCACATGGTACTGTTCCCAGCTGAAGGGTTTTGTTTTTGGAACAAACTTTTACTTTTTAGAGGTATTTTTTTCCCCAGCCTTAAAACAATGCCACTTTTGGGGCAGCCTGCAAGCTGATCTTTGGTTAAAGCCTCCAGGTCCTGAGAGAAGTGACATAATCCAAACCTTCCAAGGAGAGAAGAGCCTGGAAGTGACAGCTGAAGTGATTTTTTTCCACTGTTGTGGTGCAGTTTTTCAGGCTCTGGTAAAATAAAAACCCCCTGAAGCTGCAGAGCTCTTAACCCTGACCTCAGAGGCTGCCTTGGGACATGGTCAAAGTTTGTTCTTTTTTTCTTCTCCAGGACCCCCCAGGTGTTTGATTTGGCAGAAATAAATTATATTTAATGTGCTAATGAACATCTGCTGGTTTTTAACAAGGTGAACAGCTGAGCTCAGCCTGGCCACTGGATAAATACCTGAAATTCAGGCACATCCAGGCAGAGTAAGGGAATATTGAGTTCTGGATTACCTTCCCTGTATCCTGTAATCGAGTATTCCATGACTTTATGGTCTGTGATAAACTGGGAAGGAAAAGGAGATTGAAAGCATGAAATCTCACCTTGTTCTTAAACAGCTTTTGATAAAACACACCACATTTTCTGGAATTTGTTACCTCAGAACTTAAAAATAGAAATATATGTAATATTCCATAATGCTGTTCTTGGCCCTGTGCTTTCAGCAATGCCATGTGTTTTGGGAGGGAATGTAGCAGGTTGAGTTGATTTAAATTGGAATTAAATTCTAGGTAAGAATCTGCAAGAGGAACAAAGTAAAGCTAAATGCAAAATAAACTTAGGTTGGAAATGAAAATATTGCTAGAGTTTGAGGGGTAATTTTTAAGTAATTGGACTTTTAAGTGCTGCCCTAACATGATTGGAACCTGATTTAGTGATGTAGCAGTAAAGAAGAAGTTTCAGTTCTAATTTCTAATTAAACAGTCCTAATTCTGGTATTTTTTCCCAATGGAATTTCAGGACAAACCTGAGTACTAAAAGTGGTAAATGGAAGAGCCAAACCCTGCAAGATGGATAACTCTGCTTTAATGTTAGCTCAGTGTCCCTTGATAGGAGGATATTCCTGAGAATCCAGGTGTTGGATTGAAGCTGTGCTGCACCTCATGGAAAAACAGAGTTGAGGATAAAGTGTTGAAATGTGTTCATGGGAATCGTTGAAAAGTGAATTCTCTCCTTACTTGCTCCCCAGAGAACTCAGTTCTTGGGTTAACTGCACACAGCTCAGGTTTTAGCATTAAACCCCTGCCAGTGTTTTCAGTTTTACCAAGTGTGCAAATTCTTCAGGGGGACAATATTAAAACCAGCTTTTCTAACTTCATTCCCTTCACATGTTGGATCTGTGAAAGTACTGGGGTGGCATCAATCTGGTTCTCAAAAATCAACTTATTGCGCCATCCCTAAAGCAATCATTGGCAGAGAAAATCCCCTCAGAGTCCATTCTGCTGCTGGAAAAGGGACAGCAAGGGGCTGTAGGGAGGGAAATTGTCTGGGAATCCTCTCCCAGTGCTCACTGGGACAGAAGACATCCAGCTCAGCCCAGGGTACTTTGTCCTCAGCTCTGATTTTCAGGCTGTGCTTCTTTCCTGAAAGCCAGGAAAATCATTTCTCTTAAGCTTTTGCCTAAAGCTACTGGGGATAAAACCACCAAAGATAGAAACGGCTTAAAAGCAGCAAAAGCTCTGAACTCTTTTGTTATAAATTGATTCCATGAAAGAATGTAACAAACAAACAACTTGACCTCTCCTTTACATAATCTGAAGATTCTGGGTGCATCTGACATGATTTCTGTCATCTTCAACCACCTGTTCGCCACCTTAGCTGGGCTCTTGCCTTTTCCACGTGAGTGTTTTGTGTAACTGTGGCTCCTTTTTTTCCCATAGTCACAGGGGGGATCACAGAGGAGCAGTTCCAGACACACCAACAGCAGTTAGTGCAGATGCAGAGGCAGCAGCTGGCCCAGCTGCAGCAGAAGCAGCAATCTCAGCATTCCTCCCAACAGACACATCCAAAAGCACAGGTACTGCTCCCACCCTGCATGTCCTGACCCTTCCTTTTGTTCACAGGGCTGCTCATCTCTATCGACCAAATGTGACACCCCAGCAAATGTGGCACATTGTAGGCACTTTGCTCAGGGCTTTTTTTAATAAGTTGGCTGCATTTTTAGAAGCTGAGTAAGAGACTTTGTAGCTGAATGTGTTACCTGGATCCACAGTTACCAGTGTAAAATATCAGTGTGTGCTCTCAACTCTTCCTGTTTTCACTGGTTTTGTCCTCCTGTCTGGAAGAGCTCTGAAGAGACTTTATTAAAATTACCTTCTGAGGTAATGTGTTCTGTTATGAACAGATGTTCAGTGAGCACCAAAAATTGATACCTCTGAGAGGAAAAGGAGAGCTTTGCCTATCTGCATATTCTGGCTTTTAAAAGAATCCCATTTTTCCTCTGGAATCCCTTGCAGGGGAAAAAATGTTTTTCCATGCACTTAGTTTTCTGTTAGTTTCTCCCAATAAAATATAAAAGCTGTTGTCTATTACTAGGAAAGTGTATATTACTTTGAGTGTTTTATATCTAATTGTTTGTTCTGGTTGTCCCTTCCCCTCTGTTTTTCTACTTCAATTAATCAGGGATTCTGTGTTGGCAGATACTGATGACATTTTTTGTAAGTGTAAAGACATGATGCCAAAATATTTGAACAAAACAAAGGAATTTTGGATCTTTAAAGCACTTGAAGCTTCTGTGCAAAGTAATTTTCTTAGTTAATATAAATTGAAGGCGCAGAATTAATGTTCTTTCCAGTGAGAATGATGAATCTTTCCAGTAGAACCTGGACTAACAGAGTGGGATTCCAGAATGTGCTGGGCAGTTATTCTGTGGCACAAGTCACAGAATGGAGGTACCACAAATACTGGACATCCCTGAGATTTGCAGCTGCAGAGCATTTGCTGCCTGGAGACAGAACAGAAAAGGTTAAGACATGGTTGTTTTCTTAGAGGAAATGTCTCCAAACACAGGGAATCCTGTGTGGTTTGGGTTGGAAAGGATCTTAAAGCCCCATCCAGTTGTGTGGCAGGGACACCTTCCACCATCCCAGGCTGCTCCAAGCCCTGTCCAGCCTGGCCTGGGACACTCCCAGGGATCCAGGGACAGCCACAGCTGCTCTGGGCACCCTGTGCCAGCCCATCCCCACCCTCCCAGCCAGGAATTCATTCCCAATATCCCATCCATTCCTGCCCTCTGGCACTGGGAGCCATTCCCTGGCTCCTGTCCCTCCATCCCTTGTCCCCAGTCCCTCTCCAGCTCTCCTGGAGCCCCTCCAGGCCCTGCAAGGGGCTCGGAGCTCTCCCCAAAACCTTTCCCTCTCCAGGCTGAACAACACACAACAAAAGTGATTTGTTGTGCTGAGAACTGGCCTGGCTGCCTTGGGCAGCACTTGTTTAACCCTCGTTTGGACACTGATTTCCAACTTCTCATCACTCAGGTGACACAGAAATATTCAGTGTTGTGGTGCATTAGGTCATTTTTATTTATTTGCTTTGCTTGTGCACTGGAACAATGGTAAGGCATATTTCAATTTGTACTTGGGTGATTGAGAATCACCTTCTCCTCTTCTTGCAGGGCTCCAGCACCTCTGACTGTATGTCCAAAACCCTGGATTCAGCCAGTGCCCAGTTTGCTGCCTCTGCAGTGGTCAGTGCCCCGGCCCCCGGGCGCAGCGAGGGAACCAAGGAGCAGAACACCAGCCACAACAATATCAACGGTGTTGTCCAGCCTTCAGGTGAGCACTCCTTGCTCTGGAGTGAGCTGAGAGTATCAGCTGCTCTTCATTATCAACTGATCTTATTAAAATGTTAGTAAATTATAACAACAAAAAATATCCAGTCTCTTAGTTGCGATCGTTTTAAATATTCTTCCCTAAAGTACCTTGCCGCAGTGGTTTGAATCATGGAATATCCTGAGTTGGAAGGGACCCACAGGGATGATCAGAGTCAAACTCCTTGTCCTGTACAGCCCCAAGAATCCCACCCTGTGCCTGAGAGCTTGTCCAATAGATGTTGTTCAAATGGATAGAAAACCACCAAGTGCTCTTTACCTTGGAAGAGCATTGTTTGCTTTTCCTTTGGTAGTCTTTATCTTCTAATAATCTCTTCTGATCAAGAGTCTAAATGGCAGCATTTTAAAACCAGTGGGAGTGTGTAATGAAAGAATAAATCAACTGCTTAAAGCATTTACCTACTTTGAGAGGGAAATGGAAAAGTTGATTCATTATTTGGTTGTGACCTCACTTGTATATTCAGCCAAAAATGTACTAACTAACCTTTCCTGGCAATTCTTCTGATGTCACTGTAAGCCTCAGGTTTCACTGCATTTAGGATTTGTCCCAGAAAGTGCAGCCATGGGCACTCAGTGCCCCTTCCCAGCCCTCCTGTGGTGCTGCTTGTGCTGGTGCCATATCCACGATGCCAAGGGGCAAATGGGATTTGGGCTGCCAAGACAAAGAAGAGGCTTTTAAAGTAATTTGTTGTTTTAGCAGTTAATGATGTGATTAGTTTTATAGACCTTCTGCCAGGCTGGGTTAATGATAATATGAAATGAATAGAGGGAGAAAAAACACGACTGAATAAAATCAATAAACTGGAGCAGTTCCAGGGTAGAGAGAGAGAGATCTGTGTAATTCTCTGAGTTCATACCCAAGAGGGCAGTGCTTCGAGGGTGGAAGATCAGGCACATGATGATGCCTGGAACAGAGGCTGGACAAGATTAAGAGAATTAAGTGGGTATTTATTAAAGGCCTTCAATAGATTTCACCTTGGGCAGTCAGGAGCCTCTGAGGGGCTTCACCCAAAATGGACAATGGTCATGAGTTTTTTGGATAAGTTTGGTCCATTTACATGTCAGGGGTTAATCCTCCAATTACAGTTTCATACACCCCCAGTTTGCTCCCCCCCAGCTCACTTTGTTTATACTTTCTGGGCCCTGAGGCAGTGAGGTGTCCTTGAATTTCAAGTTTAAAGGAATTTTGTCAGAGTACAACAGGAGAACAGCAGCTGACAGGGCATGGTGTTTTAGAGTTGCACACTAAAGCAGTACAGGATCTGAAAAATATAAAAGCTAAATCCTAAGGCATCAAGGGGAGTGTGCCATGTTTCCACTGCTGAGTTTTTCCATTTTGTGAGTCTGTAAAGTATGGACATTAATGACTTACACACTCAAAGCATTGCTTTTGAGGTTAATCTTTGGCTTTTCATTTAAGAAATGTCACCTTTTTAACACCCACCGTTTATTCTATGTAACAGGAACCTCCAGAACTTTGTACTCCACCAACATGGCTTTATCATCCAGCCCAGGGATCTCAACTGTACAGCTCGTAAGGACAGTTGGCCACAGCACCACAAACCACTTAATCCCAGCCTTGTGCACGAGCAGCCCTCAGCCTCTCCCCATGAACAATTCCTGCCTGCCCAGCGCGGTGCACCTCAACAACGTCAGTGTTGTGTCTCCAGTCAATGTTCATATCAATACACGGACTTCAGCGCCCTCTCCAACAGCCTTAAAACTTGCCACAGTTGCTGCCAGCATGGACAGAGTGCCAAAGGTAACTCCCAGCAGTGCCATCAGCAGTATAGCAAGGTGAGTGGGGACAGGGCTGCAGCAGCTCCCACTTGTGCTTGGAATCATGGAATTGTTTGGGTTGGAATGGCTAAAATCAGAGTCAAGGCTGTGAGCCACCCTCACCTCGTCAGAGCAGAGCGCTGAGTGTAACCTCAGCAGTGCTTGGCAGCCCTTTCCATGAGGAAATCCTTCCTGATGTCCCAGCTGACCCTGCCCTGGTGCAGCTTCAGGCTGTGTCCTCTCCATTGTCGTGCCCAGCTCTGCACTGGAGGGAATCTCTTCCAGCTCTGAGAGGCTTCTCAGCACCTTCAGCCTCCCAGGAGCACACAGCATGGCCATGTCAAAGCACAAGAGCTGGTTTTCCAAATTAACCCCTCAGATAACTTGCCTTGCCTTTAGGCACCAGTAGTTTTGGTCAACTTCTACTGTGTTTGAATTTTAACCATTTCATTTGTCCCTTCTCATGCAACATTTTCAGGTAGATTCTGTCAAATACTCCTCACGTTCCCTCTAAATCATTGAGTAACAATATTGTAAGGTACAGGTTGGCACATACATTTTTATATTTACATATATATGTGTTACATATTAATGTAAAACACAAACCAGAAAAGCAACAAGCTGTATCTTACATATAAAATCATAATTCATAATTGTTTAGGTGGGAAAAGACATTTAAGTTCATCAAGTCCAGCCATTAAGGTGTCTATTCTCATTGAACAGCAGCACTGTTATTTCAGGATGATGTTTCATAGGAGTGGCAGGAGCTTTGCAGCTGGCAAATTTTTCTGAACATGGCAGTATTTGGGTTTTGCTTGAAGCCTCTCCTGGATTATATGGGGTTTCAAAAAACAAAGTCGTGTTTGTGAATTGGAAAAGTCAAAAAATGGGTATTAGTAAATGAGGAAAAAGTGGTAAGCAGAATGGGTGGGGAATTGCAGCAACACTTGGTGCATTAACAGAGTAACTGATGCTGAGTTATCATATCTTGACTTTGTTCCTTCAATAGAGCTTTTAGGGATTTAATCCCTAATTTAGGCTGGAAATGGATAGTTAAATGCAATAATCTTGCAGAAGGGATCTTTGCAAAATCTTGCAAAGATGATTCTTGCAAAGAATCATGCAAAATCTGCTTTGTTGAATAACAGCAGTTGTTGAATGCCAGTATTTCCTTCCAGATAAGTTTTGCAGTGTGTGTGTGCTTTAAGGTTCCTGCCTGGTCCAGGTAACATCTGTGTGAAAATACGAAAGAAATGACTAAAACCATGTGAGCAAATGTGTTCTGACTGTGGGATCCTCTTCCCTTGCAGAGAGAACCATGAACCAGAGCGCCTGGGCTTGAACGGCATCGCAGAGACCACAGTGGCCATGGAAGTGACATAACCTCCAAGCAGTGTCCCCAGCTGTGTCACGGTGTGCTCCTTCCTATTCCAGCTGAATGCAAACACAGCGCTCTGTGGATCACAGAGAACTCACACAGACCTGAATGGACTCGGATTATATCGTGTATTAAGTCGATATATAATGTAAATTTTGTAAAATTGGGAAAATCACTACCTTGTAAAATAGTTTATTTGTATCATCAATATTATTTCTGTTACTTGAATAGTAGATATTCATCATCATGCTTTTGCACTTGAATTTGCAACTGAATGGATTAAAAAATAATTCTTTAATGGGATCATGAGCATGACATGAGATCCTGCATCACTTGTTTAAACTATTTATTTTGCCATGTTTACATTTTGTATCTTGTACAAATAAATGCAACTTTGTGTCTAAAAAAAAAAGTTAAAGATTCATAGCTAGGAAACAAAATTCTTGTAATTTTTTTCTAAAGGAAATGTAAAGTTTTCACTTGGTTCATTTTGTTTCACAATTTGACTAGATGGACTTTTTGGTAAATACTTTAGTGGCATTTCACTGTCAAATATGAAGTTCAAGGCAAAATAGTATTTTCTATTACTGTGCAGGGGAAAGGGATGGATCGATACATGCAAATTTAATGTAGTAACTCACTTTTCCATATATTTTGAATGTATATTTCTATTTATAATACCAGTTTATAAAAAATAATTACACAGGAGAGGGGAAAAAAAAAACTGACTAGGAAAATTATGCATCTGGCACATCTCCAAATGTGCAGATCTGAGAAAATTTTCACCTTGATGCCATTTTATCCGAAGACTGCGTATTTTAACCGGCTTTCAAGCTGTACCACACCACATTAAAGGATATTTTACCAGGTATGTATTGCATTCTATATCATTGCAATAATTCATTATTGGATGTCTAGCTATCGAGCCATCCCAGGGGGGTGGGAGGGTTGTGGCAAGATTGTCTTTTCAATTTTGGAGAGTTTTCCTGTGGCTACAAGGCAAGTAACGGGTTGGAAAAAGTCTGACTGTAAGCGTTGGACACCTTCGTAGTGTAGTGTTTTAGTGACTTTTTTTATACGGTTCTTGTACATTAGATACGTGTAGTGGTGTTTCCGAATGTTTGTTTATGCACTAGTTCAGACAACTTTCCCTGTTACTTGTTCTTGATAAGTGAAAACTGCAGGGAAATAAAAATACATATCAAAAGCTGGCCATGGTGCATATGTGGTTATTTCACAGTGTGCAAGCAGGGACAGCAGCCGTTCTGGAGGCTGCTCAGGGACTCTGATCCTTTGATCCCAGCATATGCACTTATTTCCAGAAGGTTGCAGATCATGGGATAATTCTGTGCCAGGGGAGGGATGGGCTGGGATCTGAAACCTGGGAAAATGGGGAATGAGAGTTTCTTGCCCTGCCAGAGAAATGGGGTGAATTTCTGCTGTTTTGGATGTTTCTGTGTTACAAATCCCAGCATCACTGAGGTTGGAAGGAACCTGGAGATGTTGTTTAGTCCAGACCCACCCTCCCAGGAAAATCTTGCCTTTGTCATGCAGTCAGTGTATTTTCCATCTTGGCTTTCTACATAAAGAACTATTTTTAATCCGAGCTGTGTTTAAACCTGTTTTGTCTTACGTTGTACGAGTTCAAAGTCCTGGCAGCTAAAAACACTTGCAGAGCTTTAAATCCTGCGAGCTCCTCACAAACTCAGGTGTCTAAAATTGCCTGTTTTTTACTTAACTGATGCTCTATTTTTATTCCATCTGATGTCTGCAGGGAGAGGTGAGGCTAGATTATTCCTGTTGGGAACAGAGGAACCCACGGCACTGCCTTGGTCAGGTGAGGGGTGGTGGCAGCTTTTGGGGGGGCACCTGTGGCTTCACTGGGATTGCTGCTCCCTGAAAATTCCTCTTTATTTGATCTCTCCAGCCTTTCATAGAGCTGGGCTCATTGCAGGGACTGGCTGATAGTCTGAAGTATAAATGAATTTTTTTTTAAAAAAAAAAGAATTGTTGAAAATACATTTTCTGTAAAAGAAAAAAAAATATTCTCCTTGATATCTAGAAATAACCTTGCTTCACTACCATCCCCAAAACCCTTTGGAGGCTTAATGAAAATGGGAAGTAATTTCCTCTGCAGATTGAAAGCTGTACACTTAGCATGGACTCTCCTCACCACAAAGATCATTTTCAGTGGATCATTTTCAGGGAAAATTGGCCAGAAGATATCTCTGAAATTGCTGTGTATCTCTGATTTCGTGTAGTCTAATCCTCATCTAATTACTTAAAAAACCTTTAGCTGGAGCTTCGAACTTTTAATGGGTTCTGGGAAAATGTGAGGTGCAGAGGAGGATTCCATAAACTCCCAAGGCTTTGATGGTAAGTGCCAGATGTGGAATGGCTTTCATTTAAAGGATTAGTGGTGATGAAACCTTCTGTGAAGCAGAACTGGAATAGTCATTGCAGAATTTGGGTGCCTCGAGTGCAGGAAAAGGGGAGGAGTGGTGGGTGATGCTGCAGGCCATGGAAATCTTCATTCAAAAGGAAAAAAAAAGAAAATGAGGGACTGGTGCTGTAAAATTGTCCTTTGTCCAGCTGGGAATGCCACTGACAGGTGGTTTTGTGCTGTTTAAACATGGTGAGGATATGAAGTTTAATTTGAATTCCCTTATTTGTGCACCTCTGCAGCAGGATTGGAATAGGGATTCCTGTTCTGTTGTTTATTGGGAATATCTTTCAGGTGAGATTGTGGAAGTGATTTTTGCTGGATTTTACATCATGTGCAGAGTTTTAAATGTCAGGAACTAGAAAATGCTGGTTCTTTCTCTAATAGGAAAGATCTATAAATATATATATATAAATCTAATAAGATTTATGTTTATGTGTGGATTGACTGGAGTTTTGGAGTGTGTTTGTCATCCCAAGAGGCTCCCTGGATTTGGCTGCAGAGAAACAGTTTCAAAGCTCACTTCCATGTTTTCTGCTACTTTGAGGGGTTTGCAACGTTCACATTT
Source organism: Cyanistes caeruleus (assembly GCF_971803275.1). Lineage (NCBI taxonomy): Eukaryota > Metazoa > Chordata > Aves > Passeriformes > Paridae > Cyanistes > Cyanistes caeruleus. The sequence continues at coordinate 39,442,546 of NC_141707.1, forward strand.
AAATTGGAGAGACTGGGAATAACCTTGGTGAATTAAAGCAAGCAAAGTGCTGCTTGGGAAAGAAGGAACATGAGGGAGAGGGAATTTTTTCCTGAGTAAATTGGGTGAGCTGTGAAGATCCAAGTGATTGCATCTGAGCAGAGGAACCTGGAAAATAATGAATTAGTGCTGATCCAAGGAGCAAATGGTGTGGGAAACATTGGATGTGTTCCTTGCAGGACCCCAGCAGCAGTGGGGGGATGTGGAAATCCCAACTCTGCTTGGGTTGTGCCATGACAGGAGCCAAAATGTCCTTCCCTGATGCGAGAACTGAACACAACATTTGCTTCTCAAGTGCCTTTCAGGAGGAAAAGGGAGTTTCAGGATCCATTCCCTGTTTTCTCAGTGACCTGCTTGTCTCTCTGTCACCTGTTGTATCTCTAAATGCAATCTCTGTGTCCTTTACATGCTTTTTATTGGTTTAATCTCAAAGAATTAATGAGCACACGTATATTTTAATATGAATTTAACTGGTTTAATCAGTATGGATTAAACTGATTTTTGAGCCCAGTAACTCCAGTTCAAATAAAAATGAAAGAAATTAATGCAGCAGAAATAGGACTAAAAACTGTCAAGTGACATTGAATTAACCAAATCATTTTTGGAATCCCTGAATCCCAGAACGGTTTGTGTTGAAAGGGACCTTAAAGCTCACCTCTGCTACAGCCAGGGACGCCTCCCACAGTCCCAGACTGCTCCAAGCCCTGTCCAGCCTGGCCTGGGACATTCCAGGGATCCAGGGGCAGCCCCAGCTGCTCTGGGAAATCCATTCCAGGGCCTCCCCACCCTGGCAGCCTCACATTTCCTGAAGTTAGGATTGTTTTTACAACTAAGAATAGTAAAATCCATTTAGTCCAGTCTGCCTTCAATCCATGGCACTGTGGTTTAACTCCCAACACAAGTGCAATTACCTGTCTCTATATGACTCTCATGGTTGGGTTCTTTCTCCCCTTGAACTGAAATTGATGATAATATTTATTATTCCTTTTGTTTATCTCTCTTGTTCAGTCTTAATTCTTTATTCTTATCACCATTACATGGATCCAGGGTACAAGGAGCTATGTGCACTAAGATAGAAAGGTGAAAAATGGCTAACAAAGATCTTCAAGTGTTTTATGTGTCCATTTACCCAATTAACAGATGCCAAGTAAATTATTTTTCTCAGTGACCCAATGACCCAACACCTGTGTGCTGCTTTGTATTCTCCATCCAATCACCTCCTGCTACCCCAAAACCTCTGGAAGAAGAAGATAAAGAAGAAAGAAGAGACAACACCCTAAACCTTCCATCTTGTCTTCTGTTTTCTAAACTAGCTTAAACTCTAAACTTTAACTTTTTCACCCAGTGACATAAGAAATCTCTCTAATTTACACATTTACACTCCTAGTTCTTCTATTTAACCTTAGCAGTTGTTTTCATGGTGTTAAATGAAATCCAGTGTTTTCTTGGATGTCAGAGCCAGGTATCAGAGATAAGGGCACACTCTGTGCCTCTGACTCCAGCAATTACCCAGGAAGGATTGATGGAGAAAACTCCCAGCAAGGAGCAAAGGGAGGAGGGAGGCAATAACCGAGTCAGGTAAGAGAATTTGGAACAGATAAACCAGCCTGAATCTGCTGGGAGGCCACAACCCCTGCCTGTCCCTGTGTCTGCTGGAAGTGACACCAGAAGGTGGCATCAGCTGCCTGCGATGCTCCTTAACTCTTTCTGCATCTCCACGGAGCCTTTGCGGTTTGAGATTGGCTATTTTTATTTTTCTTTATTTTATTTTAATAAAAAATATTTTTATTTATTTTATTTGAGATAGTTATTTTTAGTGCTTTCCTGCCCATTCTGTATTTTTATGGTTGCTTTTTAACTTCCTATAAGGTAAAGGCAGCAGTTCTTTTCTATTATTTCATTTGTTTATTTTATATATATATATATATATATATTTATATTAATTTATTTTTATATATATTTATTTATGTATATATATATATATATTTACTTATTTATATACATATATATATATTTTCTTCTTTTTTCTGAGTTACAACCCTTTCATTTAGGCAGTTTATTAACCCAAATGTAAAGATGGGAATTGGGGAAAAAAAATGTTTTGTTTACTTAACTTCCTAGAACATAAAGGTAACATTTTTTATTTTATTTATTTTATTGTAATTTATTTTAATTTAATTTAATTTATTTATTCTGAGTTACAGCCCTTTTATTTAGGTGATTTATTAACCCAAATGTAAAGATGGGAATTGGGAAAAATATGCTTTGTGTACTTAACTTTGTAGAACATAAAGACAACAGTTCTTTTTTATTTATCTATTTTTTTTTTTAATTTTTAATTTTTTTTTTCCGAGTTACAACTCTTTTATTTGGGTGATTTGTTAACCCAAATGTAGAGATAACTTGGAAAAAAAGTGTTTTGTGTAGTTAACTTCCTATAATGTAAATACAACATATTTTATTTTAATTTTATTTTAATTAAATTTTAATTTTATTTAATTATTTATTCTGAGTTACAACCCTTTTATTTAAGTGATTTATTAACCCAAATGTAAAGATGATAACTTGGAAAAAATGTGTTTTGTTTACTTAACTTCCTATAATGTAAAGACCACATACTTTATTTTAATTTTATTTTAATTTTATTTTAATTTTATTTTAATTTTATTTTAATTTTATTTTAATTTTATTTTAATTTTATTTTAATTTTATTCTAATTTATTTTAATTTTATTTTAATTTAATTTTATTTTAATTTTATTTATTTATTTATTCTGAGTTACAACCCTTTTTTTTAGGCGATTTTTTAAACCCAAATGTAAAGATGGTAATTGGAAAAAACCAATATTTTGTGTACTCACTAACGAGCTGAAACGTTTTGCTGTTTTGTACAGTGGTAAAATCGATTTATTTATTTTGAGCAAACCCCCCCTTTTTTTTTTTTAACACAGAATACATGACTCTGCATAACGTGAATAATTTATACAGAGATGAAGATTTATGAGTGTACTTTCTATTTTTTTTAAGTAAGCATATATTGAAGTGTCTTGCAAATGAGAAACAATTCCTGCCAGCACATCCCAAGCATTTTCTCATGGAGTATCTTTGGAGCTCCATTTCCACATCCTGATTTCTGTGCAGGTCTGATCCCATGGAAATCCCGAGCTGTGTGACCCTGGGAGCTGTTTGGGCTGGGATGATCCTCCTGAGATGTCGCTGCTGCAGATCCTCTTCATTTTGCTGTGGAGTTTTTCCCCTGCCTGGCCAAACGTTCCTCCTGAGCTGTGGATTTGGCTCCGTGCCTTTGACGATCCCTGGGGATGCAGATTGGATCATTTCTGACCCTCAGTTCCTCCTGGCTGCCTCCTCAGCAGTTCCAGCTCATTTTTGCTTGTTCTCCAGCCTGCCTTTATTTATTTTATTCCTTTTAGACATTTTTATGCTCTGCCTTTGCAAACATCCCCTGGTGCACTCTCGGTGTCTCCTGCTGTCTGTGGGACATTAACTACATCTAAAATTGCCTTTTATCGTGGGGATCCCACCCTTTTGGTCCCTCCTGGGAGAAATCCTTTAGCATCCCTTTCCCCTGAGCCACATCTGAGTGCTGATGACACAAAGATATCAAATTTCCTGCCTCGGGATCAATGGGATGTGCATTAACTCTGCTCTCCCTGCTGCCAGCTCCTGCCCTGGCCGGTGCCTGCTCCTGGAATTGTTCAGCAGAAATTCAACCTTGCTGCTTCCTCCTGCAGCTCCCACCCAAAACCCATCCCTGGAGCCCACAAGCAGTGAAAGGGAGCGGTGGAAATGCTGAGATGTTCCCTCTGCCTCTGTCCCAATCCGTGTCCTGCTGATGTCCCACGTCCTCCGTCACCTGTCCCCAACTTGGTTTTCCTCCTTGGCTCTGCTGGTGGCTCCCCTGCAGAGAAATGGAATTTTGTCATTCCTTTATGATCCCTGTCCTTGAGGAGGGAATTTGTTATTCCTTTATTATTCCTTTATTATTCCTATTCGTTATTCTGATATTTTGGGGTGTTTACTGAACTGAGGTTCAGCTGGGGAATTTCTTCAGGACAAATCAGGACTTGCTGTCCAAGCGTATCTGATCTGCCAGGGTGAGCTCAACTGGGCAGCTGGGAAAGTGGGAAAAGGAGATAACATCCAGCTTCTCTTAGTTCTCCCTTTGTGGTGCTGGTAGCAAGGCAATTTTCACATGTTCAGGTGTAAGTAAGCTCAGAAAAACATGTGTGAGAGTGGATTTCTTGTAAATGTACAGCTGAAAAATGAAATGGTTTGAGAGGTGAATGAAATGAATGAAGGTGAAAGAAATGAAATATTTAAGCTTTGCTTTTCTGTATTTTCATGTCTTTTATAAAGCAGGTTCTCACCAAAGTGTCCATCCCACCTTCAGGCACCCAGCCCAGCCCAGGAGAAGCTCACAGACCCGAGGTGGTGTTGATCACTCCCAAATCTGCCTGAAAATTCACGTTCCTACCAGGCTGCTTCACCAAATCTGGTAATAAGTAGTGAAAAAATAGCAGCAGCTGGGTGACAATTCAGTATTGTCTGCGCTCCAGACAATGTCACATTGTTTGTGACAAACCTGCTGAGAAAAGATGGCTCTCTGCATTCTTCCTGATGGCAGATTATACCTGCTCTAATAGAAAAATCGAGTTTTACTTATCTCACTCCAAAATGAGCTCTCCATAATGGAGGAAAATAAGGATTAATTCATCCAAAGGCTTGTCTTTTATGACTAAGCCCCTACTTGTCATGACTAACAAATTTGTTATTCAGGGTAAAAGCTTGAAACATAAGAGAAATAAAAGGGATAATTGGTAATCCAGGGGAATAAATCCCATTATGTAATAATGGCTTATCACATGCTGCACATTGCTAACTCTCCCCCATGGAATTGCTTTTAAGAAGGGTGTGAGAGGCTTTGTTGCCAGCCTGATCCTCACATCCACCTCAGGTTGTGACTGGAAGAAATGGAGATTTCCATAAAAATGCTGCAGGATTGTCCACCCTCATCTTAATTGTACAGCTGAGGGTAATGGAATAAAACTCTGGTGGAAAGCAGGAATTGCTGGAGCCTGGGCCATGTCTGCAGCTTCCCAGAAGACATCATGGATGTTTGGATTCTTCTGTGAGCAGGAGATTGTCGTAGGGAGAAACAGATGGAGGAGGAGGAGGAGACTTCCTGTGGAATTTCAGACTGCTTCAAATCACGCATGCAGGGAAATAAATGAGACAGAGAGTTGCAGGTGATTTTAGCAGGTAAGGAAGGAGAGTTTTTAGGGAAGGAGGATGAGGACAGCACCCCTGGAGAGGAGGAGCAGGCTCCAGATGCTGCTTTTTCCTGAGGCTGATTCACCGGCTGCACAAAACTTCTTGTAAATCGAGCAAGGTCAAAGCGTTGTCCAGAGGCACCACTGCTCCTGATTTTCCTCCCAGGAATGAGACAGGGAGTGATGTTCCAGGAAGAAATATCCTTTAGCCTGGTTGTAGATCCAGCTGTGGCAAAGGGAGAAAGATGCCAAGGGCAGCTTGGAGAGGGGCTCTGTTGGAGCAAATCCAGAGGATCAGCACGAGGCTGATATGGAAACAAGAGCAGCTTCCCTATGGAGACAGGCTGGGAATGCTGGGGGAGGTTGTGTGGAGAGCCCATAGCCGGCTTCCAGTATCTGGGAGAGGCTGGAGAAGGACTTGGGGAAATTCAGGTTGGATAGATGGAAGAAATCCTTCCCTGTCAGGCTGGGGAGGCCCTGGCACAGCTGCCCAGAGAAACTGTGGCTGCCCCTGGATCCCTGGTGGTGCCCAAGGCCAGGCTGGACGGGACTTGGAGCAGCCTGGGACTGATGCCTTGAGAGCAGAGGCTGGCCAGAGTGAAAGGAATAAAGCAGGGATTTATTCCTTCAGATATGGAATAAAAGGCCTTCAAAGGATACACCTTGGGCAGCTCAAGAGCCTGGCTGTGGCTCCACCCAAGATGAACAATGGGTCACGAATTTTCACACTTTGATCAGTTCTGGTCCGTTTCCATCTTGGGGTGAATTGTGCAATTCCAGCTCCAGGTGATGCAGTCCCATCCTCCCAGACTGATCTCCTCTGTTCGCTGTTTGCACTTTCTGGGGCTGGAGCTACAGTGGTGTCCTTGGTTCTGGGGCTGGGGGAAGATTGGTGTGTGTGCCTGAGCTGTGAGGAGAACTCCCTGACACTTTGTGTGGAGTTCAGAGCTACACACTAACGCAGTTCAGAGTCTGGGGTAAAAGTGCATCGGGACAGTGGCGGGTGTGGGACTGGCGGCACTGGATGATGTTCAGGGTCCCTTTCTGGATGATGTTTGGGGTCCTTCCTTGGATGATGTTTAGAGTCCATCCCACCCCTGGGTGAAGTTAGGGGTTCATCCCATCCTATCCCTGGATGAAGTTTGGGGTCCCTTCCATCCCATCCCTGGATGATTTTTAGGATCCCTCCCACCCCTGGATGATGTTTGGGGTCCCATCCTATCTCTGGATGATGTTTGGGGTCCCTCCTACCCCTGGATGATGTTTGGGGTCCCTCCCATCCTATCTCTGGATGATGTTTGGGGTCCCTCCCATCCTATCTCTGGATGATGTTTAGGATCCCTCCCACTCCTGGATGATGTTTGGGGACCCTCCCATCCTATCCCTGGATGACGTTTGGGTTCCCTCCCACCCCTGGATGATGTTTGGGGTCCCTCCTACCCCTGGATGATGTTTGGGGTCCTTCCACCTCTGGATGATGTTTGGGGTCCCTCCCATCCCACTCCTGGATGATGTTTAGGATCCCTCCCACCCCTGGATGCTTGGGGTCCCTCCCATCCTATCTCTGGATGATGTTTGGGGTCCCTCCCACCCCTGGATGAAGTTTAGGGTCCCTCCCATCCCACTCCTGGATGATGTTTGGGGTCCCTCCCATCCCACTCCTGGATGATGTTTGGGGTCCCTCCCATCCTATCTCTGGATGAAGTTTAGGATCCCTCCCAGCCCTGGATGATGTTTGGGGTCCCTCCCACCCCTGGATGAAGTTTAGGATCCCTCCCAGCCCTGGATGATGTTTGGGGTCCCTCCCACCCCCGGCTGACGCTGCAGGGAGGTCCCGGCGGTGGCCGCGCAGCCGCTCGGGCTCGGGGCGCTCCGGGGCGTGTCGGCGGGCTCTGAGCGGCTGCGAGGGCTCCGTGCCCCGCCCGCCCGGCGGCCGCAGCCCCGCCGCTGCCGCACCTGCCCCGCGCAGCCCCGGGCCCGCCCGCCGCCATGGCGGACCCCGCCGAGTGCAGCATCAAGGTGATGTGCCGCTTCCGGCCCCTCAACGAGGCCGAGATCCTGCGCGGAGACAAATTCATCCCCAAATTCAAGGGCGACGAGACCGTGGTCATCGGGGTGAGTCTGCCGCATCCCGCATCCCTCCACCGCCCGCGCGGGTGGGGCGAGCATCCCTCCTTTCGGGGCCAGCATCCCTCCTTTCGGGGCCAGCATCCCTCCTTTCGGGGCCAGCATCTCTCCTTTCGGGGCCAGCATCCCTCCTTTCGGGGCCAGCATCTCTCCTTTCGGGGCCAGCATCCCTCCTTTCGGGGCCAGCATCCCTCCTTTCGGGGCCAGCACCCCTCCTTTCGGGGCCAGCATCCCTCCTTTCGGGGCCAGCATCCCTCCTTTCGGGGCCAGCACCCCTCCTTTCGGGGCCAGCATCTCTCCTTTCGGGGCCAGCATCTCTCCTTTCGGGGCCAGCATCTCTCCTTTCGGGGCCAGCATCCCTCCTTTCGGGGCCAGCATCTCTCCTTTCGGGGCCAGCATCCCTCCTTTCGGGGCCAGCATCTCTCCTTTCGGGGCGAGCCTCCCTCCCCGCGCTGCCCCCCGAGCTCTCCCCGCTGTCGCCCCCATCCCCTCCATTGTTCCCGCAGCCGCTTCCCCCGGCCCGGCCGCCCCCATCTCACCGGGGGTCCCGGGGGTCCCGGGGGGTCCCGGGGGTCCCGGGGGGCTCGGGGGAGCCGCGGCTTCGGGCGCTGATGTCATGCCGGGGACTGGGCATGCTCCATCTGGGGCGGCCGCCCGCGCCTCCGCCGCGCCCCTGCGGCACCGCCGGCTCCGGAGCATCCCGGGGCCGGGAGCCGCATCCCGGGATCCCCATCCCCGCATCCCCATCCTCGCATCACCACATCCCCATCCTCATCCTCACATCCCCGCATCCCCGCATCCCCATCCCCGGCAGCCCCGCAGAGCGGCGGTGACTCCGCGCTGAGTCCAAACCAAGTTTGGGCGTTTTGAGGTTTTGTTGTTTTTTTTCCCTTTTAATCCCCCAGCGTTTAAAAGCATCAAACGAACCCAAATGGCGCTGCCGGCCCCGAGCGCCCCCCGCGCTCCGCTGGGGCTCGGCTGCTCCAGAGGTTTAATGGGAACAAAGGGTCGGGATGCGGCTCCTTCCCAGCGCAGCATCCTCCTCTTCCTCTCCCGGAGCGCGTCCGAACCCCCCGGTGGATTTTGGCTGCGGCTTCACCGGCACATCTTTGCTTTAGTGCCCAACCAGCCTGGTCTGCGGTGCTGTATTTCATGTACTGCTCCTCAATAATCCGTTCCGTGCTGTACGGTGGTGAAGAGACGCTAAAATTAATTGTCAGCACAGCTGCTTGCATAATTTGTTAAAATTCTTCCCAAAACCTTGAGGTCATCAGAAACTTTGCCGGTGAAAGTTGCAGAACAGCTGCCAGGAAAAAAAAAAAATGGGTGAAATACGAGCATGAACAGCTTGTTATTATTATTTATTTTTATTTTTAAATATGAAATGCCCCTCTGTGCTGCCAAATTAATTATCTTTCTGTGAAGGTTAAAGCTGTAGCACCCCCAGCAGCCTGTTAACAATAGAATAATCAAATTGGTTATCAATCCTGGTCAGCAGCAGAGGGCTGGATTTGGCCAGCAAATATTGGGAGGGAAAAATGTATCTGTGCCATTGGATGTTTCAGAAACAAATGTCAGCAAGTTCCCCTCCCCCCTGAATCAACAAACCCTCAGACATATTAAAAGCAGATTAAAATCCATCTCCTGTAAATCCTGTTCAGTGCTGTGTTTGGAAGAGAATTGGAGTTTTGAATTCTCTTTTTGCCGCTCATAATGTGTCTTTGTCTGTAAAGTATCTGTTGTCTGGGAGAGCAGGGACTGAGATGCTTTGGGAAAGGTTTTTGTGCCTTGCAGGCAGGAGATGATTCCTTTGGTGAAGGGTAAAAAAATGAAAAAAAAAAAAAAAATAACAGCAGCTGGTAATTTCCTACACTGGGAGTTAAAAAAAAAATGGAAATAAGGAAAGTGCATGTGTTTATTTATTGATATAGATATTATTTTACATGGATATTCAGATTGGGGGTTATTTTCTGTCTTGGAAATCTGATCTGAAGCTTGGAGTTTGCCTTTCCCACCCTAAGGGAAAGAAATGTATTTTTTTAGGATTTTAATCACCTCAATTAATGCAATATGTCCTCAAATCCAGCTTCTGTTTTCCAAGGAGGAGCCATCAGCTGGAGTTCTGTGGGAAGAGCTGTAGTTTGCATGAGTGGAAGTGAACACAAAAATCTTCCCTTATTCTTTGTCCTCTTTATTTGCAGCCCTGGGCTCTGGTGTAACTCGATCCCCAGTGGATCCCACTGCAGCAGGAGTGGGAAGTGCTGCTGGGTTTTAATTATTTCTATTATTTGATTGCTTTGGAGTGGCTGCTTTGCTCCAACAAATAATGCCTGGCAGGGGCAAGGAATCCTGATGGGCACCATCAGAGCAGAATTCCTTCTAGGAAAAGCAGAATTTCAGTCTTCAAAAGCTTTTAGGAGCCAAAATATACCAGGATCAACCACTTCTTTTTTCTTTTTTTTTTTTTTCTGTTTTACTATAGCATTATAAAACACTGCAATGCAGCTTTTAGTTTTTGATCTGTGGATTGGAAAGAGAAGGGTTCTGTTAAAAATTCCAAAAAACCAAACAAAACTATCAACTTCCCCTCAGAGGAATTATGTCATCACATAAAGAAAAAAATAAATTAAAATATAACAGATTTAAAGGGTACATCTACTTTTTTTATTTTTATTTTTTTTTTCCTGACTAGTAAGTCTGAATAAATTCATTTCTTCCCAGTAAACACAGGGAAAAGGCTTTCTTCCTGAATTTCCCACTGTCATCTCTTGTTACGCTTCCCTGGGGCAAAAAAATAACAGATCATGACTTGGTATTTCTGGGAAGGAGCAGCAAAGAGGCAAAGTTTAATCACTTAGGCCTGAGTTTCCTTAGGCTGGGGCTGTGGCTGATTCCTTTCCAGCCAGAGGAACCCCTGGGAGCTGGGATTTGAGCCCGGATTATTTTGAGTTTGGTGTTTATTTGGTGTCTCTTGGTGGAGGTTGCAAACCTTTTTACCTTGAATTTCCCTTAGCTTCAACCAGACAAAACCCCCTTCTGCCATGAAGTTTAAAATCAAAAAGTCTTTGGGGTGAGCAGGGGCAGGAAAAGAGAATAAATAATAATAATAGAAATAATAGAAATAATAATAATAATAATAGAATAATAAATAAAAGGCTTTCTTTGCACTTGGCTGCCCGGGAGCCTCAGCAGGCTGCAGCTTCATTTTATCTCTCCCTGCTCCTCTGCAGCCTCAAGGTGACTCTCTGATTGATTGTGGTGGCTGACATACCTAAAAATGTGGTTTTTTAGCTGGTTTGGTGCTCGTGGGGCTGTTTGCTCCAGGGGTTTTTATCCCTGAGCACCTGGGCAGGAGGGATGCAGAGAGCCTCAGCACCTGCTGGGATAATCCCTGCTTTAGGCTGATCCTTGCAGGCAGCTCTGATGTGAAATATTGAAGAATTTCCTTGGGAAGGAGGTGGTGGGTTGGTGTTTTTGGGGTTTTCACCTCCTTTTTTTTTTAACCCCTTAGGTCTGGAGCGGCCACTTTGAGCGTGGGGCTGGTCCAGGGGGATTGTCCAGGCAAACAGCTCCTGGTGGGAAGCAGAACATCCCAAAGGCAGCTCGGGAAGCTGCTCTTGTTCCCAGGGAGGGATAAAAGGCTCTTCATTGTGGCTGTCAGCTGCTTTTGGTGCTGTGGAGGGAGGGATTTGTAAAGCCCGGCTTAGCAGAGCTGCTGAGCTCTGCAGTGTCCGGCTCAGGCAGAACCTCCCCCTTTTCTCTCTGCCCATCCCGGGGGGCTCCAGCTCCTGGGAGATCCAGGAAAGCTCTGGGATCAGTGGGAGAATCCCCCAGGACTGGGCTCTGCTCACACAGGGGAAATTCTGTTGTCTCATCCGTGAAATATTGCACATAAATAACTAATGTGCCTGAGAGCAAACAAAACCATCACCTGACACCCCTCAGCCTTGGTCACTGCTGTTCTGCAGTGTCACATTCCATGGAAGGAATTCCTGTGCAGGGCTGAGAGTTGGATCATCCCTGTGGGTCCCTTCCAGCTGGGAATATTCTGGGAAAGAAAGGAAAACAAAGATCCGTGGCTGATTCCTGTCTGAGCAGTGGTTTTGTTTTCTTTTTTTGTTGTTGTTGTTTTAATGCTTTCTGCTATAAGTTCTTTTTGGAATGCCTTGTGGAGAGAGATTCTCGCTTATTTTCATCCCTGAAATGTTTGGATATGCTTTATCTTTTATTCCATATATACCAGGGAAGTCAGCAGAGTTTGTGCTGGTGATAGAGCACGTTCTAAAATCCCTCCTGTACCCAGAGATCTCTGAATGCTGTTAAACACTTGTCACTGGGGATAATAGATAAATAGCAAAATATAAATATAAATACAAATATAAATATAAATAATATAAATATAGATAAATAGCTAATTAAATATATATATATAAATTAAAAAACTGCCCTGCTGGGATTTTTTTTGTGTGTGCAGCTTTTCCCAAAAGCCAAGCGTCCATCCCTACCCCAAAAGACACAACCCCTGTGCCTGTGGAGGGTTTTTTCCTGGGGTGTCCATAAATAACTGGTGCAAAAAGCTCCTTTTGGCTGGGAGATGTGAGGCTGTGACTTGTGCTGTGCTGTAAAAGCTGTCAGGGGCTGGGGGTGCTCCTCTCCTGGCACTTTCCTCCTCCTGGGAGCTGCTCCTTGCCTCGCTCCCTGCCTTTTGGAGCATGGAGGATGGGGCAGGTTTTGGTTGAAAGCTCCTGAGAAGGATTTTTGGGATACAAATACCTGGCTGAGCGTGGAATTCCCGTGGGATCAGTGTCTTTGGAGGGAGCTGGTTGTTTCAGGAGCGTCCCCACAGCCCAGGATTTTCCTGCAGCCTGGAATAACACCTGGACCTCGGTGCTTTTTCTGCTTCCGTGGAGGAGCTGAGGCACGAAGTGCTGTGCCCATCATCATCATCATCATCATCATCATCATCATCCCCTGTGGCTCTGGAGCTTTCATTCCAGGTCAGGCTATTTCCAGAGCTCTGACAGATCCGGCTCTGCCTCTTTGGGGAGGTTTTGCTCTGAGGTTTCTCGGGAAGGAGCAGAAACCCGTGGATCTCGTTGCTGCTCCTCTGGGAAGGAGCAAACCCAGGATGATCCCACCGGGCCTGGGTCACTTTTTTCATTCCCTGCACAAGAAACAATTTCATTTATTGAAGAGCTGTTCCCAGGTTTGGTGTTTGAAGCAATTCCTGTGCTCCACACCCATTTCCAGCAGCTTGTGTGGATGAACCAGATAAATTGTGTTGATAAAACCAGATGAGCTGACTGAGGAGGGGTTTGGTGCTGTTTTTAAGGTGTGTTGGTGAAGATTTGGGCAGTCTGGAGCTGATTATCAAGAAATACATTTATTTCTTGTCACAGGGAGACTCCCATGAAGCTCTGAAGCAAATTGCCACAATGTCAGTGGAAAAAAGTCTGTCTTGATAAGGATTTCTTCAAATATTCTCCTTTTCCACCGTGCCTTTGTCTAATCCCAGAACCACATTGGGTCGGGATGAGCAGCAGCCACTTCAGCTCCTGGGATTCTGTTGGAATTGACCCGGTTTTGTGAGGTATTCCCAAGACAGGGATACTTCCCAAAAAAATTTCAACCCAAAATCTTGGGCTGCTTGGCCCATCCTTGCCAGGTTTAAGTCACTTCTGTGATGACAGGATGGTTTTGGGAGGGGGTTTTGTTTCATTCTCCTCTGAATCCTCAGCTGGTTTTCCTTCTGGAATGGATATTCCTGCTTTTCCAGGCTTGTCTGTAGGTGCAGGACTGGGGGCAGGTGATCCAGCACGGATCAATGTGTGTTTTATGGATGAAGCTGCTCCTGTGTTTGCTTTTCTGCTTTCTAAAAGAGCAGTGAGAACTCAGGTGTGAAAAGAGCCTCTGTTTATTGATGGTGCTGCTGGGAAGATGATTTACTCCAAATGAAAAGCACATTTCCTCAGCAAGGCAATTTCCCTTTTGTGTTTTCTCAGGGCATCTGCTTTCTTTTTTCCCCTTTTCCCAATCCCCTTTGGGCATCCTTTCTCCAGGATAAAAAATATGGATTCTTACTTAAACCTTGAAAACTTAGAGTACAGATGATGGATTTCAACAAACTGAATTGTCAAACCACGGGAAAATGGAATTTCAAGCCACTTTGTGGTGTCTTTTCCCCTCTGGTACCTCCTGCTGGGTGCCTTTTTTTGGGACCAGAAGGTTTAAACATCATTCCTGGGTAATCCCCGTCCTTTTCCTTCCCCTGGGATGCACCAATCAACCACTGGGGCTTGGATTTGTTTTGGCAAGTGTTTGTCGAGCCTGGTGCACTGAGATTTGGGGTTATTTGGGGTTTTTGGGGGCTCCACTGGAGAGGATTTTTCCCAAGGCTCCCTGCCCTGGGGGCAGCTCCCTGAGCTGGCTCAGGAGAATAAAAAAACTGTTCAAAAAAGAGAAAATTGAGGTTGCAATGCCACTTGTAAGGCATTAATATTGATCTGCTTTTCTCTGCAGGGGTTTCTGTGAGGAAACAGGCTTGGGGGCAAAGATGATTTCATTTTGTTCTTTCTTGATGGTTTGAACTCGACCCTGGCATTTTCCTCAGTGTCCTTCCTGTTGTCACGAAAATGACTCACTTGGGATTTGTTTCCTTCCAAAATTCCTTGTTCTGTGCTACCTAAATTATCTCCAGGTAGTGCCTTAATATTCCTAAAAACCCCAAATGTTCCCATTTCCCCCTCAGCTCCCACAGCTTGGGACTGCTGAGGCCATTCTGGTTAAATTCTGGTTAAATTCTGGTTAAATTCTGGTTAAATTCTGGTTAAATTCTGGCTTTAGTTGAATTCCAAATGCACAAAAGCGTGTTTGGAATCTGGTGTGAATCTTCTCCTCAAAAGATTCCCTCCTAGACAGGGGGATTTGCTGTTTTGTTGTGTTTTTCTTCAAATCACCCACAGGGATGTGTTTTGTGTCTGTTTTTTTGTCAGGTTCTTATCTTAAAGTCACCCATAGTTACCTCCCAAATACTCTCAGCCTCTTTATTTTCCTTTTTTTTTGCTTGGTTTGGTTTTAAAAGCTGTGTGTGGAGGCAGAAAAGCGATTTGGGGTCGCTCAGGAATGGTTTGATGATTTTATTGGCTTTTGGAGAATGAAAACGTTGCACACTGAAATAATCCCAGCAAAAAAATGACCTCAAAAACATCCAGGATGGGATTTTTCACAGCCTTGAAGGTGTGGAGTCACAGGCATGGGATTGCTGATGGATTCCTGGCTTTATTCATCCATTTTTAGGTATTTATGGTCTCTTTGGCTTTGTTTTTGGCTTTTCATGAAATGCTTGTGATTGTCATCAAATTCCCATTAATATATATATATATATAAATTAATAATATATTTTTATATATAATTATATATATTATTATATATCATATATATGATATATAATATATATGATATCTATGAGATATAATATAAATATACATATTATATATAATAATATTATATAATAATAATTAATGTTATATATTAATTCCCATTAAAATATCAATTATTGGTCACAGCACAGCCTCAGCAAATGTCTCTTTTTCAGCTGTGTGCAGAGTCTGGCTGACAGCAAGAATTTGGGATTTTTTTTCCCCCCATGAGGAATGAGTTTCCAGTGACAAAAACTTTAAATATTTAACAGTAATCTTTGCTAAAAATGATTCATTTTTTCAGTGCCTCCCTCTCTCTGTGCTGAGAAAATTCCTCTTTCACTACCTGGTCATGACCAGGGGCAGGAGATGCTCTTGGCTGCTGTAAAAACCTCTCTCCTGGCTCAGGGAATGGAGTGAACTCTGAAAAACCGGGCTGGTTTTGAAGGATTTGATGCCAAAACCCCATTTTATTACAGGTGAAACGACCCCAAGGCTTTCAACACCTTTCTTGCAGCACAAAATATTCCCGAATTTACCGAGGTATTGTTGCTATGGCAGCATTTTCCAGGCAGCAAAATATGGTTTGGCATCTCCTGAGCTGAAAAACCTCTGGCTCTGAGGGGTGAAAGTTGAATTTGTGACCTCCAGGAATGATCCTGGCTGCTGAAATATTATTAATTTTAATTTTAATTTTAATTTTAATTTTAATTTTAATTTTAATTTTAATTTTAATTATTATTATTATTATTATTATTATTATTATTATTATTATTATTATTATTATTATTATTATTATTATTATTATTATTATTATTATTATTATTATTATTATTATTATTATTATTATTATTTTTCCCCCACTGAGGAGAGAATCTCTGGGTTGGGGTAAGTTAGGGAGGATTTTTAGGCAGGTTTTAGCAGAAGTTGGGTTTTTCTGCAGCTGTGATCTCTCCTGCCCTGCTCCCAGCTGGGGATTGGGGATTGGGGCCACGCTGCAGCTTCTCCAGAGAGTTTGGGGCTCTCACCTCGGTCACCTGGGGAGGAGCTGGGCCACAAATCCTCCAAGAAAAGTCACAAAAAAGTGGATTTTTATCACTGCAGCTCCCAGTCATATCCATCCTCTGCTTCTCTCTCCCATCATTCCTTAATCTCCTTTTATTTTATAATTTATATATAAAAATATATATAAATATAAAAAATATATAAATATATAATATAATATAATATATCACATATATTATATTATATATATTATATATTATATATTACATTACATTACATCATATTACATTATATGATATGATATATTACATTATATATTATATTACATTATATATTATATTACATTATATATTATATTACATTATATATTATATTACATTACATTATATTACATTATATTACATTACATTATATTTTAATATATTTTAATATAATATAATACAATGATTAAATATTAATTTTAATAACAATTTTTAATATTAATATAATACGATAGTGACATAAATATCTAATTTAATATAAAATATATATTATATTTTAATATGTAAATACATAAATATGTAATATATAATATATAAATATATACAAATATAAATATAAATATTAAAAATATAAAAAAATAGATATCATTAAAAATACTAATGAAATGTAAAAAATATGTACCATTATATATGTAGATAATAGATATAATAATAAAATGCAATTAATATTAAACTAATTATTAAATAATTAAATAACATTATAATGGTATTTATATCAGTAAAACGGTAATATTAAATAATTATGAAAACAATTATTAATATTAAATATTAAATATTTCTATATAAAATATATATTTATATATTTGCATATAACATATACTATAACACAATAGAATACAATATAATATAGTATACACAATATAATATATATTATATATTGCATATTTACACATTTATATATTCATATATATTTATATATATTAAATATTAGATATTTATATTACCATTGTATTATAGTAATATTAAATATTGACATTAAAATTAATATTGAAACACTGTATTATATTATATTTATATAGAAATTATTTAATCTTATTTATAATTCGTTTATTTATTTATTTGTTATATTTATGTTATTATTTCTATTCTCCCTCTCTCCTTTCCATCCCCCCTCTCCCTTTTTATCTTGCATTTTGCTTGGTTTTCTCCTTTTAGGACCTCTCCCTACTCTATTTTTTTGTATTTTTTACCCCTTTCTGGGTAAAAATAAATAAATATCCATAAACACCCATAAATCTCCAGTGGGGAGCTGCTGTCTCTTGCCTTGATTATTTCTCACTTCATGGCATCTTTCAGGATTTCACTTCAAAGCAAAGCACTTCCAACTGCTGCAAACAAATCTTAAAAGCGAAATTAATCTCCCTGCACGTGGAGAAACATTTTCCTGCAGAAAAACCTTTCCTGGTGTGGGTGATGGAGGATTTGTCCTCTCCGTGCCTTGCTTTGTGTACAGCCCAGATTTTCTGAGTATTATGGAATAAACTCAGCCAGAAACTTCCAACAAAGCTGTTGGCAGCATAAAAAAATATCTTTTTTTTGTGCCTGGTGTGATGCTGGAGCCGTGTGGGAGGAAGGTGGGAGCACCTGGGGGGGATTTGTGCCAGAATTGATCTGAGGGAATCACCAAATGCTGGTGTTTCCATTAAAATTTCCATTCTTTGTTGTGTTTTGTGCTGTTTGACCCAAAGCATTGCTGGAGAAACTCCCGATGCTGCTGCTCATCCTCATCCTCAGCAGAGCTGGGTTTGGGATGTTTGGGGTGCAGAGTTTGGATGGAACTGAGCTCAGCTCCTCAGTGAGCTCCAGCACCAGCTCCCTGCTCGTGCAGTGCAAAAACTCCTCACTTTGCTCTGCTCTGCTGGAGGTTTGGAGCTTTAAATCACAGATATTTCACATTTTTGGGGCTGGTTTTGGGCCAATCCCTGGGGCTCTCTGCGAGGCCAGAGCCTGAAAGATGCTGAGCTTCTGGTGGAGGTGGGAATTCAGAGCAAATTATCCCTGCAGCTCCTGGGACCCAGAGCCCATTGCTCTGTGTGTTGGTTTTTGTTTTATTTGGGTTTTTTTCCTTTCAAAAGCACCAAATGCTGAGGGTGGCTGGAGGCTGAAGTCCTGCAGAATGGCTCAGGGCTCATCAGGAAGATGCTTAGGTTAATAATAATAATAAAAAAGATAATTAAATCACCCTCCTAATGATTATTTGAACCCCCTTACCCCCTGCTAGTCGCCAGCCCCGGTGTCCTGCAGGTTGGGCTTTATTTCTGCTGTGGAAAAATCAGAATATTTGGCTTGGTTTACATAAGAGGCAGCAGGTGCTGTGTTTACAGAGCTGTCATTTTCCAGCTCGTGGTGTTTCCCTCCTGTCCTGGCGTGTCAGGAGGCAGCAGCAGAGCTTTCACTCACGGCTGGAAGTGTTGGGAGCATCCTCTGGGATTCTGGAGTTGGGAAGGAGCAGGGAAAAAAGTGCACAAGGAGCACTAAACCTCATCACAGAATTGCTGCCAGGTAATTCCAAGCTCCCCATTAGACTGATGTGTCTAATTGCCATCATTTGGGTTATTTATTACCCAAACAATATCCATTCTTTCGGGATAATTCAGCAGCAAGTGGGGCTGCTCTGCTGATCTCACTGCTGCGCTGGGGCTGTGCTCTCTGCCAGCTCTGATGCATTTCTTGCTGCAGGGAGAGAGCAGGAAGGTTTATGAGCCACAAAATCTATTTTTGCTCCTAAAAAGCACCCCCAAAAAATCACCAAAGAAAGGCCAAGCAGTGCAGCTCCAAAAGGAAACTCTGCAGCTCTCTGTCCTGATGGGGAGTGTGTTTTGCCAGCTGAGAAATGCCACTTTTATTCACATTACTGTGTGAAAAACGAGGTTCACATAATTTTTATAGAATTTAAAAGTTTAATAAAAAAGACAATTAGGAGAAAAAATAAAGTGTACAAATACATTCAGCCAAGAGAGCACACCTTACTAACAGAGGATTGTCCCTTAAAAACAGAACCCTACTACATATCCATAAATTCTCACACATATTCAGACATTCTGCTTAGGATCTTTGGGGTTCTTCTGTTTAATTTTCTGTTGCCCCCTTCCCAATAGATCAATCTTCTTGAGATTGATTCTATTTTGATTCTATTGATTCTCGAGATTTACATTCCCTGATACCAGGAATGCAATAAATTCCTCCCCCAGAGTTCTGGTCACTGCTGTCTTCATCTGGATCAGAGAGTTTACAAATGCAGGAGTTCTCCAGCTATTTTTAATTTTTTCTCAGTCTTTGGGTTATGCAAACAAAAGCAGTTTTTATTTTAATATACTATATTTTAATTTTTTTATTTTAATATATTATATTTTAATATACTATTTTAATATAGTATAATATACTATGCCATAGCCTAACATATATGTATTATACTACTATTTCTAAATTTCATCAATAACAGAAATAAAAAAACCGATATGAATACAACAAAATTTCTCATTCTTATACGCATAACATTCATTTTAATATTTGCAAAAAGCCAACAATATAAAATGTATCTATAACAACTGGGAGTGCTTGGGCTGCAGGACACCAAAACCTGTCCCCTGCTGTGCCTCAGCTGCTGGAGGTGTTCCTCCTACCAAACACAGCTGTAATTCCCCTCAAATTCTGATTTAGATTTAAACAAATCTGAACTTCTTGATGAAATGCCTTTATTCAGCAGTGGTGAATTCATTTAGCAACGATGCAGAGTTTAAACACTCTGTTTTCCTCCTGACGGGCGGTGCAGAGGTGGAGGAAGCAGCAATTCTGGTTTGGAATGTTTCTGGAAGGGATTTTTTGGTCTCAGTTATTTGTCTAATTACCTGACCCAATTTTATTAACTGGGATGGGATTGCTGAGCATCACCAAACCGAGCACTGAAGTGATCCTGGCCCTGCCCCCACAAATAAACAGATTTTCCAAACAGCATTGGGGTTTCTGTTCAGCAATTTTCTGTTTAAGCTTTCCTAGACCCTGCTGCATCAGGGACAGAAACTTTATTTTCAAAAATATTATTGAAATTGATCATTTTTTGTATCATTACCTGTTTCCCAAGTGTTTGTGCTTGAGGAGCATTGGATGGTTGGTGCCAAAATGGTGAGATTTGGACATTTGGAGTAAAATTCAGAGTTCTTCTCCCTTGGTTCTCTCCAGAAAATGAGGGGTGGAAGGAAATGGGGCAAGGAGCAGAAGTTTGGAAGGTGATGGGTGGGAATGAGCAGATCCCTCTTTCCACAGGGGTTATGGATGAGAGGAACTGGGGGCTCCAAGGGGAGCTCTGCCCTCATCCCACCCCAAACTCAGGCTAGGGAAGGAGGAGAAACTTGGAAAAATGAACTGGAAGGGGAAGGAAAGGAGTGGAATGTTGTTAGAGGGGAGGGAGGTCCGTGATTTTATAGTGGGGCTCAAACACTGTGTGAAACCTTGATGTTACTGTGAATTCCTTCCTGCAGGAGCTGATCCTCCCCAGGGCTCCTGTTAAATGAGGTTTGAGAAGGTGTTCAGGGTGTGGTGTGGGGTTTGAGCAGGTGTTTTGGGTGTTGAGCAGGTATTTTGGGTGTGACTCAGGGTCTGTTCAGGTATTTTGGGTGTGATGTGGGGTCTGTTCAGGTGTTTTGGGTGTGATGTGGGGTCTGTTCAGGTGTTTTGGGTGTGACACAGGGTCTGTTCAGGTGTTTTGGGTGTGATGTGGGGTCTGTTCAGGTGTTTTGGGTGTGACACAGGGTCTGTTCAGGTGTTTTGGGTGTGACACAGGGTCTGTTCAGGTGTTTTGGGTGTGATGTGGGGTCTGTTCAGGTGTTTTGGGTGTGATGTGGGGTCTGTTCAGGTGTTTTTGGTACCCAGGTGCCCCAGAGCCGGAGCAGTGTGGGGGGCACAGCCCTGGCCCTGCAGGTGGATCCCTCCTGTCCATCCCTGCTGGAAGGGGTTTGGTGCTGGGAGCAGCTCTCTCCAGGGTAATTCCTGTGCCTGTGGAGCCTCTGCCACCTTCCCCCCACGGCTGTTCCTGCAGCCCTTGGGACGCAGAGCCGCGTTTTCCCCTGGATGCAGCCGGAGCCAGGTGATGCTGAGGCAGCTGCACATCACATCTGTCTGTAGAATCACACCCAGCTCTGCCCTTCAGCCCTTTGGAATGTCCCTTTTCCATGGAAATGGTGCAGGGAAGCACACCTGCTGCTGCTGAAGTCTCGCTGCTGCCGCTGTCCTTGGCAGCTCCGTGCCATGTTTTGGGTTCCTGAGGTTTTAATCGAACTGGAGCAGGGAGAACGCTTCTGTTCCACCCCAGCCTTTGAAATCCTGCTGCAGCACCAGATCCCTGAAGATTCCAGCTTCCAGCACTGCTGGCCTTTAGCTCCTCAGTTTGTGAGGAAGTGGAATTAAGTTGTGGATTTCAGCTGCTGTCGCTGAATCAGGAACTTGGGATTCACCGGGGGAGTTATTCCCCAAGCTCCAGGCTGTGGTTGCTCTGTTAAATTGCGGATGCTGGGAAGTTGTGGATGCTCTTCCTCTCTCCTGGAACTGGGAATAGCTGAGATTTGCAGTTCTGGAGGGCAGAGGAGAATAATCTGCTGCAGTTGGTGATGATGGGGTGGGAACCGAGCTCCTTGGTGAGGACCCGTGTCCCTGTCCCGATGTCCTGAGGAGTTTTGGCTCAGCACAGGTGAAGCTTTGGGGGGCACAGATGTGCCCAGGGGCTCGGTGCTGTGGTGATTGGGACCCTCCAGGAATTTTTCCCTCAGGATCCAGCCACACAATGAATTAAGCTCTGGGTTAACCCCTGAATAATGTCCCAGAGCAAGTGTGGCAGTGGCAGCTGGGGAAAAGCTTTCTGTGCAGGGAGGTGCAAGGATCTCCCTGTGCCACCATCCCAATGTTTTTATAGGGCAGGCTGACATAAAAAGAGGGTTTGGGATGGCAGCAGCATTTCCTGAGTCAGTACAGCTAAATTTTGCTGTTTTGCTTTTATTTTCTCCATTTGTTTTAAACCACATTTTCAATTCTCAGCAGAGATAAATGGCTTCAGGAGAATGGGACAGATCCTGCTGATTTCTTGTGCTTCACCAGCAAAACAGCAACAACCTCATGGCTGCAGCATCCCTGTGGGGAAAGGAATTCCTTCCACCTAAAAGTTCTCCTGAATTCCAGGGGGAATTTGCAGGGCCAGCCATTTATCCCCCTTGGGAATGGAGGGAGCCTTCAGCATCCTTGAGGGGATGCCCTGTGCCCAGGATTGTTCCCTGATGCCCTCAGTGCTGGTTTTTGCTGTTCCAGGGGTCAGCAGTGCCCTGTGACCTCTCCTGGCCTGGGGGGGATTTGGCTCCTCGCTCAGGATCCCATCACAAATCTGCCAAGACCAGGTTTAACAGAGCACAGATTAGCACAGGCCCAGCTGGGATGGACTCCTGCCTTCTGGAGCTCCTTGGGGCTTTCCCCAAATCTGTTTGGTTTGCAATCTTCCACCTGTTCCACTTTTATTTTTTAAATTTTTTCTGGAATATCCTAAACCCTGCTCCACCCATGGTTTATCCCCAGCCTTGTCTGACCCTTCTCCCAGAGGATTTGGGGTTTGTTTTCTGGCTGTGAGGTTTTGTTTTTTGTGAAAAGGAAACCACAGTAATATTCCCTAAATCACAATAGTCTAAGATCAAAGCGTTGATTTTTTTACACAATGGACAATCATGGAATTTAGGTTGGATAAAAACCTTTAAGGTGGTTGGATCCAGCCTTTCCCCAAGGCCACCATGGGCCCATGTCCCCAAATGCCACATCCACGTGGGTTTTAAATCCCTCAGGGACTTTCCTGATGATTTGGTCACCCTTTCTGGGAAGAAACCTTTCCTAATATCCACTTTTCTCAATTACTCTAAAATCACCTTGTGTTAGAGTGGTCTCAGGCCTGATGAATTCTGGCTCCTTCCTTTCTCTTTTCTTCTACAAAGAATATTTTTCTGCGCTTTTTTTCTGTCAAAACTGTTAATTTGCACTGTTTTATAATCAAAAGGAATGACCAGATTCTCATCTCCCATTGCTGTAAGGTTCTAGGTCAGCTGAAATGCTGGAGCCTGGTGAAAACTGGAGAAAATTTAGATAATTTTGAGTCTGGCAGTGACTTGGTTGCACCAGTGCAAGTCAATAATAATGAGAGGCGCTACTCTGAGTATTGCTGTGTCAGAACTATGTAAAAATGTTGCTCAAGAGGATTTTTTAATAGCTGCTTTTGTTTTGGGAGTTTTTATATTTCCAATTCCTTCCTGGAAGAATATTTTATTTTTTTTTTCCCCAGGTTGTGCATCAAGGTGGATGAATAAAATAATTCCCAGGGTTTGATTTCCTGAATTGCAGATAAAAATAAAACAATGCTTTCTGAGGTGGAAGATTTGTTGCAAGGAGTTAAAAGTTCTTTCTGCTGGCACTGAGAGCTGAAAATGAATCACTGGCCATGAGCCAAACTCCCATCAGCTCCACAGAAATATTCATTAGGTAAATCAATAATTAAGCCCCCTCTGCAAAACTAATGCTGGGTCTGACTCAAGTTTCTCTGCAGTGCCTGCTCATCCAGGGCTGCTGGGTTTCATTTCTTTTCCAAAGGAGTTTTAAGGGATATTACCATGATTTAAGGATTTTTTGGGGTTTTTTTTGGAGGTTTTTTTTGACCCTTTGGTTTGACTCTGTAGCATATTCAGGTTATTCTGAATAAATTTCCTTATTCTTTTCTCACCCAGGGATTCTGAATTTTCACCCACTGGGTGATTTGCTGCCGTCCCAATGTTTTTATAGGGCAGGCTGACATAAAAAGAGGGTTTGGGATGGCAGCAGCATTTCCTGAGTCAGTACAGCTGAATATTGCTGTTTTACTTTTTCTCCATTTGTTTTAAACCACATTTTCAATTCTCAGCAGAGCAGGAGAATGGGACAGATCCTGCTGATTTCTTGTGCTTCACCAGCAAAACAGCAACAACCTCGTGGCTGCAGCATCCCTGTGGGGAAAGGAATTCCTTCCACCTAAAAAGTTCTCCTGAATTCCAGGAGGAATTTGCAGGGCCAGCCATTTATCCCCCTTGGGAATGGAGGGAGCCTTCAGCAAACGTGGCCTCTCTGTTTTCAAAGGGAGAGAAGGTTTTAATCCCTGCTCTTGAATCCCTGGAATGGGTTTTATTCCTCCTTCTGAGGGAGCAGCTCCGTGCCTCGACTGCCCCATCCCTCTGCTGCCTGTGAGAGTTTGCTCTGCAAGATTCTGTCCTCCAGGCCTGCCATTTCCCATCTTTTATTTATCAACCCTCTCCTCCAAGAGCACTCAGGGTGCTGGGAACTATCTGGGAAATAATTCTCCGTTAATTAAAGCGCTCCAGGTGGCGTGGTCTCGTTACCTGCGCCGTGTCCTCTGTGCTGGTGTCAATTTGGGGTGTGAGGTGTGAGAATTCCTCTCTGAGCTCATCCCAGCTGCACCCCCTGGCCTGAGCAGAGATGTTGCTGTGCTGGAGTTTGGGTAGCCCAGGTGAGACCCCAGCAGGGCAGATGTGTGGGCTGTCCCCCAAAAGCCACCGACCCAGGGGTACAGTTGTGTGGTCAGGCTGGCACACGCTTCTGATGGTAGGGGAAGGACAGGGGTAAAGGATGGAGAGGAGCCTTTGGTGTGAATCCCAGAGAACTTTAACCCCCAGGGGGATCAAGGACCCAAAAATCCAAAGATCCAGGGCTACAGCAGGTTATACACAGGGGAGGAGCAAGAGGGGGGTACAAACCATCAACCAGTGGTGAGGCCAAGAGGGAGGAACAGGGGCAGGGGGTAACAACACCGGGACCAACCGGGGTGAGGGGGGTGGAGAGGATCAGTCCTACAGACCAGTGGGGCCTCAAAGCTTGGGAGATGGACAGGGAAGGGAATGGAATATGGGGCAGGGATAACATTGATGGACAGGGAAGGGTCTGGAATAAAGGGCAGGAATTACATTGATGGTTCAAGGAAAGGTCTGGAATAAAGGGCAGGGATAACATTTCTCCACCATCAGGGATCCAACCAGGAACTCCTGGACAAAGAATGAGGATCAGCGTGGATTTAAAGCCCAAAGGACAGGGAAGGGAATGGAATATGGAGCAGGGATAACATTGATGGACAGGGAAAGGTCTGGAATATGGAGCAGGGTTCACATTGATGGTTCAAGGAAAGGTCTGGAATATAAGGCAAGGATTACATTGATGAATACTGGGAACCTGGGGTGATTGGACAAGAGGGAGATTGACAGGGACCATTCTGGAAGATAGGGAAGGCTCTCAGGGTGAGTGCCACGGGGGAAAAGGTGGGGAAAACTCAGGAAGGAATTATTCCCTTTTAGGGGGAAAGGTGTTTGGGAGCAACCAACTGTTATAAACACTTAATAAATTTATAAACCATTAATAATTAAAATCCAGCACCACACACTGAGCCAGGGGTGACAGTGACAGCGATTCAGCAGAGCCAAGGGCTTCAGGCTGAGCTGGGAGGTTTCTGCATCCCCAAGGGATGCTTGGCTCAGAGGGTAAAGCTTTTTATTTATTTATGATCAAAGGGGATGCAGGCAGTGGGGAAAAAAACCCTCCTGGTGCCCTCCCAAAGCTCCTGGCATCTCCAGGGTGGGCACAGGGGCTTTGTGACCTGGGGCACGGGGACTTTGTGACCTTCAGCCACACTTTGGTGGGGCACAGACGCACATGGAGTGAGCCCCTGAACCTGGAAAAGGAGTTGGGAAGGAATTTTGGGAGAGGTTGGGACTGTGCTGATGGGCCATGGCCAGAGCAGCAGCTGCTGAGAGCTGAGGCTTTTCACCCCCTGTTGGATCCTCCTTAGATCCCTGACTCTCCATCCTCTGATCCTGTGTGATCCTGCCATGGCTCAGAGCAGCCCAGACTGTTTTGGGGTTGGAGGGACTTTAAATCCTATCCAGGGACACCTTTCGCTGTCCCAGGCTGCTCCAAACCCCATCCAACCTGGCCTTGGACATTCCAGGGATCCAGGGGCAGCCCCAGCTGCTCTGGGAACCTTCTCGGGGTCCCCCTGCTGCCTCTGTGCTCCTGTGACCTGTGAGAATCTGATTCTGGGGGATGGTTTCAGGCTGGAATCCCTCATCACACTCAAATGCCTCCTCCCAGCCCTCCAAAATCAAAGAAACCCAGCATTTTGTTGATAATTTCTGCTCAAGAAGTTGGGAATTCTGTTCTGAGCCATCTCCCCTTGCCCATGGTTTTTATAAGGTTTTTTTTTGTGGGAGGGGATGGATCTGGGATCTGGATTCAGATGCCTGAAGGTGAATTCTCACCTCCCTTCACATCCCAACCTGGGAATCCACCCTGAGGCTCACAGGGGATTTATCCTGGAATTCCTTTAGGAATTCTCACCCTTAGCAGGCAGCTCTGAGCACTGGGCTCTCCTCATTGCCTCTCTCTGGGCAATTCGGGGGAGCTGAGGTTGATTTATTTATTTTTCAAACCAGGAAATGCATTTGGTTGTCTTTAATTTCTTTAACTGAGACTGCAGTAGCTTCTGGTGACAGCGCTGCTCTGAGATGTTGCTTTGGTAAATTTGGGATTTATGGTGAAAATCCTTTTTGTGCTTGTGAAATTTATTTTATTTTATTCTATTTTATTCTATTTTATTCTATTTTATTTTATTCTATTTTATTCCATTTTATTCCATTTTATTCTACTTTATTTTATTCTATTCTATATTATGTTATATTTTATTTTATATTTTATTTTATATTATGTTATATTTTATATTATGTTTTATTTTATTTTATTTTTTATTTTTTATTATTTTATTTTATTTTATTCTATTTTATTCTAGTCTATTTTATTTTTTATTTTATTTTATTCTATTTTATTCTAGTCTATTTTATTCTATTCTATATTATGTTATATTTTATTTTATATTATGTTTTATTTTATATTATATATTTTATTTTATTTTTTATTATTTTACTTTATCTATTCTGTTCTATTCTATTCTATTCTATTCTATTCTATTCTATTCTATTCTATTCTATTCTATTCTATTCTTAAATGCCTTTAAACCCAATAGGAAACCAAAGAAGTGAAATAACAATTATCAATATGCCTGAATAGAATTCCTGGTGGTATCCAGGGCCCAGAGCAGAATCTCTCTGGCTGTCAATACAACTTGAGCAGGAATTGTGTGGGTGGATCAGAGCACTTATCCCAGCCATTATGCAGCAGTGGCACAAGTTAATGGAACAGATTGTCAGGGGGACTGCTGGGAGGAAGGGAAATGTGATTTATGGATGGCAGATAATACACTGAGTGTCAGGAGAAAGTTTGGAAAATAATAGATGGAGGTGCACAGAGAAAATCGTTGGCATGGCTCAGAAAAGAACATTTTTATTTCTGGCTGTTTATTGCTTGAATTACTTCCTGATTTTGGTATTTAATGCAGGATGAGTTACATTTGGAAAAAATGAAAATGAAAGCAGTTGTGTCACTTCTGAAGGTGACAACAGGGAGAAAGGAAGTAGGGAACACGCTGGAAATTGGGATTTTTGTGGTCCCTCCCTTCTGTTTTGGGACAAACCCTTTGGATCTGGAGGGTGCTGCCTTTGCAGGGGGGATGTGACTTTTGTTGTCTTTGAGAAAGACCAGTCAGAAATTTAGGGAATTACAATAATAACACAAACAAACCCCAAAAAAAGCTGTGTGGATGTGGCAGTGAGGAGCAGGGGGCACAGCAGGAAGGCTGGGCTGGGGTGACACAGGAAAATCCCAACATTTCTCCAACATCAGGGATCCAACCAAGAACTCCTGGACAAAGAATGAGGATCAGCGTGGATTTAAAGCCCAAAAGCCCTCCCCAAAACCCCACATTTTGTGCAGTCAGATGCTCTGTGATCCCCCACATTCCTGTATTTCCTTCAGATATTTCCAGCCTCCCAAACCAAACCCCTGAGGAGGAAACCTCACCTGTGGAGCACGTTTCTGGGTCAGTGTTTTTACATTTGCAGCTTTGCAGCCTGGGGCAGATAAAACCCCACTCATGGGCAGTGCCTGGGGCACAATTGGGATGGAATTGCTCCTTTTTGAGGCTCTCTCCAGGCGTGGGATGCTCTGAGCGAGGGCTGGATTGAGCAGGGTTTGCCCTGGGATGAGGCACTGGCAGCTGTCAGAGCCTCAGCTCTGAAGGGAATTAAATTTAATGGATGTTTGAGTAGCTGTGGGATCTTTGGCCTTGCTGCCTGGATGAGCGAAATGGGGGTAAAGAGGGAAAATTCTGAGACTCTGGGAAGTGGTTCTGGAATATTTGGGCAGCCCTGCTCGTGCTGGGAGTGCAGAGCTTTGGCTGGCTGGAGCATCCCGGTGTGGGAAGCCGTGGAGAGACAGAATTTGGGGTTGGGGCTGGCTGGTCCCCCCAATTTCCTGGGAGTGGAGTTGTGTGGGGGAAGATCTGGAATCGGGAGTCACCTCTCCAGGCTCGGGTCTTCCAAAGGGGCGCTTGTAAAACCCAGGAATTACATCCTAAAGCACCTGGCAATGGCCTTCTCATCCTGGATCTCCAAAAGCCCGGGTGAAACAGGAGCACCCACCACAGGCAGAGCCCTCCCTGCCTCCTTTCCCCGGGCTGGAGGAGCAGCAGGGGGGAAGCTCCCAGAATGGAATCAAAACGTGACAAATGTGGTTAATGGAGCAGAACCTTGGATCAGCTGCTGCCAGTGGCACTGGTGGCACCTCCCAGAGCTGGAATTGGGTTCCAGCCACCTCCCCAGCTCTGGGGACCTCGTTAGCGGTGTCTGGGAAAGGGGGAGCACCGAGAGCTTCGGTGGGAGGTGGGAAGGAGCCGTTTCTGGGTTCAGGATTCGTGTTTTAAACGCCAATGTCGTGCTGGGGATGGGGCTGGGGGGAGCAGAGCTCTGGCTGAAGCATTGCTTGCCCTTTGAAGTGTCACACAAAGCTGTTTTTGGGTGGTGTGCGTGTTTGGCTTGTAAGCAATGACAGCATCGAGGTTTTCCGGGAGCGCTACGCGGTGTATCCATGTGGGAATGTCAGTCCCTGGGAATCAGGGAGCTCAGGGGTGCCACCAGTCCCACCCAAAATGTCACTGGGGAGCACTTCCCACACAACATCAGGGCACTGAGGATGAAAACCCCAGCGATTTTGGAATAAAATCCAAGCTGAGGTTGCCCAGCTGGGATGGGCTGCCTGCTTTGGCTCCAAAGCTTTCGGTGCCACAGTTGTGTGTCCAGCATGGAAATGAAACCAGCAGGGTGCTGGGACTGTGCTGGGACAATTCTGGGTCACCTTGGGCTCAGCAGGAGTCAGGACCTGCAAACTTGATTTTCTCTCAGCTCTGGGATTTTCTTACAGCTCAGCTCTCACTGGTTTGTGGGAGTGAACAGCAAAGCTTCTGCAAATATTTACAGGGTCATTGCCCCAAGATTTTCATGGATGTTCCCCCAGTATTTATAATTCTCTCAATATTTACAGGGTCATTGCCCCAAGATTTTCATGGCTATTCCCCCAGTATTTATAATTCTCTCAATATTTACAGGGTCATTGCCCCAAGATTTTCATGGCTATTCCCCCAGTATTTATAATTCTCTCAATATTTACAGGGTCATTGCCCCAAGATTTTCATGGCTATTCCCCCAGTATTTATAATTCTCTCAATATTTACAGGATGATTCCCTTGATATTTACAGGGTTATTCCCCCAATATTTACAGGCTGATTTCCCCAGTATTACAGGGTTATTCCTCTGATATTTATATGGATATTTCCCCAATATTTGCCTAACTCTTCACCAATATTTACAGGATTATTCCCCCCATATTTACAGGATTTTCCCCCAATATTTACAGGATTGTTCCCCAATATTTACAGAATTATTCCCCAGTATTCACATGGTTTTCCCCCCAATATTTACAGTGTTATTCCCCCAGTATTTACATGGATTTCCCCAATATTTACAGGATTATTCCCCAATATTTACATGGTTATTCCCCCAGTATTTACAGGATTTTTTCCCCCAATATTTACACGGTTTTCCCCCAATATTTACAAGATTATTTCCCCAGTATTTACAGGATTATTCCCCAATATTTACATGGTTTCCCCCCAGTATTTACAGTGTTATTCCCCCAGTATTTACATGATTATTCCCCAATATTTACATGGTTTTCTCCCCAGTATTTACAGGATTATTCCCCAATATTTACATGGTTTTCTCCCCAATATTTACAGGATTATTCCCCAATATTTACATGTTTTTTCCCCCAATATTTACAGGATTTTTCCCCCAATATTTACTTTATTTTTCCCCCAATATTTACAGGATTATTCCCCAATGTTTGCAGAATTTCCCCCCGATATTTACAGTGTTATTCCCCCAGTATTTACAGGATTGTTCCCCAATATTTACATAGTTTTTCTCCCAGTATTTCCAGGTTTATTCCCCCAGTATTTACAGGATTATTTCCCCAATATTTACATGGTTTTCCCCCAGTATTTACAGTGTTATTCCCCAATATTTACAGGATTGTTCCCCAATATTTACAGGATTATTCCCCAATATTTACATGGTTTTCCCCCCAGTATTTACCGGATTATTCCCCAATATTTACAGGATTATTCCCCAATATTTACATGTTTTTTCCCCCAGTATTTAATGACTATTCCCCCATAATTCCCAGGAGTAGGAAGGAAATACCCAGCTGCTGTTCTGGCTGATTGTGTCCCACATCCATGGCTGTGACCCCAATGTGAGCACATAGGGAACATATGCCACCTTTTATTTGCCAGCCAATTTTATTTTATTTTATTTTTTAGAAAAAAACTGGGTTTGGAGCAGCCAAAATATCACATCTGTTCAGCCCACAGAATGCACTGCACGAGAGCATTTCCTCAGTGGGAAATTCTGCATTTCAGGCTGTTCAACCAGCATGGTAAAGTGCATGAAATGTTCTTTTTCTCATGGAGTTTCTCCTCTGTTTGCAGCAAGGGAAGCCCTACGTCTTTGACAGGGTTTTACCTCCTAACACAACCCAGGAGCAAGTTTATAATGCCTGTGCCAAGCAGATTGTCAAAGGTAGGTGTTCCCTTTGTTTATTATCCCTCCTAAAGGCAGGGAAAAGGATGTTTTCTGTGCCCTCAAGCTG
This sequence comes from Cyanistes caeruleus, assembly GCF_971803275.1. Taxonomy (NCBI): domain Eukaryota; kingdom Metazoa; phylum Chordata; class Aves; order Passeriformes; family Paridae; genus Cyanistes; species Cyanistes caeruleus. The sequence goes on from NC_141707.1 coordinate 39,473,623, forward strand.
TTTAAACGCTGGATAATGAATATTTGGATGTCTGAAGGAGAGTTTAGCATAAGTAATTCCAAATATTTCATTTTTTTATGGGTTTTTATTTTGCTGTGTGAGAAAAAAGGCCCAAAGGAAAGAGCTGAAGGAATTGAGGTCATTGTTCTGTATTCTCTCTTTGTTATTCCACACAAACACGTGGGTTTGGGGATATAAGGGGCAAAAAGAGTGTTTTTGGTGCAGGTCAGTCCAGGGGGAGCGTGGAATATCTGGAAAATTGGATCATTGCAGGAGGGTGTGGAAGGGCCTGGTGTGGGAGTTGCTTTGCATGCAGAGAGTTTGCATCTAGAACTGGAATGGGAACACAGGTTCCTCGTGGAAAACACCCTGCTCCTTGGAACAAAACCTCCACCAGCTCTGGGAATTTCAGGGTTTTCACTCGACAATCAATTTTTTTTGGGTGCATTTCAATCACGGTCCGTCCTCCCCATGTGAGCACTGAACTCACACTTGGTGCTGGATGATCCATCCTTGGTGAGATTGATAAAATTGTGAATGTGCTGAGCTGGACAGCACCCACAGCATCCTCAAAACCCCAAAAATCCCCCCAGGAGCCTGCCCAAACACCCCTGGAGCTCGGGGCTGGATCTGGGATGGGGCTGCAGCATCCCAGGGGTTTTGAGCAGAGCCCTCCTTGTTCCCTGGCCCTTTGGGGTGTCCCTGTGCCCTCCAAACTCTGGCCCTTGGTTTTTATTCTGCTTTTTTCGGGCTCCTGCTCCAAATCCTGGGAGCAGCTCTGCAGGAAATCGTTTGGCTCACTCTGATCAAGCTGGGGTAGCCCAGGTGATGGGGGAAGGGGCAGAGGGGAAATGATTTTGATGTTGGAGAGCAGAAATTGGTCTGAATTCTGTTTTTCTGATGTATTTATTTAATCTTCCTTCCTGTCTGCAGCACCTACATGGAGATGCAAATAAGGAGATAATTTGTGTATTTGTGTAAATAATAGAATTTAATTAATAGGAAATAAAATATGTAATTCAATTTAATTTAATATGTAAATATATATTATATTTATATATAATATATAATATATATCTATATTATATTCGTATCTAAGGTATATAATATATATAATCTATAATATATATCTATATTATATATAGAAGATAATGTATTAATTTTATAAATATTATATTTAATATTATAGATAAATATAATATAATATAATATAATATAATATAATATAATATAATATAATATAATATAATATAATATAAATAATTTAATTAATTTAATTTTTTTTTTGCTGGAATTTTTTATTTTTATTAATCAATTCTCTGCCTGAAATCTTCATTTAATCTAATTTATATTTAATTATTTAATTTAATGTTAATATTTAATTGAATATAATTTTATAATTGAGATCCAGAGGATGGGAAACATCCCAAATACAATTTTACAGCCCTCCCAGATTGCTGGAAATGGGCATTAACCACTGGAAAATCAACATTTTTCTATGTGAACCCAAAATCAGATTATTCATTCTGCCCTGGGAGCAGCTGATTTTCAAATTCATTTGACTTTCCCCTTGCTTTGCCTTGGGAAATGAATGAGGCTGTGATCCAGAGGTGGAAAATGGAATGAGAAGTTTCTAATAAGGAATATCTGTGAATTTGTTTCATTTTCTCCAAGGTCCCTCCTGGTTTTCAATGCTTTTTTTCCTTTCCCTTGTTCCTCAGATGTATTGGATGATTTGTGATGTCCAGAGATACTTTTCCCCCAGGAAAATAGTAGTAATAATAATAATAATAATAATAATAATAATAATAGAAATAGCAACAATAGTAATAATATAGTAATAATAATAGTAATAATGATAGCAATAATGATACTAATTGAAATAATAATGTAATAGTAATAGTAGTAATAGTAATAATAATAAATAGTAATGGTAATAATAATGATAATAATCATAGTAATAGAAATAATAATGGTAATAATCATAGTAGTAATAGTAATAATCATAGTAATTGTGATAGTAATAGTCATAGTAATAATAATGGTAATAGAAATAATAATGGTAATAATCATAGTAATAATAGTAATAGTAATAATAGCAACAGTAATAATAGTAACAATGATAGTAATTGTAGTAATAGAAATAATAATGGTTATAATCATAGTAATAATATTAATAGTAATAATAGCAATAGCAATAATAATAGTAATAATGATAGTAATAATAGTAATAGAAATAATAATTGTAATGATAGTAATAGTAATAATCATAATAATAATAGTAATAATAGTAATAGAAATTATAAAATTGGTAATAATAGTAGTAATAATAGTAATAATAATAATTATAATAATCCTACAATTCTCTAATTTAGATTTCACTATGAATTTATTTTTTTTTGGCTTAAAATTAGTTCAGTATCTCACTTTTCCCCCCAATTTTTCTTGCACAAACCTTCCTATTTCAGCTTCAACCCCGTGCAGAGTTGAAAATCGCTGATAATTCAGTGTGGGGATGCCCTGAAGGATTTTTAATTGTTTTCCTTCTTCTTGCAGATGTCCTGGAAGGTTACAACGGCACAATCTTTGCTTATGGACAAACCTCATCAGGAAAAACCCACACCATGGAGGTACAGGGGGAATCAGTTTGGGGGGAAGGAGAGGAATTCCCTGGGAAAGTGACCTGGGAAAGGCAGAACTCTGCAGCTCCGAGCTGGGAGAAACGTGGAGAAAAGGGATTTGGGAATGTTCGGCTTGGGGATGTTTTGGGGTCACCCAGAGGGGTTTTCCTGTGGTTTGGGGTTTTTTGGGTCACCCAGAAGGGTTTTCCTGTGGTTTGGGGATGTTTTGAGGTCACCCAGAAGGGTTTTCCTGTGTTTTGGGGATGTTTTGGGTCACCCAGAAGGGTTTTCCTGTGGTTTGGGGATGTTTTGGGGTCACCCAGAGGGGTTTTCCTGTGATTTGGGGATGTTTTGGGGTCACCTGGAAGAGTTTTCCTGTGATTTTGGGCTCTTTTGGGTCACCTGGAAGAGTTTCCCTGTGGCTTGGGGATGTCTTGGGGTCACCCAGAAAGGTTTTCCTGTGGCTTGGGGATGTTTTGGGGTCACCCAGAAGGGATTTCCTGTGATTTGAGGTTTCTTTTGGGTCATCTAGAGGGATTTTACTGTGGTTTGGGGCACTTGAGTCACAGAGAATGATTTTCCTGTGGTTTTGGGCTCTTTTGGGTCACCTGAAAGGGTTTTCCTGTGGTTTGGTAATGTTTTGTGTTACCTAGAAGGGTTTTCCTGTGATTTGGGGATGTTTTGGGGTCACTTGGAAGGGTTTTCCTGTGATTTTGGGTTCTTTTGGGTCACCTGGAAGGGTTTTCCTGTGGTTTGGGGATGTTTTGGGGTCACCCAAAAGGATTTTCTTGTGGTTTGAGGTTTCTTTTGCATCACCCAGAAGGGTTTTCCTGTGGTTTGGGGATGTTTTGGGGTCAGCTAGAAGGGTTTTCCTGTGGTTTGGGGTTTTTTTGGGTCACAGAGAAGGATTTTCCTGTAGTTTTGGGATGTTTTGGGGTCAGCTAGAAGGGTTTTCCTGTGGTTTTGGGCTCTTTTGGATTACCTAGAAGGATTTTCCTGTGCTTTTGGGCTCTTTTGGGCCACCTAGAAGGGTTTTCCTGTGGTTTGGGTTTGTTTTTTTGGGGTCAGCTAGAAGATATTTAGACATTCCAGCAGAAATTCAAGGATTTCCTCCTTGCACGAGGCTGCTCCTCCCCTGTCCGTGTCCTGGAGCAGCTCAGCCCAGCAAAGCTGGGCTCTGTGGAAGTTAAGACCGAGCTTTGCTGGCTTCAGGTTTTGCTCCACAATTCCCACAGGCAAACCACCCAAGCTGCAGGATAAAGGACAACAGGAGCCCCAGGGCCTTGGGAAAATCTGCATTCCTGGAGGATGCAATCAGTGATGTCTAATTAAGCAGGAGAGGGAAAAATCACTGGCTCAGGCCTCACAGATGGCACAATCCTGAGTAATCCACCAGCTCTGGGTGTAATTAAATCAAAATATCTGCAGGGCTTGAGCTGGTGCTTCCACATGGCCTGGGAAAGATCTCCTAAAGCCAATTTATATTCAGATTTACAAGTGGTGATAAAGGGAATGACCGTGGAGAAGCCGCTGTTTTTCTCCTTGAATAAAGGAAAAAGCTGTCGTTTCCAAGTGGAATCCAGTCTATATTCAGCTTTAATCCCAACATCCTCTTGTAAAGTTGCTAAAGTGTGTTGTGGAAGGGGGGAAAAAAAAAAAAAAGTAGTCTGGAGTTGAAGAAATAGTAAATCCTCTTGGTAAAGCTGTTACGGGGGATTTTGTGTGAAATGGGAAATGGGAAATGCTTCACAGTGTTGGTGTTAAGCTCCGCCAGGACACGGGGCTGTAACACAGACTTTCTGGAAGAGGAATATTTGGATAAATCTCCCTCCTGTCTGCTCCCTGAGGAAGAAATTTTGGGGTTTTGTGTCCACAGGGGAAGCTGCACGACCCTCAGCTGATGGGAATCATCCCCAGGATCGCACACGACATCTTTGATCACATCTACTCCATGGACGAGAACCTGGAGTTCCACATAAAGGTAAATGTGGAGTGACACGTTATGTAAAGGCTTGGAAGTGGCAGGAAGCCCGTGGGAAATCTGCCTTGGGATGTGGGTTTGGGGTTTGCTTTTTTTCCCTCCCTCCATCCCTTTTTTACAGTGCAAATTCCAGTATTTGTTACTGAAATCCTAGAAATCACCTCAAGCAACTACTTGGATTTTTTTTCTGGAGTGTGTGTCCTGCTCAGGTTTGCTGGAACCACGCTTTGGGCAGCCAAATATTGATTTTCTGCAGCTCCTCCAGAGACTGGAGCCTGCTGGTTCTGACCATAAATCCCATGGAGCCACAGGACATTTGGGAAAATCCTGACATCCATCTCCAGGACGAGGGATTGAAAGTGGGGAAAGGTCCAGCAATCCATGGAAGGATGTTCAGAAGTGATTTTTGAATTCCTGGTTCATGGGGCTCCTTCTGATGGTGGTCCAATGTTTTTCCATGTCCTTCCCTTGATCCCAGCCATGTGAGCTCCCAGATGTTTGGGACTGACCTTTAATTCCCGCTGCCCATCCGGGGTCCTGGGGAGCTCTCAGCTGTGGGGGGCTCTGCTCCCTCTGGCAGAGCTGAGGTCAGGCTGCAGCTTCTTTCCAAGCAGACATCAGTAAAATCACCATGGATTGCAGGGAAAAGGAGTTTTCTGTGTCATCCCTGCCCCAAAACTAAACCAGACCTAAATATTTGAGTAGCTGAGCACAGGTAGATGTGAAGCCACTGTCCCTTCTCCTGCTGAGAGCAGAGCTGCCTGTCCTTTTTGTGCCTTTAGAGATAAGTGACTTTCTAGTGCTGTTTGCATTAAATCCCTTGGAGTGCTCCCAGGAGAATATTTGTGTGTTTATTTTAATCATCTTGTACCTCTGAACCAGCTCCTGGAAGGGCTCAGCTCTGTATTGGGTACAAGGAGGTACAGACAGAAGAAATATTACAAATGCACCATGAAATACAGAGACATTAGACTGTAAAATATAGAGAAACCTCTCTGAATTTCCACACTGATTCCCTACTCTGGAAAGCTTTTGGTGGCTGCTGCAGTTCCACACAAGAAGCCCTTGGGTGCTGACAGATGAGGACCCCAAGCTGCAGGAAATTCCTGGCCTGCCCCATAAATCCTGGGATTTTTCCAGAGGTTTCCCAGCAGAGCTGATGAATTTCTCCCAGGAAAGCTCCCTGGGCAGCAGGGACAAGGAGCTGTCAGGGAGAGAAATGTTCTGGCAGGGTTTAACCAAACTGGCACACTCAGGACTGGACCAGCACTGGAAATTAATAATAAAAACATTTTTTTCCCCTCTCCCTCTCTGTTTAGATATCCATTTAGAATTTGGTCTCTGCTCTGTAGGAGTGTTGGTTTTCGATGTAAAATATTAAGTCTGGCCTAACTGGGCTGTTGGAATCAGCTGGTCCAGAGAAGAGCTTTAAATGGAGAAGGCAAAAATTCAAAATATATCTGTATTTAATGGCAGTTTTACCTGGAAAGTTCAACTCATCTGTATAAAAAGCCCTGACATTATTTTTCAGATGAGAGAAAATGAGACTTTACCAGGACTAAACCAGGAGTTTATTGACATGTGCTATTCCAGCTAAATAATCTGGACAAACATCTGGATAAACCTTAATTAGGGAAGGGTTAGGCCTAGTCCCTTCACATATTTCTGTTTCCTCTGTGAGTCAAATCCCCTTTTATTAAGGAACTCATTCATTCAATCATTCTCCTCCCTTTTTTTTTTTGTTTTTTGTTTTTTTTTTGAGGACAATTGTTTCTCTTTGTTACAGCAAATCTCATTTTCATTTTCTTCCTTGGATTTGAGTCAAGGCAGAACTATCACATGAGCTTCATTTAAAACTTTAATTTAATATATATTGCTGAGGCTTGTGGAAATTGTAATGGTAAAGGTGGTCTCTGGTTTTTGGGGGGGGGGGGAGGTGAAAACCAATTTTTACAATCCTCAAACCTGACCCTGCACAGATATGGCAGGAGCTGCATTGGTTTGATTCAGTTCAATATTTTTTGTCAATTTTGCCTATTTACCAAAAAAAAATAAAATAAAATAAAAAAAAAAAAGGTTTTCCTGCAGGTTTTTTTTTGTGTACTTTCCTGATGAATCATTGATAAATGGAGGGAGATCAATGGCTTGTAAATCACTCAAGATACAAACGTGTTCCCGTGAAAGATGGAATCCAAACTTGTGTGGGAGGCGGGGTTTTATTTTTAGTTTGGTGCTTTGACAGTGATGGAAACACAGAGACAGCAAGATATGAAATCAGCAAGGTTTAAATCTGTGATGTTTGTGATTATTTCATTAGGTTTCCTACTTTGAGATCTATCTGGACAAAATAAGGGACCTGCTCGATGGTAAGTTCTGTGTTTCTTACGTGGCTGCCTTGGCTTCATCCAAAGCTTGGAACCAAAGCCTGGGGGGAAAAAGTGACTTTATTTGGGAGGGGATTAAATTTAAACCCGAGAATGTTGCAGTTCCAATCATCTGATGTGTCTCCTGTGCAGCTGCCCCTGCAGAGCACGAGCTTTGCTGTGAATTTCACAGCCTGCCAGGCAGGGCTGGGCCTCCTTGGCAATGGGTGTTCTTCAAGGAAAACTTTATTTCAAAAGGCAGGGGGTGCTTTAGAATGATCTGTCAGGCAGTCTGGTGGGGAGGAGCTGCTTCTTTCACAGCTCACGGCTCTGCCTCTGCGTGTCGCGCGTTAATAAAAGTGGATTTTGGTAATTAGTGTGAGGACAGAAATGGCTGCAAAGGTAGAAATGTCTGCAAAGGTAGAAATGTCTTTAAATGTAGAAATATCTGCAAATGCAGAAATGTCTTTAAATGTAGAAATGTCTTTAAATGTAGAAATATCTGCAAATGCAGAAATGTCTTTAAATGTAGAAATGGCTGCAAATGCAGAAATGTCTGCAAAGGTAGAAATGTCTGCAAAGGTAGAAATGTCTGCAAAGGTAGAAATATCTGTAAATGTAGAAATGTCTTTAAATGTAGAAATGTCTGCAAAGGTAGAAATGTCTGCAAAGGTAGAAATATCTGTAAATGTAGAAATGTCTGTAAAGGTAGAAATGTCTGCAAATGTGGCTCTGATCTGCTCTGAATTCCAGGCTGCTCTCCTGTCTCTTCTGCTTTGCCAAAACCCAGCTTAGTCTGGGTTTATTTAATTCACCCAAGCAATAAACAAAAGCTTTTGTGCCCCAAAGTTAAATTTCAATGAACAGGTCCAAGATTGACAGAGCAGGAAGCAATTTCTGTGTGTCAGGAATGCTGGAGGTTCCTAAGGAGTGGGGGATGCTGATCTCATTTACAAATTCCCATCCCCAAAATGTGTCTGTCATGCCTGGAGCTGACACTTTATTTATTACCTCTGCATTATTCCTGATGATCTCCACGTCTTTCTCCAGTGTCAAAGACAAACCTCGCTGTACATGAAGATAAAAACAGAGTCCCCTATGTTAAGGTAAAAGAATAATTTCATCTTCAGCTTTTCATTCTTGCCCACAAATGCATTTCTTTACAAATTTCCATTTGCATCCACTGTGTTTGCTGAAATAATTCAACTCCTGTTTGAAGCCTTGAAATGTTCAAGTTGTGTTGGTTCCTGGGTTTAAACAAGTTCCCTGAAATATTAATGGGTTTGAATCGTGTTTGTTTTATTCTCCTGACTTTGAACATTGCCATTTTGTTAGGATGCTGTTAAATTTTAAGTATTCATATTCCCCTTTCATGTCAGATATGAAAGGGAACAACTTGAGGAATTTTGTTCTTTAATATTTTGCAGCGTGGATGCTGTAATCTTCAATAGTTCAGAACAGATTGGTTGGGTTAGGAATTTGTTTTATGACTTTCTGGGCCCTCACTTGAATGCAATATGCTTGATACGAACATATGTGAGCCTAAATAATGTATATATAATATTTTTCTGTTTATTCTCAGCTCGAGGAGCAAAAAGAAATTGATAAAATAATTTATTCAGTAATATTGCGTTAGGAGAGAAGGACTTTGCACTTTAGCTTGTAATTTGAGGGAGAAAATTGGGTATGAAATCCAACCCAAACTAAGAAGATATATTGTATCATTCCATGTTTTCTGTGGAAAATTTCATGCTGTGTGTCCAGATTTCACTGTGGAAAATCCTGTGGAAAAAAATTGGCTCCCAAATTTCCCCTGGAAGTCACCCTGGGGCGAGTTTGGGTCCATTGCCTCTCCGAGGTTCCCATGGGATCCTGGTTCTCCTGAGGATTGTGTTCCTTGTGCTGAATTCCTGATTCCCCCTTGCCTGTCCCCAGGGCTGTACAGAAAGGTTTGTGTCCAGTCCTGAGGAAGTTCTGGATGTCATCGACGAGGGGAAGGCCAACCGGCACGTGGCCGTGACAAGTGAGTGTCCCTGGAATTCTCTGGAATTCCCAAGGGATTTATTGCTCCCTCCTGTCCCTCAGGGACCTGGAGTCACTCTGGGGGTGATTTCACGCTGGAATTGCTGCAATTTCAGTTCACGGGCCGTGCTCTTGTGCAGAGGCTCCGCCGACCTTCAGCTCCCAACTGGGAATTCTGGCTGGCATTAAATGGCATTTATTCATTTAAATTAATTTAATTTATTAAATTAAACATCACAGCAGGGATGGGTGCTCAAGGTGGAGATGTTTTGGGATGATAAAGAGCTGAAATGATGGAGTTACATTTTCCTTTGGGCTGTAATTCCCTGGTCCAACAGCAGCAGGGCTCTTTCCAACCTCTGCACGTTTATCCCAGCCTTGGATTGGGTTCCAGTGATGGCAAAACAAATGAATCTTCAGGAATTAAACCCCAAAATAATCCAGACTTGTTGATTTTGTGTTGCATGAGTGGGGATTAAAGGACCTCTTCCCAAATTTATACTGGAAGATGTCCCTGGTGCAAGCAGTGTATTTGGCAGAACCTCAGTTTATAAAATAAAATAAAGTTATATTATATTATATTATATTATATTATATTATATTATATTATATTATATTATATTATATTATATTAATATATTCATCATATATTATATATCATGTCATATCATTTTATATCATTTTATATCATATCATTTTATATCATTTTATATCATATAATATATATTACATTACATATAAACTATAATTTTATACATAAATAAAATAATATATTATATATTATTATAATATGAATAATTTCCTATTTATTATAAAATTATTATTCTAAATATAATATAATATAATATAATATAATATAATATAATATAATATAATATAATATAATATACATAATGGTATAGAATACTATAGTAATAATATAACATATAATATTAATATTCTATTAATATTATATAATATAGGATAAAGTTGTAATTATTACTATAATAATTATTATATCATTACAATTATTGTTATTGTGATATGAAGGATATGCTAACTAAATAATATTAATTAGTATTAATAATATACTATATCTAATAAGAATAGAATAGAATAGAATAGAATAGAATAGAATAGAATAGAATAGAATAGAATAGAATAATATTCTTGATTGTGGGTTGGTATTTTGTGTATATTTGTGTTTTTATTTTTAATTTTAATTTGATTTCTTTTGATGCCCTGGGTAACTCCTTTCTGTTCTCTGACTTTGCCTACTTTCTTTGGTAGATATTATATTGCTTTTTTGCCATCATACTGGTAGAAATTTATTCTGAGTAACATTTCCTCCTGCTGTTTCTGCTATTTTCTCTAACAAAAATACCCAAATTCACCTTTTGCCTGTTGCTTTTGGTGCTCACAGAGAACTTTTGATAAATGTATTTTACTGGGCTGAAATGGCAAAGAGAGAACTGGGAAAAAAACCCCCTGAATTTGGAGATAAAGGGAAATCAGATAAACCTGAGTATTGATGGAAGGGGGGAAAGGTGGTGGTGGGTTTATGGTAACAGAAAATGGAGAAAACAGATGTGAAAGTGATTTTTTTAGTATTTTCTTTTTGCTGTTTTATGAAATTCCAGCATGACATGGTTACAATCAAACCTCAAATCAGTGCAGGCTGAACCTGTGTCTCACCTGTGACCTGGGCAAAGGGGGATTTTTACCTGCCCAAGCAATAAAAACCACTCAGAATTTTAATTTAATTGTGTGTTTGGAATGAAAACTTCAGAGTTACACCGAGACCTGCCCAGCTTCTCTGGGATTTGGGAATTCCGTGGGTTTGAAAGGCATTTTAACAAAATAACCTTGTGATTTCAGATATGAATGAGCACAGCTCGAGGAGCCACAGCATCTTCCTCATCAACATCAAACAGGAGAACGTGGAAACGGAGAAGAAACTCAGTGGGAAGCTTTACCTGGTGGATTTGGCTGGCAGTGAGAAGGTAAATTCTCCTTTTTCCTGCACCTCTGAGGATGTGAGGGTGTCTCACAGAGCTTTCACAGAGCTCTCACCTCAGATTATCATAAATAAGGATATTTTAATTAGGTTTTTTTTTAATGTGGGATGGAGAAAAGGAGCAAATCAGAATTATTGGCATGAAAGGCAACCCCTCCCCAAAATCTGCATTTATAATGGAGGAGTTGAACCAGTGTATTTTTATATATTTTAATATATATATATTTTTTATACATTTACATCTGTGTAGCTGAGAAAAGGAATGTGATTTTGATATAATTAATATTTTTATAGAATATATAATTTTTAATAATTTTATATTTTTATAATGATTTTTAATATTCTTTATACTTTTTATAATTAGATGTATTTTAACTTGCTTATATTGTCATGTCATATTATATTATATTATATTATGTTATGTTATATTATATTATACTTATTATATTATATTATATATCTTATATAATATATCATATATTATATCATATTATATTATACTATATTATACTAATTATATTATATTTTTATAATATATATTTATATTCTAGATTATAGATTATGTATTATTATATTATAGATTATATTCTTATAGATTATATTCTTATATATTGCATTATTAGATTATATATTAGATTATATATTATTTACTATAATATTATTGTAATTATTTCACATCTTAAATAAATGAAATACCAGCAGTTAATGCAGCTCTCAAGTCTACTCAAAGCTCCCTAAATCTTGATTTAGGGACCATTTCTGCTTTCCAGTGGAGAAAAATAAACCCCAGAAAATGACTTTTATCTATTTGCCAGAAGAGTAATGGTTTAGAACAGTGCTACAACGCAAAAATGTTTCCCAATTCTCATTCTGATCCCTTCTGGAGCAATCAAAATCAGTTTTATTGGGATTTTGGGTTGCTCATTGGGGGCACATTAATTGATAACCCATGATAAACCATGCAGGAGTGATTTGTCAGAATAATTAACCACGTTAATGTCTATGATTGTGTAGAGATGCTAAATTACAAGCTCTTTATGGTGTTTATAAAATGGAGGGCTGGACAGGCTCTCCTCTCCTCTAAAAAATCAGCTTTTGTGGTTTGTTATGTCTGGACAAGGTACAGAAAAACCCCAAATGTGGATTTCTTGGTTGCCTTCTTAAAAGACACAACTGCTTTTTCTTCACAGCATGGGGCATTTTGAGGTGAAAGTACAGATAGTTTTAATATAGATAAAAATACATGGATTTACCCTGTGTTTGGATACTTTAGAAAATGCAAATTTTGTTTTATTTGTGTAGCAGCAGAAAGGAAAAATACCAGCAAGTTAGGAGTGTGTAAAACAGAATTTAGCAGTTGTAGAACACAATATATTTGTCTTGGTGTGAAATGGGTTATTTTCCACCATGTGTCGTTTCTGGCCTGCAAAAGGAGGCAGTGGCCATGAGCAAAGTCTATGGTTTTTGATATTTTTTGGTCCATGAAAGCAAAATACAAAGGCCAGATGTTCATTTTGGGGCTGCTGAGAGTCTCCCTGTGGTGCTCCCTGTCCCAGCTCAGCCTTGGAAGTGATTCCCAAATATCCTCAGGTGAGCACAGACTTCTCCCTGAATAAAATTAGGGACAGATGTGGGAGAAAATTAGAATTATTCCAGGCTTGCACTAACGAAAAAAAAAGTTATGAAAGTTAATATAAAAATTTGATATAAAAAGTTGATGTGGAGTTCTCCTGGCCCACGCTGAGCTGAGCTGGGTTTTGCTCCTCCAGGAGCATCTTTAGGCGCAGCTCTGCAGGCCTGGAGCTTTGTGTTGACTCTTTCCTGTTCTCTTTGGCAGGTCAGCAAAACTGGAGCAGAGGGGGCTGTCCTGGATGAAGCTAAAAATATCAATAAGTCTTTGTCTGCTCTGGGCAATGTGATCTCGGCCTTGGCAGAGGGAACTGTAAGTAATCCTGGCCGTGGGGGTGATGGGGGGTTTTTATTTATCTGTTTCTTTGCCATCCACAGGGGAAAATAAAAAAGGGAAAAAGGAGCTAACATTTCAGTTCTGAAGGGGGAAAAGATTGGCTGAGCAGCCACAGAGCAGCAAGACTTTGTTGTGCCTGAGATAAGGAATTAATTCTCAGTGATGTCACTGACTCCTGTCATCGTGGACTCAACGTTCTCCCTTGCTACACCGGTTAAAAAGAATTGTTCTTTGTCTTTTCCTCGTGTTTGGATCAGAAAACCCACGTTCCCTACCGAGACAGCAAAATGACACGGATCCTGCAGGATTCCCTGGGTGGGAACTGCAGGACCACCATCGTCATCTGCTGCTCCCCCTCCGTCTTCAACGAGGCAGAGACCAAGTCCACCCTGATGTTTGGCCAGAGGTGAGTCCTGCTGGGATCAGCCTGGATGCATCCCCAGGCCTTGGGAATCCTCGTGGAGTTGTTAAAAAACTGGAGAAATTCAGAGAGCTGGCTCTTTATTCCCAGTGGGAACAGGAAAATCAGTGTTAATTTGAAAGATTGCTTGGGAGCAGAGCGGGGCTGGAAAGTGGGGAAGGATTGGGAAAGGATGGAAGGATGTTTAGAAGGAATTTTTGAATTCCTTCCTGGTTGATTTTCCTGCAGGAAGTACAAAGTGTTGTCTTAATTCCTTGAAGTTTTATGGGAAAGATAAAGGCCCTGGGCAGTTTTCTGTGGAAAAATTCAGTTTTGCTTTATCTGTTGATGCTTTTAGGAGGTGTCTTCTTGAATTCCACCTCAGGGATCATTGTTATGGTTGTAAAAAATATCTTTAAAAATTAGGAAAATTAAAGAGTGTGGACTCTGTAATACTGCCAGCTTTGAGAGCTCGCCATGGTAGCTCATGGACCTGATGTTTGGAGGATCTTGACAATTTAGGAACAAAAAAGTATGGAAGGATCCAGAAAGAAAATTTCCCTTCTGTGTGTGTTTATTGATAAGAACGATATGAAATGCATCAGGAAAATTTGCAGAAATAGGTCAGGCTCATTATGTAATTACTGCTTTTGTGGTAATTGAGGAGAACTCGGATCCTTTGGAAAATTACTCATTTTGTTTGATTTGTGTAGTAGCAGAAAGGAAAAACACTGGCAAGTTAGGAGTGTTTGAAAGAGAATTGAACAAATTGAGGATGGAATACCTTTGTCTTGGTTTAAAATCAGGCTGTTTTCCACCACACCGAGTTTCTGGGCTGCAAAAAGAGGCAGTGGCCATGAACCAAAATCAGGTTAAAGAGTTGCTGTGTAGTTTTTATTCCCCTCTTTGTGGGCTGAACTTGATTTTTACCTACTGAAGATCCAGACTTCTACTGCTCACACCACGTGTTGAGCAAAAACAAACATCCTGAGATGCAGGAATTAAATAGAGAGCTCTGAACTCCAGCTTCCAAGTTCAATTTCTGTTTAAATCCTGCCTGCTTTCATTCCTCTTTCCAGTAATTGGTGAAATTTGCCTTTTTTTTTGAGGCAAAGCAGTTTTCTGACTGACTCTGCACATCCTGGCTAAATACTCAGCAGTTTCCTGGGAGGAGGAACATTTGGATCCTCACTGAGGACCAGGATGGGAAAACAGGGGAATATTTGTGAGGAGTTCCTCATGGTCAGCATTGAATTGTCAGGAAGGAAATCATTTGTGTTTCCCTGGGAGGTGTGTGCAGAGCAGCCCGTGGATTATCCATGCACAGAGTTCTCTGGCAGGATTTTGGGTGGGAACTGTCTCCTGGGGATTCTTTTCCAGGCTCTTGGGATGTTGTGTCTCATTTTTCTGGTGTGACACGACTCAATGGCATTAAAGGGAGGGCCGTGACTCACGGCTGATTGCTGATTCCTCCATTTTTCCCAGGAAAAGGAGGAATTATGTCACCATTAAAATAAATGTCAGGAATAAAATCCATCTCCAGTGGAGCTCTTGTACTGATCAAACAGTACAAGTGCTCCTCTGATAGTAGTGAATCAGCTTTTTCTTTTTCCACTCCATCTTTTCTTGTGTTTTTATATAATTTTTAATTTTAGTTGTCAGTGAGGGCTTCATCCATCATCAGGAGAAACTTCCTGATGTGGTGGGTTTTTTTTATTTCCCTGGTACAGTTAAATGAGTGGAAACTTGAGCTTTTAGCAGAGACAAGGTGTAAACCTTGACCATTAGGAATTATTTTAAAAGCACAGCCATATTTAAAAAATACTCTTAAGGTAATAAAAATCCTGCTTGCCACAGAGTGCAAATCACTGGAGCTTTATAAACTGCTGGGGGGTTTATTTGTTGTTCTTTTCCTTATCCTCTGCTTTATTCTGGAGGCATTTGGAGGGACTCAGTGTCTGAGCAGTGAAGGGCAAAGATCTGAGGCTTCTTTAATTCACAGTGATTGGTTTGGTCTCCCTTTTCAACGTGGATTTGCTGGAGTAGGTGCTGGGCATTGTTTTCTGCTTGCTTTGCATTTCCTGGCACAATTGTTTGGGTTGGGTTGGAGCTGAGCACTTTCACAGTAATAAACTGGTGGTGGTTGTTAGGAGGGTTGAAATTTGGGATATTTTTGCCTAGGAAGGCAGGAAATTTCTTCCTTCCCTTCTTCCTTCCCTTCTTCCTTCCCTTCTTCCTTCCCTTCTTCCTTTCCTTTCCTTTCCTTTCCTTTCCTTTCCTTTCCTTTCCTTTCCTTTCCTTTCCTTTCCTTTCCTTTCCTTTCCTTTCCTTTCCTTTCCTTTCCTTTCCTTTCCTTTCCTTTCCTTTCCTTTCCTTTCCTTTCCTTTCCTTTCCTTTCCTTTCCTTTCCTTTCCTTTCCTTTCCTTTCCTTTCCTTTCCTTTCCTTTCCTTTCCTTTCCTTTCCTTTCCTTTCCTTTCCTTTCCTTTCCTTTCCTTTCCTCAATTAATTCCTTCCACAATTCCTTCTCTTCACAACTCCTTCCTTCTTTCCACATTTCAATTCCTTCCACACTCCCAGGGATGGGGAATCCACCATTCCCCTGTTCATTCCCCCTGTGTCAGGGAAGAATTCCCACTCCCCCTGTTGCCCTGGGATGAGGATCCCGAAGCAGCTGCCCTGGGTTTTGTCGTGCAGGGCCAAGACCATCAAGAACACGGTGTCTGTCAACCTGGAGCTGACGGCAGAGGAGTGGAAGAAGAAGTATGAGAAGGAGAAAGACAAAAACAAGAGTTTAAAGAACGTTATCCAGCACCTGGAGCTGGAGCTGAACAGGTGGAGGAATGGTAGGTGCCAAAAATTGGGAGCTGGGTGTGTCTGTGTTGAAATCTTGCCCTAAATCGTAATTCTGATTAATTGTGTCTGATCACTAAACCTGAACTCACACTGTAACTCACACTTGATAATAATAATGGAAGGTGAAGGAGCACAAAGCAGGGAAACCAGCAGCTATTTGTAGGAGAAACCAGTGAAAATGCCAAAATTAGCGATTTCAGGGTAGAGAACACAGGAGGCATCACTAATTGTAATATTGTTAATGATAATAATTTTAAAAAAAAGAAAAAAAAAAGCCATTATAATGGTTTGTTTGAAATAACTCTGCTCCTCAGGCATGAGAATCACTGTGCTTTAAGGTAATTGGACCTTGGTTTGGGGATTTTTTATAATTGAATTTCACATTAGAATAATTAGCCCTTTAGTACAATGACAGGGAGTGGCATCTGGTTGGAAGAATCACCATTTGTCTGCTCCTGTGTCTTCTAAATGAAAATTTTTGATGAGAACAGCCAATTTTCTGATGAGAAACGTGGGGAGTGGCTGTTCAGCGTAGGTTGTAACATCAGCTGTAGGATGGGACAGGAGAATATGGATACACACAAATGAAAGAATTTTGATTGAAAAGCAAATTTTAAAAATCTAATTGAATCTGGAACGCTGGCAAATGATTTTAGCAAACCAGCCTTAGTTTGAATTATTTCACGTTTTAAAAATCAACCTCCAAACCAACAATAAAATATCCCAACCCAAAGCTGATTTTTTTTTTTTTATTTTTAGAAAAGCCTGGATGGATCCTTTTGTTTAAATATCCTCATCCCCTCCCTGGGTGCTGCTGCTCTGCATTCCAAAGATTATTGATTTATTTCCTGACCTTCTGCAATCCCATCCTCTGGAAGGATGGAGGTTTTTACAAAGGGAACTGTCACAGCAATCACATCTTGGATAATATTCCAGCTTATTGCAGGAATTAAGGATTTATTGTACAAAAGAGAAGGGTGAGCTCAGTTCTCACTGAGGATTTCAGCTCCCAGGTTTTTCTGTGTTTTACAGGCAGCAGGTTCTCATCCAAGGAATCAGAAATTAAACTTTCCTTTTGGGAAGCTCCTGGTGGATCCTCTACAGCCTGAGGAATATTCTTTGTGTCCAAGGCCCTGCATTTTAACCAAACCCTCCTTTCCTTCTCCACTCCGGTGGAATCCAGCAGCCAAAAATCAATTCACATTTCCCTCATTAATGATACAAAATACCACCAAGCCTTCAGAAATAGGGCAGAAAATATTTGGAGGGGAGGTGCCTTGATAGAGGTGATGCTGCTTGATTTCAAATTCCACTTTTTCATGCTTTAAGCTGGAAAAAAAAATAAAAAAATCTGCTTTTCCTTGCCTTTTTTTGTTTTGCTTTGGGGCCTCACTGAGCCTTTCTGGGGTTTGATATATTGGTCCTGTTGACCTCTTCCCCTGCCAGTGAGATAAATTGGTGAGAGGAATGGCTGGTAAAGCTTTCAGGAGCTAAAATATTGGAGTTTTTCCTGGAAAAGGAAAAAACCTGTAACTTTCCCACCCCCTGAGCAAGGCCTGCAGCATCCAGGGGCTCCCAGAGCTTTCCCCAGCCTCTGGTGAGGGTGGATTTAAAATTTCTGCCATGAGCAGCTCACCCAGCCCTCACCTCTGGAGGAAATATTCCTTGGGGGGACAGGGATTTTGTAGGAAATGTGTCTGCTGTGCACAGGCAGCCTCTGGAAGTCGGTGTTGGCGCTGGAGTTTGCAAGGCAGAAGTTGAATATTGTTGTAGGCCCGGCTGTGCTGGTGCTCTCCTGGTCCATCCCAGAGCTGGGAATCCCTGGAGGAGGAGATAATTAAATGCCAGCAGATTTTAGGCTGGAATCTGGGAGGTTTCCCTGTTTTTTTACACCTCTGTTAAGCCATGGAGCTAATCCTGACTATGAAGGCAGTGAAAGGAGAGCCAGGAATTCTGTGTTTCTTGTCTTGAATATGCTGCTGGTTTTTATGGGATTGTTAAGTCTGGAAAAGAGCTCCAAGGTCACAGAGTCCCTGGAGTTTCCATTTCCATGGGATCATCACCCTCCTGAGGGTGGCCACCTTCCCACACCTTTTCCTTGTCATTTGTATCCCTGGAAGTGGCACAAAGGCCTTCCTTGCTCCCCCAAATCCCTCAGTGATGGGGAACGGCCATCCCTGAGGTTCATGGAATTTCGGGATTGTAGGATTTTAACTGTGTCCCTGCAGGAGAAGCTGTGCCCGAGGAGGAGCAGATCAGTGCCAAGGACCAGAAGAACCTGGAGCCTTGTGATAACACCCCAATTATTGATAACATCACCCCCGTGGTCGCCAGCATCTCCACAGAGGAGAAGCAGAAATACGACGAGGAGATCGCCAGTCTCTACAGGCAGCTGGATGATAAGGTGGGAATGTTTGATTCCAGGTGGAAATGGAAAATTATTGCCAAGATTGGTGGATTTTTTTCTCAATTTCTTGAGCATTGTGAGCTGGAAAACGTTGGAAAATTCCAAATACTGCACAAAAGCAGGTCCTGTCAGCTCCCCACCCCTTTTCCTCTGTTTGGGAGCACTCTGCAGGAAATCACAGCCAAGTTTGCCTTTATTTCAAGTTCAGGCTTTCCCTTTTCTTCAGTGATTTGTGTAAAATCCCTCAGCAAAATGTAATGACATCTTGGAGTCACCAGGGGGGAAAAAAACCCAAAAATAAAGAAAAAAAACCCCCAAAAAAACCCAAAAGCAAACAAAACAAACCAAAAAAACCCCCAAAAAACCAAACCAAAAAGGAAAAAGAACAAAAAACCAAAACCAAACCCTGTCTTTAACAATTCCAGCTATCAGAATTTTAAGGGAAATAGATCCCCACCCCCTTTTGTTTGTGTTGTTGGAGCTGCAAACACAGCCCAAAGTGCAGGTGGCTCATTTCTTTATTTCTTTGCACAGCTTGAAGGACGTCAGTGGCACTTAAAGCTCTCAGCAATTCCCTTCTCCAGCCATTAAGAGCTTTGGCAAGATGAAAAATGGGGGGGAAAAGAAAAGGCCCAGAAAAAGCCATTCACCACCAAGGATGAGAGCAGCAAAAAAAAGCTGCCTGGAAAAAAGGACAGCTCTCATCATGAATCAATACTCAATTTTAAAATTCAGCTGTAATTAGCAGGGAAAAAAAAGCAGGGAAAAAAAAAAAGCCCAGTGTGTCTGTGTTGCCTGTTAATATTGAGGTTTGGCTGTGTGTGGACACAAAGGAATTGTGTTTAAATCTTAATTTTGGGCTGGTTGCACAGCAGTGTTGGTGGTGCTGAAAAGAGCAGTTTTCTGTAAGAAATGAGAGCTTTTCTCTGCATCCCCAGTAGCAATCTCCAGCTTTTACATATTGATCAGGAAAAGGGAAAAAAAACCCCAGTCATTCTTTCAGTTTCCTCATCAAACGTAGAAAAGCCAAGTAAATTATTTTGGAGGGATCTGGAAGGTTTGAATTTTTCCCTAGAAAACATGGGATGCATAATTTGGCAGAGTACTGTAGGAAATGACAAGATATTTGATCCCAAACTCAAAATATCACCATTTACACACAGCTTTTACTGCAGAGCTCTGTGTATTTTTATTTATGGTATATTTATTTATAAATGATATACATATTTATTTATGTATATTTCTTTTTCTCTCCCCTCATACCACTCAAACATGCAGAAAGTTTGCTGTGCTGTCCCCCTTTCTTTCCTAGAAAGAGGAAATAAAAAGTGATCAAATGAGAGGTGTGAAAAGAAATTAAAAAATCTCCACCCCTGTTTCATTGCAGGATGATGAAATCAACCAGCAGAGCCAGTTGGCTGAAAAATTAAAGCAGCAAATGTTGGATCAAGAGGAGGTAAGAAACCAAAATAAATAAACCAACCTAAAAAAATCCCTTTACATTTTTGCTCCTGAGCCCCTTGTTTAATGATTCTGTCACAGCTTGCTCATATTAACTGCCTAAAATTCAAGTGGAAAAGGTGTCAGCCAGGTTTAAACTTGAAATTTCATAATATTCTCATTAAGCCTTGATAAAGCTCGTTGAAATAACAATCCCTCCTGCTGGGAAGTGATGCTGGAGGTCCAAGGTAGGAGTGGGGCCAGGATTTTTTCACTCCAAATGTGATTTCTGATGTGTCCGTGCCCATTCAGCTATCCAGGCACGATGGGCTATAGGGAATTAGAGATTTCCTGATATTAAATCACTAATTATCATTATTTGGGCAATTAGAAAAAACCTGATAATTGGTGCTGCCGCAGATTTGCTGGAAAATCTCGGATTGATCACTTCAAACGTTTGATTGCATCATTTCTGGCACTAAAATGAATTTTTTGTGGGGTTTAGGATGCAGAAATGATCACTAAACTCAGTCAAGCCATTCCCTTCTATCAGGAGTTGTGAAGATGCAAAATGAGGCAATAAAACACCAAGATCCACAAATATTGGCGTGATATTTCCTAGGAATTGCTTTTATTGTGTATCCAGGCCCTCAGAAAGAGCTTCCAAGGTGTTCTTAGAGGAAAAACCAATTTATGATCATGTCTGTTATTCATCACCCAGGGGACTGAGTGACTGTCCCCTCTGGGAACTTGTCCTGGGAATCTTTATTATTTTATTTTATTTTATTTTATTTTATTTTATTTTATTTTATTTATTTTCTCCAAGGTGAAGCTCCTCATTCTCTTGCCACAACTTGATTTGATTGCCCTGCACTGCACAGTGCTGCCTGTGGCTACACCAAAATAAATAATAATAATAATAATAATAATAATAATAATAATAATAATAATAACAACAACAACAACTGATTGTTAAAATATTAATTCTATATTATATAGTGTAATTATGTTGTATTATATATTATATAATATATATAATAATAACTACTGATTGTTAAAATATTAATTCTATATTATATAGTGTAATTATGTTGTATTATATATTATATAATATATTATTATTATTAATAATAATAATAATAGTAATAGTAGTAATGCACTTCATGCCTGCTCAGCCTGTTATTTCCTGATGTGTGTTATGAGTTTTTGTCACCTCACTTCTCCCATCTTCTCCACATCCCTTTCCCCACCTGAGGCTGATTCTCCCCTCCCAGCCATGCCTTGTTTTTGGGGTGATGTGCATTCCTCCCTTTTGGGAGCAGTTATTCCTCACCTTCCCTGTTCCAGTATCACTTCTGGAAGATGAATTTGGATTTCAGTGGATGTTTTCCTCCCTTTTTTTTTGCACATTCCTCATCCAGCTTCACTCAATTGCAAAATCTCTGCAGCTGAAGCTGCTCAGAGCCTTTTCCTGCCTCATCTCAGCTCTTGTCCAACTCTTACCTTTGAGGGAGAAGGTGATATTTTATTATTCAAGGTGTTTTTCCCCACATCAGGCATCCCTGCTCTCCCCTGGAGATGTGATGAGCTCACTGATCCACCAGCAGCTGCCTCACTCTGCTCCCCCCTAATTAGCCAGTCCTTATTTCTGCTTGATTAAGCCAGCAGGTTAATTATAAACCTGAGGCCTGCTGCAGATGAGGCTGATTTTAGGGGGGGGGTTTGTACCTTTTCACCTCTGGCTGCTGCTTAAGGTGGGTGTTTTGGGGGATCCTGAATATTCCATCCCTGTGTGGAACAGACCCATGAAGTGCTGCAGCCATGGGCCTTTTCCCTTTTTCTCCAGCTCATCTTTATAACCCTTTTTTTTGGTGTCTTTTGAAAACCTTGCACCATTTTCCCCACACAATATCAGCCAGAATCTCCTTGTTTATGCTGTAGGTGATGCACGCCGCTTCTCAAAGCCGCGGCAACGTTTCACACAGAAAATTTCTTAAGTAAACGTAAATAATAGATCCATCTGTGTTTAGCAGGAAGATTATTTGAAGCTATTTTGTTGTTTAAATATTTACATGCCATCTGGCTCTGGCAATCCAATGGCTTTTTCCATAAAGTGAGAGCACTTCTGAGGCTGCAGCCATTACCAGGGAGATAAATTTCCTTTACATCTGAATTCTCTCTGTGCCTCTCTGGGCACGTGCCAGCCTCCAGAGCTGCCTGCCTGGTTTCCTATTTTCCACCAGCACTCTGAGCCAAAAAAGAAAAAAAAAAAAAAAAAGCCATTTATTCTGGGATATTCTGCTTTTTGGGTGGTCTGCTTGAGAGGGGTGGGGTTGTTTTTTTTTTTGCTGAGGGTCTCACTCAGCTGCTGGGTGGGCAGATCGGGAGAAATCCACCCAAAACACTTCAGCAGGGAAGGTTTTATTCCACATTATACCAATCCATAATCCATGTTTCTTGGGAAGGAGTGAATTCTGTGAATAGATGTCCAGACTTTGCTGTCAGGATGAGCGTGAGGCCCTCTCATATCTCCCACACAGATTTTCTCTGTTGTAATTCCCTATTTGATGTTTTCACGCCATGTCAAGCCCTGATTTTGTTATTATTCTTGAAAGTGCAGTATTAGCAGTAAATGTTAGGTGTCATTTTTATTTATTTTCACATCATCCTGCCGTGCAGGGCTGCTGGTGGGGCTGGGGTTGTGCTGAGGACACCACAGCTGAATTTTCAAGGCTTTACCATCTCCCTGAACATTGGTTCAAGGACAAGGGACCTCTCACAATCACTGAAACCTCAGCAGCGTGCTGAGAGTCAATTTAATAAGTTTTCCAGCTTGGAAACACTCTCTAGAGAGTGTGTGTGTGTGAAGTCAGTATTTTCTTCTGAGATTAATATTTTCCCTCAGCAAACAGGAGCAGCTAATCTGTCCTCAGCATCATCCTTCAGATGATAGCTGAGAATAATCGTCTTAGGTTTGCTTATCAAAATATTTCTGTAAAGCCACGAGGTCTTTGAGGCTGCCTCAGAGAGCTCTTTTCCCTCAGCTCAGTTCAAAGCACTGAGCCTCTGGTGAAACATTTCACTTTGTGGTATTTTTTTTGGTCTGAGCTGCAGCGCTGGATTGAGGGCAGAAAATGTCTTTGGAGCTTTGATACTGTTTAAAATCAGTTTCTCTGCCTCAGTCTTGAGTTGTAATAGGATTTGGTGAAGATTTTTCTTGTTGTTGAAGTTCTGAGCCTTTTTTTTTTGTGCTTTGTGCTGGAACTGGTGATGTTTTCAGGATTTCACCCCTCCTGCACACATGGTTTGTGCCCCCCCCCCTTTTTGCCTCTTTTCCTCCTTTCCAACATTACCTTTTGAAGGAGTTTTTGGGTCACTTACTGCTGCTGTGATATTTCTTCCCAGCTTTTGGCCTCCACGAGGAGGGACTATGAGAAGATCCAGGAGGAGCTGACCCGGCTGCAGATCGAGAATGAAGCAGCCAAGGATGAAGTGAAGGAGGTGCTCCAAGCCCTGGAAGAGCTGGCTGTCAACTATGACCAGAAATCCCAGGAAGTGGAGGACAAAACCAGGACCAACGAGCAGCTGGCGGATGAGCTGGCACAGAAAAGTGTAAGAGCAACTTGTTCAATCCTGTTGGCTCTCTCCCTGCTCCCTAAACATTCCCAAAAACCTGCTGGTGCCACCCTCTCTTTCCTGAATTAATTAAACAACGAAATGAGGGTTATTCAGAAGCTGCTCTGTGGAAGTTGGTGGCAGATTGTGGCTCTTGCAGCAAGGAACTGGATGTGACAAGTGGCCATCCTGTGTTTTGGATGTTTAAAACCTGTATTTTGCCAAGAAAGCTGTGAAAGTCTGCCTCATGCAAATGGCAGCGTTTTGTGGTTTTCTGGGATTTTACAGGGAGCCGGGGGATCTCAAGGAAGGAATAGGGAAAAAAAATTAATCGGCTTTTTCGGCTGATGTGTCCTGATCGTAAGGAAAAAAATGGGATCTAGGGAAAATCAAGATTGGTTTAGTAGCTTAAAGCATCCTTTTCCCTTAATTCATTACACCAATTTAAGGAGCTGTTGTTAACAGATATGTTTCATTAAAGACTTTGTTATCTCCCCCAGTAAAACAGATTACCACGAAATCCGTTGGAAAAAATTGAATTTTCTATCCCTCTCTACCTACTTCTCTGTGATTAACCTCCTTTGGTGTATTATGCAAATCAGATTCTTAGCGGATTTGCTACATTTAATAATCTAAAGTAGCCTTTGGTGGCAAGTGAGTTGTGAAAGTGGATTATGCCAAGGTGGAACTGGATGTGTCACTACATTTTGCCAGGAGGCATGAGGAAAATACCCCATGAAAACTGCCCAGCCTGCAGAGGGGAGGGTAATTCTTCTTTTTAAACCTTTCCAGAGTGCCCTGACAGCGACCCAGAGGGAGCTGGGCCAGTTGCAGGAGCTCAGCAACCACCAGAAGAAGAGAGCCACAGAAATCCTGAACCTGCTGCTGAAGGATCTGGGGGAGATCGGGGGAATCATCGGCACCAACGACGTGAAAACCGTGCGTGGGCTTTGTGCTTTCCCCCGCTCCTCCTGCAGGGAAAACACTCCAGGAAATCAGGGAATCCCAGAGGGGTTTGGCTGGGAAGGGGCTTAAAGCTCTTCTGGTTCCAAATCCCCTGCCAGGAGCAGGGACACCTCCCACTGTCCCAGGCTGCTCCAAGCCCCAGTGTCCAGCCTGGCCTTGGGCACTTCCAGGGATCCAGGGGCAGCCACAGCTGCTCTGGGAATTCCAGCCCAGCCCCTCCCCACCCTCCCAGACAGGAATTCCCAATTCCCAATATCCCATCCATCCCTGCCCTCTGGCACTGGGAGCCATTCCCTGGCTCCTGTCCCTCCATCCCTTGTCCCCAGTCCCTCTCCAGCTCTCCTGGAGCCCCTTCAGGCCCTGCAAGGGGCTCGGAGCTCTCCCTGGATCCTTCCCTTCTCCAGGGGAACATTCCCAGCTCTCCCTGGATCCTTCCCTTCTCCAGGGGAACATTCCCAGCTCTCCCTGCATCCTTCCCTTCTCCAGGGGAACATTCCCAGCTCTCCCTGGATCCTTCCCTTCTCCAGGGGAACATTCCCAGCTCTCCCTGGATCCTGCCCTTCTCCAGGGGAACATTCCCAGCTCTCCCTGGATCCTTCCCTTCTCCAGGGGAACATTCCCAGCTCTCCCTGGATCCTTCCCTTCTCCAGGGGAACATTCCCAGCTCTCCCTGGATCCTTCCCTTCTCCAGGGGAACATTCCCAGCTCTCCCTGGATCCTTCCCTTCTCCAGGGGAACATTCCCAGCTCTCCCTGTATCCTTCCCTTCTCCAGGGGAACATTCCCAGCTCTCCCTGGATCCTTCCCTTCTCCAGGGGAACATTCCCAGCTCTCCCTGGATCCTTCCCTTCTCCAGGGGAACATTCCCAGCTCTCCCTGGATCCTGCCCTTCTCCAGGGGAACATTCCCAGCTCTCCCTGGATCCTTCCCTTCTCCAGGGGAACATTCCCAGCTCTCCCTGGATCCTTCCCTTCTCCAGGGGAACATTCCCAGCTCTCCCTGGATCCTTTCCTTCTCCAGGGGAACATTCCCAGCTCTCCCAGCCGGGCTCCAGCCCTGGGAGCATCAGTAGATGTGGAATGTGTGGATCCAGCAGTCCCTCTCCCAGGACATTCCCTGTAAATCCTGGCTGAGCACACAGGAAGACACTGCAGAGCTCTTGGTGTGGCTGGGCTCACAATTCCCACAGTTATTCCCAGCTCAGTTTTTGGGAGCCCATCCGGGAGTCACTGAATTGATTAATGGGGGGTCTGAATTCCCCCCAAAACAATAAACACGTAGCCCAACTCCTTTCCTTAGCTGGCATGACTCAGAATTCCCAGAATATGAAAATTTTGGCTTCTGAGGTGGCCAGTATCAGAAATTTGGTGCAAATTTTGGTCAGCCCTGCTTTGAGGTTTGCCTTTGTGTGGCTCTTGGGTTTGGGGATACAGTAGAGGAGGTGGCTGCTCACTTTGTCACATTTGTAGGAGGACAAAACGCTGATTTCAGAGAAAATATTTGTATGGTCATTGCTAAATGGCAGCGATGGAAGCTTTCCATGGCCTGGAAAATCTCCTTGGTGGTGTTAATGCCACCTTTGTCTATTTAAAACCACATAAAAACCAGCAGTGGTTAAAACTGGCCGAGTTCATTTTTGAGAGGTATGAAAATCCCTTGCAATACCTTTTTGTTACTTTTAGGTCACTTTTTTTGTTGATGTCCTGCCAAGGCTCTCTCAGGTCAGCAGGAGCTCCAGCCTGTCCTGCTGCAGAGGACACAGTCCCTGCTGTCCCTGTGGTGCTGCGGGTTCCAGCCTTTGGAGATGTCACAGCAGCCTCTGGTGGCCGCAGGAGCAGGGACTGGGAGGGGAAACCTTTGCAAATGGAGGCAGAGGCAGTTTGGAGCAGGTTTTTGTAGGTGCTGAGATGTCAGCACTTCAGGGGACAGCTGTCACTGGAAATAAGGCCAGACTGGGGAGCGCTTAGAAGAATAAATTCCAATTTGCTGGCAATTAGTGTCTTTTCCAAGTGTGTCTACTCTCAGAGCAGACTGAAAATTTTTGGAAGAAGTCTCATTTTTCAGGATTTTTGGTAGAAGAAGCAGCACATGTTCCCTTCCCCTTGGCAGTGCTGTAAGAAAAGGGGAAGCAGATGAAGTTGAGCTGTGATTTTGCTCAGAGAGAACCAGCACAGCTCCTCAGTGGAATCTGCTGTGCTGGAAGGGATCCATGGGATCATGGATCCATCTTCTGGCTCTGCACAGACACCCCAAAATCCTACCCTGGGCATCCCTGGGAGTGTTGTTCAAACACTCCTGGAGCTCTGGCAGCCTTGGGAATGTGCTCATTCCCTGGGAGAGCCTGGGCAGTGTCAGCACCCTCTGGGGGAAGAACCTTTCCCTGATCTCCAGCCTAACACCTGGATATGATATCCCTGTATGATATCCTTGCACACAAATGTGAAAAATACAAGATAAATAAAACATTCAAGATAAAAGGACAAATCAAACCAAAAATTCTGAAGGAAGTTTTCTCCTTAATGTAACAAGCGCTCTTTGCTTTGTGAAAAGATCCCAATTCAGATTTTTTTTTTTTGTCCTCTAAATATTTTAGTTTACTATTAAACTCCAAGCTTTAAGTTTTCAGAAATAATTCACACTCTTCTCCCCTTCTCCAAACTCTCTTTCTAAAATGTCCCCTGGTCTGTAAAACCACCCCAAATCCCAGCCCAAGGTCCCGCCGGGTTCCCGGCGCAGGAGGAGCTCAGGGTGCTGGCAGCAGCTGGCGATCCCCGTGTGCTCAGTTGGCAGATGTGAATGGGGTGATCGAGGAGGAGTTCACCATGGCCAGGCTCTACATCAGCAAGATGAAGTCGGAGGTGAAGTCGCTGGTGAACCGGAGCAAGCAGCTGGAGAGCGCCCAGATGGACTCCAACAGGAAGATGAACGCCAGCGAGAGGGAGCTCGCGGCCTGCCAGCTCCTCATCTCCCAGGTGGGTCTGCTCCTGCCTTCTCCCAGGCTTTGGTGGCCTTCCCAGCCTCCTTCCCCACGGAATGTGTGTGGCAGGAGTGAGAAATGGGCCTGATGGAGCAGAGCGCTGCTGTCTCTTGGGTGTTCTGTTTGCTCTCCTCTCATTCCTCCCCCTCAGCGTTTTGTTGTGTCCTGAGCTCTGGCAAGGTCCTGCTGGAGGTCTCACAGTGTGTGTGGTGGAATAGCACTGAAATTCCTCCCTGGAGTGGTTCCCTCACCAGGAATTTGTGGATCTCAAAGGTCTTTCCCAAGCTGGTTGATTCTGTGATGCTGTAATTTGTATCTTGGATCACTTTAAAAGATCGCTGACTGTGTTTTTCACAAGCCAAACCTTTGGGGAGCTCCCTGCATCTGCTCTGTGGGTGTGCTGCTGAGAAAACGAGGCAGCAAGCTACAAAACATCATGGAAAACTTTCTGGGATAGAAATCCAGGGGGTAGGAGGGGTTCTGAGCATGTGGCAGGGACAGGCAGTGATGGCTGTGGAGTGGGGCTGGGAGCTCTGACCTCACCTGCATGGAACTGGGAAGGGAAAGACCTGATCCAATTCCCTCTGTTTCATTCCCTAGCAGTCATCCCAAGCAAACCTGGAACAGGGAAGAGCCCCTTTTCCTTCAGCAGAGTGTCATTGTTAAGTTCTACTCAGTCTTTTTAATTAAGATGCAATAATCCAAACTATCATAATTTTTATCTTCAAATTAAAATATTTTAATTCCACTGAGTGCTTTTCACTACAAACTCCACTGTTTTCTATTTACCCACGAGCCCTTCTAGTTCAGAAGGTTGTTGGCAAGCACCAAACCATCAGGATGGCTGTGGAGAGTCCATGTGAGCTTCTGCACCTTGAAGATCCCAAAGCCCCCTCAGGGCTGGTGTCCAGCTGCTTTTAAAAAGCTGCTGCTGTTGGTTTAACACCAAGTCAGGAGCTTCCAGGGATGTTTTGGGATTACTGCCTGAATTCCAGATTGGGCTACCAAGTGTGGCCTCTAAAAACACAGCCTGCTTTGATCTCGTAGCTCCTGCCCAGACATTTTGCTGTGAGTTCTCTGAGTCATCACCTCTGGATGTGGAAATCTTCCCGTTTTTCCTCCTTCGTGTGGGACGGTTTCCCCCGAATTCCTGGGACGCGGCTGTTCCCATCTCACGGCTATTTCCTTGTCTTTAAAGCACGAGGCAAAGATCAAATCCCTGACAGACTACATGCAGAACATGGAGCAGAAGAGGAGGCAGCTGGAGGAGTCCCAGGACTCCCTCAACGAGGAGCTGGCCAAGTTACGCGCTCAAGGTACGACTTTGGGTCTCGTGCTCGTCATTTCTGCCTTAGAAAACTCAGTTTTGGGTTTTAATGATGTGAAAAATTGTAAAAACCCCCACACAGATCCTTTACCAAACAGCACCAATCAATCTTGATAAATATTCTGTAAAATTCTGGGATAAGGATTTATCTAAATTTCAGTCGTCCCTCTGCACAATCCCTGCCCCATTCCAAACAAAGCTGCTTCCCTTAGTTGTGCACAAGTTGTGTCTTTCCCAGCTGACTTAATTTTTTAAGGTTTGCTTGATTTTTCCCTTCCAGTTTAATGTGGAAAATGTGTAGGTATCAAAAGAAGTTCTTGTGGCTTTGCTAAGCTCCTGGGTTGTGTAAATTTATAACCCTGCAGCCTTAAAATCATTCTGGATTTCTGCACAAGGAAATTTCCCTCTCTGAGGTGGGAACAATTTTATTTGTTTGTTTAAACTTTCTTCATTATTTCCTGCATTGTTAGAACAGAATCTTTATTTTTATCTCTTGGAATAAATTAAAATTTATTTTAAAATTCTAAAATTTACATTTGAAATTAAAACTGTCTCCTCCACCTTTCAACAGAAAAAATGCACGAGGTCAGCTTCAAGGACAAGGAGAAGGAGCATCTGACACGACTGCAGGATGCAGAGGAGATGAAGGTAGCTTGGCACAGTGGAAATGCAGAGGGAATTTCTTGGGGAGATTGTTCATTGGGGTGGAATTTTGTCTTCCTGTTCACATGGCCAAAAATTACATTGATCCACCTCTGTGTTACACTAATTTTTTGCTGCTGGAGCTCTGCTGGAAGTCAATTTGCTCAGTGGTGAATGAGGCTGCTGGGTTTAATATCATTTAGGTACTTAAAAATTTGATTTTAAAAGAGGCTACTTCCTCAAAGTTTGGCTGATTATCTCCTGGAAATAATAATAAAATAGATAAACCTGTTTTCTGGTATTTTTCCTTTGGAATGCCAAGAAATGTTTGCAGTAATGAGTTGTTCTGATGGGGTTGCAAATTGCAGACAAGGAAAAATACTGTTTTACAAGGATAGTGATAGAGGTTTGCCAGCTCCAGAACTTTTCCCTCCATTATAAAAATTTTAAGCGATTAAAGCAGTTGTAAAGTGATAAAAGGAGTTGTGATTAATGTGGTTGTACCTTACAGCTCTGGGGAAAAAGCAAAGTTTTTGTTAGCAGTCTAAAGAAATAAATTTGTTCTTGTTGCTTGAGGCATATTTACTCCTAGAATTTAAATTTAAATAACAATTTCAATAGCAGGGCTGTGGATAAACAGTTCTCAGAAGTTTGGGATTTATTTCTGCCACAGGTAGAGCTGTACCAGTATTTCCTGGGAGAATAAGCAGGGCAAATAAGAGAAGAGTGGTGTGAAATCAGTGTCATTTCTGGCCCAGCCCTGCCTTTTCATGTGGTACTTTTTGCAAGAAAATGAGTCAAAATTATACATCTGTTGCTAAAGTCTGAATGAAATGCTTGGATGAGTAGGCACAGAGCTTTGTGATTACAGAAGGAAATGGCAGGCAGATTCCTGAATGGATTTGGTAGTTTCCCCTCAAATCTAGAGGCTGGGTGAGAGGGAGCCGTGTGTCCCTGGATTGTTCTAATTCCTGGCTCTGCTGTTTGCAGAAGGCTCTGGAGCAGCAGATGGAGAGTCACAGGGAAGCCCACCAGAAGCAGCTGTCCAGGCTGAGGGATGAAATCGAAGAGAAGCAGAAAATAATCGATGAAATCAGGGAGTAAGTTCACCCTCTCCATCCCTCCCTCTCTCCTGGTTTGGGGTTGGTTCTGTTAGATTTGATTGATATTTCTCTGGGAGTTCTGTCCTTACACGCAGCAGCCAACCCTGTAATTATTTTGCAGAGTGGATTACAGTGTCTAATTCTTTATTGGGGAGCTTTAACAAGACTGTAAAATTATGGAGAGTTTTTTAAAAAAGGGTAATGTTGCACCTGCAGGTCAGTAGGTGAGAGGAGCTTGGAGGAGAGCAGGTTTTAAAGGATCATGGGATCATTTGGCTTGGAAAATGCCTTTTTCACGAACATGGAGTTCAGCCACCACTGAAACACATCCCCAGGAAGGTTTTGAGGTTCTCACAGCAGCCAGTCCTGCCCCAGACCCTCTGAGAGTCTGGGTGACTCCAACAGCTCCCATTTGTACACATTTTTATATTTTTTCCTCACACACCAATGTGACTCTGTTATGTTTTGCTCCTGTATTCTTCTTTTTCTAAAATCTAGGAATTCTTTTATCATATTTATTGTGTGGCCAAAGATTAATTGTAGGGAAATGAGGAAGCAAGGCAGAAAGATGCCAACAACAATTTGTGTCCTCCTTTAAGGCAAACAAAACAAACCACTGAATTTAGCTCTCCAATATTTTAAAATTCTGCTTTACTTTTTCTCTACCCAATCCCATTTTACTTGTGGAGATTGACCCTCCCTCCCTCCTGGGGTTCATGCTGAACTGTGCTGATCTTTTCTTTCACCTTTCCAGCATGAACCAGAAGCTGCAGCTGGAACAGGAGAAGCTGAGTGCTGATTATGATAAATTAAAAATCGAGGACCAGGAAAGAGAAATGAAACTGGAAAAGCTCATGTAAGTGCTCAGTTTCCTCACTTGGTATCCCTGAACCTCTTCATCTGTCCATGGAAAATGTGCTAGGGAGGCGGATTTGTGCTGGAATATTCACACTGAAAATACCATTTCACACTGCAGGAACTACTAATAAATAATTACCAATTATTCTCTATTTTTATACCACAGGCTTTTCAATAGTGGTTTTGGTAATTGCCAAATCAAGTTTATTAGAGCTCTGAAAGTGTTAAATCTCTCATTCCGTATTACACAGCAAAACAAGCATGAAAGAAGTTGGGAATTTTTGGTGGGGTTTTGTTGATTTTTGGGGGTTTTAAATCAGATGCCTGAGTAAAAGCCTTTCCTGGAAATGAGAGAGAAAAATCCCATGTGTGGGCACAAAGATGGAGGTGGTGCCTCGGCCCTTGCACATGATAAAATTGGATATTTGTGGCAGTCAAAAGCATAATTAAAGATGAATTAGAGATGTGCAATTTGCTGCCACCTGCAGATGTGCTGCTCCAGGTGGATGCTGGCTGATTCTCCTCTGTTTATGATGACTGATTTATGTTCCATGTTGTCACCTTTCCAGACTCCTTAATGATAAAAGGGAACAAGCAAGAGAAGACCTTAAAGGGCTGGAAGAAACAGTGGTAGGTCTTAATTACACTTTATTCAACTTTCCCCCCTATAGCTGTATCTCCTGCTGGTATATATTTTAATTTTTGAGTAAATAGCTTTGTATTACCTAAATGAAAATTAAGAAAGGTTGTTTTTACCAGTTTTGGAGAAATTGTTATTTTCAGTGTGGTTTTGGGGCTGGATGAGGTTTATTTTGTGGCATTCAAAGTGGGCCAATGAGATTCCTAGAGAGAGAATCCAGAGCTCTTTTCTCCTGTTACCGACTCAGATCCAAGGAGAACTTTTACACCAGAGCATCTACTATGTCCTAGTAATTTGTACTTTTTAAAAAATTGTTTTGTTATTTTTATTCCAGGCAAGGGAGCTTCAGACTCTTCACAATCTGCGCAAACTATTTGTCCAGGATCTTACCACCCGTGTTAAAAAAGTAAAACTTGGCTCTTTCAAGTCCAAATCTTCTCCTTTTTTTGCAGTAATCTTGTGATTTGCTGGAAGCCTTTACTGCATGCAGTTACAAAATGGGATAATGTATTTTTTAGTAGCAGTGAGAAACAAGATTAAAACTGTTCTGATGTTTATCAGCTTTTATTTGGTCCTAATTTGATAAGGAAGATGTTGGTGGTTGAGGGAAATGAACTTATCCAGTGCAGTTCAGCTACAAAGTTCTCAAAGATGATGAGCTTCAGAAATTATTTAGTATAATATGATTTTCCTATCCAGGATTTCCCCATAATTCTTCAGTAAAAATAGCTTGGTCTTTTTGTGTAAGAGGAAATGTGATTCCTAAATATCAAACAAAGAATTAAAATAATTTCTCTTAAATCTGAGGCTCTGTAAGACTTTTCTGCCTTTGGGGAGCTCAAATTTGCCAAAGAGCTGAGCTTCCCCTTGAGCCTGGCTTTGCTGAGTGCTGGCTTTGCTGATTCTGTGTGCAGAGTGTTGAACTGGACAGTGATGATGGAGGTGGAAGCGCTGCGCAGAAGCAGAAAATTTCCTTTCTTGAGAACAACCTGGAACAGCTTACAAAGGTTCACAAACAGGTAAAGGCTTCCTTTTTCTCCTTCCATCCCTCCTTCCATCCCTCCATCAAAAAATGCAGTATTTTAATGTTTGCAAGGATAATTTTGGGAGTAACCCGTGCTATCTGAAGAAAAAGTACCCACTAAACTCCTTGGTGTTAGGAGTTAGAGCTGCTCTTCCCACTCTCTGTATTTCTACGAATGTGGTAAATACGGACATTGTTTATTCTGTGAAAATAGATCTGGTTTGGCACTAGGAAATACATAAAAATAGCTGTTTTCTGGGTGGATTGTGCATCCCCAGTTTGTGTCCTGGCCTGAAGCTGCTCAGAGGCACCTTGGAGGTGATTGGAGTGGATTCCACCAGCAGAGTTTTCAATGAAAATTGGGGTTTTCTGTGCAGCTGAAGGGATGGTGCCTCCCTGGGGTGCTGATGTTGGTCATTTCCGGGCTTGTCAATTTCTGTGTCCTCCCACCTTCCTGGAATTCCAGTTTCATACAATCCCAGATTTGGAATCCAAGCCCATCAAGTCCTATCCCTGCCATGGGCAGGGGCACCTTCCACTATCCCAGGCCCCATCCAACCTGGCCTTGGACACTTCCAGGGAACCTGGGGCCTCCCCACCCTCACAGGGAAGAATTTCTCCCTAAAATCCCCTCTCCCAGTATATTGGAGCTGTGTCCCACTGTTCAGGTGCCCAACTCAAAACACTAAAGCTGTTTTGATTTCTTTTTTGGGCAGTGATAGAACATTGTTCACTGCACTTTCCCAAAGCTGTATTAGTGACCCACACTCCCGGATTTGCTTTAATTATTCCTGTGGAAGTGCCAAAAGAGCAGGAAGTGCTGGACTGTGAGAAGTGTCCGCTAAGGTTTGGGGTTTTGAGATTTCCAGGGAACAGATGGTTTAAAGGCCTACTTTCTAAATGTGGAAACTGGGACATGTTCAGAGTGGTTTTTCTTTTAGCATTTTGCCTTTTTTTTGCACTCGCTTCACGCATCTGCTGGGTTTCAAATGTGGATTTTTATAGCTCTCATTAGCGTGTATTTACTCAAAATCAGCTTGGAATCCACATCTTGTAGGGAACTTAGAGGGAAAAGTGACATTGGACTTGATACCACCCTGCTTGGATTTTTTATCAAAACTATTTCACACAACAAGAGTTCAGCACTTGCAGAAAAAGAACATTGTGGCAATGTTTTTTTTAGTTTGTTTGTGTTTTTCTCCAGCACTAAGCCTTGCCCAGCAGGTGTAAAATGTTCTGATTGTTAAACAACGTGTGAATGCCAGGACATGCTGTTGCTTTCCTGTATTATTAATGTGGTTGTTAATCCACTTTTTGCTCCAGAAAAGGGAGAGTCACTCCTTTGGAGCAGATTTCTGTTGACTCCCAGCAGTGGTGTAATCTGTTTAGTAGAAATTGTGCTGGATTTTCTGCCTCTTTGTATCAGTTTTGTTTTTATTAAAAATCAATCCTCTCTTGGCTGTTGCTGCATGGGAAGTCAGTTTTGATTTGTATAATTGATAAACCTCGCTCAGGTTCATTTTAAAATGAGGCAGTGCATGAATTCAGAGTTGCATATAATCATTATATGCATTATAATTACAGACAATATAACAATTATTATTACAGTTACAGGCCTAAAAGTGATTTCTTAGTGAATTTCCAGCTTTTCCACATGGCTGAGTAGGGAATGTACAGGGGAACACATCAGAACCACCAGAAATTATGAATTTGGGGTGATCCTCGGTGTTGTCTGTAAGATATATTCAAGCATTATTATTTTAAAACTATGAGGTAATCAAGGATTTGCAAAATTTCTGTGTTCTGAGGAAATGTAAAGCTTCTGCTGCAGTTTTTCAAGTGCAGAGAAGCAAATTTGGCTGTCAAGTGCTCTGCAGTAGCAGAGTTGATCCTGGCGTCCTCATCTTTCAGGATCAGCTCTGTGGAATCTTGTTGAATGGAATAAACTCTATTTTTCTTTGATCTTTCTGGGCAATTTAAATGAATATCACTCCTCACCCAGACAAGTGAATTTTGTGAGTAAAACTGATCTTGGATGACACTCTCAGGCACAGGGTGGGATTGTTGGGCTGCCCTGTGTGGGGTTAGGAGCTAGACTTGATCCTTGTGAGTTCATTCCAGCTCAGGACATTCTCTTTCTTGGGTGAAAGAGAAAAATTTCTCTTTCACCCAAGCTTTTCATGTTAATTTCTGGAAGAAATCTGTTTATTTTTAGTACGTGACAAATGGAGAGCATGGTGGCATTTTCTGTCTCCTTGTGAGAGACAATTTTTCCTGCCATTTCTCTGGGAGATTTTTGCCATTTTCTTTTGACTCTGTGGGTCCATTCTAGCTCAGGACATTCTAAATTTCTCATTAAACTAAGATTTTTGCATCAGTTTCTGGAAGAAACCTGTTTAATATTAGTACACGAGGCATGGACAGCAACCGGTGGCGTTTCCTCCCTCCTCATGAGGCAACTTTCCTGCCATTTCTCTGAGGGGGATTTTTGCCATTTTCTTTTGATCTTGTGGGTCCATTCTAGCTCAGGACATTCTAAATTTCTCGTTAAAGTAAGATTTTTACATAAGTTTCTGGAAGAAACCTGTTTATTTTTAGTACATGGAAAACGGAGAGCATGGTGGTGTTTTCTCTCTCTTTGTGAGGTGACTTTTCCCTCCATTTCTCTGAGGGGGATTTTTGCCATTTTCTTTGATCTTGTGGGTTCATTCTAGCTCAGGACATTCTAAATTTCTCGTTAAAGTAAGATTTTTACATAAGTTTCTGGAAGAAACCTGTTTATTTTTAGTACATGGAAAACGGAGAGCATGGTGGTGTTTTCTCTCTCTTTGTGAGGTGACTTTTCCCTCCATTTCTCTGAGGGGGATTTTTGCCATTTTCTTTGATCTTGTGGGTTCATTCTAGCTCAGGACATTCTAAATTTCTCGTTAAAGTAAGATTTTTACATAAGTTTCTGGAAGAAACCTGTTTATTTTTAGTACATGGAAAACGGAGAGCATGGTGGTGTTTTCTCTCTCTTTGTGAGGTGACTTTTCCCTCCATTTCTCTGAGGGGGATTTTTGCCATTTTCTTTGATCTTGTGGGTTCATTCTAGCTCAGGACATTCTAAATTTCTTGTTAAAGTAAGATTTTTACATAAGTTTCTGGAAGAAACCTGTTTATTTTTAGTACATGGAAAACGGAGAGCATGGTGGTGTTTTCTCTCTCTTAGTGAGGTGACTTTTCCCTCCATTTCTCTGAGGGGGATTTTTGCCACTTTCTTTGATCTTGTGGGTTCATTCTAGCTCAGGACATTCTAAATTTCTCTTTAAACTATCATTTTTACGTAAATTTCTGGAAGAAACACATTTAATTTAAGTACACAAGGCATAGAGAGCAACCGGTGGCGTTTCCTCCCTCCTCATGAGGCGACTTTTCCCGCCATTTCTCTGAGGGGTATTTTTGCCGCTCTCTTTTCACCTCCTTTTCTTTTGAACCGCTTTCCCCGCAGCTGGTACGTGATAATGCAGATCTTCGTTGCGAGCTTCCTAAGCTGGAGAAACGCCTTCGAGCTACGGCAGAGAGAGTTAAGGCCCTGGAGAGTGCACTGAAGGAGGCCAAGGAAAACGCCATGCGCGACCGCAAGCGCTACCAGCAGGAGGTGGATCGCATTAAGGAGGCCGTGAGAGCCAAAAACATGGCCCGGAGAGCACACTCCGCCCAAATTGGTGAGGACATGGAGCTAAAGGGGCTGCCCACGTGCTTCAGGCTCAGGCTGGTGGCTGGGGATTGAGTGGAGGGAGTAAAACACAGGGGCTGCTTCTCGTGTGCTGCGCAGGAATCTTCAAAGGCCTCGCTTTTTCATGGAATCTGCCCCACCTCGGGTTTAAAGAGGCTCTGCTGTTCTGCTGGGTAAATAAAGGGCATAATGGGTCTTGTGTGCCCTTCTAGTGACCTGAAAACTTGTCTCCTTAAATTAGTCGCTCACTTTCTTCCTCCTCCTCCCCCCACACGCCTCTCTCTGCTTTTATTCTTTCCCTGCCTTTCTGGACCTTGTCCCTTTCTCTTTCTTTCTCCTGATTACTCCTCTATGTGATTAAACTCCAAAAAAAAATCTTCCTTTGTAATTCAGACATTGATATATCTCCGAGGCACAATGTAATGCCTGCATACAACAGAGGAACAGGGCAATTCTTGGAACAATTTGTTGGGATTGCTGAAGGATAATGGTTTAGCTGGAGATGACAATATTAGGGCATGAAATCCTGAGGGAGAATCATGCAGCACAAAGTGTCACCTCCTGAATGCTTCCTCTTGTAGGGAGCCATCCAAGCTTTGTCTTGACATCATCTGGAATGGTATAAATCTGACATAAAAAGTACCTCACTGCCCACCAAGCGACTTCCCTCTGTTGCTAGACAGTCTGTAATCTTTGCAGATCCAATACATGTGAAGGTGGAAGGGCTCTGCCAGCAGGAAAATGGATCTGCCAGCAGGAAGAAGGATCTGGCAGCAGGAAAATCGGTGTATTTGTTGTTGGCCAAGGCAGGGAGTGCTGTGATCTGCACAGCTGGATTAGAAACCACACTGCCAAGCACAGCTCTGAGTTGGGAAACAGTGGGGTTTCCCTTGGAGGAGAAGGGGAGGTGGAAAGCTGAAATGTGAAAGCTGAAATGTGAAAGCTGAAATGTCTTGTTGGATCCCTCCTTTCCCTGTGCAGCCAAGCCCATCCGCCCTGGTCACTACCCAGCGTCTTCTCCGA
Source organism: Cyanistes caeruleus (assembly GCF_971803275.1). Taxonomy (NCBI): domain Eukaryota; kingdom Metazoa; phylum Chordata; class Aves; order Passeriformes; family Paridae; genus Cyanistes; species Cyanistes caeruleus. The sequence continues at coordinate 39,511,565 of NC_141707.1, forward strand.
CGGCCGTCCACGCCATCCGAGGGGGAGGGATGTCCAACTCCAGCTACTACCACAACACCAAATAAACGAGAGGTAAGGCCAGAGTAACTTACTCACCTCTTCTCCCTCAATTCCCTTACATTTCATCTTGCTTTTAGGAGACTCACAGTAAGGTTTTTTCCTATTTTTAGTAGTTGTTTGCTGATATTTACAATACTCATTAATTGAGTGCTTGTTAAGAGGCTTTGCCAGCTGCTGAGGAGAGGTTTTATTTTAATGACTTGGCACTTAAAAGTTTTTTAAAACCTGCTCTGGTAAATCTGGACCGAAATTCACACGTAGGGGTATGGAACTCATGTAGTAAAAATACAGTTCCATAGGTTCTCTGTACCATGGATGTGTTTCCATGTTGGGGTATTCCAGCCTGGGATAGGGGTAGAGCAGCTGTCAGTGGCAGCAAGAGACATCTCCAAATTTAAGTGTCACCATTTGGCACACTTTGCACTTATAGCTCTCTTCATGAAAAAAGAAAACCTAAATATTTTAATTGCCAAGGCTTGAGGGTTTCTCCTAAGCAAAAGATGAGCAGCATATTCCCAGGAGACTGTTCCATGGACTCCATCCTCCCGTTTCTTTCTTTAAATGCTCGTTATTGACGAGATTTTATATCTATAAAATAGATATATTTATATCTATATTTTAGATGATCACTTTATGTCACAGATATGCCAAGAGCTGGATGGCAGCAAGTGGCTGTGAAAAGCAGCCTGGGGACAGCAAACTTGTCCCTCCAAGTCTGGCTTTTTGCCCTCCTTGAGGATTAATTCTGTCTCATGACTCTCTTCATGGTCTGTGGTCTCCTCAAGGCATTCTTGGGTGTTTTTAGCTTTTTTTGGGGAATGTTTCATGTCAGGCTTGCATGCCAAGCATCCATCACGCCACACTCAAGCTGTTATTGTGCTGGGGGATTGTTCCTGCTCATTGTGTTTGCCATGAGCTTCCAGCAACAAATTATTTCCTCTGTGGGTAAATTAGGGCAGGGCTTTGCTGAGTGGTTTTGTCCATTCTGGTCTGAAATTGGCTTTTCCACCTCACGAGTGAAGTGCCTCTGTCCATCTGCTTCACTGCATTCCCACCTCTGTGACCTGGCAAAGAGTGGAGTACAGAGCCTTGTCAAAGATTTCTAAACATTTCTTGTAACAGCTACTCTGAGGGGAAAAAGCTGCCACCTGCCTCAAATTCACGCACCTTTAATTTACCAACTGCAGTGAAGTGAAAAGTCAGACTCCAGCAGGCCACACGTGTCAAGTGAACAACTATAGATAAATAAAAGTTAATAATAAAATATTCAAACTAGATGGTTCTGTAATAACAAGAAAGGACCGTGGAAGGCAAGAAAAAGCAATCAGGAGGCATAAAGTTCCCACCAGATATTTCAGATGCTGAGGTTTAGATTTGAGGGCTTTGGAGATGAGCAGGTTCAGACCACGTTGCAGAAGAGTCCCAGGGAAAATGAGGCTGGAGAAAAAGTGGAATATTTCAGGAGAAACTGAATAAAATTACAGACTTGGAGTTTCTGGGAAAAAATAGGAAAAATCTGAAAATCAAATGGCAGACCTACAGGTTGGAATGAAACCATTTCCACCATGTGTTCTAGATTTTTTGCTCACATCCAGAAGTAAGTGTGGAAGGTGTAGTCTGGGAAGGCTGGGAAGTGATTGGAGAAGGTCAGTTCTCCTCAGTTTCGGTCCTTTTGGCAAGAATTTTATTGGCAAATTCCAACTATTTGGCTGCCAAAATTGGGAATATCTGAATAATCTGAATTCTGAGCTTGGATGGAAACGCAGGGGTCTGAGTAAGAGTGTTAGTAAAAGTGCTACCAGTGCAGGGAAAACTTCATCCAGATCATTTCCTGATTATTGATGAGACATCCCTGTGCTCTGCAGAAAGTTCTTTGGAGTGGTACAGTTCTACCCAGCTGTAACTAGAACAAAACTTTCTTTTATATTCATTTAACAGCAGAGAAATAAAACTGAGGTTCCTATTTCAACATTTGCTGAGGGGAGATTTATCTTGTATTCATTCATTATTCACCATAAAGATAAAAGACAGTGCTGTTAGACTGGTCAGTGGTTATGATTGATGGACCCAGCAGATGGAAGAGAAAGAAATGTGGCTTTTAATAAAATGTGCTTGTCTAATTTGCATATAAAAAAGTATACAGTATATTTGTATAATATTATCATGATATTATATATAAAATATTTTAGATAGTTCTCAAAATATTTTATATATGTGTGTATATATCAGGAAAAATCTCTGTCAGGAGACAGAGAACAGAAGGATTGGCTTGAATTTGTATTTTTTCATCCTTTTGATTTTATAATTTTCAAACTCCCCTGCTGTTACTTTCCCCCCTTATTACATGAGATAAACACACACCAGCTCTTCAGCACATCCAATGAGCCAAGAGAAAAACCCCATTAAAGGAACAGAAAATTAAAGGGGCGGGGGGGAAAGAAATAAATTCAGACCTTTAGATAGTGTTTGGGTGAGACATAATTCCAGGCTTCTCCATCAGGACAACTGGCTCATTTTGTGAGACCCAAATTCCGTAGTTTTTTAACGTGACTGCGGATTCATCTCTTTGGTTGCCGCCCATCCCATTTGGGTGCTCTGCTTTCTAATCCCCGAAATCCACTGATTTTCCTTCCCTTTCTCGCTCTCTCTGGCAGGTCAGTTCCACTTAGCATGTTAAGGACTGTCATTAAGTCACATTAGTTTCTTTTTTGCCCCTCTCCAACCCGGTCCACGTCCTGTCCACCCTGCGCTTCCCACGGCCGTCGGCGATGCCCCGCTCCAGGTACTCCGAGCTTCGTAGGATCTCCACGTGTACAGAAGTGTCCAGCTCAGCTCCTCCAGATCCTTGTACAATGTCTGGAACATTCCCACCTCAGTAAGGATGATAGGGAGTCTGCCACTCCGAATTCCACGACCCCTTGGCGCTGCTTAGGTTGGGGCTTCTCCACTCAGAGCGATGCTTTGTTTCTTTTCCGAGTCCTCCGTTGGCATCGGTAATTCCCGACTTCTGGCATCAAGGAATTAATTATTCAATGACCAAGTGCCATCAAAGGCAGGTGATTGTGCTCTGTCATGACTGATTTCCTGTATAATATACATATTATTTTATATTTTTAGGGGATGAAAATGTGCTGCTATGTGGTTTAATTTTACTGCTTAACATTTTCAGAAGGAAATTTCCCCAAAGAACCATTTGTAATATCCTGATTTAAAAAAAAAAAGAAAAAAAAAATATCTTTGGACTGTATAAAATAACCTTTATTGCAGTACCTGGTAAAGAACAAATGGGATGCAGAGAAATCTGTTAGTATAGACCTAGGATTTGAAGTTTGGTAGTTCCATGAATTTATCTGTGTGACCTGTTTTAAAATTAAGCTCCTATTTCCGTGTAGTTCTCCCTACAGTGGTGGGTTTTCCTGGAGTGGGATGGCTTAGCCACACGTTTGTAAGAGTTGTTCCCTAAGAATTTTTGAAGGATTTCAGAATGCTGTGGAAATCTCGCCTTGGAAAATCTGACAAGAATCTCCCCCCCTCCCCCTTTCCCCAGACAAGCCCTGATCTGTTCACACCGGAATTCAGATCCTGGAGGGAACAGTCCCCTACCAGAACAAAGGAAAATAAAATCCCCCAAACCCTTCCTTAAAAGAATCCAAAAGGAGGTGAGAGTTGTACACTCGAGCTGTCCTTTGCAGGCAAAATCCGGGATTTTTTTTGCTGGGATGTGAGGAGCACATTGCCAGGGGAAGGGAATGTCTTTCTAAGCCACTATATCCACTCATCCTATGGAAGGTCTGCTTTGTGCTCCAGAGGGAAGGAAAAGCCTTCCTTGGATCTCTCAGACAGCAAATTTCCATCTTCCCAGCAAGGGGGCACTGGAATTGCTCTGAGAAGGTTCTGCTGGCAGGCAGAAGGTGCTGCTCCTCCTCCTCTTCCTCCCTCCCTCCCTCCGCATCTCCTGGGGCAGGTGGGACTCCAGGAAGCCGGGATTCCAGGAAGGCTCCAGGAAGCTGGAATTCCAGGAAGGCTCCATAGCCCTCTGGTCTTCTTTTGCAGAAGTTTGCTCTTCTTTAATTTGAGATTGATTGGGATTTTTTATTTTTTTTTTTAAATTTCTGAGTGTGTAGGTGTAGAACTCTTCAGTTCCATAGAGAGTTTTGGAAGATTGTGAGTTGACTTTAGATATTTTTTTTCTACTGAAATTAGGGTGTTGCAAAGTAAGTTGAACTTAATTTAACTGGTTTTGTTTTTTGATTTTTTGTTGGTTTTTTTTTTTAATGTTGCACTATTTTGGGGGAGCATTTTGCTAAACATATTTAATGAAGTTGCAGATTTGCATGTATTTAATTTATTTTGTATTTTCCAAAGTTTTATATTTTCTTTCGTTACGTGCATGTGCACTGCCAGAAGAATGAACTGTGAACTTGCCATATGCAATCTTTAATAAAATCACTAACTCAGAACTACTCTGTGCTATCTTACCAGCTGGTCAGAGCTGAGGTTTCTACTAGGAATTAATAATCCTCTTGTTTTGGTTCTAGGAAAAGATCCCAAGCTTATTTGTTGTCGAAGATTTTTGTACTGTAGGCAAACTTTGTGTTGTGTCTCTCAGAGTTCGGAACAGAACTCTATTGTAAATGCAGACACCAAAAAAAGGTCTGGATTCCTCAAGGCATCACCAGGAATTTTTTTGGGGACAGCTCTGCCAGCTCCCTGCAGCTTGAGGGAGAAGTCAGCTCGGACATCTCTTCCTCATGCTGGTGCTGATCAGCCAGTCAGTGCCACCAGCAGCAAAAGGAGGAAGTTTCTCCGAGTTCCCTTTTACTCCAAGGCTGCAGGAGGACTTCCAGCAATGCCCCAAAGATGCCTTAGGCTAAAATCCTCAAAATTAAACACCTGAGAGTTTCGATAATTGGAAATGATGAATTCTCAGTTGAACATACTCTGCTTGTATCAATTTTTATTTTTGAAGCCTATTTTAATTAGGCGACTTCAGTTTGTATCGCGTGTTGTATATTCAACTTTTGTACCATTTTTAAGGCTTTCACATTTTATATCTGGAAAGGAAAACCACACATCTGCTCTGCAGAGATCAGAGCCTGTCTCTTGCTGTTTCCCGACCCTATCTTCCTTTCTTTGCTCTTTGAGTGTTGTGTTCTATTTATTCCAGGCTCATTTTTAAAGTTGTGGTTTGTACAGCGCAAGTGAAATTTCACATCTAAAAATGTCATGCATGGGAAAAATTGGGGTGGAAATACCATTCCTGAATGGAAAACGGATTTCAGATGGAACTAAAGTGCATATTGTTCTTTTTTGCTAGTAATTAAAAAGTATTTCTGGCTCACTTGAGCTTCTCTTAATGATATGTTCAAATATCTTGTGTTTGTCCTTGAGTTCACGTTTCATCGACTTGTTTTCTGGAAAGCAAGGAAAGTTTTAAGCTTGGAAAGATCTTGGCTGATGCATTTTTAAGTTTTGTATTAAACTCAACAAGGGTGAGAGTTGGATTATCCTGAAGATACTGAACACTTAAAAATAAGTCACCAAAAAAAATTTTGCTACAACAATTCCTGCCCGCAGAGCCTTGAGTAGCTTCAAAATTTCACTTTATAAAGCCTAACGGACTGAGATGCACTTTTGCTTGAAATCTTTATAAATCGTAGGATCATGGAGTGGTTTGGTTGGAAGGGATTATAAAGATCAGCTGATTCCTCCTTCCACTATCCCAGGCTGCTCCATGCCCCAGTGTCCAACCTGGCCTTGGATATTCCAGGGATCCAGGGGCAGCCCCAGCTTCTCTGGACCCCCTGTGCCAGGGGCCTGCCCACCCTCACAGGATTCCTTCCCAATATCCCATCTAACCCTGCCCTAAGGCTTGAAAATGAACAAAATCAAGAATTTTCATTTGAACACGGTTTTATCTGAAGGATTATTAAAACAACAGCGATGAAGGTCCAAAAAGAAAAGGGCTCATCCGATCCCCATTGCTGGAGGAGAAATACCTCACATAACCATGACTGAAGTACTCCTCCACAGAGTGGGGGAATAAAAAGTGGGCAGGATAATCTGAATCTCCCCTTGCTTTGACTTTTGTCCTCACTGTGCCTGTAGGAACCGCGCCGTGCACCGGCACCATCCGCTGTGCGGGATGGCAGCACCGCTCCACCGCCGCCCCGCTGGCTGTGGGGGAGCCACGGGGCTGAGGCATCCTGTAGATTTATCCCTGTCTAGTTTGTAAAGTGTGTAACGTGTACTGCAGATGTGTATTCTCTGGGCTCTATGTATCTTTACAGTAGTGTTCAATTTAGGAGAAAAAAAAAAAGAAAAACAAACAAAAAAAAAAAAGAAAAATAAATGGTGGACACGTTTTGCTGGTAACAAGGGGAAATTTTTTTTTTTGCCATTGCATCAAATGATGCTGAACTGTATTAAACTCTTGATAGCAGACCTGAACCCTCCTCCTCCCCCCCAGCCTGTGGAGAGAAGTCTTTTATCTTCGTGCTGAAGTTCTGTCGGAGATGGATGGATACACTGGCAGACTGCATGATGTATCATTCGAAATCCGTTACAGTGGAAAATAAAACTGAACTGAACTCTGCCGTGTGGGCCTGGTGTGACACAGGACAGGGACAGCACCCAGGGAATGCCTGGATGGAGCTGGGCCAGGCTTTGGGTGGGCACCAGAGCAAGGCCCTTCCCCCAGAGGGTGCTGGCACTGCCCAGGCTCCCCAGGGAATGGGCCTGAGGCTGCCAGAGCTCCAGGAGAGCTCCAGGAGAGCTTGGACATCGCTCCAGGGATGCCCAGGGAGGGGTTTGGGGGTGCAGGGCCAGGAGCTGGATCCCTGATCCTGTGGCTCCAGGATATTCCCTGATTCCATGAGTGACCCATTCAGTGGAACCACACTCCAGAGCGGCCTTAGTCCATTCTCTGGATTTCATCTTTCCTTCTAAACCTGTAGAAAATTAAAAAATCCCAGACTGGTTTGGGTTGGAAGGGACCTTAAAGCTCATCCCATTCCACCCCTGCCATGGACAGGGACACCTCCCACTATCCCAGGTTGTTCCAAGCCCCATCCAGCCTGGCATTGGACCTGCCAGAGATCCAGGGGCACTAATTAAAAAATTTGGGGAATGAAGAGAGCAGAATCTTCAATATTTTTAATAAATAATTTCATCATCTCTACTACCTCTCCACAGATATATTCCTCCTTCTTCTTTTTGATTAGCCTGGAGGATGTCAGGGAGACTCTTCCACTTCCCTTGTGCATGTATTTCCATTTTTATAGGAATATTACACTCACTTTATGTAATGGAGTAGAAGTTCGTGTGTCCCTACCACTTCCCTAAAGTCATATTTGGGAGCTTTAGAAACAGCTTATTTCCAGTAATTATTACTCTGAGCATTTCTCAATTAAATCATAACTTTTCTCCTCAGCAAAGCAAGTTCTGGGCACTCCAAAGTTTCTGTAGGAATGGATTGCTCTTCTAATTTTTTTATTTTTTTTTTTTTGCTGTTGAGTAGACTCCTAATGAGGATTATGTGGGTTTTGCACCATAAAAACAGCACTTAGAAATTAGTCCAGTAAAATTTGAAGTCGGTTATTAAAAGTAATGAATAAATTTTGGATTGTGATACATTTCGGTTTCAGTGCATAAATAAGAGGCATTTCCTCACCCTCTGAGAATCTCCTGCAGGATGAGGATGGCTCCACCCGGGAAGAAGAGGCTTTCCAGGGTAGATGGTTTATATTAAAGAGAGCAGATGGGAAGTCCAAACATTCCCCACAAATCCTGGAGAGGAAGGCAAACACTGCAGGGTGCCAGAGCTCTTTCCATGAGTCAAAAAAGATTCGCCCTTCAAGATCTCCTTGATAAAGCTCATGCCTGGAGGATGAACTCAATTAGACAGCAGAGTGTTTGCAAGTGCATCCCTACAATTTCGTGTTCGGAATGTGGGATTGCAGCAGTTAATTAACTCCATGAAAAAAAGCACAAATTATCCGAGATCCACCTTTCGCAAGAGCGCAGCGAAAACAAAGGAATGGGAGCGGCATCCCTAGAAAAATACTCACGGCAAGGCTGCCGCTATTGATTCAAACACTTCTTAGCTCAAACTGAAACACTTTAAATTTACCTTCCAGCAGAGCTGATCCCAAGGCAAGCTGCATTTATCCCAAAATGAGGATATTCGGTAGTTCGGGATCAAGACCGCTGGTGGTCACCTTGATGCGCTCTCCATGCGTGGGTCCCGGGGCAGGGTGGATGGAGTTCCGGGGATCCCCGGGAGGTTCGGGAGCCGCCCCCCGAGTCCCCGCAGGTGTGGGGGTCCCGCCCTGCCCGCAGGTGCCACCGCCCCGGGGGCGGGCACGGCGTGTCCGAGCCGCCCGCTCCGCCCCGGCCCCTCCTCCGCCGGCCCCGCCCGCACGGCCGGGGCCAACATCCCGCTGTCCTGCTGTCCTTCTGCTCCCGTGTCCCGCTGTCCTGCTGTCCTGCTGCTCCCGTGTCCCGCTGTCCCGTGTCCCGCTGTCCCGGCACGGAGGGTGAGTGCGGGGAGCGGGTCCGGGAGGGGAGCGCGGAGCGGGCTCGGGGCTGCGGCTCCCGCTCTGCTGCTCCAGGTGATGCTGAGCCGCGTCCAGCCCCGGCGGGAGCGGGCACAGCCAGGGGGCTCCGGAATTTGGGTGTCCCCAGCCCCACGGGGAGTGGGAAGTGACGCCGGAATCTGGATGTCCTCTGCCCTATGGGAGTGGGAAATTGCTCTGGAATTTGGGTATCCCCAGCCCCACGGGGAGTGGGAAGTGACACTGGAATCTGGGTGTCCCCAGCCCCACAGGGAGTGGGAGATGGCACTGGAATCTGGATGTCCTCTGCCCTATGGGAGTGGGAAATTGCTCTGGAATTTGGGTATCCCCAGCCCCACAGGGAGTGGGAAGTGACACTGGAATTTGGGTGTCCCCAGCCCCATGGGGAGTGGGAAGTGACACTGGAATTTGGGTGTCCCCAGCCCCATGGGGAGTGGGAAGTGACACTGGAATTTGGGTGTCCCCAGCCCCATGGGGAGTGGGAAGTGACACTGGAATTTGGGTGTCCCCAGCCCCATGGGGAGTGGGAAGTGGCACTGGAATTTGGGTGTCCCCAGCCCCACAGGGAGTGGGAAGTGACACTGGAATTTTGGTGTCCCCAGCCCCACAGGGAGTGTGAGGTGGCTTCGGAATCTGGGTGTCCCCAGCCCTATGGGAGTGGAAGGTGCCACTGAAATCAGGGTATCTCCAGCCCCAGCGGTTTTGGGGAGCGGGAGCTGGCACCAAAAGAGGGTGTCCTCGGGCCTGCTGGTTTGGGGGAACAGGAGGTGGCACCAAAATCAGGGTGTCGGCAGCTCCGGTGGTTTGGGGAGAAGGAGGTGGCACTGAAAACAGGTGTCTCCACCCCTGGCAGTTCTGGGGAGCAGAACGTGGCACCTAAATCAAGGTGTCCCCAGCCACACAGCAAGCAGGAGGTGTCACCAAAACCAGGGTGTCCCCAGCAGCACTGGCAGGAAGTAGCCAGGCTGTGGGAAGTGCTGCGTGTGCAGCGTCAAGTGCCTGGGACCCAATTCACAGCCTGTGTTTAACAGGTCCCTTGTAAAAGTGCAGTTATTACACATCTCCTGATGATTATAGAGCTGTAAAAAGAACTGGGCTCTGTGTTCCACAGGTGTGGACGCCAACCTCGGGCTCTTTAGCAGTGGGGCTTCAACGTAGGAAGTGACAGAACGCAATAAAAATGTACTTAGTGCAGCAAAAACTGTGAGAGAAAAATACAATCTGCCCACCGTGAAGGCTGCAGAAGGATTTTGGATAAGGGCCTGGAGTGGCAGGACAAGGGAGAACGGCTTCCCACTGCCAGAGGGCAGGGATGGATGGGATATTGGGAAGGAATTCTTGGCTGGGAGGGTGGGGAGGCCCTGGCACAGGGTGGCCAGAGCAGCTGTGGCTGCCCTGGATCCCTGGCAGTGTCCAAGGCTGGGTTGGACAGGGTGTGGAGCAACCTGGGACAGTGGGAGATGTCCCTACCATGGCAGGGGGTGGATTGGGATGTGTTTAAGGTCCCCCCAAGCCAAACCATCCTGTGATCCTATAAAATCCTGTAAAAGCACATGAGCAGGTGCTGGGCTGACCCTGGCAGGTTGGGGAAGTGCTGCCTTTAGCGTGGTGCTTTTCTCCAGAATGGACACAGGCTTCTGGTAGCTATTCCCAGTATCCAGCTGCATATCCTTGTGCTGAATCAGGCTGTAAATCCCTTGGAACAACAACCACCAGCAGTGTTGGGGGGATTGTGGGGCTGGTGGGCACCGAGGGCTCGCTTCTGCACGAGGCCCTGGTGCTCTGCTGATGCAGGGAATGGAAACAGTCCTGGGCTCGAGGAGCACACGTGGTTCACCCAGCTAGGACTGGTTTGCAAGACCCAGCTGGTTGATTCCTGAGGGCAGTCTCAGGGAAATGGGATTGTGTGATTTCCCATCTGTCAGAGGGTAACGCAGCAGAGATCAGAGCAGTTGCAGAGCCATGTGCTGCAGCCTCCTCCAGAAATGCCGTGCTGGTAATCCCAGATGCTCAGAGAATGAGTCAAGTTTCTCTCCCTCAATAAACACGGTTTTGTTTAAAATCATAAAATATTAAGTGTTTAGACCTCTGTTTCCTCAGGTCAGTTTTAAACCTCTTAAGTTTTAAAGCTTCCTCCGTGACTTTGAACCTCCCCATTGTTACACCTCTGCTTGGACAAGTTTTTAAGAAAAGGACAAAAAGATTAAAAGGTTTGTGACGACAGAGGATCGAGTTTGAGAACACATAGATCAGCTCAGAGAAGGAGAATTCAGCGCTGATTCTGTCCCCATTTTGTGTGCCTGTGTCCCCTTGCCCAGCCAGGCCCTGTACCTGCAGTGCAGGTGAATTCCAGAGGTAATTGCAGAGGGATGTTTTATGGCACGGAGCAAGGGAGTTGTCCAGGTTGTTGCACAGCTTGGTGATTCATCAACCTTTGCAGGGTGGTATTTTACTCTTCCAGTCAGCCCACAATTAACTCGGGTAGCAGAGTTCCACCTCTTCCCGCCGTGCCTTCCTTGCTTTAAGTCAATTAGTGCTTCCCAGCGTGATAATTGCTCTGCTCCCGCCAGTCACATCCTCTCAGTGACAGCCCTTCCAAGGGGATAATCTGCAGGCCTTTAGCCTCAGCCTGGCTCTGGCAGGGCCCTCTCTCGAGCTTTGACATCTGGGTGATGTTCACTCAGGAGCTGGGAGATGCCGTAATGGGCGGACATGGGATGGATCCCGCGCGCTGATCCTGCGAACGCTTGGGATGCGTTCCCTTTGTCTGGCAGGAGGAGGAGGAGGAGGAGGGAAAGCACGGCCAGGGTTGGGGAGATGTGGTCTGTGGGTCAGGGAGGTGATTGCCATTGACATCTCAAAGTGCTGCAAGGAAAAAATCCATCTTAGAGGAACCGGTGCCTTTCCTGCACCCTTGGGAGCTCCGAGGGAGAGACACCGGTGCCTTGTTAACTCAGGGTTGAGGCAGGTTATCCCAAACGCTTCCTGCTTGGTTTTCCATTTCCCAAGTTCCAGGTGTGAGAGAAGAGAGAAGGAATATTTCCTTTTATCCTCTTTATATGGCTGTGGTAATTACGTAGGAGAATCCTGTCCAGAATCAGGAGTTACAAACTCAGATTACAGAAGTCACCAAATGGAAGATTCCCATCCCACGGATGATTCCCTGTCCCTGCAAGATTCCCTACCCATGGTAGGGGCTTGGAACAAGATAAGCTTTAAAGGTCCCTTCCAACCCAAACCATTCCATGATTAAAAGCTTTAAAAAGAACAATTTTGCTGCTTGGATTTTGATACCTCTGAAAACTCCCCTCTTTTTTTTTCCCCCCTAAAGTCTGTGCTCCTCAATATTTTAATTCCTTCCCTCAGATCCATTGGCTGGATCCTGTGGACTCAAAGGAAAGGAATGCTTCGGTTATTCCCGTGTGTGCCTCAAAGGCCTCCTGGATGAGGTGCATGTCCAACAGTTCAGAAGTGGTGAAAAGGCACCTCTGGTAGCTCCATGCCAAAAAACTTCAGAAGGAATTTCAGGTGGCAGCTTTCCTGAAGGATTGAGGCGGATTGAGTGATGCATGTGATGTTGGCAGGTATTCTTCCAGTAATTGCTGGGAGAATCTTTTAGTCTAAACCGGGAGGTTTCAGCTGGGATTTGCACGTGATTTGATCACCAGGATGGTCATTCCCAGTGCCAAATGCTGAAGGCCAGGTTGGACAGGGCTTGGAGCAACCTGGGACAGTGGAAGGTGTTCCTGCCCATGGCAGAGGGTGGAATGGGATTAATTTAAGGTCCCTTCCAACCCAGACCGTGCTGGGATTCCATGATTTTAAGTGAGGGCTCGGGATAGCTGTTGGCATTCCTTGTTTTCTTGCTGTGACCCCAAGCAGGGAGCAAAAGTTACGATCCAACAAAATGAGATTGGGATTTCTTGTCTGAAGCCTGGGGCTTTTTGATGTGCCTGGGCTGAACTACAGGCTTTGGCCCAAATTCAGGGTAAAATGGTTTTCATTTGGGCTTTGTCTCAGCTTTGCTTTGATGTCCAAACAAATCTGAACTGTTGTGCGAAACCTGCTTGGAATAAATTTACAAACCCCATTGTTGATGTCATCTTACAGGTCTGGAAGTGGGACAGTCAAGGAATGGAAGCTGAGGTTTTGTGTTTAAAAAACCCCAAAGAATCATCCTGGAATGGTTTGGGTTGGAAGGGCCCTTAAAGCTCATCCCATTCCCAGAAATTCTCCTGAATTTTGTACGGGTGGCAGAGGTAGAACCCAGCCCTGCCCTCACTGCTCTTCAGGGAAAATTGTGGTTTCTTAAATTTAGTGTTTCCACTCCTCAGCTCTCAATCCAGGGGAAGGTCCACTCCATCCTTCCTTTTCATCTCATTATCCTGCATTTTTTATAACAGGAGTGCATGTTAAAAAACAAAGTGGGATGAGATCCTTGCAACTACAGGGTGAAAAATCAGGTGCATAAATAGATTGGACATTCTGCTTCTTCCAAATGTTAAAATAGAGTTGTTCTCAGTCTCTTAATTAGTTTTGCCCATAAATTAGTATGTCTGTGAGAACAATTCTCTTTCCTATGTCAAAATAGCCCTGTTTTCCTTTAAAGAAATGTGTTTTCCTTCCTCTTAGCCCAGTTACACGATTATTTCCAAATTCTGGAGAAGCTAAGTCTGAAATCTTTAGGCCTGTATTGATTTAGATGGATTGAGAACTAAGAGCAATTGTAGGAGCAGCCTTGCTTTAGGTTTAAATGCAAGATATTGCCATTTTTAACAGGCAAAAAACCCTGGATGAAAGACCATCTTTAGTGGTTTGTAACAATTCCTCCCGTGGCGGCTCCGGGGAACCCTCCATCCCTTAAATCCCCGCTGCAGAGTGCGGGGCTGAAGCTGTTTGGGGTTGGAAGGAGCCATCCCAACCTGGCTGCTCCGGGGAGCTGCCTCTGGTGAATACCTGCTGCTCCAGGGCACCTTTCCACCCTCCCTTCCTCACCTGGCCACGTGAAGCAGCAAGCCAGACACCAGATTATCTCCCCAGCCCCGGGGATGTGCCCTGGAGGGTGGTGATTACCCTGCTCAGGAGTCTAAACACGCAGATGGGAGCACTTAGCGTCATCTAATCCCTTATTTTTTAATTTTTTTGGGGGGAAAAAATGCTGCCCCGGTTTTGTCCTGATGTGAAGGAACCTGTTGTGGCAAATTGCGCTAATTCAGAGCTCGGCTTAATAGACTGAAATGGAGCTAAAAGCTTTGGAGAGAAGTGAGGGCAGGAGCCTCGTGTGCCCCCACAGTGCCTCAAACCTTCCCAGGGACTGGTTTGGCTTAAATGTCATTTAAGGCTGGACTTGAGGAGTTTTGGTGCTTTGGGTATGAAGAGTTTTTGTGTGTTAGGTGTGGGGTTGGAGAGTGTGGCTGTTCCTTCTTTCTGGCTGCTAAGGAAATCCATTTCATGGGATATCCTGAGCTGGGAGGAACCCACAGGATCGTGAATCCAGCTTCTGGCCCTGCCCAGACACCCCAAAATCCCACCCTGGGCATCCCTGGCAGCGCTGTCCAAACGCTCCTGGAGCTCTGGCAGCCTTGGGAATGTGATCATTCCCTGGGGAGCCTCAGCACCCTCTGGGGAAAAATCCTTTCCCTAAAATCCAACCTAAACCTGCCCTGGCCCAGCTCCAGCCGTTCCCTGGGTCACAGAGAGCAGAGATCGGAGCTGCCCCGCAGGAGGAAGCTCCAGACTGGGATCAGTCTCCTCCCTTCAGCCTTTTCTCCAGGCTGGACACACCAAGGCACTTGGTGGGGTTTTTTATGGCCATATTTTGGCTTTTTCTTTCAGAGCATCAGGTGCGTGCTCAGCTCTGTTTTCTGGCTGGGATCATCATTTTTCCTTGGAAGTTCACTATCTCCATCTGTTGTGTCTGGCTGGGGTAATGAAACATCTTCCCAGGCTCATCCTGGTTTCTGTAATTCCCAGCTCTTTCTGGCTTGGGCTCTGTAGGAAAATCCCCTCCTTGGCTGTTTCAGGACAGAGCAGCTGTGGCTGCCCCAAAATTGGAGTTTCCTCCCAGGGCAGGCCCTGTGCCCATCCTATAAAACTACACATCAAAAACCCAGAAATTCAGATTACAGAGGTACCTCCCTCTTTGAGAAGGTTCAGGATGTCTCATCCCCCTCATGTGGATGTGCAGTCAAATCAGAGGAGTCAAGTTCATATAAAAATGAATTTTATATATTATATATTTAGATATAATATATAAATATATATTTACATATATTTATCATAAATATAATATATAAATATGTATTTACATATAATATAATATTATATTATATTAATTATATTATATAAATGATATTATATAAATAATATAGTGTAATATATTTATACTATAATATAATATTTATATTAGTATAGAAATATATAAATAAAATTTAATATATAAATTTTCTATTATAAATATATAAATATATAAAAATAAAATTATATTAAACATAAATATATAAAATATATACAGATAATTACAAATAATAAAAATATATAAAAGCACATATATTCTAAAAATAAAATTATTTTTATAGAAATACATAAAAATGAATTTCAATGCATTAAGGAAATCCAGCAGCAGAACTTCTGCAGAAGTCAGGGAATCAGAGTGTCCAAGCAAACCCAGGAGATCCTGGCACTGCAGCTGCTCCTCTGGGATAGCAGTTTTTAAAACACCATGTGGGTGGAAGGGCTGGGGAATCTCCCTGTGCAGAGCCAATCCCAGCCTGGGGCTGCTTTCTGTTCCTCCTAATTATTTTATTTTTCTGAGGTTATTGCAACACTGCCTGATATCAATCTGCTCTGATAACACTGGAAATCCACAGCACAGAAGGGAAAAAAATTCTTTCAGTTTCAGGAAGGACTTTTGCTGTGGGTTTTTATATTTAATTTTCTTGTTTCTTTACTTCAGCATTTATATATATATATAAATTCCTATCTTTCCTTTCCTTCCCTGTAATTATTCTCACATTTGGAAAGATTTGTGAGACCCTTGGTGCCAAAAATTGGCACCAATGATCTCTAGTGGAGAAAACCTTAAAATAGGTGTTTATAATATTCATGAGGTACCCAAGAGCTGCAGATTTACAGCTGATCTGCACAGACTTGAAAATCTCTTTTCTGTGAGGCAATAAATGAAGTTAATAATTACAGGACAATTAGAGCAGGAGAGTGATGTGTGGAGCGAGGTAGGATTTCTCCTTCACTGCTCACAGGAAATGAGAGATTTGGGGTGCAGGGCTCTGAGTGTCCTTTGACCTGCACTCTCTACTACAGGTGGGTAAAATACTCAGAGTAGTAAGGTTTTGGTTGAAGCAACCTGCTAATTTAGCTAAAATCTGCATTTTAAATTTTTTTTTCCCCTTTAGGAGGCCGAGATGCAGGGATGGCAGTGCCTCCCTGGAGTGCCCCAGGCTCTGGGAACTCTGTGCTAAATCAAACTGGAATTTGGGGAATTCACCACCCCTGAGTGGTCTGGGCTGGAGAGACCTTCAAGATGATCCCATCCCACCTGGGACACCTCCCACTGTCCCAGGCTGCTCCATCCTGGCCTTGGACATTCCCAGGGATCCAGGGGCAGCCACAGCTGCTCTGGGAATTCCATCCCAGCCTTTCCCCACCCTCCCAGCCAGGAATTCCTTCCCAAAATCCCACCCAAATCTCCCCTTTTCCAGTGGGAAGCCATTCCCTGTGTCCTGTCTCTCCATCCCTTGTAAATCATCTCTCTCCATCTTTCCTGCAGCTCCTTCAGGTGCTGGAAGGCCACAGTGAGCTCACCCCAAAGCTTCTCCAGGCTGAACATTCCCAGCTCCCTCAGCCTTTCCTGGTGGGAGAGGTGCAGGAAGGTCCTTGTGGGTCCCCTCCTGCTCAGGAAATTGTAACCAACCATGAAATTTTCATGTAGCAGTTGATATTATTTATGGATTGGTCTTGCAGAGAACCAAACCACGTTTGATTCTCCACGTTTTTATTGTTTTTACCCCTCTGCACCCCACGGTGCCGTGTCCCCCCTCGCCAGCTGCAGTCACCCCTGCCTGTGCCATTGATTGTTTTGTACCAACTCCTCACATTTATTTCTCCCTCCCACCCACCTGCCAGGGCTGGGAACCTCGGTTCCTGAGCCATTGTGAATTCCCCAGGGAGTGCTGGAGTAGCCTTGCCTCCCTTTCCTGACCAAGCCTGACTCAGAAATGCCCTGGTGCTTTGACAAATGATGCTTGGCTGCTGGCAAAGGATTGTTTGCTGTGGTTTGGGGGCAGAGAAAAAAATATATCACTTAAAATTCCCAGGAGAGGAGGAGAAGGCCTTTGCTCACGTATTTCCATGCCTCAGGATTTATTTTTCCCTGGCAGAACTTAGTGAACCCACCAAGGGCAAGCTCTGAAAAAGGATAATAATGAGATGTGGATTTCTGATACAGAGAAGTTTCTTTCCTCTTCTTCTTTTTACCAAAAGGCACACGGGGTAACTGGAGTCACATCAAATACTTTAAATGCATTTTTGCTGGGTTATGTAACATATGAAAGGAGCAGAATTTGTCTTATTGCATCAGAATTTGGTTCTGTGCGTTGACTGGAGCCAGCTGGGACAGCAGATCTGATCTGATCAAAGGCATTTTCCACTTCATTTCCATACCTTATCATGTCCTCCTCAGCAGTAAAACCTGAAGGTTTGGTTTTTCCAGAGAGGGGTTTTATTCAGGGAATGGTCAGGCATTGATGTGCTGCTGGGAGAGGATGAGTGGTTGCTTTTGCATCACTTATTAAATCACTTTTTTTTTGTTATTTCTTAAATAAAGCATTTTTAAAAAGTTGCATTGCACGGACATCCCATAGTAATTAATCACCTGGAGCTCTTGCTTTGTATTTAGGCTACTCTTGGGTTTTCAAACCTCGAACTCTCACCCCTTCCTTGCAAAAGAAGGCCTTTCAAGGAATCCCTTTAGGAACTGCAGCTGTGGCACGCTGATATCAGCATGTAGGATTTTATTTTTGGTTTTTAAGCCTCCAGGTGTTTTTCCATCACTGACTGGACCCCAGTGTGAACAGTGAGTGTGGAACTGAAGGATCCCTTTGGTTTTTGGGACTCCTAGAAACCTTGTGCTTGGAGCACTGGGTGTTTTTGGGGGAACCTGCCTCCCCAAAAGCTGACAAAACGACTGGGATTGATAGGAGCAGTGTTTTCCCTTCTTTTTCAAGAAGCCCACGGCAAACAGCAGCTCCTCTGATGCCTTAATTGAATAAAAAATGCCCCAAGATTTAAATCATGGTTAAACCCTGCAGCGTGGGTCAGGATTGAATCACGAGCCAGCAGTGGAAGCCAGAGCTGTGAAAAATCCCTGCAGGAATATCATGGGAGCAGAGGATCAGAAAGGACCAGGGCCACTTGGAGCTGGTTTTGAGGGTTGTTCTGCCGTGACAAAAACCTGTCCTGGGGTGTCCAAACAGTGGAAAATGTCACTGGACACATGACTTGATTTATGAACGCCCTTTGTGTGCTGGGGAAGCACAAGCAAGGCCAATCCTGGGGTTTGGAGGCTCAGTGGATGCCTTGTGGACAGTGCAGAGGTGCCCAGCAGATGATTTTTGTGCCCAGCAGATGATTTTTGTGCCCAGCAGATGATTTTTGGCAGCACAGAGGGAGGAGGAAGCGTTTCCTCTCCTTTCTTTGCTTGGGGCAGCTCTGCTTTAATTCTGGGAGGAGAATTCAGGAATGAGGAGGCAAAATGGGGTTTGGGGTTGACCTCAGGGCCTGGGGATCTTGGAAAGGATGAGCTGTAGGGTTGTTCCAGTTGGTTACCAGGTTATGTTTAATCCAAAAATCCAGGATATTTCAGGCTCTCTCTGGGTAATCACACAGGCTTGTACATAATATTGCTAAATGGCTTTTTTTCTGATTTTATGAATGGTGTTAGTCCACCTGGCTACTTTCATTGTGGAATTCTCTGGATGCTTGATGATTTTTTTTTTAAATAATGTTACTTCTAGTGTTTGATGATTTTAAACCCATATCCCCACTTTCTCTAATATTGCCAAAAATGTGGTGCTGCCTCTGTGAGGATGAGAGAGTCCAATTTGTTGCTCTCTTCCCACAGAAAGTTTCCTTTGTTGTGTGTGGATAGAAACCAATTTTTTTCCTCAGTTAATACCCAGCTAAATGCAAAATACATCTTTATTAAAAATATATTTCTCTATGTGTCCTCTTGAGTAGTTTGACCACCACAGTGAAGCAATTACACGACAAACTCTTTCAAAAAGAACATTTAATTGCAGGAGGAATTTTTCCTTGCGTGCTTAGCTGCCAAAATAAAGGGAACTGAGATCTTCTTTGAATTGTCAGGGTTGTTTTAACTGGTTAAATCCATGTTTACGAGCTCGCCTGTGGTTAACCACCCCTAGATAAGATCATGGACTGTCTCCCTGTGAGTGTAACAGGTGAGGGTTGATGCTGCAATTCACATTTAAATCGCTTTGTGCTTTGATTTGATTCTATTTTTATTGATTTTATTTTTCTCTCCATGGCTTTGAGAGGGATTTGGTGTTTATAAAGTGTTTTTATGAAGCCATTGTGGCTGGGGAGGGAATGGTTTGCCTTCCCTGACACTGCCCCATTTTCCTGTGCTGCTTCCATTAAACAAAAAAAAGGCTGCAGTGGCTGAGGATAATGTGCTAAACCACATGTCTGGACACATGTGAGAGGTGAAACCTGAAACTTGGCACTTCAGACACTTTTTAAGTCAACACAGCTAAAAGCAGCCACAGCACAACTCTTGACTGTTCCTTAGTTATACAGAAAAGCAGAAAAAATCTCTTTCAAGCACTGCTTTCACCCCAGCTGTGACTGAAAGGCTTCTTTGGTTTTCTCTGGAGTATATCAGGTGTTAAAGATACATATTATAATATTATAATATAATATTATACATATTGTAATATGTTGTACATATTATAATATTGCCTTTTTGCAAATATTAAAATGAATGTGATATGTATCAAGTGTTTAAATTATGCATAATTCAAATAATAAATAATAATAAAATAATAATTTTATTTTATTATAATTTACTTTTATTATATTTCTATTTATTCTATATTATTATATATCTATTATATATTTATTATCTATTTATTTTATTTGATTATATTTATTTTATTCTATTTATAATTTAATTTTATTGTATTATATTTAATAAATATATATTCAAATATTATATATTTATATAATAATAATTTAAATATCTACTGAATATGTAGTAGAGTTCTGTTTTTAAGGGACAATCCTTTGTGCTCTCTTGGCTGAATGCAGAGACACCAGGCCATATCTGTAAATTTTACTTTATTTTATATCCTAATTATATTTCTATTAAACTTTTAAATTATGTATAAAACAGAACTTCATTTTTCACATCAGGTAAAAGTGAGATTTGAGCTGGAGCATTTGGCCTTTGCCACCAGGGTCGTGTTTTATTGCCAGTTGTTTTGCACCAGGAAATCACAGCATGTAAATGTATGTCTGTGTCTACAGACTGAAGGATTGTTTAAAATTTATATAGAAATTGAGTATAAAATCTGTTAAAAATGAATTACCAGCAGTCAGATTAGGCAGGCAGATGAGGACACTGTAGTGGAGCCCATTGCAGGTTGTTCTGGAGAAGAAATCTGAAAAATAATAAAACTTTGCAAGCGTGGAGTAAAGTTCTGATGTATTTCCATTTGAAACTGGCATTTAAATCAAGGATTTTGTTCTGAGCAGCTGGAGGATTCGATTTTCCCCCCAAAGGAAGGCAGGAACAGGAATTGTGTGGATTGTGGCAAGTGTCTTTCATTTTCATCTCTTCACTTGCTTGTAGCTTTTTGCTCTTTTCTTCATGTACTTTGCCAGATAATTTGATTCAGGCTGTGCACAGGATTTACATTTCTTTGGTCAGCCTCAGCACCTGATTCCTAGACAGAGGGGGAACAGCTGGACTGGGATCTGTTCCATAATCCCTGGTTGGAAAATGCTCCCTCCCATGGGAGGGGGATAATAGTGGGATTGTCTTTATTTTTAAAGGTTCTGCCCCACTGGAAAGTCGAGGTTGAGACCTGCTGAAAATTGACTTCTTTGGAGCTACTGAAGGAGGAGGTTCAGCTCTCCTGGCTGAAGCAAAATTCATTTATTTCTGTATTAATATGGGATAAATCAATCCAAAAAAGCATAAATCTTGTGAGGAGCAGATGGAGGAGCTGGGAAGGGGCTGGAGAATTCCTGAGGGAGCTGGGAAGGGGCTGGAGAATTCCTGAGGGAGCTGGGAAGGGGCTGAGGCTGGAGCAAAGGAGGATCCCGAGGGATCTTTTCCCTCTCTGGAATTCCCTGGCAGGAGGGGACAGCTGGGGGGGTCAGGCTCTGCTGGCAGGGAACAGGGACAGGAGGAGAGGGAACGGCCTCAAACCTCACCAGGAAAGGTTTAGGTTGGATATTGGGAAAATTCCTGCATGGAAAGGGTGCTCAGGTGGAATCCCCATCCCTGGAGGGGTTTCAGAGCCCTGTGGATGTGGCACCTGGGGACACGGATCAGTGCTGGGGAATGGTTGGACTCGATGGTCTGAAGGGGATTTTCCATCCTTAACAATTCCAATCTTTATTCCACATCACTAAAAATAACCTGGATTTCCTGGAGCACCATTCCCTTGCTGGCTTCTCTGCCGTATCACATTCCCATCGTATTTTATTCCTCTCCATGATGGATTTTGGACCCAATTCTTATGGGATTTGGCTCCTTGCTGGGAGGATTCCTGATGGGAGATGCCTGGCAAATTCCCAGCTCGTGCTGTTCCCACAGACAATCTGGAAATGGGTGGAGAAGCAACAAAGGTACGGAGCTGAGATTGCCTGCTGGAATGGCAGCTCATCAAAGGCCCAGGGAAATCTATAAAATGAGCAATAAAGTTCCTTTGAAAGTTTCAGGTTTACTCATTTTACTACTGCAGGAAGATGCTGGTAATGTAGATACACAAAAAAACGTGGGTTTGTGTGGGGAATGTGGGATTTATCCTTTGGAAAAGGAGATAAGGGGAAATCCCTACAGGATTTTTTTTAACAGCTGTGCTCCTACAGATACGCTGTTTTCTTTTGAGAGAATTTTAAACTCTTGTTTATTTGGGTTTCTTCACCTGAATCGTTTCCTTTCTGTGTCAACGATGCAGTAGTTAATCAACTTCTGAGTCTGACTGGAGGAGGGTTAATTGTTAATCAGTGTCACAAGTGCCTGAACTCATTTGGTGAAATGCATTTTCCCTGCATGTCTCCACCAACCTGCTCCGATAAACATTGATCCCACAAAAGCTGAATCCATGAAAACTTGAGTTTTGAAAGCAGCCCTTAAACCAGCAGCAAAATCCAGGAAATGCCACCAGGAGCCCCAAAAATCAGAGCTTTGGATTCTTGACTAATGGAAGGGAATTCACAGCAGCTGTCAAGGGCCTCCATTCCACCTGTGGGAAGCTGCCTGGGGCTGTGGAGAGGGAGGAGAGGGAAACAACTTTTAAAACCCCACTCTTTTGGAAATAGGGAGCTTTATTCTGGTTTACCAGAGGCGTTGGTGTTCAGTGAGAATGCAGATGTTTCATATGCCAAAGCCACTGGATAAAAGAGTTGATAAAGGGAAACAAAGCCTGGAATGCTTTGGTGTCTTCCTCCTCCCAGGTGATGCTGTGCTCTGTGTGTGAGTGTGGAGGATTTTTTGGGGTGTGTGTGGAGCCTTTCTGTGGGTGTGGGTGTCTTTTCCTGTGAATGTGGTGTTTTCCTGTGTGGAGGAGTTTGTGTGTGAGTGTGGAATCTTTTTGGGGGTGTGTGGAGCCTTTCTGTGTGTGATTTCTTTCTTTCTGTGTGTGTGATTTCTTTCTCTGTGAGTGATTTCTTTCTTTCTGTGTGTGATTTCTTTCTTTCTGTGTGTCATTTCTTTCTTTCTGTGTGTGTGATTTCTTTCTCTGTGAGTGATTTCTTTCTTTCTGTGTGTCATTTCTTTCTTTCTGTGTGTCATTTCTTTCTTTCTGTGTGTCATTTCTTTCTGTGTGTGATTTCTTCCTCTGTGTGTGTGTCTTTCTGGGGGTGTATGGAATCTTTTTTGGGGTGCGTGTGAGTCTGTGAGTGGGGATTTCCTGTGAATGTGGTGTTTTTCTGTGTGTGGGAGTTTGTGTGTAGTGTGGAATCTTTTTTGGGGTGTGTGATTTCTTTCTCTGTGTGTGATTTCTTTCTCTGTGTGTCATTTCTTTCTGTGTGGGTGAGTCTGTGTGAGTGGGGAGTCTTTTTGGGGTTGTGTGAATTCTGTGTGTGTGTTTGAGCGTGAATCAGAGTCTTTGTGTGTCTTTCTGTGTCAGTTCTTCTGTGTGTGTTTGTCAGTGTCACCTTTTTGTGTGTCTTTGTGTGTTTCTGTGTTTCTGTGAGTGTGTCTTTGTGTGGAATTGTGTTTCTTTGTGTGTGAATGTGCTTCTGTGTGGTTTTGAGTGGGTGTGTGTTTCTGTGGGTGTGTTTTTCTGAGTGTGTGAGTTTGTGTGTGTTTCTGTGTGTGGAATTGTGTTTCTGAGTGTGTTTGTGTGTGAATGTTTCTGTGTTTTTGAGTGAGTGTATTTCTCTGAGTGGAATTGTGTTTCTGAGTGTGTGAATGTGTTTGTGTGAGTGTTTCTGTGTTTTTGAGTGGTTGTGTTTCTCTGAGTGTGAGTTTCTGCGTGTGTGTGTTTCTGTGTGTGGAATTGTTTCTGAGTGTGTGAATGTGTGTTTCTGTGTGTGTGTAACTGTGTTTTTGTGTGTGAATGTGTTTCTCTGTGAGTATTTCTGTATTTTTGAGTGGGTGTGTTTATCCATGTGTGAGTTTGTGTGTGTTTCTGTGTGTGGAATTGTGTTTCTGAGTGTGTGAATGTGTGTGTGTGAGTGTTTCTGCATGTGTCTGTTTCTATGTCTTTCTTGTGTGTCTTTCTCTGTGTGGAATTGTGTTTCTGAGTGTGTGGAAGTGTGTTTCAGAGTGTGTATCTGTTTCTGAGTGTGTTTCTGTGTGTGGTAGAGACAGTGTGGGTGTCATTCTGAGTCTTTGTGTAAGAGTGAGAGGCTTTCAGTGTGTGTGTCATTCTGTGTCTGTGTGTGAGTCCTTGGCTGTGTGAGAGTCTTTTTGTGCGTGTTTTTCTGTGACTGTGTGTTTTTGTGTCCTTCTCTGTGTGTTTTTCTCACTGGAACTTTGTGTGCCTGTCTCTGTGTGTGTGTGTGTGTCTTTAGTGTGACTTTCTGTGCGTGGTTTTTTACACAAATCTTCACCTGTGTGTGATTCTCTCTGTGTTTCTGGACCCTTCCTGCCTGCAGGATGGATCTTTGTTATTCCCTCAGCTTCCCCCCATGAATAAACCCATGGAGTTGGATAGAACTCTTCCCTGGAGAACCCACGCTGTAAATCCAGCAGGAGTTCCCGCACATCTCCCACCCCTGAGTGTTGTTTAACTCCTTTGAGTGGAGCTCCCAGGAGGGGCAGTGCCCTTCACCAGTTTTTCCTCCCCTCCAGACTGGGATCTGTCCCAGTGCCATCGGGATCAGCCCCTGGGATGGAGCCCTGGGAAGGGCCTGTGAGTACAAGTGTGAGGCTGAGCTGGAAGAGGGGTGGGAAGCTGCTCAGACCTGCCAGCTCTGGGTGTGCCCGAGAGCTGAATTTTGTGTGATTACAGCATGGAAAAGGTTGAGGTGCCTGGGGAATCCTGGTCACGGCTGAGAGGGTGAATGTGAAGTTTGCACTTATTCATTGCTCTGATTTTTTTCCTATTTTTTTTTTTAAACATTAATTCCTTCTGTGGTATAAAATCAGGTGGTTGAAAAAATTGCTGTTTAATATCTGTAAAAACATCATCCCTACAGTATGGATCATTCACTTAAGAGCTGGGCTTGATGATCCTGGTAGGTCCCTTCCAACTCAGAATATTCTGTGATCTCAAAAGCAGCTCCACTCTCCAATCCCTGAACTAATTCCTGACAGTGGATTTATGTGCAGGAATATGGAGTCCGTGACTCGTGTCAGGAATGGTTCCACTGGAGTTTGCTTTGGGGTTTTTTTCAGCCTCTCTGTTGGTGGTGCAGGGCTGAAATCAGGATTGGCAGGCTGTGCTTGGCTCTATTTTGCCCTCCCTGGGTGTGAATGAAACACCCAAATGCCTTTCCCTGCCAGGGGATTGACCTGTCACTGCAGTGACCAGTGCTTTAGAAAGCTGGAATTTTTAATTTTTATTTTAATGGGGAAGCCTGAGGCTGTGAATATGCATCGTGCAGTGCAATCCCCCAGAGCACACCAGGCAGAGAAAATTCCCTGTGCCTGTAGCTACATCAGGATGTTAAATACCAGGGTTATTAATCTTTCCTCACCTCAGCAACTCTTAGGCCACGCATTAATGTGTTTTTGTGTGAGATTTAATTGCTCAGGCTTGTAACAACTCAAAACCTTAAGATCCTGTTTCCCCCTGTGACTTCAGCGCTGAGAAATTGGCTCTCTGGAAAAGCAGCAAATGCTTGTTTGGATTGTGTTCCATTTTCCACGGCATATGGAGGCTCATCTGTGGGTTATGGATCAGTAGAGAGCGAGACTCAGAGTGGGGCAGGGATTTTCCTAAAGTAAACAGCAGCCAGGAGTGATGCTGGGGAGGGAATTCCAAACTCAGGGTGAACTTGAACCATGTCAGCGCCGTATTTGCTGTCTTGGAGAAATCACCACAATAAAACACCTGAATGTTTATATTAACTTAATAAAAAAAGGTGTTTCTGTAAATCAAATAAGATTAGACCCATGAAATAAGAGTTGCTAACTCAACCTCAGATGAAGGCCAATTGTATCTTTTATTTCAGGGCTTTGGTTTTAATAAACTCCAAGCAGCCAAGCTCATTTTTAAGAGTTTTTAAAAAAAAAATTAATTAATTAAATGGTTAGAAAAAAATTTAAAAGGTCTTGACATTCAATCTGTCATCATTGTCTTCTCAAGAATGCACACGTTCAACAAAAAGGCAAAAGGTTTTGTTGAATGACATTGATCTTTGGAGTTTTTGTTTGGTTTTCTGCTCATTAAGCTCCTGACATGGAAACAGACTTGAAAAGGCCAAGAACTGTGACATTGGATGCAGATTTTAGCATGTCAGCAGCTCTGGTAATAAAATATACCCTGAACTTGATTTTATTACCTTTTCTTTTAACAGCAGGAACCAATATTTGAAAATGATAGACCTCAGTGCAGTGATAGGAGAGACAGCATAGGAGATATAAATCAAACACTGTGAATTTTCCTGGTTTTTTGGAAGTATTTATGGATTCTATTTGTGAATTCCAGGCTGTAATTTGTGTTATGGGCATGGGAGCAAATTGGGGCAATTAAAATACTTTAAATGTGCGCCTGCTTATTTTTTTGGAAGGCAGGGGAAAAAACCCAACCCAAACCACCACCACAACCTTTTTGTTTGGAAAATCTGGCAAATTCTTTGCCAGAAATTAAATTCTAGGAGATTGATATTCTGTAATAAGAGTGAGACCCAGGAAATGTGTTTGGAGTGAAACTGATTTTAGTGCAAAGGAAAGAGCAGAATTCCCTGGAATTTGCTGAGGGCAAATGGGCCTCAGCAAGTGCCTGGATGGGGACTGGGAAATTAGAAGAGACATCTGAGAATATGAAAGGTTGAACCCCTTTTTTTTTAAGTGCAAGGCTTCAGACCATGTTTGAAGTAGAGTTTTGGTTTTGGTTATAAATCCAAGTATGGCAGCTCCTGGAAAAAAAACAATCCCAGCACAATCCTGCTTGAATCTGCTTTCTTTTAGGGTTAATCTCAACATATTTTCCCCTCTGCTTTCATCACTTTAAAACCCAACCAAACAAGTGTTCTTTTTTACTGGGTAACACTGCTTTGAGAAAAGCCTTTTTTATTTATCTCCTTCACTTCAAAACATGGTTCCACATTTGAAACCCAAAGCAATCTTTCCCCAGGGATTAGCTCTCCTCCGAAGACTTTTCACATTCTTTAATCTGCAGTTTCTACTCTCTTGAAGTGTCAGGAATTGATGTGGAGCATGGCCTTGTTTATTGTCTCTGTCATCAAGAAATAGAGAAGTTGTTTATTTTAATGTGTGAGGTTTTCTCCAGGCCAGGCCCAAGCGCTTGTTTGCCTGAAGTCAGCATTAAAAACCCTGTTTTATTTCACATAAAACAAGTCTGTGGTGTCTTTCACTGCACAGAAGGAAACAATTCTTCTTGAATTCTCATTATCTCCTCCTTGTTTCTAAATAAAACCCACACACTTGTTTGAAATGATCCCCAATTAAAAACCAGGCTTCAAACGAGTGGGAAAAGAGGGGCCTTGTGCTCGATGCGTTGGGAGCGCAAAGTGTGTGACCTCCAGGTGTGGAATCCGCAGGAATTCCCTTGGCTTCGGGCCATGGAATCAGCCACCCTGCTTTCTTCAGCGGGCTGGGAAAATTGCAAATGCCAGCTCGGTGTCTCCTTGGCACTCAGGAGTTTCTCAGGAATCGATTCCGAGGGGGGTTCCAGACAGAGTCCCTTTGTTTCTCGTCAGACCCTGCCAAGAACTTCTCAGCTGCCGTGGAATGAGCCCCCTTCTCTCAGGGATTTTCTGACTTTCCTCCTGTGGGAGTCACCTCAGAGGAGGAAAGAAACCTTCAGTTTTTAATGGTTTTAATTGTGGTGTGGGAGCAGAGTCATTAAATGGGATTTTGGGTGATGATTTCTCACCCTCGGTGTTGCGTTGTGGGCCGGGGGTTGTGGCCTTCTCTGCCCTCAGCACTGCAGGGATGAACTTGGGAAGAAAACAGATCCAGTTAAAAAGGAAAAAAAAGAACCAAACCAAGGGAAAAAAAATCCCTCAAGCACTGTGCTATTTTCCTACCCTCTCATTCCTTCTTTTCCCCCTTCATCCATCTCCTTTTCCATCCATCTGCTTTCCTCCACATCCCTTTCCTGCCCAGGAAACGTCGAGGCCACGGGGTTGCTCCTCCAGCTGAGGAAACTCTTGGATCTTCCAGCTCCTCCAAGGGCAGCAGATGGTGATGGCCAAGAAATCCTCTGGGATTTTCCTGATTCCATGGCCTGTTCCTAAAAGGTGGTGGGGAAACCGTCAGGGATACACCGAGACAGGCCAAAAAAAATTATAAAATTCAGTTTAAAACAGGCTGGGAACTGCCCAGGGTGTGCTCAGTCTAGAAATCAGGTTTTTTATCATTTTTCATAGATTGCTCCCAGTGACACAAGAAATTTCCAAGATTTTCAGTGAATTAGGGATCTTTTCTTGAGGTGTAACAATTAGTTTTTCTCAGATTTTCTCTGTTTTCTCTAAAATGCAGCAGAAGAGAATTCCAAGTCCCAGTTTGAGGCTCTGGTTTGTGGGCAGGAGATTGAAATTAATTGAGTTTTAACCCCAAATCATTCTGGGATTTTTTAAAAGCCCATCTTGAAAGTTATTTTTGGTGAGAAACATTATTTAGGGGTTTTTGAAATTGCTGTATTTTGCTGTGAAACTTTCCAAATTTATTTATTAAAAAGAAAAGAGGAGGGGATTAGAGAAGATAAAATACAACCCAAGCAACCTTTGCATCAATTTAGAAAAATATTTGAACTTGTAACTCCTTTCAGGGAGACCCTGATTAATGACTCATGAGCAAAGAAAATTAATCAGGAGTGATAAAAACCTCATTGTTCACATCACCTGTCTTAATTTCTCTTGAAAACAGTGCTGGGATGCAAGGGAGGACTCAAAGTCGGGATAATTAAATAGAAGAGATCCTGTAAATGTCAAATATGTTAAAAAATAAAATATTCAACTCTGTTTCTGTGCTAATCTGGTCCATGGGAAACCAGTTCAGTTTTTATGGATATTTGAATTTTTTTAAGGGGATTGTTAAAATCCTGTGATTTTTATCTGTGTTTAGAGTTACTTTCCCACTTTAAATCACTTTTTGATGGTGACTTGCAGCCTTCTCCATTGTGGGAATATTTCTTCCATGCTCTTTGCGGGGTACCATGGAAAAAATGAAAATTTAAATGTTATTTTTAATGTCAGAATAAGAAAAGGAGGGCTAAGAATGACTTAATCATCTGCATTTAAGTAAATTTATATAAATGAATTTAGGTTGGAAAAGAAATTGCTCCTTTCCATGAAGTCTTTTTCTCAAGTTACTTCCTCGCCCTAGAGAGGTTGATGGGAAATTTTGCTATTTCTTTCAATGATCAGGAATTAAGTTATTTTTAAACTCCTTTTGTTGTTCTTATAAGAGAGCAAAAATAAGATTTTTAATTTTTTTCTCTGGTTTCTCTCTTCCAAGATTTTCTGTGATTTAATTCTTAACTACTCTCTGCTTCATTTTCATTTCAGCCTCAGTGAGGTGATATAATTATTAACTTTTTCAGTAATTTCTGCCTGAATTCTCCTTTTATTTATTTTTTTCCACATGGTGCAAGACTAATCAGGGTGACAGAGTCAGTTCCAGGCATTGGAGCCAGCAAGTGGCTCTTGTGTCAAACTAAAACCACATCAAAATGGTTTGTGGTGCAAGAGGAAACATTCTGAGTGATGTTTCTGCTTAAAAAGAGAGAGCAAAAGGAGGTAAAAAGAGCTGGAGATGATGATGATGTAGTTTTCAAATGAGTCAGACCTGAAAGTATGTTGTATATTATTATATATTATTATATTTTAAAAATTACATTATTATCTATTATTTATTCAACATTACATATGATAATATTAATGTAATATTAATAGATTACTATATTAATATATAATATAATTATTGTTTTGATCATATGATCATATTATTGTTTTGATCATTATTATTATCATATTATATATTAATATAATATTAATAGCCTATTACTATAATATATTTAATTTTATTATTATATATTAATTAATTATATATAATATATTTATTATGTATTATGCATTGTAGATTATATATCATATACAATATATAATATACACTGTATAATATACAATATATTATATAGTGTATATTATATATTATATTATAGATAATGTACTTTCTATTATCAGTTTTATGTTTTATTATATGTATTTCATATTTGTGTTCTATGTTGTATAGCAAATAATATATACTATATATTACACATTGTATATTATACATTGTATATTATATATTGTATATTATTTACAATATATTTGATGTGTTACATGTATGTGCAGCCAGGATCTTTGAGTGGCTTATTTGGGTGTGTTTTGTTGTGCACGAAGATTCAAATGCAGGATTTTACCTCCAGCTTCCAACTGGGCAACTCTGCCTTCATTTTCTGGCTAATCCCACAAAAAACTAAGTTCAAGAAGCGTGGAAAGAGGGTGTGGAATCCCAGGGAAAGGTTGGAAAAGTCCTCTCAGCCCATGGAATCCAAGCTGTGCCCACCGTGTCCCCAGCCCAGAGCCCTGAGTGCCACCTCCAGGGATTCCTTGGACACCTCCAAGGATGGGCACTCCAAACCTCCCTGGGCAGCCCCTGCCAAGGCCTTTTCCTGGATTAAATCCGCGTTAAAAGGTGGATTATGTTAAATGTAAGTCTCCAGGGTGGGAATGTCATTATTTCTCCCTTCTAGCAATGCTCCAGGCCTTGTTTATCCCAAATTCCCTTCTCCTGAGGCACAGCCTCTCCTCTTGGATTTTGGGTCTTTTCACGTGGCTTGCTTTTCCAGACCTTTGAGTTCCTGAATTGTTTGGTTGCTCTGTCCCTCATTAGTTCCTGCTTTTAAAACAATGGAATCCCAGCCAGGTTTGTGTTGGGAAGGACTTTAAGGATCAGCTGATTCCACCCCTGCCATGGGCAGAGCACCTTCCACTGTCCCAGGGTGCTCCAACCTGGCCTTGGACATTCCCAGGGATCCAGGGGCAGCCACAGCTTCTCTGGGAATTCCATCCCAGCCAGGAATTCCTTCCCAATATCCCACCCAAATTCCCCTTTTCCAGTGGGAAGCCATTCCCTGTGTCCTATCCCTCCAACCCTTGTCCCAAATCCCTCTCCGAGCTCTCCTGGAATCTCAGCACCATAACCAGGTCAAACCCAGCAGCCCGTGCCTCCCAAAGCTGGGATTTTTTCTGGGACAGGTCCCCACCCTTCCCTAACTCTGCTGCCAGAGCCCCTCAGGCTTTCCCCCAGCGCGGTTTGCCTTCAGCAGGGGCTGGTTTTTCTCTCATTTCTGTGTCTGAGCTCCAGCAGGGAGCTGAGGTGCCTTGATCCAGCCCCAAAACACGAGAGGAATGTGAGGCAGCTCCCCAGGAAGGGCTGGGAGCGGCAGGGAAAGGCCAGGCTCGGTTTTAAGGCAAGCTGGAGTTCACTGGGAGCTGTGACAGCGCAAAGCCGGAGCTGCTGCCGCGTTCCTGCCCGGGGCAGGCTCTGTTCGAGAGGCATTTCCACAGCTGGGCAGGGAATGGGGCTGGAAAAGCGCCTTTCCCAGGATTATTGTCACCCAGGGCTGCCACCTGCCCCCTGCCTCCTCCCCAAATCCTCTTCCCACTCCTCAGCCCCCCAGGCCCTGTCCCAAGGCCCTTGGGGATGCTGAGCTGCTGGATCAACGCTTCAGTTCTGCCCTAAATCATTCCCAATCCTGCCTCTTTTTTAGGCAAAAATTCCTCGTGCGAATTTGCGGAATTTGCCGGTCAGTTCTTGAGTTTCCTGTGGGGAAAGCTTGGGGTTTTCCCCCTGCGCTGTGCAAATGTTGTTAAAAACGTGGTGTAAGGACAGAGATTTTGGATTTGGTTTTTCTTTCTATCTCCTTCCTCAGTCATGGAGCAGTTTGGGTTAGAAGGGACCTCATGGATCCTTTTATTTGAACTTATTTGAGTCACTACCCCAGGCTGCTCCAGCCTGGCCTGGGACACTTCCAGGGATCCAGGAGCTTCTCTGGGAAACCTCCCTCACATCAAATAATTTCCCTGGGTTTGTATTTTTAATCTGTTAGAAAATGCAACACAAGATGCATTTGGTGTTCATTAAGACCTGTTTATTAAAAAGTAAAATCCCAAAGCATGACAACATTTGTGGGAACGTAGGGAATTTCAAAGGGATTTTTATGCAAGTGATGGAAAAAAAAAATCCTTTTTTCAGCAATAATGAGAGGAAACGTCCCAGTTGTGCCAGACACACAACACAGAGGGTTATTTTCCAGCAGCTGGGACATTTATTATGATAACTGAAGCCTAGAAACCTCTGTTCAGCATTTTCACAGGGAAAACACGACGTTTGGAGAGGTCTGCCCACAGCCAGGGAAGGGATTACGGATCACAAGCATTTGGATTCCGATTTTTCAGTGAGTGTCAAGCCTGAATAAGCAAGGACTGACGAGGCAGAGCAGGTTTTTACTCTTTATATCCAGGATTAAGTTTGGTTTTCACAATGGAAGGTGCGTGGGATGTGTTCCTGAAAGGGAGATCTTTCAGAAACCCTCACAATGTTTGGGATCCAGCAGCAGAAATCTGGTGAAACCGGTGTGTTTAGATCCAGATTCTCTCAAAAAAGTGAGAATATTCTTTTCTTACCCCGTGTGGGAATTGTGGAGAACTCAAATTGCCTCACTTTGTGATTTCAAACACTTCCTAGAATGTCTTCACTCAAGCAGTAGTAGCTTTCAATTCAATCAAAAATGTCTGATAAAGGGCTTTTTGGGGCTTTATTTACAATTATATCACAGTCAGTGATCAGCTGAGCCCTTTATTAGTGTTATTTGTGACAATTCTCAATGTTTGAATAGCAGTTAACATTTGAAGGAGTAATTTAATATATTTTTTTAAGTAAATGCAGCTTTGTCCAGCACCTTTAGCTGCTGTTTTGCAGAGAGACTGCAGTGATCTTTGCTCTTTATTCCATGTTCCATTTATTAATTTATTCTTTTCCTGCTGAGATGTCAGGGGTCACCCTAAACCCGAGCTGGAATAGGGAATTATAAAATCAGATTTCTTTGAGGCTCACAAAAAATAGAGGAAATAGCTAACACAAAATTCTGGATTTACAGGGAATTCCAGGGGAGCTTTTCCTTTGGCAAAGGGAGTGAGATCTTGAAGAATTCAGTTGAAAGACACTTCTGCTGTGATTTGTACTCTCTGAAGGCTCATTTTGATTTTTCCTTCTCTTCCACCCCTGATTTCTGCTCTTTCCTCTCACTTTTCCTTAAAGGAGGGGATAAAACAGACAGATCTGACAATAATAACGAGGAGAGCAAGAAGAATGAAGAGAAATGATGGATAAGACCCCAAAAAACCACAAATCAAGTAAGAAAGGAAGGAGATTTTTTGGGCATTGGGAGAACACAGCCACACCTCCATCTCCCTGTCTCATTCCAGGCCCAGAATCTCCAACCTGGAGCAAAATAACACAAAAATTCCCCCAGCAAGAGGAACACTCCTCGTGCCAAGGGTTTCCTGTCCCAGCTTTCCGAGCCCGGGAGGTACTTGTGGCACAAAGCAGGAGAATTTCACGTGGATGGGATTCTGCAGCTCTATTTATAATTAAATTGGGATTATTTTATTCACTCCACCCTGTTTTTCCCCACCCTGCCCTTCCAAACCTTTGAAGAGAGGCCAGATGGCTGCAAAGGCTGTCACAACTCTCCTGGTTCTGGAGCCATTCCAGGGTCAGGGAATTCTGCCAGCTCGGAGAAATTTATCAAACAGGGACAGGAGATGATCACAACAAGAAAATTTCTCTTTCTTGGGGTGTCACAGTGAGGGGAGCTTGTGGAGATGCCACTTATTTCCTAAAGTTTTTTATTCAGAGTGGTGGTAAAGATGGAGAAAGAGCCTGGTTTTGGCCCAGCTCTACACCAGATTTACACCTCGGTGTAAATCCAGCCCTAACTGGATTATGGTTCATCCTGGTTTGTCAATAAGGGACTTTGTGATCATCACCTGGATGCTTTTCCTTCTGTTCTGTGGGAATTCCTGCAGCTCTTCATTTTTCATGGACAAAACATTCTCTTTTCCTTTCATTTCAGCACTGACTGGATAAATCCTGGCTGTTTCTGTTCTATGGGAATGGACACAATCCCACTAAATTATATATTGGATTTTGAAACGGGGCCTGGTACTTAGGGTTTGACTTTTTTCTCACTAAATTGGCTTCTTTTGGAGGTTATTAAGTGTAAAATTCATTGTGTATCTATAAAAACACAACATTTCTGGCTGCCAACTGTTACATCCTAGTCTGTCACAGATTAAATATATTTAAGGTGTGAAATTATTCCTTAATGTAGGAAAAATGGGAAGGATTTGGGGGAAATGCCTTGCATGGGAGATGTTTGCAGGTGGGAAATTGTGAATTCCAAGTCTTAGCCTGGTAATAAATGGACATTTTCCCTTGCTTGGTATTGACTTTTTGGAGAGCACTTAAACCTCGTTATGAATAATGATAATTACTCATTTGCCTTTGGAATTCTTTCTGTGGAGTTAATTAATTTCCTCGTGCCCCGTTATTGATTACCCCGATTATTTTGGTTCATCTCCTCTCACTTCAGCTGGTCCAGCTCTTTCCACCTCTCATCTCTTGTCTTTGCCTCACTTCTCACGTGCTCCCTTTTTTGTCTCCAAATTTGGCTTTATTCTTAGGGGCTTAAGCCATAAAACCCTGCCTGAGTTAACTTTTTGACCCCATTTTTGATAAGAGCAGCAACAGAGAACTTTATCTTTCCCCAGCACTTTGTGCTGTTTCTGCAGTGTCTGATAAGAGCTGGAGGAATTTTACCCCTGCTCCAGCATCTCCTCACTCTGGCCCAGGAAAAATTGGTATATTTATGCTTAGATGGCTGCAAAAAGCAAAATAGACATGAATTTTTTTAAACTCTAGATTCATTTTTTGTCCTGTGAGGGAAAGTAGAACGTTTTATTCTCTTGGTGGCCAATGAGTTTCTTTTTTTTACCTAAAAATCCTTTCTGCCATGATTATTTATTGTGGTGGTGCGGACTGTGATTTGAGTTCTTTGGAATAAGATGACGAATATTTTAATGGGATTTTGGCTTTTGGGACTGTTCTAAATCCATTAGATGAGCAACAGGCCCCAAACAGATTTCATCCTATAAATTTTACTGTTTATCCCTCTGTAGGTTTGTATAGGGAGAACTGAAGGATGGCTGTGGAGTTGGTGGCGTAACAATTGCTGTGTTTTCGTGGTTGAATTTTGCAAATTGAATTTTTAATTCTGCATAAAACATGCAGGAAGCCTGGGATAGTGGAAGGTGGGCAGGGGTGGAATGGGATGAGCTTTAAGGTGCCTCTCAACCCAAATGCCATGATTTATATTATATTTAATATTTATTTCTATTTATATTATTTATTTATTTATTCATATTATATAATTTATATTTAATCCTGGAGGAGGAAATTCCCAGTTCTCTCCCAAGCCTGAGGGTTGAGATCCCAACTCTCCCTGTTGTGTTTTCCTAACGACATCCATGGAATTCCCGTTTCCAACCCGTAATCCACTCCAGGAGGCTCTAATAAATAATTCCAATTAAAGTCCAGGCTCTCACACACAATTTTTGGGGTGGAACTGGAGGATGGGGTGGTGCCCTGCTGAATTCCAAGCTGTGGAATATCTCAGGGGTTTTTCAGAGCGGTTTGGATAAAAACCAAATTATTAGCGTCGTGCTCTTGGCCTCCTCTTGCACCTTTTGGATCAGCAGATCCAGGTGGGTCCCTCCCTGCAGCTGAAAGGATTTGAGGGACATTGAACACATCCTGAATAAGCCTGGGTTTGTTGTTAAAAACCTTTAATTTTTGCATTAAAAACACCTTTATCATCCTTTATCTCCTTGGGATGTGCCGTGTTTCTCTCCTTAAATGACCTTAAGCGAGCAAGGATTTGGGGAGATGATGAGGGAGTGAATTAATATCTGAAATTTATATTTTAAAGGATGGAATTCTGTTCTGTCAGAGGCAGAAGAAGGGAGCAGACACACAACTTTCCAAGCTGTTCCCTTCAGCTGCTGCACCCACTCCTTTGTAGGCATTCCAATATTTCCTTGGGAACGTTTGAAATACTCCTGGAAGCGCAGAGGAGGTTTTGCTGGAGCAGCATCCCTTTATCCTGACAATTCAAGTGATTAAACAGCACCTGAACTGGTCAGGAATGTTGGCTCTGGTTTTTTCCCCTTTTCATTCCCCAAACTCCATTCATGGTGGATAAGTGAGGGCCCAGAATTGCAGTGTAAAGTTCTCTTATTTCAAAAGGTTGTTGAACCTCTTTTTTTTTTTGTTCCCCCTCTGTAATAAAGTTTATTGCTTCCTCTATCTTTCCCTGGCATTGTGGAAGGGGGAGCTTTCCACTGGCTGGGTAATTTTGTTCTGTAGAACCCTCCAGGCTTTAAAAAAAAAAACCTGAAAAAGGCTTTAAAGCTCTAAAATGTGCTGATTCAGCTCATTTTTTTATATTCTCCACCAATTAATTTGTCCTGACCCTTGTGTCCATATTTTTATTGACTTGTCCCATGGATCCATCCCATCCTGCCTTTCTCTTCGCTGTTTTCTGTCACCCCACAGTGCTCACCTCTGATTTTCAGTGCAGGAATAATTCAGGAGTCTTCAAGGATGTTCTTTTTGAACCTTCCCGTCTTTGGGGGGCTTCACCTCTCATTCATTTGCTGCTCAGATCTGGTTCTGTCCTGCTGGTGGTGCTCTGTGGGGAGGTGTGCTGTGGATCCACAGGGAAGGAGTTTCCAGGGATATTTGAATGTCAGCTGGAGAGTTATTCCTGTAGGAAATGCTTTATTGACTTGACAGCAATCAGGATTTCACTCATCCCCTGCCTCCATCCCATTTGTGATGCTAATGAGTCTTTTTAATAAACAGAAACATCACAATAACATGAGCTAAAAAGTGACCTGCTTTTAAATATGTATGTATTATCATATATAAAATAGGTAAGACCTTCTTTAAAGTTATATTTTCAATAAGGACTTGAATTCAGAATTTATTCCTCAAAAAATGGCAATTCCCAGAGCTTGGAATGACTTGAGGAGCTTCAGGATAAAAAGTTCCCTCTCTGTGGGTTTGATATTTAGACCCTGCTGGCCACAATTGATTTTTAAATTCATTTCTTCAGCAGCAGCTCCCTGGATGAGGTGTGGGATCACTCCCAGCCCTTCCTGGTGCATTCCAGGAGATGATTTTGTTTGGGATTTCAAGGATTTCCTTGGAGCAGGGAGCTGGTGTGAACATGGGGCAGAGATTACATC
Organism: Cyanistes caeruleus; assembly: GCF_971803275.1. Taxonomy (NCBI): domain Eukaryota; kingdom Metazoa; phylum Chordata; class Aves; order Passeriformes; family Paridae; genus Cyanistes; species Cyanistes caeruleus. The sequence goes on from NC_141707.1 coordinate 39,548,467, forward strand.
AGAAAAGGAGCAGTGGGAGAAACTTCACACCTCAAACTCTGCCAGCACCCACCAGGAGTGACTCTGTGTGGGGTTTTTTTTTGGAATTCCAGCACAATTCCTGCCCTAAAGTGGTGGCAGAAGGATTTTTTGGTGGATCTCGGGGTGTTTCTGTGATATTAGAGGCCTTTTTCAGCTGGAATATTCCATGATTCCTGAGTTTTTCTTGTTTTTTGGGAATGTGATGGTAAAAAAATCGCTCTGGTGTTGTGTTGTTGTAGGAAACCTGTGGTGTGGATCCATAGGGAAGGAGCTTCCAAGGATATTTTCATGTCAGTTAGAGAGTTATTCCTGTAGGAAATGCTGTCCTGGTGAAGAGTTCTGCTCCAGGAAGGTAAAGGACATTTTGTTTGGACCCAGAGAGCAAAATAAAACCAGAGAAATGTAATTTCCCTTTTCTCCCTCTCCTTTCAGCACAAAATGTGGGTTTGCATCAGCACAGGCACGATCCCAAACCCTTCATAACTTGGGAAAACTACCTGAAATAAACCAGGAAGGGACAGAGAGCTGGTCTGGGTTTTTTAAAATCCATTTTTCCTCCCAAACAGCTGGAAAAATCACCCAAGGCCCTGAGGAGGAAAGAAGTGAAGGGAGAGCTCGCTACAGCCATCAGAATTGGGTTCAAAAAGCAGATTTTAGGAGCTCAGCTCTTGTCCCTGAAATCTGAATTTTCCCTGGATGTGAAGAACGTTCTGTGTGATGCAGAACCTTTGGGTTTCCCAATCCCAGGCGGCCGCTTCAGGCTTCAGCAGGTTTAGGTGGATTTAGGATTTGAATTTTAGGATTTGAATTTTAGGATTTGAAGCAGAGCTTCCTGCCAACCCTCCCAGCAAATCTTTCTGGTGTGGGCCTTGATCCTAAAATTGAATTTTAGAGGGGAACATGATATTTCCTGGACAAGTGGAAATCGTGTAGGTTCTTGTTGGTGTTGTCTGGAACGGCTCCTGTTTTATTGGCTGGAATGAGAAATGGAATTCTGTGGCATCTGTGCCTGTCTGCACTGGGCAGTGTAAAAATAGAATTTCACTTGGAAATAAAACCCAGGGATATTTCTGAGGTTGGATTTAACTGCCTGAAAACTTTCATTTTCCATTAATAATAATTAATGTATAGAAATATATGGAATTTGCTTGATTTTGTTGGAGCAGTGTTGTTTTGTCCCACCTTTTTCCTGTTGGAAAATAGATCTGGAGTGTGCAGGAATATCTGGAGTGCTGCTGAATATGAGTAACGTGGCAGGATTAAAGAGATCTTTTATGACGTGGTCTGGAGCTAAACTTGGAGAAGAAAAGCACTGAAAATCAGAATTTTTCTCTCCTGTCTTGTGTATTCATACACTGCTCACTAATGGTCAGATCCACACAGGTATTTGATTAAGTATTCTATAATAAACTAAATTACATTTAATATTGTTAAACCTAAATATTCTGTAAATTTAATATTGTGAAACCAAGTCTTAAGGAACAAAAAAACCTGCATATTCCTGTAATGTCTTTTCTCCAGAGCCATATTAAATTCCAATTTCCAGTCTTGCACAGGTGAGGGAGAGATTTAAACCAGTTGTAGATGATGGATAAAAGGTGTTCCAAACTCAACTTTTGGCCCAGAGCTTTGGCAAAGCGCAGTTCTTTGAGGAGATGGAAAACTGGCAGAAGGGAATCAGAAATTTAATCTCATGAATGGATTTTGAGACAGAATAAATTATTTTCTGCATGGAGGAAATTCATCCATCCATCCATCCATCCATCCATCCATCCATCCATCCATCCATCCATCATCCATCCATCCATCATCCATCCATCCATCCATCCATCCATCATCCATCCATCCATCATCCATCCATCATCCATCCATCCATCCATCATCCATCCATCCATCCATCCATCCATCCATCATCCATCCATCCATCATCCATCCATCCATCCATCCATCCATCATCCATCCATCCATCCATCATCCTTCCATCCATCCATCCATCCATCCATCCATCCTCCATCATCCATCCATCCATCCATTCATCCATTCATCCATCATCCATCCATCCATCCATCCATCCATCCATCCATCATCCATCCCTCCATCCATCCATCCATCCATCCGTCATCCATCATCCATCCATCCATCCATCCATCATCCATCCATTCATCATCCATCATCCATCCATCATCCATCCATCATCCATCCATCCATCCATCCATCCATCCATCCATCATCCATCCATCCATCATCCATCCATCCATCCATCCATCCATCATCCATCCATCATCCATCCATCATCCATCATCCATCCATCATCCATCCATCCATCCATCCATTCATCATCCATCATCCATCCATCATCCATCCATCCATCCATCCATCCATCCATCCATCCATCCATCCGTCATCCATCCATCATCCATCCACATCGGGGGGATTGTGAATTTTAACCTAAATGTCAGTTTGAGCTGGGAAAGGAACGATGCATTTTTCATTCTGTGTTTTCTCTTTGCAAATCCTTCACTCCAGTGATACTTCCCAGGTTTATCGTGTTCATCAGGGATTATTTTCTTTCTGAAGTCACAGTTTGGTGTAGTCAGACACCTCCAGTCTCACAGCCCTTTCCATCACACCTCTCATGCCAACATCATCCCCCGAGCGAAATGATGTTGTGCTTTACAAGATCTCAGATAAAGAACTCTGTAATTTCTTGTAATTTAGGCCAAATTTCATTCCAAGTGGGGCTGTGGGTGCGGCTGAAGGAAATGTGTGGTGTTTCAAAATCCGGTTGATGAGTTCAGTTTGATTCTGGCGCTATTTCTCCTTGCAGTTGTCTGTCAGCATAGCGTAAAATCCATTTTGCTGTTGTGCTAATAATAACACACTGTGAGGCAAAAAGTTAAAAAAATAGAGACTTAACTCAGCAGGAAAGAGAAGATAAAGCTTCTACAGCAAAGAGTTTCAAATTTGTAAATCTGCAGTAATTTTTTTTGGGGGGGAGTTTAATTTGTCAAAATGTTTGCTTTCCCCCACCTTTTTATTTTAAATGTATCTTTGTTTCCTAGAGAAAATTACGGGGTTTGCTTTTAAAATTTGTTCCGTCCACTTCTTCGCTGGCTGGGTTTTGCAGGAATGTCTCCAGAAGAGAGCAGGAGAATGGGGGATCCAGGGAGCTCTTTCTGCCCTTTTAGCCACGTTGAATTCCCTCCTTTTTGTGGCCTTTGGGATTTGTGGTGCTGTCAGGTGTTGGGTTTTAGCTTTTCAGCACAGAAAATACCTTTCTGCCTGTGCCTGTGGAACTCTCATGTCCCCAAGTGCTTTTTAACAAGCTAAACAGAAGCATTTGCAATTATCTAATAGCACCTGAAAATTGCTTACTGAATGACAGCAGGAAGTTTCATTTGCATTCCATATCTGATGTTCAATCTGCTAATCCTCCACTGAGCCTGCCAGGAAAAACAATGTCGACAGACTCGAATTTTATTAAAATCAGAAAGCAGGGATGCTGCTTCCTACTTTTGGATCACACCCTGCAAGGTTCCAACCTTCTGGAATATTTGAATTAGTTCAGCCATTGTGTTCCTGGTTGTTTTCTTGAAACGGGTTTTAGTCACAGGTTTTTTAATAGCATCAGCCCTTCCCTTTTGGATTGTCTTCCCTCCCCCAGGAAAGCTGGAGCTCCCTGTTTGCTCTTGTTTATATAAGTTAATCTTCCATGTTGTGACAGTTTTCCCCCTTCATTAATGAGAGCTCCTAATTGGGCCTAATGAAACATTTACTCAGCTGCTAGATAATATTATCTGCGAGCACAACAGAGATAAGGCACTGTGAAGAAAATAAGCTTTTGAAAAGATTCTGGCTGAGATATGAAAGCCATTTTTGGGCCAATATTTTCTTATTTGATTTGAGAACGCCCTTGTGGTGCAGCTGTGTAACCAAGCCCATGGCAAACAACATCCATTATTTATTGGCCTGCTTGGCAAACAAGGACACCTTTGACGACTTCAGATTGGGAGGTCGATTTACTGAGCCTTCCCTCCAGCCAGAGAGCCTCTTTTTGTATTTATAGTCCCTAAAATTTTCCATCTGGCATGAGGAAAAGCGATAGGAACCTGGGGGAGGGGAGCAGGAGAGAGCCTGGGTCTGTAGCAAACTGGCACAAGTGGAATTGTGCCTTTTATTTTCTGTCCAGGTGCTTCAGATCCAGTTACAGCCCCTTAAAGACAGACTTTCCTTCAGCCAGCAGCAAATACAGGACAAGGAGAGAAGTCTTGGAAATGTTGGAATGATTCATTTCCCTCCCTTCCCGCAGAGTAAAATGGAAAGGATTTTAAAATGCTTTAAATACACTGAGTTTTTGTGAAATTCTCGATCAAAAATGGGTTGCTTGAGTTGTTCCAAGGATTTAAGTGTCCCAGGCCAGGTTGGAAGGGCTTGGAGCAAGCTGAAGGTGTGGAAGTGGAAGGGAGGTGGAACTGGATGAGCTTTAAAGTCCCTTCCAACCCAAACCATCCTGGAATTCCAGGATGAACACAGTTATTTGCAAGGGATCCAGGAAGGACTCGAGGCACAAAAAGGACTCTTCTCATCTTGTTACCAACATCACTCAGGCAGTGTGGATTAAGGAACCCTCTTGGAGTCAGGAAAACTGGATCCCTGATGGCACAGGGGCAGGAGGATGAGGCATTGGGATCAGGAATGTGTGGCTCTGGGAATTGCGGCCTACTTGGAATTCCGGGAGTTGGATGGGCTCCACACGTTGTGGGGCACCTGTTTGTTCATCAGCCTCTCACTGGGAGGCTGCAGGTTTGTTTTACTCTCTCAGGTTCCCTTGTTGCTGATTTCTGCTTCGATTTTGGGCAGAACTCGTGTGGAAAAGTTGGGATATCTCTGGAATGGGAATACTCAGCCGTGTGGTGCCACCCAGGTTGTTCCCTCAGTAATGGTTTTCCTGGAGGAAACTCGTCCTCAGGGATGGACTGAGCCTCGTTCCTTCACTTTCTGTCTTTTATTTGTCTTTTATGACACTGGAATATCACTGGAAGGAGGGAATTTCAATTTCTGCAGTGCCACGGCGCTCCATAAGAGCCATATTGTGTAGTTCAAGTGCTTCTTTGGATATTTTGTTATAAAAACCTAATTTTTATCTTAATTTAATGCTAATTTGTTTCTTCAGAACAGAATTTTGACGATCTGTTGCTGTTTGCTCTCCACAGATTCTTCTGCCTAATCCTTCTTTAGATCCTGGCCTGCAGCCAGAAGAAATCTGGACCATCCTACGGAGCAGAGGTAAGCTGTGACTTCGGAATATCTCCTGAAATATATCCACAAAGCCAGGATTTGATTAGCAGATCTTAAGCAGCGTGGTTAGATTCACAATAAAACTCACAATTCCCAAAATTCCATTGTTCGCTTGGTTGGCAAAACCATCTCCACCGGAAAAGGAAAAAACACAAACCAATCCCAAAATCCCCGGGAGAAGAGGAGAAATTCCTTGATTTCTCTGCTGAGCACCACTGTCAGCCTGGCCAGGGTGTGCCTGGAAATTTGGAGGGAATGCCTTTGGCTCTGGTTTGGCAGGAGCCTCCACTCCAGCTTGTTTGTCCTGCTGGGAATTTGCAGGAGTGAGTGGGAGGAGTGAGTGATTTTTAATATCTGAACCAAGCTCCAGGGTCACTGGAATTTGCCACAGTTCCCCATGTTTGTCTGGAGGTGTGGAAAATCTAAACACCAACCTGAGCAAAATGTTCAGTTCTTCTCTCTAAAGCCTTGGCAGAGCACCCAGGGGGGCCCCAAATAAACGTATTTTAAATGTATTTTAAAATAAATGCATTTTTGGGTGATTGCATCTCATCCCTCTGAACTTTCCACCTTGCCCTTCTCCAAAACATTTGTGTCATCCCGAGGCATCTTCCAGAGCATTCCCTTGGGATGCACTTAAAAAGAAATAAATTGAATTCACACTTAAAATTTTTAATGCTGTGCCAGTGCAAAGTGCACTTAAAATTCAGATGACATAGCTTGTCTGAAGTTAAATTTATTTATCTCAGGTAAGGGATTGGTGGTTGGTGTTAAAACTGAGATTTCTCTGCGTTTTGCTTCCTTAGTGCTGTTTATTCCAGATTGTTTCAAGTTGGATCTAAAGGACCTCCGTCCCCCTGTTGAGTTTTGGGAATCCTTTCAAGGAATTTTAAAGATTCCCATTGCTCGGGTGAAGGAAATAAAGTGAATTTGAATTTTTCTTTGGCAGTTCAAGCCCTCTGTGAGGGATTCTGGCCAGCAGAAGGCACCACCAGCTCAGCTTTGCGCCGCTCAGCAGCTCGCCGGCATTCCCGGCTGGATTTCCACGCTTCCAGCAGGATTTCGCAGGAAACTTATCATCCTGCACCTCAGATCCTCACGATTCCCACTAAATAATGTGTGTTCCCTCACTTCCCCAGGCCTGAGGAGTCTGGATTTCCATGTGCAGTGACGCCCAGGATGGGGCTGTTCCAGCACGCGCTGGCCGGAGCCGTTCTCCCGTTTCTGATCCTTTCAGGAAATTGGGTTTCAGCGGAGAACATCAACTTTCACAACATCAGGCCTCCACTGGACCGTAAGTAGTGTTTTTATGGAATTCTGGCCTTTTCTCTATGGAATTCTAGCTTGAAATTTTAATGATTTGCCCCGTCCTTCCAGCCCCCTGGGTTTGTCTCCACAGAAACTTTAAAATAAATATTCTGCTCCTCAACGGCATTTTATCCTTAATATGTGACAAGTTGACTAAATGAAAATAAATCACCAGCATGGCCAAATTAAAGGGTACACGAGGACTTTGACATTTTAAGGGCTTTTCTTATATTTTTTTCTGTCTCCCTGCAGAGGAAATTATGCAGCGGTTTCCTTGTAAATAATCCAGAACAGGTGGTTTTGGGCTTTTATCTTGTTGGGGGTTTTGTAAGAGGAGGAATAGGTGTTGCTGTATACAATTAATTCAGTCTGAAGGTAATTAAAAACCTCGTGGGACCTGTGAAGCCAGTTGGCACTAATGGCATCTTTTTTCTTTATCTGGCATCTCCAGTGTTCCATCCCTTCATTTGCATAATCTGCATCATTAAACCAGCCAGGATATAATAGCTGGATAGAATATCTGCCCCTAATGAACCCTGCAGCTTCCAATAAGTCATTTAAATAATGGAAATAAGATTTTAAAGAAGTCCTCTGGATCCTTTTGTTTAAAGGATCCAACTTCTCCTTCCGAGTGGGAGATCAAGCTCTGGAGCTGCTTTGGAAATGCAGTTTTTCCATCAAAGGAAAATGCAGATTTATGTTTGCTGTTCAAACCTCCACGAGGAGGGAGATAAACTCTTCCCTCTTTCCTGCTTTTCCCACCACTACCTCAATTTTGGATTATGAGAACGAAAACATGAATCTTCCCTCTTTCCTGCTTTTCCCACCACTACCTCAATTTTGGATTATGAGAATGGAAACATGAGGATGTATTTCAAGTTCAAGCCTAGAGAGGAAAAAAAAAGATAAAAAACTTTCTGCAAAGCTTGTTTTATTTGTCTGACAGTGAAAAGATATAAATATATAGAATTTATATTTTAAATCTTCTAAAATTTTTTAAAATTTTTTTAGATTTTATATACGCATGCTTGTACAAGCATAATATTAAATACTTTATTTTTTTTTCCTCAATACTTTCCAGCTGACTGTATTTTAATACTTTTTTAATACTTTCCAAGCCACTCCATTCCCAAACAGTTTCAAGTGCTTTACCTGTGACAACGCGGTGGACAACTACAACTGCAACAGATGGGCTGAAGATAGGTGGTGTCCTGAAAGTGAGTAAGGCTGGACTGAGGAGATCCTTGGTGATATTTAAACTTGTTTTTCCCTGACTCACCCCCTTGGAGAAGTCTGGCTGATTCATGGGATTAATGTGCCAGCATTAATCACTTCGGGTATTGGGAATGCTGAGCCAGATCATTTCTGCTGACGTGACAATTTTGGCTATTCCAGAGTGAAAAATTATTTATCTCCGTCTTTCTCTGTTTTATATAATATCTGACAATAAAATTTAATTTAATATTTAATTAATATTAATTTAATTAAAATTTAAAATATTAAAAATTACTATACAACAGATCTTTTTAATAATTCATCAATATTAATTGCCTGTACATGCTTCTCTCTGTATATATCTAATTATGTGCTTCCCAAGAGTTAATTTAATTTTGTTTAAAAAACCTGAAGAATTTTCTCTGTAGAAAATTCTTTCTCTTTATTCTCTTCAAAGCGTAAAGCAACAGTGTAAAAACTATTTATCTCCATCTCTCTCAGCTTTATATAATATAGAACAATAAAATCTTAATATACAGATTTCTGATTAATATCTCAATATTAATTATTTTTTATATTTTAAAAAAATTAATTTAATTTAATTTATTAATTAACTATATATATGTATATATCTAATATATCTATATGTGTATATATCTAATATATATCTAATAATCTGCTTCTCAGGAGTTAATTTAAAAGTTAATTTAAATTTTAATTTTTTAATTTAATTAAAAAACCTGAAGAATTTCCTCCGTAGCTTTATTCCCTTCCCTTTGGATAGCATCCCAAAATTTAATGGCTCTTTGTGAGCAGCAGGACCTGACTGATCACACCTGTGCTGAGGAGGGTGAAACACAGAAAAGAATGGAAATGTTTCCTCATTTTTCTTCCTGGGGACATTCACAGGAATGGTGGGAAAGGGGACGAAGCAAAATAGAGGAATGAGGAAACAAATCTGAAACGTGCTGCCAAAAGGAGAAGTGAAAAGAAATGTGTAGATGGTGGTGCTAATTAGTAATTTAAATAAAAGCAGCCTTTCTGGAGGTTTGAAGGGTCAGCTAAGATTTCACACTAATTAATTTCTTGCTAAATGCTCTTTTGATCAAGTTGCAAATAGTTCCATAGAGCCATTTTCTGGGAGTATTTTCCTTAATTGCGTGTAGTTTTGAAACCTGTTCCGACGGTTTAATTTATGGAATAAACATCCCGGTTTTCCCTCTGCAGGCACTCGGTACTGCCTGACGGTTCATCTCTTCACAGCCCGCGGGGAGAGCACCTCAGTCACCAAGAAATGTGCCACCGGTGAGGAGTGTCACCTGGTGGGGTGCCACCGCCGCGGGGACGGCGGCCACACGGTGAGCGCCGCTCCTGCTGCTCCTGCTCTACTTCTGTCTTACTCCTGTCCTACTCCTGCTTTGATCCTGCTCTGCTCCTGCTCTGCTCCTGTCCTACACCTGCTCTACTTCTGTCTTACTCCTGTCCTACTCCTTCTCTACTCCTGTCCTGCTCCTGTCCTGCTCCTGCTCTGCTCCTGTCCTGCTCCTGTCCTACTCCTGCTCTGCTCCTGCTCTGCTCCTGCTCTGCTCCTGTCCTGCGCCTGTCCTACTCCTGCTCTGCTCCTGCTCTGCTCCTGTCCTACTCCTGCTCTACTTCTGTCTTACTCCTGTCCTACTCCTTCTCTACTCCTGTCCTGCTCCTGTCCTGCTCCTGCTCTGCTCCCGTCCTGCTCCTGTCCTACTCCTGCTCTGCTCCTGCTCTCTCCTGTCCTACTCCTGCTCTACTTCTGTCTTACTCCTGTCCTACTCCTTCTCTACTCCTGTCCTGCTCCTGCTCTGCTCCCGTCCTGCTCCCGTCCTACTCCTGCTCTGCTCCTGCTCTGCTGCTGCTCTGCTCCTGCTCTGCTCCTGTCCTGCTCCTGCTCTACTTCTATCTTACTCCTGTCCTACTCCTTCTCTACTCCTGTCCTGCTCCTGTCCTGCTCCTGTCCTGCTCCTGTCCTGCTCCTGTCCTACTCCTGCTTTGCTCCTGCTCTGCTCCTGCTCTGCTCCTGTCCTGCTCCTGTCCTACTACTGTCCTACTGCACTGCTCCTGCTACTCCTGCTCTACTTATATCCTGCTCCTGCTCTACTCCTGCTCTGCCCCATCTTGCTCCTGCTCTATTCTTGCTCTGCTCCTGTCCTGCTCCTGCTCTTCTGCTCTACTCCTGTCCTACTACTGTCCTACTCCTGCCCTGCTCCTGCTACTCCTGTCCTACTCCTGCTCTTCCTGCCCTGCTCCTGCTACTCCTGCCCTGCTCTTGCTACTCCTGCCTAACTCCTGCCTTACTCCTGCCCTTCTCCTTTTCTACTCCTGTCCTGCTCCTGCTCCTCCTGCCCCGCTCCTGCTCTGTTCCTGCTACTCCTGCCCTACTCCTGGGCTGGAGCTGGCCATTCCAGGAGCTGTTTTCCTGCTGAGCTCAGGAGGATGTGCCAAGAGCTGTCCTACACTGGGATTTCTGCAGGAGAAGCAGGACCAAGCCCTCCTTCCTCCTTCCCTGCTCCCGCTGGGGTGGGAGGGGACAGCAACAACTCCCTCCTGGGATTTTTGAGTGCACCCAGGAGCTCGGGATTGGAGCTCTCAGGTTGGTTATGCAAGGCTCTGTTTGCCATTGGTTTAAGCGAGGCACGATTGAGTTTTTATTCCATGGGAAAAAGCCCAAACTGGTGTCTCCTCCCAGCCTTGGGATGATGGGAGGAAGTTTATTCTTAATAATCAAGCAAAACCCACCAGAGTTTTTGTTTCTGCTGTAAAATATTATCCATTAATTCCTAAATAGGAGCATGTGAAGATCTGTTATTTTTAACATGAGCCATTTCAGACATCAAAAACAAAGCAGGCAAGGTCCATGTTAAATATCAGAGCATCTCTGTTTCCTGAGCAAATCACTGTGATTCCAGCAAGTTTTGAGGGAATAAAACAACTCTGCATCCTGTCTCCTGCAGCATTTCCATAGAATCATAAAATCCCAGCCTGGTTTGGGTTGGAAGGGACTTTAAAGCTCGTCTTGTTCCAGCCCTTAACCATGGGCAGGGATTTTATCTTTAAAGAGTTGTTGTGCCTTTGGATTGGATAAAAATTGGCATTTTCTTCATTTGTTCTCTTGGCTTTTCTAGCAAGGAGAATTGTGTTTGGATTCTCTCCTGGAAATCAGCTGTGGTGGTGCTTTGGTAGCCTTAGAAACTGAAAAATGAAGTGGATTCAGCACGGGAAGCTGCACTGACCACAAAACCTTGAGGGAAAAACTGAGTGGGAACAAAAGTTTTTAGAATTTTCAGAATTTTTCAGCTTCAAAAAGCTGAAACCTGAAAGGTTCCAGAGCATATTTTTCGTTCAGGTGTTGGAAAGGGAAGCTGTGTTTTCTGCAGTGCCACTGGGGCTGTGTGACATCCCACCTCAGCTTGGGGACACACCACGGGATGAGCGACTCCAGGAAAACTGCACTCCTGATTTGGAGAATTGATTGGTGGATATATCAGATTTTAGGGTGATTTTTAGCATTTCTGCTCCACCTGCTGCCCCGGGCCAGGCTGCTGATGGCTCTGTCCGGCTCAACACCGCGACGTTAAACGCGTGTTTCTCTCTCAAAACCTCTCCGAATGAATCCCCGCTGAATTAATCACCCTGAATTAACAACCCTGAGTTAATCACCCTTTTCTCCCGCCAGGAATGCGTTTCCTGCTGCGAAGGAATGATCTGCAACGTGGAGATCCCCACCAACGCCACCAACGCGGTGTTTGCCGTGCTGCAGGCCCGCAGGACGGCCGGGGCCAGCCGGGACGTGCCCAGCGGGGCCCTGCTGGTGGCACTGGTGGCACTGGTGGCCCTGTCCTGACACAGCACCCTCAGAGCTGCTGGCACAGTCCCCCGGGCCAGGAACCTCCAGGATCTCCAAGGAGAAGTCACGGATGTTCCTTCATCGCAGCAAATTCAAGGAAAGGCACATCCTGAACTCCTTGGATATTTTAGTGGGAATCCTTCCCCATCAGTATTGAAAAGAAACCCCACAAAAACCCCCTGGTGGGTGGACTCGAGTTTTAATTCTCTTTTTTCTGAGAAAAAAAGCACATTTTCTTGCTTTTTTGGGCAGAAGCGTGACAATCACAATCAAAAGGAGCTTTGGATGGATGATGTGGAAAGGTGGAAAATGGATTTAAACCTTTTTTGTTCATAAACAGAGCTGAGTTTCTTGGCTTATCAAGGTGTGTTTGAGCTCACCTTGGTTTCATGGAGAACACTTGGTTTGCATAGAAAACAAATACGAGGTTGGGTTTTTTCCTGCTTGATCAGGGCTCTCATTTCCCCTGTCAATAATACCAAATTAAATCTTCCCTTTCTGTAAAATGTCTCATCCTCCCATTTTAAAGCTGTGGGAAATGTAGAATTCCTAAAAATCCTGTTGGAGTACCTAGAGCAGAGTTCCTGATCTTCCAGACCGAAGGGATTATTTCCTTGCAATTGAGTCTCACCTCAGAACATCACAAAAATATAATTTTTGTAATTTTGGGATATCACAACTTTGAAATCACAGCTTCATTATCTTAAAAATTCCAAGTGGGCACTTGGAATAAATAAGAAGTGAACTTTTCTGTGTTCTCTCTTGATTTGCACAGGTTTTTCCCAGGAATATTATTGTCCTGATGGATGTTTTCAGGATTAAAATTGATTCAAAAAGGAGATTTGGATCTGTTCCCTGAAAAAAAAATTGAGTAACTACAAATTCGTCTTCTTTTGCATCAATATTTTCTTAATTATTTGCTGCTTTATGTCACTAATTATATTTAGTTGTAAAAAAACCGGTTTTGAAATATTTTCAAGCTTGTTGAAATTCCAAAATTTCCCCCACAATATTCTTGGAGTGCAGAAAAGTGTCTGAGTTCAGTCTGTGGCTTCTGGATGGGCGATTGTGGAGCTGCAAAGATTGGATGGAAAAGCTTTTTCCTTACTGAAGGAAAACGGTTCTCGATGTCTGAGTCAAGGTTTTCCAAGATCTGGATTCTTGTGCCATCCAGCAGGGCTGGAGTTCTGCTCTGGAGCTGGGCTGGGAGAGCTGGGAATGTTCCCCTGGAGAAGGGAAGGATCCAGGGAGAGCTAGGAATGTTCCCCTGGAGAAGTGAAGGATCCAGGGAGAGCTGGGAATGTTCCCCTGGAGAAGGGAAGGATCCAGGGAGAGCTGGGAATGTTCCCCTGGAGAAGGGAAGGATCCAGGGAGAGCTGGGAATGTTCCCCTGGAGAAGGGAAGGATCCAGGGAGAGCTGGGAATGTTCCCCTGGAGAAGGGAAGGATGCAGGGAGAGCTGGGAATGTTCCCCTGGAGAAGGGAAGGATCCAGGGAGAGCTGGGAATGTTCCCCTGGAGAAGGGAAGGATGCAGGGAGAGCTGGGAATGTTCCCCTGGAGAAGGGAAGGATCCAGGGAGAGCTGGGAATGTTCCCCTGGAGAAGGGAAGGATCCAGGGAGAGCTGGGAATGTTCCCCTGGAGAAGGGAAGGATCCAGGGAGAGCTGGGAATGTTCCCCTGGAGAAGGGAAGGATCCAGGGAGAGCTCCGAGCCCCTTGCAGGGCCTGAAGGGGCTCCAGGAGAGCTGGAGAGGGACTGGGGACAAGGGATGGAGGGACAGGAGCCAGGGAATGGCTCCCACTGGGAAAGTGGAGATTTGGGTGGGATATTGGGTAGGAATTCCTGGCTGGGAGGGTGGGAAGAGGTTGGGATGGAATTCCCAGAGCAGCTGTGGCTGTCCCTGGATCCCTGGGAGTGGCCAAGGCCAGGCTGGAGCAGCCTGGGGTGGTGGGAGCTGTCCCTCTATGAACTGGGTGGGATTTAAGGTCCTTCCCCACCCAACCCATTCCAGGATTCTCTGGTGATCCCATAATTACCTTCATCCTCTGCTCCATGAAGGATTTTTCCATATGAAAGGATTTTTTATTCTCCAGTGAGAAAACCATTTCCAGCAATTCCTTGATCAGGTGGAAGTCGGCTCCCACATTTTGGGCCATCAGATTTTTCCTGGGTTTGCCTCTAAGCACAGATTGCTCCTGAATTCAATTTTCTGGGAATAACGACCACAAACTCAACGAGGCCTCCAAGTGCTCTGTGGCCTCATAGGAATTCCTGTAAATAATTCACAATAATTCACAATAATCTCAGTACTGAGGGGTTTTTTAATCTTGGAAATTCCATTCCAGAGCTTTTGGGAATGGTAGGAAGACCCTAAAAAACTGAGGGGCAGAGGGAATTGGATGCAACAACAAAAAAATGACATTTCAGGAGAGAAATCTGTATTTTTTTTCCTGGGTTGGGTGATTTCTTTTTGATTTCACTGGAAAGTGAAGAAATTTTGAAATGAAGATTTTAAACCTCATAAAATGTCTTTGCCTTTAGGAAAGAATTGTTTGGGATAAACCCCAATAAATCTCCTGAAGGTTCAAGGATGCAACCTGGGCACGTGAAAGGATTTGATCTTGGATTTTACTTTTTAAAATCAAAGAATTTCCAAGAATGGAGAATATTCAGGATGAGTTGAAATCGTTTGGACGCACCAATCCCTTCATTATCACGATTTGGGATTGTTTTTAATGGGGAATTAAATATGCAAATGCTGGTAATGCAATGCACAAAGAGGCACTTGGTAGAAGAAATATGGAATTTAAGAGGGAATATCCATTTTTTCCCTTTGCTTCATCTTTTTTTTTCAGTGGAAAACCCTGCTTGGATTTGATGTTAAATGCTGATTTTGTAGGAAAAAGGTGCTGAGAGCAGAGAAAAGAATATTAAAATTCACCATATTTTATTTTGGCAGGATTAATGACTGTACAGAAATCCCACCTTAATTCATTTATATAGAATGAATTTTTATATTAAATATTTTCAGGTGTCGGCTGAATTTTCAGATCTTTGTCTGAAGAACTAAAAAAAGTATTATTTGATTTGATAAAACCAATTTTCAGTGATGTTTTTATCTCAGTTTGGGTTCAAATGTAATTTAAATATGTTCCAATTTTCTTTTGATAAAACAAATTTTCACTGATGTCTTTATCTCAGTTTGGGTCCAAATGTTGTAATTTAAATTACAGATGTAATTTAAATATGTTCCAATTTTCTTTTGATAAAACTGATTTTCAGTGATGTTTTTATCTCAGTTTGGGTTCACAGATGTTGTAATTTAAATATATTCCACTTTTCATTGCCTGAATTCACCCCAGAACTTCGGGAATGATGTTTCTGTAAATCCATGAATTTTTGAAGCTGAAAATATTTCAGAAATAATGGCAAATCAATCAATTTGTGCATTTAAATGTATTTTTTATGATGTATAAATGCGTGTAATATGATTTTTATTTACATTGCACTGGACAGCCTATAGAAAGTTTATTTTTAAAGCTTAAATCCTGATAAATTCTTCATTATTCTGTGTTTGGATGTTTTTTGATTGCTGTGTAACTGCTTTAAATCTTCTCCAGAAATGGCACTTTTAATAAAAAATATTCAAATATTTTCTGGTGGAGAGCGTTTCTGGCGACAAATATTGCTTTGTAAAATCTCAATTTAAATTAAATTCTGCCCTGACATCAGCATAATTTAAATTTCATCTTCTTTGCTGTATCCCAGCAATATTTTTGGGAATATTTACCAAATTTTTGAGGGTAATTTATCCTGTTAGAGACACTCTGTGCCCAGAGATATTTGAAAGGCTTGAAGAAAACTGAATTTTATTTACATTTTTAAAAATCTGATTTTTATTTTTCATTGCTAAAATAATTTTAATTGGAGTTTTGTAGTGTTTTAATGAAAAGAAAATGAAATTGTTCTGCTGTTGGCATCAAGGAGAGGCAAAAAAAGCAGCTGCAAGCTCAGGAAAGCAGAAAAGAAAAAATATATTGAATATTCATAATTATTGGAGACTATTTAAAAGGGAAATTGTTTAAAGGTTTAAAGGTCACCTCACAAAGTTCATTTGGGGTAATTTGTCCCAATTTTAGTGTTGGTTGTTGGGGATTTTTAGAGATATATTTATTTTTTAACAGACTGTGCAATAATTTAGGGGTTTTATAATTTGTATTAATTTTGGTTAATTTTAATATGTTTTATTTTATTTTTGTAGTTTTTAATTTTTGGGGGGATTTTCAAATTCTTTATTTTTTGTACCTCAATTTTTTATACTGTTACTTTTTTGTGGTTTTTAACATATTTTATCTTTTTTTTCTTTCTTTCTTCTCCTTTTTTAATCTCTTTTTTCTAACTTTTGGTTTTTGCTTCTTTTTTCTTCGTTTCCATCCCTTTTTCCCCCCTTTTTGGGTTGGTTTTAACCTCATTTTCTGATTTAACAGCTCAGTAAAGAGCAGTGGGGACATCCAATATCCACAAATATCCTGGAAATCCAAAAACACATGGAAAACACAAAACCTTTGGGAATTAAAACTGACCTGGGAATGGTGTCAGGGACAGGATTGGGATAATCTTGTTTCCTCCAGTGCTTTTCCCAGGTATTTAAATTTTCTTATTATTTTTAAGGCATATTATTTTTAAGGCATATTATTACTATTATTATTATTACTATTATTATTATTATTAATAATAATAATAACAATAATAATAAATTCAATAATAAAAATATTCAATAATAGAAATATTCAATGATAATAGTGCAATAATTAATATTAAATATTCAATAATATATATTTTATCTATTTTACATATAAATTATCCTATAAATGTAATTATTCACATTAATAATCTATTAAATCGCTATTAATAAAACTAATAAATAAAAGATAACTTATAAATATTTTTATTAAATATTTACTAGTATTATCTATGTAATAATGATTATTGGTTATTATTATTATTATTATTATTATTATTATTATTATTATTATTATTATTATTATTATTATTATTATTATTATTATTATTATGTTTTCCTTTGTAGGATTTTTTAAATGTTTTGTGGGGTTTTTGTGGGTTTGGTTTTTCCACCTTATTAATGCTTTTGGGATATATTTGGGACAAGAAGAATTGGGAGAATTTCTGAAGAAGCAAATTTAATATGCAAAAGAAATTCAAATACATTTTTAGATGAGGTACCAAGGTCAGAAATGAAATCTGTAATTAAATTAAGGTTTTGTTTTACACCAGAAAAGCAAATTTTAGGCTTGTGGGTCACTTCACACCTCTCAAGGTGAGGTCAGGAATTAGGGACAGATGAATTATTGCCTTAGGACTTTTCCTGGATTGGGATATTGCAAATCCCAGCCTGGTTTTTGGGATCATTTGGGGATCAAGGCTGGCTCCTGTCTGTGCCTTGGCGCGTCCTGAAATTTGGTTAAAAAATTCAAAATCCTCGTGAAAAAAATCACATTTTTTTAACAATTAAAATTAACATTGGTCACCATCTCTGGGCAGCTTCAATTTTATTTTCTCAGCATGTTCTTCTGCTTTCCACTCGAGGAAATAGAAAGAATAAACTGAATTTTCTATTTTTGAAATTGTGATTTCACACAACCCCACCAGGATATCAGAGCTTGGCAGCCACTGCTCCTTTTGAAACCCCAAAATTGTCCTTTGCTCTTTGTACTTTGTCTCCTTGGAGGATTTTTTAAACTAAATTTAGTTTAGAGGAACAGAATTTAATTATTGAATATTATTATTACATTACAGAAATAGAATTTAATCGTCATTTTGAGGAATATAATTTTATTATATTGAGGAATATTACATTTATTATTTTATTTTATAATTTATTATTTTTATTCTTGTTAAACCACTTTGTGCAGGCAAGTTTCAAAGGGCTGCTTGAACCCAAATTTGGTTTTCTTTTGGTGTTTCCTTCAGTTTGGTGCTGGGTGGTTTTCCATAGTTGGAAAATTGGGGAATATCAGAGAATCCCAGACTGGTTTTGGATGAGACCCTAAATCTCATATTTATTTCTGATATATCCATATCTATCTGTATATTTATTATTCTGGAGCAGCCAGATTTTTCCTAAATGGAATTGTCCAGTATTTATGAATTCAAAGTTGTGATATTACTCTAAATCCATCTATGGGGAGATAATAAAATTAAACATAATTAGCTGGAGAGGAATGAGATTAAAAGGTTCTGGGGAACACCTGATTGTAATTTTCATGTCAGTGAGAGAAATTTCCATCCCTCTGCGACTTCCTTCTGTTCAGGCAGAAAATGCTGGGACTAATCCAGGTTTAAAAATTTGGCAAATCCAAGTTTAAAAATTTGACAAATCCAGGTTTAAAAAAAATTGGCTAATCCGAGTTACTCCAGGTTTAAAAATTGGACAAATCCAAGTTTAAAACTTTGACTAATCCAAGTTTAGAAATTTGGCTAGTCCAGGTTGAAAAGTTTGACAACTTCAGGTTTAAAAGTTTGGCTAATCCAGTTTTAAAAATTCGACGAATTCTAATTTAGATGTTTGCCTAATCCAAGTTTAAAAATTTGGCTAATCCAGATTTAAAGATTTGGCTAGTCCAGGTTTCAAAGTTGGACAAATCCAAGTTTAAAAATTTGACTAATCCAAGTTTAGAAATTTGGCTAGTCCAGGTTTAAAAGTTTGGCTACTCCAGGTTTAAAAATTTGGCTAATCCAGTTTAAAAGTTTGACAAATCTAAATTTAGATGTTTGGCTAATCCAAGTTTAAAGGTTTGGCTAATCCAGATTTAAAAATTTGCCTAGTCCAGGTTTAAAGGTTTGGCTAAACCAGATTTAAAGATTTTCCTAGTCCAGGTTTAAAAGTTTGACAAATCCAGGTTTAAAAGTTTGGCTAATCCAGGTTTAAAGTTTCCCTTTAACTCCAGCCGTAAATGTCAAACCTCAGCGCTGCCAGAGGGTTTGGCTGAGTGACACGCAGCTCACAATTTATTTTTCTGGAATTTATTCCTTTCTGGGGGTGAATTATTTCCCCCAGTGCCTTTTTCTGCTGCTGCAGCCATAAATAAACTCTGCAGTCACATAAAACATGTCAAGATCCCCCAGCCTGGCTCCTGACACGCAGCAATTCCACTTTTCTTCACGAGCACTATTAATAGTTCCTAATGACTGAAAGCTCTAAATCACAGCTGGGGCTGAGGGTATTCAGCAGCTGAAATGTTCAATTCTAAAACTGACATTAACATTTTACAATCAGAATATCCCAAAATATCAAAGACCATAAAATCTCAGAGTGGTTTGGGTTGGAGGGACCTTAAAGTCCATTTTATTGCACCCTTTCCAGGGCAGGGACACCTTCCACAATCCCAGGTTGCTCCAGATGTTGAATTCCCCTTTATTCCCCTAATTTTAAGCAAAATATTCAGGGATTTAAAAACATTATTCCTATTCTAACTTGTAGAGAGGCCAAGTCATCAGGTTTCTCTGCCTCCAGCAGCTCTGTTTCAATTTTATTTAAATTTCCAAAAGCTCCTGGGATCTCCCCTCTGAACATTCCTGAAAAGTTTTGGGTTAGGCTGAAACGTCACCATCAATGACCTTTGTAATTTCATTTCATGGGCTTTATATTTTTAATTCAAATGTTCTATTTCCTTATAATTCATTTTCTTAATACCTCCTTGTATTAAACTTCTTTCAGGCCAGACAGGGAATTACAAGGAAAACTCCAGAAAAATATCGGCTGCACATTTTTGCATCAAAAATTGGTCTCGGCCCGTGGCTGTAAATGAAACTTGAAAGGTCTGGGGGCTTTAAAGGAGAACTGAAATAGAAATTTCTTAATGGGAAAAGGGAAGATTATTTTTGTTAGGCTCAAATAAGACCTAAGAAAAAGAATCTAAAAGAAGTGTGGAAAAAAAGGGAAATCCTGCTGGAAAAGGAGGATTGGGAAAGTGCAGGAATTAGGAGAGAAGAAGCGAGGAAAGGTGGGGAGCTGGCGGTGTCTGAGCTGTCCCTGCACAGCCTGGGGAGAGAGAGACTCTGGAAGAGGCAATTACAGGGAAATTTGGGAATTATGGCAGAGGAGGAAAGGTGAAATACGTGAGGAAACTCAACTTGTGGAAATGTTCCTTAAAGCCAGTGGTGGGAACTGAAAATGCCCAGGGATTCATCCTGGAATTCCAGGGTGGGAACTGGATGTGAAACCTGAAACTGCTTCAGCTGGGGCAGGGAGAGAAGAGCTTTGGGAAGGTGAGAGGTTGGGGGTCCTGGTTGTGACTGGGATCTGGGTTTGCAGTTTGGGATTTGGGTTTGTAGGTCCCAGTTTGGGATCTGAGTTTGCAATCCCAGTTTGGGATCTGAGTTTGAAATCCCAGTTTGGGATCTGAGTTTGCAATCCCAGTTTGGGATCTGAGTTTGCAATCCCAGTTTGGGATCTGAGTTTCCACATCCCAGTTTGGGATCTGAGTTTCCACATCCCAGTTTGGGATCTGAATTTCCACATCCCAGTTTGGGATCTGAATTTCCACATCCCAGTTTGGGATTAGGTTTGCCCATCCCAGTTTGGGATTAGGTTTGCCCATCCCAGTTAACACCAACACTCAGGGGAGCAGAGAGTGCAGCTGGTGCTGCTCCCAGACACTTTAATTCCAGCAAAAGCTTTATCCAGAGGGAATTCCTGCTCTCCAGCAGGATGCTGGCTCTGCACAGGGAGCAGGACAATTTCCCATCTGTCAGCAGCCCATCCAGAGCTGTCATTATCCCTCAGCTTCCCTGCAACTGCTGTGGAATTTGCTGTCCTAAGGCGAGGAATTTCCGAGCTCCCTGATGTGACCCCCCGGCCCTGGCTGCCATTCAGTCCTGTAAATCTCTCTGCCCTCAATCCAACACTGCCAGATGATTTTGGAGATAGTAAAAGTGGCTGGATTTCAGTGGGTTTGGTGTTTTTTTTGTTATTTTAATGTTGGGGGGAAAAAAAAAATACAAGCAGGAAGCAACTCTTTGGAGAAGGGTATCAGTGGTTTGGATAAAAGGATCTGATGGATAAAAAAAAAGAAAAAGTTTCCATAAATATCCAGACTGCTGCTGAAACTGAGCCTAAACAGCATTCCAGGCATCTTTAGGTCCATCAGGGTGTCTCATCAGAGCAGCTCCATCCCTCTGGCCTCCCCACGTGCTCTGATGGAGGCTCCAGAACCTTCCTTGTCTTCATTCCCTTCATTTCTCCACCTCCTTCCCATCTGTCGGTTGATTATTCCAATTTTTTGGCTTTTTCTTTTCGTTCTGATGAAACCCAACAGAAATACTTGCAGGCTCATTTCAGGCTCTTTTTGGGCTCATTTCTGGCTCTTTTTTGGCTCCTTTTGGGCCCTTTTCAGGCTCTTTTCACTCCCTTTTCACTCCCTTTTCACTCCCTTTTTAGGCACTTTTCAGGCTTTTTCTAAGCACATTTTAAGCTCTTTTTAGGCTCTTTTTATGCCTTTTTCAGGCCATTTTCAGGCCATTTTTAAGCTTTTTCCAGGCTCTTTCTAGACCTTTTTCATCCTCTTTCCAGTCTCTTTTTGGGCCCTTTTTAGGCCCTTTTCAGGCTCTTTCTAAGCTCTTTTTAAGATATTTTTATGCCCTTTTCAGGCCTTTTTTAGGCCCTTTTAAAGCTCTTTCCAGGCTCTTTTTAAGCCCTTTTCATCCTCTTTTCAGGCCTTTTTCACTCCCTTTTTAGGCCCTTTTCAGGCATTTTCTAAGCTCTTTTTAGGTCTTTTTCAGGCCCTTTTTAGGCTCTTTTCAGCCTCTTTCTAGGCTCTTTTTGGGCACTTTTCACTCCCTTTTTAGGTCCTTTCCAGGCTGTTTTAAGATCCATTTATGCCCTTTTCAGGCCTTTTCCAGGCCCTTTTTAGGCCCTTTTTAAACTCTTTCCAGGCTCTTTTCATGATCTTTTCAGCCTCTTTTTGGGTTTTTTTCAGCCTCTTTTTAGGCTCTTTTCAGCCTCTTTCTAGGCTTTTTTCAGGCTCTTTTTATGTCTTTTTCAGGCCTTTTTTAGGCTGTTTTCAGACTTTTTTTCTGGGCTCCTTTCAGGCCGTTTCCAGGCTCTTTTCAGGCTCTGTTAAAGCTCTTTTCAAGCTCTTTTCAGACTATTTTAAAGCTCTTTTTAGACTCTTTTTAAGCTCTTTTTAGGGTTTGTGGGCTCTGGTTCCCAAATCTCAGGTATATTCAGCAAGGACACGTGGGCTTTATCTGCTTTTTTCCCTGGCCAAAGCTGGGGGCCAACATCTCTCAAAAAGGGAAGAATTAATGTGGGGCCTCAGGCTAAAATCTCTCAGGTTTCCTTCTCCCTCACAAAGTGAAGCAAAAGGATCCATCTGCCAAAAAAAAACCAACAAAAAACCAACCCAAACTTCAGAATAAACTGGGAGGGTTGTAAGGAAAACCACTGTGGAGGGGGGAGGGGGAAAAAAAAATTAATTTTTGTTTTATTCTCATGGCTTGCTTTGGTTTCTTCACCAGGAAGTGTCTCTGCAGGTTAAATAATAAATTTAAATAGAATATTTTTTCCAAATCCAATTTGTTTCTCCAAACTGCAAGTCCTGGTTATTTTGTGCCTCTTTTATGCGATTTTATTAGGGATTTTTGGTCCATTTAACCAGATTTTACCTCACCCTGATGTCCAGATCCAGTTTTTTCAATCCCTGATGCTCCCAAGGATTAAGCAGTAATTTGACCTCTGGAAAAGCTTCTCCTCAAAAAGATTTTGTGGAAAAAATCCCTAAAATGAGTGGTTTGAATGCTTGGGTAATTCTAGTTATTCTCCTGCAGTTGCACTGTGTAATTCTGTCTATATTTGCTCTCTCTAAAGTCATATTTGTGTGTCAGAGGGGATATATTAGAAGGCAATAAACCTGGTTAAATTAACAATTAATAAATGTAATTTTATGTTATGAATGTCAACAAAAAAATGTTCATAAAGAATAATGTTAAAATGTTAATAATGTATTATATATCATATTTAAACAGATAAATATAAGACATATTTTATATCTAAGAACGTTAAATAACTATAATTGGTATAAAATCGATAATAAAATATAAATACAATATATAAATAATCTATAAATAAAATAAATAAAAATGTTTAAAATGTTAATAAATTTTAAGATAATTAAGCCAGGGGCCACAAGAAGCTGGACATGTTTGTCATCCCAGCCAGTTTTGTGTAACTGCTGGCATTAAAAATTTAAATTCTGAGACATTAAAGGGCCAAAATGTCCTTTGTGAACTAGAGAAGGGAGGGGGTGACTAAAATTCTCCTCACTTTCAATAACAAACAGGTTGGATTTTGAAGTTCCTGGAGTTTATATTTTACAGTAACCTTAAAACTCCCCCAGAATATCAAATCCACCTTTCCAGGCTGGTCCGTGGTCTGTAAATCAGGGAGAAAATTTGGAATGTTGCCCAGGGAGAGTAAAAATCACCATAATTTCTATTAATCCATAGGGTTTTATTGCTGAAGCTGCCAGAGGTGCATGAAGAGCAGATTTTGGAGTGGTTTAAGCTGATGACTGATCCTGCCTGGGTTCAAAGGGGAGAACCAGCAGGAACACGAAATTCCTGGCAAATAAACCCAGAACAATTTGTCTCACATGAAAAGCTTGGCTGGCTTTGTCCCCCTGCCTCTAATTGTCCCCAACCTCGACCCAACAACACGAGTTTCACCCAAAATCCAGTAAAAACTACCAAGAAGGGGATGAATTTGAATTTTTTTTTTATTTTTATTTTTTTCTTCAGTTCCAATCCAAGGTCAAGGCGTGCTGGGGAAGAGCTGGGATGATCCCGAGGGATGGCAGAGCTGGATGTCACCCTGCTCCTGGGGGCAGGCACCTGCCTGGGAATTGAAGCTCGAAAGTGCACGGCAATTACATCAAATTTGCTCAACTTTTCCCCATATCCACTGAAATCTAAGAGAGCAGGAATGTGCCATTGGACATTGGGATGATGGAACCCTCGATAGGCCTCAATGGCTCTGTGTTTCCTGCCTGGATCCCCTCAGCATTCCCATTGTTAGCCTGAACTCGATAAATCCACGGAGATGGAGCCCTTGGGAGGCTGTTTGCACGCAGGGAATTGTGGTTTTCCTCCTGCCCAGCCACACCAAATCCATATTTTTCGTTCTAATTAGAGATTGGATAATTTTCCCGATTTTATTTATAGCCTGGAATGCCTTTAAACCCCTCAAACCTGCTCCTGGTGGGGAGGGGTGATCCCAGAGCTGCTGATTTCCCAAAGTGGTGTAACCCTAGCGTTGGGCACTGATAGGGGGCAACAATGGCGTTATTCATGCCGGGTTCGGGGACCGAAAATGAGTTTGAAGTGGCTGAAAATGATGAAAGGGGCTGCCCTGCTGGCTTGGGGGAAATCAGGGCTGGGCTCTGCTCCACGAGGATGGAAGAAAAGGGATTTGGTGGAGAGAAAATGACATTTTTCATTCCAGGGAAGCAAGATCCACTGCTGGCTGTTCAGCAGTTTCCTCAGTGAAAATCAGATACGTTAAATATATTTCTGTATTTAATGATATGCTGGACCAATGTATATCGGTGTTAATCCTTTGTGCTTCCAAGCAGCTTTTCCCTCCACCCCTTCCCGTTTGGGATCTTGGTTCTTTGGGATGTCAGAACTCCTGATCTCGCTCTGGATGATGGCACCACCTCTGCCTTCCCTCTCGCTGTGAAATCCAGGCTGGATCCTGAAGGTATGAGTTCCAAAAATCCACAGGAACGAGAATTTCCTTTCTGTTGGCAGGTTTGGGGCTCAAACTCCTGGAGGAAGGAGAGGGCCTGAGCATCTCCCCCGTGGAATTCCACGCCACAGGAAGTTTGTGTTTGGTTAAGACCAGCTTTGCACAGGCCCTGGCTTTGCAGAAACACGGTTTGGTCAGGGCCTAATTTACAATCTAAAGGGAAGAATAAAACCCCCTCTTTGACAGTTCGCTGGAAATTTACAGATTTTTGGAATGAAGGTTTTTCAACACTCACCAAAACCTTCACCTATGAATCAGTTCAGGCTGAGGGAAGGATTTTTAAATGTGAGCAGTGCTTGATTATGGGACAACCTCTCCCTCTCTTAAAATGCCCCTCCACTTGAGGTGCAGGAAAATAGGATTGACTCCTAAATCTTGCAAGAATACTTCCATAAATTCCCCCACTCATATAGTATCACCCATAAATCATTTTGCACGAGCAAATTGCTCTTGGAGGCATTTTGTTTCATGCTCCCCTTCCCCCTCTCCAGTTTCTGCCATCAATCATGAAGACAGCGATCTCTTTCCAGCCTTTCAGATTAACAAGATAAATTATTCACTAATGTGTTGGAAAAACAAGTTAGAACTCCCAAACACTGCTTGGAGTGTCCTGCACCCCTGGAAAAGGGCTGGGACTGCTGAGCCTTGTGAAGTTGCTCTCAAAGTCTGGTTTGAGGAGTTTTTGCTGCACTTGGAGTGTCCAGGGCCAGATTGGACGGGGTTTGGAGGAGCCTGGGATGGGGGAAGGTGTCCAAGGGAATGGGGTGAGCTTCAAGGTCCTTTCCTACCCAGCCCATTCCATGTCCCTTGTCAACATCTAAGGAGCTTTTCCCTCTGATTCTGTCAGGAAATGTCCATGGGTTGAACAGCTCCCACCCTCGGACTTTTCTCTGATGTTGTGAGGTTTGAGCTCTGCTCTTTCTCCTTCTTCCCTCTGATGTTTTTCCTCCTCTTCTTCCTCTCCCCGTTCTGTTTCTCTTTTTCCTGCCCTGTCCTAAATCCATGACATGGGAAGATGTGGGCAGCAGGCTCTGGGAAGCAGGAGAGGGAGGTGGAACTCAGGGAAAAGCAGGAGGAAGAATGTGAGCCTGAAGGAATTGGGGAGGATCAGGATCACCAGGGCTCTTCTCCCTTTCCAATGTATCTGTTCCAGTTTCCCGCTGGACTGAGCTGGACTGAATTCCAACCTAAAACCACGCTGGGAGCATGGAATGGTTTGGGTTGGAAGAGACCTTAAAATCCATCCCATTCCACCCCTGCCATGGACAGGGACACTTCCACTCTCCCATGGTGCTCCAAACCCCATCCAGCCTGGCCTTGGACACTTCCAGGGATCCAGAGGACCTTGGGAGCTTCACCTCATTCCCATTCCTGATTAAAATCCTTGGCTCTCCCATTTTTGAGCCAGAGCTGCTGCTGTTTGCCAGAGCTTTAATGATCCTTGAAAAGAGAATTTATTTATTTTTTTTTTTCTTCAGCCGTTGAATTTCCTGTGGAATGAAGTCATCTTGGTGATGAGAATTTTTCTGGGATGAAAACAGTCCGGAGAAAATGAGTTTCCACTGTGCTATTTTAGGAACAGAATCATTCAAGCGGCAGCTAATGAGCTTGAAAAAGTGCCAAAAAAAATTATCAGCAGGAAAAGGTGCGAAAAGGGGTTTGACTCCTACAGGTTTCCACTTCCAAGGAAGCAGTAAATCACAGGCACCACTTGAGATTTGGAGCGAAGATTTGAAAAGAATAATTAAATCTGAATTTTCAGTACTCCGGGAAGAACCGCAAAAGCCCGTTTTGAATTTTTTTTTAAGATACCTGTGCATTCCAAGAGAGGGGGGAAAAAATATTGGGAAAGCAGCACTTTTGCTAAAGGGGGGGAAAAAAAATTGGGAAAGCAGCACTTTTGCTAAAGGGGGGAAAAAAAAAATTGGGAAAGCAGCATTTTTGCAAATCCTCTGGAGTCAAGGGCTGGATTTGAGCGGGTTGTGCGGGTTGGGAGCGTTCTGTGTTGCCCAGTTACTATCGGGGAGCGTTTGTGGGAGATCTCATCTCACATTCCTCCCTGCTCCTGTGGATCCCTGCTGCTCCCAGCTGAGGGATTTATCTCTGCCCTGATGCGATTTTCCAGCTCCTCTGGTTTCTGTGAGGAGCAGACGGCTCGGCTCCGTGCCTGGGACACGAAAGGGTCCTGGGGAGGGAACAGAGAGGAGAAATTGTGTTTATCCTGCCTTATAAATCCGTCCAAATATTGCCAAATATTCCAAGAATTGCGGTATTTGGAAAGATTTATGAGAAAATATAAACACAATTTGGAAGGATTGGTGTTCTTGATTATAACACCAACCTGGTAGATGAGAGGATTCCTTGGAACAGCTGTAATGGCACAACTCTCATTTGAAATTCCCTAGAAATTGCTATTAATTTAGGGGAAAAAATGTGAAGTTGTTGTTATAAATATAGTTTTTATATTATATAATATTGTATATATAATGAGATGGAGGGAAAGGACACAGAGAATGGCTTCCCACTGGCAGAGGGCAGGGTTAAATGAGATATTGGGAAGGAATTCCTGGCTGGGAGGGTGGGGAGGGGCTGGGATGGAATTCCCAGAGCAGCTGTGGCTGCCCCTGGATCCCTGGCAGTGTCCAAGGCCAGGCTGGACACTGGGGCTGGAGCAGCCTGGGACAGTGGGAGGTGTCCCATGGCAGGGGGATGGAATGGGATGAGCTTTAAGATCCCTAAGAACACAAACCAGTCTGGAATTCTGTTCAGAACCGCTTCCAGAGCAGGAACTCCCTGGTGAATGTCCCAGCTTTCCCCTCCAGCCTGGTTTGAAGTCAGTGCCAGGAGCCCAAGGGGAGCCAGGGGCCAGCTGTGGCTCAGCACCGAGCTGGGTGAGGGGAACAAGGTGGGCACCTTCTCCTGGATCCCAGGGCTGAGTGAGGAAAAGGAAATGGCCCAGGGATCTGGGATCAAACCCTGCCAGCAGGACACTCAGCCTGGATTGCATCACTTAAATCACAGAAAAACCCTCTGGGGTCACCGAGTCCAGCCACTGCCCAGGCCACCACTGACCGTGTCCCCATGGCTTTCTTATCCCTGCAGGGATGGGGACTCCACCACTCCTGGAGCCTTGACACTGAATTTGTATCCCAGAAACTCCCTGGAACAGCAGGATGAAAACACAGCTGGGCTTTCAGAGCTCTGTCACAGTCAGTTCTCACCACAAGAGTGAAATAACTGCATCAAATCTGTCCAGGCCATCTTCGCCTTCCAATTCCCAAAGTTTATCTCATCCTCTCTCATCAAGATTCCTTTTCAGCCAGCTTGGGAGCAGCTTAAAGGGAAATTAAGGAAACAAAGATGGGATCTTGGAGCGACATCTCTTAATGAGCCCTCTCAGGCTCTGGAAATTTCTCATTAACTCACAGTGAGCCCAGACTTTCAAAATTGCACAAAGATTTTTCTGCCCTAGCCCATAAACAGTCTGTGCTTAGGGTCCCCCACATTGTCTCCATCTTCTTGGCTTCTTCCCAGAGCAGCTTCTTTTGGCACGCTGGAGCTGATGGGAATGATCTTGTAGGAAGAACAAAGTGCATTTTTTTTTTTTTCCCCAAAGGAAATAATAAATCTGCTGTGGGCTTTCAAAGCCAGCTGACATCATCAGCAAGGGAGGTTTTTTGTGTATTTTGAGAATGTTGGGAGAACACAGATGTCAGTTTGGGCCGTTTGCATCTTAACTCTAAAGACTCGAAGGATTTCCCAATGGATTTTCTTTTTCATTTTGTTTACTTTCTTTTTTTTCCCCTAAATTAAGCTAAAAAAAATTGATGGAATTTAATTCTAGGGGGAAAAAAAATAGAGATATTTATTTTATTTTCACAGAATCTCAGGATGGTTTGGGGTAGAAAGGAAGTTAAAGTTGATCCCATTCTACTATCCCAAGGTGCTCCAAGCCCCATCCAACCTGGCCTTGAACATTCCAGGGATGGATCATCCATAGCTCTGGTTGATGCTGAATGAATTTTATTGCTGGAGTGCTCCAATTCCAGGTGGAAAGAGATAAAAACAGCAAGGAATCCTTAAAAGTTGTCCAGCACCCTTTAGGAGCTCTCCTGTGTTTACATTTTTCTGCCAATCCAAGAGGGACAGGGACTGGAATACCGAGCTTCATTCCCGATTTTCCACCAGAAATTCCACAAAGCCTCCAACCCCACCTCTCCTTATTATTAGTTTATTAGCTCCTTATTAGTTTTCCCTGTAGGAATTAAAGTCCTGGTGTTGCTGGGAGTTAATCAGAGGCAAACAGGGTCTGTCTCGTTCCTTCTTTGGCAAAAACAAAAGATTGTGGGGAAAAGATAAACCCCTTTTTACACCATTAATTTTCTTCTTTTTAATTCTTTATTCCATGCTTTCCCAGCTGCTGCTGATCCAGAAGTGCTCCTTCCATGGAGCATTTTCCATCCAGCAAAAAGTCTCACAGCTGGGGTTCCTACACTTGCTCCCTGCCTCTGGAATTTTCCTCCTGGCCCGGGAAAGCCTGGCAGAGCAGGATAAACACCCTGTGAGTTGTTGGCTGAGGTCTTGTTCTCGCTGGGCACATTAAAAGTGGAGTTTAGAAACTGTGGGGTGTTGTTCAAACAGACCACACACCTCAAAACCTCCAACCCCATCCTTGAACATTTCCACATTCCCACATCTTCTTAGGGCAACATGGAATTGTTTTTCCATGTTTATGTTGCCCCTGTGCCCTTGAAATATTCCAATTTTTTCCCTCCAACTTTCCTTCACCTGCCCATCTTTTTCACCTCACTCTTGGAATATTTCCTTGTTTATTTGAGGTGTTTTGGTTTTTTTTTAATTGAACTAGAGATGTGTTAAGTTTTGTTCTATCCCCCAGTTTCTCTCACAGGGATGTCCAAGAGGAATTGTATTTAGGAATTATCATGGAAAATTAAGGGATGTGCTGAACTCCTTTTATTTTTGAGGTGCTTTGCTGGCTGGGGTGTTAAACTGGGTGGAATTAGAATTCATAATTATCAGATTTTTTTTCCTCTATTCAAATGATTCTTAAACCAGGAAGCCTGAAGGGAAATGAGGGAGACAGGAATTCCCAGTTTATCCCGTTCTTCCTAAAATGCTGGGATTTAATGACACCTTTCCAGTTTTACTACTGGGAAAATAGTCAAATGCTGGGGACCAGCAACACCACCAAGGATTTTTCCTTTAATTCCTCCTGCAGGACTGGAAAATTCAGTCTTTAAACTGCTCCTTCTGGCTCTGAGTATCTGCTGAAGGTTATTAAATGTTGTTAATTATGTCACTAATTCCAGGTGAAAGAAACCCAGGACTGTTCGGGCATGCAGGAACCTCAATCCCACATTTGCAATTTCCCTGTAAAACACCAAAAGCTTGGGATTCACCTCCAAGGAGAGATCACAGAATCTTCTCCCAAAGGACTCCTCTTGCTGGAATTTTGGTGGTGAATTTTGAGCTCAACCCAAACTCCATTTTTTGATGGTGTTCCTTGGATGTGAATTTTAATATTTTGATGTCGGTTTTGGGCTTTTCCTTGCTGGCACTGCTGGGTCTTGGTGGTGCTCCCTGGGGCCAGCACACAAACACCTCAATTCCTGAGGTTTGGGGGAGTTTGGGGACACCTGGAGGGTCATAATTCGGAAGATTTCGGGATGAAGCTCTGGGATTTTTGGGATTCCAGCACATGAGTCATGTCCATCCTCTTATCCACCAAATCCTCCTCAGGGCTGCTCCAACACCCAGCCCCAAGGTGCTTTGTCCTCCAAAACCTTGGTCTGAATCCCCAAGTTTATAGAAGATAATTCCTCCTTCGTGGATCACCTGCAAGAAGCGAACTGCTTTTCCAGGAACACCAAATGCTGGGTGCTCTTTGCTTCAGCAAAGGTTTAAATGGAATTAAAACTGGCAGAAGGCTTTATAAAAAAAAAGGGTACAGCAAAATTTAATTTAGTCAGACATGTTTTATTTGATGCTGATAGAGGAGAGCTATAAATAGTAATAATAAGTTATTCTTAACAGCAGAGTTACTGATCTGAGACGCAGATAAAGCCCAGCTTTGTGCTAGACTGGACTAGCTAGGTCTGGTGAACACAGAGAATGAAATTATTACAGTCCCAGTTTAGCTCTTTCCCCAGCATTTATGGGGAATTTGAGGAATCCTTTCCAGCAGCTGCTAAAAAAATCAACTTTCATCTCCCTCAGCCATGAGCTGAGCATTCATGAAGCATCCCGAGCCAGAAATGAATCAAATCCATTGAAATCTGGCCCAGAACCCAAGGGCTGAGCTGCAGATCCCGTGAGACAGCAATGGGGCTCATTCCTGGCCACTTAGGGAGCGTCTGAAGAGGTGGGAAAATAAAAATCTATTTTTACTGGGTGCCCAAAGGCAGAGCCACAGCCCTCAGAGCCATTCCTGAAGGAGCAGATGTGGGACAACCCCGGGATTCACCAGCAGAGCTAAAGCTGCCCTCTCTGAGTGTTAATTCTTTGGTGTAATATTTTAAATTAATGAGTTAATAATTGCTGTTAATAGCTGGCTTTTGATGCTCCAGGATTTTCCCAGTTTGGCTTGAGACACCCCAGCACTTACTGGGCTGTTCTGGTTAATCCTGCCCCAAATATCCCGAATCAGAGCTCAGACTCACGTGGGGCCTGGCTGCTCCTCGGGAAGAAAGAGAGAAATGTCTTTCCCAAAGAATCACCCAGATTTTTTATTTATTTATTGTTTTCTTGAGTGCTTGACACCAATTACTCCTTTAATCCTCACCTCTGCATGGCAGTCTTGAAACACTTCATGATTTATTTTGTGGGTGAGGTGGTTTTAGGAGCTGTTTTCACAGCGGGGTTGCGCACAAAGGTTTGAAATCCCTCTGTGCACGCACAGGCAGGGAGGGAGGGGTTCACTCCCCTGGATCCTGATGGAATAAATTGATCCATCTAAACCCCTCCTCAACGAGACATTTTGACCTCCTAATCTCCCTGCAGGAACACAAGGGTTTTGTAGCTTTCCCCAAGACTTCTAATCCCCATTCTGGGTTGGCATTTCTCGATTTCTGTCAAATTTTTCATCTTCCTGGTGCTGTCTCAGAGCCTCTCTGCTCCTTTCCACCGAAGCTCCTCGCTGGGATGATTCACAGCCCCGAGAGCAGCAGACAGGTTGTTCTGTTCCTGGGATCTGTGGGGATAAATATGGAAATAATTAGGGTGTGTTATTAAACCCCATGCGTCAGGTGAGGGTTTTTGTTCTGATGGATGATTTGAGCTGAGTCAGGAGGGTGTCTCTGCTAGCAATGCTCAGGGTCTGTTCCACTCTTCTCATCTCTAAAAGGAGGTTTCTTTTCCCTGCCCGTTTATTTTTGGGATGAGGTCGGCTGCCACCTCCCTGTGTAGAGAGCCACTGAATATTTGCTGTGCCTCAGCCACTTCTGCAGCTGCCACCTGATAAAATCCAGGGAGATGCTTCCTCTCACCAAAAGAGCGGAGATTAAATTGGATTTTAGGCAGGAATTCTTCCCTGTGAGTGGGGTGAGGCCCTGGCACAGAATTCCCAGAGCAGCTGTGGCTGCCCCTGCATCCCTGGGAGTGTCCAAGGCCAGGCTGGAGCAGCCTGGGGTGGTGGGAGATGTCCCTGCTCATGGCAAGGGTGGGATGGGGTGGGATTTAAAGCCTCTCCCAACCCAAAGCAGTCTGGATTCTGGAATTCTTGGCCCAAGCAATGCCCTGTCTCTTTCTGGGGCTGCCGTGGCTTCTTTCCCACACGGAGTTCCCAGATCCTGCCCTCTCCATCCCAGTGCCTGCTCAGCACTGAACTCTCCACACCCAGCCCTGACTCAGTCCTGACACCCAGATCTGCCTTTCAAATCTCTTCACGGTCCAGAACCACCTCCTGCAGCAGGACAAGGACAGGGATCATCCTCTGCCCACACAGGGATTTGTTCTTTACCCCCTCAAAGCTTTTCCCAAACCTCATTTATTCATTTATTCACCCTGTTCCTCTAGGCCTCCTTCCAGTAATTTTTTCATGTCCTCCTCCAGCCTTTATCTGAATTTTGGGGCACAGTGGTTGGAGGAGATCTGTCCTTGACCCTGTCTCGGTGCTCAATTCTACAGCATTTTTCATGCAAAAGACAAAGGAATTTTTTAAAATTGATATTTATGCTTTAGTAACCCTAAGAGGAAAGCATGGGCCTCTCCAAGATGCTGTGTAGTAATATAATAATAATAATAAGAAGAATAATAAGAAGAATAATAAGAATAAGAATAAGAATAAGAATAAGAATAAGAATAAGAATAAGAATAAGAATAAGAATAAGAATAAGAATTAGAAGAAGAAGTAGTAATAATAATAATAATAATAATAATAATAATAATAAGCAATTAATTCCAAATTTGGGTCATATTTTGCAGCTTTTTCAGGGGTGTGATCAATCTTTATGTCAACAGAGCAAATTTTAGGTAAAGGTTCTTCCTCCAGAGGGTTGTGGGGCACAGGAACTGCTCCCCTGGGAATGGGTAAAGCCCCAAGTCTGCCAGAGCTCCAGGAATGTTTGGACAATGCTTTCAGGAAGGATTTTGGGTATCCTGTGCAGGGCCAGGGCTTGGACAGGATGATCCTTGTGGATCCCTTCCAGCTCAGGATATTTTGGGATTCTCTGGTTATAAATGGAAGT
Organism: Cyanistes caeruleus; assembly: GCF_971803275.1. Classification (NCBI taxonomy): domain Eukaryota; kingdom Metazoa; phylum Chordata; class Aves; order Passeriformes; family Paridae; genus Cyanistes; species Cyanistes caeruleus. The sequence goes on from NC_141707.1 coordinate 39,581,717, forward strand.
AGAGGAGCAGCAGCGCTCAGAGAGGTCAGGAGCGCCTCAGACCTGCGTGAGGGAGGTTCCTTTTTGGAGATGCTCTTCCCAAAAACACTGGAAGAGGAAGCAGGAGCAGCAGGTTGCAGGAAAGACCGGTGGAACCCTTGATTTGTGTGCTGGGAGTGAGGATGGCAGTGGGAGAGAGCCGGTGGAGCTTCTCCCAAGAGCATTCCTGCTTCCCTGAGCAGCTTTCAGCTGGCAGCCAGCGCTGATTTCATAGTAATGATTTATTTATTTTATTTCTTTTTTTTTTTTAATGAATTGGTGCTTAGACTGCTTTGAATGCTTTCTGTTTGGAATACTTTCTGCATGACTAATGAATGTCCCGAAATGAATTAAGCTGTGCTGTTAAACTTCAGCCTGGGTGTACAACCGGCCCTTCTTCCACGTTTTATCTTGGAATTCTCGGGGAGGGGGCATCGCCTGTTATCTAAAAGCCACTTAGCCGAGCTGAGATGTGATGTCACGGTCTGGAAATACGTGGGGCTTTTTGAGCTCAGCCTGCCGAGACACAGACGTGACTTCGGTGTGATAAACCTCATTAACGCCCTTAAAACCTGCGGGCAGCAGAGATAACAAAACCCCGCTGGAAGCTGGCAGGAGATGAAACCCCGCAGCCTCGCAGCCGGAGTTTTGCTTGGATAAAGCTTTCCTGGAAGCCTGTGCTGGGATCAGCCGGTGATTCAGCGCCGGGGAGCTGGAATTCGCTCTCCGCTGACCCTCGGGAAGAGCAGCAGCATCAGCCCCGCAGAGCGGAAAACCGGGAATAATCCCGGTTTGGGGCTGGAATGTTTGTGGTTCACTCCCGGCTCGCCGCATTCCTCTCCTTCACGGCTGCTAATTCCCTGTGCTTTTGAACTCATCCTTTGCTATCCAGAGATATTTTTTTCCAACCCCGCTCCCGGAACCAAGAGGAGCAGGATAACCCTCTGATTGTTTGATCTGTCCATCCCAGCCCGGAATAACGCAGCACCTCGTTTTTAATGAAGCACGGAGGAAAGCTGGAGCTCAGCACAATTCCCTGCCCGCCGGAGATCCTAATCTCTCCTTCCCGGCAGAGCAGAGCGGGCACTCCATGAGCCGGACCCGGCAGGGAGGCGATCCCAGCCCGCTCCCGCATCCCTGGATCCCGCATTCCCGGATCCAGAATTCCCGGCTCCAGCATTCCCAGCTCCGGCATTCCCAGCTCCAGAATTCCCGGCTCCAGCATTCCCAGCTCCGGCATTCCCGGCTCCAGCATTCCCGGATCCTGTATTCCCGGCTCCAGCATTCCCGGATCCTGTATTCCCAGCTCCGGCATTCCCAGCTCCAGCATTCCCGGATCCTGTATTCCCGGCTCCAGAATTCCCGGGTCCAGCATTCCCGGCTCCAGCACTCCCGGATCCTGTATTCCCAGCTCCAGCATTCCCAGCTCCAGCATTCCCGGCTCCCTCATTCCCGGATCCCGCATTCCCAGCTCCAGCATTCCCAGCTCCAGCATTCCCAGCTCCCGCATTCCCGGCTCCAGCATTCCCGGATCCCTCATTCCCGGATCCCTTATTCCCGAATCCCGCATTCCCGGCTCCAGCATTCCCGGATCCCTCATTCCCGGATCCCTTATTCCCGAATCCCGCATTCCCGAATCCCGCATTCCCGGATCCCTCATTCCCGGATCCCTCATTCCCGAATCCCTCATTCCCGGATCCCTTATTCCCGAATCCCGCATTCCCGAATCCCGCATTCCCGAATCCCTCATTCCCGGCTCCAGGGCTGCCCCGGCCGCCGAGGGAACGATGGAAAATCCCTGAACCAGCGGCTGGAAAATCCTTGCGGCAAAGGTGCGTCCCTGTCTCTGTTTAAACTCCCAAATCCCTTCTTTCTACCACTTTTCCCCATTGTTTTCCCCATTGTTTCCCCCATTGTTTTCCCCATTGTTTCCCCCATTGTTTTCCCTGTTGCTACAGCGAAAAAAAAGCGATTATTTTTAAGTCGGGAAGTCACTGGGGTTGACACGTGCTTAGCAAAACAAACCCGTGCCTGTGTGGGGTTAAAGGGAAAATGTCCATTTTCCTGCCTGCAGCCCTGGCTCGGCGATTCCAGCTGGATTTGGGCGCTCCCCGCCCGGCTCCAGCAGCAGAAGCGGCTCCGAGTTTGCGGCGGGATGAGCCCCGGGGGGAGCTGGAGGGATTTTCGCGTTTGGAACCCGCCCTTCCCTTCCAAACACCCCCTTCTCCCACCAAATTCCCATTTTTGGGGGGGTCACAGCTGCCGGAGAGGGCTCTGCGGGTGTTTTTGGCTCCGGAGAGGCGATGGAGGCGCTCCCGGGGCTGGTCCTGCCCCGCTCCCCAGCGGGGCTCTGGGGTTTGGCAGGAGGCTGGGACTGTGATTATCATTATTTTTAATTTTTTATTTTATTTTATTTTTTTTGAGAGCCTCTCTATGGGAATGGGGCTCTTCACAAGTTGTTTTCCGAATGGAAGCAAAGGGAATAATTGTATTTGTTGGGGGTAAAAGAGAATCATGGTGCTGCTAAAGAGCTTCCTGCTATTCTTTCCTGTTAATTAAAAAACGCTGCTCTCTAAAAAAATCATGGAATATTTTGGTTTAAAGGGATCTTAAAGTTCACCCCATTCCAATCCCTGCTGTGGGCAGGGACGCCTTCCACTGGTTGCTCCAAGCCTCATCCAGCCGAGTTTTGGACTAAATTCAATTAAAAATTAAATTGGTTTCATAGATAAATAATTGTGTTTCCAGTTGTAGCCAGTGTGTGTGCTCTTTCCTGCTGAAGTGGAGCGAATATTATCAATTTCTTGATAATTATTTAATTAAATTCTTAAACATCACTTGCCAGTACAATGAGCTGGACAATTCTTTCCCATAGCCACATAATTTCTCCTGTATTTTGGGAATTTTTACTTGGCAATGGACATGGATAGGTGTGAAAACCTGCCCAAACTGTGGGAGTCCCTGCAGGAATATCCATCCTGTGTAATCCACGTTGGTTGATCTTTCCAGTGTCAGGATCCCAGGCTGTGGTTCATTTTTTAAAATCGGGATTCATTTTAAGGCCACACCAGCCCCTGGGCTGATGGATTGGGAACTTCCAGTGGGCAGAGCTGGCACGATAAATGTATTTTCTATATAAAGAATAATTATTCTGTTGCTTCAGAGAGCTGGTTCTGTGGGAACTGTTGTAAAGCACAGAGATCCCGGTGGGAAGAGGGTGGAAATCCCCGGTGTGACCATTAACACACCTTTAGAACAACCTCTGCTGGATTTATCCCTGTTTTTATTGCTGTGGAAAAGCCGTTTTGCACGGTGATGGGAGGACCAGGCTGGCTCAGAGCTGCTGGTGGTGTCAGGGGGTCAGGCTGGTTCCGCATCCCTCTCCAGCCTCGTGGAATCCTGCGGATTTCAGAGCTGTGCGTTATTTTCCTGCTGTGGAAACTCACTGTTGGCGTTCCCTCTGCAACTGGTGCTGGAAGCAGCACAGGAAAATACGAATTTTTCCATTTTTGCTTGATTGTGCTCAGTGCTGAGCTTGCAGGGTCCAGCTCTGCGAGGGACGAGGCGTGGGGATGAGGTTTCTCCACCAGATCCGCGTTTTCTCGGCGGCAGAACGAGCTAAAAACAAATCCTCGGTGAGACAAATGGTCTCAAAATGATTTAGCTCATTAGGGCTGCTGGGATAAAACGAATCCCAGCATCCACTCATTAGTTATGCAAGCAGCAAGGACAGGGTTTAACCAGGCTTGCCCTTGGGTCTAACCCCGCTGCCTCCCTACAGCCCCAGGAGGTGCCGGCAGGGAGGGAATCCAACTCTTCCTATTCCCACTGGATTTCTTTTTTTTAGGCCAGCACTGACATAAAAACATCTGAAAAGTCCTCCTGGCCAGTTTACAGTGGGGGACTTGTTCCCTGTAAATCTAAAACTTGATTTATGCGTCAGCGATCCGCCGGTTCCATTATTTGGCGCTCGCGTGTCTGATCTCGAGGCTGATTTCCTGCCACTCTCTGGTGTAAAAGTAGAGGATAAGTTACAAGGGAGCTTGGAAATGGAATAACTTATTTGCTTTCAGCTCTGCCCATCAGCAGGGTTGGGGTTTTCCAATGGAAACCCAAGTTGCATCCCATGATTTGTTGATCAATCCAGTTTCTCACGGCCTGGATGAATAAAGGGATTTAAGGAGCACGAGAAATAAATGCTGGACATCCCTCAGGATGACTTTTAGGACCTGAGGGCAGGAAGTTCTGACCCCCCTCCTCCTCCTGCCCCGTGTTGTCCTCATGTCAGGTTGATGTGATGGAGTGGGCAGAGCGAGTCCTTGGGGTCAAGCGATCCGAGGGCCTTGGAGAACTCTGGGGAGAGCTGGAGGTGGCTGCTGATGGTCTGGCTCCATGAGATGCACTCAGTGAGACCTATTTAGTGAAAATGAACTCATTTAGCTCCAAAACAAACTGTTATTTCAGCCCTGGGGCGGCTGACGTGGGCCCTGGGTGAAAGGTGCCGTGGCTGCGGCGCTGATTGGGATCTGCCTTTGGAAAGAGATCTTGGCTTGCTGGGAACACAAAAAAGGAGGTGGAAAGGTAGAATTTCTGGTGGCTCTTTGCCACTCCGGAGAGATTTTTACCTCAGACAATCCCTCCTTGTGGTGTAATGGGAGAGGAAGAGCAAAAGTACAAATAAATCCCAAGATTATACCACCACTTTTTTTTAAATTATTTTGAATTCCGTGGGGTTTTTTTTGTAGTTTGAATGACAAGACTTGCTGGAAATCCATCTTTTTTACCTACAAAGTGAATAATTCCTAATTTTTTTTTCCTGTCCTAAACCCATTTTGTCCCTGGTGGGTTTTCTGTGTTCTTTGTGGTGTGGTGTGACCTGCTCAGAGAGGAGCAGAGTCCTTATCCCTCCGTGGCCATATGTTCCCAGAAATAATCATCGTTTTCCATCAGGGCTTCTATTTGGGCTCGTCCCCATCCATTTTGTTGTCCCTGCTTGAGTTTTTATAAATCTGCTGTGGAAATTTTATGGGGTTGGCAGCAGAAATGTGTGTCTGGAGGCAGGACTCCTTCTCCACCGACAATAAATAATTGTTAACCCCATAAATATCTATTTTGGACATCTGCACACCCAATAAACCCACGGTTTATCCCTTGGCACGTGTTAAAAAGGGGAAAAATTCAATATAAAAGGCCATTTGTTCATTGCCCAGTTGTGCCTACGTGATCCTCGGTCCAGCTCCTTCTCCAGTGATTCCCTGTGAATCCACAATATTCCCATTTATCGGGCTGCCAGCAGTGCCAGGGCAGGGAGTTAAGACCGGGGCTGTCTCCCAAGGGATGCTGCAGATGCACTCAGCAGGAGCTGCACCCCCTCCCAGGGAATTGGCTTCGCTGGAATTCTCAGGAAATCCTTCGTGGAAGCCTCAAAGTTGGGATGGATTTGGGATGATGACATAAAAATATCCCTCCTGCTGCTCTGTCGGTGTGTATTCCCAAGTAAGGTCTTCCAGGGGCTTCCTAATTTTATATAAATAGCTGGCTGTTCTCTATAAGTTGCTGAATATTCTATATAAACTGCTAAATGTGATAGGAAAAGTTAAATATGCTATATAAATATCTAAATCCTCTATATAAATTGATAAATATTCTATATAAACAGCTAAAAATTCTTTATAAACTGCTAAATATTCTACATGACCTCCTAAATGTGATAGGAAAAGATGAGAAGAAGTACCTCAATTATAATTAAAATTTTATCATGTTTTCCTTTTTTGTCTTTTGTTTGTTTAATGCCAATTATTCCTGTATTTTATCCAATTCTTGGTGCGTTCTATTTTAATTTGAGGAGGGTTTTTTTTTTTTCATTCTCTTCCTCTACAAGTGCCTTTAATAGAATTACATAAATTCCTCTCTTGGAATTCTGCCTGCAATTATTTCCTATCAGTCAACCCCGAGCTTTTGTGTGTTTCTGCTTTCATCTCCTGAGCTGCTGTGCAGACGAATTACGACTCTCAGGCAGGTGCCTGGCTCGCTGTGGGATGATCCCTGTGGATACTGAAAGGGATTTGGCTGGAAAAATGGGAAGGGAAATATTTCAGCATCAGGCAGGTCGCAGAATTCCTGGGATTTGTCCCATGGAGGGAGTTGTCCTGCTAAGGGATGTGCTGTGCTTAAAAAAAACCAGTATAAAATCAGATTAACAGTGGAAATTATTGGGATTCGGGGTTGGTTCGCAGTGCAGGGAATAAAATGACTCTGGAAAAGTGGAAGTCATGGAAGGAGAGGGTTTTTCTGCTGGTTTATATCCAGAAATGCTGCACGCTCCTAATCTTGCCTAATTTTGAGTTTATTAAATGTGGGGTTTAAAAAATTGAAATTAAATTAAATTTTAAAAAATTGGAATTAAAATTAAAATTAAAATTAAAATTAAAATTAAAATTAAAATTAAAATTAAAATAACCCTAAAATTAATTTTTTTAAAAAAATCCTCAAAAATATCTTTTCTCAGGAAATTTCCTCACCTGCTGCTCTTAATTTATTTATTTATTCATTTACGTACTGATTTACATTCTCCTCCCCAGACAGTTGGAATTTTTAAACTCCAGCCCTCATTCCCTTTCACTGTTTTCTCTCCTTTATCCAGGCAGAGATTCCCAGCTGGAATCACCTCACAGGGTGAGTCCAGTGTTTTCCAGCTCTGCTCCTGGAGTGCAGTTGGGGTGATTTCAGCTCATTGTCCTTCTGTGCCTCGAAATTCCCGTTATGGAAATCAGGAATTTTTGTGTCTGGCGGGAGAAGGGAAGGGCTTGACAAGCTCCTTTTTGGAGTTTAATCAGCTGCAGGGTGGATTTATAATGTAAATATTTTGTGTCTGGAAGAGAAGGTGGAGTTATGCTATAAATATATGCCACAAATTCACCTAAAAATGAGGTTGGTAGGAAAGAGAAGAAATATTGAAATCATGAAATATTCGTCATTAAACCCCCGGAATTCTCATTTCCAGCTCCTACAGATTTTAATTTATTTGTTGTTTCACAATTTTCTTTTTGTTTTACAACAAAACAACAAAATTTTGTTGTTTTTCATACCAACTAATACAATTTTTGAATAAACGAAGTGAATCCTACCAGGTTCCTATTCAGATGTTATTTTTGAGGGATTGAATAAAACACTTACCAAAAAAAAAAAAAAAAAAAAAAAAATTTAAAAAACCCCACTTATTAAAATTTGTTAATAAAATAAATTTGGGCAGATGTGCATCAGCAGTGTCCCAAAGAGCCCTGGTGGGACAGGGAACAATGGCTCTTGTCCCCAGAAGAATGGGAGCCCTTGATGAGCATCTCAAAACCTCGCTCTGTGCATCTGCTACTCAACTCATGGGGTCTCGTGGGCTCTTCTGGCCACAATCCCAAGGAGCAGCACTTTAATTCCACATCCCAAAAATTGATTTAATAAGGGCTGTGCACGTGCAGTTTATTTACAGTTGATTTGTGTCTTTGTATGAACGATTTTTTTTTTGAGTGTCCCCACTTGTGGTAAATCTAAATATAAAATATATATAAATATATCTAAATAAAAGATATGTGGTGATCTAAACATATTATTTGAATATAAATTTATATTAATAAATTATATAAATTCATAAATACAATAAATTATATAAATTATATAAATTTATCTATTTATATATTATATAATAATATATAATTTTATGATATATAAATGTATACATTTATAAATAAATTATATAAATTTATAAAAATTAATAATATTATAAATGAATATAAATTTATAAATGTAAATTTATAAATATATATAAATATAAACATTTATATATATAATATATAATATAATATAAATAATATAATATAAATATATATATAAATATATAAATATAATTTATAAATTATATAAATGTAATTTTTTAAACATTTTTTTTGTTACATATTCTTGTGGTTTTATATAAATTTATTATTGTTATTATGTATTTTTAAATATTCAACGGGGTGGAATTTATTTTCGCACATTTTATTTTCGCTACATCTACCGAGCTCCTTGTTTTTGTGCATGACCAGCCTTCCCCAGCCCTCAATATTTCACCAGAGGGAGTTTGTTTTCCTGGGATTCTCACGTTCACATAACAAGATTCTAAAGCCAAAGCAGTGCAGGGCTGGATTTCATAGAAATCCCACCTGCTTTTAGGGCTCTCCTTCTTCCCAGACGTACATTTGGGGCTAAACTGCCGGGGAAGCAGATGCCAGTCTGCAGATATTAAGAGTTAATATCTCTTGAGATGTCTTCATGCTCTTAAGGAGCTTCCAGCCCTCCCCGGGAAGATCCAAGGCGGCGCGGGAGCGGGTGAGCGCGGGGTTGGGATCCAGCCTTGGCAGCCATCCATAACTATCCACTTTGGACCCTTGGGATACCCACTGGGATTTTGTGGAGGTTTTTTTGTCCTGGAGAAGTTTTGGGGTATCCATGGAGGCAGGAATGAGCAGAGGTTTGTGGCGAGTTCCTCACATCCCGAGGAAAGGTTAAGTGTCCTTGTCGTCCTCATTTTACCTCCTGTCTCTGCTGGGTGATGTGTCCATCCACAGGTAAAGATACAAAAAACACATCTAAAATATCTATTTCATCCATCTAAAATATCTATTTTATATAACTCTATGAAACCTGTTCACAGATACAGAGATCTCTATATTGGTCAGTTGGCCTTCAGGAACTGAGAAGGTTTTAAAGTTGTTTTTTCCAGCTGCAGTTTAAGCGTAGAACTTTCATTGCTATTAAGTTATTTTCAGCTTGTATTTACCAAACCATGCACTGCTTAAATGTTTAACAGGGTACAAAGCATCTTTGGGGCATTTTGCAATGTTTTAAAAATTAATATCACCATTTTTTTTTATTTTTTTTTTTTCAGAAAACAGAGGTTTTAAACATCTTCTACCTTGGGTTTAGAGCTAAAATTCAAGTTGGAAAAGGGAAAGAGGTGGTTTTTCAGTGGTTTTTGTTCTCAGGATTGTTTTTTTTCGTTTGTGGAATTGCTTTTTGGAGGAAATTTTAATTAAGGCAACCAAGAGCGTTATTAAATGAATGAATATTTACCTGCTTTGATGTTTATATACACTAAAATATTTTATCTGGAAATGACATTTGGTGTTGTTTGGTTTGGTGTTCAAGGCCTTGGCTTTTTGGAAGTGTTAAAATAAAAATCTTGAGCATGACCCAGCAAATTCCCAGCAATATTCCTGGCTCCAAGGACACCACGAGCCCCATGTCTGAGCAAGCTGCTTTTTACAACTTTGGGTCTTATCCTGGTTTATAATTTGATTTTTTTTTCCATGGTTAGATACCTTGAAAACTAAAAACTCTTATTTCTTTCTCTCTCGGTTGGATTTTGGGATTTTTGGGGTTTTTTGGTGTCTGGTGAGGCACTGATGGGAGTGCAGGGTTTTCCTTGGCTGAGGCAGCTGGAGGACATTCCCATCACGGAATGTTCATTAACTTCCCAACCTTCCCTTCCTTTCCAGCCTGGCCAAATTCCCTGATGGATCCAAGTTTTGTCCAGCTTGACAAAATCCTCTTTTCCCTAGGAAACCATACTGAAAATGGGATCTGAAGGATGAAAAAGGGGAAAATCAGCAACACCACAGTTTTTTTCCCCTGTCTCCAGTGAAAGGGGACTGGGGGAACCATGGGATGGGATTTGGTGGTGGGATTTGAGGTGGGAAACCCCCATGGATGGAGCTGGGCATTGTTTCTCCCCTCACCTTGAAAGTCTGCTGGCAGTAAAACTTTTTAGCACTTCTAATAATTGAAAAGTCCTGATTTCCTCGCTGGAATTAAGTGCCTTTTAGTGGATTAGTTTGAATCACATCCACTAAGAGCTTGATCATCTGCCAGCCCCGAGAGTTGGGCCAAAGCTTTGTAAATTAATGAGCTCAAGGTGATTAGGACAGGTTTGGGTGCTTTGGACCCTGCACCAAATTGTCCCCATGCGAGGTGTGGAGTTCCGAGCGTCTGCCACTTCTTTTTCCCATTTTCATTTGAATTCCTTGGCTGGGAGGGGGTTTTGGGAAGGGATTTTCCTGTCTTGGCTGCCAAAAATATGAAGGGAATCATTGATGCCACATGAAAATTATGTCGAGGTGCCAAAAATAGGAGCAACATTATAACCACACTTGTTGCTGGGATGATTCCAATTCCAGTCTCCATCCAAGGTCATTTATCCTTACATCCAGGATCAATCCATGGGATGTTTCATGGGAAGATGAAACACCTGGAACCTCTGTGGAAAGAGGTTTTTAAGTCTTGCAGCAACATTTTTGTGTGGCTTTCAGGAATGGAAGAATGTCTTGGGACAAATATGTTGGTATATCTTTATATAAAACAGTGTGGGATTTTCTCAGAGTTTTGTGGACACCGGAGCGTCTTCCCCATGGATTCTTGGCTCAGGGTCAAGGAGAGGAACTGAGCTTTTATTACCCAACAGGGCAAGTTGTGGGGATGGCTTTGGCACGCACTTTATGTGTAATTTATTTTTAGAATGTGGTAACTTGCTGTAAAATGTGGCTCTTCTTGGAGGCAGGGAAGAATCTGGTGTTTGCTAAACTCTCAGGTGACAGAAGAATGAAAAGTGTGCACTGCACATCCAAATTCACACTGGTGTTTGGGGTCCCAAGGACATTCTGATGGATTTGAGAGCCTCATTCCCGAGGCTGATCCCACACCTCCCTGCTGGTTTGCATCCTGCATCTTCAGGAAATGAGAGCAATTCCAAACCATTGACTTCAGTTTTGTCCTATTTGGCTTAAAATTCCTGATAACTGTGTTCATTGATGCCAGTGTTTATCTCCAGTTTTTCTTCCTGATCAACATCCATGGAGGAGAGTTGCAATTAGAGAATTCTTTCCAATCCAAACCATTCCACAGTTCATATTCTCATTGCTTTTCCAAGGAGACTTTTCCTCACGGTCCTTCCCATGTTTCTCTGAGCACGGTTTATGTTGTCAGGTACCAGAAGCTTTCTCGAGGGAGGATTATTTTCAAGGTGATCTGTCCTGAAACCATTCCAGCAGCTGTCAGCAGGATCTGGCAGGGCTGGCCCAGCGCTCTCAGGTCTGTCTGAGCTTTGTTCATTTGCTGGATTTTTCACCTTATTTTTATGTGTTTTGGGTGAGAATTTAATAACAGCTTGTTCCTTCCAAATCCAAAATCCCTGCAGCTCATCCGACTGGATAGAACAGCAGTTCCTGATTTTGTTCTGGGTCTCTGATGTGTAAAATTAAGCACTGAGGTTGCTTAAAAGAAACATCACCATCACCAGGTCTTGGGCTGCTGGTGCTGAGAGAGAAATCTCCCGAGTCCAGCCCTTCATGGGTGGAACTGGGGCAAATCCTGGAGATGATGGGGTGAGAATTTGGATTATCCCTCAGGTGAGACCCCACCTGCAGAGCTGCCTCCAGCTCTGGGTCCAACATCAGAAGATGCTGGAGCAGGTCCAGAGGAGCCATGGAGCTGCTCCAAGGCTGGAGCCTCTCTGGAGCCAGGCTGGGAGAGCTGGGAATGTTCCCCTGGAGAAGGGAAGGATCCAGGGAGAGCTCAGAGCCCCTTGCAGGGCCTGGAGGGGCTCCAGGAGAGCTGGAGAAGGACTGGGGACAAGGGATGGAGGGACAGGAGCCAGGGAATGGCTCCCACTGCCAGAGGGCAGGGCTGGGTGGGATGTTGGAATTGGGAATTCCTGGCTGGGCTGGAATTCCCAGATTTGCTGTGGCTGCCCCTGGATCCCTGGAAGTGCCCAGGCCAGTCTGGAGCAGCCTGGGACAGTGGGAGCTGTCCCTGCCATGGCAGGGGTTGGATGGGATGATCCACAGGTCCCTTCCCACCCATCCCATGGTCACAGAGCCCATGGTGTCTCCAGCTGTGGTTGGAGGCTGCACCTTCTGCCCCATCCTGGTTTGGGAAAGGAGCAGCTCGTTGGGAATGGCTGAGCTGAGAGCTCCTGCCAGGATCCCTCTGTGTCTCTGCCCTGATTTAAACACAGACACATCCCAGAAGAGCCCACTCTGGATTTCTGCTCCGTGCAGGAGCTGATGCTGAGATCAGATGGACATTGAGATTCCTATGAACCCTCGGGGCAGCACTGGAAAAATGCTCTTTTGTTCCCAGTTTTGCACAGGAAACTCATTTTGGCTTCTTTTAATATCACAGCTCGAGCTGGCAGGGAGTCAGAACTTCAGCTCCATGACTTCATATCTCTGGCACAGAGCGTGGCTTGGAGCTCCATGAACCAGCCCCTGATAATACATGAAAAATGTGAAATATCTGCAAGTCTGTCATTGCAGGAGAAGGTTGTACAGCACATTTTTGACTTCTTCTCTTCTCCTTTGAGATGAAAAATGAATTTTTCTGAGCTGGTTCCAAAGGATGAGCAAGCTTGGGGGGATGTTCTGGGTTCTGCCCTGTCCCCTCTGTGGCTTTTGGGACTGAAAATCCACCTGATCTCCCAGAGTGGTGCCTCCACCTGGGCTGGGATCTGCTGATTTATCAGGGAATTGTAGCCATCAGGGCTGCAGGTGCTGCCTTCCATGAATTTGGGAAGGGATCTTAAATCTCACCCCATTCCAACCCCAGCCACAGGCACCTTCCACTATCCCAGGTTGCTCCAAGGCCTGTTCAACTTTGCCTTGGAATTTTATTTTTATTATTTTACTTCTTGTATTTAAAAAAAATATTTACTAAAAAAACTATAAAGGAAACACTTAAATAATGGATTATTTTCTATTCTGAGGCAAGCAACTGTCATGGCCAGGCTGGGCAAAGTTTTAGGATTTTAAGTGTTCAGGTGTGGAAGAAACAAATTCTCTGTGGAGGGATGAGACCTTTCCTGCTCATCTGTTAATTCTGTTGCATAGAGGAGAAAGCCTGGACTATAAACACAAAACCAATCTGTTCAAACTCCATTTGTTTTTTGTTTTTTTAAATTTATTTCTCTGCCATTTTGACCTGGAGCAACGATTTAGGTCGGGTGATTCTGGTAAACAAAGGAGCAGCAAACACCTGAGCAGAGCTTTTGGGCTGTTCTGGAGATGAGTGGTTGAGGCAGATGAGTTGGAGCTCGATTTTGAGGGATTCTTCGCAGAAGATAACATCTCTGATCTGTCAGGCTCCTGAATTCCTGGTGATATTCCAAAAAAAACCTTGGGAAAGAGGACTTTGCAATGCCAAGGAGACGAGACATTTGCATCTTGCAGGAGGCAGGGCAGATGAGGAGAGGTTTAATTAACACCAAGGAGGGGTTAGGTCTTAATTGATGTGCCACAAAAAGCTTCTGTTTTCCTCATTTGATTACGAGGTGAGGTGGAAAGAGATGTGGGGCTTGCAGGGCCTGAAGGGGCTCCAGGAGAGCTGGAGAGGGACTGGGGACAAGGGATGGAGGGACAGGAGCCAGGGAATGGCTCCCAGTGCCAGAGGGCAGGGATGGATGGGATATTGGGAATTGGGAATTCCCAGAGCAGCTGTGGCTGCCCCTGGATCCCTGGGAGTGTCCAAGGCCAGGCTGGAGCAGCCTGGGATGGTGGGATGTGTTCCTGCCATGGCAGGGGAGTGGTGGGACGGTGTTTGAGGTCCTTCCAACCCAAACCAGTCTGGAATTCCATAAAAATCGTTCAAAACGCTTGGGTTTGTCCCCATCCCGGACATCCCATTCCCTTCCCACCTCAGCTCCTGTTCCCTTTCCCTGCTGATCTCAGGCAATGTCCAGCTCTTTGTCCCGGCTCCTGGGTGTGTTTGTGCTTCACTCCCCTGATTTTTATGGTTATTTTCATTTTTCTATTACCCAAACCAGGGTTTTCCATTCCCATGGGCACTGGGCGATGGCCCCGTGACCCTCGGGATTTCTCTCATGAGCATTCCAGGAAGATCCTCAATTATTTTCCCACCCTTTTTCAACTGAGACCATTTTTAGGAAGCTTTATTCATGTCAGCATTATTTTCTGCCACAAAACAGAAATATTCTGCTTATTGTGAATAAAATGTTGTTATTTTGGAAAAATTTCTGTTATCCAGGCACTGTTGTTTCAGGGAAATTCACTTTTCCTATCCCTGGGCACAGGGTTATTTGCAGTTAAACCTGAATAAACACAGCAAATAATCCATGAGCTCCAGGGAATTATTTCTGGTGGGTTGGAGCAACAATTGGATGAAAAAATGAAAAAAAAATCCACAAAAAATCCCCCTAAGATCCACCAAAATAACAGAGAAAACAACACCAAAAAAAAATCATTTTCTGACATGGCTTAAAATTTATAAGGTTTGTTTTGGGGTGAAATCTCTGAGGATGAGAGCCTGGTTCTCTGCTGGCAGAACTGTTGAGCAGCTTGATTTATTTTATTTATTAAATAAATATTTAATTATCTATTTACTCTTATTAAAAATTAAATTTATGCCTCAGCTTTCTGACCTGCTGGCAGACAATTATGGATCACAGCAATATTTTCCCTGTTTAACTGTGGGCTATAAGAGGATCTTCCATTATAATATTGTATTGTGCCCATACTTTAATATTTAATAATTTTCAATAATTTAATAATAATTTTAATATAAATTTAATAATATTAATACATTAAAATTGATTGACAGTGTTTATCTACAAGCGAAATGCAGGGAGGGCAAAGAACTTGTGTAAAAATTGAGTGAAAAGATTAAATCTACAAGGAAATGAGTGCTGGGGGAGTGAAATGTTTCTGGAGTTTTCAAAAGTTAATGTACTTTATAAATAGTTTCCTCCACACTGAACTTGGAACAGCAAAATTGTTCATTTTAGCATCAGAATAATGGATTAAAATTAAAATTAATTTGGTTATTCATTTTGTCCATCTGTAAATTGTAATGACTTAAACAAAAAGGAGTGACTTTCTGCACAAGGGTAAAGAATTTTCTGTGGGAAGGCACCACATCTTTCCAGGACATTTATGTGATAAAATCCAGGGAGAAACCCCAAATTTCCACCTTGGGAATATCCACTGAGACCCCTCATTGTGACGTTGGAAGTTTGAAACCGTCCTGGGAGCGGTGGCTAAAATGGGGATGGTGATTTAGAGCTTCCCATCGTGCTGGGGATGAGTTTTCTCTTAATTAGCTTTTTTTTTTTGTTGAAAAAATAAAGGAATTAAATGGCTTTTTCTGGGAGGAAAAGTGGCAATTAATTTGCCTTGGGATTGAAATAAGGCTGGGTGTTCTTATGGAGAAGAGGGTTTGTTTTGGGTTCTGCTGGGTTTTGTTTTTCTGGAAAAACTAATAAAAATCTTCATGAATTAAGGATTTGTTTACTCCATGGATTAACCAGACAGCTGAAAGTACATTAATTGTTCAGTTCTCATTTGGGTTTATTTAATATTATTTAATGATATATAACTTTTCTAATTTATACCAAATAAAATACACATTAAAACTGGAGCGGGATAACTTTGAGCAAAGCTTTTGGAGGAAAATATTTGAAATTTGGTGTCCCAGGACACAAAATACAAAATGAGATGAATTTGGCTCTTTAAATACAACTAATTATGGCAATTTCTGCAAAGAGATTTACAACAGAATCTGTTGCAGTCCTTAAGGAGCAAGGGGTGGCAGCAGAAATAATGAAATAGAACAAGAAACTTATTTATTTTGATGTAGAAACTCAGATAAATTTGGATTTATCCAAATTATCCAGACACGAGCTACTTTATCAAGATAAAAATGAGAACGAGGTACTTATCTAAAGGATCCTTGAACGAGGGTCGTTGGTCGTTAGATTTTACGGAGATGTCGGAATTGTACAGCTGGGAATGGCCAAGCCATCCCCAACTATTTCCATGAGGGTTGTTCCGTGAGGCATCTTCTCCAGCCTGGTTTGAGGTGTGCTCTTTGGAAAGGTGGAGAGCAGAGGTGTTGTCTTCCCAAGTGTCCTCTCCTTTTGTGGCTTCCCTGGATTTCGGGTGCGTTGTGCCAAAGGGTCGGGAAATAAAAAATGGGATGAACTCTGGGTGAACTGCCAGGGGCAGGGAGCCCTTCCATGGCCTCATCCCTGCGTGTCCAGGGCTGGAAAAGTGACACATGGTGCTCGTTAACTGCTACGTGCATATATTAAATTATTTGGGGGCAAACCACGGTATTACAGCAGGAATCGGGAAAAGCGGCATTCATTAATATCTCGTAATTGAGGCCAGGAATAATAACGGTGCAATCAATGATGGGTCAAAACACTTCTCAGAGGGGAGAAAGCTGGAATTTTGGCTGGGTTCATAACAATAAAAGCTCATTTGGGCGAGGTGACGGTGGCGGGGCTGAGCCCTGGCGCTGCTCTGAGCTGGTTTTCGGGCGGTTGCAGCTCGGTGCCTAATCTAGCATGGCAAATGTGCGAGGTGATGTCCCAGAGGAACTGTCACAAATCCCGCCGGAGAGGCATCGGGAGAGTGGGGACACAATGGTACAGATTGATGTCTGGCTTTATTAAAGCACAGTTTGGTGCAGGAGGGACAAACTCCCTCTTTCATGTCAGCCTCTAATCAGTTTCTTATCAATACTTTTGGCTCAAAGATACTGAATGCAGAATTGCAGGGAAATGTTGGGGGAGGGAAAAAATATCTTTTGGAGGTGCCCTTTTTACCAATTAGATTTGGAGATGTCACTAAGCTGGGGTTTAATTTGGCCCGAGCACGCTTGGTTAATTGGGTAGAATTCATTTTTGTAATCAGGAGGGTTTGGAGCTTTGGTTTTCTGCTTTGGTCTCCTCCCAATTATCCCTAGAACAGTCTCACAGCCAGAGCCAGAATCCTGCCCGTTGGAAAACGATGGGATTGTTTGGAGACCTATTTTCCCCATCATCCCAATGACCCTCCCTTGTAATTTTCTTACTATGTGAATTATTTTTTGCTGTAGCACAAATAAAATGCTCCAGGAGTTTACCCAGGATGACTTGGGGCTCAGGAACTGTTCCTTTGATCCTTTAAAAATACTGAGGATCCTCCTGCTTCCAAGGTTGTTGACATAATAAATATTTAACCTTAAAATGTCATCTCATTCTGCTAAAAGTGCTGTTCCCATGTACCTGCCAAGCTGGAACATGGACTAGAAAAGTGTTTTCTTGACAGGTTTCATGTCTTGGTTGCAGCTTTGATTATTTTCCAGCTCTTGTCATATACATGGAACATGTTCTCCTGTTGTTGGTTTGTTGTTTTTTTTTTTATTTTATTTTTATTTCCCTTGTTTCTTTGGCATTTTTTTGGCTGAGTTTTATTTGCTCACACTGCAATATTCTTTTCCTTTCTCCCAGTAACTGGCATGCTCTTGCTTGGTTTAAGTGGGAAAGATGGCCCAGGATGATCCCAATTGCTGTTTCCACACAGAGCAAAATTTAATTTCAATTAAATTAAAATTTAATTACGTGAGTTCCTTGGGGCTTCATTTTGCTTATCTGCAGGAGAACATCACCTGCCCCCTTCACCAACTCTGGACCAGCAGTCACAGCCTCCCTGTCCTGAAATTCCTGCCCCTGCCTCCTTTTGCCACAGGAGTTTCCTGAGGAGAAGGCAACGTGTGATCCACGGAAATCTCATTCCTGCCTTGGGAAGAGGAGCCCTTTCAGCTCCACCAGTGAACTCAAATATTTATTTAGGGAATGATTTAGCTGCTCTCCTCCCCTTGGCCATTGAAACTCGGTAACTGAGGGTGTTTGCTTCATATTAGCAGGGAAATCCCAGGATTTCTGTGCTCACGCATGGTTTCCTTGTCCTGTCTGTGTGGAGCCGGGCTGTCTGGGGGCTCTCCATGCATTGAAGTCAGCCCGTGTGCTGAGGGGCTTCTAAAATTCCCAAACTGAGCAAAATCCTGATCTCCCACATCCCCCTGGACTTTCTGCCCTTCCTGCCTCTATTGCTGACCACGCAAAACCCCAGGAACTGGTCTTGAAATGATATGTTGCATCATTCATGCCCGTTTTCCTACTGATTCAGAGGTGTTCATGGTCATGGGTCTGAATATTCCATATATTTAATGATTAATATGTAATATTAACTATAATAATCAATATTAGTAATATTAATAATATTAATAATTAATATTTCATTAACATTTAATATTTAAAGGAAGGAAAAGTGTTGTTCCCTGCACCACATTCATGGAGTAAAATGGGAATGAATTATGTCTAGCTTGGAATATTTCACCTGCTTAGCTTGACAATTAATTTGCAGAAATTACATTTTCTTATATCATGGCCTGCCTGAATTTTAAGTTCATTTTTTTTCCCCCTGTCCTTAATACCAAATATTAAGTGTCTTAGACATTCCACTAAAATGTATTTATTACATCCCTGTGTTTTTCTGAAGCCTAACTAACCTGAGGATGGATAGAAGTGATATTTTACCCCAAATCATTAAAAGATGAAGGACCTGAGGAAAGTTTTGCTGGTGGGACTGAAAATATGAGTGATTGAGGTTGAAAATAGCAGCCAAGTGCTGGCTGTAAAATAACCTTGGAATCACATCCTGTGAAAGATTAAATTGCATCCGAGGGAAGGCGGCGTGAGAGGGAACATATTGTCCCCCCCTTCACTTCCCCAGGTCCGGGGCTTTTAGCTCAATGAACTCCAGGCTTTGTAATTAGCAGCAAGGCGATTAGATGGGCCACGTTCCTGGGAGTAATTAGTGCACTAATTGTGTTTGATTGTTTAATTACTCTTGCTCACTGCAATTGAGGAGAGGCAGTGAACCCCTCTGCAAGAGCTCCGAGAGGTCCTTTGGATACAAGAGCTTCACTACGTGCCATTTTATGGGGAGGGGAATGCACATTTAACCATTCCTGGGGTGAAACAGACAATAAAATCCCCTAAATGGCACGTGGAAAAAAATCTGGATTTGGAGGCAATGCATAAGAATTCCAGGGGTTTTTTTCATAACATTTTTACGTGTGTGGTGGGAACTAAAAGAAATAAATAGAATAGATACAAAAAGGTTGAGCAGGATAAAGGAGAAGGGGAAAAAGGCAATTAGAGCTGGAGAAGTTGCAAATAGTCCTTGGGATTGTTGTCTGGGATCTGGCACAGCTGCCAGATGGAAAACATTCCATCGCCATTCCCATTTGTCTTTGGATAGTGATGGCACAGAGAGCTGGGCTTCGATTTGGAAGCTGGAAGTGGATGAAAACTAATCCAAATATTCCAAATTTGGCAATGGACAGTATAGCCTGTACCTTTGTGTGACCTGGAGGAAAGGCAGGAGGAAAATCTGCGGAGTTATTTCCTAAAGTCACAGCAGGGAGGTGCATGAGGCGGAATTCCTGGAGAAGGGAAGACTCTGCTTCCAGGAACATCTCTTCCAGCCTCGTCAGGCTGCTCAGAGTTCCCATGGACTCGTTTCCCACTGAGGAATAATCATCCTAAGGCAGAGGAAGGATGGCCCAGCTGACCCTGCACAGCAGAATTCGCAGGAGAGGGCGGCTCGTGCTGAGGCCTCGGCGGTTTCTCACAGATGGCGCTGCCTGGCCATGCTGTGATCGCTGCTTTAGGGCTCAGAAAGTCTCCTGCCTGCTGAGAGGGAACTTTTCCTGGCTTCTGCTGGCTTATTTCACTCAAGGAGGAGTTGATTCAGGGAGCTCTGAGATGGAGGCCCTTCCGAGGGGAAGGATAAGAGGAAATGTGAGGATGAAGTTAGTTGGAACCTTGTAGGAACTTGGAGGTGAGGCCCAGGCAGCGAGGAGGGGATGGAGGAGGAAGGTTGAGATGAGGTATCAGCAGAATCATCAACCTCCTGTGAGGGAGAATCATCAACCTCCCACCAACCAGGCAATTCCCACTGCGCTGGAAATCCAGGAAGAGCAGGGAAATGCTCCATCTGCCATGGGAGCGAGGTGGAGGGCCCTGAACACCACAACCTATTCCATACTTGCATGAGAACCACAGAAATATCCGTGAATCAGGAATCCCTTCCTGCCTGGCTTTGGCTGTGGGTTTGTATGGGAAGATTTGGTGTCTGACTCCTTTTATCCTGCTTTTTTTTCCCCCTCCTGGAATGGTGTTTTCACTGCAAACTTGCAGCTGGCCCAGCTGGTGGGCTTGATCATGGTCAGCCAGCTGAGCTTGAGGAGGACAGAAGGGACAAATCCATCCTTAAAAATAACCGTCCCCTCCATCAACACTTTAAAACCAGAGCTCTGATATCCGGCCTCCTCTCTGGCCCTTCCCGGGAGGATTGGGACCTTCCATTGTCCCCAGCGCTGGTGCCAACCAGGATGAGATGTCCCCTCCTTAATGAGACCTGACAAATGGGCAACTGGGCTGCAGCTCAGGGCCTCCAATGGTTCATTTCCACCGTGGCGGGGCAAAGGGCAGGCCGGAGTCATCCCGCTGCGGAGCGGGAACGGGAACGGCCTTCCCGCCTCCGAGGTGCCGCTGGAGCTGGGAAGATTGAGTTAAGGGGGATTTCTGTGTCAGTGCCCAGGACCTCTCACAAACAGACTGCATGATCCAAATGCCGTGTGACTGTGTCCCCCCGCCGCCACCGCGTCCCGAGCGCGCCGCGCCAGCTTCCATTAGGTTGGGATGAGCGTTCGGCTCCGTGCGAGGAACCGGGGGAATTCTGAGGGAAAAATATCCACCTGTGCCTTGTATTTGCTCTGCCAGCAGGGGTTTAGCCCTGGGGGAGCTGGTACACCACCAATAATTCTTGGAAATAAAAGTTTTGTACGAAGTTTGGCTGTCTTGGCTGAAAGTCGTGGACTAAAAGGGGCTTGGGAATGAATGAAAAACCCTTTGCGCCCTTGGTGAAGCTTCTTAGGGCTTGTAGGGTTCCTGAAGAGAATCCACCACTGCAAAAAATTAGAATTTTGTAGGATTTTGGGAACCAAACCAAATTTTTTTATCAAATGTCTGCAGGTTTTAAGACAGTGCATCCATATCTATAGATCTATATTTATATCTCCTTCCTTACATTTTATTTTTATGTGTGAGTGTAACACCAGAGAAAATGAGTGTGCTAAACTCCAAATTAATATAGAATTAATTGAATATTTAATATATAATTATTGGATATTGAGTTCTTAAGTGTTTAATATTACTTTAATTCAAAATATTTTTTGCCACTCCACTCTGTGGAATATCATTACCTTAAACATCACTGAGTATTTGCGCCCCACAGAAGACAGAACGATGTGTACCCCTGTGTTCACACTCAAAATATTCATGGGATATTAAATATTTGGGTTTCTGGCACAGAGTATTTCTGTGTTTGCAGAAATTCCTGGTTTTACCCTACCTGTGAGTATGGAATGAGCAGGTGGAAATGTGCTCATGGTGACAAATGGTGACAATGATGGTGGCAGGTGTTTGCTCAATAAACACTTCCTACTTCCCTAAATTCCACAGCTTAAAATTTTGGCCCTGCTTGCCTTGCTCTGGACAATTTTCTAATGCAGAAGATTTCAAAATTGTAATTCTTTGCCTGTAATTAAACCTGTTTCAAGCAGAAAACAAAGGTGGGGGAGTGAATCCTCTCTCTGTTCATGGTTTCTTGCAACTCATTAGAAGCTGGCAATTAAAACCTTTGCAATTACAAGAGGAAGGATGTGAATATTTTTAGGGAGCAGCTGGGGGAATTCTGACACCCTTTCAGGCAGCTCTAACAGCCACTTTTCCAAACTGATGCCTGAGTGCTGCCACACGGGATTTGGAGAGCAGTCAGTCCCACAAAAGGGACACTGGGAAAACCAACGTCCTCATCTGCAAGGCTTTGATCAGCTCTGCAAAAACAAAAAGCTTTTTGTGCTTCTGATGGGCAAACCCAACAAATTCTTGTCTCTTTGGGAGGAAATTCCTGCCGTTATTTCAACCTTGCTGTATTTTAACTTGTAATATGGCTATAATGGTTGGATTTGATGATATTGGAGGTCTTTTCCAGCCTTAATGATCCCATAACTGTTTGTCCCTTGATAATTTGTTAATCACAGGCTGCTGATGAGAGTTGGAGTTGAGCTCCTCTTTTTGGGATGTGAATCCTCATTTTTTAGTGCTGTAGCTCAGGATAAAACCCTCATTTTTGCTCCTGAAGGTCTCACTGCAAGCTGCTGATGTCTTCAAATGAAGAGCGGGGCTTATAAAACCTTCCTGGTGTTTTTTGGGATAAAAAAAATATTCCCAAATTCCAAATTCTCCCTCCAGATCCCACACGGACCTGCTTCTTTCATCTTCCATATGGTTGGGAGAGGTTTGTTTTGCTTCCTGTCTGCTTCTAATCAGGATTTCATTCTCCCCTGGCTGAGAGGGATCTATGGAGTAAATCCAAAATTCCCTCTTCATAAGGTTAAAGCAACAAAGTTTAAAGCACCGAGTTGTACGCTATCTTTTTTCCTCATATTATTTATGGATTTTTTTTATGGATTTCACTGTGTTTTAATAAAAAATGTTTGCAGATAACAGGAGGGACAATGACAACCTTTGTGCTGCTGGTGCTGGGTGGATTTCTGCTGTGGGACAAACATTTGGAAGTGACATCCCCAACCCTGTAATTTCTTTCCTAAAAAAAAAAAAACCTCAACAAAATAAAATTTATTGGATAATAACCACCAAATACTCAGAGCTGCTTAGGAGTTATCTGGGTGTTGCAGATCTCCTGGTGGATCAGGGTGTAAAAACTCATCCCAACCCTGTGTGTTCTGGATGGATTCCAAAGGAAATCATCAGCTCATGTCGGGCTCAGCAGCCTCATCCTTTCAGGATTTTCCTGTCCTGTTTGATTTTTGAGGCACTTCCATGATTTTTAAGGGTTTATAATAATCTGAGCTGTTTATTTAATGATGTGTTGGCCACAGTGGTTAATTGGTTCTGCTTAAATTAGTTCCTATCAATCAGAGACATTGGAAAAATAATTGATTTTTAATGGCATCATAAAGGGAATAAATCCCTTTGGAGCATGGATGAGGAAAATCCAATGGTGACTTTTTTTGGGATGGAGGCTTTTCCAAGAGGAAGTGCCAAGGTAAAGTCATCCCCATAGGATCATGGAGATGGGGCCCAGCCAGCGAGGAGGAGTCAGGAGGAAGGTGAAGATGAGGAGTCAGCAGAATCTGTGGGACCAGCCAACTTCCCACTGCACTGGAAATCCAGGGAGATCCTTTGTCCAAGTCTTTTCCAGGGCTGTCGATGCCAAAATACCCACAGGAGAGGGAGGCTCTGGGGTTGGGTCGTGGGGATGAGGTGGTGGCCAGGTCCTTGTGGGGTTGCTCTGTTTGTCCCTGCTCTCTGCCATTTCCTCATGGAAAGAGGGATTGGGCATGGGAATGGCTGCCCAGGGAGGTGCTGGAGTCACCATCCCTGGAGGTATTTAAGGAAAGCCTGGATGAGGCCCTCAGTGCCGTGGCATGGGTGACGAGGGGGCATTGGTCCTGCCTTGCACTCCATGGTCTCGGAGGTCTTTTCCAGCCCGGTTAACTCTGGAATTCTGTGCCTCTGCCCAGGTGGGGATTCTCGGCCGCTGCATGAGCAGGGCCTGGCCGGGCCATGGCCTGGCCGCCGGGGCTGCTCCTGCTGCTCCTGCTGCTGTCCGGCCGCGCTCCGGCCGCGCGGAGCCGCGACTTCACCGCCAAGGACATCGTCTACCTCCACCCCTCCAGTAAGTGACCTCCGCCCTGGGACAGGGACAAGGGAAACACCACTTGCCTCCTGAGCCTTGAGCTCATGGGTTTGCACTCAAATTCTCCCAGGAGCCCAACCCAAAAGCCACTTCCAGTCATCGTTTCCATGGTCCTCAGAGGCCGCTGGAATATTTTCAGTTTTCAATTTTCCCACTTCTTCTTGAGCCACAGCTATGTTGGTTTGCTTTTGGCTCTGCCTTCAACCTGGTTTTACCTGGGATCATGGAATTGTTTGCTTTGGGAGGGTTTTGGTTTCTACAGTCCCCCACTCTCGTAGGGCCGAGCTGATGTGGAAGAAATCCCAATTTTTTTGTGGGAGGTGCCCATGGGACACGGGCTCTAAGGTCCCTCCCAACACAAACCATCCCATGATTCTGTGTAAAACTGGATCAAAAAGAGTTTAAAGGACACATGGGGCTACAGGCAGCTGCTGAGGCACCAACAGCTCCTGCCTTGACTCCAGTAACTCCTGCAGCAATGGAGTTTTGTATCTTTAGATCTTCCCTAGACCCTCACCAGTCTGTTCCCTATATCAGACACAAAATTGCTGAATTCCATGGGAACAGGGATTGGGAGCTGTCCCTGCCTTCTCTTCCCACAGAAACTCACTGCTTCATAGGCTGTAAGATTTATATTCCTGTGCAAGCAGGATGAAATCCCTGGTTTGGATCATAACTGTGATCTGCCAGAGGTGCAGGGTGAGAGGGATTAATTTAATTATTGTGTTGTCCCAGCCTCAGCCCCACCAGAGTTGCTCCTGGGTGATTTCTCGTTCTGTAAAAAAAAGGAAACAAGCAATGAAACCCTCTTGCTTCACCTCTGGTTCCCAAAAAGGATCTGGCCCAGAGCAAGGGGAGGAGGGGATGAGGAGGGAGGGTCAAGATATAGCCCTTGGAGCTGTAGAGGTTCAATTTACTCAGAAATGTGACCTGTTCACCACCATTTGGCTTCTGAGAAAGTGGCAGCACCTTGAGGATGGGTTGAGAGTGCCCCAGAAGTGCTGCCAGGAGAGCAATTAAGGAATTAGCCCTGAGATAAATTAGGACAGAGGCTGGAGGTTCAGCCAAGTGGTTTTGTTCCCTTTGGGGCCGTGAGCCTGCCTTCAGCAGGAGCAGCTCTTTCTCTTGCTGGGGCAGTTCCCAGAGTGTTTAAATCCACCTGATATTTTGTTATCAGCGCTGAGAAAGCCGCGGTGTTGGATGTGAGCTCTGATTCCAAGGGAATGAGCATTCCCAGCTCCCTTTGAAGTCAGAACTGGTCATTTTGGCTGGGTTAAACGAGTCCACAGGGACCTCAATGTGCCTCTCCTGCAGTGGGGAATGGGGATTTACAAATCAGAACCAACCCGCTGGCACTGACAGGAAAATTTGGAGAAATTTGGATCTAAAGAGGAAAAAATGTTGCTGTTTCCTCCTGAAAAGCAGCACAGAACCAGATGAATTTGGCCATTTGAACTCCATTATCCATCCCTTTTAACTCCATGTTTCCCATTCCTTTCAGCCACTCCGTATCCTCGTGGATTTAAGTGTTTCACCTGCGAAAAGGCCTCCGATAATTACGAGTGCAACCGCTGGGCTCCGGATGTTTACTGCCCCAGAGGTAACCAGCCCCATCCCAGGGTTCCATCCCAACCCACCTGTCCCTGCCAGGGCCCTGTTATTCCCAGAAATGTGGAATATGAGATTCTGGAGTTAATCCTTTTCTGTCTCCTTGCAGTGGATGAGGTTGAGGACTTTGAGCTGTTCGCTGTTTCCCTCTGGCTCAGCTGGGGATGAAATCAGGCTGGTGTTGCTTTCCTAGAATCCCAGACTGGTTTGGGTTGGAAAGGACATTAAAGCTCACCCCATTCCATGGGCAAGGACACATTCCATTATCCCAGAGTGCTTCAAGCTCATCCAGCCTGGCCTTGGACACTTCCAGGGATCCAGTGTTGGGTTCAGAGGCACAGAGTGTGTCCTTGTCTCTGATACCTGTCTCTGACATCCAAGAAAACACTGAATTTCATATAACACCATGAAAACAACTGTTAAACAGAAAAACTAAAAGTGTAAGTGTGTAGATTAGAGAGTTTTCTTAAGTCACTGGTTGGAAAAAGTTAAAATTTAGAGTTTAAGCTAGTTTAGAAAACAGAAGATGGAGGGTTTAGGGTGTTGTCTCTTGTCCTTCTTCTTTCTTCTTCATCTTCTTCTTCCTCCAGAGGTTTTTGGGTAGCAGGTGATTGGATGGAGAATACAAAGCAGCACACAGGTGTTGGGTCATTAGGTCACTGAGAAAAATAATTTACGTGCCTATAGTTAATTGAGTAAAAATAAGAATAAAGATAAAAGAACTGCATATTTGGGGGGCATTTTAGGGATGAGGTACTGCTTCAGCCAGCACATGATGTGCAATAAATACATCAAAATTTTGTATTTTTTTTAAAAATCTCATAATTTGAAAAAACATCCAAGATTTTTTCCCCATTTGTCCTGCTGCTGGACTCTCAGGGAATTGGGAAAATAAGGATTTTCCATGTTTTTTAGGGACGAGGTACTGCTTCAGCCAGCACATGATGTGCAATAAATACATCAAAATTTTGCATTTTTTTTTTAAAAAACAATTTGAAAGAAATCCAAGATTTTTTTTCCCCCCATTTCTCCTGCTGCTGGACTCTCAGGGAATTGGGAAAATAAAGTTTTTCCATGTTTTTAGGGACGAGGTACTGCTTCAGCCAGCACATGATGAAGGCCAGCGGGGAGAGCGTCTCTGTCACCAAGCGCTGCGTGGCCCTCGAGGAGTGTCTGAGCACCGGCTGCACCTACATCAGGCACGAGGAGTACAAGGTGTGGGGAAATGACCAGAAATGCAGAATTCCACTTTGTTTTGTTCAGAAAATGGGTGTAAAGATAGAGAAAAATGAAAAAAAAATTATAATGTTGCTATTATTTGTTATTATTGTTATTAATATTATATAAATATATAATATTATACATTATATAAGACATTATGGGGAGAAAAGAAAAAATATAGAATTTTAGTTTATTTTGTTAATGTAATGGGTGCAAAGAGAGAGAAAAATAAAAAAATATAATATTTAATATTACTAAAATTATTATTACTAAAATAACAATAAATATTATATTATATTATATTATATTATATTATATTGTATTATATTATATTATATTATATTATATTATATTATATTATATTATATTATATTATATTATATTATATTATATTATATTATATTATATTATATTATATTATATTATGCATTATGGAGAGAAACGATAAAAAATTATAGATTTTGAGTTTATTTTGTTAATGTAATGGGTGCAAATATAGAGAAAAATGGAAAAAATTATATGGAAAATATGAAATGATAAAAAATTGTAGAATTTCAGTTTATTTTGTTAATATAATGGGTGCAAATATAGAGAATTTTTTTTAAAATACATATATATATGAAAGTATTATATACTATATATTATATAGTACATTATGGGGAGAAATGATAAAAAATTTATAGAATTTGACTTTATTTTGTTAATGTAATGGGTGCAAATATAGAGAAAAATGAAAAAAATATATATATGTGAAAATATTATACACTATATATTGTATAGTACATTATGGGGAGAAATTACATAAAATTACAGAATTTCCGTTTATTTTGTTAATATAATGGGTGCAAATATAGAGACATTTTTTTTAAAAAATATATATCTATGAAAGTATTATATACTATATACTATTATATACTATTATATACTATTACATTATATACTATAATATACTATACTATACTATACTATACTATACTATACTATACTATACTATAATATAATATAATATAAATAATATAAATAATATAATATAATATAATATAATATAATATAATATACTATTATATTATATACTATACTATTATATACTATACTGTTATATACTATACTATACTATACTATACTATACTATACTATACTATACTATACTATACTATTATATTATATTATATTATATTATATTATATTATATTATATTATATTATATTATATTATATTATATTATATTATATTATATTATATTATATTATATTATATTATATTATATTATATTATATTATATTATATTAATTCTCGCCATATATTATGGGGAGAAATGCTAAAAAATAATAGAATTGGAGTTTATTTTGTTACTATAATGTGTGCAAATATAGAGAAAATGAGAAATATATCGAATATATACTATAGAAACAGATATAGAATATATAAAAATATCTCGAGTATATCCTACATATTCTATATGTTATGTTATATATAGGAGCTGTTCCCAAATGCAGCGGTGTTTCCCTCATTCCCGTTTTCCCAGGTGTGCACGTCCTGCTGCGAGGGCAGCATCTGTAACCTGCCGCTGCCCCGGAACGCCTCGGACGCCGTGTTCGCCACGCTGTCCCCGCCCGCCGCGACACCGCCACTGTCACCCGCGGCAGCGCTCACACCGCTCGGGCTGTGCCTGGCGCTGCTGGCACCGCGCTGGCTCACCGCCACCGCCGCGGGACGGTGACAGCGACAGCGACAGCGACAGCGACAGCGACAGCGACAGCCGCGGGACGGGGACAGCGACAGCGACAGCGACAGCCGCGGGACGGGGACGGGGACAGCGACAGCGACAGCCGCGGGACGGGGACGGGGACAGCGACAGCGACAGGGACAGCGACAGCGACAGCCGCGGGATGGGGACAGCGACAGCGACAGCCGCGGGACGGGGACGGGGACAGCGACAGCCGCGGGACGGGGACGGGGACAGCGACAGCCGCGGGACGGGGACGGGATAGCGACAGCGATGGGACAGGGACGGGATAGCGACAGCGATGGGACAGGGACAGGGACAGTGACACGGGACAGTGACAGGGACAGTGACAGTGACAGCGGTTGGGACAGTGACAGCAACAGGGACAAGGACAGCGACAGGGATTGTGCCAGGGACAGTGACAAGACAGGGACAGGGACACGACGGTGACAGGAATGGGGATGGTGACAGTGACAGGACAGTGACAGGAATGGTGACAGGAACGGGGATGGTGACAGGGGCAGGACAGGGACAGTGACCGTGACCAGGACAGGAACAGGACGGTGACAGGAATGGGGATGGTGACAGTGACAGGACAGGGTCAGGGACAGGAACAGGGACAGGACAGTGACAGGACAGGACAGTGACAGGAATGGTGACAGGACAGGAACACGACGGTGACAGGAATGGGGATGGTGACAGGACAGGGACAGGAATGGGGATGGTGACAGGACAGGGACATGACGGTGACAGGGACAGTGATGGTGACAGTGACAGGACAGTGACAGGGACAGGACAGGGCCAGCACCCCGCTGTCCCAGCTGAGCCCCGCCAGCCTCCCGGCGCTGGGATAACCCCGAGGGAGTGAAATTCCCACTTCCCTCCCGTTTCCTGCAGGAACTCCGGGAAAGAATTCCCAGAGCCCTGCGCTAATCCCGGGATCATTCGGGATCACTCGGGATCATTCGGGATCATTCGGGATCACCCGGGATCATTCGGGATCATTCTGGATCACTCGGGATCATTCGGGATCATTCGGGATCGTTCGGGATCACCCGGGATCGTTCGGGATCACCCGGGATCATTCGGGATCACCCGGGATCACTCGGGATCGTTCGGGATCACTCGGGATCATTCGGGATCATTCGGGATCATTCGGGATCACCCGGGATCGTTCTGGATCCCACCCGGACCGGAGCAGCCACCGAGCCCAGCCTAACTCTGGTAAAGTCGGGTTTATCTCGGGCCAGAAGCGACATTGGAAGTGTCACTGCTGGGCTCCCCCTGGGGAATGATGGCACTTCCCAGCTCATTAACGCACTCATTAACACGCGGTCATTAACACCTAATCGGGGGCTGCGGCATTTCCTGCTCCTCTGGGATGGGCAGGAATTGGCAGCGAGGAAGCAGCACCTGGAAAAGAGGAAATTCCTGCAGCAGCTCCCCGGGACAGGCGGAAAACCTCTGGAATTCCTAAAACGAACCAGAGAAATCCCCAAAATTCCTCATTTCCAGCGGGATTTGAGCTCCACATCCCTCAGCAGGAGGAAAGAGGAGGATGAAGAGCTGCTCTCATCTGATTCCAGCTGCTTTAGGGGGAATATTCCCAATATTTTCCCATTTTAACCCCAAAGCCCACAATCTGAAAGAGGAAAAATCCATCCCGAACATCTCCCGGGATTTTGATTTCCCGGATTCTGTGGTGTTTGTTTTCCTTGGAAATCACGGATGCAATATTTATTATTTTTGTACTTCGAGGAGGGTTTGGAAGTGCTGGAAAAAAAATTCCATAAAAGCTGATTTTGCCAGGAAAAAGGGAGGGTTTGCAAAGTCAGTGAGCCTGTAATGTAAAAATGATCCAAATATATATATATATATATATAAATATATATAAAAAATGTTTTACATCACTTTCAAAAAAGAATCAACTTTGTCTTGCAAAGTCAGTAAGAAAAGCACTTATGGACTTGCTTTAAACTCTTTTATAATTATTTGTTTTTAAAAGAATTATTAATTATTCTTTCAGGAGCCATTTTTTTCTCCTATTCCTGCTGCAAGGTAACTCGAGCTTTATCAAATTCTGGTATTTTTAAGCTCAAAATGTGGGTTTTTTTGGGAATTACAAGGAAATTCAGACTCCTGCAGAGCTCCCCAGGTCACTGAATCCATGTGGGATATTCTGGAAAATCAGGAATCTGCTCATGGATTTTGTGGCCTTGGGGGAATGAATTTTCCAGGGATGTTCAGTTGATCCCCACTTAATTCCAGGTGATTTTTCCAGGGAAGGAAAGTTTTACAGGGAAGGCTATTAAAAATAATTATATATATATATAATTATTAGAAATAATAAGTTTCTGTAGTTATTAAAATAATAATTATATATATAATTATTAGAAATAATAATCATATATATAGTTATTAAAATAATAATTATATATATCTAAAATTCGAGATATACATCTTTATAAAAATTGACCTTCACCACTGTTTTTAATTATTTTTAATATAAAAAAATAAACTTTTTATTTTTTGCTCTCACCCCCAACCAAACCTGGAATTCTGCCGCCCTTTCCTCACCCATTTAAGAGTTTTAATCTCTTTTTTTTTTTCTATGCAAATTCCACCTGGCTCTGGAGATTCCCAAAAAAAAAAATAAAATCCAAGCCTGTCCTTCCTCTGGCATCTCCCTGGAAAAAAAAAGGAGAATTAAGGGAAATTAAAGGGTCTGAACCCACCCTGCACCAGTTTGGGGTTCCAAACCCCCCAGAAATGCTGAGCTGCAACCTATTTATTTTTTAGGGCTATTGCTTTGTAATGTTGTTTTTAACAGGTGTAAATTCTGTACATTTGTATAAATAAATGGGTGAAATATTCACTGTGAGGCGTCTGATAAAATTCCAACCCTGGAATTAGAGGGAACACCAGAAAAAAAATAAACAGAGGAGGCAAAATGTGACAAAATTATAGAAAAATGTGGAGTTTTCCCAGTGCAGAGAGGGAAAACAGAATCCAGGGATCCCAAAATGAATGGGAATTTCTCAGATTTGTGTCCAG
Source organism: Cyanistes caeruleus (assembly GCF_971803275.1). NCBI lineage: Eukaryota > Metazoa > Chordata > Aves > Passeriformes > Paridae > Cyanistes > Cyanistes caeruleus. Next base: position 39,613,001 of record NC_141707.1, read on the forward strand.
GATAAAACAATTTGTATCAAAATAACCCCTGGAGCTCAACAGGAGGAAAATGTGGGAATGATTCATTATTTACAGGGGGAATTAAAATAAAATTCCCTGAACACAGCTCCATTTGGGGGATTTTTTATGGCATTTTCTTTGATTCCTGTTAAGAATTATTAATGTTTTATCCATGATTTTGTCCCTAAATTATGAATCTTCATGAACTCTCTCCCCTCATTCCCAAATTTCCTTTTCCACACTCATCCCTCACCCCTCCTCACCCTTCACCACCAGCCTGGATTTTGCCATATTCCTGGAATTTGATGGATTTCTGCATTTGCAAAGATCAGGGAAGAAACAAAAAAATAAAAAAAAAAAGAGTAAGAAATTGAATTTCTGCAGGTCCTGGGGAATGCCTAATTAATCTTTGATTATTGATTATTGCATGAATCTGTGCTGCAGCAATTTCATTCCTATCTTAATTAATATTTTACTTCAAGGTGTTTCAACTCCAGGTTTTTTTTGGGATAAGACCCAGTGAACTCCCAGTGAAAATCTGGAATAGAATCCTCCAGATCAATCCCAGAATACTCACCCCAGTCCCCTGGTGTTAATTAGCTAAGCAGAGATAATTAGCTGTAAGTGTAGCACTCCAACATGAAGCTGTTGAAATTTATATATTTATATATATAGAAATCTCATGTATCTAAAAATCTCATATATAGATATATGAATATATAAAATATGTAGTATAAAATACATAAAAAATTCTGAAATCCTCTTTTCCACTGGCTGAAAACTTTTTTGGGATTTGCTACTTTAACTTCCACTGGGATCTGATAAAAAAGTAATCCCAGAGGAGTCTCCAGGTGGAAAAAACCAGGATCCAAATCCCACTGAACACCTCAGGATAATCAAAGCCTTACAACAATTCTTCTCCTGAGCTTGGTTCTTTCCCTAGAAAGGAATAATTCTGGAATGCTGGGAGTTGGTTTGGATTTCATTATTATATAAAATAATTCTAATAAAATATTATAATATTATATATAATATATATAATATAGAATATTCTAGTAATATATATAATAAAATATTATTTTATAATAATTTTATCTCATATTCCAGAACTTTGATTTTACAGGATAAAGTTCATTCCTGCAGTCTGGCTCTTGTAATGAGAGGAAAACACAACTGGAACAGCTCCAGCTATTTTTGGGGATTACTGAGAAAATTCCATTTTGAAAAAGATCAGGAATTGGAGCTCCCCTTCAACCCTGACATAAAACATTAATATTTAAAACCAGGTCAAGGCAAAACTCCCAATATTTCCAGTGAGATTTCTACCTCAGGAAAAAAACACTGGAGAAAAAACCATTGGAAAGCCATTTTCAGGACAAAACTTACAGAACCTGAACTCCAAATGGAATAACCTGACAGCTCCCAGCCTTTCCAGAGCACAGGAATTATCTGGAGATAAATCAAATATTCAAGATATTTAGAATGGATGTGAAGCATTCCACAATTTTTCCAATGTTTATCCAAGAGAATTCCCCTCGAGTGTCTGGTGAGAGCCCTCTCGTGTGGATTTTGCAAGCAGACACAACACACAGCAATTCCCAATTTCTTTAATTCTCTGGATGAGAAGGAGAAACAACAAAAAAAAAATAGGAATAAAATCCTTGAAGTAACAGAAATTTTATGGATAGCAGAGATCAGGGATGGGGCTCTGGAATCACAGCACAAATTCCATTCCAAAGGGATCAATCCTGCCCCAAAATCCAGAGAAAATCCAGAGCGGTGCCAACACTGCAGGGGAGCAGGAAAACGTTGGAATTGCTGCTGTGGGGAGGGGATTGGGAATGGAGAGCACTCAGTGCTCCCCTGGGAAGTTTTCCTGATCCAGCCAAGCCATGGATCAAGGAGCTGCTCCTAAATCCAGAACAGCTTTGGTGAGACTGGCTTAGAGCCTGAGGGGGAACACCAGACCCTGGGACAGGTTTGGGATCCACGGTGCTGGAGAACACTGGGAAAAGACAAAGTTAAAATTCCTGGATCCTCATCCAGCACATTCCCACTGTTCCATGAAAAATGGCTCCAAAACTGCCTGGGGTGAGATTCAAATCTGGTTTATTGCTTCATCCCTGGAGCCAAAGTGTGAGGCATTGAAATTCCAGGTATCTCAGGTGCCCAGGAATTTCTTCCCTGTTGTTCCCCCATCGATCTGATTGTTTTTGTGATACCTGAAGAGGCTGGAACATTCCTGATGAAACATTTAATTGCAATAATTGATCCTAATTGCTCTTTGCATTTCCAAATTCCAGAGGCAAGTCTGGATTGCATCCAGTACAGGAAAACAATGATGAGATCCAAGCACTGCCCTATTAGCTCTCTCTTTTTTTTTTTTGTATTTAATGACCTAAGAAAGTTACAAAAGCAACTTTAAATTACATTTAGATATATAAACTAATTAAATATATTTATCTAACACTGAGAAAATAAATCCCAAGCACCATGAAGACAAAAACCAGTAAGAGATGAGTAATTCCAGGGTAATTAAGGACTTTTTATGGAGTCTCTGGATGAGTTGGAGACCACTGAAAGTTGACCTCATTCTCATTTTCCAACAGCAAGTGATTAGCCCAGATTTTATTAATTATACTGGGAGAACAATTTTATGGCTCACTCCACTTTTTTTTTTTTGCCAGTTCCTAATTTCAGGAATGGCAGATTTGTTGGAAATTTCAGTGGCATTTTCAGAGGATTCTGAATACTAAACTGAAAGAACTGTCGAGATAAGAGAATACAGAAAATTCCAAGAGGAAATGGGAATTCCTGCGGCTCCCAAAGCTGTCAATCCATATTTTCCAAGCCACATGTGGTGAACACACATTCCCAAAAGACTACAGATAAATAACAGCTACTTTTTTATTCTAAGAAGGCTGGGAAGCGAGGAATTCCCGATGATGTCGAGGGAGAATCACCCAAGTCAAAGAGCACAGAGGCCACGAGCACCTGAAGGAGCTGCAGGGCTCAGTGACCACTGAGTTTCCTCATGATGGGGCTGTCGGGCTCAGCGTTGGTGAAAATGCTGCCCACCACCACGTGGGTACCCCAAAGGTTGTGCCTGATCACTTTGCAGCATCCCAAATCATCCACGGAAAATCCCAAATGCCGGTAGCGCTCGTCCGTCTCCAGCAGGGGGTTGTTGGTGTAAGGCCCGAAAAACTAAGGGAAAACAACAACAACAACAAAAAAAAACAATATAAAAAGATGATTTTCTAGGTGAGGATTTAAAATCCTGGAGGGTATTTGAAAGCAAAGCCAGGCTGGTGGAGAAGTTTTATGGTGAGTTTGATTTTGAAAGGTTTTCCTTTGGCGCTGGAGTGAATTTGGATCCCAATCCCAGCCTTGCCTTTGGAAAGGCTCTGCTGCCTCTGCAGGAATTCAGGGCAGAACCCTGCTGGAAACAGCACAAACAGCACATGGACTAAGGACAGAAACTTCCTAGGAAACAGCAAAAAATTAACAATTTACCTTTGCAATTAAGTCCCTAAAGAAAGTTGATTAGAAGAGCCAAATTGTGACGAAATTGCAAACAGAAATTTGAATTTAACTGGTGTTTCAGTTGCAAAGAGATATTTAAATTCAATTGGTATTTCAGTTGCAAAGAGAGATTTAAATTCAATTGGTATTTCAGTTGCAAATAGAGATTTCAGTTCTTTATCTCAGGAGGAAGCTTCTGACTTAAAACCCACTCCTGATTCTTGGCCAGGGTGTTACTGCTGGAGTCTGAAGACAAAACCCCACTTCCATCAATCTCTAATTCTTTCAATCCATGGAATTCTGGGAAGCTTTTCCACCCCTGAACTGCCTGTTCTACCTCACAAACATCCCCTGTTTGCCTCTGTTGACACAATAAATCCCTGCTTTTTGTAGTGTTTTAAAATAAAACCCCACTAAGCCCAGCTTTGCCACGATCCCCTTGAACTATGATACGGTTTTAGCAGAGCTCAGACTAAAATTCATCTCCCACTGAAAGCTCCCGCTGTTCCACAGGAACAAAAAGTTCATTTTTTGGGGGACAAAGGCATCATTAACAGGTGCAAAGAGGTTTTTTAAAGCCTTCACCTGCACAGGTGTCAGGGTTCCCAAGTTACCTGGGGAGGGCAGAAAACTTCTCCAGTTCCCTAAAATCCAATTTCATCTCCTAACACTGCTGGCCCTGCACTGAGAGCTGAGCTCGTGGTTATAATCTTCATTTATTAAAGGAATCCTCCTGAAAAAGTTGGATTTGAGCCAAATTCCACACAGCAAGAACTTACTGCCAGTCCTGAGGATGGATCAATGAAATCAGCCCAGTAGCCCTCAGAAGAAATTGCATAGCAGATTTCCTTGGCACCATTGATGAACTGAAAGGGGAAAAGAAATTGGGAAAATAAAGGTATCAAATGAGGTTATTGCACAGAAATAATTATTTCTAACTTTAGCTGTTTTAAATAAAATCCTGGATTGATTTACAGTTCTAAAAATTGGATTTTCTCTGCAATTAGTGTCCTAAGATGCTCAAGGTTCTGAAGTTATAAAAATCTGATTTATTCAGCTTCAGTCCCTTAAAGGACCAAAATAAGGGAAAATTATCTTTTACAGCAAATTCTGTATTAATTCCAAATGAGGGAAATTTACCCTTTACAGCAAGTTCTGTATTAATTCCAAATGAGGGGAATTTACCCTTTACAGAAAATTCTATATTAATTCAAAATAAGGCACTTTTACCCCAGTAAATTCTGTGTTTAGAAATTTGATGGCTTTAATGATTATGTCCAAACTATAATTTAAACCCCAAATATCATAACTTTAGGCACAACATTCCTGCTCCAGAATCTTTTTTTGGTGTTGGAACAACTCCTCAGTGAGGTTAATAAACATTTGAGCTGGATTAATACAAATACTTTGATTTGGCTGTATAACCTGATTTTTGAGCCCCTGAAATGAGGATTTTTCAGGTGAATTCTGCCAAGCAAAGCAACATTTCCTTGTGAATTTGCTGTTTGTAGCCTCACACCCCCCTCAGTGACTGGATTAGATTTGACAGGGAGGTGCCTGAGGAAGAAAGATGCCAATTAACACATAATTAGACAGATTAAAACACCAAAGAGCAACAGCCCAGAAATAATTCGAAGAGAAGAACGCACTGAAATGAAGGGAATTTTAATTTGTGTGTCATTTTATGTAGATCCCTCCTTTTGTGGTTGCTTTAGAGAGCCCATATTTGCATTTTAGGACATTCCCAGATTAATTGCTGACATAAATATGATTTATTTACAGATTAAATGCTGGGTTTGGGGATATTTCATAAATAATAGGTGGAAATGTTCTTTTTTGGAGGTGCTAAGGGGGAATGGCAGCAGTGAACAGTGACACTTGGTAGGGAAATGGAAAAGTTGTGGAAAATGGGAAATAAAGAGATTTTCAGAGCCCTCTAGTGGTAAAAGAAGACGACAAGGTGAAGATGAAATAATAGAACTGAAATCCAGGATAAAAGAATTAAAAGCATCCATTAAAGTGGAAAAAAACACCAGAGAAATTGGTGATTTTTTTCGTTTTTGACCAGTGAAAAGTGCTCAGACAGAATCTGCAGTGGAATCTTAATTAAATTACAGGAAAATAAAAACAGCAATGAAATCCCACAAAATCCATTGGATTAAAGGTGGAATAAGTGAGAAAATAGTTGTTGGATCAGGACAGCAATCAAGTGTTTTTATTAATATCGTTTATTAATCTCTTATTAATATTATTTATTAAATAATAGATAAATCAATATATTCATTTAATATTAAATGTTATTAATTAACATTTTAACAGATTTTTGGCTCACCCCACTCTGAATTAGAATTTAAGAATTCTAAGCAAACATTTCACATAAAGCAATCAAAAAAAGAATAAAAAAATCTCTCTTTTGTAAGAGGAAAGGATTAACTCCAAAATGCTTTAAAATAATCTATGAACAGAGCTCAAAATCACCAGGAAGAAGATGATGATGAACTCACATTTTCTAAGAGCATTTCTCTCTCATCCTCCACCTCCTGGCTCCACACAGTCATGTCGTTTTTGGTTTTTTGGGTGACAGTGAGCACAGTCAGACGCTTGGAATTCACCTCTGGGAACAGGGACTCGAAGTCTAAAAAATGGGAAAACAGCAAAGTCTGCCCTGTTCTTCCATCTCAGCTTCCCCCCTCACCCAAACCAATATTTTGGACAGATTCCCCTTTTTTAAATCTGTTTTATTCCCATTTAATTTCAGTCTTTTCCTTCCTGAATCAATTCAAAGCATGAATTCAGTGCTGGTGGAAGTTTTGTGATTCCCATTTGTTGTTTTATTCAGCAATTCCAAAGGATTGGAAAGGAAATTTTCAAAGCAATTTCCAACAGGATTTTGGATGGGGAATTAACTCCAGAATTTTCCTGGCACTAAAGCAACAACTGCAAATTTTGTTTTAAATCAAATATTCAATATTGTCAACAGCAAAGCTTCCATTCTATTCAATGGGATTTTAAAAATTATTTAAATTATTTACTCTGAATTAACCTTTTCCAAACCACATTCTGTGGTATCAGTGACAGAGCACTTCCTTCACTGGTTTTATATTTTATAAAAGTTGGGATTTCTGGGCTGTAAATAAAAATGAACCTTTTCTCAGCAGCTCGGGACAGGCTTGCACTGCACATTCCACCTTGGCATTTTCAAAGTAGGTTTCAGCATTATTGATTTGCTGCTTCTGGGGAGCATCAGAACCCTAAAAACCACGAAAATCCAAATTTTCTCAGTTAATATCAAACAGGAGTAACTTTGTAATTCAAAATATGATTTGGTGATCACAAACACTTGAGCAGTGTCAGATGATTTATAATGAAACTTCACAGTTTTCATATTCAAATAATAATATCATTGAAGAGATTAAAAGTTATTCAGTTTTAAAAGATACTAAAAGTAAACTAGACTTAAATTCACACAGAAATATTTATATTGTACAGAAATACCAAAGTTTTGTATTTTATTGGAACTGTATTATGTTAAAGGAGAATACATTTAAATACAGAAATAGTATTTTATATATATAAATACGTAAGTATATATATATACATATAGAAATAGTATAGTATTATATATAATAATATAATAATATAGAATACTATATATAGTGTAGTATATATAAACACAGAATTAGTATTGTATAAAATAGAAATTAAATAGAAATACAGAATATATATTTTTAAATATATAAAAATATGTAAATTTTATATATAGATAAAATACATAATATATATTTAAACATCTGTGTATAAATACAGATAATAAATATTCTGTATATAAATACAAAAAATTTTCTTAATTATCTGAAATAACTGTTTTAATTAACTGTTTTAATTAACTGACAGATTTCAGATATTCCAAAAGTTGCACTAAATGAACTCAAGCAGAATTTTCTGGTGGCTTTTTAGGGCAAAAGAAAGCCCCCTTTTTTTTTTTAGCGTTTTTTAGGATTTGGCCAAGCTGAGAACAGAACCTGAGAAGCTGCTATTTCCCCAACCCCTTTGGGATTCCCAAAAATCCAGGATCCAGCACTTTTCCAATGGAGATTTTCTCAGTGACTCCCAAAATCTGAGCACTCCACAGGAGCCTGGAAAGCTGAGCCAGCAGCACTGAGGATTTGTGGGAATGTTGGGATCATGCTGCAATTCTCAACTGAGAATTGTGAATTTAAATCACTGCCAGAATCCTCTCATGGTGAGCTTGGGGGGATTCCTGGGTGAATTCCAGGGGTTTTTAGAACCTGAACATTACCCAAACTTTACAAATCCAGATGCATCCAAGGAAATAATGCAGGAAATTTCAATTTTACTCGGTGAAAAGCAGTAAGCCTTGGTAAAAAGCACATTTGGAGGCTGAGATTCTCCCATTAATCACTCCTAAAATGCTGTTTCAAAACAGCCTGGAATATTTTCTCCTAAAAAAAAACCCTTCTGTGGCAACTCTTGCTCAACCCAGCTAAAGTTCAGATTTCCAAACAGCACAGAAAATCCTTTTTGAGGACGAAAAGACGGCTCAGTTCTGCTTCTCTCCCAGCCAGGAGGGGGTTTGTTCTCACCTGGAATTCATTGATGTATTGTGCCATGACAAATTCATGCCTCTCGCTGGCTGAGGGCTCTGCTAAAATATCAGGGAGGCTCTTGGAAGTTTGGGGTTTCTTCTGGGAAGCTGTGCCATGGAGGTGGCAGTCGAAGCCAATATTCCCAGGCAGCTGGAATCTCTGATCCTGGGGTCCAAAGGGCCCCATCACCTCATCCGGCCACACCGTCCGGGGACCTGCAAAGCTTGCAGTCAGCAAATCCCAAAAATAACAGAAATAACAAAAAAAACAAAGCAGGAAAACCCAAGGGAAAACCCTTCCCCCACACGAGGATTTAATGACAAATGTCAGCAAAAAAAAAATCATCCCACTTCCAAATTGGGATTCCAAGGGAATAAATTCGGTTTTTTCTTACATAAATCAGGAGGTGCAGCAGCCACATGAGGCTCATCTGAGCCAGAGGATCCTGCAGTGGAAAAAGCCTTGGCATTCCCAACTCTTTTGACTAAGGAATAAAAGCCTGGGAGGTAGGTGACCAATCTTGCTCTGTTACAGAGCACCTGAGGAAAGGGAAAAAAAAATCAAAATAATCATTTAAACACAGCTCTCTGAATCACAAGAAAAATCCTCCTGTGATAATTATATTAAAATTTTAATTATGACCAGCTGGAACGTCAAGCTGGAGAAGTATTTGTTATTTTTAGATTTTTTTCCTATTCCAAGCAAAGAAAAAGCCTTAAAAACAAGTGGTTTTAGTGTTAATTAAAGGCCTCTTGCATGAGGAAAAACATAAAAATTATAAAAATATAAAATATATATAAAAATATAAAAAATTTAAAATAAATTTTAAAATTTAAATTCCAAATAAATTTTAAAATTTAAATTCCAAATAAATTTTAAAATTTAAATCTAAAATAACAGCACGGAAACCCCACAATTTAAATTAAATTATGGATACGGATTGTCTCCATGATTATTTCCACGCCTGTCACCCTGGAAAATTCAAATCCCACCTGGCACAGTGTGGGTGTTTTTTTTGCAAAATTCAACTTTTCTGGTGAGGAATATCAATTCTTTTTGAGAAAATAACAGAAAAGGATTTTCCTCAAACGCTGGAGCTTTGATTCTATCAAATTTTATGCAATTTTACATCAAAAGAGGCACTTTCAGAAGTAGTTTACTTTTAAAAGAGAATAAATGGCACTATTTGGGTGTTTAATATCAAAATTGTATTTAAAGTAGCAGGACCTAAGGCAGTAGAAGGTTTCTCAGCTTTCTGTGTAAATACAAAATAATTTCTACCAAATTATAAAAACTCAAATGCTTAAAGACACATTTAATTTACGACTTAAATCAATTATTTACAGTTCAAGCCTGGAGCTCTCTCCTTCTAAAAGAGCTTTAAAAGGTTCCTGCAACACAACAAAAATCTGATCCCACTCAAATCTTTTTTCTTTATTATGCAAAATCACTACTGAAATTAATTTTTGCACGACGATATAAACAGATGTAAACAATTACAGCCGAGGTGTAATTAGCAGAGAAGAGCGTTTTTCCTTATTAGCAAGGAGTTGTCACTAATTACAGTTGTGACTGAGCTCATTCATGCAAATATTTACACACCTGGCATTACACAAGAAACGACACCGAGGGAATTAAGGAATTATTCACGGCGAGGGCAATAAAAAAATAAAATCGATAAAATGTGTTTTATTCTCCAGACTGAAATCAGCTGAGTGTTGCAGAAAGACAGAATTCCTCTGTGGCTGAGGCCGGGATAACAGAAAAAGCAGAGGAAAAAAAAATTTAAAAAATGATTTAATGCTCAGTGACATTATTCCTGGGATATTCAAACTGAAGGATTGGGGATATTGGGAGGGAATTTTTTCCTTGTGAGGGTGCTGAAGCTGAAGTTGTGTCTGTCTCTGAATCCCCACAGCCTCGGAGCAACTCGGGATAATGGAAGGTGTCCCTGCCCACGGCAGGAGGTTGGAATGAAATTATTTTTAAGGTTCTTTCCCACCCAAAGCTGTTTGCAACTCGATTTAATCCTCAATTCCGCTGTTAGCGTGATATCCACAACATCTGGCGTCACTCACTCACATTGGCCATGGCAGACGCTGCTCTCCCCTCGCTGGCAGGCCCGGATAGCCCTGGAAAAGAGAACAGAAAAGGGGAGAGAACAGAAAGGGGACAAGAAAAAGGAAGGAAAAGAAAGAGGAAAGGGAAAAGAAGGCGCTCGACTCCCCAGCCCCGAATCCTCCTCACCCCTCGCCCGCCCCCCGCACGGCCTTCCCCGCGCTCCCCCGTGTCCCAGGAGCGGCGCTGCCGGGGTCAGGCAGCGGCAGCTCCCGGGAAGGGAGAAGGAAACGGGAAAACGGGAGAAGGAAGCGGGAAAAGAGGAAAAGAAAAAGGAACCCCCGGCTCCCCTCACCTCTTCCTGCAAAATGGCGGCGCCCACCCGCCCCCGCCACGCCCGCTCCGCGCGCCCCCTGGCCCAGCCAGTCGATCCGCCGACACCTCGATGGGCGCGGCGCGGAACCGCGCGGAATCCGCCGCTCGGCGTTCGGTTGCTCAGGGCTGCGGGAGGGGCGGTGGGAGGCCGTGAGGGGGAAGCGGCGATGGCGGCGGGGCCGGCGGGGCTGGGGAGGTTCCCGTGGGATCGGCGGGGCTGGGATCGGTCGTGGCGGGTCCGGGGTGTCCCCTCGGTGCTCCGAAGCGGGGGTTGCCCCGGGTGAGGTGGCGAAGGGCGGCCGCGGGTGCCGCAGTACCCGCGGGGGGCACCAGGGGGTAGTCACGGAGCGTCAGCCGCCCTCATCCCCCCCTCAGTCATTCCTGGTGATCCATGAAGTGAAAAATGGGGAGAAAAAGGGGAAAAGGAGTTTTATTGAAAGGTTGGGGATGTGGGGGGTATTTTCGCTAAGGAAAAGCACAGATGTTCGCTGGGAATGGGGAGCATTAGTGGCACTTCTGCCACAAAACTCTGACTTCAGGGAAATACCTCAAATAACTTATACAAAGTAATAATAAAAATATTTAAAACCTTCTTCAGTGGCTTCCCTCCCTCTTGTTTTTGGGTTTTTTTTTAATGGGAAAGCTCTGGACAGGCTCCCCAGGGAGTGGTCACAGCCCCAAAGATTAAAGCTGGTTTTTCTCATTTTTTGTCATTTCTTTGCTGTCTGTTCCAGACAGCGTTGCTGGTTAAGGAAAGGGAATTTTAATCTCTATCAAATAAAAGTTTGGGCGTTCCCATCCCTCAGTGACTCTGCACAAGGCCTTGAATTTATTTTCCTTCTGAACCAGAGGTTTCTGGACATTTATTTTGCTTTGCCACTGGCTTATTAGCAGACATTTATTAACACAAACCAATTCCAGAGGTTTCCAGAGTTCAAAATCGGGGCAAGACATTGGGTTTGTGTCCATGGTAATAATAATACTCAGCCTTACAATGTCCTTATTGCATTTAATAAAGTTTTGGCTTTATTTTATTGGGATCAAGAGGAGATTGTGATATCCATTCCTAAGCAATGTGATGTATTAAGTAGCTATAACGTTGCAATTTAGATTTTTGGACTTTTTCATGAGCATATTTGCTCACTGTTGGACGCCACTCAACTCCTTTATTAATTCAATGTTAGCGCGCTTAATTTTCATTTGCTTTTGAATTAAATATTCATGTGGAATCTCTGAACTTCAGGAAGAAGAAAATAATAAAAAGAGATGAGAAATTGGAAAAATTCAACTTTAACTCTTTACAGAGTGTAATTTAAGTCCTCCAGCCTGTATTGACTTGTCCTTAAGCAATCCCAATTTATCTCCTCTCCAGGGCTGCCACTTCCAGATACTCCAATCAATCCATGAGTTATCAGCCCCTGAAGTTTGTGGCCTGAATTCATAAAGATTCATTTCAATAAAGTTTCTATTCAAAGGAGACTACGGAATCAAACGATCCAATTACAGATTTATCAAATATTAATAAGGAAAAATCTTCCAGATCTTTCGGATGCCAACATCCTTCTCCCCTGGTGTCAGGAAAGTAATTAGCAGCTGGCTTTGATTAAATTCTTCCCTCGGAGATTGCTGCTCTCGCTTTGAGGGAGAAATGCACACGACAGGATTCCTAATTCCTCCTTTGAAAGCCTTTTTGGGAAAATCCACGTGGGTTCAGCTCGGGGAAACTCCTCTGTGTCCAAAACCTGGAGCTGAAGTTCATGGCCAGGTTTTCCTGTTGTTACTGAGATGTTTTTCCTCAGGGATCTCCAGCATGGAAAGGACATGGAGCTGTTGGAAAATCCAGAGGAGAGCATGGAGATGATCCCAGGGAAAGGCTGGGAGAGCTGGGAATGTTCCCCTGGAGAAGGGAAGGATCCAGGGAGAGCTGGGAATGTTCCCCTGGAGAAGGGAAGGATCCAGGGAGAGCTGGGAATGTTCCCCTGGAGAAGGGAAGGATGCAGGGAGAGCTGGGAATGTTCCCCTGGAGAAGGGAAGGATCCAGGGAGAGCTCCGAGCCCCTTGCAGGGCCTGAAGGGGCTCCAGGAGAGCTGGAGAGGGACTGGGGACAAGGGATGGAGGGACAGGACACAGGGAATGGCTCCCAGTGCCAGAGGGCAGGGCTGGATGGAATATTGGGAATTGGGAATTCCTGGCTGGGCTGGAATTCCCAGAGCAGCTGTGGCTGCCCCTGGATCCCTGGAAGTGTCCCAGGCTGGACAGGCCTTGGAGCAGCCTGGGACAGTGGGAGGTGTCCCTGCCATGGCAGGGGTGGGATGGGAGGAGCTTTAATCTTCTTTCCATCCCAAACCATTCCATGATTCCATGATTCTTCTCTCTTTCTTTGGCACAGTGCTTTCCTCTTGGCACCTTGACCTGGCTGCAGCACCGGGAAGAGCCCCAGGAACTTCGGAACTTTCCCAGTCACCACCACCCTCTGCCTGAAAATTGAACTCCAAACCTCCTCTGGGATTCTCCTTCCATGCCCAGACTTGCTGCATTCCTTGCTCTGGAAACACAGGATCCAGAGGTGCCCCTGAGATGCTTCTTTGGTGCCCGAGACAAGCAAAAAGTGAATTTTCAGCTGTTTGCTCTTCCAGGAACCCAGAGAAACTGTGCAGACTCCATCCTTGGAGTCTTCAAAACTCTGGGATGAGATCCTGGGATTAGACTGGAAACCCCAAACCAGGGTTTCATCCTTAATGTGGGTGTTTTCTGGTTTTATTCCCAGTCCCACGCTGGGAACCAGCTGGAGGCTCTGGAATTTCCCCTGGTGGTTTTCCCTTTGGATACAGAAGATGCTGGTTAAGCAGCGATAAAACCCCCGAGATATTCTTCATTCCCATTGTCCATTTATCTGTGCAATGATGGATCTCGCTGGTGCTCCCAATTTTCCTAATGGCACCCATTAAACTTCATTAGGAGTGTGTTAAAGCCGAGTTCAAATCGTTGGCATTGATTTTGCATCTCTAAAACCTGCTGGAAGCACATCAGGAACTGAGCATGCCTGGCCTCCCCAGCATTCCAGCCACATTCCCTGCTCCCCAAAAAGGCAGAGAGAGGGAGTGGGATCTCAGCCTGTGCTCCAGGGGATATTTAGAATCACCCTGCAGAGCTGACAGTTCTCAGCCATCCTTTGTCACTGCCCCAGCCAGGGAATTTTTAACCTCCAAAGTCCAGCTCAGCTTTTCTTGTTTATCCATTTCATTCCCTGTATTTATTTTTCCTTGCCTGTACATTGGGGCTCCCCCTTCCCTTGACCTGCTGAACCTCAGGAATGAGGAATGGCTGCTCCTGAGTGCCAGGGAAACGGGGATGGAGAAGGGAGGAAAGGTTTTAACGGGCTCTTTTTCCACAAAATAAACATCCTCTGGCTATAGGAAGAGTAAACTTCCCCTGGAAATGGATGTGTTTATATGAACAATCCCTTTCTTCTGGCATTTCCAGAGATTTGCTGGCTACCACCGGGAAAAGAGGCTTTTAAGCCAGCGGTGCAATTACACCAGATAAGTTTTGCATGATTTGTTTTGCTTTTGGGAAGACATTCTCCCCTGGATGGATTGCTGTGAACCTGAAAGGGATTTCCTCCTTTATCTCAGGGCCTCGTGTCCCTGCCCGCTAGAATGTCCATCCCAAAGGACAAGGGTGGGAAAAGGACTTTTCCCAGAAAACTGCTTGGCTTTGACTCTGCTTTACCAGGGATTTATTTGGAATCCTTTACCAGCACAGCTTCCCCTGCATTTGGTAATTTTTACCAAAGAGAGAATTTTATCAACCTTCCTAAACTGGGATGAGCCATTTCCAGGGATATCCTTCCAACAGGAGCCCTGATTCAGGATTATCCAAATGGATCTGAGGTCGAGGCAGACATTAATTCACCTCAGTTTGGTTTAAAACAGGGAAGTCAAGGTTTAAAAGTTTTTGGTAGGGATTAAACAGGAATATTTTTCCTGGGAAATGTGAGCTGCTGCTCCTTGCTAACACGGAGTGAGTGAGGCGATTCCCAACTCCTTTTTCTCCAGCAGCACCTCAGGGATGCTGCCACATCCAACACGTCCTGTGGGGAACAGGGAATGATTGCAGCTTTTGGGAGATATTTATATTTATGACTGGTCCCACTCCAAATCTGGGAATTTATGGAATTTGGGTATCAATAATTTAGTGCTGAGGCTGTCACCAAAGCTGGAGGCCAGAAATAGTCTGGATTAAGTTTAATGTGACCCAAATTTGGTCCACACTGGAGCTGAACTTGGAAAAGGACTGGGTTTTTCCTGAGGTCCCAGCTCTTGGATGGAGAGATCCAAAAGGAGCAGGAGGACGTGGAGCTCCCTTTTGGGATCTGCTGGTAGCAAAGCCCGGAATGCTCCACGTCCTGGTGGTCCTGAGCCATCCAGCTGCTCTGGAATGTGGCATTCCAGGCTCTGGGCTGGGGGTCTGTGTGCCAGATGTGCCAGGTGAGGAGAGAAGTTCCCTTCAGAACTGGATCAAAATCAGCTTTTTATAGGCTGCTTCCATTTTGGTCAATCTTTATCCATCTGGGAAGTGTTAAAAAATCCAAAGAGGCGGGATTCCTGCTTAAAGCCAGTGCCATGCCTAATGGGCTACTTATTCCACCAGATTCCTCGTTTATTGTTTTTTAAATAGATGGGGTCATATTTTTTAACCCTCACGGATGGGAAGCGCGTCTCGCAAAAAGGTTTATGGCATGGTGTGCTGGCTGTGAGTTATGAGGCTGTTCCTGTCTGGCAGGGAATGAAAGAGCCCAGCATCTGGCAGAACGTGAAACCAGAAATCACAGAACTTCCCACTCGGAGGAGCTGGGATGGCTGATGGATGTTGTGATAAAATGTCTCTGTTTGACGTGTGAGGCAGGACAGTTGGAGGCCCTTTCTGTCAAAATTTATGGGGTTTAACCAAACCTCCTGGCTGGAAATTTGAGGGAATCAGTCATTGTGCAGCATGTTGCTGCCATGCCATAGCAAGGATGCTGAAAATCCCTAAATATTCCTCTTTTGTCCCATATTTCAGGAGCAAATCTTAGCTGTGTGAAAAGGGAAATGAGAATCCCCAGAATTTCAGGACACAATCCAGAAAAATCTTGCAAAGCCACATCAGGATTCTCCTCACCAACATCCAGAGCTCAATAAAGTTTATGGGACACCTTCCAGTGCCTTTAGTGAGAACTGGGATAAAAAATACCCCTTGGGAGATATTACATATTAGGAATTCCCAGATATTTCCCCCCTCTGAGTCACTGAGTGAGGCAGAATCCAGGTGTGGACTCCCTGTCTGGGCTTTCCTGCACTGATTTGGTTCTTGGGGGTAAAATTATTGCTGTAGGGAGGCCTTGGGTGGAGTCATGAGGTAAATAATTATCCAGATCGCTGCATTTTGCTCTGTCAGATATTGAAAGTTAAATCTCTTAACTTGGAGAGCATTTTTACTGTGGAAAACAAAACCCTTCTGCTGACAAACCTGGTTAGGTGCTGTTACCTAATTCTGTCACCAAACTCTTGCTCCTAATTTGCTTTTTTGCTGATTTACCTCATTCCGTGGCACAACATTTATTTATCCTTCAGATAAGGAACAATAGAATTTCCAGAACACATTCCTGGTGGGTTTAATATTCTTTTTTTTTTTACTAGTTCAGGAATAACAAACAACCTCCTGACTTGTCACTGACAAGATTCCCTTCTTTTTTGTGTGTTGGAATGAGTCAAACAAATGACTGAAAACTCAATTTTGCATGTGTCAACCTCCTCCTTTCTAAAGGTAACTTAAAATAAAGGCTCTTCACTTTCCCACATCGACTTCAGAAGAAAACATCAGACATTCCTCTTCAAAAGTTCTGATAGGAACAGATGAGACCTGTGAGATGATCAAAGGGAGAGGGAAGTTTGCTGAAATTCTCTGTCTGTGTGATGGAGCCATGAAATGCTGTGGGTTCCCATCCTGCACGTCAGATTTCAGCCAAAAGCTTGTTTGGTGCTCATTGTTTGCATTTTCAGTTGTCAGGGCCTTCCAAAGGACAGAAAAAAAAGGGAGAATCAGTGGGGTTAACGATGGCTTGATCTGTGGGATAAATCAGTATTATCCTCTGGGATAAATAAATACTGATCAGAAGAAACGGGATCATTCCTGGTCCATTTTGCTGATTCCCTGCTGAATTGTTTTTGAATTTTAAATTTCACTTACCTCCCAGACAGATGCACAACTTTGACAGCCCCAGGATCATTCAGTTGGAGTTGAATTCATATTTCCTTCAAACTTGTAGATGAACTACAAAAACCCAGAGATGCAGCAATGTGCACACAATTTCCTTGAATTTGTAGGTTGTTTTTTTTTTTCAACTCCACACAGCAGACCCAACATTTTGTGCTGTCTCCCAAATCTTTAGCTTTGACAGAAGGTACAAATCAGTGTCTGGTGTGTCTAACAAAAGGCAGCATCAACACATCTCTGTGTACTTGAATATTCAAATTCACATCTTTATTCATCTCCCTCTAACAGTTCCAAAGTCGCTCATCACCAGCTCTGGGGATGAGGCACACACATGAGCTGTGAGCTCAGGAGAGGTTTCTCCACAGAGGGACCAAGGAGAGCCCTGAGGTGATGCTGAAATCATCATTTCATCACCCCAAAACTCAGCGTCCCCTGGGAGCAATCCCAGCTCTGCTGCTCCCAGCCAAGCCTGAAAGCTCGGGAGAAAGGAGACTCCTGCCTTTGCCCATCCTCTCTGCCCTGAAGAAAACAACTTCTGGAGTGAATCACTTTGAGGGAAGAAAGCCTCGAGGCTGAATGTTTAGCTGAGTAAATCAGTTTGGTGTGGAAAACCAGCAGAAGGGCTGAATCTCTTTTAAAACTTTTCTTTTTCTGTTGTGCTCACTTTTTTCACCAGGGAGAAGCTGCCTTCAGCTCGCCCTGGGACCCAGTTTTGGCTCTGGGTACACCAGTGGCTGCAGCTATTTCCCTTTTCCTTCGAGAGCCTTTTGGGAGTGAATTCACTTCTGGAAAAAAATGGCATTTCCTGTTAGTGTGGGCTCTGTAGAGCTGATCAAGTGAGTGGGTTTGGAAAGGTCACCGAGGCAGGGTGGCTGTGGGCTGTGACATCTCTTTTGTAGCACATCACTGCCTGCTGTGAGCGTTGCTGTCCCTCCAGACCTCCCGAGGATGTTGGGGAAGTGTCCATGGCTCCAGAGCTGTGGCCCTGCCAGCCAGAGGGCAGAGGAAATGAAGGCACCGCTCCCTGGGGCACCTCCTGAATATTTATGGTGGCAGCAGGCAGGATTTCCATGGAGCTGCTCAGCGGATCTGGAGCTGATTTTGCTGTTGCTGTTTGATTTGCCAGCTGTCAGGAACCATCCTAAAAGCCAGATGAGACCCCTGGGTGCACAGCAGTGATGGGGCTGTGACAGCCACCTCGGCCAAGGCCACGCAGCCCTCGCTGGGCTGTGACAGCTGCAGCTCCAGGGCTGGGGACAGCAGGGCAGAGCTGCTCATCAAACACTGATCACCCCAAAAAACACCCCAGGGGTGAGGAAAAAAGGGAAAGAATCAACTCACATCAGCCAAGGAGCTGCTTGGCCAAGCCTGAGCTCTTGGGAGTGGGCCCAGCTCTGGCAGGGGGTGCCCAGAGCAGCTGTGGCTGCCCCTGGATCCCTGGAAGTGTCCAAGGCCAGGCTGGAGCACCCTGGGATAGTGGAAGGTGTCCCTGCCCATGGCACGGAGTGGGACAAGAGGGACTTTTAGATTCCAACCCAAACCAATGCTTTTTCTGGTGTTTTTCTGACCCCTCTGCTGCCCGTGCCCCTCTCTGTCCCTTCCAGCCCTTCTCCTTGCTCATCCTTGCCCGTGGAGCAGTTCAAACACTTGCCAGTATTTAAACTGAGCCCCAGCAGCAGCAAAAGCCAGTGCTGTGTGTTTGTGCACTGACTGCTGATTGCCTGGCTCGGAGAAAAGTGGGTTAGACTCAGATTATTGCCTTTGTCCACGTTCCTGACCTTTTCCCTCGCATATTGCGTGGCCCGCGGGTGGAGGAAGGAGGATTAAAGGTTAAGAAACCTCTCTTGAAAGAGTTAGGATGCCTAAATGTTTAAAATGTTTCCTTTCCCCAGTAATTCCAATCTATATTAAAGCTAAAACCCTTCTGAGAGGTAATAAAACAGAGCAGTGGAGGAGATCATTGGGAAGATTAGGAAGAAGAGACTTAAGAGCTTACTCTTGATGCTTCTGGGTTTATACTTTGTTCTTGTTTTACTCTGTCAATCTCTTCTAGTGTTTCTCCCAGTGATTTTATTGTGTTTTTATGGAGCAGGAGTGGTGCTGCAAACTACCAGGGAAAAGCTTGTCGTGGTTGAGTGGAGGGGGAAGAACATTCCTTTGCACATTTTTCGGTGTTCCTGTTATATCTCAAATTTAGAAAGTAACAAGAAGCAGCATCCAGTTTTCATTAATGCTTCAGGGTTTGTTTTTTTTTAATTTTTTTTTTTTTTTGGGCACATATGTTTTCGTTTCCAGGCATCCAAAGGAAAAGATGAAATTCCTCCTTCCCAGCCAGCACTGGAGGGCACCAGGACCAGCAGATTCCCGGGATTTTGGTGCCAGGTAGGAGCCTGGTAACCTCCTTTGTCTGCTTGGGTTATCCCTAAACCCAGCAGCAGTGGGAAGTACAGTGATGGTTTTTTGGGACAAAGGGTCGTGCTGTGACTGCTTCCCTTATGTGAACATTCCTCCTGACACAGCCTGGCTGGTGGCCCACGTTAATTTGCTCCAAAAAAAAAAAAAAGGAAAGGAAAAAAGAGATGATATTCACGTTCTTGGAGGAGTTGTATATTCCATCTGGATACTGCAAACCTGTGAACCCTGTCCAAATAACTCCTGTGTTCTCCTTGCTTGGATTTTGTGCATCTTGTCAGTTAAATATATCCGAGCGCTCCTGAGGCAGGAGTGGGAGGGCGGCTTGTGCCCATCACAGCCAAGGAATGCCCTTGGGAGATGCTCCCATGGAGCATTTGCTCCCTGATTCGATCCCAGCAGTGTGGAATTCTTTCTGGGATGGCTCACGGGTCGGTGTTGGCAGGAATTCCATAGAATTCCCACGGAAATGTGTTTCGTCAGCTCGGGTGTGAGCGGGCCTCGGAGCTCCGGGCCTGGTGCTCGCTGCTGCGCTGGCACTGGGGGGACTGGGGGCTGCTAAAAGGCTCCTCTCCCTCTTAATTTCTGTGTTTCTATGGAAACAGATCCCGAGCAGGAATCGTTCCTTCCTGCTTTTTCTCATCCTAGTTTCGTCAGTGGGAAAAAGTGAAACTTGGGATGAAAGCCAGGGCAGGCAGCAGTAGGTGTTGGAGTGGGAGCAGGACCAGGTTCTCGCTGCTCACGTTCCTCGTCACTTCCAAATCAAAACACGTGGAAATAGGGACTCCAAAAGCTTCAGTTCTTATCTGGGAGATGATTTCTGAATTTTATTCCAAAAGTGACTCGTGTGACCGTGTCTTCTGGCAGAGCATTGCCACCAGCTGGAAGGGAAGGAAGCTGCAGAGATTTCCAGATTTCTCCTAACTCTTCTCTCTTCTCTCCCCTGGCCTGGAGCACCTCTAGCTTGGGTTTCAGGAATAAGAACCCAAACTCTGAGCACTGTGCCATCATGAAAATAAAATATTCTTTTTGGGAAAGAGAGAATTTGGATAAAAAGAGTTTGGGGCCTGGCCTGTGTTTGTCAGGGAGATGAAAACCAGCAGCTTTTTGCTGTCTGAGGCATTTGGGTCTTGTCTTCATCACCACAAGAAGTGCAGGATAAGGAGGTGCAAGCTGGGGGTGAGAGCTGGGAAGAGAAATCCCTCTACAAGTCATCAGTGAAGCAGCTTTTTGGCAATAAAATCTTCAGGAATTGTTTTCCCTTTGGCCATAAACTTGGAAGTCTGGATGTTGTGCGCTTGGCTGGAGAGGAGCCTGGACCTCTGGGGGCTGCAGGACCTGGTGCATCCAATGGATTTGGTGCTTTTGAGTTATTTCTAAAACTCAGTGTCACAGCAGGGTCACAGGTTCCGCTCTGCTCCAGGTGTTCCTCGTCTTTACTCCAAGGAGTCTCCACTAACGGATCCCATTTTGTTTCATACCTATCCTGGAGAATCCTTCAGACCCAGCTTCCCCAGCACCTGGCAGAAATGGGGAATAACTCCAATAATTTATGTTGTTACTGGTCAAACTGGGCTGAACCTCTGGCTGCATCCAGAGAGGAGAGAGTGAAAAGGGAAGGAGGATGGTGAGCACCTGGACAGGTTCAATCCCAAACCAAACAGGAGAGCTTCTCCCAGCTTGGCTTGGGAATAATTCCCTTTTTGGGAGGTTACTCCTCTCTGTGGTATTCAGGGACAAAGCACAGAGCTCAGGAAGAGGATCTGTCCTGTTATCTGTGACACGACGGGGAGCTGGCCTTGCCCTCCTTGTCACCCTGAGATGGGAAAGCAGAACTATCCAAGGATTTTGAGGCTTTTCCCAAATCTCCCCATCCAGAGCTGGGCTGGAGCCCCTGATGGGATCTGAGCTGGGTGCAACTCTTAAATTCAGCACCTTGCCAAGGTCTTTTTCAGCAGTCGGCTCTTCTCTGTGTCCCTGATCCCATCATCTCAGATCAAAGGGATCTTCATTAGAAAAATCTCTGCTGCTTTATTCACACAGAAAAGAAAGAGTTAAACTTTTTTTTTCTCCCTATTTTTTTTAAGGGCCTGCTTTGCTGTAAGTTTTGGTATTTAAAATTAATGAAGAAAATGAGAAAATAATGTGGCTCTGATTACTCCTCCTCAGCTGTTTTGCTTTTTCTGGCAAATTGTTGCATGTAGACGTCTGGCATTTTATTTCTTTTTGGGATTTCTTTTTTTTTTATTTAAGCATTGACATCTTTCATCATGCTCTATATAACTCTTTCTTGGGAATTATGTGACTGGTGGATGGCCCCTCGTTCCTGATCCTGCTCCTCGGGGCATCCTTTTGCAAAGCCCTTCTCCCCCTCTTCCTTCCCTCCTCCAGCCTGTGGGCGTCTGACTCAGAGAGCTGGAGACTCATTCTGGAGTTTTCACGTGTAACTTCTCATTAATTAACTTGTGACTCAACATGTTCACATCAGAAAAGATGGAATTTGCAGTCCTGCTTTTGCTTTCCCTGTCTTTGGTGCCTCATGGGCACGTGGTAGAATTCCTTTGGAGATGGCAACATTTGTGGGATAGATCAAGTTGTGGTTTCCCCATCCCTGGAAATGTTCCACATCAGCTTTGGAGCAACCTGGTCTGAGGGAGATGTCCCTGCCCATGGCAGGGGCTGGAATGGGCTGGTTTTAAGGTCCCTATCCACCCAAACCAGTCTGGAATTCTCATTGTAGGGCTAAAGAAGGTTCTGGAACTGCACCCAGGCTTGAAAGAAGATCTTCTGGAAGCAGTGAGGTTCTTGCATGAGTGCAGCCACAGTGGTGAGAACTCCTCGTCCCATATTGCCCTGCTCAGCGAGATTGGCTGTGCTCCCCCAAATTCTCCAGGTCAAAATCCTGGTGCTGAGCTGGCTGTGCCAGCGTGGTTGGGTTGGGCATCTTCCATCACGTTGGACTGAGTGTTTTCCATCATGTTGTGCATCTTCCGTGACGTTGGGTTGGGTGTCTTCCATCACATTGGGTTTGGTGTCTTCCATCACATTGGGTTGGGTGTCTTCCATCACATTGGGTTGGGTGTCTACCATCACGTTGTGCATCTTCCATCATGTTGGGTTGGACGTCTTCCATTGCTTTGGGTTGGGCACCATCCATTGTGTTGGATTGGGCATCTTCCATCACTTTGGGCATCTTCCATCACGTTGGGTTTGGTGTCTTCCATCACGTTGTGGTGGGCATCTTCCATCACTTTGGGCATCTTCCACCATGTTGGGTTGGGTGTTTTCCATCTCGCTGGGCTGGGTCTTCCATCAGGTTGTGCTGGGCATCTTCCATCAGTGACAGGTCCAAATTCCCACATGTCCCACATGCAGAAGGTCCAACCCCTCCAGCTGCCGGATTGCAAACGAGGAGGTGTTAACGAGCGTGGAGGCTCCTGGCAGCAGCTCCTCAATTCTCCTGAGGTTTGGGAAGTGCTGGGTGTCCTGCCCTGCCTCCATCAGAGCAGGGCAGGGCAGTTGTGACTGTCCCAGAAGGAGACATTTCCAGTGGATTTGCCCCATGCCTACAGCCACACTTGAGCTCCTCAGAGGGGCTCTCCCTCCTCGTGAATTTTAAATGTCCATAAAACCCCTGGTTTCTCTTTCTTCCACTTTGCACTTTAGGAACAGTTGGAAAACTGAAGGAAAAATTGTTAAACTGAAGCAATTGAGCTGAGCATCCAACTTCAAGCCCAGGGCCAAACCTCTGACAGGAAAAACAACTCCAAACTCTCCTGCACCCAAATAAGTCCAATAAAAGCTCCAAAGTTAATCTTTAACTTGAGCTTGCCGGATTGGGGTCATTAAAGTTATTAAAATCCAGTTGTTGGAGGGCTGGGGGACTCCATAAAGGAATCTGTGGCTCAGGGAGGAATGTTCCCCAGGGGGATTTCCTGGTTAATGCAGCTGTTGACTGGCAAATTGCTTGGCTGGAGGAGTGCTGGGATGCTTCCATACGGAATTGCTGCTGCTGGAGGTGAAGGCAGAGTGGGAAAAACTCAAATTATTCAACCCCTGTGTGGGATTCAGGCTCCTGGTGCACTGTCCCAGCCATAAATATTAAACCTGGATTTGGGATGGGATTTCAGCGTGGCCTGCTGGCTCCTCTTCCCAACCTCATCCATCTCCAAGCCTGAGGGGTGGGCTGCAGGATGCTGCTCTCCTCTCCTTATCCATTCTTCCTCTCCTTATCCATATTTCCTCTCCTTCCATTAATCACTCTGATGGCAAACTGGGGAAAAGGAGTTTAAAAATCCCTATTTATCTGTAGGAACACGTCAGAAACAGAGCCAGCTCTGCCCCACAGTGCCTGGGGGGGTGGAAAATCTCTGGATTTGGGGATCTGGGAAATGAAAGATCCCACACTATTCCGTGTCTGCAGCAAGGTGACTTTCTAGGGTCACAGAATGCTGGGTTTATTCCTTGGAGGGCTCTAAACCCTCTTTGCAAGGGGCACGTTTGAGTTATGAGTTGCAGCTCCACCGAGTCCCCCCGTCTGGGCAGAAACGATCCCCCAGCTCATTGTAAATGCAGGCAGGCCTGCAGTAAATGGGATTCAATTAGCAGGAAAAAGCTCGCAGAACCAGAGTTCCTCTGCAGTTAGGAGGGCTGGGAGAGGGGGAAGAGGGCAAGCCTGGGGTTGCTGAGCCAGAGCTGGTGCCTGATTTGTGCTGCACTGGGGAAGTTGCTCTGGTTTGTATTAAATTTTAGATTATGTAAGGTTGGAACTGAGTCTGACTGGTTTAAGTTGTACCAGGCTGAATCTCAAGTCCCAGCTCTGATAGCTTTAAACATTTCTTGCCAGGCTGCAGAGCACTCTCTGGCTAGACAGGAGATATCACCTGGTAAGCTTTCCCTTCATGAGAAAATTCATCTGTTAAACCAAAGCTTTTCACTATAAAAATGTATTTAATGTTATTTTTTTGAGTGGAAAACAAGTTTTTTCAAGCTGCCTACCACTGCTCCTCCCTGGAAGTGTCCAAGGATGGGTTGGACAGGGCTTGGAGAACCTGGGATAGTGGAAGATGTCCCTGCCCATGTCAGGGGTGGAACTGGATGGGCTTTGAGGTTTCTCCCACCCTAAACCATTCCACGATTCTATGATTTGGAGTTTTCACTGAAAACACAAACACTTCCAGCCAATACTTTTTATAAACCCCAAAGTCATTTCGTTTTTTGGAAGGCCTTTTCAGAGAGGGGGGGGAAAAAAAAAATTGGAAGAGTTTTGCTGGCTAAACCTGAGAAAAAGTCAGTGTTACTTAATTCCCTTGAGGAAATGTGTTTAGTTCCACAAATGCAAACGTGCCGGCGCTGCAGGTGTGTGAGGGGGTGATAAGTGCTGTTCACACACTTAGTGAAGCAGTGTGGAAATAAATGACCACATTCCCGATTATTTGAAACTCCTGACGGATTCCTTATGGAGAGGAAACAGCCCATCCAAATAGACTCAGCCCTGAACTTTCGTTTAATGGATGAAACTCTCCGAAGCGCTGGAAAGCACGGCAGGAAAACGCAAAATCCGTGTTTGGATGGAAAAGTTACAACTTTGCAGCCAGGAATTCTAACAGTTATTGCACGGTGCTGCTCTCCTTCCTTTTCCCATCCTGTCCAGGCTGCTGTGATGGATGCACCTCATTCCCAGGCGGAGAGCATCTCCAGCAGGAATGAAACCCCCCCTGTTTTGGCAGAGCGCAATCATTAGGCTGATTTTCCTCCATAATGAGGTGTTGTGGAGTACAGCTCCATTGAAAAGCCTTTAAATAATGTTAGCATTGAATATAATAACCTTCCAGGGAAATCAAATCCCTCGCCGCCTCTGGTTCTGCCTCTGAAAGGGAATCAATTTTCTTTGCCTGATAGCTTTCCCCAGCACTTAACACGGATGGGGGAAGGCACTCATTGTGAGGGTTGCCCAGGAATTGCCTTCTGAAGGTCAGATCTTGAGGGAAAAAAATGAAGGAAAAGAAAAGAAAACAAGGTTTGGTGACCCCTATCCTGATGGGAAGGACCTGCTGCAGCTGCTTGGGTGGGGAGAGGGGCTGGAATGCTCGTGGTAGTGTTTGTTTGTAGGTTTTAATTATAGATACAATGAGTCTGTGTGTGTGTCTTCCTTAAAATTCCAATCAGGAAGCCAATCCTAGCCTGGGTTTGGGCTCAGTGGCTGTTTGGGTGTCCCTGGTTTAGCTGCAGCATCCTTGGCTTGCACAGTCCGAGCCAGCTGGAGCATCCAGCACGTCGCTTCCTTCGCTTTGGAGACAAAGCAACGCAAGGAATAAATCCAAAAATCCTGAATTCCTGGCTGGCTGCTCCGTGGCTTCACAGGGAAATTCCCAGAAAAGTGCAAAATCATGGAGCCCTTTAATAACACACTGAATCCCTCTCCTTGTGGCACATCCATGGCTGTTCCCTGGGTTTGCTCTGCTTTGCAGCTGTGAAAACCAGGAGTGAACATTTTGGGGTGGAAGCAGGAGCTCCTCTCAGCTCCTGTAGCACAACCCCCAGGAAGTCAGGATCAATGAGCTTCCAAGGACAACAGGAGGCAGGATTTGGGCCAGGATGGATCCTCTGCAAAATGCAAAGGCCAGGGATTGTGCAGGACAGGGAATGCAATGTCAGAGTGGGGGTTCAGGTACCGAAGGGGGAACATTTCCCAGGAAAATCCCACTCGGAAATCGTTTTCCCCATAAAATCCCAACTGCAGAGTGTCACCATAATGCGCCCTAATGACAGGGACGGGGGAGGGGGAATTTTAGAAAGCGGTTTTAAAAAAGCTCCGGAATCCATCTGGATTCTCTTAGGAACAAGCAAAACCTCATTAGGGACCACTTCAAAGCCCATTTCCTCCTGCTTAAATTATCTCGTGTGTGCCTGCTGCTGCATGGACATTGTTCCATTAGGGATGATTTTTGACTCTGCCTAATCTGAGCAAACTGCACAATATTCCAGGAGTGTTTTCCAATTTGTTGGGAGCTCTGATTCCTGCAGACAGCCTGGCTTGGCTTTGGAGGTGGATAGAGAGGGGAATTCACAGCCCTCCTGCTTGATGTCCTGCCCAAAGGCTTTGGAAAATGGAATTAATTGGGGGTTTTTAGAAGTGTGGTGTTGTTATGTTTGTAATAGTGTGAGTTGTTTTAATGGTGTTGAGCTTTCAATTATATTTATATTTATATTTATATTTATATTTATATTTATATTTATATTTATATTTATATTTATATTTATATTTATATTTATATTTATATTTATATTTATATTTATATTTATATTTATATTTATATTTATATTTATATTTATATTTACTTCTATTTATCTTTCTATCTATATCTATATCTATATCTATATCTATATCTATATCTATATCTATATCTATCTATATTTATTTCTATTTTTATTTATATCAATATCAATATCTATATCTCTATCTGTATCTATATATATATCTATATCTATGTATCTATATTTATAGAGGTAGTGTATATGCATGTATTTTATCTATAGGCCATCAAAATTCATAAAGAAGGGTTTACACCCCCCAAAACTTTGCTAGGCCATAAAAATTCATATTGTGTGGATGTTTAAAGAGATCAGGTTTTCAGGGAGCTGAAGTTTGATCCTAGCAGAAGTGGAGCAAAGCTGTGTGGATAATGAATTTTTAAAGCAATTAATGGGCCAAACTGAGAGCAAGGAGATTCAAATGAAATACTCCTTTTTTATTTTAGTGTTAACCTGAATGATTTCCTTGTATCCTAGAGGAGGTCTGGAGGGGAATTTTGGGGCTGGTTAATCCTGCTGATGGTTTTTTTTCTCCAAGTGGGTCAATTTTGCCATTTTGGAACGAGGCATCGGGAGGAAACATTCTGAATCTGCTAAATTCAGAATTCACATCTCATCCCTTCCAAAACACTGCTCTACTAATTTTAAATTAATCCCTAAATTTATGCTGCACAGAAGGGAAACAAGTGCTAAGAACAGCACTTGAATTTTCGGCTGAGAATTTGGAGATGCAGCCATGGGGAGGAGCTGGAAGACGCCGATGGATCCCAGGGAAGCGCACGAGGTGACACCTGGGACATCTTGGAGAGGTTTTACACATTCCCTGCCCCTTTCCCACACAGATTCAACCTCTTTCCTTGTCCAAACCCCAATTAGGAAAACAAAGGAAATAAAAACACAGCAGCACAAACCCAGTCTTGAAATCTGCGCAGCGATGAGGCCCATCCTCTGAAATAATCTGAAATTATCCATTGAATCATTCCTGGATTTTCAGTAAGGTGTTTCAGGTATTATTTCAGACCTGGATATTTGCAAATTCTGTGCAGACAGGAGAAAAAAAAACAAAAACAAAACAAAAAAACGAAGCAAAGCAGGGATGAGATTTTCCACAGCTCTTTTTGCTCAGTGAAGGGAATCGAAGATGAAACGTTTACGATGTGCCGCAAATCAATATCAGCCTGGCAAGGCTTTGACACGTTTGTACCTTTTATGGAGGAGTAAAGAGGATGGAAAATACATGGAAAACCAATATTCCAGAGCTCAGGCACCTCTGTGTGTGATCTGATGGGCAGTGAGGGATGTACCCCCAGCTGGGAGCGCGCCAAACATGACCTGAAAACAAAGAATTCAGAGCTGGGATGAACCAGCTCCCTGTGGGCTCCCTTTTATTAAAACAAATGATATTCATGTTTTATGAAGTTCATTTATCCTGCAACTGAAGAGTGAGGTGATTTTTATTCTCTGGCTTGAGAATACAGAGTTTTATTTGCTTTAAGTGTCTGAATAGCCAAACCATGGTGAGGGCACGTAGCAGAGCCTCCCGTATCCAGGTTTTTCCGTGGGCACAGCTGGGTGCAGAGTGTGATGCCAAGAAAAGGCCAAGGGACCACGGCAATAAATAAAATGTGGGGTTTTTAGAACATGCCACTTAAAACATAACTCTTGCTCCGCTGGTTTGCTGTAAAAACAAGGTCCCAGTGTGGTTTTCCACGGTTTGAAGCCAGCCAGGGTTTTGACAAGGATTGGGAAGGATTTTTGGCAAAATGTTGGCGAGTTTTGACAAGGCTTTGACAAAGAACTGAGGAAAGTCAGTGGATCTGGCTCAGATTTGGATTGGCACGAGGAGCAAGGACACACAAAGACAAGGACATTTTGGCCAAATCCCTGCTCTTCTGGCCCCCTGCAAACCCCAAATGGGAACTGCTGGCCGTGGAACACGTTTTGGGAACGATGGAGAGGAGGGAGCAGATCCAGCCGTGCTTGGTGGAGGAAGGCAGGGAAGAAGAGCTGCAAGCAGGGTCTCAAATGCTCCTCATTGTCCCATAAACTCTGTTAATAATTTAATTAATCTAGGAAGAAAAAATATTTAATTACTTTAGGAAGGATTTATTCCCTGTGAGGGTTGGGAAGAAGGGTCCTCAGAGAAGCTGTGGCTGCCCCTGGATCCCTGGAAGTGTCCAAGGCCAGGTTGGAATAACCTGGGATAGTGGAAGGTGTCCTTCCCATGGCAGGGGTGCATTGGGATGGGTTTTAAGGTTCTTTCCAACGCAAACCAAGTGGAATTCTGTGATCCTGTAAAATAATGGAAAAGGTTGGAAACCATTGCAAAGTTTGATGGAGCTGCCCCGTGCCTGCTTTTCCCTTGGAAATTTAATTCAGGGGATTCTGAGTCTTCCAGAACTGGTTTGGTGTGTTGAAGGACAGAGAATTCAGGTGGTTGTGGTGTGTGCTGGGAATTTCCAGCATCCCTCACCTCGCTGTGACATGAGTGATGCACTCATTTAAATAAAGCCATGATGTAAAACATGATTCTTAGGGAAACCAGGATCTGTGTGGATGGCATTAAGTCCCTCTGATTTGCACACATTACTCATGGAAAAATGGAGTCTGAAGAGCCCAGGGGAAAATGAAGGTGTGATTTCCTCAGCTGCCACTCCTGGGCTTGTCCTCTATAATTTCAAAAGGCGCAAAACCACTTCAAATTCTCCCGCAATCTCCCCGGTCTTTGTCTGCTGTCAGAGCCGCCTGTGGCTTGTTACGCTCCATCCTCCTGGCTTCCCTGCAATCTTCGGGCTGTTTAGCCCTGGAATAATGTAATCCAATTTTCTTTGTTGCCATAAAGGCCTTAATTACGGCTTCACATTGTAATCAGAAGCCGTCGGGTTTTCCCGCGTGTCAAAGTGCCGCCTGCTCCAGATCCGCCAGCGTCCCCGTGTCCGCAGGTCACGTGTGGGATGAATTTATCCAGTTTTCCTCCAGCAGCACAAACTATCAGCTGGCTTGGAATTATTGCCTTTCCCTCCAGGTGATTGCCACGGGAATGTGATGATCTCCTTTGTGCCAGCGATAACACTGTTCCCATGTGGATTTTTCCCGTTGGCATTTGCAGGAACACTCTGCATTTTGCCCAACCCTATGTGGTCGGTGACCTCAGACACCTGGGATGTGGCAAAAGTCACCCTGGTCACTCACATCTTTGCTTAATTAACACTGGGCCTGTGTCTGAAGTAAAAAAACAGAGGAAATTAACATTTTTGGATGTTATCTTGCATTTTCCAGGGACATTTTTATCAGAAATACATTTTTATTGCAAAGCTGCTGTTGGCTGGTGTCCTTGTCACCTCCCCAGGAGCAGAGGGGGTGGAGGCAGGATTTGGAAGCACCTGCAGCCTCTGGCATTTTTGGGATCAGGAGGATTTTCAGCCCCAGCGTGGGCACAGAGAATCATGGAATCAGAGAATCATGGAAAGGTTTGAGTTGGAAGGACCTTAAGGCCCATCCCATTCCACTCCCTTCTGTGGGTAGGGAGACCTTCCACTACCCCAGGTTGCTCCAACCTGGCCTGGAAATGGATCCAGTGCTGAATGTTTTCCTTGTGGCAGTGGATTTGTTGAAATTCCCAGCATTTTGTGTTCAGCCTGGCTGAAGACAAGAAGCAGGAATGCACTGGGAATGCTGCTCTGGGATGTGCTCCTGCTCCACCTGAACATTGCCAAGCTCTCCTGGGACTGAGCTGGCAACTCTGGGCTGGTTTCTCTGCTGGAAAAGCAAATTAAATCTCTTCTGTGATTGGATCATTCCCAAAATTTCTTTCCAAAGTGGCGTCCACAGACAAAGAACCTGAGCCTATTCCTCCCAAACCCATCATCCCTCTCACATCCAACCTCAGGTTTAACTGGACTGGCTGAGGGTGGGATTTATCCTCCTGTTAAATGTTCCTGTGGGATTTTCCAAAAGGTTTTCCAATGCTGCCCTTTTAAAATAAAAGCTGAGCATAGATTAGAGCTCTTTCCTGGGTTTATCCCCTAAATATACTGGGAATTATTTTATTTTCCCAGAAATACCGTTTGCCTGGTGCGTAGATGACCCCGGGGAGCCCTTTTAGGAATGTCCTTCACAAAGGGAATCCAGCTGGGTGTGAAACGAGCCCTTTTGTCCTTCAGAAATGTGGGATGGGGGTCGGGATCGATACATCCCAGCCTCTGGAATAGCCTGGCCACAGACACGGCAACAATGGGAAAAGAGGTTCAAAAGATTCCTGCTGGATGCAGCCAGTGGCAAATAATAATCACCATTTTAGCAGGAGATTAAATTGCTCCTGTTTTAATGCTTCCCCGAGCCGGGAATTGTACCCTTGCATGTCGTTCCTCTTATCCTAAAACCTCACAATAAAATCCCAGCTCCATGCAGATCCAGCCAACCTTTGGAATTCTGTGACTCCAAGGGGTGTTGTTCATCCTGGGAATAACCTGGGCAAAACAGCCCCTCGTGGTCTGTGGCTGCTCGCTGTCTTCAGATCTTTTTGTCATTTCAAATTAATTAACCCACATTTCTCCAGCTCCCAATTCCTTCTTCTGGAGTTGTTGCTCATTTTCCTGCGGATTCTGCTGTTTGCCAGAATTTATGGCCCAATGCAGGAAAGGCAAAGCTCTGCCTCCAGCAGGGAAAACACCCAGCGTTATTTGCATATATGCAAATTGAGTGACTTCTCAGAAATTTGGGGAATGGGGACAGCTTGTGGGGCTGGAAAACTCAGTGTCAGCGGGGAAAAAAACAGGCTGGAATCTCCTTTGCTCCACATCTTCTTTCCGTTTGGAAGCCAATCCATGTAAAAGCTGCCATAACTGCTTCCTCTGCAAAAAAAATAAATTAAAAAAAGAGGCTGAATCGTGGTGTTTGTGCTGTTTGTTTTTCCCTGAACGTGGCATTTATTTCCCCATTTTATTGCCTTGCAGATGGAGAAAACCTCTTTGCACAGAGCATCCACTCAGCTTTGAACTGCAGTCTTTGTGCCTTCCCAAGTGGAACTGCATGAAATTCCTTAATCAAATATTCCCAGAAGATGTAAAATCAGCTCCCTCACTGTTATTTCTCTGCTTACACAAGTGGGTTTTGGAGGCTGAAGAGCAGCCTGTAAAGTTCACTGCAGCATTTCCAAATTCCATGATTCTGATATTCGGGGTTGGTCCTGAAATGCCATCGAGGAGTCGTGCTGGAACTGCTTCGTTTCCTCAGGAAAAAAATTCCATTTAGCAGAGAGAATGGAGGAGTGAATGAATTTCAAAGGTTTTTCCCCTCCTGTTTTCCCAGAGCAGCAGGAAGATGAAAGCCCAGCTCTTCCCAGAGCTCCAGCTCTTCCCAGAGCTCCATCCCAGCAGTGTCAGGGAACATGAATCCCACTCACAGCCTCATATGGAGGTTACCCCCGCTCTGCTTTATGGTGGATATAATTTAAACCTTCCCAGACTGAATATTCCCTGTTAATTCTCATTCCTACCTTTCTTTCTCATTCCCACTTGGAAATGCATCCCGTCTCCTGGTCCAGCTCCCAGGACAGGACTCATGGCAGCTGTGCCATCCCTGCACCTCGAGCTATCTTAAAAACATAAAGGATTTTCCAATTGAATTTTGATTTGGAAGCTGCCAGCTGAGAGCTTTGCATTGAAGAACTCAGAGTTCGGGAAAAATTCCCATCAAAGCATCCCGAATTTCCTTGGCTTTGTTTCTCCCACAGACTCCCAGGTTCATTTACTCAGATCCTTTTTGCTTTGGTATCACAACCCTGCCCTTTCCTTCCTCCTCCCACGCGCTCTGCTCATCACTAGATCTCCAGATTATGGCACAAAGTGATTTTCTTCCCTCGGCTCCTCTCCTCAGGGATGTGGGATCCATCCAAGGACAGAGTGGCTCCTAAATAACACTTAGGATAATACTTAAAGATGGCCATAAATGGAATTGCTGCTGTTGACTCCGGAATGTGCCGCTCGTTCCTGCTCCGGTGGGGTGCTCACGGCTACAGCTTCCCAATATTCCACTCTTGGCTTGGTTTTTACATTGATTCCATGGAATTCCAGGACTGGAAGGGATGTTCCTGCTCTGATGGGGTGCTCATGGCCACAGCTTCCCAATATTCCATTCCTGGGTTTTTTTTACATTTATTTTATGGAATTCCAGGTTTGGAAGGGACGTTCCTGCTCCAATTGGGTGCTCACAGCCACAGCTTCCACTCCTGGCTTGGTTTTTACATTTATTCCATGGAATTCCAGGACTGGAAGGGATGTTTCTGCTCTGATGAGGTGGTCAAGGCCACAGTTTCCCAATATTCCATTCCTGGCGGTTTTTTTTTACATTTATTTCATGGAATTCCAGGACTGGAAGGGACCTTAAGCTGATCCAGTTCCAAGGGATTCTTTGTCAGGGACTCCTTCCACTATCCCACGCCCCATCCAGCCTGGCCTTGGACAATTCCAGGGATGAGGATGGGATGTGCAAGGTGGATTTTTTTTCCCTCTAAATCATGGATTGGACATGGAAGGAGGCAGCCTCTGAAAGATTAATGGAGCCATTGATCCCAGCAGTGCTGTAACAACTCGGTATTGCTCAGACATCTGAGGGCTTCCAGCATTCCCAGAGATAAAAGCTGGAGCAGGAATGTGCGTCCGTCCCCGTGGGGTTGGGTTTTTTTTTAATCCTTTTTTATTTTCCCTCCTGTTCTGCCTATGTAAAATAAAGGAAGAGGAGAATAATGAGGGTCAGGTGGCAGAGTTGTTATTTAGGCTGAACCCCCTTGTAGGCTTCCAAATAATTTCCAGAGTTATTGGGTAATCAAAGGCCGGAATGAAAATGGGAAGATGAAATAAATAACGTGGAGCTAATGAAGCTCCATCCACATGCCAGCAAATGTCAGGGAAAAAAGGGTTGGACATGCAAATTCCTCTTCATTCTGCTCCCCAGGGAAAAGTTCAGACAGACTGAAGGTCATCTTAGACATTGTGATTTAGGCATAAAGTGGTGCTGGGAGAAAGAATCCCAATGGGAATCTTTCCCATCTTTGCAGGATTTGTTCCCTGAGGAAGCCTCAAATCTGAGATGAGCTGGGGCAGAAATGGGGCAGAAATTCCCAGTTCTGGGCTGGAAACTTGAGGGTGCCCACATCTACTGGGGGTGAACTGGTGGGACAGGCAGCAGCCCAAATATATCAGTAAATATGACATTATATCAATAAATATGGTATTGTATATGGTATTATATCAATAAATACGGGGTGTATATATATATATGGTGTATATATAGATGACATTAAATTAACAATATGATATAATATGATTATATGATAAATAAACATAATATCAGTTCAATAAATGTGAGGGAAGGGAGAAATCTCCCTTT
This sequence comes from Cyanistes caeruleus, assembly GCF_971803275.1. Taxonomy (NCBI): domain Eukaryota; kingdom Metazoa; phylum Chordata; class Aves; order Passeriformes; family Paridae; genus Cyanistes; species Cyanistes caeruleus. The sequence continues at coordinate 39,646,939 of NC_141707.1, forward strand.
TTTCTGGGTATCCCAAACCAGGATCTGTGATATCCTCACACACAACCACAATTAATTGTATTATTTAATGGAGCACTCTCAAAAATACGAGGAGCAATTCAGGCCTGACCGAGGGAATGAATTAGATGATCTAATTCCCTAAAATATGAGGGTTTGGAATCCTGACTCATGTCCTAAGGTAGGAATTTCCTACCTCACCTTATTGTACTCTGAGTTTTTCTGAGGCCCAGAAAACTCTGAGTTTTTTCTGTGATGTTTGGTGTCCAACAGAAACATTTTCCTGTCCAGTTTCCACCTTGAACTCTTGAAATGCACCTGTATCCTTCTATTTTAAATTATTATTATTATTATTACTATTATTATTATTACTATTACTATTACTATTACTGTTACTATTATATCAAAACAACTTTGATGAGCACCTTCAGCAACAAATGCATAAAACTTTTAATCCTCTTGAAAAGCTTAGAAAGACTCAGAGGAACATTGATGGAAAATATGTCAGTAAGATGAGACAAAAACAAATGAATATCACATTTAATAAATAATCATAAATTTCTTGTTGGAAACATGTGAAATTCCATGTATGAGAAGGAAATATGGATTGCAGAGGCATCAAAGCCTATTGAAAAAAAAAATATGTTGGTGATCATTATTTAAGTCGGAGGGATCTGATGAGATTTGAGTTCTCCTCCCTCAAGCTCATGCAAAATAATTGGAAGGAGTGGAAGGAATTCCTTCAGCTGGAATTGGGAAATGGGGGAAGTCCTTTGCTGTTTGTTCTATTTAAAAACCACATTTTCCCTCCTTAAAGTAGCTCCAGTCTCTTCCTCATGGGAGAATCACCAAACCATGGAATCATCAAGCCCTCCAAGGTTGAGTCCAACAATTCCCCAGCGCTGATCCCTGTCCCCAAGCGCCACATCCACATTTTAAATTGGCTTTTGAATCCCTCCAAGGGTGGGGATTCCACCATGTGCCATTCCTTCCCAAGAAGGAATTTTCCTGTTATCTAACCTGAGCCTCCCCTGGCACAGCTCGAGGCCATTTTCTCCCATCCTGTCCCTGTTCCCTGGGATCGGAGCCCAATCCCCACCCTCATTTTCCTGACCTGAAGGACTCTGTTAATGGTTGGACTCGATGATTTTAGAGGCCTTTTCCAACCTTAACGATTCCATGATTCTGTGCTCTGTCACTTCCCTGTGCTTCCCATCCTTCCAACACCATTCCTGCTACCCAGGGATGGCTCTCCATGGATTTAGCTCCACTGGGGATGAAAAACTGGCCAGGTGTAGGGGGTTGGAAAAGCCAAATCCATTCCCTTTAGCTCATGGAGAAGAGCTGGAGCCCCAGGGGTATCCCAGGAAGGAATTGTGTCCCCTTTAGCTCATGGAGAAGGGCTGGAGCCCCAGGGATATCCCGGGAAGGAATCCTATTTCAACACGAATTCCTTACCCACGTTAAGCCACCTCTTGGCTGCTCTCCAAAATGTAAACAGACTTCAGGGCTGGGACTCGGGGAGTCGTTTCAGATGTGTTAGCTCAGATGTTGGGAATTTGGGACTCCTGAAGCCCCGGGCCTAAAAGGAACATTGTTTTCCTTCTCATTAGTACTTCTGCTGAACTCCAGCCACAGCCTCCCTGGATTTTCCCACCAGTATCCCTTTATCCGATGGGGCTGAGAAGGAAAACCTGTTGCAAGCATTAAATATTTTCTGATGGCTCATCTGCTTAATTGTGGCTCTGTAGGATCAGATTTCCGGGACACACAGCAATTCCAAGTGTTTCTAATGTTACAGCTCCGACTCTGAGGATGCTGCCAGCTGTGGAGGTGACTGCCTAGGGACACGCCAGGGGAGTTTTCCAGGGAAAAGCTTCCTTTCCCATGCTGCCAGCAGGTGATTTCTCCTGGTGGAGGAATATTTATGGAACAGGGATCATGCTGCTGAGCTGCACTTTGGGGAAAAAGCAGCACCGAGGTCTCTGCAAGAGGAGCTGTGGAGGAGTTTGGTGTCCCCACCTTGATGTGACCACGTGCTTTTCCTGCCAAATTTTGGATTTTAACACCAATATTTCCCAGGCTGAGTGCTCAGGTTGGGATCCCTCCGGGATCTTCGGCCGTTCCCACTGTGCTGGCCACGAGGAGCTCTGGGCTTGGGGGAACCCTTCAAACATGGCTGGGAGTAGATAAAACCTCCTCCAGCACGGAGCCAAATTCCCATTTTGGATCCTTTGGAAGAATCTACCTCCAGTAGTGGAAATCCAGGTGTAACAACCCCAGGCCAGGATCTGCAGCAGGGAACAGGACAGGGATGTGCAGCACCACAGGTGTGAAAAAATGTTCTGCAGGTGTGGTTTGTTCTCCTGCTCTGTGTTTTGGGAATTCTGTGAGGACAGGGGTAAAAGATGGAGGGTGAAGGGTGGAGGATGGAGGATGGAGGGTGGAGGATGAAGAGTGGAGGATGAAGAGTGGAGGATGGAGATGGAAGGTGAGGATGGAGGATGGAGGATGGAGGATGGAGATGGAAGGTGAGGATGGAGGGTGGAGGATGGAGATGGAAGGTGAGGATGGAGGATGGAGGATGGAGGATGGAGGATGGAGGATGGAGGATGGAGATGGAAGGTGAGGATGGAGGATGGAGGGTGGAGGATGGAGGATGGAGATGGAAGGTGAGGATGGAGGATGGAGGATGGAGGATGGAGGATGGAGATGGAAGGTGAGGATGGAGGATGGAGGGTGGAGGATGGAGGATGGAGATGGAAGGTGAGGATGGAGGATGGAGGATGGAGGATGGAGATGGAAGGTGAGGATGGAGGATGGGGGGTTGAAGACAAGGGATGGAAGGTGGAGAATGGAGGTTTGAGGGCAAAGGGTGGAGGATGGAGACTGGAAGGTGGAATGTGGAGGATGGGAGATGGAAGATGAAGGATCGAGGATGGAGAGTGGAGGATGGAGGTTGAACAATGGGTGGTGGAAGATAAAGGATTGGAGGGTAGAAAAGGGAGGATTGAGGAGAAAGTGTGGGGAGTGGAAGATGGAGGGTGGAGGATGAAGGATGGGAAGTGGAGGGTGGAAAATGGAGGACTGGGGATGAAGGATGGGAAGTGGAGGATAGAGGATGAAGGAAGGGACGTGGAAGGTGGAAAATGGAGGATTGGGGATGTGGGGTGAAGGATGGAGGACGGAAAACAAAGGATCGGGGTTAGAGACCGGAGGGCTGAGGACAAAGAGTGGAGAGGGGAGGATGGAAGGAGGAGGAGGATGGAAGATGAAGTGTCCAGCAGGATTCCAGGCTGGATTTTTCCTGCAGTTTTCCAGAGCCATCCTAAGGTGGCAGAGTTGCCGTCTGCTGCAGGCTGGGCCCTGGGGCGGGCTGCTCTGCGATCCAAGGGGAGGAAAGGTATTCCAGGGAAACGAACATTTGTCTTGCAAAGCAGCCTGAGCTGTACAGGAGAGAGAAAGATCTGAGAGCAAATTAGCGAGTTACTAATTACAAATGTGCCAGCGCTGGAATATTCAGGTCATTACCAATTTGTAACTCGCTTTGAATCGCTCTGCGGCAGCAGATGAGCAGATGGTGAGAGATCCTGGCAGCCGGTGTCCCACCCTGCCAGGGAAAACGGGGGCTGGAAAAGTGCCCTGCCCTGGGCCAGGTGCCACCCCAGGGCATTCCCAGCTCCTGTGGGACACGGATGTGCCACCTCCTCCTTGGCCCCAGCAATTCCGGCCAAACTGCTGCAAAATCCATGGCATTAGAGGCTGGAGGGGTGGATTTGATTCCCCACGGCATCCCTGTGATGCAGGACTGGAAGTGCAGTCAGGAGGGATGGTTTGGCTGGAAATGGCTGTGTGGGGGTCACTGGTACCTGTCAGGGCACTTCCGATCCCTTCCAACCTTCCCAGCGCTGCCAGAGCACGAGAGATGCCTGAACCTGGGAATGTTTTGTGTCCTCAAGGAAAAAATGAGGTGTTGTTATCACTGGAATCCGATTTCAAATAATTGCAAATTCTATCCGATGTAGCTGGAGCCATTTCCGTTAATTCTCTGTGTTTCTTTTCTTGTAACATTTAGAATAAAAATGAATCCAGTGGGAAGTTATCCTTGGCTTTTCCCTGGGGGATGGACATGGGAGGTGAGCTGGTTTTGGAGGAGGGCAGAGCCACACCAGGATATGGAGAAGATCTCCAGCTGCTCCCCTTGGTTTATGCAGCCCATGAAAAGGAACATTGTCTGGACACGCCTGGCTCACCCTTTGGACTGGGAAGTTAAGCAGGACCAAAGCTGCTCATAAGGAAAATTTTACCCCATAAGCAGCAAAAATTAGGAATAACTCTGTTTGAGTGATGATTCCTCCTCTCCACTCTGTGGGAAGCAACATGGATGTGTCCATTGCAGCAACTCCAATTGCTCCCTTCTGGAAAACTTGGTCCTAATCCTTAAATCCCACCTGGAGAAATCCCAAGGAGGCAGGCACAGATTTCCAAATGAAAGAATAAATGGGAAGTCCCTCTGGAAGCTGTGCTCCTTGGAAAATGCCACCAGCTGCTCCTGGGGCTGTGGGAATGCTGCCAGGACAAGGAGCCCTTGGATTTTAGGAAGTGGGGAGAGCTGCAGGAGGTAGAGGGCAGGGATTCCATCCTCTCCATGGGTGTTTCCAGCTCAGCTCAGAGCACTGGGAGGAAGAAAGTGAGCCTGGCTTTGTAGGCTGTGGCAGGACGGGAATTTCTCAACGTGTAACAACTGCAAGGAAAAATGAATTAAATAATTTGGGGCCGTGTCTTATCTGCTGTGACGATTTGCAGTGCTCAATAAGCCGTGAAATTCCTCATTTCTCAGCAGGGATGCAGTGGGCGACTGCGCTGCCTGAAAAACACCCCATGGCTGCTGCTCTGGGCACAGAGAAACCAGGGAGAGACGAGCCTGGATTCAAAAGATGAAGAGGAAAACGTGGATTTGGACCTCAGATGGGCGCTGAGCTACCAACCTTGGCTGCTCCAGGGCTCTCCTGGTCCCACAGATATCTGGTCCCACGTGCAGGAGGGAAGGGTGGCAGTGATCCCTGTCCTTCTCCCACTGAATTCCCTGAGAAAAGGGCTCTGGACAGTTGTTTCTGGTTTTAATTGTGGGTACCTGCCCGTGGTGGGCGCCTGCTGCAGCAGCAGTGGAAGCACAGGTTATTCTGTGGGATATCCACATCTCCAGGTTCTTTAGGTCCATCTCTGCTCATGCAGAGAGCCAGAACCGCCCAAATATCCTAAATTCCAACTTTGGCCCTGGATAACCTCTCCTACTCCTCACTTCATTAGCCATGCCCTCTGGAGATCGCATCCAAATCCTTCCCGTGGAGGCAGCTGGGGTGCAAACATCCAAAAAACTGGGGCAGGAGGGATGGGGCATCCCGGTCCTGATCCCTCCTCATTATGCACTTCCAGTGGCTTTGGAGCAATCAGGCGTCCCGTTCTCAAGGACATTGAGGGATTAGCCTCATCAGTCCCCTGCTGTGGCCGCCAACTTTGCCCATATTAATCAGAAAAAACAGCTCCCTGATTGCCATTTAAATTGCTGAAAAGATATATTTGTCTTGGGGAGGTCGGTGACATTTCAGCGTGCCTTGAAGGAGCTTTGCAGCGCTTCCCAAGGGCTTGGAAAAGCAGGAAGGAAACGTTTTGTTTGGTCCTGTTGGAGTTGGAAAATGCAGCAGCTCCTTGAGGTTGTGGGGAGATTTTACTGGGTGATGTCAAACATAAACACTCGCTGCTGTAATTTGGCTTCTGATTCAGGCTCTCGGCGGCCTCCTGCTTTAGGGAGGGATGCTGGGCCTCGTTTTTCCCTCTGAGGAGGAAAGGGAAGCAGCCCAAGCCTGTAACCGAGGCCATTGGGGTGTTGGGGTGTTTGGGTGTTCTCCCTCTGCCCTCCAGGGCCGACAGTGGTCACGGAATATTCATTTCTTGGTGAGTCCGCGGTCCCCTGGTGCTGCTGCTGGACACCAGAGAGTGACAACGAGACACTGACCCAAATCTGGGGGTGGCATTTGTCCCTTGTCACCTGCCAAGAACTCGTTTTTGTGCAGCCCTAAGAATGACTCAGGGGTGAGGCAATAAGTGTGGGATTAAATGTGGAGGATGGAATCATGGAATGGGTTGGTTTGGGAAGGAGATTAAAGCTCATCCATTCCACCCCTGCCGTGCCTAGAGACACCTTCCACTGTCCCAGGATGCTCCAAGCTCCTTTCAGCCTGGCCTTGGACATTCCAGGGATCCAGGGGCAGCCACAGCTGCTCTGGGAATTCCAGCCCAGCCAGGAATTCCCAATTCCCAATATCCCACCCATCCCTGCCCTCTGGCACTGGGAGCCATTCCCTGGCTCCTGTCCCTCCATCCCTTGTCCCCAGTCCCTCTCCAGCTCTCCTGGAGCCCCTTCAGGCCCTGCAAGGGGCTCTGAGCCCGATGTGACAGGTCCAGGATTATTCCTGGAGCATCCCTTGTGGAAAGGCTGCGCAGAGAAGAGAAGAATTCCGCAGAGCTCCAGGGTGAACCCATCCCAAAACACCTGTGAGGTTTCACAAACCCCCCTGGAGCTGCCCAACACCTCCCAGCAGGATTCCTGTATCCCCACGCACCGTGAGGATGCCAGGCAGGGGGGATTTTGCTTTTCCAGGGTGTTCTCACCGCCTTCCAGACTATTTAAAGCCTGCAAAGCTAAAAAAAGCCCCTGTTACTCCCCAGCACATGGTGTGTGTGCATCACCTCCTGCCAAGCTGGGCCCTGCGCTCCCCCCAGGCTGTGCTGGCAGAGGAATTCCACCCCAGACCCATGGATGTGTCCTTAGAAAAGACTCATTTAGGGAAGGACTGCACCTCCAGCGTTAATTACGGTGCCGGATGATGCCTCAGCCGCAGGAGCTGCTCAGCGTTAATGGCACAGCCTTTCCCAGCTCTTTCTTCTTCCAGGTATTTATTCCAGCTATTTCTCCTGCCCCGGCGGTGTCTATAAGAGGCTGATGGGGTTTTCCAAGCTCCTGTGGTCCCCCTCGTTCCCACTTTTCTCCCACGAGGCTGGGAATCCTTCTGGTTTCAGTCCTTTAGGAATTTATTTTCTCTCCTTTCCTCACTAATATTTGCTTTCTTCATTAGGAGCTGATCTGCTCCTGTCTCGTTCAGGCACTGACCTTGCAGCCTCCCATCCTTTCCTGGAGATAAAAACCTGATTTCTTTCAAACATCTCCCTCACAGTGTTCAAAATGTACATTAGACCCAGACAGAACACGAGAACATTTATTTTCAGAGAGAAAACAGCTCTCAGCAGACCATGGAGCGATGTGAGAGGAGAGGAAAGATCTGTTTCCATGGAATTTTCTTTCTTTTAGCATAAAATTTGACAGGAAGCTGCAATTGATTTTCATTTTCTTGGACAAATAATCATAAATCATCAAACGGTTTGGGTAGAAAGGGACCTTTAAAGGACATTTAATTCCAGTCCCTGCATGGGCAGGGACACCTTCCATTATCCCAGCTTGCTCCAAGTTCTGTCCTTGGACATTTCCAGGGATGTGGCAGCCACAGCTGCTCTGGGAATTCCATTCCAGGGCCTCCCCACCCTCTCTGCAAAATCTCCTTCCTTATATCCAATCTAAACCAACCCAAATCCTGCATTTTAAAAGCATTCCCCTTGTCCTACCACAGAGTTTGGCCCCATTTTCCTTACAGCTCTCCTCCCAGGACTGCTTCCTTTTCCTGCTGGGAATTGTTTGCTGTGGTGATTTAGGGAATTTTGGGGACGATTTGGGGAATTCTCCACATTTGTGTAAGAAAATGTAAAGATCTGTCACGGCTTGGGATGTCCACCTTCCCCAGGGTGGGATTTCAGCACGTGGGGCTCTGGCCCAGAATTCCCAGCCCTGGATTCCGTCCTCTTTATCCCAAATTTCTCCTGCTAGAAACAACCAGCCCGGGACAGCATCTCTGCTTTCCCCGGAATCTCTGTTTGGAACTTCTCTGCGGGCCCTGCTCGCTTTAGGAAACGCTCTCTCCGTGGCTGCCAGATAAAAAGCAGAGATAAGGAGAGGATTGAGCCCAGCAGAGCGTTTTTAGTGCAGAAAGTTAAAATATTCCGGATTTTCCTCCCGGTTTTCTGGGTGAGAGCCAGGGATCCAAACCCTGCTGTGTTACCTGGAGCCCCCTGGGTGATGGATGTGCTGGAGGAGGGGATGGTGGAGCTCCCAGGGCAGCTGGAATTGCTGTGGAATAGCAGAGTGAATCCAGGGAATGCGTGGTAAATGGAGAGGCTGCAATCCCAGCACGTCGGGAATTCCTGGAGCCGCGGATGCCCCAGCAGCCAAACCCCACTGTGGGTAAATGAAAGAAACCCCAGAAAATCCAGTGAAAAGTGGAATCCCAGAAGATTGAGGGGCTCAAGAGGAAAATCCCTGGGGAAATTTCCTTGGCATGACCACCAACATGGATTTAGAATTGTGGAATATTTTGGGTTGGAAGGGACTTCACCCCCCCAACCTGGGGGACACCAATCCCAATTTTAAAAATCATTTTATATTTGCTGCTCTTGATTCCAAAGATGTGAAATAAATGGAGCTGTTTGCTTCTTTATTTTTTATTTTTTTGGAGGATTAAAATAAAATCCCCAGTGCCCACACCTTTTAATAACCTGACTGAAATGAAAGCAGGGATTCTAAAAATGTTGGAATTGAGTGCCTAATGGGTTTGGATGAACACAGTTATTATTGTCCTTGGAAAATAACACTGAGGATGTGAAAAGCTTGGGATCATCACAGAGCATCACCCTGCCCACGCATCTTCAAATCTGATTTTGTTTCACCAGGAAAATATTCTGCCTTCTATTGACTGGATTTTTCCCAAGCTGGAGAATTGGCCATTGGATTTTAAAGGAGAAAATGGGCTGGAAAATGCTGTCAGGGCTGTTTGGGGGTGTGTGTGTGTGCATCCTGAGAGGAATTCAGGATTTCAGCTTGGTGGGAAGTTATTTTGGTCCATATTTCTGTCATTCTTATATTTACATATTTTTTTTAACATTTATTTTTTTTCATATTTACATTTCTGCCCAGAGAAGCTGCGGCTGCCCCATCCCTGGAAGTATCCAGGGCCGGGATGGATGGGGTTTGGAGCAACCTGGGGTTAGTGGATTGGAATTAAATGGGCTTCAAGGTCCTTTCCAACCCAAACCATTCCATCGTTCTGTGATTCCATGGCAATTCCATTGAGGCACGTTGGAATTAGTCACAAACACAGCTCCAAAACAATTAACTCCAAGGTCAAGGCTACGTTGGAAGACACCAGAACTGCAAGGAAATGTTTTAAGTAGCTATAAAAAAACCCCTAAATCTGATCGAAATCTCTTGCTGTCGCTCTCTGCTCCGTTTGTTCCTGAGCCACTCCTCTAATTTAATTAGAGCTTTTAACAACAACACAAAACAAAGGATGATTTTCCAAGAGCTATTTTGGCTCCTTAGGTACCATTTCCAGCTGTTTATTTTTCCCCTGGAGAGGCTCTGAAGAGGAATTCACCTCTCTGGAAAAATGAGAGAAGAGCCAGGTCTCCATCAGCAATGCCCTGCTGGAAAATCATTCCCATTCCTTACTCACCACATTCACCTGGAATTTGAGGGATTTTTTGGACACACAACCCCGCAGGATCCCCTGTGATGCTCCTGGTGCTGTCGGGACTGGGATAAAGCAATTTTTCCAGCAGCAGCTCCTCATTAAGAACCCGAAGCATCTCCAGCATCTCCCCTGCCCTCGCAAACTGTTATGCAAATATCTCTTGCTGACAGCACAAATACATTCATTTGGGTGTCGCACTAATTGATTTTCGCTCATTAGGAGTGCTTTCGCCCTAATTTGATAAGGAAGTGTGAAACTATTTCTCCCGGCAGCAGGTTTGGTATTTGTGGAGGTATTAAGGAGGTGTTAATTAGCCCCGGCTCTCCTGTCAGGTTGATGGTTTGGGGAGCAGTCCCGACGCCTGTTGCTCGGCGAGCTTTGGCTAATTAAGTTAATTACGAGGCATGTGGCACATATGGATGTGTGGCACAGGCAGCGGCGCGGCTGCTGTCCCTGTTTTAGGTGGATTTGGGAAGCTGGAAGCACAAAATTTGGTTGGATCCATCCCTGAGCACCCTTGGAGCAAGGTCTTCTTCCTTCCATCGTCCCACTGGAATCTCCCTTCCCTGAACCTCATCCAGCGTTTGATTCCTCAAGTGAAGGAGAGACTTTCCTCTGTATTTATCTCCTGAATCAGAGGCAGTGGCGTGGCTGGTGTCCCTGTTTTAGGTGGATTTGGGAAGCTGGAAGTTGGTGGGATCCATCCCTGAGTGCCCTTGGAGCGAAGTCTCCTTCCTTCCATCGTCCCACTGGAATCTCCTTTCCCTGAACCTCACCCAACATTCGATGCCTCAAGTGAAGGAGAAACTTCCCTCCACATTTATTTCCCGTTATTTTGGTGCTGAGGGTCCAAGATCTTGGGAAAAACAGGGTTGGATTTGCTGGATCTGTTGTTTGCCCACACAACAACCCCTGTGCTTTGGGAAACCAAGAAATGTCCCAAAATCCTCCTTTTTTCCAGATTTTTCTCCACTGGAATGGCAAAACAGCTGCTCAATGTCTCCAGCATGGGTTGTCCCGAGTGTTCCTAAGGATTTTCTGGATCCAGAGCTGTGTGAAGGCTGGAATGTCTGTTTTACTGTAAATCTGGACGTTTCAAAAGCTGTTTTCATTGCACTTGAACTCCAGCCAAATATTTTCAGCCTGACACAAGCGACGACACTTTCTTAAAACAAGAGTTTCAAAAGCATTGTTTTCCTTCCAAAAGAGAGAACTTCCCAATGAAAATTATTTATTTTATTATAATTTTTTATCCTTAGCAAATGTCATGGACGTGCTGCTTTTTCTTTTTTCAAATTTTTTTTTTATGGAAAAACTACTGCCATATGTGAAGGAAAAAAAATGGAAGAATGAAAAATTTGGCATCATTTGGGCACTTGTGTCAGAGTTTTTTTCAATATAAAGCATGGAAAAAAGCCATGGATCTGGTTTGGTGGCACTTGGGTGGTGCATGAAAATACACAGTGACATCTTGGGCTCTCCTGAATCCGAATGAATTCCAATTTTCAAGGAATGATCCTAAAAAAAAAAAATTCCTGCTGTGGCTGAGATCAAAGATGGAGACAGGAGCAGTGGATTAATCAAGGAAAAATAATGGGAAAAAAATATAAAATCTCCATGAAGTTGAGGAAAACTTGATTGAGCCTTTGGCCAGACATCAGGCTGAGGACAAAACACAGATTTTTTTTTATGCCACATCCTTTTAAAACCCTAAATTTCTCCTCTAGATGTTCCCCATATCCTTTTATTCTTTTGTCAGCTGGTTTGTTTGTTGTTTTTTTTTTTTTAATTCTGCTGAATTTTGTATCTAGGTACAAAAAGAAAACGGAGGGATCCATCCTTCCTGGCAAAATCCCTCAAGAGAGGTCTGTGCTGGGCCATAAATCCACATTGCAGCCTCATGTTGGAGCTAACGGGGTCTGACAGCTCCTGCAGTGACCTCACTTCTCCCTGAAATGGTTTATTTGGGATTTTTCCCCTCCAAACAGTTTTTGTTCCAGGAGATTTGCAGGGTCTGAAGGCGCAGATGGGCTGAGATTGTGATCTCAGGAGGGGCTGGGTCAAGTTTTTTCTTTTGATCACTCACAGGTGAGGGCTGTGACTCACAAAAAACCCAAATTTCGTTGATTGTGTGCCAGGAGGATGAGTCAGGTGTGGGTCACGGCCTTGCATGGTGTGAGGGGATGGAATGTCATGGAATCATAATGGAATCATCATGGAATCCTCATGGAAACATTATGGAATCCTCATGGAATCCTCATGGAATCTTCATGGAAACATCATGGAATCATCATGGAAACATCATGGAATCATCATGGAATTATCATGGAATCCTCATTGAATCATCATGGAATCATCATGGAATACTCACAGAATCCTCATGGAATCATCATTGAATCTTTGTGGAATCGAGGAATGGTTTGGGACATGAAAGATCACTCAGCTCATGCCCAGGGACACCTTCCACCATCCTTGGCTGCTCCAAGGATCCCAGGCTGCTCCAAGCCCTGTCCAGCCTGGCCTTGGACACTTCCAGGGATCCAAGCTTTTCTCTGGAAAAGCTGAGCTTTGCTTTGGCTGGGGCTCAGCCTCGATTTTAAGAATCAGTTTTCCACAACCCAGCCATGATAACAAATATTCAACACAGACAACATCTCCTTCAGTCCTTTTTTTTATTTACCAGACTCCAATAATTGGGAGGTTTTAAATCAAATTTCCTGTAAATTATCTCATTTTATCTGAACTGGTTTCAATGAATCATGGAAATGTTTGGGTTTGAAGGGATATTTAAAGGTCAACCCCCTGCCACGGTGGGAACAACTTCCACTCTCCCAGGTTGCTCCAAGCCCCATCCAACTTGATGTTTCACCACGTTAAACCATTCGTTTAAACCACAAATATTCCCAGGGTTTCCTTAGCACATCCAGGGATCCAAATCCATCTTTAAAATTAATTTTCAACCCTCAGTTAATAAAAATCTCCATGTTCAACAGGAGCCCAAGGAGCAGGAGAATCCTCCCCAGAACACAGCCCTGCAGCCTGAGCTTGTGCTCGCAAACTCTGACTCATCCCTGCTGCAAAACAACCACAAAGGGATAAATTCAGGGGGTGTTTTTGTGTTGTAAAGCTCTGGAGCACAGTTTAAAATCTTTGTCAGTCAATATTTTGGGAAGTCTTTTCCAAGTGTGTGTGCAGAAGGAAAGATGTGGCTCAGAATCCAAGTGTTGCTTTCAGGGTTGAGTTCTTCATCCAGCTGCTGTGGCTGTGACAGGAGAATTTGGCACTGGAAACCTCTGGCACATTTTTTATGGAAAATTCTCCCTTTTTGGTGTTTCACCTCCCTGGTCAATGATGGGGATGATCCAAGCCAAAGGTGCCTGATCTGAGCTGAGCTCACCCCAAAAATGAGAATAACCCCTTAACAAGAGTAAACCCTTCATTAGAAAGAGAGAGAACTGTAAATTAATCATCCCTCCATGGAGTGAAATTCCTGGATATATTGGGGTTTTCTCTAACTGAGAGCTTAAACTCCATCTTTTTTCCAGACTGGATATTCCTCCTATTTCTGCAGCGCTGATCCAAAGGCTTGGAAAGCCCCCAGCCATCCTTGCCCCACTTTCCTCTCGGAATATTTGTTCCAGAGAATATTCCATCAACATATTGATCTCCCTAAATCTTATTACGAGGTGCAGCAGCTCCAGCCACATCTCAAAAATTCATTTTCACCTTCCCCGTGCTTGATATATTTTTTTTTAATTCCTGTTTCTGCATCAGATTAAATCTAAAAATAAACACTGTGTAAATACCTCTCTGTATCAACATTTTTTTTTTCCGTGTTTGAACTGAAACAAAGTGGAAGCCTGAGTTAAATGTGGTTCCCAAGATAATTCCCTCTGGGACAAGAGGCTGTTGGTGCCTTTCCCCCTGCAGGTGGATTTAGCTGCTCTGAGGGTGAAATCCTCTTTTCTCCACAGCCTGAGGAGAGGTTGCGCTCCTGGAATTTGGAGCACAGAGCTCTGCTCCAGGGAGGAGATGCCCTAAATCCCAGAGAATTCACTCCTGTGACATAAATACACCCTGGTGCATCATTGTCCCAAAAAAACTCCTCGCCAGGCTCAAGAAATTAATTTAATCTCAAAATGTCTCAATTTTTCAGGGCGTGAGCGTGGAACAGATGGAACAGAAATTTATTTCCTTCCTTCCTTCCTTCCTTCCTTCCTTCCTTCCTTCCTTCCTTCCTTCCTTCCTTCCTTCCTTCCTTCCTTCCTTCCTTCCTTCCTTCTCTTGGGAAATGGGCACCTCATTCCACAGCCAAAAATAATAAAAAATAAAAGGACTCAGGGAAGGCAAGCATTAAAAAAATTTCCATCAAACCCCCTTCTCACTGCCCCCCATCCGTCCCCATCTCCACGTTTCCCTTTGGAAGGGGCTGGGGATGATAAAAACCTGGATTAAAACGTGATAAGATCGCCAGATGACCTTTTACAAATGACAAGGTTAATGCTCCCCCGATCCATCACCATCCATTTCCCAGCTGCAGCAGGGATTCGTGCATCCATCACCGGGGAGGCAAAGGCTGTTCCCCCACCTCTGCTGGTCCATCTGGGCCTCATCTCGAGCAGTGGGGCCTCATTCCTGTCCCCCATCCCTGCATCCTTCCCCTAAATAATGGATGTGTGGAGATTCTAAAGCACCGGGAATTCTGGATTTTCCCTCTGGAGCTTGGTTGTTCCTCTGGCAAGCTGGGAAGTGGCTGTGCTTGGACAGGACTAGGAGAGACCTGGGCTGGTGGGTAAATACAAAAATAAATACAAAATGTTGAGCCCAGCAGAGCAGGAATTTGAGGATATAATCCCACGTGGATAAAAACCCTTGTGCATTAGCCACAGAACTTCCTCAGCAGTGGAGAAAAGGATTTGGGTCCCTCCATGTTTCCTCCATGCCAGACTTAAGGAAAAGAGGAAACGGGCTCAAGTTGCACTAGGAGAGGTTTAGGTTGGTTCTGAGGGGAAATCTCTTCCCTAAAATGTGATTGAGCCCTGAAACAAACTGCCCAGGGCAGCGGTGGAGTCCCCATCCCTGGAGGGATTTAAAACCTGTGGATGTGGCACTTGGGGACATGGGGCAGTGCTGGCCTGGGCCATGCTGGGAATGGTTGGACTGGATGGACTTCAAGGGTTTCCATCCCAAATTTCTCTGTGACTTCTCAAGGAGGGCTGGAAATCCCCTCCTGTTGGGGCCTTTTTGTCCATGACTTCGAAAGGGTTTCTCTAGCTCTGAGAAATTTCCATGAGGGTTGGAGTAGATCATAAAACAGATGGAATCTAATCATAGATAGAACCCCAGAATCCCCAAACCCCAGAACCCCAGAACCCCAGAATCCCAGAATCCCAGAACCCCAGAATCCCAGAACCCCAGACTCCCAGAATCCCCGAACCCCAGACTCCCAGAATCCCAGAACCCCAGAATCCCAGAACCCCAGAATCCCAGAACAGTTTGCAGGAAGTCACCTTAAAGCCTTCCCATCCCACCCCTGATGAGGGCAGGGACACCTTCCACCATCCCAGGTTGCTCCAAGCCCCATCCAACCTTTAAATGTTCCTTCCCACCATCCCTTCCATGATCCTACAATGCTCTGGAGAAGTTTGGTCAGTGGGACAACCCTGCTGGAGGCCCTCCCTCCTGCAGCAGGGAATAAACGGAGATGAGACTCCTAAAATCCAATTTTGCAAGACTGAGCTCTCCAGCCCACGCCCCACGGATCAGAGCCTGAGATCCCAGCTGGAATAACGAGCAGTGCAGCTGGAGGACATAATGGGATCGGACACGTCGTTACTTCCATGCGCTTCCGCCAGCCAAACCAGGGGGAAAATGAGATGAGACACCTCCAGCAGTTTTGGGGGATGCAGGATTCCTGATGGATGAGGGGATTGGCAGAGTTCACCTGGCAGAGCTGTGGATGACGAGGAGTTAATCGCTGTCCCCTGGATTATGCACGAGGCCATGGAATTTTGGACTTCCATGGATGAGAACATCAAGTGGGACGCGGATCTGCAGCAGGAAGGATGTGGGGACAACAGCTTCCCTCCCAAAGTGCCCAGAAATGTCCGAGGGGACACATCAGCAGTGAATTATCCTTATTTATCCATCGCTCCCACAGTAGTGTCTCAGCCAGCAGGAGCTGTTCGTTATTGTTTATTCTCTTTTTAACCCTTGTTGTGGATTTGGGCCCAAATCAGTGCTGGAGTCTGGGGCGTGTCCAAAGCTGATGGATTTATTTCGATATAAAACCAGAATATTATTGTGTGACAGCAATTTTGGGCTTTATGGGGTACCACAAACACCCCCAAACCAGAGAGCTGCAGGGAGATGGGATGTGAGGTTTTGGGGGATGCACCCGAGCTCAGCTCCTCGAAACGAAACCAAACGAGCTTTTATTGCAAGAAGAGGCAGAATTTCAATCATTATCTGCTTCTCTGGCTACAGAGCGCTGTGCTTTAAATGAAAATAGAATGTTTGCCGGGGACTCGGTGCCCCAGCCTTGCTTCTCCTCGTGCTGGCGCTAATTAAGGTGATGTGTGCACAGTTAAACACACACACCTCGAGCCAGATGTTCCAGCAGAAATTTAGGCCGGGACTAAAAAGCCATTATGCTGATTTCTGTAAGGCGATGCCCTTTAATATCTGCTCGTCTGTGCAGAAGCACCCGCCGCTGATAAAGGCTTGATTGCCTGAGGAAATTCCCGGTAATTACTGCTGGAATCCAACAGGGGCAGGATCCAGATGGATACCAAGGTGGCGTTTCCCAGGAATTTATTGGATCATTAAAGCCGCGGTGAAACAGAACTAAAAAGATTGTGGATTTTTACACGGAGGGTGGGGAGGTTCTGTGGCTGCCCCATCCCTGGAAATGTCCAAGGCCAGGTTGGACTGGTCCCTGGCAGCAGGGTTTGGATCCCTGGCTCTCGCCCAGAAAACCGGGAGGAAAATCCGGAATATTTTAACTTTCTGCACTAAAAACGCTCTGCTGGGCTCAATCCTCTCCTTATCTCTGCTTTTTATCTGGCAGCCACGGAGAGAGCGTTTCCTAAAGCGAGCAGGGCCCGCAGAGAAGTTCCAAACAGAGATTCCGGGGAAAGCAGAGATGCTGTCCTGGGCTGGTTGTTTCTAGCAGGAGAAATTTGGGATAAAGAGGACGGAATCCGGGGCTGGGAATTCTGGGCCAGAGCCCCACGTGCTGAAATCCCACCCTGGGGAAGGTGGACATCCCAAGCCGTGACAGATCTTTACATTTTCTTACACAAATGTGGAGAATTCCCCAAATCGTCCCCAAAATTCCCTAAATCACCACAGCAAACAATTCCCAGCAGGAAAAGGAGGCAGTCCTGGGAGGAGAGCTGTAAGGAAAATGGGGCCAAACTTTGTGGCAGGACAAGGGGAATGCTTTTAAAATGCAGGATTTGGGTTGGTTTAGATTGGATATACGGAAGGAGATTTTGCAGAGAGGGTGGGGAGGCCCTGGAATGGAATTCCCAGAGCAGCTGTGGCTGCCACATCCCTGGAAATGTCCAAGGACAGTTTGGATGGGGCTTACAGCAAGCTGGGATAATGGAAGGTGTCCCTGCCCACCTGGATGAGCTTTAAGGTCCCTCCAACCCAAACAATTCCAGGATTCCCTGTTCCCATCCATCAGTGGGGACAGCACAAGGAGCTGCTCAGCCTCCAGCTCTGCATCATCCCCACACCAGGGTGCCCACCCAGCTCTCCCCAGGGTCTGCTCTTTGCCCTTCCTGTGGGCAAACAAATCCCAGAAGCTGCTGGAGGTTAATCGGGAAAAGATCCCTGGCCAGGGAGTGTAAACAGCTCGGGATGTTTTGTGACCACAGGAATGAAATCCACACAGGCTCCCTGGGCCTGAAACCTCTCTTTCCATGCATTCAAACCAAAACAAAATTCCCTGGGTTGGGAAAGGGACTTGGAGCGACGTGCAGAGCTCCCCAGAGGAGCATTTGGAGCAGGGAATGCAGGAATGTGGGCTGTGCTTCCTGGGAAAGGTCGCTTTGGTTTGATGCAGTTCCGTGATTTTGGTGATGGCAAATAAGGCTCAATCCCCTTTTTCTCACCACAAAACCTGGGAATGACCTGGCAGGGTGGAATGGCTTCATATGCAAGACTTTGTTGCAAAGCAGAATTTCCCCCAAACCTTACTTTTTTTTTAAAAAAAAAAAATAAATAATCCTGGAAAGCTTTTTTCCTCACTCTGCTGAATTTGTGGATTGTTTTGATTCTGGTCCTCCAAGGAGTCGCCGATGTCAAGATCAAAGTGAAATTGGGGTGCTTTGTGTGGGTTTAACATCCCTTTTCTTTTATCTGGTCTCAGAAGGGAATGAAAGATGAGACCCCGGTGTTATTCCCAGGGGAAAGCATTCAGGGAAAGCAAGAGGCAGAGAAATAAAAATCCAACCCTTTGGGGCATTTGAAATGACAATGAAAAAAGAGGGAGCCAGGCCTGGGGAGATGTGAGGAGCCAGGGAGGGACAACAGAGGAGGAATGAAAGGAAAATGGAGAGATGGGAATGGGAATGAGGCAATTAAAGGCAGGTTTGGTCAGGCAGGACCCTCTCCTTCATCTGTGCCGATGGAAAACTGGCCTTGGAAGGGATCCCTGTCCCTCCTGTGCCAGCAGCATTCCCGGCTCTGTGTCAGGATTTTTCCATCAGCAGCATTCCTAACTCCCTGTCAGGATTTTGTCCTCAGCAGCATTCCCAGCTCCTGTTGGGATTTTTCCATGTCCCCAGAGAGTGACGATCAAGGTCCTGCCCAGCTCCAGAGGCACCTGATCCTTGTGGGATTCCAGGTGTCTGGCTGAGCACAGCTCCTGCTCTGCCTACAAAACATGAGATATGAACCTTTCCCCGTGCCAGCTTTTCCCACTGATTCCCAAAAAATCCACCAGTAGCACTGGTGGGGCAACACACAGGGGGCCAGCAGCTCCCCAGTGCCAAAATTTGGGAATATTATGGTCCCAGAGTTGTGATTTTACATCTCTTGCTCCCCTCCCCTCGGGCATGGAGAGGAGAACTCTGTATCAGTGCTGGTCCCAGAGCATTCCCAGCAGGAATTTTCCCTATCCCAGGAGGAATTCTGAGCTGTGTCAGTGTCCCAGGGGTGTTTTTGGAGCTGCAGGGTGAGGCTGCTCAGGGAGGGATCTGTGTCACCAGCAGGCACAATCCTGCTGGGAATGTGAAAACATCCCAGTTTTCCTCCCCCTGAAAAAGAGGGAAAAGAGGCCAAAGCTGGAAAATAACCCAAATTAGACACATTGACCTTTTGCCTCCTGTGAACTTAAAATCATGGAATTAAGGTTGGAAAAGACCTTTAGCATCATCAAGTCCAAGCTGCAGTGCTGATAAACCTTGGTGGGTTGAGAAGGGATGGTGCTTCTCATCCCAGGACTGAGATTATCTGGGGTAAGGAAAACTAGGAATTTCCTTCCCCTGGGGAAGGATGGTGAATGTTCAATATTTCCTGCTTTTCCCAGTCCTGCCAGGAATGTCATTCCCCCCACAAGCAGGCTGCCTGTGGGATTTCCAGCTTCCTTTCTGCTCAGAGGGCAGAGCTGACAGACAAAACATGGGAAAACGAAGCGGTTCAGGAGAACTTCTGGAAGATATTCCTGAGCTTTCTCATCAAATGTGGCCGTGTTTTAATCCATTGCTTAATGTTTACGCAGTTTCATCTCCGTTTTCCATTCTTTAGCAGCTCCTGCTGTGTGGGGCTGGTTATTATTAGAGCACATCCCAGGGCCTGAGGCACTTCTTCATCCACACAAAAGAGGAAAAATCACCTTTCTTCTCCACCAAAGGGAGAGGAGTTGCTGCACACAGCGGGTTTGATAAAGCAGAGGTTGTAGAAGCATCTCCTGGCTGGCTGGAGCTGCTTTCAGGGTCCTCATGTGGGGGGAAAAGCACTGCTGAGCATTAAAAATCCTGCTGGGAAGCCCATCTCGTTCTCTCTCCTTCTTGGAAAGCTCAGCCACCAAAAATTGTTTGTCTTGTTTAAGGAATGGCGTGCAAAAAGCCCCGGAATTCCCTCGCCGTTTAAAACCACGGAGATAAAACAGCGGGAATTATGAGCAGACAAGATGAATGGTCTGGTTAAGCAATTTATCAGCCCCCTTTTCCCAGCTATTCCCTCACCTTTCCATCAGGGATGACAGCAGAGCGGGAGAGGACGGATCCGCACAAATCTCCCTGCTCCCCTGTCCTTGCCTGCGATGACAGATCCATCACGAGGGATGAATGATCCCCGTAGCCCCTTGATTTATACCCCAGCTGGAAAAATGAAAATAAAGCCCGTAGGAGTTCCTCCTGATAAATCCCAGCCTCATCATCCCAGCCCCACCGAGGTCACTCCTCTTCTCCCGGAGATTGGCGAGGGCCAAGGAGATATGAAGTGGGCCAGGATATTTCTGGGAATAAATGGCAGCGTCTTTA
Organism: Cyanistes caeruleus; assembly: GCF_971803275.1. Classification (NCBI taxonomy): domain Eukaryota; kingdom Metazoa; phylum Chordata; class Aves; order Passeriformes; family Paridae; genus Cyanistes; species Cyanistes caeruleus. Next base: position 39,667,070 of record NC_141707.1, read on the forward strand.
TGAGGACTCAAGGGAAGAACTTCGGGAATGATAAAAAAAAAACCCCAAGCTTTGGAATCCTTTCAGTAAGAAATTAACGGAGATAAAGCCAGCCTGGTGCAGGGGTGGAGGGGAGGGAAGGGGGGAAGTGCTCCCACGTTTCCCTTGGCAAACCACCAGCGCTGGAATACCGAGGGCAACGTTTGGGGACAACAGAAGTCAGCCAACACAATGCTCTGGTTTCCAGGGAAACCCAACCTTGGCCTTTGGTCCCATATTTCAGCGGGTTTCATTATCCTCCCTGGATTTAGGATAATGAATTGGCTGTTGATGGATGCTGCTGCCTCGGAGCCACCCTTCCTCGCCGAGGTTTCCGCTGTTTCCCAGTCCAGGCCGGGTGCTGGGATCACTGGAGGAGGACTGGGAGCGCCAGAGGCAGGGGCTGTCCCTTTGGAGGGGTATCTTCTCCATCCAGATGGTGGAATTCTTTTGGGGGAGGGCCTGCAAGAATCAGTTGAGTTTTTTGTTTTGTTCCCTGCATAAATAAGACAGGCTGGGAGAGCTGGGAATGTTCCCCTGGAGAAGGGAAGGATGCAGGGAGAGCTGGGAATGTTCCCTGGAGAAGGGAAGGATCCAGGGAGAGCTGGGAATGTTCCCCTGGAGAAGGGAAGGATCCAGGGAGAGCTGGGAATGTTCCCTGGAGAAGGGAAGGATCCAGGGAGAGCTGGGAATGTTCCCCTGGAGAAGGGAAGGATCCAGGGAGAGCTGGGAATGTTCCCCTGGAGAAGGGAAGGATCCAGGGAGAGCTGGGAATGTTCCCCTGGAGAAGGGAAAGATCCAGGGAGAGCTGGGAATGCTCCCCTGGAGAAGGGAAGGATCCAGGGAGAGCTGGGAATGTTCCCCTGGAGAAGGGAAGGATCCAGGGAGAGCTGGGAATGTTCCCCTGGAGAAGGGAAGGATGCAGGGAGAGCTGGGAATGTTCCCCTGGAGAAGAGGATGCAGGGAGAGCTCTGAGCCCCTTGCAGGGCCTGAAGGGGCTCCAGGAGAGCTGGAGAGGGACTGGGGACAAGGGATGGAGGGACAGGAGCCAGGGAATGGCTCCCACTGGAAAAGGGGAGATTTGGGTGGGATATTGGGAAGGAATTCCTGGCTGTGCGGGTTGTGGGTGGACAAAGGACCCCAGCAGAGGATGGAAACACATTCCCCTCCCCAAAATCCCTGTCTGCTCCTCCCTGGCCTGGAAAAGGCCACTCATCCTTTAGATCTTGGCCACCTCCTCCACTCTTTTCCTTCCCTTTTTTCCGAACATCCTCAGGCAGATTTTTCCCTGAGTCACTTGGCAGCGTGGGCCAAGGTTTGACAAGTGACTCATCACTTGGAGCGCTGAGGCCATGAAAAGTTAATTTGGAAATTAAACACCCGACACATTCGGAAAACAAATCCCTTTAAGGTGTCTCCCAAAGTGGCTCCTAAAAGGAAAATGTTTGCAGTTAAGTCACTTCTCAAAAATGTCGCCTTCTGTGCTGAGTGGCTGAACTTCTTTCATCTTCCCTTTGTAAATATTGGTGGTGGATTTGGGAGGCTGGAGCTAAAAAATCACCTTTCAGCCTCATAAATGAGCTGACAATGGAGCAATTTGCTGGGAAAGTGTTGGTTCTGTTTTCCCTGTTAATGACCTGGCTTGTGATGGTTGGAATAACCCATAAAATCCTAAATAATCCTGGATCAAATCCGGTCTGGGTTTGGATGGGGATGATTGGGGTCTGTGCAATTATGGGAATCCTTGAGCCCACAATTCACTCTTCAGGCCGGTTCTTTTATGCTTCCCATATGCATTTAATTTTGTGAGCCACACATTCCCGTTTTCCCCTGATTTTTGTATCCTTTTCTTCTAAACCCAGCAAAAATAACGTCATTATGAAAGGGATTCTCATGTGATGCCTTCATTCTGAAACAAACCCAAGGGGACAAAGTTCAGAGCAACCCAGAACTGCTCTTGATTTACTGCAAATATGATTAAAATTTTATCTGAGGGCTTTTTTTCCCGTGGTTTTTTTTTTTTTTATATTTCCTCCTCTGTACTTCGCTGCTCTGTGTTTTCATCCAGCACATAAAAGAGGCTTTTTTGGGGTTGGGTTTTTTTTTCCCAGCAGTTTAGCAGTGTAAAGGTGCTCATGGAGGATTTAAATTCTCTGCAAGCTTCCCCTCAGTTAATCATGGTTTTTATCATCTTAAAAGCAAAGCAGAGAGGGGCTGGGTAAAAAAGGGCAAGAAATGCAAAGTGCAGCGCGTTTGGAAGGGTCACCCTGCGGAATTGGGATGAGTTACAGACAATTCCTCCCCGCTGGGCCATCTTGGATTTCCAACGGGAAGGTGCCGGGTTTATTTGGGTTTGTAACTACTCCAGGTTCCAGGATAAAGCCCTTTTCCCTCACATTTTCAATCCTTAACTCCTTTCCTTGGAAAAGGGAGGGTTTATAAACGGATCCAAGGAGCTGTTGTTCCATCTAAACCCCGCCGTAAATGTCGTGTAAACAAAGGTAAAATAACAAACAGCCCTGGAAATCACTTAACGAGGCTTTCTGCAGCTCCCGGCTGCTCTTCCTGGGAATTTCAAGTTCCTTTAAATGAAACTTAACAGCAAGAAGCCTTTAATTTTCCTAACGTTTCCAACAGCTCTGGCGGTGGATTCATCCTTCATGGAGGCCTGTGGCTCTTACATCCCTGGCATGATGATTCCCTGGTAGAAATGATAATATCCTGGCTTTTTCCAGCTGATTGAATCCTGGTTTTTAATCATTCTTCTCTCATGGAAATTGGTGAGAACCAAGCTTGGGCAATCCCGATGATGTTCGGTTTTGGGATAGCTGATCCTAACACATGGAATTTCAGCCCAGAGCTGTGTTGATGATGATGATGATGATGATGATGATGATGAAGAAAGTATTTGGCACGTTCTTCCTTTCCCAACCGTGGGGAGGAGATCTTGGAAGAAACACCGTATGAGGCTGCTCCGGGGGTGGATTCCTCAGCAAAACTCTTCCATGCTAAACAAAAAACTGGGATGAAGCATCCTCAATCAAGGATCCAGGGAATGGGCTGTGACTCAGGAGTCCTGAATGGAAAAGCTGCTGCCATCTGGCTTTATCTCAGCACCCTGCCTGAGTCAGCCCAGCCGTGCAGGGACAGCCTGCCTCAGATGCAGCGGTGCCAGCGGAAGGGTGGCATCCCCTGGCACATTCCTAACAGGACACCCCACCTGCCATCCATCTCCCCTTGGATGCAGAAGGCTCAGGAGGGCTGGAAAAGCCCTGGGAAGCTCAGGAAGGTGGCACTGCCCCTGGAAGTCCCTGGCATGTGGGGCATGATCCGTGTTGTCCTTCGTCATCCCTCCTTTTCCCACGGAGCCAACAGGCTGAGCTGGATTTGGCTCCCAGTTAGCCATGGAAATAAACTGAGAAGGTGCACAATGGATGTGCAGAAATGTCAGGGTTAATGAAACTTAATTCCAGGCTTCCAGACTAATCCAACATTTGCATTTTTCTAACTTTAGTAATTTCCCAGACTTTGGATCTGGCTTCAATGAGCACATAATTCCTTGTTTTCCTGATGAGGAGTGTGGATTTCAAAAAGCTCCCTCCACGCGGTGAATTCAAGGGGAAATGCTTTTCCTTCATATCAATCAAGCTCTTTTAAACAACTCAAGTTCATTTCACGCTCTTCTCCTTGATTTCTGTACCTCGTGATCAGCAGGAAAAGCACAGCTTGGAAACAAAACGGAGCTTGTTTGGCAAAAATGGAATTTGCAGAAGCAAAATGGAATTTTAAAGCCGGTACATCCCTTTGTCCTGTTTTTTTTTTGTTAGGGAATAGGCAGGAGAGGGGTGAAAAGGGGAGGATTTATCCTGCTAATCCAGGTGCCCACCTGAAATGCCACTTCCAGGTATCCTGGGTGTTCTTTTCACCTCCAAAAGGCAAAGCCCATCCAATATTTTGGCCAGCAGCAGGAAATGCTTCATTCCCTGGGGAGTTTGGGGTGCCTGGTCCCAAACCTCTGTCATCTCCAGGAACTGGTTAAAAGGGACTGGATTTCTCATAGAGAGGTTGGTGAACCTGGGGATTCATTCCAGGAGAGATTGGAGAGCATGGAATTACAGAACCATTAAGATTGGAAAAACCTCCAAGTATCTTCCATCCCATGTATTTGCTGAAGGTGAGGATCAAGGGACAAAACTCTTTTAATCATCCCACTGGTGTCAGCCTTGGATTATGGAATATTCCCTGCATCCACTCACACTGAGGGTGTCGGGAGCTGCTTTCCAACTTAAAAATCTTTGATTCCACTGGATCCTGCCATAGGGAAGGCAGATTTAGACTAGGAAGAGGAGGCAAAAGAAAGGAAAATATAGGGAAGAAAGTATTCATAGGAACAGCCTCCGGAATGATGCAAAGGGGCTGAGTGTCCGTGGTCATCCCAAAAATCTCTGCTCTGATATGGCTGCATTTTGGAGAAGTAAGGAAAGCATCTCAGATCCTTGGATAAAATGCTTCTGCTGTTGCTTCTCCATAAATTAGTCTGTCATTTTTTTTTATTTTTTTTCTGGGAAAAGCTCACTTTGCACACTGGAAAATCGGATGCATTTCCCCTTTTCCCGTCTTTATTTATCTCAGCACAATTCTAATTGTTCCTGTAAACCTCAATTCCCGGAGGGCACTGAAACCAAAGGGACTCTCTCTAATTCCAAACCAATGCTCCGTTGTGTCCTTAAATCTCTTTCTTAGCCGCTGTTTCGTAAACCTGCCATCCTTTTCTTTGATATTCCTGCTTATTGCTCATGAAAGCAGGAAAAAGAGGCTGCTCCTCTCCCTTTTTCCCTTCTCCAAGACACAAAATGAGCAACCTCCTTCCCGGCTTTTGTCAATGATCACCGGCTGCCATCTCCTATCAAAGCTCTTCCAGGAGTGACAGAGCGGAAAAAATAGGAAAGGACCAGGAGAGGAGCATCCCATTCAGCACGGAGCACTCAGCACCCACGCCTGGCTGCCTGAGAGGCAGCTCCGCTCCCGGGAAAAGCCGCCAAAAACAAAGGGAAGCGGCAGGAACTCCACGCGGTCCATCCGCTGCTCATTTCAGCAGCTCCGGGATAATCACAGTGCGCCTTCCAAATGGACACAGGGGTGGTGGTTGGAATAAACACGGGCCAGGGAACAGCGGTGCAGGGCAATTTCCCTCCCTTCCTTAATGCATTTGCGTTTTCCTTGTGGGCAGCAAAGCATCCTGGTGTTTTCCTGGCGGGATCCGTCTCACCGCGGGGTCGTGGTGGGGACCCTCCCAGCGTTGAAGAGCAAATTCTTCACGGGCCAGATGCTGCCACCTTTATCCTCTCTAAGTGGTGCCTCTCCTGGCCCCATCCAACAGGAATGGGCGCTGCAGGGTTGCGGGAGCCCGCGGGGAGCCGTGGCCTCTCGGTTGCTCATTTTAATGGGGATTTATTTGGAGCAAACCAAGGAATTTCTCCTCTTCCCTTAAGTGAGGAGGAAAAAACAGCAGCCCAGTAAAAACAACTTCTTCCTAACTGTGTAATTCATGGATATTTTTATGCAGGATTTTTTGGCTAATTATGGCATGAAAGACCAGCTATCCCTTTCCAAAATTTTTCTGCGTCCTTCCCTAAATTCATCAACTCCCTTTATCTCAACTCCAGGGCCACATTTAGGCAGAACTCCTTCTAATCTGCCACTTTTGGAATTTTCTTTTTGCTTTAATGAAATATTTGGCAGCACTTTAAATACCTCAAAACGTGTCCCTACTTCTCATTGCCCTTTTCCAAAGTCTTCCCACAGCCTTTCCCAAAGAAGTTCTTTTAAAAAAAATTAAATCAGTGCTCTTTTAACCCTCTGCCCGGAATAAATTCCAGAAAAAAAAATAAAACAGCAGGAGAGCCTCACTTTTTCAATGCTGCTATAGATTATTACTGCAAAGTTGAGTGGAAAATCATCAGATCTCCATTTTTTTCCTCACCTATCAGGAATCAGGGGGATCATTCCCATCCCAGGCACAATATGGAACAAATGATGGAGAAATTCAAGGGATTTCGGGAAATCTTGAGGATCCACTTCATTAGGTGAATTTCTGATTACAGCTCCTGCAAACGTGGAAGGAAAGATGGAAAAATCATGGAAAACACATGGAATGGCTGCCTTTTCTCTGTGGTGTGTACATGACTTTAGGGATTGATAAGGAAATCAAGAAAAGAGAGAAAAATGGAAAAAACCCCACCAGCCAGCTCATGGAAAAGCCAAGAGCTTGGTTGAGGACCCATCCTTATCTTTTGCCATACAAGGGATTGTTAAATACCTTTTATCCCAGTTTGAGGGCAACATTTAGGGAAAGCTCCTTTTATTCTGCCATTTTCTTCCCCTTTTTTAGTAAATTTTTGGCAGAATTTTGGATATTCACCTGGAAATTGGGCTGCGCTTCAATTTTCTGCTCCCCTTGCACTGATAAGAGACTTGAAATCAGGGCTGGGTAGAGATTGCGAAGTTATGAAAAGATTTGGGGAAATTTTTGCTTTAAAATGGGTACTGCTAAAGTAATCCCGATCCAAAGGGGAAGAAAGGACGTGTTTTGGGAAGCAGGACTTTGGGTGGCTCTGTGTTTGCCACAGCAGATGTTTGGAGCCCTGATATATTTATCTTAAAAGAGAATCACAGAGTATTCCAAGTCGGAAGGGACCCACAAAGATCATCAAGTCTGGGATGGGGATGGATCCCACAACTTTGGCCATTTTATCTCCACCCAACTGAGCTCATATGGGATGATGGCCAAAAACAGAGGGAAAACGGAGCTGGCTGCCCTTTCCAAGCCATTTTTTATGTCCCTAGATTTTTTTTGCGCTCCTTTTTCCCAGCTCATTCCAAACTATCCTGGTTGCCTGTCCCGTGTTCCCGCTCCTCCGTTGCCTCTGGATCCTCCCCTCAATGGGAACGTTTTCCATGTCTGTCACGGGCCTGCTCTCCCAGAGATTGCCTGGAGGCTGAACTTTTGTGTAATAGATTTTGACACCCCATATGGCCCTCGCGGTTCTCCGCGGCACGAGCTGAAATCCCGCTCGCGTTGTTGGCAGCTCCCAATATCTGGGAGCAGCCTGGCGTTTCCTCTTCCACAGTGATATCCGCATTTGGGAAGATTAATGTGCTGATCAGGCACTGGCGAGGAGCTGGAGTAAATGACCTAATAGGTCTTTCCATCCCTAATTCCCGCTTTTTATTAGGAGTGAATCTTTGTCGCCGCAGCGCTGATTTGTCGGAGCTGTCACCGCCGAGGGGAGGCGGGAGAAGGTGGCACTAACGGTGTCATCTAAATCCATCTTTTTTTTTGGCACCTCTGCCCCTGTGAATCACGAGGACCATCTGGAGAGCGGGCACGCTGCCACGCCGGCAGATGGGCAGGGGTGTACCGAGCTACGGGCCCGTGGATGATTATCAAATGTGCTGTTGGGCGAGCATTTCCAGCAGGAATATCCAAACAACTTCCTGCAATGAGCGCCTGGATCCGTAGGTGGAAATGAGCCATTTAGCTCCCAAAAAAAACCCATCTGAAATTCTGTCCCTGGGCTGAGAGGTGGCAGGGAGGAAAAGCAGGGATTTTTCCCTGCTGTTCTGGTGGGTGCCGGTGGTTTGGCACCATCGTGGGATCCTCCTGGAGCCACAATCCACGTTCCAAGGTTTTAATGCTCAACAATCTCACACACAACTGGGGGAAAGGCTCATAATTATATATAATTTCATATATATATAAAAATATATAGAATATATCCAATTATAATTCCTAATTATCATAGCTTCGTTCCATCCCAACGGGAGCATTTGCCTTCAGGCCTCGTTCCTGCAGCTGGGACACAAACACAGACAAGGCACAATTTGCTGCCACGGGATATTTTTAGCAGGTCATCCATTTCTCCAGAATTTCTGCTTTCCCACAAGAGATGGAAAGCTGTTTTTCCCCCCTCACATCCAATTTATTTCTTTGGAATTCAGACCGAGGCAAGTGCTCTCCACCTGGGGACAGTGTGAGTGTCACTGGAGGTGGCTTCACTGTGGATGGGGACACTGGGGGTCCTTTTTTCCTTCTCCTGACACCCAGCCCCTTTGGTTCAACCAGATTTTGTGGATTTAGCTCTAAGGCACAGGTGCAGAAACTGCCCATCCAAATTGGAATTGTGGCTCTCTGGTAGAGCAGGGAAAATGGTGCTGCACTCATCCAAGGGGGGTTCATTAGCATGGGCTCCCTGCCATCCCAAAGCTCCTGGATTTATCCTGGATCCAAGCTGGAGCTGAGGCGGCTCAGCTCTGCCCATGCCATGCTGGGCCTGGCCTAACGAGCCTGGCCTAACGAGCCTGGCCTAACGAGCCTGAGCAGCGCTCGCTCCGTGTGGAGCCAGTCCCGCTCTGCAGGGCGGGATGCAATTCCCAGGAATCCCGTCCCAGTGGAAATTCACTGGAATGGCATTTTTAATATGCAGCCAAGGTGATCAGAGTTTAGATACTGATTAAATAAGAAGCGCAGCAGGAAAATCGAGTTGTTCCTACAGACCTGGAGCTCCAGGAGCCCTCGTGGGATACGGATCTGGGCCTGTGGGGAGGAGCAGCATCTCCAGCAGAGCTCTTTCCCGTTTTCCTTGGAAAATGGGAAAAAGTCTTGCAAAAGTGCTTTCTTTTCTTCTGGAATACCTGAGCAGAGCTGGATTGAAGAGGGAATGACTGTTCTCACTTCAGTGCCGTAGCGAGAGGGATTCATGCGGGATGGACAGGATCCTGTGTGTGATGGGAAGTTTTTAATAAATTCCTGACCGGCCTTCTCAGCTAAATCTCCTCCATCCTGTTTGATTTTAATTCCAGATCTCAATTACAGCTTTGTCCAAGGTAATTGGAAAAAAAAGCTGGGACATGGCATTAAATGGGAGCTGCCCACACATCTCCAGACTTCAGTGGAGCCCCTCTGTGGTGTGGAGATGGTTTTTTACCACAAGCTGGGCAGATTTGTTCCTGTTTTATCGGGACTAATTCTCCCAGCACCCTTGGCCACAAGCAGAGAGTTTAATTATAATAAACCCCCTCCCCCGGAACATCCCTGCTCCGAGTGCATTTGGAATTAGGGAAGCCAGGGAAGCAGCTGCTCATAAATCAGAGGGAGAAGCTGCTGGGGCCCCCTCATGTTCCCAGCCCAAGCATTGACCTGTTTGGCAGGGATTTGGCACTTTTGGGAAGTGGGGTAGAATATCCTGATTCCATGACTCCTAATTCCATGCTTTTAGACATAACAACAAACAAGCCTGGAGTAAAAGAGCTGGATAACCTCATCTGAAGTAATTTATTAACAAAAGTCCTTCCTCTGGAATTTCTTTAAACTCTGTGTGGCTTTTTCTGCTGCCAAATTCATTTTGTGCTGTTGAAAATTAATTTTAATTTTTTTTTCCCCTTATCAAGATTGTTATTTTCCACTTGGCAAACCCTGAGGTTTATCCCTTATTCCTAATGGAGCCTGAAATTATTATGGGGTTGTTTATTTATCTCGGATGTTCATCATGATTAAAAAATCAGCTCACTCTGGATGATTTTGGGGAATATTGACATGGAGCTGATGGGCTGGTTGAGCTGCCCAAGCCCCAGAGCTCTTCCCCTGCTGTCACCTTCCTTCTCCATGGAAAAGAAATCATGGAATTGTTTGGGTTGGACCTTAAAGATCACCCAACAGGCAGATGTTTGATTAAGTTGGACCGAAGGGTTCCTGGGAATCCCTCAGAACTTGGAATGATGCTGATGGAGGTCCCATCAGTGCACACGGGATAATTTGGCCTTGGGATTTGGGAAAATACTCCTAAAACTCCAGCTCCATCCATCATCCCTATAAAACCTGGAGCTGGGATTTTCAGGCAGTTCTCCAAGCCCTGGCTCCAGCTGTGCCACCTCTCCAGCTCCTGCACCAGACACATTCCTGGAGCATTTCCATGGATAAACAGCCAACTTCCAGCACCTCTCTGTAATTTTTATGAGGACAGATTCAAAATCATAGGGATAGACCTCAGCATTCCTAGTGGGACAGATCCCTGCCCCCAGCCCCGTGACCTGAGCAGGATCGACTGGAGACACATCCTGACAATGGATTTTCTGGAAGCAGGATCTGGGCTTTAAACCACTTCCCTTCCCTCCATCCATAAATAATTAATCCATAAATAAATAAATGATCCCAGCCCTTTTATCCATATTATCCCTCTTTGCTCTTGGCACCCCGCTCCGTAAGGTTTCCCTCCCAAATGACCCTGGAGCAAACGGATAAAGCCCTAAAACTGTGTCCCTGCTCAAATTTCCCTGTCCCTTGGAAAACTTTTGGGAAGCCAAAGGAAGGCCATGCCCAGAGCTACCTGTGGCGTCTGGGATGGTTGGTGTTGGCTGGTTCCCGTCCCAAGGAATCTCTGGAAAGGAGGGCAGAGCCTGGAGCATCCAAAGGAAACCTCAGCAGCCAAACTGACTTTGGAGCAGCAGCCCATGGAATTCATCCAGGAATCACCACAGGCTCTGCAGGCTGAGTTGCAGTCCCGGGGTGATCCATGAGAAGTTAAATTCCCAGGATTTCTCCATAGCAATGGCTGGGATTCGCCTTGCACCTCCACAAGGCGAGCATTTACCAGATTTATGAAGGCGATTCATTCGAGGGATCCTTCCCATCTCCCTTCAGCTGGATCATTTTCCCCATTCCATCGGTGCCACAGCTGAGGAAATCCCAATTCTGTGGAAGCTCCAAGAAATCCTTCATTCCAGGAGATACGGGAGAAGCACAAAACCAAGGGCTGGGATGGACTGGGAGCACAGAGAGGGGCTTTCCCTGCTGGGAGCTACATCCCAGGGATTATGAGGGATCAGGATTTTCCTGCATCCCTGTGATGCTGCTGGGTCACTCCAGACAGAGCTCCTGCATGGCAAGGGATGCTCTGACCCTCTCTGCAGGGATTTCTTAGCACAAGGCTCATTTCCCTGGGTGGAAAAAGAGTAATTAATCCATGGAGAGCACACAGATCCATTTATTCCTTTAAGGAATGAGTCACGAAGCGGGAATTGCTCCGTATCCCATGCGGAGCCCTTTGCTGCCTCATCCTCATCATCCCATGACCATCCAGAGTCCTGGTCCTTCATCAAAGACCCCAAAAAGCTGGAGTCACATCTCATGAATTCCCTTTGATCGTCAACAACCGGATTCATGCTCTTTCAGCCTAAGTTGGGTGGGTTTTTATTCCTCTTTCTCCCCAGAAAATCCTTTTTAGCCGAAATTTTCCCCTGCTTGTAAAGTGTCCCATTATTGCGCTCTGGGCAGGAGGAGATTAATGTCAGCTCCCATTTATGCATCCCTATGGATCAGAAGAGCCCTTTGTAATTCCCTGTTCTTTTGGGGGGAGTGGGATTTAAAGTTTGCTATTAAAAAAAAATCTCCCATCGTCGCTTCTCGGGTTATGGCTTTTAGGGAAATTCCCTTTTCCATAAAAAGTGATTTATTTTCCTTGGCCTGCTGTGAGGCAGCTGAAGTGGGTGATCCCTGCCAGACTCATGAAATGATTCCCAGTGTTGGCGGAGGACTTTATATTGTGGTTATAAAAGCAGGAGTTTCGGGATTTGCTGGAAAAGCCTCGTTCCCGAGGCTGGGTGGGAGGGAGCTCTCCAGCAGGACCCATGTGCAAGCAATAAGGAGAGGAATGCTCTTGGAAAAGGCAGCTTGGAGGATTTGCTTTGGCATCCTTCGGGTGGCCCGGGAAGGGTGGGAAGCTCTTGGGATGTGCCGGGTGTGGGGCTCTGCTCCGGCGGGGAAAGGGAAGTCTTGTGGTGTGGTACCAGGACACTCTGGCTCCTTCCCACCCCTCTGGATGCTGCTGGAGGAAAGCATCCAGCTCCTCATTTCCCTCTGGAATGGGAATGTGCAGTGGCACAGCTCTCCTGCAAATCTTCCTCTTGGGAAAACCCTGCTCGTTCCCCACTCCCATTCCCGGTCTGCCTTGGTACCAGTGCTGGGATCATCCCAGATGGAAAATCTTGTTTTCCCACCCCTCTGGATGCTGCTGGAGGAAAACATCCAGCTCCCCATTTCCCTCTGAGCCAATGTTCCAGTGGACTGGGAATGTGCAGCGGGATGTTTCTCCTGTAAATCCTGCACTTGGGAAAACCCTGCTCGCTCCCCACTCCTGGTTCTGCCTTGGTACCAGTGCTGGGATCATCCCAGCTGGAAAACTGCTGCCAGCACTTCCCGCTTTCCCACTACACCTGCTCCCTTCTGCTTTCTGCATCCAGGATTGATTTCTGTGGGAATTCAAGCTCGGTGTCACTCTTGTTGCTGCATGGATGATCCCAGACACCACTAACAACAGGCTCAGAGAAATCCAGGGAGGAAATAATGACCCCAATCCAAGGAATGATCAGAAAATTCGGATGTTGGTTTGACCGACCTCAGCTGGATGAGCTCCTATCTCCTCACCTCTTTCAGGATCCTGTGCAGAGCTGGGAGCAGGCTGGAGCAGGACAATGTGGAATCAGGACAATCCCACAGTCCTGGGATTTGGGGATCCATGGGAGCAACAGCAATGAAGAGACCTCAGGAAGGAAACCTGGCTTGGATAAAGCCTTGGTTAAAATAAAAAGGAGGGAACTCTGCTGGTCATGTCCTGAATTTTTTTTCCCTCTCCCTGGATTTCCACCTTTCAGAGGTTAATGGAATTTTTTTTTGGCTCCTTTTTTTCCTGGTTACAGAGGGGCTTTTCTTCCCTGTGTTTTTCGGCTGGTAACTGGAGGATCGGGGCTGCAAAATCTCATGGATTTGGAGATGGGTTTGGAAAGGATGCTCCAGAGAGGAAGGAGAAGGAGAAGGAGGAGGAGGAAGTAGAGGAGGAAGAGGAGGAAGATGAAAAAGAGGGGGAGAAGAAGGAGGAGAAGGAGGAATCTGAGAATGAGGAAAAGGAGGAGAAGGAGGAGAAGGAGAAGGAGGAGAAGGAGAAGGAGGAGAAGGAGAAGGAGAAAGAAGGAGAAGGAGAAGGAGAAGGAGAAGGAGAAGGAGAAGGAGAAGGAGAAGGAGAAGGAGAAGGAGAAGGAGAAGGAGAAGGAGAAGGAGAAGGAGAAGGAGAAGGAGAAGGAGAAGGAGAAGGAGAAGGAGAAGGAGAAGGAGAAGGAGAAGGAGAAGGAGAAGGAGAAGAAGGAGAAGGACTCCCAGAGATGTCTGGGCAGTGAGGGTCCTTCTTTGTCCTCCCAACACAATTCCCAGAGCTCTCCCCAGCCCTTGGAGGGGCTGAATTCCCTCTCTGGATGCATCCACCTGGGAACTGGCGCCGTGGGGCACGAGGGAGATTCAGGCAGTCCCAGGGGCTCCCACAAACCCAGCCCTTGATTCCCTCCTCTGAGGATTCCGTGTCCTCACATGAAAGGGAGGCAGGATTGTTATTTTGTGAAGAGGGAATGAAGCTCGGATGCCTCCCTGCGTAGGGAATCACTCCATAATGGGCAGAGATTGGAAAAATCAGCCCCAGCCTGATGGAATGGCTCTGGTTGCTTTTCCTCTCTTTATTCTCATCCTTTTTTTAAACTGTGAATCTCTCCAATCCTGAACCTTCAAACAATTCCATCTCCTCCCATCTTTTTACATATTTAAATAGAGCAATCTGTGTATTTGGAGTTGGAAACTGGGGACAATGAGGACACGGAGCAAGGGGGGAGAGCCGATACCCCCTTGTCACCCAGCCATCAATATCTCTGCAAATATCAAATAAAAACCAGGAAATATAATATTATTCTAACTCCACCAGCAGCCCTCATCCCAAAATACAGCAAATTCCTTGATTACAGCCTCCCTGCAATTCCTCTGGGGTGAATTCCTCACGGTGTTTGAATTCCATGTAATAACGTCGTAGAAAAGGATCCGATTGAAAAATTGAGGGAGGGGGGGAAAAAATGGGAAAAATGGCAAGAAATCATCAACAGAAATTGTTCTCCCGAGCTATTTTCCAAATGCTGCTCGGGATGTGATTTCCTTGGCTGACATCAGGAACACTCACTGCTCACTTGAAAGCCAGGAGAAGAATTGCAGTTGTTAACAGCCATCTCCAAAGTGATATTTCAAATTATCCCAAATTACTCGGCTGAAAGAGAAATCCGAAAAAATTTCCTTTAATGTCAAAGCTGCGAGAGGAGCCCATTCCTACTCCCATTCCCAGTTTCTACCCCCAGCTGGAAATATGAGGAAAATACAAATTGAGCCCATATTTATTAAAGTCACTTCCCTCCACCTCTCCCTCGGATCCCTTTTCCTGCTCACCAAAGGGGCTGGAAGGAGCTGGGAGGGCTCAGCCTGGAGAAAAGAAGGATCAGGGGGATCTCATCCCTCTTTCCTGGTGCTTCCAAGCAAACTGACCCTCAAAAAACCCAAGGAGAACATGAATGAAACTCAATATTAATGCCCATCATGCCATAAATCCCTGGAAAATTCACCCCTCATCTCCTTAACCCACTGTCACAGGCGTTTGGGACAGAAGGATCTGAAGGAATTGAGTGTTTTCCTTTGAGAAAGGAAGAATCCCGAGGCCAGGAAAGAAAGGGAAAGTCGGGAGGATTACACAGGAATAGCTCATTATGGAAGCGTTGTGGAGCCATTATTTTAAATAAGCGCATCTCATTCCAGAGGCTGGGATGGGAAGCGGGGTGGATTCTGTGTCAGATAGATTTGCATTATTATTTATTCATGAGTTTTAAAAGGATCATTATTTCTGACGGACAGCTGCTGTCAAAAGATTTACGGAGGGGAGCTCGTGTTTTCCCATAATAATCGTTAATCAATAAACATCGGGAAGCGGCGCTGGAAATCCCGCGTTTCCAGGATACACCCAGACCTCTAATTAGGAACAGGTTTCCATTTGGGAAAGCAGATCGTTCTCCCGTTCCCGCTAATTGCACACAGGCTGAGGTGGCAGGTGAGCACCCACTGTGGCTTTATCCCAAAAAAACCTGAGATCCTTGGAAGCGTCCAAGGCCAGGTTTGGACCAGGAGTGGAAGGATGGGTTTGGGGATTTTTTTTTTTTCCCCCCAAGAATTCCTTTTGTAATTCCCCAAATTCGGGCTTGGAAGGCCCCGGGTGAAGCTTCCAGGTGGAATTTACCACAGGGATTTGGAGCCCATCCTTTCTCTCCTGTGCCAAATTCCTTCTCCTTCCCAAGGGCTGGCCAAGGCACCGGTCCTGTTTTCCCTGGGCATCCAAGAATTATTCCACAGCTCCTGCTTTTCCTGCTCCTCTCAGCACATCCCTGCCTCCATCCCTGCTCCCCATTTCCTGGGAGAATTCCCAGATGAAGACTTCCCTCAAAACTTCATTTTTCACTCATAAATAAGCCCCAGATAATAAATGTACTTTGATTTTTTTTTTTTTAGTACCAGAATGGTACCCGATGGATTTGGGATACTCCAAATGTCCGTGTGCTCCAGCTTTGGAGCTGTGAGGAGAAAGGAGGGAATCTGAGAGAATCCCAAATCCCACAGTGGGGAAAAAATCCTCAAAACCATTCCCAAACACTCTGCAAGAAAATTCCCTCCTAAAAAACCCCCAATATTTCCCAAGGTTGCTCTTCCCTGGAGGGAAATGTGGGAGGGAAGGGAATTTCACAGAGGTTTTGTAATGGATTTGGAATTGGAATGTTAAACATTCCAAGGTAATTTCATTTTTAATAAATTTACACCCTGAATTGCTGCCTTCTCTAATAATAAACTGTATTTTCTCTGGTGCCACGAGCGTTTTTAATGTTCCAGCCTAAAATCCAGAGGAATTGTGCCGGCAGGAAAAGCAGCCAGGAGTCACCAAAGTCCCAGCTCTTTGAAAGGGATGCTCAACTCTGATCATGAAAGCCTCCTTTGGAAAAATATGTAAAAAAATCCCGAAATTCCGTTCAAATGAGCTGCCTGGAATATTTGATGCCCTGACAACTGTACAGCCTCAAAGACAGGCAGAGAATGGGCCTGAAATGCTCATTAAAATCCCAATAAAACCAGGCTTTAGGAAAAGAGGTCCTTTTCTCCCCAGCACCATGGGAGAGAGTGGAAATTCCAATTTTTTTTCCCCCATCCTCCCCTTGCTCCACTTCCAATCCCTTTCCCGGGCTGGGTTAACCCTCGCCGAGCTAAAAACGGGGAATTTTTTTCCAGGTTTTAACATTGGGAATAAACCCCTGGAAGGTGGGAATGTGCTGCTTCCATCCCTGGTTTTGGGGGTTCCAGAGGCCATCCAGTATTTTGGTGTGGTCCTGCTTTTCTCCAGGAGCTTCCAGAGGCTCATCCTTGTCCGTGAGGAGCCACCTGAGCATCCTCAGGTGCGCCGGGAACCATCCCGCTCCAAACTCCGCTGTCATCCCAGTCTGCAGCTATTAAAGCCTGGCTGGGAGCCCGAAATTTAATCCTGGGATTAAAGGCAGCGCTGTTTGTCCTGCTGGGAACATCCACATTTTCTGAATGAGCGCGTCCTGCTCTCGGCTAATTAGGAGCAGGTTGATTGCAGCATCTGTCACCTGGAGCTCGGTGATTTATCCCGGGGGCTCCTCGTGGGGAGGGAGCTGTCAAAAAGCTGGGAAGGGGCAGGATGCTGGAAAACGGCTGCTGCCGGGGGGAATCCCCTCTGGAAAAGTGGGGAGAGCCCGCTGGAAAAAAAAAAAAAATATCCAGGCAATTAGAGGCATTGTGGTGGCCTAATTGCCTTGTTTGCCCATGATTTTTTTGGGAGATATCCATGGCAACGGAGGGATGTCTTGCTGGAGAGCCTGGAGCCACCGGGCTTCCTTTTCCCTTTGGATGAGGGCAATTCCATCCTTTTTCCTGGAGGAATATCCTGGTTTAAAGCACTGTGACCTCCAGCAGTGCTGCACCCACTGCCAGCCTGGCAAGGACAGGGATTCCTCTTCCCCAGACTTGGAATTCCCCACCAGGAGCTTCCAGAAGATAAAAATCCATGCGGGATATTTTTTGTAGGGAGAGCTTGAAATAATCACAGGATGGAATTAGGGCAGGTTGTTTTTCCTCTCTTTATTTTCTTCCTTATTTTTAAACTGCAAATCTCTCAGTGTTGGTTCTTTTCCCCAACACTGAGCTTTCCAGGCAGATGAGGTGGGGAAAAAATGGGGTTTAAGAGGGGGACAGTCTGAAGGGTTTGTTGGGAATCCCTAAACCTGCACCAGGTCTTGTTTTGAGGTGCTCTGGGTGGCAGATTCCTATGACGTCCCTGTGCTCCATGATCCCTGTGCCCCATCCCATTCCTCCCCTCTGGATTTTGTTCCCGACATTTCCAGGCAGCTCTGACATTTTTCATGTGGTTCCCTTCCAGGTTTTATGTTCCTGCTTCCAATTCCTGGCTGCAGGAGTGGGATTTGAGAGCCGGGCCTGGTGCAGTGTGGATTTCACCTGCTCCACAAATTCCTGGGGGTTTTCTTCTCTCCCCACACTTCCACGGGGACTTTTCACCACCATGAGGGTGTTAAATCTGAGGAATTATCTCCATGTGCATGCAGCATCATTATCCTGACACTTGGCTATCCTCATGAGATGCAAGGAGCACTTGTAGGCATCTCATTAAAATAAATCAGCTTCAAATGGTGCCACAAATTTTTTTCCATCTTTTATCCAGCCTGGAATCCTTCAAATTAAGCCAGGTTTAAAATGCCAATATTGATTTTGGTGCTGGCTGATGGAAGGGCCTGGGTGAGGTTTGGGAAACAGGACGTGCTTTTAATTTAATTTTATTTTGTTTCATTTCCTCTGGGCTAGGACAGCACCTTGCCATCAGCATTTCTTTTATTTGCACATCTGGCAGCAGGCAGGGAGCACAGCTGGGAAGAGCTGCTGGCCATTCCTGATGCTTTGGTCTCCTCTGGAGAGCTCGGAAAACCACCCTCACCAAGGAGTAATTAAGCAGGAGAGTTAATAAATCCATGTTTGAGATGAAATGAGGATTGTGATACCAGCAACCCTGAGCATATGGGAAAGATTGGGGAATTCATTGGGTTTTCAACAGCTGAGCCATTTGTGGGAAGGCATTTTTAGGGAAAAAGCTGTGGCAGGTACAGGTGGGAGCAGAGACACATTCCCATGCTGGATTTCCCAGGACTCAGCATCCTCCCCTTACATTCAGAGGAGTGCAATAGGAAGTAAATTTTTAAAAACTCAGGATTTCAGCTGCCTGTGGAAATTTATCCAGGTGCTGAGGGAGGCAGGAGGAGCTGGGCAAGACATTCAGCTTTAATTCGTGTCTGTGGCTCTGGGATGGAGACACAAGGAGCTCACAGAAATGGTTTTTAGCCATAAATAAACTTTTGAGTGAGGTTTTATTCACTCCAGGGGGGTGGGGTTGTTGCAAATCCCAGGAAAAAAAAATGGGGAAAATCTCATTCCATCTCCCTCAGCCTCAGTTTGGGGCCTGAGGCTCGGTGACATCACTGATGCACCTCAAGTGATGGGGTTTCCTCCCTGGTTAAGCCAGGTCGGGGTTTAAGCGCGGCTCAGTAAGGACAGAGCTCAGTAAAACACAGCTGGGAGATGCTGAGCAGTTTTCCAGGAGTTCTTGGAATAAGGATGTGGGTTCTGTGAGAATTTTGTGAGTAATCCCCTGGACCTTAAATCCAATCCTACCCCATCCATGGGACACCTTCCTCTATCCCAGGCTGCTCCAAACCCTATCCAGCCTGGCCTGGGACACTCCCAGGGATCCAGGGGCAGCCACAGCTTCTCTGGGAATTCCAGCCCAGCCAGGAATTCCTTCCCAATATCCCATCCATCCCCATTCTCTGGGTTCTTCTCATATTTTCCCCCTTGTCCTGTTTAAGCATCCCGTTCCCATCAGGTCCTGCACATCCTGGCTCACCTCACCTTGGAATGCCATGCAGAAATTCCAGGATTTTCCCTCCTCAGGAGCACTGGGCAGCTCCAGGATCTTTAAGCCCCACATTTGCAGTGCAGAAAATCTGGTAAATATTGTTAAATAAACCAATCCTTGTTTGTGCAGGGAATTTTCCCTCAGGGCAGAGCCACAGAAATACCTGGAGGAGGAAAAGCCTCCGGCAGAATCGAATGCACATGGAAAATAATCCCACAATAAACCAACACAATAGCTTGGGCAAATAAAAGGAGAGGAAAAGTGGAGTTAAAATATAGCTCTATAAACCAGGAGCTATAAAACAGAAATCCCTGGAAAACAAGATTTTCCATGTATTTTTTCTGTTCTATGGAGTCAGAGGTCACGTTAAATAAAGTGACCACGCTGGTGGAGGAGCAGAATCCTCATCATTCTGCCTTCCTAGGATCAGCCAAAACCTTGGGAAAACCCAGCCAGGTGGGCTCTGAAGGCTGGCCCAGGGATTTATAACCAGTTTTATAGGAATTTGGGAAGCAGGGGCTCCCAGCAGCGCAGAGCCAGGGATGTGGTTCCTGCCTCTCTTCCCGGATTTCACCTGCACTGCAGTCAGGGCTGAGCAGCAAGAGGGACATTCCTGGAATTCCAACGGAGCCAGGAGGGCAGGGAAGGCTGGCCCAGGGATTTATAACCTGTTTTGTAGGAATTTGGGAAGCAGAGACTCCCAGCAGCACAGATCCCACGGGAGCTGCTCCTTCACAGCCCCTCAGATTCCACCTGTGCTGGAGCAGGGGGGACATCCTGGAATTCCAGCGGAGCACAGGATCATCAGGGACTTAAAGCAGGATTAAGGAACTCAGCTAATTAATTCTACCAGAGACTCCAATACTGGATTTGAAAACTGCTTTAGATTAATTTCCAGGGCTGACTAATTCCCACCTGCATGAGCTCACGGACACAGGAGGATGGGAAAGGCCCTCTCCAGGTGGGAATGTATCCCAAGGAAGGGAGGGAAAGCAGCAGGGACCACCTGGAAGCATCACTGGTGGTGCCATCGCTTTTCCATGGGCAAATCTCCAGGTCTCCCCTGAATTCCTGGCTGGATGCAAAGCCCTGAGATTGCTGGAAGTGCTTCCATCCCTCCACAGCTCCTCAACATTAATAACCCATTCCCTAATTAATTCCATAATTAACCTCTTCCCTCTGCTTTTCCAGGTGTAAACCAGTGGAAGGTGAGTGGAAATGGGGATAGGGATAGGGAATAGGAATAGGAATAGGAATAGGAATAGGAATAGGAATAGGAATAGGAATAGGAATAGGAATAGGAATAGGAATAGGAATAGGAATAGGAATAGGAATAGGAATAGGAATAGGAATAGCTGTGGGGCCATCAGTTCCCTCCAGGACCAGGATTTGTGTGCCAGTAATAAAAACACCAATAAATAAATAAAAATAAAAATATTCCCCCCCAGCCAGGGAAAATAGACAACAATTCCTGCCAGCTGTGAGGGAATATTATGGGCTGTGCATCCATAATTTACCTCCAGCTCCTGCCAATCCCTCAGGGATTTTTGCCCCCCCTGGCTGAGTGATCCCATTCTGGGCACCAGCTCCATTCATCCAACCTGGGAATTCCCACTAAGGACAATGTTCTTCCAGGTGGGAACAATTCCCCCTAAGGACAATGTTCTTCCAGGTGCCGCCAGTCCAGGATGTTATTTTAACCCTCCATGGAGGGAATGCTGTCATTTCCTTTCCTGTGAGGTTTTCCAGCTTTTGGGCCTCGTTCTTTTGTTTGCCAGGTGTGCAGAGACCCCTAAATCCACACTGGGATCAGGGAATACCCGGAGTTGGAAGGGTTCCACAAGGATCACCCAGTCCCACTCCTGGCCCTGCACAGAACATCCCAAAAAACATCAATCCCTGTGCCCCAGGGTGTTGTGGAGCAGCTGCCAGGCCTGAGACCCCCAAAGCCACCCCTGGCCTGGCACTGGGACATCCAATTTCCCATTCCTGGGAGAAAAGGGAGAACATTCCCATTTTGCCGAGCGCATCCACAGTCCTGGTGCACAGTCCCATCCTCCTGCCCACCTGGATGTGGTGGTTTCACCAGGGATGAGGTCATTGGGAATGACACAATCCCAGAATCCTGAATGGTTTGGGTTGGGAAGAACATTAAGGATTGTGTCATTCCCAATGACCTCAGTGCTCCGAGCCCCATCCAACCTGGCCTTGGACACTGACAGGGATGGGACAGCCACTGGAATTCCATTCCCATTCCTCCCCACCTTCACAGGGAAGGATTTTCCCCCGGAATTTCCTCATCCCTTGCAGCAGGGTGCCCAATCTGTGGCCTCCCCAACCTGTGTCCCTGGAAAGGGCTCAGATCCCACCTTTCCCCAACCGGATCCAACATTTTTCCCCCTCACAAAAAAAGAGAGGGAAGATCCCAGATCCAAAACCCCACCAATGTTTTTCTTCCTGAAAAGCTGCTTTATAAATCATCCCAGATAAACACAGACAATCAAATCTTTGTTTGCAGCCAGGGCTGGAGATACCGTGAGGCTCTGATATCCCGGGATTGCTTCACTCCGAGCCAACAAATCCCACCTGGTGCCATCCAGAGCCGCCAAGAAAATCCCCTCAGGCCCAGGCAGCTTTGGGCAGGGGAGATGGGAACAAGGCTGCACAAATATTGCACTTTTAGGCCACCTCCCCCTCCTGTGCAGAGCCAAGCAAGTTTTCTCTTGGAGATGGGAGCAGCAGATTCCGGGTCTGGATGATGGGATGGGATCCCACAGGCCTGTCCCACTGCTGGGATTGTTGTTTGTCATGGGAACAAAACCCCGGGGATTTTCCCTGAGGTTGAGGAAAACGAGCCCTTCTTGTGGCAGCCACCTGGGAAATATCCCACAGCAGCTGAGCTGGGGCCTTCCAGGATTTTCTGTCTTCCGTGGGGGCTCCTCAGCACCCTGTTGTGGAAAACTGGGGCTGTGAAGGAGAAGATTTGCTGAGTATTCCCAAAAGGAATGTAAATCCTGCTGGATCATGCAGCAGGAGAAGCCCAAGTGAGCCTGAACGATTTTCCTGATGTCCCAAACCCCATCGCAGCCGAGGTTTGGAGGCAGGATTTGTGGGATGAAGCGCAATAAATCCCATATTCCTCAAGGCCCCTCTGCCATCCCACCTTCCCTCCACATCCCAATCCCCATGGGACACAGAACCCCAGACTGGTTTGGGTTGGACCTTAAACCCATCCCATTCCACCATGGGCAGGGACACCTCCCGCTATCCCAGGTTACTCCAAACCAGATCCTTTTGTGCTGTGGGGCAAATGAAGGTGAAGGATCTCTTAAAAATTGAGCAAAAAACTGCTCTGTTCCAAATTTCTGATTTTTATTTGGAATACCTCGTATGAATATGAAAGGAAATAAGATTGGAAAGGGCAGCTTTTCCTCCTGGAATGCTGAAAGGAGCAGGGCAGGGCTGCAGCCCCAAGAACAGGCATTAACAGGATCCCTTAACCTCTAGGATGGGCTTAACAAAACCTAAGTTTATAAACCAGGAGCATCCCCACCTACAACTTCTTGGGAAAACAGGGATTAGAGTCAGCAGACTCCAAAAATTCCCAAAATACATAGGAAGAAAAGGAGTGTAGCTTGCTCTTCTCCTGCAGTTTTATTTTCACTGTATTTTGACATCTTTCTATTTTACAATTGTCTTGGGCCGGTAAAATCTTCTGGGATTGAGAGGGTAATCCATGAATTCATCAGGAATTAGAGCCCTCAGGTTTTGCTGTCCCTCTGGACACCTCCAAATCCAGGGAATGCAGCAGAGCTGGGGGTGCTCTGCTCTTAAAAAAAACCAAGCCGAAAAAGCACTCCATCCCCAGTCCCTGATTTTTATTGGGAATGCCTGGTATGAAAATAAAAGAAAACAATGTTGGAAAGGGCTGCAGTGCCCAGTGAGGCTGGAAAAACTCCGAGGTGCCAAGGAAAGGGTCCTGCTGGAGAAACGTGGGATTAGGGAAACGCCATGGATGTGCAATTTCCTTTTTTGACGTTTCCTTCCTTAATAATTATTCCCACTCTGGAATAGCAGGCCCTTCAGTGAGATAAAGCCCTCTGCAGCTGCTCCGTGCTGCTGGAAATGCTCTTTGTAATTAGCCTGGAAGGGGCTCCCGGCTGCAGCGAGTCCCTGCTCCCTCAGATCGTTTTTAATCTAAGCCTGGCTCAGCTGGGAAGGGCTGATAAACCCCAAGCTGGGCTTTCATCCCTCTTTTCCAATCTCTCCCCTCCGTTTGTCTCCCAGCGAGCCCAAGGGATTAGAAATGATCCATCCCGGAGACGGAGCTTTGCTTTTAAACTTCCCTAAATCCTGGTTTGAGCCCGGGGTCCCAGCAAAGGTCAGCAGTTCCCTCCCACGACATCCCTAAATCCTGGGATTTTTAGGGATTTGATTTCCTGGCGTCCCATTCCCGAGGAAATCCTTTGCAGGGTGATTTGGGAGGGGTGCTACACGTGGGAATCGCTCCCGAGGAGGGCTGGGAGTGGGAATAACAAAACCTGAAGGCTGGATTTGGGATCTGGCCTCGTTCTGGTGACTTTTGTCTTCAATCTTGAGATCCTGGCTCAATTCTCCAGCTCTTTTGGCCTGGCTTTTGCTCTAAAAGAGAGGTTTTTAGCCCAAATTTAAGCTAATTTTACCAGGCAAGCCTTCCCACTCGCCACCTGGGTGAGAGAACCACAATATTCATCCCTTCCGGCTCTGGAAAATCCCATTGGCAAACCAGTTTTGTGCTTTTTTTTGGGAAAACGAGGCTCATCTGAGCCACAAATCCCAAAGAGAGCCTTCATTTCTCCTATTTCCCAACATTTTATCCCGTGGCTAAAGGATGACGGAGCTCGGGGCTGCTCTGGCTGGGGTTCAGGGACCTCCCAAAATATTCCAAATTGCAGGGGAAGTGTGGGGGGTCCTCATGGAAAAGGCCACCCCCTGTGGGACCTCCCGTGGTGGCAGTTGCTCCATGTCCAGCCACGGCTTCTGGGACGAGGGACAAGCAAAGACATCACAGCTAATCAATCCTTAATGAATTAGAGCCGGAGGAGTTGGGAAGGATGTGGGAACAGAGCTGAGCTTCCTCAGAAAAATTGCAGCCTGCTCCTGGTGAGCTGGAAACAGGAGTGTGAGGGAAAGGGGTATCACAAACTGAGCCAAAACTTGGCTAAAATCACATTTTTTCCTGGAATAAACCATCCAAGCTGGGCCAAGAGGGATAAAAAAGAGGCCCCAAGCAGAGGAAACCCACTCAGCTCCGCTGCTTTTAGATTAAATTTGGGTGATAACGAAAAAATTCCACGTTCAAATCGTCCTCCTTGGCTTGAGATTGAATTTCTGAATAATTCTTTGTACTTTTGGGATGGATACTTTAAATCCCAATGAGAAATATCCGCAGCCCCAAGCACCTCTGGGATTACCAGGAAATAATAATAGTAGTAATATTATTAGTAGTAATATATTAATATATCAATATATTAATATATCAGCATATCAAAAATAATAATAGTAATAATAATAGAAATATATATTAGTAATAATAGTAATAATAATAGAAATAAATATTAGTAATAATAGTAATAATAATAGTAATAATAGTAATAATATAGTAATTATAATAGTAATATAAATAAATAATAATAGTAAGAGTAGTAATAGCAATAGTAATAGTAATAATAATAAATAATAATAATAAATAATAATAATAATAATAATAATAATAATAATAATAATAATAATGATGTGTGGAACGAAAAGCCATCCCAAATAATTTATAGCCACTATTTCCGTGGTTTTATCCTGATTCCTATTTTGGTTTTATTCCTGTAAAAGGATTTTTTATCCAATTTCATTAAATATCCTCCTGTAGCCCTCGCAGCCAGGAGAACCAAAACATTCATGGAATCATGGAATGGTTTGGGTTGGAAAGGAGCTTAAAGCTCATCCCAATCCACCCCTGCCATGGCAGGGACACCTTCCACTTATCCCAGGGTGTTCCAGCCTGGCCTTGGACAATTCCAGGGATCCAGGGACAGTCACAGCTGCTCTGGGAATTCCATCCCAGCCCCTCCCCACCCTCCCAGACAGGAATTCCTTCCCAAAATCCAACCTAAATCCACCCTTTTCCACCCTAAAGCCATTCCCTGGCTCCTGTCCCTCCATCCCTTGTCCCCAGTCCCTCTCCAGCTCTCCTGGAGCCCCTTCAGGCCCTGCAAGGGGCTCGGAGCTCTCCCTGGATCCTTCCCTTCTCCAGGGGAACATTCCCAGCTCTCCCTGGATCCTTCCCTTCTCCAGGGGAACATTCCCAGCTCTCCCTGGACCCTTCCCTTCTCCAGGGGAACATTCCCAGCTCTCCCTGGATCCTTCCCTTCTCCAGGGGAACATTCCCAGCTCTGCCTGGATCCTTCCCTTCTCCAGGGGAACATTCCCAGCTCTCCCTGGATCCTTCCCTTCTCCAGGGGAACATTCCCAGCTCTCCCTGCATCCTTCCCTTCTCCAGGGGAACATTCCCAGCTCGTCTGTGAGGGAGAAAAGACAGGAGAAATATTTAAGCAGAATCAAATATTTCAAATATTTTAAAATTTCAAGGAAAACTTAAAATTCCTGCAGGATGGAGCATTGGAATGGGGGGATGAACAAGAGGAATGGCACCACCCCAGGTGTTCTGCCTTGGAGGATGGGAGTGGCTCCCCAAAATCCCTTTCCCAATGAGAAAACACTCTGGGAATGGAGCTGAGCTCCAGGAGCTCCAGCAGCTCTTCCCCAGCATCCCTGGGGCTGCTTCCCACCAAACATCTCCTCACTGCTGGAATTCCTGCACATCCTCACGGCTCCAGGTTGGAATAACCACCCCAGCAGGACATTCCAGATATAAATTCCTCTGCTGACACCTCCTGCAGGGAGAAACAGATAAGGATCAGGCTGGAAGTGAGAATTCCCCAGGAGAATTCCCGTTTTTCTCGGAACCAGGTGCTTTTGGAGGACCCTCCACACACGGATCTTGACCTGGTCACCTCCCAGTGGAGGCAAAGCCCTCTCCAGGGTGCCCAGCTCTGTTTGGATTTGTGGTTTTTTTGGGAATAAAGGTGTCTGGCACTCCCAAAGCCAGAGTCAACAGAGATAAATGTGTGACTGCTCCCAGGAATTCCGCAGCTCTTGTTTGCTCTGTCTCAGCTGAGCTTCCAAACCCCCAAATGTCCGGGATCTGCTGGAGACTCGCTCAGCAGCACCAAGGCTCAGGGAGTTCCAAGGAAACAATCCAAGGAAATGTTCCTGTGAGATGCCTTTCCTGAGCTGGCTCAGGGAGATCTATCCATCCCTGGAATGCTGATAAGGGGAGATGTCTCCATATCAGCACCTCCTGGAGACCCCGTCCCGAATTTAAATCCCAGCCTTAAAATCCCTGCTGGCTTTTGGGGTGGTTTTTTTTGTCCTTCCCTTTTTTCCCTGCCGTGTTTTCAGCTGGTTTGGAAGGAGGAGATGACAGCAGCTCCCTGCTCGCAGTTAAAGGATTTGTCCTTGAGGAGTTGGGATCACAGGGATGGAGAGGAGGGAAAAACAAAGCTCTTCACTCACCTCTGGATCAATCCCTTGCTAAATATTCCTGCATCCTCCACCCTCCCTGAAAACAAAACACCTCTGGAGGCAGCTGGAGAGCAGGTGGAAACCTCTGCTGAGGAATGGAAATGTTCCTTCTCTTTGGGAAGGCTTTGGGGTGAAGGATTTCATCCTTTTCCTGGCCTTTGAAGTGCTTTGAAGACTCCAATTCGTGGTGAGGAGGCCAATGAAAGGCTCGCTGGAGGTGGAAATCACAGCAGAGTTGCAAATACATATTTAAATATCAGAATGGAATCAAATGACGGAGGGAAACATCAGGAAATAGAAAACAAACATTTGCACTGGAAGGCAAAAATGGAATAAAAACATTTCACAAAAATAATTCAACTCTGCTTAACCAAAGCAGTGTTAGCTCACAATTCCCTTTGTTTAGGAGCTGTTCTTACATCCATAAATCCAGAGCTCTCCTCAGCAGCAGCAGAAACCTTCCCTCAAATTCTCTCCCAGGTAATGAACAGCTTGGAACAACCTGACAAAAATAATTCCAGCCTTCCCACAGGGATAATGTGCCCTGATAACACCGTGCAGGGCCCTGCAATTCTACACAGGGAGAATTCTCTGCCCAGGAAAATGGAATTTGTCCCTCATGGTGGCTTCCCTGTGGTGCTCCCGATGGAAAAGGGATGGGTTTGGGGCAAAAACTTCGGATTTTTATATCATATATATAATTTTATATCGTATCCCTGCCCTGAATTTCAGTGGAAGTCCCAGCTGGTGGTGGCTGAGCCGGAGGTTAAATCTGGAAAAGCTGCTGCTAAAAAGAGAGGAATTTATCCAGGTTCATCCACTGCTGATCAGGAGCTCCCACCCCGCTGGAATTCCCACCCAGCTGCTCCAGGGATGGCTTGGATTGGTTTGAGGAGGGAGCTCCACTGGGATGTGTCTGATCAGCTCCCCAGGCTGGGCCCGGAGCAGCTGAGCCCGGCTTGGCAAAGCCTCAGCTGGGGCTTTGCAAGGAGCGGCTCCAGCCTGGCAGGGAAATCTCAGCACCCCGTTCTTATGAGGTTTAAAAGAGCTGGAGCATCCCACAGGATTCAGGAGCCTTTTCCAGGCTGGATTTTGTGCCCGTTTCATCCCTAAAATTCTAATTAAACACCTCCCTCTCTGGCTTAATTGCTGCTAAACCTGACTTGAGGTGTATTTAAACACTTTTGGTCAGCAAAGCCGGTGCACTTTGACCACAGCAGAGTTCAGCTTTATTTTCAATGCTCATTAATATAAACATATTAATTATGGATTCAATTCCTAAACCAATTCCTGATGGCTGCAGCTCTCCAGAATTGAGTTATCCTGGGAAAGCAGCTTGCTCAGCACAGCAGCAGAAGATCCTTGAACACTTTAAAGTGGGAATTCTGGTGGTTTGGGGAAGGAAAGAAATCCCTGAGTTTTCCCAAAGCAGAATGCCAAAATTCCCAGGTGTTTCCAGCTAGCACCGCTCCCAGTTTGGGATTAAATCCTTTGCTCTACCTGTTGGGAGTTTTAATTTAAGGGTTATTTTAAAATTTTAAAAT
Source organism: Cyanistes caeruleus (assembly GCF_971803275.1). NCBI lineage: Eukaryota > Metazoa > Chordata > Aves > Passeriformes > Paridae > Cyanistes > Cyanistes caeruleus. The sequence continues at coordinate 39,695,145 of NC_141707.1, forward strand.
ACATTTAAATAAATTTAAATTTTTTAATTGAATAAATTTAAAATAATTTTATATTTTAAAGTCGCAAATTGGAGCTGGAAACAGAGGAGACCAGGAATGATGTCTCAACAATCTGTTATCCACCTCTGTGGGGTTTTGGATTGGACATAGGATGGCTCAAAGGATCCAAGCAGCAGGAGCGTGAGGAAGTGCACGGCGACACCGTCAAGCTGGAAAAGAAAACGGATTTTCCTCGCTTTAATCTCATTTTCCAATATTTGAACATCGAGGGTTAGGGAGTTTTTCCTCACAGAGAGGAAAATCTCTGGGTTTGGATCATTTCCAGAATCTCCAGAAGATTCCGGCAGGTTCAAGGCTGGCTTTGCTCCCGTGCTTCCAGCAGGGACATCCCGGGATGTCCTCGGGGTGGGGATGGGATGATTCAGCCCAAACTGGGGTTGATTTTTCCCTGCAAACAGGCAAAGTCCAGGGCTGAGTCAGGCAGCTCCTCCCTGGCCATGCAGGAGCAGAGCTTTGCCCTTTGCCCACAGACAACCAGACTGGGAATGTGCAAATCCCTTGGGCTTTCCCCACCAGAACATCCCAGCCAGGGGGGTTTTATCCCAGCAATGACAAAATCTTGGAATTTGTCCCCTTTTTATGCAAAACTCTCACTTTTTTTTCTAAAAAAAGAGTTAAAAATGAGGTTTTTTCACTCCAAGGAGTGAAACTCCAGCCCTAAGGGGTCACACAGTGGTGCCTTTCCCTGAGAAAATGCAGGATTTTTCCCTGTGATAGTCCCAGCGAGGTTTTGTCTGGTCTGGTTTTCCCAATCCCAAGTGGGGAGGATTTGCTGGAGCTCTGGCATCGCTCACTCCCCGCTCTGGCTCGTGTCGGGGCCTCACTGCCAGCCCAGCTCTAATCCCCGGCTCTGGGAGGGATTATTGCATTTAGGCAGGAGTGAAATAAAGAGGGAAGAGAAAGAATCCCCACTGAAAGGCAAAGAACAGCTCACCAGGCTCTGCTGGCTCCCAGTGAACCCATCCCAGCGGGATTTGGAGGCACTGGGAATCACAGGGGGGTTGTGGGGAGATTTTTTTTAACTGAAAGAAGAGAAATTTAGGTGGGATATTGGGAAGGAATTCTCCCCTGTGAAGGTGGAGAGGGACAGGAATGGGATTTTCAGAGAAGCTGCCACATCCCTGGGGTGTCCAAGGCCAGGTTGGAGCAACCTGGGGTGGAGGGAGGTGTCCCTCACAGTCTCTTCCAGCCCCAATGGAAAACGAGCCATGGAAAATCGAAGCTCCAAAGGATACTGATGATAAGTGTCTATTTTATTCTACTTTTCCCGCTGGGTTGTGTTTGATGGAGTGATGGAAACCTGTGAGAAAACAGGGAATGAGCTCCCGGCACCATCCTGGAATTCCTGGGGCTGAAACCAGAGGAACTCTCAGGAAAATCCACACAGCACATCCCCCAAACCCATCAACCTCTGCCCCCTCCCAGGCAATCACCATCTGTTTGTTTGTTTGCTTTGAAAATTCAGTTAAAATATCCCAGGCAATTATTAATTATTCCCAGGCATTTCCTCCTGGAATGGCTTTGCCTGCTGGGAAAGCGCCATGGAGGGAAGAGTCTTTGACTCTGTCCTTGCTCGAAGGTTCCCCTTTCATTAGCCCCGGCTTAATGAGGCTGGGTTTAAAGCAGGTGTTAAGTGCAATCAGAGCAGCTTTATTAGGATGGGAATTATCAGTTAACCTTTGCCTGCTTGCATGACTTGGCTGATTAATTAATCAGCGATTGATAACGACCTTTGATAACGACCTTCAGCCCTGCAGCTCCCAAAGATGACGCCAGAGGATCAGCACCTTCTCCTTTTCCACACAATCAGCTCATTTCCCAATTTCCCAGGGCCAAACTGGGATTTGGGATGCAGGGGGAGAGAGGGATGGGAATGTTGGTGTTTTCCAGAGGGGGATATGGATGGTTTGATCGTTCAAAGGTGAATTCACGGGTGCTCTGTGCGTCTGTAAAAATGAAATTAAGGAAGGAGAGAATGGCCTGGAGTTGTGCCAGGGGAGGTTTTGGTTGGATAATGGGAGGAATTTCTTCCTGGAAAAGGCAGAGCTGCCCCGGGCAGAGGTGGAGTCCCCATTCCTGGTGGGATTTAAAATCCATGTGGATGTGGCACTTGGGGACACAGAGCAGTGGTGGCCTGGGCAGTGCTGGGGAATGGTTGGACTCGATGATCCAAGAGTTTTTCCAGCCTCAAGGATTCTGGGAATTTTGGGAGTGACAGGATGAGAGAGGGATGTGAATATTTGTGTTTAACAGGGATGAATATTGGGGATTCATGGGGCCAAATGAAGATGAGGAAGGAGGAAATGGGCTCGAGTCAAGCCAGGGAAGGTTTAGTGGGATATCGGGAGGAATTTCTTCAGGGAAAAGGAAGAGCAGGGGTGGAATCCCCATCCCTGGAGGGATTTCAAAGCAGCACTTGAGTAAGAAACAGGGAATGATTCCTGGAATCATGGAGAGGTTTGGATTGGGACTGTGAAGATCCTCCTGCCCCAGCCCTGCCCTGGCAGGGACACCTTCCACCATCCCAGTTTGTTCCCAGCCTCATCCAATCCAGCCTGGGACACTTCCAGTTGCACTTTTCTCACCAGGATGGGAACAGGAGTGAGATTACCAGGATTTGTGCTTCCCATCCCTATTTCAGGGCTCTCCAGGAGCTCAGGCAGGGTGGGAATCACCAGGAAAAGTTCATTTCCAAAGAAATCCTTTAAAAACCACTTGGGTATTTCCTGAGCCACTTGTACACGTCAACATCCGTGTCGACATCCGTGTCTTCCCTGCCCAGAGTGTATCCATAGGGATCAGCAGGAGTTTGGAATCTTTGCACTCCAACAGCAGCAGGACAGCAAAAATCTTTTTTTCTTTTTTTTTGGGGGGGTGGAAACCTTCTTTTTTTCCCTGTTTTTCCCCCCTCCCAGGCCAGCTGCTGCCCATCCGTCAGCAGCAGGGTTTCCATGGAATGAATGAGGATGATGGATGCGGCTCCCTGTTGTCATTCCAGGTTGGATGGGGCTTGGAGCAACCTGGGCTGGTGGAAATGTCACTGCCCATGGCACCAAATGACCTTGAAAGGTCCCTTTGACCCCAAACCATCCCGAGTTTCCCTGATCCTCCGTGAAGGGATCGAAGCCGGATCCCAGCGGGAAGGGAGATCCAAAATCACTGCTGGGCCCCGAGCCAGAGCCAGAGGAAACCTTCTCATGAACCTCCCCCAAACCCAGGTTCTTGGCTTGGTTTAAAGCTGCAGAGTCAGGCCCAGCTCATCCCCAACAGCCCAGCCTCGCTAATCTGGGCCCTCAGGATTATCTTGGAATAAAGGATAAGGACAGAGGGGAAAACCTGCCTTCCCTCCTGGAGCTGTGTCTGGCTGCAAGGCTGCCCCACACTGCTGGTGGCACTGATGTCATTGTCCTGTCACACCAGGAGCTGGATTTATCCCGGTTTTCCACACCAGGGATGCTCCTGCGGGCTGTGCCAGGCAGGGAAAAGCCTCCTCCAGCATTGCTAATGGAGGAGTTGGAAGTAAATTAAGTCTGGAAGGGTTTTTTTCCTTCACTGCATCATCCCCTCCTGTCCCTGAAGGTCTGGAATGACTCTGGGAGACTGCTGGAAGCAGAGCTCCAGTTCCTCTGCTGATTTACAAGCCTGGGAAAGGGATGTTTAAGGAAAAGCCTGGCTGGGGAAGGTCTGGTTTTCCCAAATGCACTCAGTGGCTGCAGGAACACGGCCACACACAGCAAAGCCAGGCCTGGGAAAGGTGGAGGCGCCCAGGCTGCCCCAGAAATGTTGATTTTTGTACAAACTGAGTAAACACAGAGATAAGAATGATCTACACATCCCTGAGAAACGCAGCCCACCGGGAAATCCTGCTGGAGCAGCTCCTTCCTACCTGTGCTGGGGAAAAGGAGCAGGAGAACGGGCTGCAGGTCTGGTGCAAAGGCAAATCCACCCTGGCAGGCAGGGCAGCCTCAATCAGCTCTGAATTTCAGCTGCTCATTAGCTCATTTATTAGGGGGTTGATTGAAGCCTGTGGTGTGGCACTCCTCACCCTCCCAGGAATGTAAATAGGGACCCCTGCTAGGCCAGAGATGTGGACACCACCTCTTGCAGCAGGAACGTGGCTTTTCCCTGCTCTGGAGCTAAAATAAATCAGGATTAATTCCTTTTGGAGCTTCCAAATGCCAGATGCATCCTGTCCATGCCCGTGCCCGACATCTGCCCATTAAAGTTGTGCAGAGATGCAGATCTGTAAATGTAATTACACAGCTCAGCTCTAATTGCCAACTCTCATTTAACAACTGACTTAGCAGCATCCAAACAGTTCCAGGCCCATGCTTAATTCATGAGGATGCACAACTCCAAAGTAAACTCAAAATCCTCAGAGATTCCCCTGATGGATTGGGAAAATTCCTAAGGGAATGGGGAGTGGAGGGGTGCTGGTCCAGGGGCTGAGCCTGGCTTGGAGCTGTTTTCCCAAGGAAAATTCCAGCCTGGGAGTGTGCTGGCTTGGCCACCATGTCCTTGTTTCAGGAGACCTGGGCAGTGAATTCCTGCAGATCCATTTCTCTGGAGATTTTAGGGTTATGAACCCAGCGAGATGTGTTTGTTTTCCCATCAAACACAAATCCTGGCTGTGCTTGGGTTTATTCCTGCCCTTTGATCCCTGGGATCCAGCTCAGGCTGGGAGCAGATCCAGCTCTGGAAAGGCAGCCAGAGTTTCACACCTCTGGAGCCCAAACACCTTTATAAATCCTCCTTGTCTTCTGCATCACAGGGAAAAAAGTTTGGTGCTGTTCCTGCATCCCAGAATCCCGGGATGGTTTGGGATGGAAGGGGTTTCAAACCCATCCCATTGATGGGCAGGGACACCTTCCATAAACCAGCAGGACCCAAACCCCTGCAGGTGCAGAGCAGAGCCATCCTTTTATTTCCTATCCAACACATCCATGTATTTTTCCATGTTAATACATTTTCCCTTAAGAACACATCCAGCTATTTCCATTTTTCCAATCTAATGCATCCTCCTGCTTCAAATCCCTCTCCTATTTCAGTGCATCCTCCTATTCCAATGAATTCCCTCCACCTCCAGCCTCCCAGAGAGGCTCCCCCCGGAGCTCCTGCTGCATCCAGGACAAGCAGCCACCCCGATCCTGCTTTTTTCCAGGATCCATCCCTGCCTGGGGACCTCTCCCGCATCTGCTCCCGGTCCCACCCATCCCTGTTTAATCTTTGGGAGCTGACTCACGGGGAAACGCCGGCCTCATCTGCCGGGAATGTTAAACAGAGCCTTTTTAAACAAGGCATGGAAGAAAGCGACCATCTGGCTCGGGGAAACGTGCTGCTTTCCAATCTTTCTGCTGGAAAAGGGACGCAGGGAGGGAGCCGAGCCGTGCCAGGCGCTCCCCCGGGTTTTGTCCCCAAAGCCACTCCAGCTCGGATGGAAGGGTTGTCATGGCAATAACCCCCGGATCAAACAATCCCGGGGAATCTGGTGGGGATTAACGCCCCAGGAGTGAGGAGGAATGAGCCAAGAGGTGCCCCGGGAGCCGCTGGCACCTGCGCTCCTGCTCCTGCCGCATCCCTGCATCCCAGCCCTGCCCCATTCCCGGAGCAATTCCTGCCTGGCAGCGGGTCAGGATGAGCTCTGCTCACCCACCCCATGCTCTGTTTCAGGGTGAAAGCCTCGCTTTGCCGGCCTGCCCCCGCAGCAGAAATGTGAAAATGGGAAAGAGCTGCTGGAAAATCCCAAATGATGGATTGGGGAGCAGCCACTGCACGGAATCAGCGTTTCTGCTGGATCAGGGACTGAGGAAAAGCCTCATCTCAGCAGCTCCTAAAACCAGATCACAGAGGGAGCAGGGGAACTGGCTCTGATTTATCTCTGTACACACTCAGCCCATCCCAAATCCCAAAGCACTGCTCCAGCTCTCCCACCTCTCCCAGCAGGGACCTGCCCAACCTGCCCTTCATTTATTTATCCCACAGGCACTGATGACTTCCCTGTGATGCTTCAAATCCACGGGGGAAACACCCAGAGCTGTCCAGAAATCACAGAGAAATCAGAAGGACCTCTGCAAAACGCTTGGAAAAAGAAATCCCTGCTTTTTCCTGGTGCTGCCCAGGTGCCACGAGGGGCTTGGGAGAGGGGAAGGATCTGCTCTTGCACAGGCTGTTAAAATTCCCTGCACACGTGTGCGGTAGACTGAAGGGCTGAATTTATTCCAAAGGCTCCCTCATTCCTTATATCCATTCAGAGCTGGCTCTGGAGACGCTTTCAAGGTAAAAACAGCCAGAGAATTCGGGATAAAGGCAAATATTTTCATCTGCTTTTCCTCAGGGATGGCATTTCGGCCAACCCTGCTCCCATCTCGTCCCTCAGACCCTGAGCCCTGCATTCCAGGCCTGGAATTCCAGCCCTTAGGTTTCATCCAGTGAAAAATGCAACTGGAAAAGCTGTTTTCCAACAAACAGCACCAAAATCCCTTCAGGATCACGGACTGGTTGGGTTGGGTTGGGATTTAAATGGAATTCCACCCCCTGCCCTGGGCACGGACACCTCCCAGAGCCCAGGTTGCTCCAAGGCCTGGGAGAGGCCTGGAAGGAGATGCCTCTGGAAAAAGTGGGAGGCAGCATTTCTCCTGGGCAAGGCAAAATCTGGGAGAAAAGAATTCCCTCTGCAAGCTGCTCCTGGAAATTCAGAGCCTCTGCTCAGTGGAAAAAAGGTCTAGGAAAAAAAAAAATCAACTTGAAGTTTCTAATGCTGATCATTTGGAGGGCTTCGTTCCTTCTTCTTTTCCTTCTTTTTTTCCTTCTTCTTTTCCTTCTTCTTTTCCTTCTTTTTTTCCTTCTTTTTTTCCTTCTTTTTTCCTTCTTTTTTGCTCTGTCTCACTGGAAAACCAGGAATTTCTGTGGCTTTCCAGGGCTTTGTGTCCAGAGTCAGCTCCTGGCCCTTCCCCTCAGGAATTCAGCTGGAGGCTCCATGACCACTCTCTGCCCTGGAGGGAACAGGATGAATTGGAGAGGATGTTAAATCCATGAAAAGCTTCCCAAGCTCTTCCCATCTGTCCTGGAGCTGCCAGGGATGGACTTTCACCTCCCCACTCCCAAAATTTGAGAATGAACCGATTCCCTGCCTTTGGATATCCCTGCTCCAGTGCTCTGCTGGGATGATCAGGAGAGGGATGGGTGCTGCTTCCTGCTCTGGGGTGGTCCCCAGAATTCCATGGATTTCCCATCCCAGCAGCTGGAAAAAAATCTGGGAGCTCTGGGGAAACATTTGGGCAGAGCTGAGTTATATCCCAGTGAAATCCTCGTGGCCTTTGCTGTGCTGGGAGACTCCAGGAGGGAAATAAGGTGTGAAAGTGGGAATTCCTGGGATTTCTCTCCTGCTCCCTTGGTGGTGGCACCAGAGTAGGGGGAATTTCTTGTCCTTGCTGTCAGCAGGGGTGAAAATTCCAGGATTGGCACTTTTTTTTTGGGATGCTGCAGCACTTTCTTGGGATGGATATATTGAATATGGAATGTATCAGATATAGATCCCCTTTTAAAAGAAATACATCCATTATTTCCTCAGGCATTCCTTTGCTCCAGACCCTTCCCAAGGTCTCTTGTCCTTCTCTGGACAAGCTCCAGCACCCAAACTAGCTGGGAATTCTCCTGCTGGGCATCGAGGAGAGGGAGCAGGATGGATCCCACTGAACTCACGCTGTGAGAGATAAAACCAGGGTTGTGATTAATCTGCTGCAGATACGAACAGCTCAAATGATCCCTGCAAAGTTATTTTCCTCTTCCATTCTGCCATTAAATTAAAAAAACAAAAAATACTTTTAATATCCCTGAGTGCTGGAAATGTGAACATCTTGGAAATGCTTTGGAAAGGCTGGAAAGGATCCAGTCCTGGAGCACAGAAATCTCACGCTCAAACCTCCAGTGAGGGCTTCAAAAAGTGACGGCTCGGAGCTGTAGTCATGGTGAGAAAACAAAATATATTGGGAAAAAAACTAGGAAAAGATGGGAAAAGGGGAGAAGGGAAGGGAAGGGAAGGGAAGGGAAGGGAAGGGAAGGGAAGGGAAGGGAAGGGAAGGGAAGGGAAGGGAAGGGAAGGGAAGGGAAGGGAAGGGAAGGGAAGGGAAGGGAAGGGAAGGGAAGGGAAGGGAAGGGAAGGGAAGGGAAGGGAAGGGAAGGGAAGGGAAGGGAAGGGAAGGGAAGGGAAGGGAAGGGAAGGGAAGGGAAGGGAAGGGAAGGGAAGGGAAGGGAAGGGAAGGGAAGGGAAGGGAAGGGAAGGGAAGGGAAAGGAAGGGAAAAAGAGAAGAATTAATTGATTTGAAGTTGAGGTTGGAAGGGACCTCCGGGCTCATCCAGCTCCATGGGCACGGACACCTCCCACCATCCCAGGCTGCTCCGACTTTGCCCTGGCTGTAAAATCTGGGAGCTGGGGGGGATTTTGAGGATGGAGCAGAAGCCTCATTCCCGGCTGGCAGGGAGCACATTCCCGGTGCCTCCTGTGGGTGCCTGTCAGGAGAAGTTTGGCACCGCAGGGAGCCGCTGGTGTTTTCCCGACTGTGCCATACGCGGGGAAATGGAGGAGAGGATGGAGAACGCCCTTTTACCACTAAAATTAGAAAAGTCCCCAAAAATAATAATAAAAAAAAATAAATAAAAATAAAAGCGCCCCCAACCCAAGCCATTAGCACGGGCATTGTAGCATGAAACACAAACCCTTCCTCCCGAGGGACACAAAGGCCGGGCAGAGTAATTAATGCAATGAAAGGGCCGGGGCTTGCAGATGGAGATGCGGGAATAAAGGCGCTCCCCGGCGCTGGGCTGTCATGCATCGCATGCTGCATCTGTTATGGAAATCAGGGCTAGCGGGGCCTTTTGTTCGGCCTAAAGCCCTCCCAACAGGGATTTGGCTGGAGTAGATTTTCTTGTTATTAAACACGATTTCGGGCTAGTTGAGAGCAGATGCTGCCGCAGCGTTTGGAAGTAATAACGGAGCTCGGGGTGTGCAGCATCCCGGGGAAGTCTGGGCTGCAGCCCCGCTCCCTGCTTTGCACATCAATGATGCTGACACCAGCTGAGCCCTCTGCGCTCTCCTGCCACCCCCTCCCCGCCTTCCCAGCGCCAGCGACACGCAAATCACACACTCCAAACGCTGCCCTGCCCTCCTCCTCCCCGCGGGGCACCAAAAAACCACCAGAATCCACCCGCAGCATCCCAAAACATCATTAAAAATGAGAGGAGAGGGAGAGGGAGAGGGAGAGGGAGAGGGAGAGGGAGAGGGAGAGGGAGAGGGAGAGGGAGAGGGAGAGGGAGAGGGAGAGGGAGAGGGAGAGGGAGAGGGAGAGGGAGAGGGAGAGGGAGAGGGAGAGGGAGAGGGAGAGGGAGAGGGAGAGGAGCAGCCGGCACGGGGGTCTTGGGGTCACCATGGGAGCACGGAGGAAGGGACAAAGGGAGCGAGGAGACAAAAGCCCCGCAGAGGCACAGCAGCCCCTGGGGTGGTGTTTTGGGATGGAATTGCCTCTGGCAGCTCCGGAGGAACGGATCCTGGAGCTGGGATGTGCCTCAGCTCCAGGGAAGGGGCAGAGCAGCCGGGTTTGGATGGAGGAGAACATCTCAGGGGGTTCCTCGGGGGGTGAGCCCAGGTTTGTCAGGGAAGGGCAAAACTACAAAACCGGAGGTGGCAGAGAAAGGGCATTTTGGTACCCTTTGGGTTGGAACGTTAAAGCTCATCTCATTCCATCCCTCTGCCGTGTCCAGGGACATCTCCCACTGTCCCAGGCTGCTCCCAGCCCCATCCAGCCTGGCCTGGGACACTGCCAGGGATGCAGGGACAGCCACAGCTGCTCTGGGCAGGAGAAGGGGTTCTGCCCATAGGCAGAGCTGTCCATCCATCCATCCATGGATTCCATCCATCCATGGATTCCATCCATCCATCCATCCATCCATCCCTGGACTATGGAAAATGAGCAGGACAAACAGCACCAAACACATCCTGAGAAGGACAGAGAGCACCGAAACATCTCCAAAACAGAACAAATGGCACCAGAACCCCCCCTGAGCGGGACAGAGAGCACCAAATATTTCCTGAGAAGAACAAGGAGCACCAAACTCCTCCTGAGGAGGTCAAAGAGCTCAAAACACCTTCTGAGGAGGCCAAAGAGCAACAAACCCCTCCAGAGCAGGCCAAAGAGCTCAAAACTCCTCCTGAGAAGAACAAGGAGCACCAAACACCTCCTGAGGAGGCCAAAGAGCTCAAAACTCCTCCTGAGAAGAACAAGGAGCACCAAACACCTCCTGAGGAGGCCAAAGAGCTCAAAACTCCTCCTGAGAAGAACAAGGAGCACCAAACACCTCCTGAGGAGGCCAAAGGGCACCAAACACCTCCTGAGGAGGCCAAAGGGCACCAAACACCTCCTGAGAAGGTCAAAGAGCACCAGACACCTCCTCAGCAGGACAAAGGGCACCAAACCCCTCCTGAGCAGCAAACCCATGCTGCGGTGCCAGCCAGGAGCGGGTGGCAGGGCAGGGCAGAGGGCAGAGCCCGTTCCCACGTCACGGATGTGGCACCTGGCAGCAGCACCGGGAGAAAAGACATGAGTCACGTCTGCTCCAAGGCAAGTCCTGGATCCCATTCACAGCTCTTCCAGCCAGGCTGAGGTTAATGGATCTGCTCGGAGTAACCAGGGACTCAGCACAGCCACCTCCAGCTCCCTGACTTGGGAGCTCCCGAGTTTGGGGGCAGAAAATGCCCAGCAGCGCCAGGATCTGCTCTTGTTCTCTGGAAAATGGAGCAGCTCCATGGCATCCTCTGCCCCCACTGGGACACCCCAAGGCACTCCCAGTTCCAGCCCTGGAATTCCAGCCCTTGTTGTTTATTTATCCTTCTGCTCCTTCCCTTTGGGTGTTTGCTCAAGTCGAGTCTCCTCGTGCTGGGGATGAAGAATTTCCTTGGGGTTTTCCCTCAAAATTCCACATGAACCTGCCTGAGGCCACATTCCCAGGCCCACAGACCCCAACACCTATATAGTTAATTTATATATTTTATATATGTTAATTATTAATCTTATATAATTTATATTTATGTAAGAGTTACATCTTTTTATATCTACATATATCACACATATATTCCTACAATATACACATATTCCCATGATAATTGTATAATTTATACTGATATAATTTATATTTAATATATTTAATATATTTAAATTAATATAATGAGATATATTTATATATATAATATATATTAATTTTTTTTCATCATATTAAATGTGATAACTATTATCTCATTGTGAACACACCGAAGTTCCCCCTCATTTCAGAAACTCACACTGCATGGGGGGTTACTGCTACCTCCTCACCCCCATATTTTATGTTTTGCTGTAAAAGTGAGTGAAATGGTAATTTTTATCCCAAAGTGGCACCTGGAGGCTCAGGACCGGCTCCAAGGGGGCTGTTCCCAGGAAAAGGAGCCCAGGAATGTGCTTTAAGCAGGGAATGGCTCTGTTCAATCTGGTTTAAGGGCTGTTCCCATGGGAATGATCCCGGTGTTGGTGCCACCTCCAGAGCAGGAACCATCCTGAAGGGATCCAACCGCTTTCCACAAGTGGAAAACAGGGAATTCCTCCCCAAATTCCACAGGAATTTTGCAAGGGAATGAGATTTAGGAGCTCATCCCAGAATCTGTGCCACGAGCTGGGCAGAGGGTTAAAAACCCATTTCCCCACTTGGAATTCCTTCTTCACAGATCCTTTGGAAAACCTGGGTGAGATCTTTCCTCCTCAGATTATTTCTCACCCTCCAAACTCATTTAGGAAGGATGAAAAAAAAAGCACTTGGCAGAACATTCCTTCTGCCAGATCCCAAGGATTTGGATCCAAAATAATTTTGGACGCTTTAGGACCTGCTGGGAAGATGAAGGAGCTGAAGGAAAATACATTAACATCAACAACAAAAAAAAAATCTCTATTTTAGCTTTTAAATTTGCAATATTTGTTGTAACTTCAGCCTCTCCATGGCTTTTTCAGGAAGGCTGGCACAAGAGAGGGATGAGATGGAGAATCCATGGAAAAACAGGTTCATAAATCTTTTAAGGAGTTTGGAAGAAAGTAAATGAGCTGAGAATTAATAATTACTTGATTTTCAGCAAATAATCCCTCCCTTAGGAGAGGCTACATGAGGCAAAACCCACCAGAATCCCAAAATACCCTTGGAGCTTTAAGCCATGACCGATCTGGGTGGAAAAACCCCAAAATTTCCATCCAAAAACCCAACTTCAGCACGTTAAATTTGGGTTTAAGAGTCTTTTAACAGCTCTTTCCTAACCCACCCTGAGTTGCGACCACTGCACGATCCAGGAGCGCCACAAAACATCCAAAATTCCTATAAAATTTGGGGGAATCTCAAAACTGGAGGCAGCAGGAAGAGACATTTCCATTCCTGAGCCTCAGCAGGAGCCAGGGAACAGCAGAGGAACCACAAAACCAAGTTTGCAGAATTCCAAGATGGGAAATGGCAGGAAAAGCAGCAGGAGCCTGGCTTGGGTTGGGATGAAGACAAAAGAGAATGAGGCAACTGCTCCTCCAGCTCCAGGGGTTTGCAGCTCTGATAAAGATGCCACAAACCCTCCAAAATATTGGGAAAAATCCTTTATGGAAAGGGATTCCAAGGAGGAAAGAGTGGATCTGCTGCTGGCTCAGTTTTGGGTCAGTGACCCACGAGATAAAATCCAGCAGTCAAGGGCTCCTCGACCCGGCACAGATGGAAACACCTTCAGATGGTGAGAGTTGGGATAATTAATTAACACCTCAGTCATTAATTACAGCACCTACAGAGCTCCTGGGTCATTGGGAACAGCACAGAACCATCAGGGCAGTCCCAGGGAAGAGGGAGATGGAACTGCTGGGAATTCTGAGATGCAATTGTGAGATGAGAACACCACAGGGAGACAATTCCAAGCTTTCCTGCCTGGACTGACACTGGGAGAAACCCTCGGGATGGGATGGGAGGATGAGCTGCAGGTTCTGTATCCCAACAGGACACAGCAATTCCAGGACAGCTCAGAATTCCAACGATCTCCAGCCAGGAGCAGCCCTCAGCTGGGAATGAGGTTTTTTTTTTGGCAAAGAACAAGCTGAAAGCTGAATTTGAAGATGTGAAAATTCGGCTTGAGAGGCAAAGCAAAGCATCCCCCACGTGTTTGCTTTGCTCCTCTGCCTCTGGCAGTTTTGGGAAACAGCTCCAAGAACGAACCCACAGCAAAGTGGAAAATGTTAATGCCCAAAAGGCTGTTTTCCTACCCAAACCCCAGCACAATTATGCCCCAAAACACAAAATTATTAATGAACTACCACACAAAGGCCATTCCCACTACAAGAAAATTCATTTTTTTTGTTGTTTTTTTTTTTAATTCAAAGAAAAAAATGTAATTTTAATAAATACTGCAGAAACATTAACCAAACATACAAAGTGACTTCAACAATTTAAAAAAAAAAACAAAAGTAATGAATGTCCTGCTTTATAACAGTTATAACTTATTTTTTCCACAATATTTAAATACAGAAAGAAGCACTTACCAGCTATTTTGTAATACTGCCCTAAGAGCACTGTTGCATCAGTTAAAAGCTTATTATGGTGGTCAAAAATGTCTTTTTTTTTTTCTCTCTTTTTTTTTTAATTTTTGTGGGAAATAACCAGAATGGGGAATGAGATTTGTCTTCTTTTCTCAGATGAAACAAAGTGCTGGGAACACACAGAACTGAGATTTAATTATGATTTCATCTTTACCTTTTGCACGAGTGAACAGAGCTTTTTAAACACTTCAAAAATGAAGCATCACCATTTGGGAATGAAATGCTTGTCCTCCACAAGCAAAAACCAGCCTGCTCAGAGCTTTGTCTCCTTCCTTTGGGAGAAGTTTGGTGGGTCAGGAAGAGTCACAAACCATTGGAAAAAAGGCTGATTTAATTCAGTGTAACAACAGCAAGAAAAAGGGATTGGACTGAAGCAGTTCACCCCATTTCAGGATTGGGGGCTGGATACTTTTGTGTTAATCCTAAAACTAAGGGCAGCATCCAGTTCCCACTGGGGACCCCTTTAAGGCCTCACAGTTCTTCAGAGCCCGTTCTCCTCCCAGAAATCAGGAGGGTGACAGAAGGCTCATTCGCAGCTTTTGGAGGGGTATTTTTGTTTTGTGGGTTTTTGTCAACCACACATCCCAGCAAAGCGTTTCCTGCAGGATCCGTGGGCTCTCCAGCTCCTGGGAGAAGCCCAAAGTGGGGGGGGGTGGTTTCTTTTGGGGGGCTTCCCCAGGTGGGCAAGTAAGGCTTAAAGGAAAGCACGGATCATTTGCCATCACAGCTCTCGGCACCTCCCAGCTGAACCCACACACAACACCAGCACTGGGCACCACTTCCACATCACAACCACAGAGAGGAACAGCCGACCCACAGCCCTGCAGGGCCCCCCCCACGCTCCCCTGCCCCCCAGATTCCATCCAGCTCATTTCCACGGCAATTCTGGGAATCCTCAAACAGCCATGTCTTCATCCCCACCGCGGATCAGGAGGGCACAACTCCACAGACTGCTCCAAAGTTTTCCTCTAAGTGACACTCGGTATCCTCTCCATTTTCACAATCAGCTACTTAAAAAAAAAAAAAATGAGATCAAATCCTTTGGAAAACCAACTCTAAGGTCACGGGGATAGTTCCTTAATGAGAAGGGCGTATTAATAATGTCTTCATTACAAAAAAAAATCCCATTAAAGTATTATTTGAATGAAATCAAAGTGGCAGCATCCAGGAGCAGAGCATTGCTAAAAGAAACGAGCACTGTCCATGACATCTCTCCTTTGCAGGGTTATTTTCCCAATCATTCTCTCAGCACATTCAAACATTTTCCCTTTTATTATTATTTTTTTTTTTGGCATTGTCTTCAACAGAAATTCCTGATGCCACCTCTCTCAGAGCCTTTTCTTCCTGCTGCTCAGTCCTTTAGTACAGTCTCACACAACAGGAGAAGTCTCCATGAAAGCACTGGCAAAGCCCTCATTAAACACCCTGTGGCTGTGACTTCATTGAGCTCCAACCCCTCCTGGATCATCTTCCTCCTCCTCCTCCTCCTCCAGGAAATCCCAGCTCCTTCACATCACCGTGCAGCTCTTTGCTTTGTCCTTTCTCAAGTCCGTGGCCACTGTGGACAGTTCTGGCCTGCCAGGCATGTGTGAAATTCGCTTTGTGGCCCTCTGAGATTTGTTTCGTTTCACATTTTTGTTTGTTTTGTTCACACACGCCAGGGTGGCGACGTGAAAAATGTCTCTGACACTGTTTTCTGACTGTAAGGCTGAGCATTCGATGTATGTGGCTGCTCCAATCTGTTTGGCCATATTTGCACCCTGAGGGGAAAAAAGGAACATGTGATCAATACAGAGTTGTGCAAAATCCCCAGCAATCCTCACCATTCCAGCTCTGCGCTGTTTCCCTGGAAAACACAAAGCTCCAACGGCTAATTTTGGAAAATAAATGGATTTAAACAAGTGTCCAAGCCTTATCTGCTGCGCTGATAAACCCAAATTGGGAGAGAAGAGCAGCTCAGTGACTGCAAATGAATAACTGCGAAAAGCTGAAGTGTCTGAGCGAGGCCTTTCCAGCAGTTTCACCCTGACTTGAACCTGGGAATTTCCTGGAAAATGTGGCAGCTTCCAGCCTGAAATCTCCAAAGAGAAATTCTGTGCCTAAAGGAACAAGCAGCTGGAGCAGAGTCCCTGTTACAGCTCCAGGAAGAGGGCAAAGTTCTTAGGGAAATGAAAAAAAAAGGGAAAAAAGAGCATTTGGGGGTTATAGGAGCTCTTCTTTTGTGATTTTAAGAAGTCAAAGCAGGGATATTTGTTCCTGCAGCACAAAGCAAACAGCCCAACATGTGACAGATGACAATAGCCCAGTGTCCCGTGGTGGATTTTGCTCCTGGAACACAATGCAGCATTATGTGCAGAAAGGGGAGCTGTTCCAAGGGAATTTTGATTTCTGAGGGATGAATCTTGACAAAGTTACGAAATCCAGCCACACATCCTTGATGTGCCACTCCTCCCACACCCCGTGCCTGCCTCCAGCCCCTCCTGGGCACCAGCTCCTGTTTGCCCTGCAGTGATGCAGCAATGGGGAGAGGTTGATAAGGCAGCAGGAGCTCCTGAGAGCTCTCCCCAAAGCTCAACATCTCAGCCCTGCTGAGCTGAGCCTCAGCAGTGTTTGCTCATCAACTGGGAGGCTGCAGCTCGGGGTCTCCAGCCTGTCCTGGCCCTTCCTGCTGGAGCTCAGAGCAATGGGAAAGCTCTGATTCCATCTCCTGCTCCTCAAGAGTACAGGCTGAGCTGTGAATCCAGGGAGAAAAATATAAATTTTTAAAAAAAAAAATCCACCTGCCAGCAGATTTTTGGTCACTCTCATGGGAGAAGACTCAATTTTACTCAAGTCCTGCCATTTTCCAAAATGCTGCACCCTTAGTAACCACCCCCCCCCCCCACATCAGGAGCTGCTGGTTTGGAAAAGCTGAGGATAAAGCACCCCAAAGTGGCTGCTGAGGACACTGAGGTGAGGTGGAGGTGCCACTGTCCCTGCCACAGGGTGGATCTGCCACCAGCAGCGTGATTCAGCTGCCACGAATGATCACACACATGTGAGTAATAAAGGCAAGCTTCCCTGCTCCCCACATCCTGCTCTCTCCCATGACCTGATTCCTTTCCCTTTCTCTCTCTCCTGCCTCCGAGCTTCTCCCTTCCCCAGGAGCAAAGAACTCATCAAGAACTCAGATGCCTTCTGGCTTTGCTGCACCTTCAGAAGGAGGGATGAGGTGTTTTCTTAAGGCACTGGGGACAGGTGATATTCCAATATAATGTCAGGATTCTAAAGTCAAACAACATTCAAATCTGAAGTCTGCAGCCAGCAATTTTACCAATTTGTCAGTGAATAAACAGGATGTGCCACCTTTTAGCTACATTTTTGGTGTGTGCAGGCACCAAAAAGCAGGAAGTTTTTGAACAACTCACCTAAAAAAAAGCAATTTGCAAGCAAAAAGACGACAATTTATGATGTTTAAAGGGATGATCTTATGATGTGTTGTGGGGCTGCAGGATTTCCTTTAGTCCTAAATCATTTTCAAACCCACCTCCACCCACACCACAGGTGCCAATCTGCCTTTCAGGCCAGGCTGGTGTCACCAGGAGGGAGAAGCTGGTCACAGTGAGGGCTCCAGGGACAGAGAAAAAGGGGTTTTTCTTCCCTCCTGAAGGACAAAAGAGGAGCTGGCCCCTACCTGGTCGTAGGACACGGGGGTCTGCCTGTGGTTGGAGAGCTCCACCAGCGTGCTGACATCGGTGCGCAGGTCCGACTTGCAGCCCACCAGAAGCATCTTGGTGTTGGGGCAGAACTCCTGGATCTCCCCTTTCCACTGGAAAATTGGGAAGTTGTTCATGTTTAAATCCAAAGAAGCAAGGGGTACAAGTTTCATCAGTCCTGACGTCCCACGCTGAAGCGTTTTTATGTAATGGCTGGGTTTGCCCTCAAGGTAATTTTCTGGAAGGCACTCCAGCAGAACTTGGTCAAGGATGAAATCTTCCTATCTCACACACTCATGAATTCCACTGGCTTACTAATCAGGAGGGAATGAGTTGAGATTGTTTACCCACATGAGCAAAGGTTTGCAGAGCTGCTGTTTCTCACACCCAGCCCCAGCCAGGTGCAGGGATGGTGTCCCCACCTCCAGAGGCAGCTCTGGTACAACCACAACAACACCAGCAGGGCTAAATGTGGGCTCACTGCTGCCTTCTCACACCTGAAACTACACAAATCTGTCCCAGGGGAGCCAGCAACGAGCCCTTCACGCTGAACTTGGGATAAATTCATTGGGTTCCACCCAAGGTGAAACAAGGTTATGTTGAGAACTCAAAGCCAAAAACTTCACAGCATAATCCACACAGATGATACTCCCTAAAACTGAAGGCTGTAATTAGGGTTTAAAAGCATACTACCAAAAATCTCTTGTAGAATTAAGTAACCAGCACGAGCAGGGACAGAAAAACCACAGTTCTGGCTGCTTTCTGACACAGAGGGAGTAGTTTTGAAGTATTTTTTGTAGGCTATTCAGAGCATTTTGAGGCATTTTATCCCAGTGAGACAAGAATCACTGGCCCCAGCCTCAGGAAAAATGAAAAGGAACTTCAGGTCACTAAGCCCCAAAACCACTGTGAAGTTGTGTCATGCTCAGCAGCCAAGGAGGGGACCACGACCACCCTGCAAACAGAACTTGATTATGACAATTCCGTGTCTGAGCTCATGGGAAGTCTGACACAAGCTCGGATCAGTGATCTCATGAAGGGTTTGGGGCAGGGCTGCATTTCTGTGCCACTGCAAGCTCTGCTGGTGCCTTCCAGAGGCATTTGTCACTGGCTCTCAAATTATGTAAGGCCGTGGCAGAAGTCCAAACACTTGGCAGGAAAATTTTTAGCCATCCCTACAACCCAGCAAAGTTTCCCAATCCTGTTACAGGAACATGTGAGAGACAATTTCTTACAGCACCTCACACTACCCTCACAGCAAGGACACAATTCCTTGCTGTCTCAGGGCTGAGGAATGAGAATTTCCCTTCAGCTCCAAGTGTCCATTAGCAAGTTTTTGTTTCCAATTAATATCCAGCCCTTTTCAAACAAATGACCTCAAATTAAAGCACCCTCCTGTCACCGCTCCATTAAAAAAAAAAAACAAAGTGGAAGTTTCCAGTGTAGGAGCAGCACCACTGCAGGGATTTAAAGAGGAGCAAAGTGCTCAGGGCTCAAACCTTGCTCAAACTTGCCTTTTTTAGGACACTATCCAGGGTTTCTGGCCGACTGATGTCAAAGCAGATCAGGACAGCATCCGAGTCCGGGTAGGAGAGCGGGCGGACGTTGTCGTAATAAGGAGACCCTGCAGGGAAAACAAACAACATCTTCATTAATTGCTGCTTTCCTCTTCCTGCAGTCATTCAGGAAGCCTGGAGAGGCTTCCAGGGATGCCCCCACAGTGATCCATCACCCACCAAAAGCTGGGGATGCTCCCAAAGAGAGGGAAACGGGGCCAGCCCAAGTTTAAGGCCCAGCATTTACCTGCAGGGGGAACAAATCCTTGGAACTCCAAAAAGGCTTTTTTTCCTAAAGCAGCTTTGAAATGCCTCAGTTTTGATTTGCCTAACAGTTAATTTAAAACAAATAGCTCCAAGTGCAAATAGCATCTTTAGCTGTCACATTGGCAATGTTTAGATGAAACTCTTGCTTCAAATTAAAGAACTTGTTGCAGGAAACAGATTTCCAGCAGGGAAAAATCCCAATCCTGTAGGCAGGCACGCAAGTTATCTGTCACAAAAAGCCTCATTAATCTGTAAACCAATAAAGCTTGCAATAAATGTTTATGTTTAGCCCATAAACCAGATTTTTATCAACAAGATCAAAGCTAATTTAGTAATCTGGGGGAACAGATGTAGGTACAGTACTTTGTGCTTGTTTTACTTGCAGGCCTTTGAAGGGATTTTCTGCTTTCCTTAACAACAATCATCATGTGAAGAGTTAAAAATCACATTTTAATCATCTGGTGAATTTGGCGACATGCTGGGAGGGAAAAAAAGCCAGAAAAAAAAGCTTAGTTTTTTTCTAAGAAGTTGCAATCACTCAATCACCATTAGGTTTGGCCTTAACTGTGCTGAGCTTCACTTCCTGAGGAAAATACATTTCTTAATGTATTTAAAAGGGCATTTAAACCAGTTTAGTGGCCAAGCAGGGCAAGGGCCTGGGCTTGGGCAACTGAAAGTTCATTTTCTCAGCCATCACACATCCTTATTTTCCTTTCAGAAATCCTAAAATCCAGCAGACCCCAAAACACAGCATGGAGCACCCACCACAAGAACCCAATTTCCAGGAGTTTGGGGAGGGGGTTATCAGCTCATTATCCCAGCAATTTCCCAGCTCTCCAGAACTAATTGGCTGGAAGGTCTCTGATTATTAACGGGATTAGAGGAATTCCTGCAGTTTTTCCCTGACAGACAGCTCAGGCTGTCGCACAAGGCGAGCTGGGAATGGTGTGAAGGGCTCGCAGATGACTTCACTCGGGGAAGGAGGCAAGAATCCCAGGAATGTTGTTTTTGAAATGAGGAATAACACATGGGGAGTGAAGCATTACCAAAGTAGGTAGCAGAAGGTAATTTGGTGAACGAGAAGGATTTAATTTGAACGCTCATGTCTGTAAATGATGTCAATCTGACAGAGGCAGCTGTCAGCAAAGGCTCTTCACACCCCACTTCAGCCGAATTCAGCACAAATGACACAAACCTCAGCGAGGTGACCTGGACTCAACCACTCAGTGCAGCTATCAATAAGCGTTTTTCCCTGCTAATTGCACCCCACTATCTCCAGCACTGCTATTACAGCTCTGTCCTGCAGCCCCAGGGCTGGGTTATTTATCCTGCAGCCCCAGGGCTGGGTTATTGCTCCTGGACAGAGGAACTGCAGCACCAAGTGCCACCAAGAGCCACCCAGGTGACACAAAAACCACATCTCCATGAGCTCCAGCAAGCAAGAAGAGCAGGACTGAAGGAATCCTTAATGCTTTCTGGCTAGAAAGGAGTCTCAGCAAAGCCTCACCCAGAAACTCATTCCTCACACAAATACCTATGGGCTCACTCAGCAGCTCCAGGGATCCCATATATGTCCAGGAGATGTATTTATGTACACATTGAGTCCCCACCTCCAGCCCCGAGACTCCTTCCCAGCCCAGCAGCTGGAGCTACTTTGCTTGGAAGTTTTTTCTTTCCCCCCCAACTCTGAATTTCTCCTATTTCAGGCACTGAGCTGGAATAAAAGCACTTGTAGCAAGCTCAGGAGGGATATTCCCCAGCTTTTCTCCAAGCTGGTGTGTGGCAGAACAAACAGAGCCCATTTCAACTCCTCGAGCTGCAGGATCCACAAAGGAAATTTCCTGCTCTCATTTATAACCAAACCTTTATTCCTGTGCAAATAAAGAGGGGCTGCAGCCCTCGCTGTGCAGGCCTATTCAAGCTGGCATTTTCATCCCTTTGCCCAGAGAAACCCTCAGAAGGCAGGAATGTCAGGAATGAGGCTCGCTCAAGTCTCAACAGACAACTCCAGGCTGCTGCTCCCTCTTTTTTCATGTTCCTTTGCGGATTTGAAGCCGTGCCAACCCTCGAAAACAGAAGGAGAATGTGGAACTGGAGCCATGGTATTTGTGGGGAGAAAAAAAAAAATAGCAAAAAAAAAAAGCCTATTTGTGTTTGGGATTCTGTTCCTGCAAAATAAAACATTTTTGGCTAGGACAACATGGGTGGTTTTTCAGCTTTATCTAGGAGTTGCTGATAAGGCTGTAGCTCATTTTCCTTCGTGCTGGACATTTATTCCAGATGCAATCCTCCTTTTTCTTTTTTTTTTTAAATTTGTTTGGCAGCTTCAATAATTTCAGCCAAAAATACTTGCAACATTAAGGATGATCTGCTTTTGAAACCTTATGTTTCACGCAGAGTCCAACAGAAATTCAGCTTTTAGACTGAAATAAAAACCCACCCCAGCAATATGGCTGGGTTTGGCCTACAGGGGATGCCAAGCTTAGGTTTAAATATTGCTAACTTAATAAAGAACGGAATTACATCATTAAAAACTGAAGAAAATTTAATTTTTTGGGTGGTTTAGCACTACTTGAAGGCGCTGGATCAGGGAGAGGTGTTTGGCTGGAAGATCCAAAGGCACCAGGAGGGTTCAGCTCCACATCCTGAGGCCAGGAGGGCTCAGTAACAGGCAAGACTTTCCTATTTCCACACCAGCAAGCAGCCACCAGGAATTAGGCTTTGGAACCTTTTGGAGCCCAGTCAAGTGAAAGAACAACAGATGAACAGCAGCATTCTCACTCCCAAACCCTTGGGCTCACTAATTATCACAGAAAACACAGCAAACACTGCCTGCTCCAAGGAGCCGATTCAGTGCTGATGGTTTTCCTCCTTCCAAAAGGGGAAAAAAAAATAAAAATAAAAAAAACCCCTGGGATGGCTGACAGAAATATCAAAATATTCCCAGCTTTTTGTGTGATCACACCTCCAAGGAAAAACTTTGGGAGGGCACTTGGCATTCCCAGGTATCAATTCTAATTAATTCCCTTGTAAAAGTAATAAGAAAACGCTGTGAAGATTGGCATTTAAAACCAGAAAGTCACAGAATTCCAAGCTGCAAGAGAACCAGGAGGCAAAGACAGCAATCAGACTTTTTCTTCACAATCCTTACTGCCAGGGAATTTGGGGAATTAACAACTTGAATTCCCCCAAGTTTCAGCTTTCTCCTGGAAGTTTTCAGCACTAAACTTTCCAATTGATTTCTGTTTCTATATGGACACTGAGTACATTGTATAGAGTCAAAAATTAAGGCAAAACTAACTTGACTCCCAGCTCCAAGGCCCTTCTGGATTTAATTACTTGCTAATCCCCACCAGTTGTAAGTATTTCTGGCCCTGCTGAGAATTATTTTATTGGAGTAGCCACGGTTCAAGCAATGAAGAAACCCCCTAAAACACATTTTAGGGAGACACAGGTATGTGCACCTAATTAATGGTATTTCTAATCCACAGCTGCTGTTGTCCTAACGAGAAATATAAATATCAAAGGAGCCAAGAAACTTGATAAATGCAGATTAGATGGTAGATAAAGGCAACTAATACTGATTTTTTTTCCCTTTGCAGTGGCCTTGAAAGTCCAAGACGAAGCTTTAACCTGGAGAAACTTTTAATATTCCGCCTCACACAACACGCAGAGTTCCCAAACAGCTCAAGACTGCCACATGTAACCACAGAGCAGAGTAATTTATGGTGTAGTGAGATTGCAACCAGCCATTCCTGCTTTGAGAGAGGGCTGCTAGTCCCAAACCCCATTGAAATTCAACTTGGCAAGTGCTTCCCTTAATGCTGTGGCTAATTTAAATCCTTCTAATGACTTGCAGAACTAGACAGCACCAGCAAACATTTGAATAATGAATCTCCCCGTTCCATTCCACTCTTACTTGTCCCATATTCCTGTGGGCAAATCCAAGATGCAACAACAACTCCCCGATGAATTTAAAATTTTAAATTCAATTTTAAACTGATTTAAAATCAGTTGCACGACACCTGAAAGTTCTCGAATAAAAACATGTTATTATTGTTGGCATATAAAGAATTATAAACCAAAACTGTGGCAGCAGGGCCTCTTCTCACCCTAACACAACTATTTTAACCAATGCCCACAGCTCTTCTGATTTTCCCAGTGAGAAAAAAAGAAGAAAAAAAAAAGAGTTGGAAGTGGCAATACATCCTTCCAAAGGATTCGCTGCAAAACCCAATTATCAATTTTAATTCAAGGGGTTAATTGGCAAGGCTGTTAAATGCTCCCAGCTAAAAAAGAGTTAAAGAGGAAGACAAAATACTGCTTGAGTAATCTTGGAAGTATCTGCAGCATATAGCAATAAACTCAATTAAAGAGCATCTTTTCCCCCCTCCCAAGACATTCAAGCACCACAAAAAGTGCAGCCACCACCTCCCCCGTGTTGCAATGATCAGTCATCTTTTTAAGTTAATTAGATTTAGTCCTACTTTCAAAATGCCATTCAGACATCTCTTCTAACTCAGTAGAGGACCAGGACAAAGACTTGTAAAAATTAAATTACCAAGACTTTCAGATAAGGCTAAAGCACTCCCTTATCTTCTGCTGTCTCTTATCTGCTGATGTGATTTTGTTCTGGGTTAATGGGCTTGGGCAGTGCTGGTTTTTTTGCAGTGGGTGAGAAGGGATGTTCATGGAGCCAAAATTCCTCATCCAGATTC
The DNA here is from genome assembly GCF_971803275.1 of Cyanistes caeruleus. NCBI lineage: Eukaryota > Metazoa > Chordata > Aves > Passeriformes > Paridae > Cyanistes > Cyanistes caeruleus. The sequence goes on from NC_141707.1 coordinate 39,719,072, forward strand.
CCAAAGCCAAAGGATCCACTCAGTAACACTGTGTAAAAGCAAGCACTGGATCTTTCAAATACTTCCTCTTCAGTTTGGGATGTCAGACAAATCACCCACTTGATCTCAAGCTTGTGACTCAACCACATTTTCTCTGAGTTCCAGGACAAAGGCTGGCAGGTGTTTTTTCTTCCACTGCTTTTGTCTTTTGAAGTGCTAGGGAATATTTCACTCCATGGGTGTCTCCAGCCTTTGACAAACAGATTCCAAACCTTCCCCATGTCCAGACCGCGTGTGTGCTGTATTTTAATAAAGATAACATTTTCCAAAATAACTATTAATTTATAATAAGCCCTTGCTCCACAGTCCCAAGCCAGCTTAGTAATAATCAGCATGAAAGCTCCAACCAGACATACTCCAGAAATCTGCAAGTCTCACTTGGCATAAGATGAAGTAAAAAAAATCAGCTCAGAGCAAAGCTGATACTGGTTGTGGGCAGAGGCTGCCTTTTCCCAGTAATCGTGTTGCAAGAATTTGGAATCATTTCCTCAACAGCAAGAGGAAAGCCAACCCGCCGCCTAAACTCCTCTTTTAAATCGGGGATTAACATTTTCATTCCTGGTAAAAGAGCTGCTGTCGCACTGAGGAGAAACTGTCGGGTCCAAATTCGGCATTAACGAGCCATCTACACATAGAAAGAGAGGGACTGCGTGTTCTGCCAAGTTCCTGCAGGTTTTTTTTTCCCTTTTCAATCAGCTCTGCAGATGATGTTGATCCACACCTCTGGTAATGGTTCCTGGTGTCATTCCCCCATGGAAATCCTCAGTTCTCCACGGGCAGAGCCACACTGGCTTCCCCATTCTCCTCTCCAGCACTGAGGCAGCAATTTTGAGGTGCTCCCTCACCCCCCTGGCTGTAAGTGCAGCCCAATTATCCAAATTATCAACGACAGGCGGATCTAGAGGAGCTCCTGTCTCAACATGTGAGCAGAGCCAGCCAAACACCAAAGCCCTCAACCTTTGAGGCTGAGTCTGAGCCGGTTTCTTCCAGGTAAAACTGGAAGGATGAAGACGACCTTCAGCCCTGATGGGGGAAAGGATGGTTCCCTCTGCACCCCAGAGAATCAGAGATAAATTCTAAAGGTTTTCCCTAAAAGCCGCTCCTGGCCTCAAAGACTCTCTAAAACACTGGGAAGAAAAGTGCTGTGTTTTGTTAAAAAACCGAAGAGGCGTTAAGGAGCTCTGGAATAATTCACCATCAGCACATGAACACCTTTTTCCCTCTCCTACAAGGCCACGGGAGCTCTGCAGGCGGCAGAGGAGCCCAGGTACCCCCGGAGCTCCTCACAAAGCTCCTTCCAGCCAGGCAGGTGAGAACGCATTCCCCTGCAATGCTGACAAACCGCTTCCCGGAGCCTTGCCCACACCCTCAGCCAAGGAGATCCTTCAAGGATAGCCGAGATTTTTGTCAGAAAGCCTTCAGAAGCAGCCGCATGCGGAGCCCGGCCAGGCTGAATCCTCCCGATTCCCACCCCCCGAATTCCCGGGATGCGAACGGGAGCGCTCACCCGAGGTGTCCCAGAGGCTGAGCTCGATGCGCTGCGTGTCGATCTCGAAGCTGGCCGTGTAGTTCTCGAACACGGTGGGGACGTAGCTCTGCCGGGAGACACGGCACGGTCAGCCCGAGCCCATCGCCGCCCCCCCGGCCGCGACCCCCGGGCCGAGCCCGCTCCCATCCCCTCACCTCGGGGAAGCAGTCCTTGGCAAAGACGTGGAGCAGCGCCGTCTTCCCGCACTGGCTGTCCCCCACCACCACGATCTTGCACTTCACGTTCTGGTTGGGATCCATCACCGCCTTGCTCGATAACTTCTGGCTCGCTCTTCTTTCCTTCATTGATCTCCCCTTAATCCCTCCGGCCGGTCACAGCAGAACGGGAGGAAAAAAAAAAAAAAAAAAAAAGAAAAAAAAAAAAAAAAGAAAAAAACCCAGCCAAGAAACAAACCACACCCGGGTTCCTGGCGAAAACGCAAAAATAAATGTGAAGAACACAAGAGAGCCGCTGCGGTGGAAGAGGCAGAGCCGCGGACCCCGCCGCCGCCCGCCCGCCCGCCGGTCCCGCGCTCACTGCTTTGTCCCCCCGCCGCCCGCCTCTATTTATAGCCTCGCGCCCGCCAATCACCGCCCGCCGCCGCGTGGGCCACGCCCCCTCGCCGCGCGCCGCCGGGGCAGTGCGCCCCCTAGGGGAGGAGGGGGGCGCCGGGAGCGGGGGGAGGGCGGCACTGAGTGGGGGCCCGGCGCCCTCAGAGCGATGAGGGCGATAAAGGAGGAGGTTGTGGCGTTTATTGATGGATTTTATCTGTAAATGTCAGCGGTGTGAAGGGGAACCGCGGGATCTGGGGCTGTGCGGCCTCCAGAGGTGGTCTGGGGTCCCTCAGGGGGTGCCCAGTGCCTCGGGCTGGGATGAGAGATGCTGGGGAGAGCTGAGGAGAGCAGGGGGTGAGAGGGATGAAAAGTCAGGGCTGAAAAAGGATGAGGAGAGCTGAGAAGGGATGAGGAGAGCTGAGAAGGGATGAGGAGAGATGAGAAGGGATGAAGAGAGATGAGAAGGGATGGTGCTTGTGATGGTGGGAAAAGGGGCTTTTCCCTCAAAACCTGGTCACAAGGAGTGTGTCGGCACATCACAGGAACACAGAATCGTGGAATACTCTGAGTGGGAAGGTACCACAGGGATCATGCATCCAACTCCTGGCCCTGCCCAGACACCCCAAAATCCCACCCTGGGCATCCCTGGCAGCGCTGTCCAAATGCTCCTGGAGCTCTGGCAGCCTTGGGAATGTGCTCATTCCCTGGGGCACCTCTGGGGGAAGAACCCTTGCCCTGACAGCCACCCTGGACATGCCCGGACACATCTCCAGCCATTCCCTCGCTCCCGTCCCTGTCCCAAAGAGCAGAGATCAGTGCCTCCCAACCATCAGCATCCTCCTATTTTTTCTCTTCCTGGACACAGCCCCAAGCAAAGCTGGCTGAGGTTCAGCAGAGGATTGAGCATCGCTCCTGAAAGGAGAGCTCTGAACAAGGGATGGTTTGTGAGCCGCTCGTAGCACTCATCTCCCTCAAGAGCTCCTCTCCTTTCCCATACGGCTCCGTACGGCAGCCGGATCCCTGGAAAAGGGGCTGGAGCAGAGCCTGCCTCCCCTCCTGCCTCCAACCTCCCTTCCTGCCTTTGCCTGGAGCAGCCGGACACAGGGGTGGCCTCCCTGAAGGTGCGGCCTTGGCCTTATCTCTTGAGTCATCCGGGTCACGAACCCGCGCCGCGTCAGTTCTGGGCTGAAACGTGAGCAATTCATCAAGTTTTAAAACAACATCCTGGAAAAAGGATATTGGCTCGTGCCTGTTTGACCATGGGGAGATGCTGCCCTGACTCACATGAGAGAATCCCAAACATGACATTTCAAAATTCAGTGCTGATATTTTTGGGGTTTGTTCCGACACGTCACGTCTTTCACTGGTCAAATTACTCATTTCCCAAGAATTGGTTTCTGTTTGGAAACAATGTACAAAGCACTAAAATTTGCTCTGTGTGCTTTATTTGTAAGGCCCTGGAGCAGACAGATTTCCATCTCTTTTTTATGTTTTTAAATTAAAAGCTGCTCCTCTGCAGTCTCCATCCATCCCTGCTGTCCACCAGCCCTTTAGAAAAATGGTGGAATGGGAGGAATAAGCAATGAAGAAAATTAATGCTCACAGGAAGCTGGGTTTCCCCCTTTTGTTCAATATTGGAACAGGAGATAAATCTGGAAAAATAAAATTATGTAAATGCTCTCAGGTGTTCTCCAAAGGGCAGAAAATCCTGATTTTTCTGCCTTTCCCTGTGCTCCACACTGGATCACGAGGCAGCCTCATGGGCAGAGGAAGGTGGGATCGAGCTCTGGAGTTTCAGCTCCAGTTCTTTGGGAGTCCAACGCACCAGCCGAGGAATACATTGGACCTAAGGAGAGAAGATGGGGTTGAAAGAACTCTTTGTTCATCCTGAGTAGGAGCTGGGTGTGAACATCTGCTCCTGATCAATCCATCGGGCACCTCCACACAGATGGACACAAGATGGACCAAAGCCTGTGCTGATGCTGCCCGTTCCTTGCTGGTTTGGGATTCCTCAGAGGAGGAACTGGTCTCCTCCGGGGTCCTGGAGGAGACATCTCCCTCACACAGCTCCCGTGGAAAATCCACCTGCATCCAGCTATGCTTGGAATGTGGGAACTTTAATGCACAAGGAGTCCTTACTCATCGTCAGCAGAGAGCTTCCATCAGCAGCTCCTGGTGATCCCATCTCTCCATCATTTGTTCACTGCCAACATCACCCAGCCCATCCCCAGGGATTTCGGGTGCTTTGGGCACTCGGGACAACCCTTGGAAGCCACCAGCTTGTTGGAATTCCTTGGGGAAGCTGCTCCAGATCCGTTAATCCCCATAAACCCATTATTCATGTCAAACCCTTAAGTTTAATGCCTTTTCCCATCTCTCAGGGATAACTACGGGGATAACGCAGCAGGGGTTGATGCTTCCACCAGCATTTTTCACACGCAGTCTGGATTTTTGATTTGTAGGGCCGAGTTTCGTGCTTTGCTTCATTCAAATTCCTCATTTTTCTCCAGATCTGATCAGAGCCTTTCACAGTTTCTCCTCTTTCCATCCCAGAAACCATGATGTGTATATTAATAACACACTCACAATTTGGGATTGGCGTGGTAATGACTCCTGATCCCATCTAAGATTTCATGGGAATATCAAAATACATTTTTCTCCCCTCGCAAATAATCTCCCTGAGCGCTTTCTATGACTGTAATAAACCAGCTGAGAACAAGTGCTTTTAGTTTCAGAAAAACTGCTCGATGATTTAAATCTAAAATTGCTCTCCAGATCTCTCTCCCCGCAATGCCAACCACTAAAGCATCCATGGAAAATATTGAATAATATACATAAAACATGGATTTTACACATCCCACCCCTCCTCTGCGCTGCTGGTGTGCAGCTAAACACACATTAAAAGAACATTATCGAGGTTTAAGGTCAGACATTTGCAGATTAGGAAATGCGTGTTTCCTGTGTGGCGGCTCCCTCGGGAATACGTGAGGATGGGCATTAATTCCATGATCACACCTGATTTCTAATTTTTTGTTGTTGTTCCAGAACCCAGGAGTGATTTTGTCACCTTAACAAGCAGCTGCACCTCTTTGGGGCCAGCTTGGAATCTCCACCTCGTTCAGGGCCTCATTTAGGGCCGCTATTCTCCTGAACCCAGACCCATTTGTTCTCTCTTCCAATGTCAAATTCAACTTCTTAACGGACAAAAAGAGATGATTTCTCTTCTCACCTCTGCCTTGTGAGATGCCTGAGCTGAGCTGGCCTGTTCGACAGCAGAGAAGCAGCGAGGTCACAAGTGCCCGCAAAGGGATCATTCCCGATCCCTAACGTTCTGCAGATGTTGGAAAAGGAGCTCCCGCTGCTTTCCCGTTAGGACTTCAAATCGCAGACCGCACTGCCTGCCCAGGGAATTCTCACTTCGGGAAAAATCAGCTTCAAGGAGCTCGACTGCCACGTGTGGCTCAGACCCTGCCAAGGGACGGAGCTTTGGCTGCCAAACCCAAACCCCAAAGTCCTTCTGTTCCAAGGAGGGTTTAAAATTGATGGTGGCAGGGTGAGAACGAGCCTCTCCCGTGCCGTGATGTCGGTGGAATACTATGCAGGAAAAACGGCATGAAAATCAATGCTAATTAGCTGTGAACTGAAAACAAAATGAAGCTTGACGCTCTTATAATCTCTATTTTGGCATTTAGAAATCCGGCTGTGACTCCAGTGCTGGGAGAGAACTGCATAAATCCATAAAATCAGCTCGAGACACCAGAGAGTCTCCCTCACCTGACTGACAGGTCCTTGGGTGCTAAGCCTTGGATGAGAACGAAAGCTCAGCTATTCCAAGTTTCAGGAGCTGAGGGCAAAGCTTTACCAAAGCCAAAATGTTTTTAAAAGCCCTTAATGAGGGCAGGCTATTAAGACAGAGGCCGAGATGATTTAAAATCCTGGCTGTGGGGTCATTACTCAGAGGCAGGATGGAATCCCATCTCTGCTGCCAGCCCTGGGATCTGTCCTGCAGGGCCTGCAGCTCCTTGGCCGTATCCAGAGGCTGTCCCAAGGCATTTGGGGGATTGCAGGTGTGAGGTTCTATCCCCTTTCCAGAGGGATAATACGGTGGAGAAATTATTTTTCCAGGAGTCTGCGGCAGCGCCAGTGAAGTGAGGACGTGTGGGAGATGATCACTCCCTTCCCATCACACCACCCAGCCAAAGAGGCTCTGTAAAAGCCACAAAAATCACGTGGATTATTCAGATATATCTGAATTCTGCCTCTGGAAAAGCTTCATGTTTTGGGAATAGAAAGCATCTTTTAGGAGCCAGAGAGAAATGCTCTGGGGTCGTGTAGAATCAGAGAATCCCAGAATGGTTTGGGTTGGAAAGGACATTAAAGCTCATCCCATCCCACCCCTGCCATGGCAGGGACACCTTCCACTGTCCCAGGCTGCTCCAAGCCTCATCCAATCTGGCCTTGGACATTTCAGGGATGGGACAAGGGGATTCTTGTGAGGGGTCAAGTTCAGACACGCTGTTCCTTAGGGCTGTTTGACCTTACCCCACCAGCTGGGGAATCACCTCAGATCAAACCACCTCTCCTGCAAAATTATTCCTTTTGGATGAACGCTTCCAAACCAGGAGAACTCCTGGATAATCGCAGCACAACGATCTGGTGCAGATCCAGCTCTGCTGTTCCATATTTATGATTTGTTAGCGCTCGCAGGAAGAACAAATTGCACGTCGGGGCTGCTCTGCCATCCATGAAATCACACGGAGCTCAAGGACATTCCCTGCCTCGGGATGGTGGGGCAGGAACAGCCTCCGGTGAGCAGGAACACCAAAACTCCTCATTCCCAACCCACAGCTGGAATTCCGGGATTTTGTCTGAATTCCTGCTGCCGTTGTGCATTCCTGGCTCCTACAAAACCAGCACAAACATCTTGGGAAGGAATTGTATCCACAGGGATCAAAGCCCGGGAGTCCTTAATCTGGATGATAACACAGGATTGGATTTCAACAACAAGGAAGAATTGTTTTGAGGGTTTTTTTTTTCCCCTGTTGGAATTTGAAGGAACACCAGAGTTGCATTACATTGATCTGGCTCTGAACTCTGAACTGAACTAGGCCTGAAGATCCATAGAAATTCATGGAGAAATCCCGCTGAATTTCTTGTGCTTTTGGCTCAGAGTGAAATGATTCCTAGATGTTGTTGGAGAATATCCTGCAGACAAAAAGATTTCCCTCTCGGTTCCTGCAGGTTAATTATGGAAATTCCTTACACAGGATCAGCAGTGCCAGTTGCTGGGGAGACAGGAAAAGTGTTTGTTAGGGAATTCTAGCCTGGAGCAGCATTAAAATTTTCTGACAGGATGGTTTTCCATCAGAAATATCGATATGCTGAAGGCAGCTTGTTTTGCAGAGCTACTTGGATTTCAGTGGAATTTGGTATTAGGAACTTGCTGAGTTGAAATTCTCTGCTCAGGCTGCAACTTTCAGGTGTAACCTCTTTTTATAATGAGATATTAAATTCCAAGATTTATTTATTATGTAGTTTCTGAAACGGACAGGAAATGAGTAAATTTGGAACATTTTTAGTCAAAGGATGGAGTTCATTTCACAAGGAATTTTGAAATCCTTCTGCCTGCATCCCATTTTGGGCTGGAAAAGAGGGAGTGAAATTGTGTAATCCCCAGTCCTCACCCAGCTCTGGCCGATCCCAGCGGGTGCTGGGGGCCAAACTCTGGGAGCAGCTTCCAGGGAAAAGTGCACAGGATTAGGTCAGTACTGCATGTCCTTACCCATTCCTCTGAATTCCTCCCACTTCCCCGAAGGCAAAGCAGCTCGGAATTATTGCTGAAGAGCACAAAACTCGGAGAATCAGAAATGTCATTTTTTTTGGCTGCGGCACCACCAAGGTGGATTCGTTATCCCGAGGAAGTTCGGAGCGTTTCTCCTCCCCCAACCCCCACCATTCCACCCCGAGCCTCAAATATTCAGCGACCCAAAGCTTTCCTGGCTGCACACGCATATTTGTAATTCCTGCCCGTGTGAATGAGTAACAGCAGCACAGACCCCTGGAAACATTGCAGGAATTTTTTGGGAGCCATTTGAAACTCTTCACGCGCTCGGGCGTTGATTTTTATTGTTTTCTGTCCCTCAGGCACTACATTTCCCACCATCAAATTGTGGGGACGAGTTCAGAGCTGCATTTCACCATTTGTGGGGCTTGGAGGGTGCCAGGCTGGGATTAATCTGGCTCTGAGCTGTGGAAAAACCTCAGGAATTTCGGGGGGGAAAAGCAGGATGGCCATGGGCATCCTTGAGGGGAAAGCACCAAGCAGAGAAGTGAGGATTGGACAGAGCCTGGAGCTCCTGCAAAGCAAATACAGAGAGGAGAAATCCTCTGGGAGAATAATTTTCCTGGAATTTGGGAGATGCAAGATCCATGGGAATGGGGCAGCTGAAAAACAAGAACAGCAAATGTTCCACTTTAGGAAACTCCCGATTGCTGCGAAAGCAAAAGCTGCTCCAGCAAGTCCTGGCTCCCAGATTCCCAGATTTCTAATTAACTCAAATCGTGGAGGCAGCTCCTGCACGAGAGATTGGCTTCGGGAGGAGCCAGAGCTCTCCAGAGCTCTCGGAGGGAGGCTGCACAAAAATGAGATTTCAACCAAGCCCCGGGTCAAACAGGACATTTCTGGGTCATGGGGGCCCTGGCCTGGATTTTCAGCAGCTCTGCCTGCAGCCAGCGAGATGAAACGCAGAGCTCTGCTCCCTTTCTCTGCTTCCTTTGAGCTGCTGCTGTGGTGTGGGGGAAAAGGAGACGTCTCCAGGAGCTGGAGCATGGAAATGGATGGATGGATGGTGCTGGTGGTCGGCGATTTGGGGCTTCCACACCACGGTGAGAGCATCTCCCATTCCAGCAGCTCCTAAAGCAGATTTCCCTGGAAAAGTGTGAACATCCCTGGATCACACACAGCCTTGGACTCCCTTCTGAGCGAGGCTAATTAGGCAAGTGTTGGTTGCAGCAGGTTTCACACCCTTTCCACCCCGAGATTTCCACAGGCAGGGAAAGTTCCTCGCTCTAATTAAATGACTCAGAAGAGCCCAACTGGTCTTCTAACGCATCCTAGCTCTGCTTTTGTTGTCAGGTGTTTCCACAGGAATGATCCGAGGTTGGAAATCTCTTCTTCCTACACCACTGTTTACTGAATTAGGGAGTTAAGGAATTATTGGAAGGCTGCAGAAAAGGAGGGCTTCACTTTATTCCCGACTTGGCGGGATGTGCATTGTAGAAGAAGGGTTGAAGGGAGCCTGAAGGAAGCTGCTGCTCTATCCCTTCACCTCCAAACCCCACAAAGCAGCCAGATCCAGGATTTCTGGGCTTTCAGGAACAGCCTGGAAGCAGGAGTGAGAACAAATCCCTCCAAAACTCTCGTTGGATGCACCAAAAATGAATTCCTTCGCTCAGTTATTTCATTGGGAAGACAAGGCAGAGCCAGGAGAAGCTGTCCTCAGATAAAACCATGACATCAGCTCGCATGGGGCGGTCTGGAAGCCTCCAGGAGCCTGGAGCTTCCCAAACTTTTGCATATCCCGTGCTCAGCACATCCAAGTGAGCGGCTGCCGGCCGGGAGTTCACGCACAGCCTGGATTTCAGCTGGAACATGTATTTGCAAAGTCCAAGGAGAGCCTCATTTTTTCACCATAAAAGGTTGGGAGCGAAATTCCAGAGCTGAATTAACACGTCCTGCTGCTCCTCCACGTGGGAAAAGAATGCTGCGTCCTCCCACGTCGCTGCTTCCCATCCCAAGGCTCCTTCCCTCTTCCCGACTTGTCCCTGCAAGTCAGACCTTTACTGCCATGAGCCAACAATTAATTAGAAGGATATAATTACCTCTCATCAAGAGAGATACCTGCAGAAGCCAGGTCTGGTTCTCTCCGTGCTTACATGGGTTTTATCCCGCTGAATTTTCCAAATTAATTGGAGCAGTCCAGAGTTTTCACAGTTCTTGGGGGGAAATCCGGCACAGGGATCTCTTCTGACCTCCTGCTAATAAATAATGATGGGAAGAGAGGATTATCCAGCAGCCAAATGTGTTCCTGAGGGGGTTTGAGGGGTTATTCCTGGTGGGAATGGGATGCCAGCATAGGTCACCATCCCTGCTCGGGGCTCAGGGTCACAGCACTGCTCCACATTTTCATCCTTGTGAAAATCAGCAGGGGACGGACGAGAAATCTTTTTGGAAAAAAGGAATTGGGAATTCAGCTTTGGAATTATGTCACTTGGGGAATGAGAAGGATGGTCCTGCCACAGTTTTCCCCTGTGGAAATGAGGATGACAGAGAGGGCTGACAATAACTAAAAGTTCATTTTAGACACTAAAACAGTTAAATTTTCAGCTTTCTGGAATTTTCTGGTCCAAGAAGAAGAGAACCTTGCTCTGTTCCTGGTTCTCCTGCCAGTTTTCCAATGGGATGTGGGACAAGCCAGTTCATGTCTCCGTGCCTTTCCTTATCTGAGGCTTGCAGTAACTCCCAGGCTCAAAAGGGCACTGTGAGGGTGAATTCATCATCACCACCTCCCAAAGATCCCTGGTTCCTCCTGGGAGCCTGGAATTCAGCTGGAAAATGTCCTTCCTGATGGATTCTCAGGTGCTGCTGGCAGGAGCTGGTGCTGTCCCATCCCTGCTGCCAGGCACATTCCATGTGTATTCCCAGGACCATGAGACTCCAAACCCAAGTGAACCGATCCCAGCACCAGATGGAACAACCAGGAAACAAATCCTGGGCCAGAAGGTCGTGGTGGTGCCAACCTACAAAGCTCCAGGAAAACCAGGGGCATTCTCCAGTGCTTTTCCAGCTGGGAAAGGCCGGAGGGTGGGAGCAGTGAGCACAGGCAGCCCCTGGGCTTGGGCGAGGAGGGTGATGCCATTCACACGCTGCCATCCCTGCCCCGGTGCCAGTTTAGCCACACCTGGAGCTCCAGACAAACCAGCTCACATCCCTGACCTTCCCAAAGCCACCGTGAATCCAGCCTGGAGAATCCCCCCTTTCCCCAGTGGAGGATTTCCCAGCTGTGTGAATTTTGGGGGTTTAACACCTGGTCACCATGGAGAGCGAGGAGCTGCATCTCTCTGAGGTGGGATGTCCCCCAGGGGTGGCAGTGCCACATCCAGAGCCTTGGAGCAGCACAGCACCAGCTCCTGATGGAGAAAATAGCTGTAATAACTGGAAAACCAGCAGGATTTTGCTGGAGTTAAACCCTCCTGTGCCTGGAGCAGATGTGAGGGGGCTGCATGTCGTGATAAAAGCCCTCAGGAGATGGTGGAGATGCCTCCACGCTGCAGCTGAGGCCTCTCGAGCTTAGCAGGGCCAGAGGTGTAGAAATCAGCTTGGAAACTGTTCCAAGAGTTCCCAAAGGCAGGAGGTTGCTTCATCTCTGGGGTTAAGGCCTCTGTGTTCCAGTGATGTGGGGCTGGCTGGATCCATGGGATCCATTCCTATCCCTTCCCGAGGCACAGAATTCCCTCTAGGAGCTGCTGATGGAGCCAGGTTAGTGTTGGCTCCTCAGTCTGTTCATAGGAGAAGCTCAGATCCTGGTTTTAGTGATGCCCCTGCAATGCCCAAAAACAGAGGAGCATCTCCTTTGGAGACCTTTCCACCTGAAGGGATTTTTATTCCACAACTCCTTCGTTTTACTCAGCCTTGCAAAACCACCGTGAATTTTCCACTGGGGATGAGGGGGGTGATTAAGAGGGAGGTGGAACCAAAGCTGAGCAGCTCCCATCATCTCAGCCTGGTGGGTATAACACAATCCAGGCATTTCATCCTCAGAAATCCTCGGGATCCCGACACACCACATCCCCACACCTTCATTTTTGGAGGCACAATACCTCAGAGTCTCATCTTGGGGCAAGATTTAAATCCATGCTGCTCACAGGGAGTATAAACCCCTTGGATTTGGGGATAAGCTATGGATAAAAGGAGATTTTTTTCCCAAGGAAAAGCCCAGCTTTCAGTCAGCTGTGACCAGCCTGGGCAGAGGGACATCCCCCTGTCCCTGTGCCAGCAGGACACCAGACCTCGTGTACTGAACTATTTATTAAAGAGCCTCTCCTCCAAGTGCAGCGAGGAAAGTGGCCTGGGCTGAGAGCCAGGCTGCTGGTGGGGGGATCCCAATCCTTCCTCTTCCTTCCTCTCCAGCAGGTGGGAATCCCCCTCCCAGCCCTGGAGCCCTTGGCATGGGCACATTCCCGGCAGCGCTGCCGTGGGCGCCTCGGGAGCTTTGTACCGAGTCACCCCTGAGCAAAGCAGAGATAAGGACAGGGCTGGCAGCCCTCCAGCCTGCACAGATGCTGCCTTATTTTGAACTCCACAAATGATTTATGTGCTCGAGGAAGGATCCAAACACCTCCTCCTCCTCCTCCTCTCAAAGTCCTTTTTCAAAGTCCTCCATTTCTCCCTCCACATTCTCCCTGAGGTGTCGATACCTTCACTATGGGCACCCCCCCCCAAAAAAAATAAACAACCAAGGAAAGGCCAAACCAAATATTTTGTCTAGAATGAAATGGAGTCAAAGCTCCAAGAGGGGAGCAAGAAGAGGTTTTGTTTTATCAGCAAACCAAACACCCTGTTCGGGAGCAAAATGCTGTTTTCCCTCTTGGAACAGCCTCCTGAAAATGAGGCCAATGCAGTTTTCATTTGCAACACTAATTTGATGAACTCCAGCGGGTTAATGATATTGCTGGATTTAATTAAAGCAGTTGTTAGTCAGGCTGAGTCCCTCCTCCTTAGGAAGGGCCTGGTGTTTTGGAAGCTCCAGCACTGGAGCCCAGCCTCTGGCTGGAATCATGGAATCATGACTGTGGGCAAGACATGGGGGTACAGCCCCAAATCCCTGTTTTATCCCCAAATACCCCTTTCAGCCTCAAATTCCTGTTTCATACCCAAATTCCTGTTACAGCCCCAAAAGCCCTATTTCAGCCCCAAATCTGTTTCAGCCCTAAATCCCTGTTTCAACCCCAAATTCCTGTTCCAGCCCCAAATCCCTGTTCCAGCCCCAGATTCCTGTTCCAACCCCAAATCCCCGTTCTAGCCCCGTCTCTGCAGCCCTCAGGTGCCACCAAGTTTGATTTGGGACACCAGAGGTTCCACATTCAGGTGAGACACAGCAGGGACACTCCTGCAATTTCTCATCTCTTGCCAAAACTCCCTGACCCCGCAGAGTGTCCTGAGAGCTTTGGAAGTGTCCAAGTGCTAAAAGCCCTGGCAAGCCCTGAGGAGCTGTCTCAGCTGTAGCCCTGACTTCTCTCCAGCCTTAAAATAACCCAAACACAGCGGTGGCCGCCGCTTTCCATGGAAAACACTTCCTGCAGGAAGATCCCGAGCGGCTCCGGTGAGCCGCTGTGGGGTTACCTGGCACCACTGCGGGCTCTGTCCCCATGGTGACGCCTCTCCCCTCATTTCTGGGCTGGTTGTCACCTCCTCCATGACTCGGAGTGAAATGATTCCCAGCCTGGTGCTGTCTCTGCCAGGGAAGCGCTGCTGGGAATGCTGAGTGATGGAAAGTCGCGGCAGACCGGCAAATATCCCGCTGTCAAATGTGGGATGAAGGCTCTGGGGTTGTTCTGCATCCTAAAAACCCTCAGCCTCCTGCTCGCACTCACCCTGGCCTCTCCACTGATGCTGGACTTGATCTTGGAGGTCTTTTCCAGCCGTAATTCTGTGGGTGGGAATATTTTGATGGAGGATGCTCTGGCTCCTGTGGATCAATTTTCCAGTCCAGTCCCGCATCCCTGCTCACGGACCAAAACCTTTCACCAAACTGTTGCTTCTCTGCTTAGAAAATCCACAGAATTGGATTAATTAAAAGAATAATAATCTTCTAAAAACCAGTGTGATATCCCTGCAGGTTCCCCATCTCATATCCCAATCGCTGCAATGCTAATTCCCAGTGGGATGCCTGCCAGGAAACTTTGGGGAATGAGTAGCCTTCCCTACCCAGGACACAGGGATCCTTCCAGGGCTTTAATTCCCATCCCTAAATCTCCTGTCATTAAGTTAATAACCCCATTGTTTTAAGTGCATCTTCATTTTTGGAGGCACAATACCCCAGGCTTTCAACTCGGGGGAAGATTTAAATCCGTTGTAGCCAGGGATGAACCCTTGTCCCTTGTGGGACACCTCAGGAGATCAGGACAGGTGACAGAGAAAAGGGGTGACTTGTCCAGTACGTGGAAGTTTTTTCAGGAATAAAAGCATTTTTGAAGGTGTTCAACACAAATTCTTTTGATTATTTAGGTTTACAAGAGTATGGGGTGACAGGACAAGGGGGAATGACTTAGGACTGGAAGAGAGTGGGTTATGATTAGGAAGAAATTGTTCCCTGTGAGGATGGTGAAGCTTTGGAATAGGAAGTGTCTGGAAGTGTCCAAGGCCAGGCTGGACGGAGCTTGGAGCACCCTGGGATGGTGGAAGGTGTCCCTCCCAAATCAGGGCATAAAACAGGATGGGATTTAAGATTCCAACCCCAGCCACTCTGGGATTCCATGATTTCCACCCGCCCTCAGCGTGAGCATTCCCTGTTTGGCCCAGCAGCCCCTGGCACAGGGCACAGCCAGTGCCACCCACCCCTGGTGACATCCTGGCTGCTCCCAGCGTGGCTCCACACATCCCAACCCTCCGGCCTGGCAGGATTTTCCCTTCCAGCCTTTTGCCTGCAGATGAAGAAGGTTTCCCTTGTCACAGCCCGAGCCTGCATTTCACATTCATGCATTTAAAGCACAGACAGGCTTGTAATTAAATCCCGGAGTATTTTAAGCACTTGTAGTGATTTGAAGGTCTCGTAACTCAGCATATGTTGCTCTCATAGTAAGCTCGAGCTCTGCCAGCTGCCTGCGTGGGCTCTCCCTGCCATTCCCATTCTCCCATCAATGAGCTGCACCCAGGAGCAGGAATCCTTCCCCAACCGCAGCAAAGCGTGGCACCTTCTCCGCCCAGGAGCAAAATCCTGATGTTTTCCCAGCCACAGGCTCCAAAGCTGGGGAGGTTTAACAGGAGCATGGCAGGAATTCACCATCTCCCAGGCTAGCGAGGATCCTTCGCTATGGTTACAGCAGCCAGGAAGAGAAAACGAAAGGTGGGGGATACTCAAGTGTAATTTTATTTCTTTTTTAAGCCCAGCCAGTTCCCAAAGGCAGTTCCCAAAGCAGGAATGTCACCAGGCAGGAAGCGCTCGTGACTGAGTACCTGACCCACGTGCTTCACCTTCCTCCTGTTTGTTTTTTTCCTGGAAAGAATCCCATCCTCGCCTCCCAGCTGGTAAATATTGCTGTTTCCTCCCGTGTGCTGCCGAGTCTGCGAGGCTCAGCTCCATCCTGGCTGCCCCTCGGGGTTTGTTCATGGATGGGGCTGCCAGGGACACGGATGCTGCTGGAGGATGAGGAATCCTTGGTGTGGGGATCACTCAAATCCTCGCTGTTGGTGCTTGCACGGCACCCAGGGGCGGAGATGTCACCCCTGACAATTCCCAAACCGCCTGTCCTGGAGTACAAATTGGAATAATCCTATATCATCAACATCATCATTAATCTATACAAAAGTCAAGTATCTGCCCAGGTGATGCCCCCCTCATCCTTTTGTCCTCCCACATGAACACGGAGCAATTCCTTGGTGTTAAAGCCGATGTGAATTGTGTCTGGAGCTCGGGGTGAGTGCCTTCAATACATCATCAAAATCAGGGACATTCCCGGCGTCATCCCAAAAAAGCAGAGAGCTGGGAACGCCCCTGGAGTCAAGCAGAGCATTCCCACCCTCCCAGCCCGGCACTCCTCAGGCTTCAGGACTTTTGAGACATCCGGATTATTTTCTTTTTTTTTTTTTTTTTCTTTTAAAATTGGGAAAAATTCCTGGATGGCAGCCCCGAGGGATTGGGGGGTGGCCGTGTCCCATTCCTGGAGATATCCCGGGATGGGGCAGCACAGCCCCGGCTGTTCCCGATGCCCTCGCTGTGAAATTTTCCCAGAGTTTGTCAGGAAAAGTCGCTTTTTCTTGGAACAGCTCATTAATACCGAGCGGAAATCTGCAGGCTCCTGGCCAGGTTTCGTAATGCTCCAGGAGCAACGCGGGGACAGGAGGTTTGCATGGAAAAAACACAAAATTCCAGCAAAAAATGATCAACCTGGAGCTCCCTGCGTGTACAAACATCGCTTTTCCTCTGCTCTGCGCTCAGCAAAAGCGCTCTGGATAAACCACACGGCCGCAGTTTGTCCCAAAATAACTTTTTTTAGCGGAATATCCACCACGTGGGGTTGTTGGCTGTGTGGAAATCACTGCTCTGAAGGGCTGGGGAAGGCTCTGGAAACACAAAATGTTGGATTTTTTCAGCCCTCCCCAAGCCAGCCAGAGGCTCCACACATCTCAGCTTTCCCCGGGAGCGCTTCTGGGCGCTAAAAAGAGGGAAAAAGGGAAAAAAACCCAGCCAGAATCTTATTTATTCAGGGAATAAAGTGAAAAAAAACCCCTTATTTTATCTGTCAGAGTCAGTCCCATTCATGCTCTGGTGTAAATCCACGAGGGACAAGGTGGGAGGAGGAAATCCTGGAGCTCCTGGGGGCTGCCCGTGCCCAAGGCACGAAGGAAAATCATCCAAAATCCATGGAACGAGGAGAACCCAGCGCATCCACCTCCCACCCACAGCCTCCAAAAGCTGCTCTTTTCGCTCGCCCTCACCTTTCTATTCAAATTCAGCCGTGCTAAACCAATATTTATTCAGTTTTTCCCGGTCAGGAACCACTCCCTGCGTGCTGATATTTCAGAAATGTGGTTGGGCACCCCGAGGAGCTGGAGCTTTGTGTGAGGAGCACAAAGGTTTGCACAGGGAGATTTTTAGCCTCGTGTTTGTCTGCACAGCCACGTCCCAGAAGAATTTTTGGTTTTATCCCCGCCTGGGGACTCAAATCGGTTTGGGTGAGATGAATGTTACCAGCCCATGCAATGGGTTTGTAAACGGAATTATCCAAGCGATAAAATATTCCAGTCTGGCGTGAAAATCCCTGAAAGCGGAGCCCAGCCCGGCTGGAGGGAGCGGAGGGGGTGGGAGGGATTGGCTGGGGACACTTGGGTGACTGTCCCTGCTGTCACCCTGTGTCCCCTCGGAGCTCCCAGGAGAAGGTTTTTTCCGGGATAAAGCAGCCGGCAGGAATGCTGCACATCCATATTTCTGTGTGTTCTTCCAACCTGGAGCAGCCGGGGCCTTCCCCTGTTATCACCTTCCTCTTATCACCGAGCAGAGGAGCCTGTGCTCAGCCCTACCCGCGTTGGGAAGGGTCAAAATCCCTTCTCCTGCCTACTGGGGGGACAAAATTGGGGTGATTTAGCTCCTGAATTCCCAAATCCACATTTCCAGCACTCCTCTGTCTCAGCACTGCTCACCACCCCTGCCCCAGGCAGCAGGGATGCGCTGCTTCCTCACTATCACATTTTTGGGAGGTAGAAAATGATTTGACTGATTGATTTTCTACCTTGCTGGGCTGTGGGAGTCTGCCCTGTGCTGCTCCATGGGCCACCAGCTGATTTCAGCCCATCTTTGAGCTGAAATTCATTTTAAACTGAATTTCCTGAGTGCTCTGCCCCGAGTCCCCTCTTTAAATAACAAGAGGTGGAGAAGGAAAATGCCTTCCCAAGCCTCTGCCCTTCCCCTTCCCTGCAGCCACCGCCGGGTTATTCACACCTTTGGTGTCTTCACCACCTCGGCTTTAGGATGAACTCATAAAACAGAAATATTTTGTGCTCCACGGGGAGTTTATTTTATGGTTTTGGGGTATTTAGCAAGCATTTCATCGGCCCCAAGCTGTGGGGTTCCCCCCAGGAAAGGGGTGTGCAGGGAATGGGGACAGGGATGGGGTCCCTGTACTGCAGCATCACCACTGGATCAAGAATTGATGGTTTTGCCTTTTTATTAATGTATTAAAAGCCTTTTTTTTTTTCGTTTAAATGTTTTTTCATAGCCATTAAAACATAATTACAGGACATTCAGGACTTCTCTCAGGGACAGGAGTTGCCAGGTCCCTCAGCCCCACACGAGGAGAAAAGGAAAACATGGGCAGAAAATGGGAATTGGTGGCTGGAGGCAGGGTGTGTTCATGAAATGTAAGGGAGGAAGTGCTGATGGAGCTTTTTCACATTGGAAACCCGGTTAAAGATGAGCTAAGTGCTGCACAAAATGTACATTTCTCTCCATGCATCTGCTGTGGGATGAGAAATACTCCAAGGATTGCCAGGAAAGGTGGGGCACAGAGGGTTGGGAGCTCCTGGTGGGGGCTCCTTTGGGATGGGGAGGGAGTTTTGGTGAGGGAATCCCACTCAGGGCTCGTTCAGGCTGCAGCAAACAGGGATGCAAACATGGAAAACCTGCTCTTGGAGCCTCCCATTCCCTCTGTGGCCTCTCTGCCAGTGACAGATGTGCAAAAACATTCCAACAATGTGCTCCAAACCACTTCCAAATGTTTTCCAGGCTGGAGCAGAGCTGCCACGAGTGCCACTGAGCTGCCCTCGCTCTGGGCACGCTGCCCAGCAAACCTGCTTCCTTTGCTGTCCCAGCAAATTCCTGCTGGGAAGAGGATGCTCCTGAAGGGAGCAGAGAGGCATCACCCTGCTCCCCTGCAGCTGAGGGAATGCGGAATTTGGTTTGATTTGATTTAATTTGAGTCATTTCCGTGGCTGCTGAGCCTCCCTGAGGCCGGCCACCCACTGTGGATGCAGTCACCTTGGGTCATTTATCCCGTGTTTCCTCGGGAATCTGGGAATGGGACACAGCCTGTGGTTCCTGGCAGCCTCTGAAGGGTTTCTGGTGCCAGGGACACCTGGATGGACATTCTGGAGCTCTGCATTCCCAATCCTGCCTCCACAGCATCGTCCTCCCAGAGCAGCCAGTGTGACTAAAGGTGAGTTTGGGATTGCTCCAAATTCCAGATGGCTCCATCCTGGATCTCCCCTCCAATGGCAGCAGCAGCAAATTCCCTGTTTTTGCAGCTCCATGAGCCCCAGATCTCTCCTGGGATGGGACCTGAGGTCTCCCAGAGCTGCCACTGCAGGGCTGGTGTTTGAATCCTGCTCCCTCTGCTATCCTGTTTGGGGATTTATCCCAAATTCCTTCCCCCACAAACAAGATGTGGAGTCCAGGAAAGGAGCCCACGGTGGGGTGGCACCGATGAAGGTGGAAATGCCAGCACTGCTCACTTCACTGAGGCTTTTTTGGGATAGGAATGAAAAATCCAGCTCCTTTCCATCTCCTGTACATCTCCACTCCCCTGACCCGGAATTCCACTTTTTAAAATAACTCCGTTCTGCAGGAACAGTGTCCTAAAATACACACCTGACCTACTTTATCCAGCTCCCTTCCCAAAATGTCATCCTTGAGCAGCGGGATCTGTGGAGCAGGACACGGCCAGGGGTCAATCTGCTCCTGGGAAGGTGAGGGAATTATTCCCTTTTCCCTAAGGATGAAGGTGGGAATTGGAGCAGGAAATCCAGCGTTTGGGTTTGGGTTGGGGACACACAGGGAGGATTCAGGACTTGTCCAAGCCAGGCAGGAATGCAAACTCCGCTCGTTAATCCCTCGGGAACGGCCTGCTGTGAAATTCCTGGGCTTTCTGCCTCCCAGCCAGTAGTCATCTCCCAGAGCTGGGAATTCCACATGGGAAGAGCTCTGGAAAGGAGGACAACAGCCCCCAAGGCAAGGTTTCAGTGCCAGGCACGTGGCCTGGGACATCTGGCTGGTGTCACCTCCCAGGGCCGCAGGAACCCGGTGCTGCTCATAATCCAGCAGAAATCCAGAGCTCCTTCCCTGTGTCCCAAATCCAGAGCTCCTTCCCTGTGTCCCAGCCAGCAGCACCACCCTGGATTCAGGACAGGAGCTGTGGACATCAGGACAATGTTTACATCCCACCAGGATCAGGACAAGGTTTACATCTCATTTTTCCTTCCATTTTTCTCCCATTCCAGAGGCAAATCCCCCCATTCCTGAGGGTTTTCAGGACATCTGAACCAGTGTCACCTCCCTGGACACCTCTCAACGCCACAGGAATCCGGTGATGGAATTCTGATCCATCAGAAATCCAGGGCTCCTTCCTTGCACCACCCTGGATTCAGAACTGGAGCCATGGACATTGGGACAGTGTTTACATCCCATTTTTCCTTCCACTTGTCTCCCATTCCAGAGGCAAACCCCCTCATTCCTGAGGGTTTTCAGGACATCTGAGGTTTATGGAGAATATTCCCCCAAGGAAAGGGGAGCTGTGAGGAGGAGAAAAGGCATCCAATCTCCAAGGATGGATGAGTACATCCAGGAAAACCATGGCCTTATCCAGGTCGCCTTTTCCACCCACACCCAGGAAGGGAATTAATGAAGCTCCCGGAGTTATTCCCAACTAATTGATGACCTCTTAATGGCAATAAAGCTCTGAGAAAGCACAAATGTATTATGTGGAAGGGCCAAAGTGATAAACCACTCTTGGTGGTTTATCCTGGTGATTTGGGAGAGAGGAATTACGGGAAATTTGATCCCTGCTCTGCATTTTAGTGGGGAATAGCGTTAAAATTAATCCTGGCACTTACAAATGGTGATTGGGTAATTAAAGGTTGATTAATCCAATTTTATTTAGGAAAATGATGAGGGAAGGAGTTGGTAAATGGGAAATGATGGAAAAGTGGAGCAAAGGTGAAACAAAGGATAATTGGGCCTGGCTTTGGAAGAAAAATGGGATTCTCAGGCAAAGGGAATGCAGGAGATTGGACAGCAGGAAAAGGAGGGCACAGGGACAGGGAGGGGATGGAAAATGCAGGTAAGGAATTGAGCGGGGACGGGTGACAACCCGAGGAGCCAATTCCTTCCAAACCCACATAGAAAGCAATATTTGATATTTTCATTAACAACCATAAAAAAGAGAAGAAAGTGTGTGGAGGGGTTTTCTGGTGAAATTCCCTGTTCAAACCTGCTGATGGCCCCAACTGAAGGGGAAACGTGGACAATTTGGAATCTTAAGGATTGAAATAAAGCTCTGAGGACCTCCCAGTGAAGATCTGAGCTGTGTGGGAAGAGTGAATCAGCCCAAAATGATGGGAGGGGAGAGATCCCAGGAGATGCACAAGGATCTCACTGAGCTGAGAGGTTGGGTACAGCTCTGATCCACAAAAAGGAGCTGTCCCAGACTCCAGGAACTTGGTGCGTTTAATCCTCCAAAACCTGGGCAAAGCAACGCCTGAGAAAATCTCTGAAGATATTTAAGGGCCAGATAAGGAGGCAGAGGCGAATTTCTCACAGTGGGAACCGGAGGAACCCTCCGAGATCTGCAGGTTCCAAAGGCCACAGCACTGTTCTGGTGGCCAGCTGGGCAACCAAGGAGCCACCTCTGCTCAGGCCTGGGTGACTCCATCCTCAGGTGGAGGAGCAGAGGGTTTGATGTGGTGCCTGCAGGAGAAGAGCCCTGATAGACCTGGGATCCTTCAAGTCGGACCAGAAAAACCTGAGGTGCTGCCACCCACCCTGATCCCTCTGAGATAACTGAGGGACAGGAGGGCGGGAAGGGGGCCAGGATTTCTCTGTTCCCACGGGCAGCTGGGAGCAGATCAGATCAACACCGAGAAATGGGAATAATAATTACCTCTGAGTCTCCTGAGACAATTCCCTCCTTCTCCTGGAGCTGCATCCCCAGAGATGAGTTTTGGGTGCTGTGGATCTCAAGAACCTGATGGGTTTTGAGACTGGGAAAAAAAATCAGGAATGTGCTGGTGATAAATCATTTTGGTTTTTCCATGTTTTTACCACAGCAGCAGATCAGAGGAAAAAAGGAATTCTCACCTTCTCCTAAGATCCCACCTGCAGAGCTGCCCCCAGCTCTGGAAACCCAAAAATAAGGATGTGGAGCTGCTGGATTGAGAGGAGGACATGGAGATGTTCTGATGCTCTGGAGCCAGACTGGGAGAGCTGGGAATGTTCCCCTGGAGAAGGGAAGGATCCAGGGAGAGCTGGGAATGTTCCCCTGGAGAAGGGAAGGATCCAGGGAGAGCTGGGAATGTTCCCCTGGAGAAGGGAAGGATCCAGGGAGAGCTGGGAATGTTCCCCTGGAGAAGGGAAGGATCCAGGGAGAGCTGGGAATGTTCCCCTGGAGAAGGGAAGGATCCAGGGAGAGCTGGGAATGTTGCCCTGGAGAAGGGAAGGATCCAGGGAGAGCTCCGAGCCCCTTGCAGGGCCTGAAGGGGCTCCAGGAGAGCTGGAGAGGGACTGGGGACAAGGGATGGAGGGACAGGAGCCAGGGAATGGCTCCCAGTGCCAGAGGGCAGGGCTGGATGGGATACTGGGAATTGGGAATTCCCGGCTGGGAGTGTGGGGAAGGGTCTGGGCTGGAATTCCCAGAGCAGCTGTGGATCCCTGGAAGTGTCCCAGGCCAGGTTGGAGAAAGCTGGGATGGCAAAGTGTCCCTGCCCCTGGAAGTGAATGAGCTTTGAGGTCTCTTCCCAAACCAAACCATTCCAAGATTCCCTAAATTTGGCACCAAAACCTCCTCAGTGGGTCCCAGACATCCCCTGCATGTTTTCCCTGCCCCAGATATCAAAGTTCTCTGTGGCTGAGGGGGCGTTTTCCTGCGTCCCTCTGTCTCCTCACAGGGCTGGAAACGCCAACCCCAGTGGCTGCCTGAGAATGCAAAGCCCAGTGAAATCCTCTGCTCCTCTCAGCTTCATTAGCAAGGCTAATTAGGAGGAGCCAATCAAAATCCCCTTTGCAAAACAGGAATTAATATAAACGTAAAAGGAGCCCTCAGTTGTGAGTGGTTCTGGCTGCTGCATCCACAGCTCCTCAAACTGCTGGATTGGAGCTCAAAATGAGCCAGAGAATCCTGGAATTCCCAGGGACGGGCTCCAGTGGGAATGCTCTGTGGGCAGCACATCCAGGGAAGCCGGCCCAGCTCAGTCATGGAGGTTCCCCACCCAGGGAGAAGAATTCCAAACCATTCCACAGGGCAGATTTCAGCAGGGGAAGAGCCTGGAAGTCTTTCCCACTCTCCATAGGGATGGATTTTTCAGGATTTCCCCATGCCAGGGGAAAATCCTCCTTCCAAGGCCTTGTCTTTGTGCTCATCCCAAGAAGAAACATCCTTGGGATGCCATCCCAATCCCAGCCCTCGATGAGAACGGAGTTTTCCAACATCACGTTCAAGCTTCCCAAGTGAGAAAATTCCCCCCCTCCCATCCATTCTGCCGAGCAGATTTGGGAGAGCCTGGTGAGGAGCCGAGTCAAAATATTGGGAATTCTGCATTCTGTGGCCTCTTCCCGCTGCCAGACTCGTGAGAGGGAGGTGTCAAACACGGCGTCTGCCTGTGGAGATTCATCCCAGAATCCACTGGGATCCCTTAATACCAGGAAAACCCTTTTGGGGAAGGAGGAGTGGGGAAGGGTGGAGCACAGCACGGGGTTTTTCTGCACCTTTCAACCACAGACTCCTCGCTTGATCCGTGTTTTTATGACTCCCTCAAATATTCTCCTGGCCAGGGCTCTCAAGGCAAACAAAAATCTTGGAATTTCTCACTGTTTTCCCCTAAAATTTGCCCGTTTTTCAGATAACCAAATATTGTTTCCTCTGCTCAACAAAGTGCACACTTTGCTTTGCAAAGTAATGGGAAATGGGAAAGAATTTAAGGAAAATCCCCTCTGGAGATCCTTTCCTGAGGATAAAACAACTTGTGGAGATGGGGGAATATTTGAGGAGCCAGCAAGTCAGGGGAAAAAAAATCCTCATCCACTCTTCCCAAGGCTCT
Organism: Cyanistes caeruleus; assembly: GCF_971803275.1. Taxonomy (NCBI): domain Eukaryota; kingdom Metazoa; phylum Chordata; class Aves; order Passeriformes; family Paridae; genus Cyanistes; species Cyanistes caeruleus. Next base: position 39,742,992 of record NC_141707.1, read on the forward strand.
GCCCAGTTAAATCCTGAGGCTTCAGGTTATCCCAGCAGGATTTGAAGCCCTAATGATGCTCCAAATTTCCCTTTCCCGGAGCAAGGACAACCCTGTGGAGCAGGCAGGGATTCCTGCCCTTTGGAAAAGCATTCCTCAAACTGCTCCTGGCATCAATCATCCCTCTGCAGCACAGCCTGACATCCTCCCCATCCCAAATCCCTCCCCAAATCCCTCCTGCGGGTCAAACACGGGCTGGGCTCAAGATTAATGGCAATTAAAACGTCTCTTTTATAATTTATATCGTTCCCATCATGGAAAGAGCAGGAATTGCTGGGGATTGGAGCCCCCTCGGTGCCCAGGGCTGAGCTCTGTTGGAACACTGGGGAGAAAACATCGGGGCCTGGGTTCTGAAAATAGAGAAAATGGTAATAAACCTCAAGGTTAGCCCCAAAAATGGCTAAATAAAAATAAATTTAAAACAAATTATTCATGTCTGGGGAAGCAAAGAAGGAAAAGTTTTGCTTTTTTCTTTTTTTTTCCCCCGTTTCTTTCCGGGGTGTTTGTCACAATTTAGAGGGGATCTGCTTGGGTACAATGAAGGATGATTAATGTTAATTACTAATCACAGAGCCCTGTGATTAACTCCATCTCTGGGTGACGCTGCCCCTCCCTGTTATCCAGCAGAGAATTCCAAAAGCAGCATTTTCCCCCCTTAAAAAACTCCTTTATCCAGCTGAAACCTCAGGATGAGACCGGAGACACGAACGGGGTTGAGCTGCAGCCCGGAGAGTGATTCCAGGAGGGAAAATTCCCGAGTTTTGATGGAATTCCAGCCTTGAATCCATCCTCTGGTGTGCCCAGCATGCTGAGAGCTGCAGAACTGGTGGGGAAAGGCTGTGGGAAAGGAGCTTTTCCAACCCAAATCGTGATTCCGTGATTTCTGATGCCTCCTCTCCACGAGTTTTTTGGGCTCCGCTTTAAAAAGGGGGACACAAGGAAAATATCCCTGGTTTTGGTATCCTCAAAACCACAGCAAATCCCACTCCTGGCTTTTCCAGCTCCCTGACCTGCAGCTGCACTTCTTTCCCTCAGGACAAACAGGGAAAAAAAAGCCTTTCCAAACTCAGCCTATTATCCTGATAATATCAGAAAAAATTGCACCCGACCCCATTAATATCCATTTTTTTCTGGGCAAGAATCCAAAAGCTGCCTTTGGGAAGAGTGGAGGGAGCAATTACCCCATTCCCAATTATCCCTGATCCCGGGGGGCTCCGCTTTCCCCACCTTTATGGCTGGCAGAACAATCCCCCACATCCCTGGGCCGGGAGAAATCCCTGAGCTCAGCCCTAAATCTTTGGGAAGGGAATTTTCCAAGCTGTCACCATTCCTCCCATTCATTTTTTTTCGGTGTTTTAATGAGTTCTCTGAGAAAAGGGGGAAAAAAATAGAGGGGGAAAAGCAGGAAAAAGTGAGGGTGATGTCATCAGGCCTGGTTTTATTATCTCAAACATCAGCAGCTTGTTCAGCTGGGACAGTTTTGTTTTCTGTCTAAATAGAGAGGTGGAGGCAACACAAATATAAACACAGAAATATAAATATGGATATAAAAATACAGAGGTGGAGGCAGCACGGCCCCTTGGCCACTGTGGTAAATGTTTCACCACGAGAAATGGGAGTAAAAGGAGTGTAAAATCATGTTTTGGTGGTAAAAACTTGGAGAAATGGGAATAAAATGAGTGTAAAATCATGTTTTGGTGGTAAAACCATGTTTTGGTGATAAAACCTGGGAGAAATGGGAATAAAAGGAGGGTAAAATAATATTTTGGTGGTAAAACCTGGGAGAAATGGGAATAAAAGGAGGGTAAAATAATATTTTGGTGGTAAAACCTGGGAGAAATGGGAATAAAAGGAGGGTAAAACCATGTTTTGGTGGTAAAAACTGGGAGAAATGGGAGTAAAATGAGTGTAAAATCGTGTTTTGGTGGAAAAACTGGGAGAAATGGGAATAAAATGAGTGTAAAATATTCTTTTGGTGGTAAAAACTGGGAGAAATGGGAATAAAAGGAGAGTAAAACTATATTTTGGTGGTAAAATCATGTTTTGGTGGTAAAACCTGGGAGAAATGGGAATAAAAGTAGTGTAAAAGCCATTTTTTTGGGGTAAAACAGTCTCCAGCCAGAGAGTTTGGGTTATTTTTTGGGAATTAATATGGTTTTCCCAGCAGAGGTTCAGGTGTGGAGGAAAAGAGGGATGTGGGTGATTAAAACCGTTTCTGTGGGGTTTTGCTGTTGAGGATCCCTGCCCATGGAATTTGGGTCAGAAGTGGGAAAAAAAGGACCATAAATTTAGAAATAATCTCAGGGACGGAGCCAAATCCCTCTTGGGTGGTGCAAGGAGCTGATTCTGGGATAATAAAGCAAAATGAACAAATCCCAGAATAATTTCCCTTTATTGTCTCTGAGCCGGAGATGTTTGCACAGCAAATCCTATCAAAGGGGACAGGTGGTGGCTTAATTGATTAATTGATTAATTAATTAATTATTGGTATTGATGAGAATTTCAGGTATTGATCACCCACCAAAGGTCAGCAGCCTTTTAGACCAGACCCTTCCCTTTTATCCTCCGGTAGGAATCCAGCTGGAATCAATAGGAAAGCTTGGATTAAAGTTGAATTAAATGGAATTTTGATTGAGTCCTAAAGTGGGAAAAAAACCAACTAAACAAACCCGAAACTGAGATTTCTGAGCCCTCTGCTGCTCCTGGGGATAAATGGGTTTGGGAAGTGCTGGAAGGAGTTGGATTTATTTGGATGGGAAAGGTTCCATTGCAAGTTTTTCATTAAAAAAAATAAATTTTGAAAAACCAAAAATGTCCAAGTCCATTCTGTGAGAAAATTATGATGGCTAATAATAATAATAATGATAATAATGATAATGATAATAATTAATAATATTATATATTATATATTATATATTATATATTATATATTATATATTATATATTATATATTATATATTATACAATATAATATATAATATATATTATATTATATTATATAATATACAATATAATATATAATATATATTATATGATAATATATTATAGTATTAATTATATTACATATAATATTATAATATATATTGATTACATGATATAATTAGACTATATAAAATATTATATTAATATTACCATATTAATTATTAATTATTGAATAATATAATAATTATAATGTATTATTATATTGCATATACTATATTAAGTATATTATACCTATTATATTATAGAAATATATTATAGTAATATATGTAATAGTAAATAATATAAATAAATTATATAATAAATAAATAAATAATAAATAATATAAATAAAGACTAAATATTAAATCTCTCTCTTCAATAATATTTCTGTCCAAACCAGTCTTTTCTGGGAATTTCAGCCAGGAGAAAAAAGCAGTAAAAAAAGGAAAGTAAATTTAAAAAAAGCAAGTAAAAAATCAGAAAAAATCCCCTGTAAAAGGAGGAGAAGCTTGAATTTTTTCCTCAATTTCCTCGACAGGACTGAGAAGGTGTTCAGAGCTTTATTTACAGCAATAATATCACATCATAATATAAAATAACAGGGAATTTATCAAATTCCAGCCTTCACATGTTTATATCTCAGTGTTTAAAGCTGTAAAATTCAGAGATGGAAGAACAGGGATGAGGATGAAGTGAGGATGAGGATGAGGATGAGGATGAGGATGAGGATGAGGATGAGGATGAGGATGAGGATGAGGATGAGGATGAGGATGAGGATGAGGAAGAGGAATGTACCCTGGGATGGAGGGACAGAGTATCCTGTGTGCTGCTCTTCCAGGCTGAATGGAGAGAGGAGGACAAGAGGAAGGAGAAGGCAGGAAAAGGAAATCAAGGAAATCAGGAGAAGAAAAGAAAGGAAATAAATAAATTCATAAAAAGGAGCTGAGGGAAAAGTGAAACACTGAGAGACATGCAGTGAGTGTTGTCTAAAAGCTGAATTTTCCACTGATTCGTGCTGGATTCACCTCCTGGGCTGATCTGAGGGGAGAAATGTCCCTTTCCCAGCTTTTCAGAGCACAGGGAATATCCTTAGAGAGCAAATCCCTGGGGAAGAGGTGAGGTGGGGTGGCAGAGTGCTCTGGAGCTGTTTCTTTTGGAAAAAGAAGGAAATCGATGTTTAAAACTCAGCTCCTCATGGCCACACTCATGGAGTTCAAACCCAAGCAGTTTATTCGGATCTCCTGGTGTTTTCCAGGCTTTTGGGAGCAGCTTGGAGAGGGCTGGAAGTTGGGAAAGGGCTGTCCCAGGGCACCTCTGTGCTGCTGTGATGCTGATTTATGCTCTTGGATCAGAGTGAGGAGCTGGCAAAATCTGGCTCCGACCTGACCCTTCCCTCGGATCCCAAACAGGGAGAGGCAAACGAGCTCCTCCATCCCATCCCAAAGTTCAGCCTCGTGGACACTGACCTCCTCAGCCATGATTACGTAAAAAATTCCATGGAAAAACAATTTAAACCCTTCCAGGGAGAGCTGCTCCTTTCATATGGTGAGAATCGAGCTGAGGGAATGAGTCCTTCAATGGATGAATCCTTTAAACTTGGGATAAAACCCTGGAAGTGTTGGTGCTCTGATAAACCCTAGAATTCCTATAAAATAAACCCCAAAGGCAGCCTAAGGCTGTCGATAAGACAGAGCTTAGTGGAGCTGAGGGGAGAAGGGAAAAAAAGCCTGCATTAATTCCATCTGCTCTTTAATTATCCACAACAAATCCTAAATCCCAGGTTCTTCCCTCAGCTTCCGTCCCCTCCTGGACTGAGGGATGAACAGGACAAATGGTTTAATCCAGGATATTTTTAGGAGTTCTGTAGCTGTTTGAGGTCTTTTGGGATAAATTCTCCTGCCCAATGTCAGGATGGGGGCATTGAGGTTTTCCCAGTTTGAGGGTTCATATCCCATTCCAGCCATGCTGTAGGATGGTAATCCACAGGTTCCTGCCAGATCCTGAATTATTTGGGATCAAGCTTGCATGGAAAAGACAGTTAAAGTGTTTGGGAAGCACTTGGAGTCACCAAGGACTGTGGGATCTGTGGGAGATCCAAATTTGGGGTTTTTGCATCCACATCAAGGCACCAAATCCATCTGAATAAAAGGAATGAGCTTTTGGGGGAAAGAAGGGTGAAATTTGGTGTCTGTGGTTCATTTTGTGCTGGTGGGGGGCAGTGGGAGCCTGGTGAGGTCTGTAAAAAACCAGGAATGCTTGGTGGGAAGCGATCCCAGGTGTGAATTCCAGGAACTGGAGCCTCGGGTGCTCCCAACAGAGAGATTTGACTTTTCCTCCAAAACCAGAGGTGTGGAGCTGGATGCTCCTGGAAAAGCAGGGCATGGAGCAGCCTGGGGTTAAAGCTGGGTCATCCCAAGACCTTGGCAAGGCATCAGGTGTGGGATGTGATCCCTACACGGATTCTGGATCCAGCCACTTCACGGGGCTAAGCTCCCTCTCCACCCCCAGGTGACTCTCAGGGATCTGTTCGGGTTTCCAACCCAACTTTCCCAAGCCAAAATCCAGAGGGATTCCCACAACTCCAGGCTGCTCCAGAGCATTGCCCAGTGCTGACTCCATCCTAAACCTTGGGATTATGGATTTGTTCCCAAATTCTCCCACAAGCCCAACCCCAAAGCCATTCCCAGGATCCACAGAGGCCGCTGGAGTATTTTCTGGGATGCTGCATTTTCTGCACCACGTTTCATCTCCATGCTCCACAGAATTCCTTCATTTTCCCCATTTTTCCAGAACCATCTGTCCCTTTGCTTTTGGCTCTGCCTCTAATCACTCCCATTCCTAATGAGTGATTCCTGGATGCTAATTAGCATCCAGTCCCATCCATGGATATTTTTCCATTCATCCCTAAACCCCACAGGCCATTTCCCATTATTCCATGGAAGGATACCCCAGGAAGCAGATGCGGGGCGTGTGGTGTGAGATGCCAGCCTGAATTCCATGCAGGAACAGCTCAGGAATGATTTATATCCCCCTCCATTCCCAAACAACTTTGCTGACGGCATCCATTCATTTTCCAGCGCTGAATTCCGGGAGACAAAACATTCCAGGTGGATCCGACGGGATGTGCTTCACGTGCTGTGCCAAACACGTGTTAAAAACCCAACTACAAGACAATTTTCCAATGAATAAATTCCGTGGATGACTGGGAGTGCGGCAGGAAAACGCTGCCGCGGCGCGGAGCAGATGTCGGATGCTCGGGAAGAATCCCTGCAATCCCTGCTCCGTGGCGGGATGAATTTCCAGAAGGGTTTTGTGGATCCCAGCCCTCGGGGAGGAAGCAGAGCCGCTCTTCCCAGAGTTTATCTTGGTTGCAGAAATGTTTTGGAGCGAGCTGGGGTTGGATTTCCAGCCGGAGAGGCGCGGTGGTGGCACAGGGGTATTTATGGGGTGCAGCTGCCCCTCCCTCCCACAGAACCTTCACGAGTCTCCCACCATCGGATTTCCTTCTGGCTTTCCGAGGTCAGCTCGGAGAACAAAGGCAGGGAAGGATTTCTGAGGGTGGTTTGGGGGTTTTGTTGTGAAAACGTTACAATTTAACCTTTGCTCTCTGCATGACTCGTCCCCTCAGGGGGGATTGGGCGGATAATTATCATGGAATCATGGAATTGGGTTGGAAGTGACCCAAAGGATCATCCATCCTTCAGGAGTCCTGCACAGGACAACCCCAAAATCCCACCATGTGCCTGAGGGCATTGTCCAGGCCCTCCAAGGATATTCCTGGCCCTTAGGAAGGTGGGGGGAGATCCAGAGCTGCTGCAGATGGCACCAACCTCCCATCCCACTCCAATTCCTTCCCCTTGTCACTCATCACTCCCAACATCCACGTTTCTCCCTGTGATCCGCATCCAAAGCTCTTCCTGATATTTAAAGCAGCTTTTTCTCTACCTCCTCCTTGCTAATTCCCCATCTAATTTTAAACCTCATCCATAATGGGAGCTTTTCTCTGCTTCCTCCATGTGTCACCACGTTTTTCCTCAGCTTTTTCTTCCATTTGCCACCGGCTCCTATTTACATCTGTGTTTGGAAGAGACATGAAGCAAAACTTATGGCCAAACCCAAACTATTCTATAGAATCCGGAGATGCTTCCCAGCATGGAGAGCTGCCCGGGAAAGGAGCTTTAAATAAAATCCCAAAAAAGCAGAAGATGCATCCAACTGCTGCTCGAATCCATGAGCTGGGTGTTTTGGCAGGGCTGAAAGAGCTGACAGTCAGCAAGTCAGGAAAGGAATTAATTCTGGCTATTGAATTAGAAAAAAATATTAAAAAACAGGAGTGTATGAAAAGATTAAATTCAATATTTAATATTTTTTTTCGTGCTCTACCAAACAGAAGAGCTCTAGATCATGAACGCTGCGATTCAATAACATTCCTGAAGTTTAGGAAAACGAAGGGAGATGTTACACAACGATGTTGCAATGGGATCCCCACCCAAGGCTGGGGGAAGTGGGAGCCCATCCAACCCCCTGGGCTGCATTCCCTGCCCAGCCAGCTCCTTTTCCAGCAAATAAACGGAGTTCACTCAGCTTTGACCTTAACTCACTTTTTAATTTATTTTTTTTTTAATTTTTTTTTTTAATAGGAAGTCGTCGGAATGGTCCAACTGGCAGGTCAGCGAAACATCCCGCAGCTGGAGGCTGCCCTGACAGAATTATGGGTTGCAGATGTTGCCTGGGAGCTGCTGGGATTCTGAGCGGGGCCAGGAATCCCTGGGGTGGCTGTGGAGCTGCTTCCCCAGCCTTTGGGAAGAGGGGTTTGTTTTCCACTCCAAATGAACTTTTAACCATTTGGGGTTTGCTCTGTGTGCTGAAGACAAGTGACAGAAAGCAGGGAAAGGCGAAGATCCAGATCCTGCTCCCTCCCTTCTCAGGTGGAATTTCTTCATGGAAAGGATGAGCAGGGATTGGAACTGCCCAGGGAGGTTTGGAGTCCCCATCCCTGGAGGCGTCCAAGGAACCACTGGACGTGGCGCTGGTGACAAGGTGGGGATCGGGAACAGCTTGGACTCGATGACCTTGGAGGGCTTTTCCAGCCTCTGCCATCCTGGGATTCTTCATGCACACATGGGAAGTCCAATGGAAACGTGGCTTCAGGGCTTGGACATCCCCCCACCTCAGAACCTGGTGTCAACACAAGTCAATGGCCACCAGGGGCTGGAGAAAGCCAAAACCTGAAAATTATTTCATTTACTGGGATTATCATAATTAACAACATTCCAGGTGTAATGGACAATGCAAAATACTGACTTTGGGTGAAATAACCCTGAGATCAGGCAACAGAAAGTACAGAGATCCTTAAATCAGCTCCAGGAAACTGCTGGAGGTCCAGCCTTTGAGCCAAGCCTAGTTAAACTGAGCTCTGTAGGTTTTTCACTCCACATTTATTCTCTGGAGAGAAGAGGTGCTCTTATCTCCATGGCCTTGTCCACAATTCCATAGGGAAAATGTTATATTTGAACTTTTTCTTTTTCTTCTGTTCCTTCTCCTTCTCCTTCTCCTTCTCCTTCTCCTTCTCCTTCTCCTTCTCCTTCTCCTTCTCCTTCTCCTTCTCCTAATTTTGGTATTTTTTATGTACAAATTCCATCTATTATTCTGCCCATTTTTTCCCCTGCAGTCAGATTTGACTCCTGGAGATGAATTTGTTGTTGAGAAAGCCTCTGAGCACCTCCATGGACAAACTCCCACAGATGCATTCGCTTCTCTTACACCTCCTGATCACTCCTCAGTTTTTATTGTGGCCCTTTTACCCAATTTAATTTGTAAAATGTGAGGATTCATTAATAATTTTTATCTCTTTAGAGCTGGTGATAAACACAGGGAGCTCAGCCTGAGGATGGGAAGGTCAAGAGGGGATGAAGATCCTCCTGCAGGGACACGGTGGAGCTGAGTTCCCTGGATCTGTTCAGCCTGGCAGGAGCCCAGGATCGCTGGGAATGGCTCTGGATATTTTTCCAGGCTGTGTTCCATGCTCAGCTGTCGGTCTGTGAGGATTTGGGGACCATCCTGTGTCCCGTGTGCCCCTGGGATGGGGCTGTGGGGCCAGGATGGCTGCGTGGCCCGAGGAACTGGGTCTCCCAGGAATCCTTTTTTCCAGGCTGTCCGAGAGCTCCACGGCACTAAACTCCTTTTCATTTCCCTCCAACCTCCCTCCCCAGACCTCACATCGCTTCTCCCCCGCCAAGCAGCCAGGAGAAGACCCAAAGTTTACATTTTTCAAGAGAGCACTAAAATCAACGATTTCCTGTGCTCTCCTTACCCAGAGAGCCGGGCCAGGGAGTCAGGGAGATTTAGGGATAGGAACTCCTGTTCCCCCTTTCCTGGGCTGGAATCTGGGATAATGAGGAGTTCACACTTCACCACAGCTGGGGGAAGGTGTCAGATCCCTCTTCCACAGCTGGGCTGGAGTCAGGGTGTGAGGGAACATTAAAGGCTGGGAAAGGAAAACAATAACAAACAGAGAAGGGGAGAAAAGCCACGTTGTAAAAAAAAAAAAAATAATAATAAAGGGTGGGAATAAAAAAGAAAAGAGATGAGTGGGTGTGAAAGCTCCGAGTTGTGTTTAGGGGATGCTGATGATTGTCCCAAATAATTCCCCTCTTCCATCGGGGTTTTTAGAGGCTGTGCACTCCAGGGAGGGGTTTCCCTCAGCTTCTTTTGGAATCCAAACCCTCAGAACCAGCCGGCTCAGAGGTGTGTGAATGAAGAACACAGAAAAATGGGATTAATTTTTTCTGGAGATGTGGAGAAGCTGCTCTGGGCACCCTCTGCCAGAGCCTCCCCACCCTCCCAGCCAGGAATTCCCAATTCCCAATATCCCACCCATCCCTGCCCTCTGGCACTGGGAGCCATTCCCTGGCTCCTGTCCCTCCATCCCTTGTCCCCAGTCCCTCTCCAGCTCTCCTGGAGCCCCTTCAGGCCCTGGAAAGGCTCTGAGCTCTCCCTGGATCCTTCCCTTCTCCAGGGGAACATTCCCAGCTCTCCCTGGATCCTTCCCTTCTCCAGGGGAACATTCCCAGCTCTCCCTGGATCCTTCCCTTCTCCAGGGGAACATTCCCAGCTCTCCCTGGATCCTTCCCTTCTCCAGGGGAACATTCCCAGCTCTCCCTGGATCCTTCCCTTCTCCAGGGGAACATTCCCAGCTCTCCCAGCCTGGCTCCAGAGGGGCTCCAGCTCTGTGGCTCCTCTGGATTCATTCCAGCAGCTCCAGGTCCTTCCTGGAGGTGCTGGGATCCCTGAGCTGGGGCAGCTCTGCAGGTGGGGTCTCAGCTGAGGGGGCAGAGCAGCAGAATCTCCCCTTTCCTGCTGCCCACACCAGGATCAGCCCAGGATTTGGGGGATTCTGGGTGCCAGAGGACACAGCTGGGACGTGTCCAGCTCCTGTGACAGAAGGTGGGATGAATGGAGGGAATGAGCAGGAATTCCCCCACCTGGAGCCAGGACAGGCCCTGCCTGGAGAGCACGGAAAGAGGAGGGAAGGTGCAGCAGCACTGGGGAGCGCAGCCTGGAGCAAAGAAAAACATTTATTAAGAAATATTATAACTGTAAATGACCCAGACACAGAGGAGGGATTTTTTTTTAATTTTTTTTTTCTTTTTTTTTTTTTTTTTTGCTTGTTTTCCTTTAAGTTCTCTCCAGCTGGCCCGGAGACCCCTGGCAGCAGCTGGAAACCGAAGAGGTTTGGAGCCGGGGAAGAACATGAGCCCCAGACTGTTTGATTGCTCAAACATTTCTGAAAGATTAGCTTTGTCAAAGCAAGCACCAGGGAGGATAAATCACGTGGCTGGAGCTCAGCTCTGTCCAGACTCCAGAGGGGTGAGGAGATGGCAACGAGCTGGAGCTGCAATATCACACGGGAGAGCTTCCCACGTAGACCAGGAATAAAATCCAGGCAGGCACTTGCCCCATCCAAAAAAAAAAAACCTGGCTCAAGGCGTCACAGAGATGAGCCAGATGTTCCTCTGGTTCAAAAGGACATTAAACCACTATTTTTACCCTAAAAATAAAAGACAGCAGCTTAGAGGAGCCATCCATTTTGTCAGTGCTGTTTGCAGAACCCAGGGGTTAAAGTTAAGAAGAGAGAAAAAAAGAACAAAACAAGTTTGATGGTGATCTTGAGTCCATCTGACTGTGCTGCTTGCTGCTCTCGTTTATTTTTAAATCCTGAGCTTGGAGCAGGGTGAAGGAAAGTCCTTGGAGCTGCTGCTTGTGCCCAGAGCCTGCTGGAGGGTCAGGTCCCTGTGTCCTGCTCCAGAGGGCCAGGGCTGGATTTGACACATCCTGAGGGATCCATGAGGGATTCCCTGCTCCATTCCAGGCTGGTTGAGCATTACAAACAACCACAGAATATCCTGAGCTGGAAAAAACCCACAGGATCATAAATCCAACCCCTGGCCCTGCACAGACACCCCAACAATCCCACCCTGGGCATCCCTGGAGCTCCAGCAGCCTTGGGTATGTCACCATTCCCTGGGGAGCCTGGGCAGCGCCCAGCACCCTCTGGGGCAAAAATCTTTCCCTAAACTCAGGCCTAAACCCCTCCTGGCACAGCTGGCAAACTTCTCCTCAAGTGAAAATCCATCACAAACTGCTTTGGATGAGCACCAGAAGGAAAGCCCCCACCAAGGGGGTTTAGGATCCATCCCAAGCATCCATTCACCTTTCCCAGCACATTCCAAGCCCTCTGTTGTTGTTTTTGATGCACTTCAGTCTAATTAAGCCAAGTTTAAATATAGCACAGCTCTTCCTTTGCTCCTCCAGCCCCAGCCTGGGAGGTTTTTTTTCCAGGGCCACATGTAAGAACGATCTGCTTTGCCTCACTTTTATTTATAGCTGCTGTTTGCTACTGGCTGCTTCTCAACCCCAGCAGAACCAGGAATTACCCTTAGGAAAGGGAAGAAAACACAGGCAGGGTGGGTTTAACCCCGATGTTTCCCCAGCCAGCAGGGTCAGAGGCAGAGGATGGATCCTGGCACGGGCACTGAGCATAATCTGGGACACCACACACTTATTTTCCAGCTCATTTTCTTCCCACACCTCATCAGAGGTGAAAATTCTTCTCATTTCTCTCATTTTTCTATTTTTTTAAATTTTCTTTGCTTATTTGTTCTGTTTTTCCCAAGTCAGGAGCACTGATACACAGAAATGAGTTCATGAGGTTTGACCAGGAGTAAAGGAACACCAGGCTTTGCACAAATGACTTTGAAAAGATCTTTGCCCACCTTTATTTAAAACCAGTTTCTGTCTAAAGAGGATCTGCTACCTTTGGAGGAAAGACCAGTGATCCCAGGTGCAGAGGGGAAATAAGATTATTTTTTGCACTGAAATGATCATTATTTTGGGCTTGCCATGGAAGCAGAGATGTGATTTGCCCAAATTCTGTGTCTTTGGGAATCTTGTGGTGAGGGCGTTCACAGGGGGGTTCAAGACATGAATTCATTGCTGTTCTATTGATCTGCTCAATAAAAAAAACCCCACAAATTATTTGTTTTCATCCTACAGCTGTGGCCAGATGTTATGCAGAGAGGAAGAGGAAGAGGAAGAAGCTCTTCCTCCCCCAGCCAGAAGTTTCATTCCATATCCCATGGGATATCCAGGGGTTCTTTCCCTCACAGTCACTCAAAATCATCCCCTGAACAGCCCCATGTGTTTGATCCTATGGAGTGACCCCCAAAAAAACCCCAAATTCCAACTGGGACTTAATTATCTGGGTAATTACGTTAATAACTGGGTTATATTACCTCATGTCCCAGCTTAGATAGAGAGAATTCCAGCAGAAAATGAAGTTAAATAGGTTAAGGGTGCAGCTTTTCCTGGGATGGGATGTTGGGAAAAGCTGCCTCATGGGAAGCAGGACATGCAGGAAAGGGAAGGGCAGGATTTGGGTGGGAAAACATGAATTAAACATGGAAGGATTCTTGGTGCAGTCCCACGAAGGTGGAAGAGTTGAACTTGATCCTTGTGGGATCCAATTCCAAATCAGGATATTGCAGGATGCTGTGAATCAAAGAGCAAAATACAGAAGACACATCCTGAGGGATGGGATTAATTTTTATTTTATTTTTATTTTTATTTTTATTTAAATTTAAATTTAAATTTAAATTTAAATTTTTATATTGATAATGATAATGATGATAATGATAATGATGATAATGATAATAATAATAATAACAATAATAACAATAATAACATTAACAACAACAACAACAACAACAACAACAACAACAACAACAACAACAATAATAATAATAATAATAATAATAATAATAATAATAATAATAATAATTTATTCTGCTCCAAAGACTTTCCACTTAGAAAGTGAGTGATTATCCCACCTTCTGGAAGTGTGGGGCAGCCTTTCCTTGGGAAACACAGAATTATCCGTGTCCTGTATCCCAGCATTGAGAGGCAGCTCAGCCAAAAAATCCTTTCTGGTGTTTAAGATGCTGAAAAAAAATCAACATTTCCCTTTGTGTTCAGCCAAAAACCTGCCAGAATTAACTCAAAGGCAACATCTGTCATTTTAAGCAGAGAATGATTTCGGCCCCGGTGCTGACCTGAATAAGCAGAGCCCAGATCTGTATTTGGGACAGGAGTTTTTTCAGGCTGGGATTCGGAGCTGACCCCCGGGAGAAGCTCCAGTTAATTCCGAGGGCTCCTCCCGGCCCTGCTCTCACGTCATTCCCACAGATCTTTTCATCGAGGATGAAAGGAGAGCAAAATTCTCTGTGTTTGCAGAGATGTTGGAAATGAGAGGTGCCACAGCTGCTGCAGAGACCTACATTCCTCCAGGCTGGGCACAGGGAGAAAAGCCTGGATCCACGGGCAGGAATTATGGAATATCCTCCTGAGATCCATCCTCACATCATTCCTGAAATCCAGCTGAGGGATCTCCTGGGGAAAACAGCACCAAAACCCCCCAAAATCCCCCCTGAGCTGCCCTGGCCCAGCCTGAGGCCGTTCCCTCTCCTCCTGTCCCTGTTCCCTGCCAGCAGAGCCCGACCCCCCCGCCTGTCCCCTCCTGCCAGGGAATTCCAGAGAGGGAAAAGATCCCTTGGGATCCTCCTTTGCTCCAGCCTCAGCCCCTTCCCAGCTCCCTCAGGAATTCTCCAGCCCCTTCCCAGCTCCCTCAGGAATTCTCCAGCCCCTTCCCAGCTCCCTCAGGAATTCTCCAGCCCCTTCCCAGCTCCCTCAGGAATTCTCCAGACCCTTCCCAGCTCCCTCAGGAATTCTCCAGCCCCTTTCCCATCTCCATTCCTTTCCCTGGCCATGCTCCAGCCTCTCAGTGTCTCTCTTGTCTTGTCTTATTTCCATATGGGAAAATCCTGTGAAGCACTGCTCTTTACAAGGTACTTTACTGCTTCTGGGAATTAAATCCCAATTATTTTAGCTGCTCTTATCTGTCCCTCTTAGTGCTTGGCAAATCCCAGCCCAGTCCCGTGGCATTGGCAGGGAGAAAACAAAGATGCTTTAATGATGATCCAGCCCAGTGTGGGGCAGGGAGCAACAGAGAGCTGCAGGAATTGTTATTATTTGTGTTTGGAAGGTTGGGAAATAGTTGGAAGTATCCAAATATGAGGAATTCACGACTGGGATTTGCCTCTTTGGCTGGCAGAACCTCTCCCAAGTATTCCAGCCTTGCTGTGATTCACCCTGGAGGAAATGATGGATTTCAGCTCACCCTGCGCATTTTCCTTGATCCTTTTTGGATCATTTGGACAAACCATTATTCCCTATTCTTTGTTTTGGCCGGGATGAGAAAAAACAAAACAAAACAAAACAGGTGATGGAATCATTTCCCCTTATCTCCAAGCTATCCCAGCAAAAACTCTGCCCAACTGTCTTGGGAATGACTTAGTGCATCCAGTTATTGTGCTCAGGGAGGCTGTGGGTGGCTATTTCAGTACATCCAGGGATATTTTTTTCCCCTATAATTCTCCTTTTCAAACATTTTACAAGCGCTCCAGAGCAGGGAGGTTCCCAGCCTCCCACTGGTTTTGCAAGAGCCCAGCCAGAGCCAGAGGATTTCTATTTGCAGGGGCTCCAATAATACTTGATTTGAAGGAGTACGAGGCTGCCTCGTTTTCCCGGAGATGAGAAAAACTGGCAGAGAAAAGGGGAATAATGGGAAAGGTGGGAAGAGCTCGCTGGTGTTGTACAGGCAGGCAAAAGTGTTCAGAGCTGTCAGAAAATCACTGCCTGACCCTTATCTTCAACCCCAGGGAGGGAGGAAAGTGTCACCTGGGGCATCAGGAGAGGGAAAACTCTTTTTTGATGATTCCTGCCTCCCTTTCCCATGAATTTCTGAAGGCTTGGAGCGTTCTCCCTGCAAAGCAGCTCATGGCATTTCCCAGTGACACCCGTGATGGGCATTGTTTGTGGCTGTGATGGGGAGAAAATTGGGAAAACGAGAGACTGGGATTTCCCCCTGGAGCAGCTGCTTGTTCTCTTCTTAGTTCCATTTAAAATCTCCTTTGGGGGCTGCCATCCCCTTTATTTTTCATTCCTTTCTCTGTAATTCTCTCCACGCTCCTCCCAGCTGATTTGTGCCAGCCCATGTTCCAAACCCTTTTGCTCAGGCACTTCCCAAGCTTTGCAGTTTTATCCCTCAGCTTTTTGCCCCTTTTCAAACAGTTCCTCTGTGCATCCCTTTCCTGTCACCTGAAGCTTTCCCACCCCACTGAAAAGTCCCACGAGAATTCCTGCCTTCCTTGCTGGGCTTTAAGCTCCGAGTTTAAATTATTTTTCCACAATAACGGCCTAATCCTTTCTCTTATCAGCAGGGCAGATTAATTTTCCCAAGCATGGTTGGTACCTTGTCTTCTCCCTAATTAGACAGAGACAAATTTTGCTCCCGGATGAGCACAGGCTTGGAATTAACAGCAGGAAAAGCCCCAAAGTAAAGCCCTGCCTTGGAGAGCATCCTCCTCCTATCCCAGCTGGCTCAGCCAAGGCAAACACGGAGCATATTGTGTGTCAACTCTAAATATACTCATCCCTCCAGCTGGGATTTAGGGACACTTCCCAAACATTCTCGGATAACAACGGGATGTGTCAGCTGGAGCGAGTCGCTGTCAGAGCCTCCCTTCAGCCCAGGGCCAACCTGCTTGGCCAGGGATGTTTCCAGGGCAGGAGGAGCAGAAAGAACTTCCCAAATAATTCCAGGAGCACAGGAGCTGCCACATTTCAGCTGCAAAGTTGGATTGGGAGTTTAGTCATGAGCTGAAGGTGTTGTTTGATCCAGTTGTCCTCACACTTTTCCCATGAATTCACCTTAATTGCTCTTATTTTCATTAACAGCTTAATGATCATAATCGTTATTCAGTTCCTGCCCCAAGGGATGGCACCAGCAGGGATAAACTTTGTGCCAACACAGCCCCAGGAAAAGCACTTTGGAAAAGCAAACCCCTTGTATTTCCCTGGGATAATATCCTAACACATAAAAGCATAAGCACGGGACTCTCACTCCAGGAATTAATTCCTTTAAATCCTCATTCACCTGAAAGCCCAGACCAGCCCCTCCAGACTTCTTCTGTTTTACCCAGCCCAGACCAGAATTTCATTTAATTTTTAAATCCTGCCTTTGGATGAGACCAGAAACAATTCCAAAGACTCTGGGAAATATTTCCCAGTGTCTTCCTGGAGAAAGCCTGAGGCACCCCAAGGCCAAATTCCCTCCTGCTTTATCGCTGTGTGCAGTGGTCCCAGCTCAGGCAGCTGCCTCAGAAAGTCCTCGGCCTAAATTTGTGCTCCCTGCTCCCCACGGGATCTGGTTTGGATCACAGGGATGATTCCAGGTCCTGGAAGAGTGAGTTCACCTGTTGGGAAAGGCTTTGGATTCCCTGGATCATCAGTGACCGCTCTGTGTTGAGCATCCTACAAATACCCCCACTAATTAACATCCCAATTAACACCCTCCTTATTCTTAATGAGCACTCAAGACCAATAAATCCATTTATCTCTTCTTTCTTTCCCACTTAAAATGGCCCTGTGGATGTGGATCACGCCCCAGTACACACAGAGCATCACAAACCCCGCAACCAGCAGTGTGGAGAAATTAATATCTTAATCTCATAAAGATTTTTAAATATTAACTTAAGCTGCTGAGGATGGATTATGGATTCAGAAACCAATCACCGTTTCCCCCTAAATAACTGTTAAAATAAGGAGAAATGTGTCTGGTGTGTGGGGGAATCAACGTTCCTCTGCTAAAAGGCCTGACTGCCATGGGAATATTTCTGGGCTCCTGACACCTCATTAAGTTATTTAACAACATTCCAATTTATTGTCCTGTTCAGTGACCACAAAAATTCCTAAAATTAAGCAGAGAAAGAGAAAAATAAAAATAGCCACTTATCATCCTCCCTACAGGAAAGGACACACCAAGGAAATGTGAAATATGGGATAACAGAGGGTTGCAACACAGAGCAAATTCCAAATCTGTCTGTGAATTCCACAGGGAATAAATATGTAATTGTATCAGTGTTAGTGGGCACAGAAAGTCTGCTATGGCCTGGTCTGGCTGCTTCATATTCTGTCTCCAGAGAATCTCCAGTCCCAGGAGCATCTCCGTGGCCTCCTCAGGACTGACTGCAGCAGCTTCTCTGTGCCAGGGCCTCCCCACCCTCCCAGCCAGGGAACAATTCCCAATTCCCAATATCCCATCCATCCCTGCCCTCTGGCACTGGGAGCCATTCCCTGGCTCCTGTCCCTCCATCCCTTGTCCCCAGTCCCTCTCCAGCTCTCCTGGAGCCCCTTCAGGCCCTGCAAGGGGCTCGGAGCTCTCCCTGGATCCTTCCCTTCTCCAGGGGAACATTCCCAGCTCTCCCTGGATCCTTCCCTTCTCCAGGGGAACATTCCCAGCTCTGCCTGCATCCTTCCCTTCTCCAGGGGAACATTCCCAGCTCTCCCAGCCTGGCTCCAGAGGGGCTCCAGCTCTGTGGCTCCTCTGGATTCATTCCAGCAGCTCCAGGTCCTTCCTGGAGGTGCTGGGATCCCTGAGCTGGGGCAGCTCTGCAGGTGGGGTCTCAGCTGAGGGGGCAGAGCAGCAGAATCTCCCCTTTCCTGCTGCCCACACCAGGATCAGCCCAGGCCACTGGGAGTTCTGGGTCCCACATGGTCGGGGCATTTCCAGGTTTTCCAAAATCAACACCTCCAGGTGCTTCTCCTCAGGGCTGCTCTCCAACCCTTCTCCACCCAGCCTGGATTTGTGCTGGCATTCCCTGATCCCTGTGCAGGACAAGCACTGGGCCTTGCTGAACCTCAGGAACTCCGCGTGGATCCACCTCTCCACGTCCCTCTGGATTTCAGGAGCTGCCCCTTCACTTCCCTACGTGAGATTACAACCAGCTCTATCCACCCACCAAATTCCTATTCCTTATTCTCTTTCATCACCCAGAAATGGGTTTAAAGCTGAATGAAACATTCCAAATTAAATATTTTCTCTGCCAGCAGGAGAAAGTGGCGACGTGACTCGGTCCCCACAGCAGAGCAGGACAAAACCCATTAGTCCTCGATTGCTGCGCAGGTAATAAAAGAGTTTTATAAGGAAAGGTTTGTGCAGGGCAAAGCCAAATTATTGCTGAGCAGCCTTGGAGCCCTGTAAGGCTCTCTCTTAAAACAAACCATTAACATATGCATGATTAGGCTGCCTCAATTGTTATGCCACAAGCAAAAATCCCGTCTTGGAATATCTAAACAGCCTTTTAATTCCAGGGAGCTGGCGCAGGGGGGGAAAAATGCGTTAGCATTAAAGGAATGTGTTTTTTTTTTTTTAATCACATCTAAAAATAACATTTATGTAACCACCTACCCTGGCATTTCACATCAGCAAATGTCCAGAACCGCCTCGCTCAGCTGTATTAAAATATGCAAACACCACGGGGTTTTAGCAGATTTCGGTTTCCTGAAAAAGAACTGCAGAACTCCCAACTTTGCAGGCAAGAGGGAAGTCAGAGTGGTGTCTACTCCAGTTAAAATAAATCATGTACAACGTGTTCTTCAGCAGGTCAGTGACAGCCAGGGCCTGGATAATTCAGTCGTGGAATCATGGAATGGTTTGGGCTGGAAGGGACCTTTGCTGAAAGGTGTTGCTTGTTAGGATCTACAGATTGCCTGGGGAAGCTGGGGCTGCCCCTGGATCCCTGGAAGTGCCCAAGGCCAGGCTGGATGGGGCTGGAGCAGCCTGGGACAGTGGGAGTGTCCCTGTCCATGGAATGGGATGATCTCTAAAAAAAACAAACATGGATTTTTGGATCCATGAGGAAGACTTTGGAGCAGGTGGTGAATGAAGAGCAGATTCCATTCCAGCTCTGTAGGACAATGCAGCTGCTTTTTTTGACTTCTTGTTCCAGCCCCAGTTCTTCTGTTCCAGCTAAGAAAGTGCAGGATGTTCTCTGGGCACATCTCTGAGATGCAGGAAAGCTGAAATGGGAATTCGGTGGTGTTGGATAAATACCCAGAAACCCATGCCCATAAAAGAATTTGTCAAACCTGCCCTTTGTAAAATGAGGGTTTGAAAAGAGGAGGTTTGATTTGAACACTGGGAAGGAATTCCTGGCTGGGAAGGTGCTGAGACCTTGGCACAGATTCCCAGAGGAGCTGTGGCTGCCCCTGGACCCCTGGAAGTGCCTGAGGCCAGGCTGGAGCAGCCTGGGACAGTGGAAGATGTCCCTGCCCTCGGCAGGGGTGGATTGGGATGAGCTTTAAGTCCCTTCCAATCCAACCCATTCCATGATGTTGAGATTTATCCAAGGATAAGGAGCAGCACAAGGCAATGCTTTGCTTGAAGCCCTTTCTGGTGCAACCCTGCTGCCTCCAAGGAGCATTTCTGAGCTCTCCCCGTTCTCTGCTGACTTCCTACAAATCATTTGTTACTGAGATTGATATTGCAGTTATGTAAACATCCATTATTTATCTGCTCTGGCCCTTTGAACCGGATGAGTGCTCCTGGATTTCCATGATTCCGTGTCTAAATTAATCATGGAGCATAAAATCAGTCACCATTTATGCAACATGAAAAGGAAAAAAGAAAGATGTAAAAATAGCTCTCGTGGTGTCGAGATTTCATGCCGTGTTCCCTGGGCAGGAACTATTCAAGCATCCTGCTTTTTCCTGCAGGCCTGTGAAATATTGATGGCTTTTTATTGAAAGGGAAAAAAAAAAACCTCTCTGAAAATTATCTGTCTCTTCCAGAGAGAGTTGTTCCCTGATCCAGTCACTGACTCCCTCACCACGGGGAGCACGGCACAATCCCATCCATGGGCAGCTTCCCATCCTCTGGCAGATCCATGTCCTGCATCCCACAGCAGGTTGGCACTGGGATCTCCTCCTGGGCACAGCCAGGAGCCTCTGACACCTTTCTGGGAATGTTTGCACAGACCTGACAACAGAATCCCACAGGGAAGTGTGATGTGGGGAGCTCCAGGGGGGATCTGACAGCCTCCTCCAGGACAGGGTGGAGGTGGCACATCCCTGCTGGATTTTAGCAGGAATTATTGCTTCTCCAAACCCAAATGGGCCTTTCCACCCCCGAGGAGGGAATGGAGTTGGTTGGGGACTGGGATTCGGCTCTGGGCACTTCATGGAATCTTGGAATGGTTTGGGTTGGAAAAATCCTTAAAGTTCATCTCATTCCATCTCTTTTGCCACAGGTAGGGACAGCTTCTGCTATCCCAGACTGCTCCAGCCTGGCCTGGGACACTTCCAGAGATCCAGGGGCAGCCACAGCTGCTCTGGGAATTCCATTCCAGCCCCTCACCTCCCGCCCAGCCAGGAATTCCCAGTTCCCAATATCCCACCCAGCCCTGCCCTCTGGCACTGGGAGCCATTCCCTGGCTCCTGGCCCTCCATCCCTTGTCCCCAGTCCCTCTCCAGCTCTCCTGGAGCCCCTTCAGGCCCTGCAAGGGGCTCGGAGCTCTCCCTGGATCCTTCCCTTCTCCAGGGGAACATTCCCAGCTCTCCCTGGATCCTTCCCTTCTCCAGGGGAACATTCCCAGCTCTCCCTGGATCCTTCCCTTCTCCAGGGGAACATTCCCAGCTCTCCCTGGATCCTTCCCTTCTCCAGGGGAACATTCCCAGCTCTCCCTGGATCCTTCCCTTCTCCAGGGGAACATTCCCAGCTCTCCCTGGATCCTTCCCTTCTCCAGGCACCATCCACAATTCCATGCGCTGCTCTGGTCCAGCATCAGGATTTGGGAGACCCCATGGGAAGAAGGCAGGGAGGGGTAAGAAGATGAGACCTTTGGAACAATTCTATCACTGTGCTGATTTTTCAGCACTTTGGGGACCCATCCCTTCATTTAATGCTGTGTGAGCAGCAGAATTAAGCAAGAGACCACTGAGAAGCCCATATTAACAATATCATTGAAATAAATGGGCACAAAAGGCTTCTTTTAGGGATCAAAACCTCCGATGAGTGACCAGATGAGATGTTTTGTTTTGATTGGTGATGTTCCTCTAAGCTTCAGCAGCTGCTTCACGGCATGATTTGAGCCTGGATCCCACCAGAAGCCAAAGCCACCCGCCAGCCTCCTCACACCCCTGTAAGTGAAGGAACAGCCACTCCTGTGGGAATATCCTGGCGATATCCTGCAATATCCCAGCTCAATCCAGCTAATAATAACTGGCCTTGCTTCCCCTCCAGCAAGAGTGGCTGGAAGAAGGAACCTCTCCAAGCTTTAAATAACCTCCTGGATTCCCCCCTCCGGACCTGTGCTCCAGCTGGGAGCAGCTTTCCTGTTTGTTTGTTTGTTCCTTTTTCCTTGCCATGATTGCAGAGAGGAAGGAATCTGGTTCCTACCTCCCTGAACACCTCGGGCTTGGAGAGCAATTACTCAGCACTGCAGGCTCTGGTGGAGAATTAAAGGTCAGGGCACTTTTACTGGGGGTTTTTTATTCTGGGCTTGCACGAGGTCACAGCTGATGATAAGCACATGTTCAATTCCACGTTTCCAAAGCTGTTCACAGTCCTGAAAGTGGCTGTGAAAATCCAAGGAGAGCATTTTTAACCCTCTCTTTTCTCCTGCTTTTAGGGAGGAAGAAGCCTTTGGAGCCAAATTCCAGTGAGGCAGAGGGAGGGTGCTGGTGGGACCTCTTCATCAGGGGCTGTGCTTTTGGGTTTTTAGCAAAACCTCCCCCAAGCTGCCTCTCTCCTGGAGATGTTGGTTCCTTCAGGCTCTGGGGGATTTAATGTGCTCCAAAACTGTTTCTGAAAAGCAGCTCTGACCTTGGCTTGGTCTGGAATTACAGACACTGGAGCCTCCAGCTGGAAGGATGGTTTGGAGGAAAACTCCAGGCACCGATTATCCCTGGGACATTCCCATCCTGAGCATCCTGGGGCATTCCCTGCCTGGAGCAGGATCCCACCTGTCCTCATCCCACCATGCCCAAGGTCAGACGAGGTTTTCCCATCCACCACACATCAGGATCTTCCTGGAGGTGGAATTCCTGGCTCCGTGGAGCTGGAAATGAGCTGCTGGAGGAGGGCTGGCAGGGGGCTGGGGCAGCTTCTGCCTCTCCTGACCATGGAATGCTGCACTTCCAGCGCTGATGGATGACCCAGCCTGGTGGAACCCCAGCCTGAGCTCAGCCAGATGTGAGATTAATTTATTGCACCTGTCCAAACAGAAAATATTCCTATTTTTGTGGGTTCCAGCTTGATGGAGAGTGCCATGCTCAGGTGACCTTGGCCCAGCCTGGTGGGTCTGTCCCTCCTGGGGGTGAGGGGACACCAAGCATCACTCGGTTTCATCCAAAGATGAAACAAGGCAGAAAATCCAGCTCCTTGGAGCAGGAGGCTGAGCTGGGATGTGCAGGGGGGAAAAAAAAAATCCAAGCTCTGCTTCAGCTGCACGAGGAGCAGCAGCAGAACAGTTTGTGTTTTAATTAATAAGGCAATAATTTGGCGTGGAGCATCGTAATGCGGCTGATTCCACACTGCAGCATCGCATCCTGCGGCGGGAGAGCAGCAGGGAAAGCTTCCAGCAGCACAGCCCAGGGCAGGAGAGATCTGCAGCCACCAGCAAGAGCTGGGCCAAAGCTGAGACTTCAAATTCCCAGCGAGTTCAGTGGGATTTTTGCCTGATTAAAGCTTGAGCCGCAGTCCAGGAATTTCTGTCTCTGCCGCAATCCAGCCAGGCTTTGCGCAGGGGCTTGGGAGCAATCTGTTCCCCTTGATGGAGGCTTTTCTTGGAGAGAATTCAAGTTTATTCCATTAGAAAGGAGTTTAGTCTTCCCTTTTTATGGTGGTGGGAAAGAAAAACCACTGGGTAGTCCCTGAGCTGGGACAGCTCAGATTTCCCTTGGTTTTAACCTCCTCTCTCTCCTGAAGGGAAAAGTTGCTGAAGGGCTTTAGACTTGAGAGAGGACTTTAGACTTGAGAAGGGACTTCAGACTTGAGAAAAGAACCAGAAATTGTTGTTCCTTATAATGAGGGCCAAAGGATCTTGGGGAAGTGAAATAGGATCATAATTAGGTGGGCACCTTCCTTTTGCCGGGTCAAGAAATTGGATAATTCAGCTGGAATTACAAAGGGAAGAGCAATTGGAGGAAGATGAACTTCTGACCTTGTAATTACAAATCAGAGCTCTGCAGAAGGTGGGTGGCATCCTGCCCAAAATGACACGACAAAAATAAAAATTAGAAGGGCTGAAAGCCACTGAATGAGGTCTGAAATAGCTCAGTCTAGAGGAATTACGAAAAAAAAAAACAAAACAAGGAAGAATTTCACTTGGGGAGATAGGGAGAATCATAAGGAAAAGTGAAAAAGGGAAACAAAATCTTGGTGATATCTGAGGGGATTTTTCCTGAGATGCTGCAGGCAGTGCCACATCCACACGTTTTTTGGGCACTTTCGGGGATGGAGACTCCCTGTGCCAAAGCCCAGCCACCCTTCCAGCAGAGAAATTCTTCCTGGCTTCAAGGAAAATGTGGGAATGAGAGGAAAATGACAACAGACATGATGTCCTAACATTGTCTGCTTGCTGGTTTGGGTGCTCTGCTGGATGGTGGGGACAGGGCTGGTTCTTTTGGGTGGATTTTGGGGGTGCAGACACCTCCAAGTTCCCCTCATCGCTGGGGGCATCCCACCCTGTCCCACCAGCTGCTTTTCCAGCAGGAAAACCAAAAGCTGGAAGGAAAAAAACCGTCTCAGCCCCCAGAGTGAAGGCCCTGCCTTTGTCACCAGCTCTCCTTGCACAAAGCTCACTTTATTTTCTCCTCAGCATTCAGGTCCCTGTCTAAAGAAAACACAGAAAACATTCAGAGACTTTTTTTATTTTTTTTATTTTTTTCCTTCTGCTTTGTTTATCAGCAAGATTAAGATTCCTGGCTGTGGAAGAAAGGAATATCTCCATTTATTTGTTTCGGGGCATGTGGAGCGCATTTGTTTCCTAGGATGCAAATTCATTGTTCCTGCTCTGAATGAAAGCCCCAGTGCCAAGAGCTGCTGTCGGATTGGGATCTCTTGGCATCGTTTTTGCTGCAGCTCCATGCACAGAGCAGGGATTTGAGTCCTCCCAATATTCTGCCACTGGAAAATCTTTCCCAGTTTAATTCTTAAACTTTCTTTCTGATGATTTCCCCTTTCCTAAAGTCCCCTAAAGGGTGGGATTTTGGGATGTGGGTCACACCACCAGCTGCCTGCACCACCAAAAAATTGGGCGTTCAGATACGATCGGCCGCACTTCCTAACTCCATCTTTTATTTATTTCTCTCCCTCATGATTTTTTTATAAACGGGTTTTACACACACACACACACAGATCCCAAAGTGGCAGCTCCCAGTGCCACCAGGAAAAGCTACAGTGTGAAATTCCTTGGGATGAACCCCCCTGGGGCTCCCTGTTTGTCCCCAGCCCGGCTCAGGGGCTGCCACCTCCCATTATCTGCAGCAGGGGATGGCACGTTGTGACATGGCTGTGCCTGACTTGCCATGTCACCTTGGCAGATAATGACTTGGAAATTTGTGCTAATAATTGTTTTGACTGTTCCCCTGGAATGAGTGGGTTTGGTTTGGTTGGGTTTTTTTTTTTTTCCTGTTGGTTTTTTGTTGTTTTTCTTTTTTTCCCCCCTCAGCAGAATGTCTTGCACTTAAAGTGATTTTATTAGGGAATTGTTGTTTTTTTTACACAGAAAATACAGTTGTGCCAGCTGGAGGTTGGGAGCTGGGATTGACATCCCTGCAGCCGCTTGGGATGGTTCTCCAGGGAAGATTCCATACAGATTCCAACTCCTTGTAACCAAATCCTGCTGCCCCAGACATCGTCACCTTCCTCAGGACCACAATTGATGCCTTCACCGCTGAGTAAAGGAATTTTATCATAAATATCCATGGGAGGATCCATGTCAGGAGAGGAACAACAGAGCTGGGAAAGGGGCTGGAGCCCCAGGAATAGCTGAGGGAGCTGGGAGGGGCTGGAGAATTCCTGAGGGAGCTGGGAAGGGGCTGGAGAATTCCTGAGGGAGCTGGGAAAGGGCTGAGGCTGGAGCAAAGGAGGATCCAGAAGCGAAAAGCTCTGCAGCAGAGCCCTCCCCAAACTCCCCTCACATTTTTTTCCCCTCACGTTTTCTCCCAGATTTTGATTTTCCCCTCACGGCAAAGGAGACCCTGAGGGGCTGGAGCGTGGCCAGGGAAGGGAACGGAGCTGGGAAGGATCTGGAGAATTCCTGAGGGAGCTGGGAAGGGGCTGGGGAATTCCTGAGGGAGCTGGGAAGGATCTGGAGAATTCCTGAGGGAGCTGGGAAGGATCTGGAGAATTCCTGAGGGAGCTGGGAAAGGGCTGGAGAATTCCTGAGGGAGCTGGGAAGGATCTGGAGAATTCCTGAGGGAGCTGGGAAAGGGCTGGAGAATTCCTGAGGGAGCTGGGAAGGGGCTGGAGAATTCCTGAGGGAGCTGGGAAGGGGCTGGAGAATTCCTGAGGGAGCTGGGAAGGGGCTGAGGCTGGAGCAAAGGAGGATCCCGAGGGATCTTTTCCCTCTCTGGAATTCCCTGGCAGGAGGGGACAGGCGGGGGGGTCGGGCTCTGCTGGCAGGGAACAGGGACAGGAGGAGAGGGAACGGCCTCAGGCTGGGCCAGGGCAGCTCAGGGGGGATTTGGGAACAATTCCTTCAGGAAAAGGTTGTCCAACACTGGCACAGCAGCCCAGGCCAGGGGAGTCTCAGCTATATCGAGCAAGAAATGTCAGTTTTTAGTCAGAACCTTTGGATGTGTTTTTTGCAGTGCCCTCAATCTGGGCTCAGAGTTTGGGCCTGAGAACCCTCCCTGTCCTCCTGCAGTTCTGCTCCTTAGGGAGCAGATTTAGGATTTAGGGGATTTTCCAGGCATCCAAAACACCTCATGTGGGCAATCCTCATCCTGAAAATCAGCAAATCTGGGATTACCTCACACTTTGGCCAGGCTTTCCCAGCAGGAAAAGACAGGATCTTTCCCCAGGCCTACAAAAAGGTCCCTCCCTTACAGAATCATAGAATCCTTTAGGATGGAAAAGGCCTTCAAGATTTGGGTTTGGTAAAGAATTATTAAAAAAACACACAAAAAAAAAATAAAAAAAGGAAAAAATTGAATTACTTGGAAAAATTACAGCAAGACAAGCAAGGTAAACGGTTTGGTTTCCTCCCTAGGCAAAATCCAGCAGGAATTTCTGGCCACAGAAATATGCACAGCAGCACCTAAATATCTGGAGGTTCCCCTTCTCTGGAGAAAACACTCCAGAGCTTCATGGTCATGTTTTCTGGAAAAATCTATCCTCTCTTCCCCCAAAAAACACAGTTTATGGTAAAGAAATAAATTAATTTAGCAGCATTAAAGCCTGTTTCAATTTGACTTGTGAATTTAGTTCTGTGTAGACGTTTATATTATTAAATAGGGTGCAAAGCCTTAATTAAATAAACTCTAGCTCTTGCTGCAGGATTTTATCAGGGAAACCCAAACAATCCCTTCTGACATCATTTAACTTCTCCCTTTTTCTTTCCCTTTTCCTTGTCAAAATATTCATCCCAACTGGCATGTTCTCCCTAAGTATTTAGATTTTTGCAGACATTTTTACAACCTATTTGCATTTTTGTGGAAAAACTCTCCCATCTGTTTATTTCCCTCTTGCAACTGGCTGGGATGACTGGAATTGGAGAGATCAGGGAAGAGCTGGCTGTGCCGGGAAAGAGCCTGGAGTGACTTTCCCTGGGCTCAGTCCTGGTGTTTCCTCCTCAGAGATATTTTTCTTATCTGCTTGGAGATCCTGCCCCTGAAAACAAATTATCCAAGACATCCCTATTCCAGCAGGTAAAATTTGGGAAATTCCTTGCAAAACTCCAAACGAAAGCCTCGCTGACAAAGGCGCTGTCGGAATCTGAGCTGCAGATGCAGCCTGAGGTGAACAGTACATTTTGCAGAAATATCGTGAATATTTTCATATCATATGGGCTGCTCTGACAAGCAGAAAGACTGTTTTCCCTTTTAAATGAAATAATAAATAAAATAAGAAAAGCAGGGCTGCAGGAGGATGGGTTTAGGTGGGATATTGGGGAAGAATTCCCAGCTTGGAGGGTGAGGAGGCCCTGGAATAGGATTCCCAGAGAAGCTGTGGCTGCCCCTGGATCCCTGGGAGCATCCAAAGCCAGGTGGGAGCATCCTGGGATAGTGCAAGGTGTCCATGCCCATGGTTTGGTATGAACTGGATGAGCTTTAGGATCCCTTCTCACCCAAACCAGTTTGGGATTCTCTGGTCCGGCATCCCAGTCCCTGCCTGAGGCTGGTTCAGGCTCTGTGCCCATTGCTGGTTCCTTCAAGATAAATTCCATCAGGTTATTCCCACCTTTTTCTGTAATTTATTTAGTGGCAAGCAGGGGGAATTCAGCCCCTGGAAGTGCAGCTGGTTTTTTATTTTATGCATAAATTCCAGGCTATTTAAAATCCATGTGGATGTGGCACTTGGGGACGCAAGCTTAGTGGTGGGGAGAAAGTTGGACTTGATAATCTTGGAGGTCTTTTCCAATCTAAACAATTCCCCAATTCTAAATTCCTTCTCTGGGCAGCTCCTGGCGAATGAAGCATTGCTGGAATTGCTGGGAGTGTTTCACAGCCAGCACTTGGAATTCGCTGTTGGAGGGTGGATCATGCTGAGAACAGGGAAATTCTACATTAATTAATGCAATAATATCAAAAATAAATAGTGTGAGGTTTGTACACACAGCAGATGCTGAAAGTGGGGTCCCTCCCAATCCCGATTTTTCCCAGCATCAGGTTCCAGTGGGATGGGCTGGGCTGGACAAGCAGAGCCCCTGGGGAACCCAAACTTCCTCCTCCCTGCCCTGAGCCCTCAGTACAATTGTGACTCAATAACCTTTTCCTGAAACCACTTTATACTCAACTTTTATTTTTTTCCTCTGGCATTGTTCTTTCTTTCCCAGGGGAAATCTCCAAGCCCTTATTGCTCCTCAGGAGGTCACTGGGAATGATGTTATCACTCCATGGGGTCCCAGCACTGGCTGCAGGTGAGCACAGCACATCTGGATCTGCATCCAGACCCCTCATGGGGCAGAGAAAAAGAAAAGCACCAAAAAGCCACTTGCCAGAGCTAATCCGGGGGGGTGGAAATGGTAAAAGAAAGTTTTTACAAGGGCATGGAGTGGCAGGGCAAGGGGGGTGGATTCACACTGGCAGGGCAGGGTTAGATTTGTGATTAGGAAGGAATTCCTGGCTGTGAGGGAAGGGAAGCCCTGGCACAGAGAAGCTGTGGCTGCTCCTGGATCCCTGAAGTGTCCAAGGCCAGGTTGGAGCTACCTGGGATAGTGGAAGGTGTCCCTACCCATGGCATGGAGTGAAATGAGATGAGCTTTAGGGTCCATTCCAACCCAAACCAGTCTGGAATTCCATGATTTCTCTTCCCTGGGCTTTGCAGAGTTCCTTGGACAAACAGAATCACTGTGGTGCGGTCCAGACCTGCTGCTGGCTGGGGAGAAGATTTTACAGTCACAGAACCTTAAAATCCTTTAGGTTGTAAAGGACCTTTAAGGTCATCATGTCCAGTTGCTCAGATGTTATTTACAGATCTGTTTTCTTCACCTCAGTTTCTCCAGTGCAAAGAAAAGCTGATGTTTATTCATTACAACTTTAAATAAATCCAGCAGTGCTACAGCGTGTTCCCAGTTATCTTTTCAGGAGGTTATTCCTATATCCATGGGTTCTCCCCTACCATTCCAGACAGCAGCATCCACAGAATGGAAAGTGCTGTTGGCCCATCCCAAATTAATTTTTTGGGAATTCACAGGGAACCATTGTTTCCCACCTCTGTCTCATGGAGAGCCTGGCTGAATTCCCCAGGAACATCTCAGCCCTCAGCAATTTGCACCCAGCCTGGGTTCCATTTTAAATATTGGAGATTTTGATTCTCCACGAGGTTTTGAGCACCCCCAGTCCAGGGGGTTGTGCTGGAAAAGGCACCTTACGGCTCAGGAGATTCCTGGGATCACTCTGGGAAGTGCCAGGCTCTGTCCTCAGCGCCACCCTGAGCTGTGCTGCAGAGGGGACAGCTCTGCAGCCTGTGTTCCCTCTCCATGTGATGTCCCATGCCCAGGAAGCTCCTGGGATCCGTGGGGAATGATCCAGCCGTCTGTGATGCTGTTTCCATAGATCCAGGCTTTGCTTGGAGCTGGACACAGGGATTTGGAGCTCCCCGCTGCCCACATCCCAAACCTGCCAGTTTGGATGGAGGCAGGAGCTCATCCCACATGGATGCAGAACATTCCCTGCTCTCACTCTGCTGCCACAGGTGATATTTGGTGGGGAAATTTGAACTTGGAAGCACAAGAGCTGTTGGAATTTCACCCTTTTTCATGGATAGAGCCGCACAGCTCTGACAGCCGTATCCTGCTGCTCCCGGTTTGGCTCCCAGATCTTCTCCTACGTGCTGGAACAACCTGCAAGAGGCTCAAACCCTCCTTCCCTTCCACTTGTGACTACTGGCATGATGACAGCCAGCAGATAATAAAGAGCACAGCCCAAACCCTTGGAAAAGGCAGCGCCACTCCCGCTGGGAATCCTTCAATCCAAGGGTTTGTCTCCAGGAGAGCCTGGAGGCCTGGGAGCTGTTTGGAGACGAGAATCCAAAACTCATCCTATCAAACCAAATTGGCAGGAAAGGATCCATTTTGGCTTATCCCTCATTTCACATGGATGTGGAGAAATCCACACACATCCCATTTACGGCTTCGAGGAAATTTCTCCTGGCCCGATCCATGTGGGACATATGGAATCCATTTTCCCTCACACCTGGCCACATATATTTGTTATGAAAGGTTCATGACTCCACGGGCTGTGTGACCTATTCCCAGGGTGATTGGAGTGAAATGTGTTTCCTGCTCTCCCAAATTCCATATAAACCGAATAAACCAATCCATAGATCCCCAGAGTAATATCCTGAGCCTACAAACACACGCAGGCAATAAGTCAGGGAGGAGGGAAAAATCCTATTGCTGCTTCCCATTAGTGAGCAGCTGCGAGGGGAAGGGAAGGAGGGAAAGAAAAACCCTGGAAATTCAGGGAACAACAGGAATTTTGTCACACTCAAGCCCTAAAACCTGTTTCAAGCCCAAGGGGGGAAACTTCTGATCTCGGAGCTGATGCTCCATGTGGAAAAGGTGATTTTGGAGCCTCAGGGAATGGGAATGATGATCCATGCATTGGGGTGTTCAGGCATCATTTCAGTGCACTTGTAACAGAGAAAGGAAGCTTCTGAAGAATATAAAGAGGGAATTTTTCCTTGGGCAGGTGGGGACTGGACAAGGGGGAATAGTTTTAAACTGAATGAGAGGAGATTTTGATTAGAAATTGGGAATGAATTGTTCCCTGTGAGGCTGGGGAAACCCTGGCACAGGCTCCCAGGGGAGCTGTGGCTGCCTCATCTCTGGAAGAGTCCAAAGCCAGGTTGGACAAAACTGGGATAATGGAAGGCGTCGAGGTGGAACCAGATGAGTTTTAAGGTCCCTTCCAACCCAAACCAGCCTGGAATTCCACAATTCCATGATTCTCTGACCATCACAGCTCAGAGGGTTGGGAAGGGCTTTGGATAATTCCTCCCCCATCCTGCATCCTCCAGCAGGGCACAGCCACATGCTGCATCCCCATGGCCCTGACCTTTCCAGGGAAGCCAAGTCAGCTCCTCTTAGGATCAGCAGCTGGCATTTATCTCTACATCCCATAAATGCAGCACCCTGCTTTTCATCCCAGCCCAGCACCCCACTCCCACTCTGCTCACCCCGATCACACCAGACAAAAATCCACCCCAATAACAACAGCGACAACAAAAAGTCACTTTAGAGAAGGAGGACGGAACAGGGATCAACCCTGCACTTCCCAACCCCTCCTTTCCCTGGAGAGAGTTTTCCCTCAAGGAACCGAAGCGAGAGCTTGTGCAATGACTCCGTGCTGATGCAGCAGCACGAAATACCAAGCGAATCCCTTCCAAAAGAGTCGGCTTGGATGTCATTATTTCCTGTTGGTAGACAGAAGGAGAGTGGGAAAAACTCCTGTTCTGGGAGCCAAGCGCTGCTGAGGAGAGCGATTAGCAGATGGCGTGGAAATTAGCTCATTATTATTAATTTGCCAGGCCTTTCCCAGTTCCTGAATTGCCCT
Organism: Cyanistes caeruleus; assembly: GCF_971803275.1. NCBI lineage: Eukaryota > Metazoa > Chordata > Aves > Passeriformes > Paridae > Cyanistes > Cyanistes caeruleus. The sequence continues at coordinate 39,774,671 of NC_141707.1, forward strand.
TTGGAAGTTGCAAAGCAGCGTGTGCATATGGACAAAAGGAGGCTGCTTTTGGCAGAGCAGCTAATTAAGAGCTGTGCCACCCACTCCCTGAATGGGAACCCTTCCCACCTGCCCCATCCCGGATTTGGGATGAGCGGAGCCGGGATAATGCTCAATAGGAAACCCCCACGCCTGGTGCTTATTAATGTGCTGGTGTTTTGTGTGAAGGAGTTGATGCTGCAAAAGGCCTTTTTTTTTCTGCTTCTAAGGGGTTTTTGTGGAGGTGGTTAAAGAGACTGTTTAACAGCACTGAATATATCTATTTATTGGGAAATTAATTTAGGGAAAAACATGCTTCAGCACACCAAAACCTCTCCTCCATCCTCTTTCAAACTGGATTTTTTGCCTGGATTGTTGCACGTCCTTTTATTTCTTTCCAGGATGTCACTGCCCTGTGGAGCTGAGAGAAGAATTTGGGCTGGCAGCCCAAAATTAGCTCAAAAAGAGAGGAGCTCAAAGTCTGAATTTATAGTGACTACACAGCCTCGAGTGGAGCTGCAGTTTCTCCAAGCTCCTTTGTATAAAAGCTGCTGGTGCAAATAATAATAATAAGAAGAAGAAGAAGAAGAAGAAGATGATGATGATTTTGATGATGATTATGATGATTATGATGATGATGATGATAATAATAACAATAAAAAATATAAATAATCATGCAATGGTTTGGTTCGAAAGGCACCTTAAAGATCACCCAGTTCAATCCCCTTGCCATGGGCAAGGAAACCTTCCACTATCCCAGGTTGCTCCATGACCCATCATCATCATCATCTCCCATACCAATATAAAATACTATTGTTATGAATTATTCAGTATAAATTATAGATTTGTAGGCTTTAAAGGGACATCCAAAGGTTGGTTAGGGCCATGCAAAACCATCCCTTTGGATGATCTTTTCCATCCTCCCCAGGAGCTTTAATCACTGAGACAGCTCCACTTGGAAATGAAGCCCCGCAGCCCCACTCAGGCAAATTAAATCCAGCACGGAGGAGATCCCACCCTCGGAGTCTTTCCAGGGCAGGAAAGTGGGAATTGTCATCCTCATCCAGAGTGGCAGCGCTGTGAGCCAGGAGAAGGCTGGAAGTGACACCGCCGCCATGTCATCGCCGCGACAGCGCTAATTGCCCGCGTGGCACGGCTCCTAATTGATTTCCTCCTCATTAACGATGCCGCTGCAGGGCTTGATCCGGGGTGAAGCGCTGTGGATCTGGAATATGGGGAGATGGGTGAGGGAAAGCTGGGCATGGAAAGGCCGGGAAATGGGAGAGGGAAAGTTAATTAAGGGGCTCATGTTAATGTGGTGTCAGAACAGAACGTGTTGGAGTGAATCAGAGGATACCCCTTGAGTCACAGAAGGTTTGGGGTGGAAAGGACCTTAAAGATCATCCCATTCCATCCCTGCCATGGACAGGGACACCTTCTGCTATCCCAGGTTGTTCCAGTCTGGCCTTGGACACTTCCAGGGATGGGGCAGCCACAGCTTCTCTGGGAAGTTCATTTCAGGGCCTCCCCACCGTCACAGCCAAGAATTCCTTCCCAATGTCAAATTGAAATGTCCTCTCAGTTTCAAACCATTCCCCTCTGTCCTGCCACCGTCTGCCTGTGTAAAAATTCTTTCTCCAGCTCCTCCTGCTGCAAAAACCTGGCAAGGAAATGTCAGGTAACCCAGGAATCCTGTGCCAGGGCTTCCCACACTCACAGCCAGGAATTCCTTCCCAGTATCCCATCTAACCCTCCCCTCAGAGGAAAGCCATTCCCCATCCCCCTGTCACTCCATCCCTTGTCCAAAATCCCCCTCCAGCTTTCAATATTCTCCCTATTTTCACTATTTTTCACTCTTTTCTATATTTATTTGGAATTTTGGGTGTGCACGGAATCCTTAGGAAAAGCCTCCATGACGTTTCCCTGGGCGCGAGGGGCTGAGCGGCTCCGTGTCATTCTCCAGACGGAAATCCTCGGAGCAGCTACAATGCGCTTTGTAATTAGAGTTAATTAACACTTCTGCAAATTGGTCTTTATTTAAGACCAGCTGCTGAGGCAAAAAAAAAAAAAAGAAAAAAAAAAAAAAAGTCTATCAAGCCCATAAAATATTAATTAGCACAAGTGTCTCGTCTGCTACCACTGGGCTGTGTGAGGATGGGATTTGGGCAAAGGGAGCTTTGTTTCCTTGGATAAAGAGTTTGGGAGCAGGAATTTGAGATGGATAAATTCAGATTCCCTCCCCGAGCTCCCCACAGGCATCACAGGTACAGGGACAAAATCTTGTCCCATAAAACACAACCCAGCAGTCTGGAAACATGTTTGGAAGAGCAAGGGAGAGGATGTGGGGAGGAATAACAATCAAATTGAATTCACACATCAGCTATGGGAGAGCCCAGTGGTTTAATCACAGAATCATGGAATGCTTTGGGATGGAAGAGACCTTAGAGATCAAAATTCCAACCCTGGCATTGCCACTATCCCAGGTTGCTCCAAACCCCATCCAAGCTGGCCTTGGACACTTCCAGGGATGCAAAGATGTGAAAAACTCTTCCAAATTTATCTCCCCTTTCCCTCCAGCACCTCCTTCCTCTGGGATTTTCCCTGCTTCCTTCCCTCAGTTTTTTCTGCTCAAACCCACCTGAGAACTTCATGACAAATACTCTTTAAAACAAAGATATTTTTTTTCCCCCAAACTTTCCTGCTTGTGGGATTTTGTGCCGAGGCCACAGCGGGGCCGATTCCTCCGCTCTGACTGAATTAGGTCAGAGGCTTCTCCAGGCTATAACCATCTTCAAATTATGTGACAGAAACAAATAGGAAATATTTAAAGTTAAGGCTCTGCAAGTACTTTTATTCAACCTAAAGATGGGATCACTCGGAGTTTGTATCTGCTTGCTAAAAATTCCTGTAAGGAGCTTGGTGAGGGATAAGAAAATTGGAAAAAATGTCTTTTTTCTCCCTTTCTGTGGAATCTAGATTGGTGCTCACGCTCAGCCTGGAGTTTGTAGGGCAAAAAAAACCAACTCCAAAAACAAATAGCTACAGGGAAGGCAAATTGAAATGTAAAAATATCCCGATTTGAATGGAATTTTTCAAACTGGCTTTGCAGTGAATTCACTTGAAAATGTGTCAAGTCTGCGTGGAGGCCTTTAACCATTCCTGGTGGATCCAGAGAAGAGTTCCAGCAAGGAAATCGTTTTTTTGCAAAAGGGAAAAAAATATTTAATTCCAGTTTAAGGCCTGGATGTTGCTTGTGTTGTATTTTTATTTTGTTTTCCAGCATAAACTCATGAAAGGTTTTAGAGGATTAAAACTCAGCTAAGCTGAAACAGATTCCAGACCAACACCAAGGTGGGGGTTTTATTTTGGGTTTTTTTAAATCTTTCCTGATTGTTTAACAAAGAATGAGCCATTTTCTTTCGTTTTGCCCTCAATAAATTGCTATGAAATATGAAATTAATAGGAAATTAATAGGAAATAAATAGGAAATCTTAAAGGTTCTCCAAAAGAGAGGAGAAGTTGTTTGCAGTGGTGTCACCCCATGGGTCAGCCTGTGCTGGGCCCTGTTTTCCAGCACGAAATGCTCATCCTGTGACCTTTGTGCTCCCAATTTTCCATCCTGTTGCAAACCCATTTTCCATGGAATATTTGCTGTCAGCAGCTCACAGTGGTTCTCAGTGGAAGATGGGACTGGAGACACCTCCAGGCCCCTGAGGGAATGTTGGATGCACCCATGGTCAATCCAGAATGTTGGAAACACCTGCCCTGAGGGTGATCCTTCATCACCTGGAGGAAGGAAATGAAGCACAAGGAGTTTGGGGTGTGTGCTGATACATTCCTGCAAAAATCCTGGGGATTTCAGAAAAAGGGTTCAGGAAAAGCACGGAATTCCCTCAGGGAATGGTCACATTCCCAAGGCTGCCAGAGCTCCAGGAGAGCTGGGACAACACGACAACACTTCCAGGGAAACGCAGGGTGGGATTTTTGGGTTTCTCCTGGGCTGGGCCAGGAGTTGTATCCATGATCCTCGTGTTCCCTTCCTTTGGGAATGTTTGTGGAAGTGCTCAGTGGGAAAACGTGGTGTCTCCTGGACTGGGAAACCACCTGTGATCCCCAGAGGACGCGGCAGCTGCGACGTGCATGGAGAACTTTCAGGAGCCGATGGAGGAGGCTGATCCCAGCAGGAAAAGCTCCAGGTGCTGCCAGGACATGGCTCTGCCATCCCTCGGCACAGAGAACTCCCCGTGAGTCCCACGGGGCTTGTGCTCACCTGGGCAGGTGACAGGATGGGAGGTGGCAGCAGGAGGGTCGTGCCAGGTGAGACAGAGCGGGAGACGCCGGCACATTCCTGGGAAGGTGTTGGAACACCGCTCGCGTTTCCACCAGCCCCAGCACAATGTCACAACAGCTCCCACAGGAATTAATGTGATGGGAAAAGTGCACTGCAGACACAGGGAAAACACTGGGCAGACTGGCAGCTCCGAGATCTGCCTTTTCCAAGGGTGAAATCCAAGTCTGAGCCGTGGCAGAACCCTGTGGAGAGAGGAACGACGTGGATCCCACTCCCCTTTGTGTGGCTCTATAATCCCAAGGAAAAAAAAAAAGGCTCCCAAAGATTTAAAGAGGCTTTGGCTCAGCCTTTGAATGCCTTTTCATTTTCCCCTATTCATGGATCAAATAGAGCTCCCTGCTCTGAATAATTGCATTTTACCTGCTGAAAACATGGTCTGGAAAGCTCAGAGCGCTTTATTCCTCCTGATGGCACATAAAGCATAAACATTAAGTTTGCTAAAAACAGGGAAAAATAAGAGTCATTTTTTTCTCTTCAGTATAATTTACAAGGGGAAGCATTAACTCATAAATCATAGGCACAAATTCAGCGAGGATTGAAACACTACACTCAGCAGCAGGCAAATTACAGCCACACCACTCCATCACCCAGGGCTCCTTCCAAGGGCATGGTTGGAAATGTGTTCCTCATAAGGAGAGTTAAGGGGGGAAAAAAGAAGAAAAAAAAGCACTAAAACCATGAGGAAGGAAAGTCCCAGCACCCCCAGCCAAGGCAGGGCTGGATTCAGCTCAGCCCATCCTGCCTGGACTCACCATCCTCACAGGGAAGGATTTATCCCAGTATCCCATCCATCCCTGCCCTCTGGCACTGGGAGCCATTCCCTGGCTCCTGTCCCTCCATCCCTTGTCCCCAGTCCCTCTCCAGCTCTCCTGGAGCCCCTTCAGGCCCTGCAAGGGGCTCGGAGCTCTGCCTGGATCCTTCCCTTCTCCAGGGGAACATTCCCAGCTCTCCCTGGATCCTTCCCTTCTCCAGGGGAACATTCCCAGCTCTCCCTGGATCCTTCCCTTCTCCAGGGGAACATTCCCAGCTCTCCCTGGATCCTTCCCTTCTCCAGGGGAACATTCCCAGCTCTCCCTGGATCCTTCCCTTCTCCAGGGGAACATTCCCAGCTCTCCCTGGATCCTTCCCTTCTCCAGGGGAACATTCCCAGCTCTCCCAGCCTGGCTCCAGCCTTGGAGCAGCTCCGTGGCCTCCTCTGGATTCTCTCCAGCAGCTCCAGGTCTCTCCTGTGTTGGACCCCAGAGCTGGAAGCTCATGATTATACCTGGGATTTTCCCTCTGGTCCATCAGTCTGTGAGAGGCCCATCAAAACCTGGGTTTGAGGGGAAGAAAGATGAAAACACCAAAGTTTTGCCCCCCCTAGAACACCACTGTCACTCCCTGGACCCTCAGACCTCATCCCATGGGACAGGGAAGCTCCAGCTCTGCTTTGGCTCAGGAAAAGAGTGTCAGAAATAAGGATTTAACAGCTGGTCTTTGTACTTGCTTCCTCTCCTATTGAATATTTCCTTTCAGGTCCTCCTCTCCCAGCAAATGTTTAAAGCTGGACTTTATCGAGCAGAGCATCTCTAAAATCTGCTTTATGCCCCAGTCTCCAAAACTCCTGTTTTCAGATGCAGTTAATTATGGCTGTGAGGGGTTTTTCCCTTTAATTCTTGCTCTGTGACTTATCCAGCAAAGAGGGAGCTTCTCCTCAGCTGCAGAAACCCTGCCCAGATGTGGCTCCAAGAAGGTGAAAGGGAACATCAAAATAATTTCTGCTTGTTCAGCACCCAGCTGTGCCCAACCCCAGCACCCAGAGCTGGGGCTGGGCAAAACTTGGCAGGTTCAGGGAATATTTTTACATCCCAAAGGCTGGCAAATACCTCAGAGCTGGAGGTGTGCGACACCTGAGGTTTTGCCAAAAAAATGAGTTGAGCAAACTGAGGAAAATCCGATGCCTGTTCCCTATTTCCATTTATTTTTTATATTATTTTTTGCATTTTCTGTGGCCTCTCCAGGGCAGAGGTTCCCCTTCCTGCTGCAGGCTGAGTCTCTGCAGTGGGGAAGGAAGATATTTCTGGGTGTTTTTAACCTCTGTTTGTGTTGCTGGGATGGATGGATGGAATTGCTGGGTTGCGACAGGGGGAGCTGGGCATCCCTCGCCCAGCCTGGAGCAGGGAAGGAGCTGCTGGAAGTCACCAACAGCACCAAAAAACCTCATTAGAGCTGTGAAAAATTCCCAGGAATGTGCCCAGTGACAATGTTTTCATTCTGGCAGGCAGCAGACGTGGTCTGGGTTAATTTGGAAGGTGGAAAACCCTGCCTGCTGTGGGATTTACAGCACGAGGAGATGCTGGGAATGATGGACAAATGAGTGAGGATGGAATAACTGGAGCCACTGGAGAGATGTTCATGGGCACCCCAAGGCCTGGGTGCAATAATTTCAGCTTGGCAGAGCTGTGTCCATCTCCTGGAAATTCATGAGCCACCATTCCTGCTCCAGCAGCCAGTGGGAATCCCAGGTCACATTTATTAGCCCTGAGGAAAGAGCTTCTCATCTCATTTTTACTGCAGCAATTGATGAGAACGGGGATTAAACTGGCAGCCAACAATAAAAACAACTCCTGAGGCAACCAGAGCCCAGCAAGGCCAAGCACATCTCAAGGATGGGCCAAAACTGTGTTATCACATTAAACCTTGCCTTAGACCAGAGCTGAATTAGATCAGACTAAACAAAGCTGATCTTAGGACAATATCTCCTCCAGGTTTTCCAGCACTGCCTGATGGTGGTTTAGACCCCAATCCTTCACACTGATGCATGGGGTGAGGCTTTGAATATTTCTCACAAGGCTATCATGGAAGAATTGAATGGTTTAGGTTGGAAAAGCCCTCTAGGACTGGCAGGAGGAAGCAGCAGTGCTTGTGGGGCAGGGCAGGCTCCTGCACCAGGGTTTGGTGGTCAGCAAACTTCCCCATATCGCAGGAAACACCTGATCTTGTTCCCCCTCCACCCTCTGAACACACCCTGGGTATTTTAAAATTATCTTAAAAATCTGAACAAGCAGCAGAAATGTGTTGAGTTAGGGAAGAAGCTGGTGGAGAGCAGGGCTAGGTGAAAAATGTTGCTTTTCACCCTTCTTGCTACTGCTTTTGAGGCAAGGAGGTGAATCCTGGGATAGGATATGAGGGAAAAACCTTCCCAGGCTCCTCATCCCTGCAGAGTTCACCCCACACAAGCACCAGATTGCCTGGAGTTTGAGCCTGGCACAAACTTTTTAATCCTTGTGTCTTTCTAGCAAACAGCAGACCTCTGCCGGCAGTAATTGCATGAATTTCTGGAATTTATCTCCATTGGATTGCCTTTGGCATCTAATCCCATAAAATTGCCTCTTTGCTGAAGGGATGTCGTATGTCTGGAGGCGCTGGAGGGGTTAATGTGATGTGTAACCAATGGAAGATATATTTAATGATCTCTGAAATTGCTTCTGTGAAGCATCCCCATAACTGCCACAACTCGATTTACTACAGATCCTGCAAATAACAAATGTAATTACTTGGGAATCAACATAATATTGGGTCAGACAGGCTGATATTCCCTCAGTTTGCTGGAAACTTAATATAAATCTGGAGCAAGTGTCTATCTCCAGTCGTATTCCCAGGCTGTGCTCTCAGAACAACATCCAGCATGGATTTCTGGAAAAGTGTTTAAAAACCAGAGCGCTGTAATATTAATTTTTTTGCCTTATTAAGGGCTGTAATATTAATTTTTGCCTCATTCTCTTGCCTCATCGCACCAGGACTTTGCACCTTTGCATCATCAGGTGAAAGCTTTTCACTGTCAGGCCGGTTTTGCTGTGTTCATCATGTTCAGCAGCACAGCCAGAGGCGGTTCTGTGTTTCCCAGTCCTTGACATTCCTTGCTGTGTCTCCTGAAGGACGAGCAGATGAGGGAGATAAAAACCACTCTGTGATGGGAATGCTGACGCCCACAGCGTCCCCAGTGCTCCCTGCAAAGGTGGTGTGCAATTCCAGCAAGGTTTGGGTCAGCAGTGCTCAGCGAGGCCACAGATGGCTGGGAAAACCTGGATTTTGGGGGGTGTCTCTTCCCCATTTCCTTCAGCAAGCCAAGATTTGAATTCTTTCCCAGCTCCAAGGCTGGAGGGTTTAACTGGAACCAGTCACCTCTTGTGTGCCCGTGGTGGTGGCAGCCAGACCCTGGAGGGGAAGATCCTCTGGAAAGCTGGGTCTGGCTGGCAGAGGGATAATTGCTGGATAATTTTTGGCTCCCAAATCTTCCTAGGAAAATTCACCTCGCCAGGAGGCAGAGGATTTCTGCCAGCCTGGTGTTCCCAGGTCTCACATTGTCCTCCCTTTGGGAAAACTCACTTTGGACCAGGAGAAGACAAGAGCTCCATTCCCTGGGTGCTGAGCAGCTGCAGAGGGAATCATGGAATCATTAAGGCTGGAAAAGCCATCCATTCCAAGGTCACCCCCATGTCCCTGGGCACTACATTCACACATTGCTGAGCATTTCCAGGGATGGTGACTCCTTCCAGTGGTCAGACAGACCAGGATTCCCTCTGAGAACCGGAGGATTTATGAGCACTGAGACTCTCCAGTGGTGATGAGCTCTCCTTCCCAAGCTCCGGGTGTTGGATGATCATCTTGGATACAATCCCTGCACCTGGAGAGACGCTTCACCCCGCAGGTGACACCGTGATCCCCCTTCTCAATCCCCTAAAAACATCCCTTCCCAGGCAAACCCCAGCTCAGCTGATGCCTCCCACTTTTCAGGAACCAAGGTTTTATTCCTGAGTGATGAAGGTCCCAAAATCACGGCCCAGGGCCAGGAGCCACGCGGTGACAAGCGAGATAAAGCGGACAAAGGCACGGGGAGGCTCTTGTGTTGCAGCACTAATAAATAAAGGTTCTCCGTGGTCTCTCCAGAGGAGAAACATTCCAGTTGGTTCAATAAAACAGGCTATAACAAGAGATTTATATGGAATATATTGGATTTATTCATCGAGGATTGCGGGGACATTTTTTTCCTGCTCCAGGTCCTTCTGCAGCAGCAGCTGCTTATCACTGGTGCCTTTGTGCAGGGGACAGGGCTGGGGGGCTCAGATCCTGCTCACAGACTATTGATTGCAGGCACATCACAGGCAGACAGATGTGTGTGGCTTTTCTGCCTCCAGCAGCTCCAAAATCCCCAACCCAGGTTATCTTCATGAAAAAAGAAGGAAAAAAAAAGCATGAAAAATCAGCAATTTTTGGCTGTTCTCCCACCACATCCTACACCAAAATCTTCCTGCAGTAGGCAAACAGGCAGGTTTAAATGGCTCAGAGTATGATTAAGGCTAAAGGTGGCTTAAAAAATAGCTGTAGGATTTTATTAAAAGCTGAATTTGGGCTTTTTGGGGCTTGTTTTGTCACACAGAGTGAGCAGCCCTTACAGAAAGGCTGAGACACAGATCTAGGTAAGGCCATGGAGATGTGTAATGTATACACCCAGCAGATCCTAATAATGAACCAAATTAGCCTAAATACATTAAATTCTCATTATAGACCTAGAGATTTAATTATTTTCTTCTCTAACTGTTGAACAAATGCTTTGCAAGTACTGCAGTCTTTGCAGCCCTAAATTCCTCTTAGTGAGAGAACTTTCCAATTATTATCTATTATCTCAAAAGGATCTGACCAGAACCCCAACCCCAGGCTCAGTCAATGCCTCGCTGCCCGTATCAAAGCATGGATAAGGTTAATCCATCCCATCCCAAGGCTTTTTCCACAATAATCCTGTAACCAGATGTCGCAGAAGGAATTATTGGGGAAACCTGGCTTTGCTTGGGCGCTGCTCCTCTTTATCACCAGATTACACCCAGTGAAACCCTGAGAGATTTGAGGCAACCAGAAGCTCATAAAGGAAAAGGGTCAGGAGGGCAAAGGGACGAGGTTTGGATGTCAAGCAAGGACTCGGGGAAGGAGACACAGCCGGGGATCACTCGGCATAAATCGGAGGATGCGGCGCGCTCGTAATGTAAAATGCATTAAGCTGTCAAAATGAAGATCCTGTCTTCAATCATGCCGAGTCCCCCAGGCCCCCATGTTAAATATTACATCAAGACATTTCCTGTCTGGTATTTAGGAGGGGGGAAAATAAAGAAATGGAAAAAGCAAAAAGCAAAAAGGAGAGGAAAGGTGCGTTCGGCTTCACGGCACGGGGCTGTCCCCGGCGTGAGCGACACACCCAGGGTGACACAGGAACTTGGTCTGTGGAAAATTTTGCTCCTTTTCCCCTATAAATGCAGTTGGTCAGTGAGAAGAATTCCCAGGGGAGGCTGCCATGCTGTTCTGAGGGAGTTCTGGCTTTTCTGAGGCCCCGATTTCACCTCTCGCTCCGAGGCCTCTCCCCTTAACTGAGCCCACCATGGAATGTCCTTGTCCTTCCTTCTTCCCAGCCTGGTGCCTGGGGACACTCAGAGAACTTCTTCTGAATTAATTTCTAAAGTGGATTAGTTAAACTTCATTAAAGCCCGGTGTAGACAGCCTTTTTCTGAATTAAGGTGGCCTTAATTTAATTTATGCAGGAGCTCAGTTTGCTTCACTCAGCTCCTGGTGCAGCTCATGGGGACAGCCCCAGGTGGCCTCAGTGACTGTCAGCACTGTCAGGACATTTGGGGACAGCCACCCTGCTCCTCCCTGTGTCACCACTGCCATCCCATCCCAAAAAGGGGAGCAGGAATGACAGAATTCATCCCAAAAAAGGAGATCAGGAGTGACAGAATTCATCACCTGAACCCGCCTGATGAGAGAAGAACCACAAACCCCATTTTCAACCATGAAAGGCTCCATAAATAAGTGAACCACTGCTTCTTAAAAACTTTACAGCTTCCCTCATAAAAAATGCCAATAAATCCTGTCCTGGAAGCAATTTCAAAGCATGGATTCCTGTCTTTCCTCTTCTGCTTTGATGGTTGCCTGTAAATTCTCGTGGCATCACCTCCAGCCTGGAATAATAGGGAGCCCTGAATTTCAGCTCCAGTGTTTCCAGCTTGAATGCCTGTATGGAATTCTGGAATCCCAGAATGGTTTGGGATGGAAGGGACCTTAAACCCCATCTTGTTCTACTCCCTGCCATGGGCAGGGACACCTTCCACTGTCCCAGGTTGCTCCAAGCCCCAATTCCCAGGGATGGGGCAGCCGCACCTTCTCTGGACCACAAATGTCCTTTCTATAAAGCAGCAAATGCATCACCCCCCTGTCCCTGAGGCCGTAATTTCATTTAGCAACAAGAGCTGCAAGAAAAACAGACACTTCCCAAAAATCCTGACCATCACCAAGTCCTTCTCTCCTGATGCAAGATTTGTAGGAAGTTGTAAAGCCCCTGATTAAAGTCTCCAGGAGCTCTGACACCCCCAGGGACGCTGCTTTCCATGGAAAAGCAATTCCAGGGACCTGCCTGAGCAGCAGACATTGGGGGCTGTGTTTTGAGCAGTTTTACCTCATTGTCACTGGGTTTGTTTTTTGATGAAAGCTGGAGCCGTGCAGATTAAAGAATAATGTCACAGAAGGGGCTGCTCAAATTGAAAAGATCCATCAGATTAATTACCAGGCTTAAAGGAGCTTGTCCATTTATCAGAAACAAAAGCCCTGGGCTTGCCACCGAGATTATGGTATCTCCCATTTTCCAATATTTCCATTTGATCTTTTAAAACCAATTCCCGGGACTGATGTAAAGTGGAAAAGAATTTGCATGGAGCCTTTCCTGCCTGCTGGGAATGCTCACAGGATACACACTGGATACTCACCATTCACCTTCACCCTCTGGAGCACTCGCTGCTTTTTATTGCAGTGTTCCAAGGCAGTCCTGGCTTCTTTCCAGTCCTCACCCGGACCTGCCTGAGCCCAGCACGGCCTGTTTGAAATGCTGCATCAATATTTATCACAACTTTGGAGGATAAGGAATATTTTAATCTTAAAACACCTCCCTGGCTGGGGCAAGATTAAATAAATGCATAACTAAAAGATGTAGGCAGTGAGGCTTTTACCCAGCACCAGTGACTTGGTAAAGGCACAGGGAGGCAGTTCTGGGGCTCCAGGCTCTAAAGATGTGATTCTAAATTAAAATCATCTGTCAGCTCACCCAAAGCCTTTGAATTCACACGTTGCAATTTCCTTTCTGACCATAATAATGAGCACAGGGTTAATAGAGCAGCCTGAGCTTTGCTGTGTGATCTCCTAAAGCTTCCCAGACAACCAGAGGGGTTCAATTCTCTGTGTCCCCAAAAAATCTGGCATGGCCCGGATGATTCCTGAGGGAAGCAGGGCGGTGGATTCCCGTGGGATAACCTGGAGCCTGCTCCAGGTCCCTGGTGGGAGCCAGGAAGGGGTTGGGGGTTTAATTTTTCCCAGGAAAAAGGGACAAAACAGCTTCAGCTTGTGGCCCAGAGCAGCTGTGGCTGCCCCTGGATCCCTGGAAGTGTCCAAGGCCAGGATGGATGAGGCTTGGAGCAGCCTGGGACAGTGGAAGGTGTCCCTGCCAATGGCAGGGGGTGGACTGGGATAATCAAACCAGTCTGGGATTCTGGGATTCTACCAAAGAACCCATCACAGTTTGAGAAACTGTCATTAGAAGCTGATAGAGCTCACAGGAGGAGGTTTTCCTAAATTTCCTGTGAAATTCCCATTCCCTCTCTGTGGCACCCTGGGAATGGTGTCTACACCACTTCCCAAAGAGCTGTGCTTGGAATCCATTCCCACCATGGAACTGGAATCAGTTCCATCCATCTGGAACTCCACCCCTTTCATTGCCTGCCCTTCAAGGCCATTATCCCTCACCAAAGATCCCAGCTCAGGGAAAACACCATTATTTTATTGGGAAGGAAGCATTTCTCTTTGCAGACGCTGCAAACGTGATGTGAAACATCAGGAAGTTTTCCACACGCTCCGCCTGGGTGGGATTTCAGCAGGGAGCAGTTGCAAGGCTTGGAATTGCTGTGGGCTTCATGCCTGGCTGAGAAGCTCGGCAGGAGGCAGCGCATGGATGAGCATTTTGGGTGCTTTCCCTGCGGCTTGCAGACCTTGCCTGAACCCATCAGCCGCGAATTCCGCTTCTCCTGCTTCCCAGCATCTCCCAAACCCGGAGCCAGCAGCCTTTCCAACACACAACAGTGCAAAAGAGACATCCCGAGCCCCTAGTCCTGGATGAGATCCCTAAATCTGAGCTAAATCCCTAAATCTGGGGCTCCTGGCCGCACACAATAAATAACTGAGCTGATTTTCTCAGGGCTCTTCACACTGATGCAAGCAGGGATCGTATTTTGAAGCTCCCACTAAGCAAAGCTTCCCTATAATTTGCTAAATTTATCCCAAACACAATAGCGTGTGTGTAAAGGGGGATCTAAGTATGGAAGCCACTGTTTTAATATAATTGGCCTTTTAGATTAAAAGGCTCTTGTAATAACCTTTTTCTAAGAAGCAGAAAAAGTCATAATTACAGAGCAGCCACACATGACAGATAGATGTTCCAAACTGAGAAAATTAACTCTTCCCTGCGTTTCCTATGGAGAAATCCCTGCCAGGATCAGCCACCAACACTGCAAAAAAGGAAAGACAAAACCCCCTCACTCACCTAAACTCATTTTTAGAAACTTGGGGTTTCTCCCTTTTGCCTGGGAAGTCGGTGTGGGTTTTTCTGCTGGGGTAAGGAGAAGCTGACCCTGGCTGTGTAAGCATTTGTTATTTATTGTTATTTTAATACCCTGCCTGTTGCAGTACACCCATTAAATGTGACTGGAATCGCCCTGCTCTGAAGGTGGGACCAGCCCAGCCAAGCCCCAAGGGGCAGATCCAGATGTTGCTTCCCACGCTCTGTGTCCTAAACCAGGAGGTGTAGATGGGATAAAGGGAAGATTTCCCCATGGAAAGGCTCATCCAGCCTGGCACAGTGGCGAAGTCCCCATTCCAGGAGGAATTTAAAAGCCATGTGGATGTGGCACCTGGAGACGTGGTTAGAGATGGGGTTGGCAGTTCTGGGAACAGTAGGATGGTCTGGGAGGGCTTTTCCAGCCTTAACAACTCTGTGATTCCATGTGCATGGAATACAACGAGCTGCTGCCAAGAAATTGCTGCCAGGAGAAGAATTCCTTGCTGGGATTAGCTGGAAAACAAATATGATGAGATCTTATCCTGATGAACAGAGATGGAGACGTCTGGGAGCTCCAGATGAGAAGCTGGTGATGCACAGAGGGTTCCGTGACCTCTTGTGACAGAGGTGTCACACCGGGAGCAGGGCTGGCACCTCCAAAGCAGCACCCAGCTGCCCTCAGGATGCCTGCAAGGCCCAACATTCCCATGCTGGAATGTTCCTGCTTCTTTGCCACCCGAATAAACACCCCAAAGGCAAATCCAGTGCCCTCCATCTTCCATCCTCATGGAAACCCCCGGAACGACTTTCCTGACTCACCGCTCACGGACGCTGTGCCAGCTGCTGTCACTCCACTCTGAGCTTGGAGGTGTTTTTCCATCGTGGCCTGAAACTGTTTCTGGCTGGTTAGAGAGGGAATTTTAACTCGAGCTGACTGGGCTCACATCGAGGAATCACATCCCTCAAACATTTAACGCCGAGCGTGTCCGCGTCAGACACCACTCCCCCTTCTGCAGAAACAAATCAGAAAATTAATATTTAAAAATCTATCAGTCACAAGATCATTTTCCTCTCCTTAGCAACACGAGAAAGGCATTTGTGACCACCATTTCCTCCACGCTGCCTTTAATTTTTATATATTGGTTTCAGCATTCAAAAAAAAAAAAATGGGACCAGTAAATCAGCCCATTAATCATTCCAGTCCAGGAAAGCTCCAGTAAATCACCCAAGTTTTATATCTCTATTTTTTTGAACTTAGGTCCAAGAGCCCAGGGATTGAGGCCATGTGCTATTAATTTGCAAACAGGCAGTTCACATTTTTGCGTGCTGACCTCAGCCCTGCAGCCCCAGGTGCGGCGCGGGGAGAGCGAAACCCACGGCTGCGGCGCACGAGGAGATGATGTGTCAAAACAAATGTCGGGATTTAGGATCCATTTCACGGGGCCCCAGCAGTGCCCAGGTCTGATTTATCCACAGCTCGCTCCCATGATGCGCAGGAGGCTCGGGCAGGGGTGTTGGTAACGAAATAATCCACGGGATTATTTATTGCCGGTAATTAAAGCGAGGAATCTCATCACGCATCCAGAGCTGGCGTTCCTGGTGTCCCTGGTTTTCCCTGGATGAGAGCTGGTACCCTGCTGGGTGCTGGGGATGTCTCGGGGCCCAGGTGACATTAAAGCAGGATTTGTTCCCCAAGCCATGTCTGTCCCCAAAGGCGTGTCTGTCATCAGCAACGCTCCAGCTGAGCCCGGCTTTGCCCTTCCCGCCCCTCCTGCCTAACGATGCGAGCAGAGAATCTAATGAGGGAGAGGATGTGGAGCCACTGCCAGGGAGCAGCTCCAGCCCCTTCCCTCGCTGACCTCTGAATTCCCTGGAATAACAAAGAGCTCGTTTCCAGCGCTCCCTGCTCCGACTGCAGCCCGCTGCCCACGCTGGGGTGGTGGGAACACCCAGGAGCATCCTCAGGCCGTGGTGTCGGTCAGTGGGAGCTGGAAGGTGCAGAAAGTTCCCCTCCCCAATCTCCCAGGAATGACCTGGGAATTCTGGGCCACCATAAAAATCCACGTGGCTTCAGCTTCACTGGAAAACCTCGAGCATTTGAAGGACTAAAGCAAATTAATGGGTAGAGCTGTGAAGTTTTAACCCTCAAGGTTGGAAAAGCCCTGTGGGATCATCGGGTCTGACCATGAGCCCAGCACTGCCAGACCTCTGAGCCACGTCCCCAAGTTCTCATGGCTGGGACACCCATGCCACCCATGGCACAGGGATTTCTCTGCCAAAATTTCCTGTGAGGATCAAACATCCTGAATCCTGGATTCCTGCAGGTCTGGAGCAAGGAAAACTGCAGTGCTGATGGGTACTGGCAGGGCAGAGCTGTGGGTGAGTGCCCAGCACCCTTCACAGGGAATTTTGGGGCCTCCTTCAAAGTCCTCCCAGCCAAATATTCAGGGACCCGGAGTGAGTCTCAGATCACTAAAATTTATCCCCTGCTAAAGATTTTTATTTTTTCCCCAGCACAAATTTGGTGCAAAACAAGAGGGATATGAACAACGGAGGATAAAAGAGAGATAAAGCATCAGGGTTTATTTTTAAATTATTATTTTTTGTAATTTTCCATGCTGTCCTTGTGCAACCACAAAAAGGCTTTCAAAGGTGCAGCTTGGGAGGCTCTAAAAGGGAAAAACAAATTGTTTATCCCACATCTACACGTGATACTTTGTGGGGTGGGGCTGGGGGCAGCAGATAAAAGTTCCCATGTGCTGACCCCGAAACAACACGGCCCCATCACCAGGAATCAGCATTTCCTCAGCCACAAAACAGAGACCTCAGCTCCTTCCCCCTCTGGGCATCTTCAGTGTGGGGTGAAGGATAAATCGAGGCTGGAACTCAGGAGGAATCATGGAATCATTAAGGATGGAAAAGGCCTCCAAGATCATCAAGTCCAACTTTTGCCCACTAAACCATGTCCCCAAGCACCACATCTTGTTTTTTAACACTTCCAGGGATGATGACTCCACCACTGCCCTGGGAGGCCTGGTCTGGTGTTTAACCACTCTTGGAGGGAAGAAATTTTCCTTAATATCCAAGCTGAGCCTCCCCTGGTGTCCATTTCCCCTCGATTGATCACTGGTAAATGCTCCACGAGCTCAGGAAAGACAAAAACGAACCCAAAACTTCTCTCTAAAGTCACCTGGGCCTGCAGCTGTGTGTGCCAGCTTCATTTCAGAAATGGGAAATATCTTATCCAGGGATTGCACCTAATTATGAGGCAGGGATGGGAATGATTGGATGGGGAGGAAAAAAAAGGGGATGCCTCAAAAACCGAGCACCAGTCATCACTTCCCAGCTCAGGTAATGGGAGCCAATGTGGTGGAAAGCAGCACGGTGTGGGTCACTGGGCACATCCCGGGAACTGGGGAGGTGGGGATGCAGCTGCACAGCCCAGATCCTGCCTTCAAAATGCCTTTTGCTGGCTGAATTGTCAGCTGGGTTCGGGGGAGGAGAGGGAAAATGGGGTGAGGGTTTGCTTTGCAGGGCTGCCGAACGTGGAGTGGGGGTAATTAAAGCAGGCAGGCCCTGGAGAGTGAACAGTGAGGAGAAAATGGAGAAATCCATTTTTCCCATCACAGTCCAAGGCTGAAACATGGATTTATAGCTAAAATAGAGCAAGGCAAGGAAGGTGATGGTTGTTTGCCTGGTTGATGAAGGGTTCTTCCCTAAGAGCAGGATCTGCCATCATGACACTGGGCCTGTTGTGCACCCCCTGTGGAGGCTGAGACAACAGCCCCAGCACCCAAGGCTGCCCCAGCCTCACAGAGGGGTCCCACTGCATCTCCTTGGGCATAGGAAAGCCCCAGCAGCAGGAGGAAAAATACAGATATAAAATCCTGTTCCCGTCAGCTCTGACACCTCAGCCTTGCTCAGGCACTCCCAGGCACGGAAAATCCATCCTCCCACAGGGCTCCAGGGATGGAACACAGCACAGGGAGCATTCAGAGGTGTGGGAAGGGAGCTTCTGCTGGGCACCTCAGGGTTATTGCAGAGCTGGGAACAGAAAAGCCAAGTGACAGTGATCCTGTGATCCTGTGCTCCTGTGATCCTGTGATCCTGTGACTCTGTGATCCGTGATTCTGTGATTCTGTGATCCTGGGATTCTGTGATCCTGTGATTCTGTGATCCTGGGATTCTGTGATCCTGGGATTCTGTGATCCTGGGATTCTGTGACTCTGGGATCCTGGGATCCTGGGATTCTGCTCTGCCCACCCATCCCTGCCCATGGCAGAGGTAACTTCCATTAAACCCTGACATTTTCCTGCCAGGCTCTTGCAGCAGGAGGAGCTGGAGAAGGATTTTTTCACTCAGGCAGTGACAGGGCGGGGGGAACGGTTTTAAACTGCAGCAGAGGAGATTTTGATGAGAATTTTGGGAGGAAATCCTTCCCTGTGAGGGTGGGGAGGCCCTGGCAGCCTGAACCCAGCTGTGGCTGCCCCTGGATCCCTGGCAGTGCCCAAGGCCAGGCTGGATGGGGCTGGAGCAGCCTGGGACAGTGGGAGGTGTCCCTGCCATGGCAGGGGTGGGAATGGGTGACCTTTAAATTCCCTTCCAACCCAAACCAATCTGGGATTCTGTGAAACAGGACTTCCATGAAGGAGAAAGAAAGAAATCAAGCCCTCTCCCAGCTGTCCCCTCCTGGCAGGGAGTTGTGCAGAGCCAGAAGGTCCCTCCTGAGCCTCCTTTTCTCCAGGCTGAGCCCCTTTCCCAGCTCCCTCAGGAATTCTCCAGCCCCTTCCCCAGCCCCATTGCCCAATTAATAATTGTATTTATGATCCAGCCCTAGGGAAGAGCCAGGTCCTGATGTCCAGGGTGGGTCTGGTTCCTGCAGTGACCATCACCTGCCAACATCTGGATCTGCCAGGGCTGGGCCAGGCACCTTCCCAGCTCCCCCCACCCCTCCCAGGGCTCAATCCGCGGCTGCTCCATCCCTGGGAAGTTTCTTCTCCTCCAGGTTCAAAGCCAGGTCTCCAGGACCTGTCTGCTCCTCAAAGGATGAGTTTATAGGACTTGACAGAGTTGGCTTTTCCCGCTGCAAAGGAAGGAAGTTGCTTTAAGCTCTAAAAAAAAAAAAAAAAAAGAAAAAAAAGCAGAACCATCTGGCAGAGCACAGCTGTGGAAATATTATACATCTAATTATTTATAGAGGTACCTGTGCAGGGACCAGATCACTTCTCATAATTACATCAGGAAAACGCTCTTTTGATATAAAACCAACTCACAAAAATACGCTGGGGGCTGGGGAAAAAAAAACCCCATCGTTTTCTTTGCTTTTTGCAACCTCAAAGCAGCAACAAGTTTGTTTTCTGCCGGTGGTCCGGCCTTCAAATGAGACCTTTGGCATCTGAAAGCCATTAAAGTGCACGGTCACAACAGCCCCAGCCATCAGAGACAAAACAAAGGCGCAGATAA
Organism: Cyanistes caeruleus; assembly: GCF_971803275.1. Lineage (NCBI taxonomy): Eukaryota > Metazoa > Chordata > Aves > Passeriformes > Paridae > Cyanistes > Cyanistes caeruleus. The sequence continues at coordinate 39,794,131 of NC_141707.1, forward strand.
TGAACCCACTCTTGTTTCTCCTTAAATCAATCGCAGGAACATTCCAGGAACAAACAGCCCCGGGTGTCCCCGGGGATGCTCCCGGGGAGGCGGCTCCAGCCGGGCCCCCCAGGAGCTGATTTCCAATGGAAATGACACTCTCGAGTCCTGGTTTTTATGAGCAGATTTCCCCTTTTTGCTTCTCGGAAATCCACGGGGAAGAGCTCAGGCGGAGCTGGTGTGGTCTGGAAGTGCCGGCTCAGGAATTTCGGGATGCTGAGCGTTGTGTTGAGCGCAGGAGGGAGGGAGGAAACTTTCCCTGAGCTTTCCAAGGAGAAACTCGGGAATTTCTGCAGAAATCCCAGGTTGGGATGCCCCAATCCCTTCAGCCACAGCGTCCATCCCCAGGGAATGCTGGCACGGGGAATCACCCCAAGGTTCAAAGGCTTTAAGCAGGCAGGAGAAGAGACCTCAGGGAAGGGCTGTAAATTTAGTAAGAGCTTGATAAATGTTCCTACAGCCTTAATTATCCCAGGAGCTGGGATTTTGTGCCTGCCAGGGAAGTGTCTGGTGCTGGGTTTTGACAGTAAGTGCTTGTGCATCCCAAATTACCCATTATAAATTAATAAAGGAAATGGGAGTTAAATGAAAATCATCCCTGTACCGCACCTGAAGGGGCTCCAGGAGAGCTGGAGAGGGATTTTCGACAAGGCCTGGAGTGACAGGACACAGGGAATGGCTTCCCACTGCCAGAAAGGAGGGATGGATGGGATTTTGGGAATTAGGAATTCCTGGCTGGGAGGGTGGGGAGGGGCTGGGCTGGAATCGCTGGATCCCTGGAATTGTCCAAGGCCAGCTTGGACAGGGCTTGGAGCAGCCTGGGACAGTGGAAGTTTTCCCTGCCCGTGGCAGGAGGTGGAATTAGATGGATTTCAATGTCCCTTCCAAGCCAAGCCAGTCTGGAATTCCATGATTTACAAGTTATGGAAGTGCAGAGATGATGAATTCATCCATCAGCTGAGCCAATGTAGGAGGAAATGTTCCCATGTTTTATAGGAAAATGTCTCAGGAATGAAAACAGTCATTTTCACCCCTTTTCCCTTCTCGTTTCGCACAAAGCAAACTTACAGCCTTTCCAAGAATAAATGTTATCTCAGTTTTTAAATTAGAAATTAAAGTCTTGTCAGCCCTGGGAGGCTGGGAAGGAAACTTTGATTATAATACCACAGGAGACTGAAGGCTGGAAGAGAAGGGGGCTTAGTCAAATGGTTTAAAACCACAGTTTTAGGTACTGACAAGCTCTTACAAACACTGGGCCAACGTGATGTCTCATAAAAATTCAGCTTTCTTAGGCTAATGCATCGCAGCCAGCAGCAGGGATGGATTAAATCCCAACCAGGATTTGGGCAAAATGAGGGGAAAAACCAGCAAGGAGATTTCTACTGCCTTTCAACACCCAAGTTTTTGTCATTCTGTGGCACAGGAGAGAGCTCAGCCACAAAAAACAAAAAAATAACCTAAAAAACATTTCATTATTAATATTATTAATATTATTGATATTATTTATATTATTAATATTATTAATAAATAGGAACTCAGCCCTGCCATGTGATGTGATGTCATTTTCTCTTGATGCTTGTGGACCATGACCTACAGGCTTTGCTCTTTCCATGCTCCCAGTGCCCACAATCTGCTGCAATCCCAAATTTCACGGCTGGGCCTCGTATGGAGGTGTGTGAGCAGCAGATTGAGGTTTGGGCTCCCACACTGTGTCCTACCTGTCCCCATCCCAACAATTTAAAGGAATGAGACTCCTCCAGCTGCTCCTGCAGCTCCTGCAGAGCCTGTGCTCCCCACACTCACAGGGATTATCGGTTTTGAGAAAGGAACCAAGGAAAAGCAGCTTTGGAAATGCGAGGCTGGAGCTGGCTCCTGGTCTCTGCTGACAAATTTCTGCCAAATTTCCTTACAAACCCTGGGACCTCGGATGTTTAAAGCATCGGTTTTTACCTGAAAGCTGCTTTCAGGAAAAGTGGGATGCACTCTCTCACATTCTCTCCTTCATTTCTGCTTTCTCCCAATAATAAAAATGTGGAATCTGGGTGAGGGTAAAAGGGAAAAGCATCAGGTGCTTGAGAGTCAGGTGTGACAAACCTTTCTTTGTGTGTAAACAGAGTGGGGAAGCTTGTGAGGGGCTGATCCCAGTGAAACTTTCGTGCTGTGGGAACACTGAATCCCAAAAGGGTTTGGGTTGGAAGGGAAAGGAAATCCCATCCCACCCCTGCCATGGCAGGGACACCTTCCCCTATCCCAGGTGCTCCAAGCTGGCCTTGGACACTTCCAGGGATCCAGGGGCAGCCCCAGCTTCTCTGGGAATTCTATTCCAGCTCCTCCTCACCCTCCTATTCCAATATCCCATCTAAATTTCTCCTCCTTTTCCACTCCCCTTTGTCCTACCACCAAAATCAACCTCTATCAAAATGCATTCTCCTTTTTTTTTTTTTTTTGTGGTTTTCCATCTCATAATCCATGGCAATTCCATAAAAAAAACATCTTTCCCACGAGGTTCCCACCTGCCCTCACTGTTCCACAGCAGAAATGGACAAACTTTTCAGATTTCCCTGGATTTATTGCCATCAAACAGCCCCAGAATTTAGCATACATTACCAAGCACGGGCTTTAAATCAAAGCAGCATTTCTTAATCCATTATTTATAATGAATCAATTATTAATGGAGATAGCTTTTTCTCCCCTAATAAATTATTATAAACTCTGCTGTAACACGCTGTACCAATATGTACTATATAAATTATGGGATGTGGTTGGGGTTATGAGGAATTTAAGCATCTCACTGAGACGTTTGCTGGCACAGGGCTGGCAGCGTTGCATTTATTGCAACTTCAAGCAATCAGAGCTCCTCAGTGCAGCTCCTTTATCTGCTGGGAGACAGATCCTTCCATAAATCACCTGGTAAACCTGTATTATTTACACAGCAGCGGGAATAAATGTGAGGTTTGTATTACTGGAAAGAAGAAACTTTTTTCTTGAAGCGTTTTTTGGTTTCTTGCCTTTGGTGCTGAATTTTTTCCTTCTCATTTCTTGGTGCTTTTTTCTGTTTTTTTTTTAAATTTTTTCTCTGTATTTTTAGATCCAGCAGCGTGGGTCTGGCTTTGCTGTGGTTTCCCAACAGAAACTTGTGGTTGAGGGAGGAGGATTTTGCTGTGGCTCTGGTTTTGGGGTCCTGCCCAGAGCCCCTGCAGGACTTGGGGATCTCCTGGTGAGGAGGAGAAGAATCTCCAGATCAGGAGGATCAATAAATACTAAAGCCTTCAATAAATCCTTCAGTAAATCACCTGGTAAAGATCTGATGTGAATAAACATGAATAAGTGTGGGGGTTTGGATTACTGGAAAGAGGAAACCTTTTTCTTGAAGTTTTTTCTGCTTTCTCATCTTCAGTGATCAATTTTTTCCTTCTCATTTCTTGGTGTTTTTTCTGTTTTTTTTTTAATTATTATTTTTCTCTGTATTTTCAGATCCAGCCTGGCCTTGGACACTTCCAAGGGCCCAGGGGCTGCCACAGCTTCTCTGGATAAACCTCACCACCCTAAAAGGGAATCGTAAGAATCACAAATGATAAGAATTGATAATCATTGAAATGATAATCATTGAAAAATTCCCCCCCCAAATACTCAGTGATTCCCTGGCAGGGTCTGGATTTAAGAACCAGGTGTCTGATATCCAGCACATTAAATCCTGGATATATCCAGGCTAAACCTTCCCACAGCCCTCACTCAGCCCCGATTCCATCGGAAAACTGCGGAATCCTGCTCTGTGGGACGGCAAATTTACCTCTCCAACATCCTCATTCATTTCCTGAATAAACACAAAGGCCCAGCCTCCCCCTGGCCTGAATCCACACATTCCCAGTGTGCCAGGAGCAGCTCCAAAGGCTCCCAGCCCCTGAGCTTTCCGTGTTGGTGGCGGATACCGCTGGGAGAGCCGCAATCAAAATCCCGCTTTTATCATCATATCAAAGCCCTTCCAGAGACTCGTTTCCATTTTAATGTCTCTCTTCTCCCACTTTTAGTCATTTCAGGTTTAATAACGCTGCATTTAAAGAGAAAGTGAACTCCCTGCTTTCAGCTCGCTTCCTGTGTGGATCCCAAAGTGCCATGGTGATCCATAGGTATAGACCTGTATCCCAGAGAAGCTGTGGCTGCCCCTGGAGGTGTCCAAGGCCAGGCTGGACGGGCACCCTGGGACAGTGGGAGGTGTCCCTGCCCATGGCAGGGGGTGGAACTGGATGAGCTTTTCCTTCCCTTCCATCCCAACCCATTCTGAAGTTCAATGATCCATGTAAATCCCAAAGAGAGCTGCAATTCCAGGGTCTCTATGACAACGGTGACAAGCCCAGGCTGGCTGTCACCGCCTTTCCTCCGTGCAGGATCCAGAGTTTCCCATCAGACAGGAATATTCCCCCTCCGCTCCTTATGGATCCATCTCTTCCCAATGCGACCAGGAGTGACCAGCAGGTGGTAACTGGAAGGAAAACTTCCTCTCTTCCTGGGAATAACGAAGAATAACCTCGTTCCTGGAGGTCTGGGGGTTCCAGGAGCTGTCTGTGCTGTGGAGGGGACAGCGATGGTGGCCCAGCTGTCCCCAGTGTGTGGGGACACAACCAGCCCCTGCCTTCAGGAGCGCTCCAAGCCTTTCTTCCCTTGATTCATTCCCCCAGCCTGATAAACCCCAGGATTGCTGCCGTGGTTCAAGGACCTGCCACGATGCCAAGGAGCATTCCTGCACCAGGAACACCTTTCCACGCTTCTGGCAAAGCTGCATTCACCAATTCAATCCATCAGGATTTTGCCACATGCTCCAACTTTTCCCTGACCTCCTGTGCTGGCCGTGCCCACGACAGGGACTCAAACTTGCAGATCCTTAAAGTCCCTTCCAATCCCAACCACTCCACGGTTTTTCTTTGTTTTTGAGCTGATTTTTCCGTGGCAGGACCCCCGGGATCCCACAGGTGGAAGGGGCCGTCCCCCAGCAGCGCTGGAAATCATTAAATTGGAGCGGTTTCGGAGCAGAGCCGCGGGGATGGCGGAGGATCTCGGCCGATAATGAAAGACACTGGGAACTCAATTTGTTTTCCTTAACGAACAGAAGGTTAAGAGAGGATCCGCTGGCAGCCTCTAATTACTTCTGGAATTTAAATGTGATAATAGAGGGCTCCCTGGCCAGGCAGATGAAAGTACACCCAACCCTGGGCCTGCGAGATTAAAATTCAGCCTTGAATTAAAAGCACCTTTTTAGCAGCGCAGGTTATTAAGCGCTGAAACAACCGTTGAGAGAGCTTCTGATTTGAAGAGGGGTTTTTTATTCTCCCCCCCCTTTCCAAACCTAAAGCTTTAATTCAAATAGAAAAGTCCCCAGGCATGTTTTACACGGGAGTTCAGGCCAGATAATCATGATGGCTTTTTGCCAACCTTATCAAGTATTAATGTGCCATCACCCCGCTGCCCTCCTTTTGTGCTCTGCTCGTCAAGCAATAATTTTGTCAGTAAACACAGAGAAGTTCTCCAGCGTGGTGTCACCAGAGGTGGTCAGCACTGAGGAGTCCAGAGCCGTGTCCATAAAACACCCTGGACGTGGCAGGAAACACCTGTGGTGACAGCTGAGTGTTGTCAGCAAATCCCTGAGGGGTTTTTCCACCTGGATGTTGAAAGGACAGTGAAGGGCCGGTGGCCATGGGGACAGTTTGGGGACAGGCTCAGCTGGAGCCAGGAGCAGGAGCTGGAGAACCCCATGGAGGCTGGAGAAGGTGCCACCAAGGTAGGAGATACCACCTCAGTGGAAGGTGGCACCACCACGCAAAGTGTCACCATGTCACCACTGTAAGAAGGTGCCACCACCACTCCAGGTGCCACCACCACTCCAGGTGCCACCACCACTCCAGGTGCCATCACCACTCCTGGTGCCACCACCACTCCAGGTGCCACCACAATGGAAGGTGCCATCGTCATGTGAGGTGTCACCACGATGGAAGGTGCCACCACCACCACACAAGGTTAAACCTCTTTGGAAGGTGCCACCAACACTCCAGATGTTCTCATGGTGGAAGGTGCTACCATGATGGAAATGCCACCACCACTCCGGGTGCCACCACCACTCCAGGTGCCACCACCACCCGAGCTGCTGCCTTAATAGAAGGTGCCACCACCCCACAAGCTGTCACTGTGACAGAAGGTGCTCCTGCCATGCAAAGTGCCACTGTGAGAGGATGCCACCACCACACCAGGTGCCACCACCATGGCAGGTGCCACCACCATGTGTTGGTTTTAAGCCCAGCTGGAGATGAAAAACCTCGGAGCGGCTTGCTCTCCTCCCTCCTTCTGGTGGAATGAGGAGGGGGAGGAGGATTGAAGTTTAATTTGTACATTGAGATAAGGGATAGTAGGAGTTTAATAATGGAAAATATAAAAAAATTAATAGTGGTTGTAGTAATAGTAAGTAGTAAGTAATAAATAGTAGTAAATATAAATATAAATATAAATATAAATATAAATATAAATATAAATATAAATATAAATATAAATATAAATACAAATACAAATACAAATATAAATATAAATATAAATATAAATATAAATGTAAATGTAAATGTAAATGTAAATGTAAATGTAAATGTAAATATAATAGTAATGATGATGATGATGATAATAATAATGATAATAATAATATTTTTTTTTAAAAAAAAAAGTAATAAAAAAGCAATTTCTCACCATCCACTGACTGATTCCAGACCCCCCTTCCCAAATCCAGAGCAGCCCTTCTGCACTGCTGTTTCTTCCCTCCACACCGGTCCCACGGGGCTGTTTTAAAAATGCACACGTGGAACATGAATCAAGAGCAATTTGCAGCCCTCTGGTTGTGGTTTGTGTTGCTCACACGCTGCAGCAGGTGGGATGGATGGTGGGATGCTCCGGGCTGTATTCCCCACTGGAATGTGCCCTTCAGAGAGCTCTGGTGATTTGTCATCGGACATGGCTGAGGAGCTGCTCAGCCTTTGGAGAAATCCTGTTCAAGGAGTAATGGGTTCAAAGTGAAAGAGGGGAAATTTAGGTGGGATATTGGGAAGGAATTCCTGGCTGGGAGGGTGGGGAGGTGCTAGGCTGGAATTCCCAGAGAAGCTGGGGCTGCCCTTGGATCCCTGGGAGTGTCCAAGGCCAGGCTGGACAGGGCTTGGAGCAGCCTGGGACGGTGGGAGGTGTTGGGGTTGGAATGGGGTGGGATTTAAGGTCCCTCCCAACCCAAACCATTCTGGGATCTCAGGGCCTGCACTTAACAAGCCCTGTGGTCAGGAGATGTCCCTTCAGTGACAGGGAAAACACCAAATGGGTTTTCAGGGAGCTGTTGGGAACTGGGAATGAGGGCAGGGCCTTCAGATCTTGGTGCCCCCACAGGCAGCACCAGGAAATAAATGGGTGAGGCAACTTAGGGAGAGCAACTTATCCAAGTGCTGGTGTAGGAAGAGTCCTGGGGAAGTGTCAGTGCTGGCAGAGGCTGTGAAGGGAAGGAATGTTTATTCTGTGCCCTGAGCAGCAGGAACCTGAGCGAGTGCCCTCAGCACATCCCGATCCTGCTCCTCCCAGCCTGCCTCCCTCCCTCTGCAGTTTCACAGCTGAGTTAGCTAAAAATACTCCTTTGTCCTGTGCTTTCTAACTTCCTGCAGTTTCTCTGTAGTCAAAAGTGGAGCTCGCTGCCAAAATCAGATACTCGAGGAGCTCTATTACTTATAAAATCAACTGCTACCACGTGACAGCTGCAAACATCTGGAATCCATCGCCCAGGCTCCGTGTGGGACTTGATCCTGCTCAAATATCAGCCTGGAGCTTGAGTTTCTGCAGCTTTCTCAACCCCAAAACAACGCCTGCAGAAAGTGGCTTGCAGATAATCAACATTTCAGGGGGAAAAAAAGCCTAAAAATAAAAATTAGCGTTGTCAAAACAGGAGGGTTTTTCAAAGCTTTAATGATATTTTTTTAAAGCTAAGAAAAGCTTTTTCCTCCCAGTTTTTCCTCCAAGGGAGATGGGAAGCGTTTCTCATCTGTGGGTGTGAAGGGAAACGCTGCTCCCCAGCGCTCCATGAGCTAATCCACACGTGGAGCTGCTCCCTTGGGCAGCGCAGGCTGAGCAGGAAACCTTCCCAGCAGGATATTGGTGTCCTGGGAGGCTGGGGAGGCACAGCTGCAGCCCTGGGAGGTGACAGCCACTCCTCCAGCAGCGCCTGGACAGGTCCTGGGGCAGGACAGGCACCTGAGCTGGGGACAAGGCCCTGAGCTCCATCCCATGGGATGCTGCTTCCCCAAAAAGTGTGGGGTTCGGTCTGGGATGGAATGCTGAACCGAAATACATGGATCTGGGACAGGTGGGACAAAAACATCTGGAGCACAGGTTGTTCTGGGCTGGAGGGCTGCCCCAAATGGTGCCAGCCATTCCTGGCACGTCCCTTTCCCAGCAGAAATGCCAACCTGTGATCCAAACACCACTGCCAGATGAATTCCGTATTTTCATTCAGCATTACTGAGAATAGCACATGCTCCCACCCCACATCCCCAAGATGGATTAATCCTAACAAATCCATCTCAAATTTTACTGTGGGTGTAGGATCCATGCAGGGGGATTGGGAAGGGTTCTCTGCTTCATGGAAAGGGTGGAAACAACTCTGTCACCCTCATGTGCAGCCCTCAGGTTACAGCGGGCAGAGCATTCCCTGCCGCTCCTGCTGCACCATCCCAGCTCCTAAAACTCCTGGGATTCGTCCTGTGTGGCCAGAAACAGCAGAATGACACAATTACCAGGGTGTAATCTCTCTATCTTACTAGCTGAAATAATTTTAATTAATTCCTATAGAGGTTCAGCTCTGGTGAGATGCAACCACAGCCTTCCCTTTTCCCAGGAGCATCCCAGGGCACAGCTCCAAGTGCTCAGCCCCTGCAGGGGGGGTCGAGAACCAAACAGGACTTTGGAGCCGGCTCTTCCTCTTCCCTGACTTTGGAATTTTACTTTATTTCCAGGCACATCTCCTCCCAGCTGTCTGTGCACAGCTGAATCCCCACGTACGGAATATTCAGCAGGAAAACACGGGAAGAGCCAAGCAGCCTCGTGAGGGAGGCCTGGGAAAAGAGAGGAGGAAAACACCTGCACTCCCAGCCCTATCCCAATTAATATCTGAACATTTTCCATGGAGCTGGGACCCTCTTAGCAGAGAGCTTTGGGAAAACTCAGGGGTGGTTTAATCCGGAGTTTCCCAAATTCCCCGAGCAGGTTTGAGGCGCACAAAGGCTCAGGCCCAGCTCTGTCCCTCTCCCCTGGCACTGAGCTCCTCCTCTTGAGATGATTTTATTAATTAAACTCTGAGGTTTTATTAATTAAACTCTGAGGTTTTATTAATGAAACTCTATGGTTTTATTCATGAAAATCTTAGGTTTTATTAAGAGGAGGATCAACGTGGAGTCCTGGGCCACTTCAGCAGGCAGGGGAAAGCTCAGGAGGACACGGAATTCCCAGGAGGCTTCCAGAGGCAACTCCAAAATTGTATCTATTAATTCCTAAAAATCTCAGCTTTTCAGTGGCACTGAAAACTGAATTCCAGGTTTCTTTTTTCCCAAGTCTTGCACCTGTAGATGGCAAATGACTGATGGCTGCAGGCTCTGCTGGCAAAACAAACATTCCTGAATTCAATCCTATCAAGAAGAGCTACAACTCCAAGGCTTTTCCCTTCCCCACGCTCCCTGGGCAATTCTTGTCCCTGGAGCTCCATGAATCCTTCTCATAAATTAACCAAGGAATGCTAAAAAACCCCAAATTATTGCCACAAGGTCCAGTCAATCTGTGTCTGCCGTCCCAGGAGGAGCTTCACCTAAAATAAAAAAAATAAAATAAAAATGCAGCACCTCATGTTGATCCCTAAATCTTCAGCCCCAAACACAGCAATCCCAAAAATTCATATTCCTACAGCCCAGCAGGATTAATAATTTTTGTGCAGTTGTTTGTTTCATTTTCTTTTTTGTCATATCACACAATTTGTCACCCAGGGGAACTGCTCTGCTCCTTGTGTTGACAGGATCAACACCCTCAGGGCAATCCAGCAGCCAAAATCTTGGGATTCACTCTGGTTTCTGACCCCAAAAGCTGTTTTGACACATGGAGTTTGACCCTTTTGGGAATTTACCTGGAGTAAGAGTATCCAAAGTTCTCCCAGCACTGGTTGGCATCGTGGCTTCTGGAGAGTGGGAATTGGGAGTTAATCCAAGTTATTATTGGGAGTTAATCCAAGAGTTCCATCCCAGAGAGAACTGGGAAAAACTTGGTCCATGCCTGGGTTGGTCTCAGAGATCTGGTTAGGAGTTAATCCCTGTTAAAGGGATATCATTCCAGAAGGAACTGGGAAGAACGTGGTCAAGCCCCGAGTTGGACTCGCAGAGACTTAATTAGAATTTAATCCCCATCCAAGGGCTTTCATTCCAGAAGGAACTGGGAAAAGCATGGACAAGTTCTGGATTGGACTCCCAGGATTCTGATGAGGACCTAATCCCCATTCCAGGTGCATCATCCTGGAAGGAACTGGGATGAGCCCTGGATTGGACTCCCAGGGACCTAATTAGGATTTAGTCCCTATTAAAGGGATATCATTATTGGGAAGAATGTGGTCAAGCCTGGGTTGGATTCCCAGGAACCCAATGAGGACCTTGCCCCCATTCCAGGTGTATCATCCCAGAAAGAAGTGGGAAAAATTTGGTCAAGCCCTGGGTTGGACTCGGAGAGACATAATTCAGATTTAATCCCTGTTAAAGGGGTATTATTCCAGAAGGAACTGGGAAGAACGTGGTCAAGCCTGGGTTGGATTCCCAGGAACCTAACGAGGACCTAACCCCCATTCCAGGTGTATCATCCCAGAAAGAACTGGGAAGAGCCCAGTTGGGTTGGGTTCCCTGCCACCCACACCCTCCTGCCACACTCCAGAGGTGCAAGGCAGCCAGGGAGAGGATATTTTGCCTTTCCAAAGCTGTTCCCATTTCTCACAAATCCCAGATTTTGTTCCCAAACTGCTGCGGGGAGGTTCTCCGGTTGCTCAGAAACTGCTTGATCAGAGCTTGGGGTGGTGGCAACCGCCCGCAATTCCTGCTGGACAAGGAATTGGACAGGATCTGGAGGAAGATGTGGAAATGGAAGGGCAGGCACCTCACCCCGAGAGCTGGGAAATCCAGTTTATCTGGATTTAGCTGGAATTTTGGGTGGGAAAGTGCCATTTTGTGTGGAAAGCGTAATTTTTCACTGCTCCAGTTATCTGTGGGAAGGAAGGGAATCCATGGCATGGGACAATCCATGGCTGTCACAGGAGTGTTTGGCCCCACCAGGGAGGGGATTCAGGAATTCAGGAATTCAGAAATTCAGGAATTCTGGAATTTAGGAATTCAGGAATTCAGGAATTCAGGAATTCAGCCTTATTTTCACAGATTCACAGGAACACAGAGTTTGAGTTGGAAGGACTTGAAGCTCACCCAGTTTCACCCCTGACACCTTCCACTATCCCAGGTTGCTCCAAACCCTGTCCAGCCTGGCCTTGGGCACTTCCAGGGATCCAGGGGCAGCCCCGGCTTCTCTGGACAATCTCCCCACCCTCCCAGCCAGGAATTCCTTCCCAACATCCCATTTAATCAACATTCCTTCAAAAGGAAGCAATTCCCTCTTGTGTTTTCCATGTGAGAAAAACCGAAAGGCTTCGAGTGCTCCTCCAGAAGTTGTTGGTTCTCCTTCCCCTTCCCAGCCTTTCTCCTGGAATGCCATCTCCTCCTCTCCGCGCTTCCCCCCGCAGATTCCCGCTCTCCAAGAGGCAATTACGTTGATCACGGCACCGCTTTGCAGCTCACAGAACCTTCTCCTTAATTATTAAACACGGGATTTACATCCCACCCCAGCAGATTCCCTTTGGAGCTCCGGCTGAGCTCGGAATTCCGTCCTGCTGCCAATCCCCATCCAACCTCCCGCTGCTTCCATCTGTGGGAGCACCACCTGTGTTTTTCCCACTTTTTCACCTTTCCAACCCAATCCTGGCCATTTTATGGCTCCCATTCCTTGCTTTTCCATGGAAATCAAGCACAGCCACTGTTGGATGTGCAAAAAACAAATGTGGAAGCGCTCCTGAAATCGTGGGGGTTTTCCTCAAAAATCCCATTTTTGGGGGTCATATTTCCAACCACGTTTGGAATAGCTTTGGAATGGGGCTAAAAATATTCCTTGATTCTCCTGGAGAATTGGATTTCCCAGGAATTGGTGCTCTCAGACACCTGTGCTGATCCTTATCCTCCAGTCTCATCCCATATTTTATGGGAATTTGCTGAACTTCCCCAATGGATCTGATATTTAAAATCCCAGAAATTCCTCATATATATATTATAATATATGCAAATATATGCATTTTTAATATATATTTAATTTCTACAAAACACTCATTTCCCAGCACATTGGCTGGTTATTATTCTTTTTATGCTAATTTTGATGGGAGTATTTTAATTTTCCCAGCATAAATAAATTTCTGGTGTTGGAATACCCGCGTTTTCCCCCATTAGAGAATCTTTAAGCGGAGTTTATTTTCAGGATCCTCTTTCCAGCCTCTTTCCTCTTCCCAGGGTACCTGGAAGTAAAACACTGGTGCAGGTTAACACGCTCCAGGAAATGGAAAAAGGAGGGAAAAAGGAAAAAAAAGTGGGGAAAAAAAGGTGGGGGTGGGGGAAAGGGGGAAAAAGAGGAGGGGAAAAAGGAGGGAAAAGAGGAGAGAAGAGAGGGAAGGGGGAAAAAGGAGGAATAAAGAGGAGAAAGGAGAAAAAATAAGGAAAAATGAGGGGAAAAGGGGAAAGGGAAAGAAGGGGAAAGGAGGGAAGGGGGAAAAAGGGGAAAAGGGGAAAAAAAGAAGGAAAAAGAGGGGAGTAAAAGAAAGAGTAAAGGGAGAAATAAAGGGAAAGAAGGGAGGGAAAAGAGGGGAGGGAAGGGGAAAGAAAAAGAGGAAAAAAGGAGGGGAAAGCAGGGAAAAAGGGGGAAACAGACACCCCAAGGAAATGAGAAGGTTCTGCATCCTCTCCTGATGGAAAATCCTCTCAGGAAATATTCCCAGGCTCACTGGTGCATCCCCATGCCCCTCCACACTTGAATTTCACTCCCCAGCAGTTCCCAGGCCAGCAAATCCCGGGATGTCCTGGAGCCCCAACTTCCAAGGATTTTTATTTCCATATTTATTTCCCCTCCCTCCACCCCTACAGGACCACAGTGAAATTCGGGCTGGATTTTATTTTGTTTAAAGGAATCTGGAATTCATCCCTGCTCCTGCTGCCCCTCTGGAAGAGGAGGAATTCCTTCCACCCCATCCAGGATTGCTCCCAAAAAATCCTCCAAGGGAATTTTCTCCTGCTTTATCCTTCCTCACCCTCGGTTCAGAGGTCAAGGCCCAATAAATGAGATTTCTGCTCGATTGTCTAATCACTGTTAATCCCATTACAGCGATCCCAGCCTCCATCTGGCCTTCCATGGATCTCACTTCCACTTTTCCCATTCCTTCCTTTTTATTTCCCAGGATTTCTCCAAGCATATTTCTGTTATATTTTCCCTTTGCTAAATCTGGAATTCTCAACATTTTTATTTTTACGCAAAACTCCCTCTCAAATCCTCCAAATTTCTGAATTTTTCATTTCAGAGCCAACAAAACTTTACAGAAAATGTTATTTTTTTTTCAATATCCTAAATTTCTGCTAAATTCCCAAAAACTGCCTTTCCCTGCATCCCTTGAATAACTTTTTATATTATTACTATTACTATTACTATTACTATTACTATTACTATTACTATTATTATTAACGTTATCATTAATAATGTTATTAATAATAATATTAATATTAATATTAATATTAATATTAATATTAATATTAATATTAATAATTTTATTTTATTTTATTTTATTTTATTTTATTTTATTTTATTTTATTTTATTTTATTTTATTTTATTTATTATAACATTTATTTTCATCTCTAACCCAACAAAACCTGGATACAGAAACTTTCCACCCTTTCAAGACCTTCCCTCTCCATACATTCCATCCATACCATGTTTTATCTCTTGTTTTTATCTTAAATATATTAAAATTTCTATTCATGCTCTTATTTTTAATTTATTTTTTTTACCTCTCCTGCTTTTTAGCTGGCTCAGGTGTTTGGGAACTTCTCCTTAACAAAAAATAACTGCTCTCCCCCCAAAATAATGAATAATAGGAGCAGAGTTGTGCTGTGGAGACTTTTTTTGGTTTCTCCACTGGTGATCAAACAATTGTGGGATTTTTTTCCACTGCAGGAAAAAGAGATTCTTAAAAGGTGAAGAGGAAAAAAAACAAAAACCTGATTTAAAGCATTGAGCAGAACAAAACTGGGAAGTTTTGAATCCTCAGCTCTGTCATTTTTGTGTCAAGTCGTGCGAATCCCAGGCATTATCCAGCTGACAGGATGGATGCCTGGGATTCTATTTTTAGAATGAGAAATAATCTTAATAATCAGTTTGTCATCACCGAGGGAGGTGTGAGCGTGGCCCAACGCTCCTGAACTCCTGCTCCCACCTCCCTTTGCTGGGAAAAAAAACCAGGAAAAACAACCAGAATTCCCATTTTCCCTCCTTCCTTCCAATGCTTCCCCTGCCAAGGGCTCAGATTAAAGAGATTTGGGTTTCCTGATGGGAGAAACAACTTTGGCTCCCTTGAGATGGGTTGTAAAAGGTTAATAATGAGTAATGTTAGTAATATAAAAAAGTGTTTAAAATATAAAAAGTATTTAAAATAAAAATAAAATTAAAATAAGAATGAAATAAAAATAAAAATAAAAATAAAAATAAAAATAAAAATAAAAATAAAAATAAATAATAACATTAATAATAAAAATAAAATTAAATTAAAAATAACATCATAATATTATTAATATTATTAATAGTAATAATAGTAATATTAGTAATAATAGTAATAGTAATAATAGTAATAGTAATAGTATTATTACTATATTATGATAATTATAAAATATAATAAGTATAAAAAATATAAATATAAAATATTTATATAAATAAATATAAGTATAAATATAAAATATAAACTAAAATAAGTATAAAAATATACTATATTATAATACAGTTAATAATAATAATAATAATAATAGTAATAATATTAATAATAATAGCAATATCCTTCTCCCCTCCTGCTTTTAAAGTGCATTTTGCTCATGTTCACAATTATTTAGAGAGAATTACTCCCTCTGCCCTCAGAGCTGGAGTCAAAAGCCTTTTCATGATTTTATCCCGGCTTTTTATCCATCCAGGCAGGAAAACATCCCTGAGGTGCTCCTGGGATGTGCTGAGCTGCAAGAAAGGGAGAGGAAAAGATCGTCTCAAAAGGGATTCAGCACCTGGAGAAGCTTTGGAGAAGGGAGAATGTCAGGTCAGGCCAAAGGTTTGGGAATTTTGGGTGGGATTTGAGCAGAGGAACAACCCTGGAGTGCTCCCCTGGAAAGGACATTTCCCATTCCTGGCAGTCCTGATTTGAGAGGATGGAACAAGGCAGGGAAAACTGAGAGAATCCTGGGACAGATCCTTGGAAAATTGGGAAAATTTGGGTTCAGAGCTGTTCCCAGAGATGTTCCAGCATCCCCAAGTCTCTGGGACAATGAAATCCAAACACAGCTTCCCCAGAGCTGAAAATACTCCAAAAAAAATTAAATAAAATTCCCCCATCCCTTCTTTGGAAGGGAGAGACAAATATTTCAGGGTGATGGAGCATCTTTTATTGTGTTAGAAATGGAATTTGGGGTTCAGCAGGAGCCTGCAAGCGCAACAGGAGGATTTCAGCTTCCCCAAAAAGCCACCTGGGCACCAAAGAAAAGCTTTTTGGAAGGGCACTGGAGAGCTCCAAATGGGCTCCTCGTTATTTAAAAGTCAGCATTGATAAAGTCCAGCAAAGTATTTCAGCTTAAACTCGAGTTTAAGCACTGCTTTGTCAGGGCTGGATGGCTCAAGCCCTGCCTGTCCACATGGAAATGTCACTTTTCTGTCACCCTGAGGATTTTTCCCCCTTCACTGACTCCACAATCCATAAGAAAGAGGAGCTGCCAGCACTGAAATTTGGGTTTTTCCTCTTTAAACGCGGATGGGTTCGACCCTTCCTCCACCTGAGCAGGGATTTCAGCCCATTTTCCTTCAAAATGCAGCTCTGGGAGGGCTCCAGGCACCATCCAGGACCATTCCAGGGATCTCAGCTCCTTGCTGTGCAGAAAAAAAATCAGGAATTTTTTTAGATTTTAACGTATTTTTTTAGGTTTTATCCTTCCTCACTCCAACCCCATGAGTTCAGACCTGGAGATCAGAGTCAAATCCACCCCAATCTGAATTCAGGGAGGGTGGATGTGACAGAAGAACCAAAAACCACCCAGCAGAAAGCGAGGCTTCACCTCTCCCCGGCCATACCTGCACACAAAGAAATTACCCCCAAAACCTAAAAGCACATTAGAAAAAACTCCCATTTCTGGGAGGAAAAAAAAAAAAAAAAAAAAAGATAAAAAATAGAAAGAAAAAAAAAAAGCAAAAAAAAAGCAAGCCTTGACAGCTGTGTTGAAATTACCTCTGGTAATTTGAACGGAGTGGAAGCTTTTAGATTCGATTGCACCGAAAAAATGTAAAGCATGTCACTTATTAAGCTTTTATGGCTGACATTCAGCCTGGTACCTGACGAGTCTTCCCAGCAATCTGGAGATCAGGCAGCTAAATGTGCTTGGAAATGGGAGAATTGGGGATGTTGGAGAGTCATTACACCGGGAATTAAATGGGCTCTCTTGTTCTTGAGGGTAATCTTAACTCCCCCCCACCCCCCAAAAAAAAAAATAAAAGCGTCTGCAGAAGTCAAAAATCATCTCCCTCTTCGCCATCTGAGCTTTGCTGCTCTTCCTTTAATAACAATAATTACCTGAGTCGAGTGATGAGGGAGGGGGGGACTGCAGGCTCCCAGGAAAAAGAAGCCTCAACTCCTCCTCTGTTGGCTCTGTCTTAGTCTGAGCTTTGTTAGCCCCGTCTCAAAGGTTAAAGAAGGTGTCAGGCATCACCTCTGGCAAGCCAAGCTCTTTTCTACACCAGGAATTTTAGTGGGAATTTAGTGTCAGCAGCTGGCTGGGATTGCAGGGACAAAGATCTCAGCCCAGCCTGTTAAAATCCACGGCAAAATGGAAATATAAAAATAGCTGGAGGGGAAAAAAGAAAAGCAAACCCGCCTGTAAAGTGTTTAGGCCAAATTAACCAGCCCAGAAATGCTTAAAAGAGTTGTTGCCATGGTTTCCTGAGCCGGTAGGATGCTCTGCCAGCCACGCTCCGTGGTTCTTCCCGGGAATTTGGGAATTCCAGGCGTTTAAAAGCTGGTGGAAGGCTCGTGGCTCAGCAGAGCTCTGCCCTGGCCCACCTGGGGGT
The DNA here is from genome assembly GCF_971803275.1 of Cyanistes caeruleus. Lineage (NCBI taxonomy): Eukaryota > Metazoa > Chordata > Aves > Passeriformes > Paridae > Cyanistes > Cyanistes caeruleus. Next base: position 39,811,646 of record NC_141707.1, read on the forward strand.
GGTTTTGTGTGTGGGCAAAGCTGTGCCAGCTCCTCTGGTGTTCCAGGTGTCCAAACTCCCAGCTTTTCTGGGATCGGGAATCCTGGAGCTCCTCGGAGCTCTCCCGGTTTTCCCAGCAAAGGGAAATGAATCCTTGGAACCCCCTCTGGAAAGGAACCTCCCAGAATAATAAAAACAAAGTGGTTTAAAGACAGCCTTTGGTGCCTCTGGAATGTGGGAGCATCCATGGGTCAGCCTTTCCTGGGATGGGGAATAACAGGATGGGGTGATCCTCACCGAGGATCCCGCTGGATTTCATGGAATTCCTCACCCAACAAAGAGGAATCTCGGAGTTATCCCAACAAACACACTGGAAAGTTGTGTCAGAGAGAGTTTGTGTTGGATTTTATGGAAAATTTTATCCCTGGAGGGATTTCAAAGCTCTTGGATGTGGGACTTGGGGACAAGGAGCAGTGCTGGGAATGCTTGGACTCGATCTCAGAGGGATTTTCCAACCTCACCAGTGCTGCAATTCCATGAGATTCCCACAGTGGACACTGCCACACTTTTCCATTGCTTTAATTGCCAGAGGTTTTAATCTTTCCAGCAGAAAGGTTGGGAATATCCTGAATTTTTGGTGGGTTTTGGATACATCCCCAGGGCAGAGAGCTCAGCACAGGGACTTGAGGAACACAAACTCTGAATTCCCAAATTCCTGAGGCTGACAAAGTGTTAATATTTCCCTGGCCCGACCTTACTGTGCCATTGTTGATTTTTATTCTCCCACTGAATGTGCAGCCCCAGGCAAGAATTTTCCCTCTTTGCCTCCGTTTTTCAATCCATCAAATAACAAAGAAATCCCAATGTTTTGCTGGTTCTGAAAACACGAAATGTTTGTTGCTGGTTTTATGTAATGCTCACTTTTCCAAACAATTGAGGTGTTGCCTTCAATTATTATTGTCAAATAATAATTATTTATTATGTTATTATATGATTATATATGATTATATATTATTATATATGCTATATAATTATAGGTATTATATATGACATATAATGATATATATGATACATATTATCTATTATCTATTATCTATTATCTATTATATTGTATATTGTATATTGTATATTGTATGTTATATATTGTATATAATATATATTGCATATTATATACTGTATGTTGTATATTATATACACTATATACTATATTTTATCTATTATCTATTATCTATTATCTATTATCTATTATCTATTATCTATTATCTATTATATATTATCATCCATTATCTATTATCTATTACCTATTATCTATTATCATCTATTATCATCTATTATATATTATATATTATATTATTATAGTGTATATTATATATTATATATTTATATATTAATATATATTTTTATCATATCATTATATATTATTATATTATTAGTAGTAGTAAAGTGCTGGACTATCATGGGAATTAACTCCAGAGAAACAGGATAAAATCCAGGTGGAACCCAAACTTCTCAGCACAAGGCTACAGCAAACCCCTGGCATCCAAGGAAAACCAAATCCTTTTATTCCAGGAGCTTAAATTCCATGTTAATACATTGGACTATCTATCACATGAAATAATTCCAGAGGAATAGGATAAAATCCAGGTGGAACCCAAAGTTCCCAGCAGCAAACCCCTGGCATCCCTGGAAAACCAAATCCTGTTATTCCAGGAGCTCATCTCTGGAAAATTTCCCGAGGCTGAGGTACCACAAACACATTTGTGGGAATGGTTTCAGGCTCCGGAGATGTCTCAATATTGAGGATGTAATAAGGAATAATTAATGCTGATGTGGTGCCTTTCACTCAGGGTGCAGAGTGACAGCCCTGGAGATTGCACCCTGTCCTTGCTCAGTGACACTTCCAGCCCTTCCTCAGCACTCCCAAAAAACCAGAGTTACAGACAACAAATCACAAATCAACAAATCAAATTCCAAAGGGGGATAAATTATCCTTCAGGAGAGGCTGCCTATCCTTATCAAAACCAGAATTATCTCTGGCAAATGAAGGGAATTCTGGCAAGGCTGGGTTGGATGGGGTTTGGAGCACCCTGGGGTAGTGGGAGGTGTCTCTGTCCATGGCAGGGGTTGGAAAAATGAACCCATTTTAAGATCCCTCCCCACCCAAATTCCTTCTGATTTTAAGACAAATATAATCCTTGAGGATCTTGTTTGATTAGGTATTCAATCTGTGATTCCCAAGGCAGCACTGCAAGTCTGGAAGCTCTTCGAGGTTACTCACATTAAAAAAACTGAGAACTTAACACCAAAAAAAATAAAAAAAATTATATAAAAAAAAATAAAAATAATAAAATCTCGAAATTTAACAAGCCCCAAATCAGCAAGGCTTTAAATACGTTTGAGGCTGCTGACACTGCACAGCGAGGGGTGTGAGACCTGGCCCTGCTCCTGGAGATCCGAGCACAGCCAGGGGAACGCAGAGCGGGCTGGAACAGCGGCAGAGCTCCAGCAGCAGCTCCAGGGGAGGAGGGCTCCAGGCTGCCAAGGAGCAGAGCAGGGTTAGAAATCCATATTGTGATATTGGCTTTTTGAAAAAATTCAGATGAATGTTATATGTTTTTGCTATGTCTTTTTCTTTTTGTCCTGCTAGCAGGTTTTAGGTGTAGATCAAGAATTTTGAACTTTAGGGCTAAGTCCTGTCTGTACAAAGCCAGATAACCTCCAGGAAACAGAGGTTTTTTATATAAAAACACCTGGAGCCCTGGCTGCTATCAACACTGACCCCCTGTAGAAGAAGAAACCCCAGCCCAAATAAAAATGTGATAAATGAGAAATTAAAAACAAATGCACACGCTCTAAAAAGGCAGACCTGGGGAGTGGCAAACTAGTTCTTAGAAAAGTTTGAATATGCATTAAAACCCTACAGCAAAATGAGATAAAAAGGATGTTCCAAAGATATCAAGTTTTAACCCTTTGCTTTATTATCCTTGTCTCCTAATTGTCTTTTTGTTTATATTAAACTTCTCATAATTTATTGAGTGAACCTCATTTTTCACAGCAGGGTGAGGATGGGCACGGAGGGATGTGGGTGGCACTTTGGGGACAACAGCAGAGCCAGCAACTGAATCAGCACAGTTAGGTCTGACTCCAGGAGGATTTAAATGCTGTTATTTTGCAGATTTTCCTCATCTGTCCATCTTCAGCTTCCTCTCCTCTGCAGCTGATTTACCCTGGGTTGATCTGGGGGTGACTCCAAAAGCTCCAAAAGTGTGGGGGAAATCCTCCAGCTGCCACAAAGCCAACATTTACAGCCGTGGAAGTGCAGGTTAAGCCATATCTGAGTAAGATCTGCTCCCTCTCCCTGTCTTTCTTTGCATCCCCTGCCCTGCAGGAATTTCTGTAAATCCCTCCAGGCTGTTTCTCCCCTGTGGAAATCCCATTCCAGCCCCTCCAGGCCTGTCAATGCCAGGCATTAAGGAGCCTGCAAAATCCTTCCAGCTCTCATTGGGGTTGGCACAGCAGATGCTGGAGGCTCTCCGTGGGTTATTCAGAAAGTCTGGGAGAAATGCTGCTGAGAGAAATGCCAAACCCTTCATTCCTGGGGGAGATGTTCGTACAACAGAGCGGGGAAAAGCCTCTTGGGGAGGCTTAGTGTGGGCATTAAAACTTTCCACTTGTTCAGGACTGGTTGCATGAACATTTTTTAGCTTTTTGCTGAAAAATAAAAGCAGCCAGATGATGGTGAAGATGATGATTTTATGCACAGCAAGCCCACAGTGCAGGCCAGGGCACGACTCTTTGTAACATTAAGGAGTGAAAAGGCTTTTGTTGCAATACCAGGAAAAAAATTGTCACAAACCACACAAAAGTGGAAATGAAGATTTTTAAAATTTTTATTTATGGGTGTCTAAACCAACATCAAACCTGTTGTGCCACTGACTGCAGCCTGGAGAAGGGAAGAGTGCAGGAGGGGTTAAATTCCTCAGTGCAGTGGTGGCCGGGAGCTGGAGGTGTCTCTCCTCCAAAATCTGTGTTTGGAGTGATCTGGAGGGGATCAGGAGAGATGTGGAAGAGATCCGGAGAGATCAGGAGCTCAGGCAAGCTGGGATCAGAGCAGGGCCTCACCTGGAGGTGTCTCCTCTCCAAAATCCGTGTGTTTGGAGGGATCTGGAAGGGATCAGGAGAGACCCGGAGCCCAGGTAAGCCGGGATCAGAGCAGAGCCTCACCTCTGAGTGGTGGGACATAAAGGGAGCATCCCACACAGAGAGAAGAGTGGAAAAGGGTTGGAAAGGACTTTAAGGATCATCTCATTCCGTGCTGTTCCAGCTGGAAACTCCTTCCTGTCTCTGGTCACAGCTCACCTGGCCCCGTGCGGAGCCTCGCTGTGCTCACCCAGCTCCAAGGGATGAAATCCGGGGTTTAACACGGGATTCATTACAGCACGGCTTAATTACACCGTGCTTAACAAGGGATTCATCACATCCCTCTGCTCATCTCAGACATCCACCAGGGCAGCCTGAAATCCCGTTTGTACAGAAGCTCCAAAGGAGGAGCTGGGAGAGCATCGCGGGCAAGGAAAGATGGGAAGGACCTGATCCCAACATCTCCAGGGAAAGCTGAGCTGAACTCGGCTTCAGGACCTGATCCCAAATCTCCTCCAGGGAAAGCTGAGCTGAGCTCGGCTTCAGGACCTGATCCCAAATCTCCTCCAGGGAAAGCTGAGCTGAGCTCGGCTTCAGGACCTGATCCCAACATCTCCAGGGAAAGCTGAGCTGAACTCGGCTTCAGGACCTGATCCCAAATCTCCTCCAGGGAAAGCTGAGCTGAGCTCGGCTTCAGGACCTGATCCCAACATCTCCAGGGAAAGCTGAGCTGAGCTCGGCTTCAGGACCTGATCCCAACATCTCCAGGGAAAGCTGAGCTGAGCTCGGCTTCAGGACCTGATCCCAAATCTCTTCCAGGGAAAGCTGAGCTGAGCTCGGCTTCAGGACCTGATCCCAAATCTCTTCCAGGGAAAGCTGAGCTGAACTCGGCTTCAGGACCTGATCCCAAATATCCTCCAGGGAAAGCTGAGCTGAGCTCGGCTTCAGGACCTGATCCCAAATCTCTTCCAGGGAAAGCTGAGCTGAGCTCGGCTTCCCGCAGCTCGGGGATGGAGCAGGAGCTGATCCCAAATCTCCTCCAGGGAAAGCTGAGCTGAACTCGGCTTCCCGCAGCTCGGGGATGGAGCAGGAGCTGATCCCAAATCTCCTCCTCCCGCAGCAGGGCAGGACCCCGGCGCAAACCTTGGAATTGCTGCTCCAAAGCATCTGGCTCCCTCTTGCGTTCCCGAGCTTACGGCAGGAACAGGAGGATGGACAAGGCCCGGCTGGTGGCAGCTGCTCTGTCCCCGTGTCCAGCCCGAGGAGGGACCCCAAAGGGACCAACCCCGCACCTCGGGGCTCGCAGGGATCATCCCGCTCTTCCCAGAGCACCAAGGGAACAGGGAATAGGATGAGCAGCTCCAGCACACACAGCCTGCTCCATCAGGGATGAGCTGTGAGAAAATCCCACCCTGGAGAAATCCCACCCTGGAGAAATCCCACCTTTCCTGCACGATCCCAATCCAGCACTGCCACTTGTCCATCCCACCCCCGGTGTTCCTTCTCCACCGTGCCAGGGATTTCAGGAGTATGAAACTATTCCAGCTGTACAAACACAACAGGACCTTGTTTTCCCAGTATTTTATCCCTATTTTTTTTCCCCTTTGGCATTCTGGGTGGCAGGTGCTGCTCCACTGCTCCAGGCAGGAGCAGAAAGGACAGGGAAAATCCACCTGGAAACTGCTTCTGGTGCAACACCCCAGCACCCGTGGCTGCTGCCTTCAGAGGTGGTGATTTTCTTTAACCGAGTTCCTTTCAGGAGATTTCTTCAAAGGTCAGTAATGGGTGTCAGGAGACAAAGGAAAGCTGCGTTAGGAAAGTAGGAAAATGGATTTGTTTTCCAGCAGATGTTTTACAACTCTTAAAACTGAGGGAAAAGTAAGTACAGGCAGACCAGGTGCTGTCAGTCCTGAATTGGGCAGTCTTACTCGATTTTTCTGGTTTGCTTTAAATCAGAATTAAAATTAATGATTATTTGTTTATCCCCTTGGCCAGCTTGCCCGATTATCTTCAGGCAGAAATCAGGGAATACTCCCATCCTCTAATTTAGGTGAAGGTGGTCAAGTATCCACATGGGATTTCTCCTCATTTAAAAGAGAGGGGTGGAAAAGGTCTTTTCACTGGTAACTGCAGCAACCGAAGGGAAGGAGCCCAAAGGGGTTATTTGGAATTAAACTGGATGGAAGCCAGGGATCCTGGAGCACCGACCACCCTGGATGTGAGGGAGAAGCCACCTCGGAAGGGTTGAGCAATGCAGAAAAACATTTCCAAGCATTTCCCAGCCCCTCTGGGCAGGGTCCCAGCTGCTTTTCTCTTGCACAAGATGTGCACCAAAACAGGAACCAGGGTTTGTTCCTGCAGCCAAGGGAGATCCCTGCTAAATCCATCTCCTCTCTCCGGGTGGGATCCACCCCTGGATGGCTGCAGGGACTCACCAACCACCCTCAGCAGATAAATATTCCCATTTTCATCTGGCTTTGATGCTTCCCGCTCTCCGGCGTGGCCCGACAAAGATGTAGGTGTGAAAGTTGTCTCAGATAATTTCACTGTTACTAACGCGGTTTATTTTTCTTACACGTCGTTCTGGGGGTTATTTTTAAATAAAACAAACTGCTCTCAAAAGCAGAATATTCCTTCAGAATAGGATTGCAATTTTTCAGGAGATGCGACAGCTCTTTTGCACTTTGTGCACTTGGAACGAACGCACGAAGTTTGAGCTCAGCTCAAAGGTGGCAGGGGCAGCTTTGGGGACAAGAAATCTGCAGAAAGGGTTTTTTTTTCCTTATGGAAAAAGCTCCTTCCTTCAGGAACGGCATCCATCCATCCATTCCCGCTGCATAATGAGACGCACAGGTACAATGGGGAATAGGGGAGGCTTTGTCCTCCCTCCCCTGCAGGAGCAGCCCTTTGTGTCGGGGATGCTGAAGGATTCCAGTCAATCACTGCTGCAGCATCACCTCCCCCAGCCCCTCAGGACAACCAGGAGATTGCTTTGGCCTCCAAATCGGGTAATATTTTCCTGCTGAGGGAAATCCCTCAAATCCTGCTGTTTTTAAGGTGTTTTTAAGGTGTTTTCCCCACCGACTGTAACGAGGTGCTGCCAGGAGCTGAGCTCATATTCTTCTGCTATTTCTGCCCTTTTAAATTATTATTTTTTTTTTGGCTTTTCCAGTAGGAGTTGTCCCTCAAATCAAAATTAGGCTTTGTATTTTTACAGCTCTTATTTATCCCCTTCTGGGGAAGGGCAGCGAGTGAGGGCACAAATGTTTTGTTGAGGTCTCCTGAGCAAGTTTTTTATTCAAATTAATGTGTAAACCTGAGAGTCCTGAGTCAATTAACAGATCCAGGAATAACAGCTGTTCCCAGGATGTTATCCAACACAAACAAAATATTTTTCAAGTGGAATTTCATAGGGACAGCAGTGCTTTGCTTGCCATAAAAATAACTGAGAAGGAGAGCTGGCAAATCTCTGAGCAGCCCTCACTTGGATTTCTTTGGTTGGATTTATTGGAATATTCGTGGTAATGACCAAATTAGAGGGGTCTTGGCTAAATATCCATTGTTTTCCATGGAATCTGCAGGGTGAGGGAAGGAATATGTGTTCCACTGGGGATGTTCTGGCTGGTTTTCCAGCACACCCTGGGCTCTCCTGGATCACAGCTTTGCTCCTGTCACAGACACCACGAGCCCTGGATCCATCCCAGGTGCCCAAGGTGGGGCATTCTCAGCCAAATCCAGCCTGGAAAAACATCACTGGAGCACGACAACAGCTCCTCTGCTCCTCTTCCCCCACCCACCACCCCCGATGCCTCTTTCCAAAGCACTCCACAAACAAAACAGCCGAGGCAAAAGCTCTTTTTGTCTCCAGAAGCGACATCCTGGGAACGAGGGAGCGGCAGATGCGAGAGCTCCGGGAACAATGGGATAATGCTGAAGGGATGCCAAGGACGTGGGGGCAAAGGGGCTGCACAGGGAATGTGAAGAGGAGCTGTTCCAGCAGAGCAGCCAGGATTCGAAAAGAACATTTTATTCAGCAGCGATTTCAAGGTTGGGAGGCTGTGGTTGGGTAGGAAGGAGTTGTTTGGCAGCAAACCAGACTTGAAGGACACCTGAAGCGCTGCTGCCAACTTGTGCTGCTGCCAAAGCTGACTCAAAAACCACCCTGAGCCAGCAGCAACCGGGCAGGGCTCACACAGACACCCGTGCCACTGCTGTGCCAGCTGAGAAAATAGGAAATACCAAACCTCTGAATCAGAAAAAAAAATATAAATAAACGAGGCTCTTTGGAAAAAAAGAGCAGCTCGGTGTGGATACTGGAAAACAGCACTAATTTCATTAAAGGATTAGCCTTCCTAGAGGATTTTGTCTGTGACAAGGTTGAAAAACTTCCCATCTCTGCTTGAGTTCAGTGGGGAAGAGCCCAAACAGCTCCAGGGGGAGTTACCCAGAGTTTCTCATCCCTGAGCCCCTTGGAGAACCTGCAGAGCATGGGGGAATGTGGAAAGGATGAAATAATATTTAAATTATACATATATATAAAATATCTAAAAGATAAAAAAATAATATTGAACATATAAAATAAAATATTTAAAAACATAATGTATATTATTAATATCTACTATTTAAATATAATCTTTAAACATTACTCCCACCCCCCAATTCAGCTCGCTGCTTTGACAGTCATTTTTAAATCACTGCTCTAACACCTTTCACTGGCATCATTCCCATGGATAATCAGTGATGACAAGAAAATGCCTCGAGAATTTCTTGGCCTTCAGGTTTGAGCTTCCAACCAAAATTGGGATTTGGTTAAAATAACACAGATAAGATGTTTTGGACAACTCCTTTCTTTTGTGGCATAAACCCCTAAAACTTTCCCTGCACATCAAACGGAAGAGCTGGTGCTGTGGATGTTTTGACAAATTATTCTAAACACACAGATATCACAAAATAAAAGCTATTTTCTATATTGGTTTAAAAAAAAAACTCTCTGTGCCCTTGTAATGGATACAGAAACAGATCTGCATAAACAGAATCTGATTTCAAAGTCTGAATGCCCCCAAATTTTCCCATCAAATCTCTGGACACACTTTTTATCTAAATAACGTGCTGTCAAGAGATGCTGCAGAAGCCTTTACAGCTGGAAAAAACCCCATTATTGCTCTTATGAAAATAAACTTGCCTGTTTCCTCCAGGGAAGAGTTTTCAAGGCTTTCTGAAGCCTGCCCATTCCATGTGCATTTTGCTCTGCCAAGTGTCCCAGCTCTCTTCCCAAGGGGGAGAAGATCCCCCTGCAGATCAAGGTCCCCACTCCTATCTGCTGTGCTCACCTCCTCACACAACCTCTCACAGAACTTCCCTGCAGTGTTTCCTACAAGGCTGGCACCCCCAGCTTAAAAAAAAACCCAAAATCTCTCTCCTCATCACCTACTCCTTGACAGCAAGTTGGGATGAGAATGCACTGAGGTATCAAAAGGAAAATGTGGCTCTTTCTGGTCAGATGAGGTTTAAATTCTTTTTGCTGCCTAAGTGCAGAGATCATTGGTTTCTTGTTCTGACCTTAATTTGGTATTTGGGGAGGGCCAGGCTGGGTCACCCTCCCAGTGAGTGGGACAAGGCGACCCAGAGTGACACACAGGGAGATGTGCAGTGCCACAGGGCCACAGGCACAGGCTGGGTGAGAAGTACAAACTCCAGGAGCGCTCCCTCCTACCTGGAGAGCCTCCTCACCTCCTCCCTAAACGCAAAAACATCTGCAGACGTCCCCACCACGTCAATGTGGGTGTCGTAAGGAAGGATCAGCAGCCCGGGGTAACGGGCCTTCAGCCTCTCACAGAGCTGTTTGTATCTCTGCTTCTGCCCTCTGCTCTGTTCCTTGAGGCAGATCCTTTCTTTACGTAAAATCTTCTGGAGTTCTACGGAGCACCTTTCAATGATTTCCTTGGCCCTTGATCTGCGAGCAGCACCAGCCTCCCTGCCAGCACTCTCAATGCACACCGTGGTGATGTCACCATCAGTGACACCAGAAATCACAACATCGTTTGCCTGGAACTTTTTGGGAAGAAAGCACTTCATGTAGAGATAGATATCTGTGTCCAGAACCAGCACTTGTTTTTCCCTGTGCTCATTCCGAGAATTCCTCGTCTCCGCGGCACTTCTGTACTCCTGAAGCTTCTTCCTCGGTTTCTGATGGGATTTTCCCTCTCTTTTGCCCTCCTCTGAGAGGGATTTTGCCTTTAACAAGAGGAATTCTCTCAGCACTCTGAGTGCTGGGAAGGACCCTCGCACAGCAATTTGTCCGTCAGGCTGCAAAGGCCCAAAATTCAAATCCGGGCTCTGCTTTTTCATCTCTTCCACCAAATCTTCCAAAACAAAGTGATGTCTGAAAAGAGCCACGTTGAGGGTGGACGTGACACAGAGGAAGACCTGGAATTGTGAAGTGGAGAAGTTAAAGAGTGGTTAGTAAGTGGTTTATAAGGCATTAAGCACAAGGAGACGAATCGGGGCTCACGCTGTCGCAGTAGCGGGTCACTGTCAGCGGGTAGCTCCTGGGCAGCCTCTTGTCCTGCAGGAGATGCTGCTCCTTCTTCAGAACACTCTCCACCACTAAAAACAAACCCAGATTCACTTGGTGAGCAGTGGAACAGTCACCTCTAGCCTGCTGGAACCCTTCCTGTACCCAAACACGTCCAGGCCACTCAATACTCTCACCTAATATTTTATGTATTTTACTCCAAATTGCTAAGAGAGACACGAGCCTGCCTCCTTGGCACGTTAATTGGCAGAGATTTATTCCCCAGAGCCTGACTACAAAAATAATACGTTATTCATGGCATCAATTTGTTCCTGCAAAACAAACATATCGCTTTGCATGACGAGTGAGTCATTACTTCAACGAGCAGAAATAAAATCCTGAAACTTGGCCTGATTACCAGAGAGGCTTCAGCCTCCCAGTTCTATGAAATCCCAATTTAAAATCATTTGGCTTGGAATCAACATTCTGGGGCTAATTCTTTGGGGGATGGCTGTACTTGAAGACACAAATCTAAAATACCTTCTTGATCCTCAAAGGTTATGTAGGCAACTCCTTTATTCCGTGTGGGATACGTGACCTCTTCCACATCCCCGCCGTTATTCCTGGACATTTGGAAGTGGATGGTGAGGATGTCAGCCATGACATCATCCTGCAGGAGGCCAGCTGGGACACCAGCAATGACAATTGTCCTCGTGGATCTGGCAGCTTGGCCCATGGCCTGCGCAGAGATGGCACACGGTAAATGCAGGAGGAACCTCCCAAATTCCCACCCCTGGAGAGAACTCCCACTCCCTTTGCAATGTGCATTTAGGGGTTAATTAATGCTGCTCAATCAAATCTCTCTGCCAGGCTGCCTAGTGCATTACTGTGCACTAAAAAATGGTTTTAAATGCCATTTAAACCCTCTCAGTATCTTCTTAAAGCAGTAAAAATGAGCATTAAACTTGAGCTTCTCAACTGGAAAGTCCCACTGATAACGTGGTTTTCTCTGCTTCTAATATTCCAAATTAGAAAAGAATGAAAAATTGTAACTGCACGTGGTGCTCAGCAAGGATTCCTTGCAGAGTAGAAGGGGCAGATTCCTTGTTAAATCCAGGAGAGCTGGGATCTGACTCAGATCTCTCCAATTATTACATGGATAACCCTGTTAAATCGGGAGAACATCATCCCAGCCAGCCCAGATCCGCAGAGCATGGAACAACCAACCACACACACAATTTCCATCAGAGCCAAAGCCCCAGGAGCAAACACAAACCCCATCCCAAATAGCATCTGCATCCACGTCTTGCTAGGAAGAGCAGATTTTCTTTCCATTATTACACAGACATAAACAGGAACATTGCACTGGGAGTATCACAGCAAAACCCCTGCAAATCATGGAGCACTGACTTAATTTAGTAACAGTTCGCTGACTTTTTGGAAGAAAGGAGGTAAATTTGATTTGTCTGCATGGCAGCGTTTGTGGGAACGAGCTGTCAGTAACCACACTTGAGGTCAGTCACTCCATCAGAATTCTTTAAACTTCTCTTAAGTTGTTTTCTGCTGCCTAAAACACGATCCCAGCTCCAGCCCCAGAGCAGAATGTGCTGCTGATGTCTGTCCAAAATCCCGGCGACCACCACGGCTCTGGAGACAAACCCAGCGAGAGGCTCCGCAACCTCCTTTTATCCCCCGTCAAATTTCCAGAGCCGGGAGCTTTTAATTAATTACAGTAGCCAATTATCCTGGCGGTGAAGCTCGTGTGAGAGCAAGTCCCCGCTGTAATGAGGCAGCACGGAGGGAATACAAACAGGGATTTTCTCACGCCTGGCACAGCCGGAGCTCAGCTCAGCTGCCAGACAGCCCTCGCACCTTCCCAGCTGGTGTTTGGGAGCAACACTCGGGCCTGCTAGTGGGGTTAGGGGAAAAAAAACAACCCAAGAACACACGGTTTGTGCTGAATCACTCCCGAGACGCGTCTGTGCCGAGCAGCTGCTCCCGGGCAGGGATGGGCGCTGCGGGAGGGGCCGGGAATGGGCCGGGAGGAGGGAATGGGGCAGAGGCTCCGGTGACAATCGGGTCCTGCTGTGGCTTCCCGGCACATCCCAGAGTGGGTCGGGTTGGGAGGGACCTTAAATCCCATCCAGTGCCACCCATGCCATGGCAGGGACACCTCCCACTGTGCCAGGCTGCTCCAGCCCCAATGTCCAGCCTGGCCTGGGACGCAGCCAGGGATCCAGGGACAGCCACAGCTGCTCTGGGAACTCCAGCCCAGCCAGGAATCCCATCCCAATCTCCCATCCATCCCTGCCCTCTGGCAGTGGGAGCCATTCCCTGTGTCCTGCCCCTCTAACCCTTGACCCCAGTCCCTCTCCTGCTCCCTCTCCACCCTTTTTCCCCAGCTCCTCCCGGCCCTGCCCCTCCCCGGCACTTGCCATGGCCGTCGCTCCCACGGGTCCGGGATCGGAGCGGGATGGGGCTCCCAAGGGACGGGATCCCACCGGGATGGAGCTCCCACGGGACGGGGATCCCAGCGGGAATGGATCCTACCGGGAAGGGCCCGGAGCGAGCGGGTCGGGCGGGAAAACGAAAGCGAAAGCGGCGGGGAAGCGGCGGGGAAGCGGCGGGGCCGCCCCTCAGGCCGCCTCCAGCCCTGAGGGGACAGAGCGCGGCCGGGCCCGCCCTTCCCGCCTGGAACTGCGGAGCTGGGAATGGCGGCGGGGCCTGAGGGGCCGGGAACGGGCTCAGGGAGCCGGGATGTGCAGCGACATGCAATGGAGAGGGCCAGGAAAGGAACACTTCCAGGGATCCAGGGGCAGCCCCAGCTGCTCTGGGCACCCTGTGCCAGGGCCTCTCTCCCAGCCAGGAATTCCCAATTCCCCGTATCCCACATGGCCAGGGACACTCCCGAAGGCTTCGCCTGCACAGCTCCAAAGATCCCCGTGTTTAGCTCGGCACCGACGTTTGGATGAAAGCTGCAGCTGGGAAATGTAATTTGGGTATAAAAACCTCGCAGCCCGAGAGAAAGTCACCCCAGAGGGGAGGAAAAAGGATATTGACATTTATAGAAAAATCATTCATTCTTACTTTTCATCCCCAAAACCAAACTCCAGCCTTTAAAGTACCAGTGCTGCTTTAAAATTTAACAGGGTAATGATCACAAGCTGTAATTCACGAGGGACAAAAGCAAGACATTTACAGACATTGTCTTTAAAATGTAAAAATCTAATTTATTTTCTGGGTTTTAAAAGCTGCACCTTCTCACTACTCCTTGTGAGTGACACCTTACGAGAATTTTAAGCTTTTTCCTTCTTAAGGATTTACTTCTCAATATTTTATCGCTGAGATACAGTTGAAATTCATCACATTTTTTACCTTGCTCAGGTTTTTTCCTCTTTCTTTTTAAGGTGTTTGGTCTTAGCAAGTTTTTGAGAGTGCAAAAGTGCACAATCTCCATAAATTCTTCAGCACTATTTTGTTTGAAGTAATTATTATTATTTTACAATGGTCAGGTAATCAGTCCCTGCCTTTGCATGCCGTAAACAGTGAGAGGTGCTACAGTCACATGTATCTCACTCGACAGCAAATTCAAAATAAACTGTGGTGTTTGCAGCCCTTTAATTTTCCATATTCAGCATTTCTCCATTGCCAATTAACAGTTTGTCTGGAATAATAATCCCTGAGGTATTTTTGCAGTGCTCTTCTCAGTGCACTCTCCTTTCCCTGCATATCAAGATGTCAAATACCCTGAGAAGAAATTATTTTCAATGTCAGGCTCATATTAGTTTGGAGTTAAGATTGTTGGGGCCAAACCATTTCAGCCCACAAGTGTGGCAAAAGTTCAAACTCACAAGAGGATTTGTTTTCCAAGGATGACAGCAGAAAAGACAAAACATTCCTCCTTGGAAAATGACTCTCTCCAAGCCCTCCCAGCCCCATCCTGGGATCATCAGATCCCTCAGGGCTCTTACAAAACCAGGTACAGCATCAACTCAATCCCTGTTTAAAATAACCAAAATCACAAACAAAAAAGAGGAAGAAATTTAATTGCAGAAACAAATATTAAAATCAAACAATAAAGCAGTCTATGAATAGGCAGAAGCCAAACAGCTCAAGGCAGCAAATGCCAGAGCATTTCTTAAGTGCAATTTCTTGGTTTTGCACCCCCCGTTTCCTATTTTAATTCTATCACTAATTTGATAAGGTGGCTTTTATGAAATGACAGAATTCTTTCAGATATTTGAGTCCTGGTGGTGCTCAGCAACCTCAGCAGGACTGGAGCTGTGTCAGAGCTACCTTCTGAAGCTCTGGCACGTCAAAAAAGCGGGACTGTGAGGAGGCTTAGATTGGGATTAAATATGGCTTTTGTATCCAGAATGCAAGGAATAATCCACTCATCCCACTGTGGAGTATTTTAAAATCTGCAAGGTATAAAATATGCAAAGTTTCAGAAAATCTGAGATTGTGTTTCAGGGGCTGCTGAAGGCTTGGTCTGTGCCTTTAATCTGCAGCACAGGCAGGGAGTTTTGCTGACTTCCTATGCAAAGACAGTGCCACGAGACAGATCAGAAAGGCAGGGATTGCTCTTTCACAGTAGCAATTTCAGAACATGAAAGCACAGTATCTACACAAATTCCTGTGCCTCTGAGGAACAAAACCTCAGAACTTCACGAGTCCCCTTTGATTTCCGAGGTGGCATTCCCAGTATCCTCCTCAAAACAAACATAGGCTTCTCCTCTGGAGGTGAATTTGATTTTCTCTATCTCGCCCCCACTGTTGGTTGGCTTTTGGAAGTGAATTTCTATCATGTCCTGCACACTTTCTTCATTCTCTTCCACCTCTGGGATTTCTTTCAGCAGAATGGTCTTCTTGGAAACCCTGCAGTATGCCTGGGGAGGAAAGAACAAACCAGGATTATGCATCAGCTGTGCATCCAAAGGAACTACCAGAGATGGGAATTAAATTCCTCGCTCAGGCGTGGCTGGGATCTCTGGCAAGGTGAAGACTTTAATAGTGGGAATTTCTCTGGGAAGAGCAGGAATCCTGGATTCACACTACAATGGACCGTCTGGAGGGGCTGTGGAGGAGCAGATGAGGGCACTTGGTTTGTTGGAGAGTGAGAGGAGACTAAGCCCAGTCTGGAGCTTCCTCCTGCGGGGCAGCTCCGATCTCTGCTCTCTGTGACCCAGGGAACAGCTGGAGCTGGGCCAGGGCAGGTTTAGGTTGGATTTTAGGGAAAGGATTTTTCCCCAGAGGGTGCTGAGGCTCCCCAGGGAATGATCACATTCCCAAGGCTGCCAGAGCTCCAGGAGCGTTTGGACAGCGCTGCCAGGGATGCCCAGGGTGGGATTTTGGGGTGTCTGGGCAGGGCCAGGAGCTGGATCCACGATCTTCTGGGTTCCTTCCAGCTCAGGATATTCCCTGATTCCATAATTCTGAGCCCACACCTTAAGTGGTGTGTCCTGCACTCCTTAATGCAGCCGCACTCTGGATTTGGGGATCTCTGACAGCAGCAGCCCATAAAATAAAATCCCTGCCAGGACTCGCCCCAAACCTGCAGAGAACCCTGCTGGGTGTCTGCACACTGCAGCCCATGCCTTAATTACAAGGGCCTAATTATATACACAATGCTGACCTGATCACCATCTACTCATAAAGCAGCAGACAACTGGAGGGAGAATGTGATGAGCCAGCTCTGCGTGACAGAGGCACAGTTTGGGCTGAATGAAGGAGTGAAATCAAGGAATGAATGAGCAAATGTTGCATTTGCTGGGACTCTGGGATCCTGACAGAGCTTTGTGACTTTGGAGAACTTTGTGCTCAACCTCCTTCCCAAACAGCCCAGCACAGCTATGTGGGGAGTGCTGAGATAATTCCATCAAGGAAAGACAAGCACAGCCTTTAAAAATAAATTACAGCTTCCACACATGAGCTCAGCAGCCTATTTCACACTCACACTCGCTGTTCAGTTCACACAAAAGGAGTGAAAATTCTGCCCATTCTCCCATTTCCCACTTATCTGTTCTGTCAGCCTGGAGTAGATTCTTTTACCTGAAACTTCTTCAAGTGAAAATCAAAATCTGGGGAGACAGCAAGGATGAACCACCTGCCCTCTGTACAGAAAGGGTATTTCGTATGTCCCACAAAGTTGTAGCTCACTGTAAGAGAGCAAGAAAAAAACCCCCCAGTTAATTATTTAATATAATTGAACCAATATTTTATAAACATTTCAAAGACCAGACTCATCTTTGTGGATGTAGAAACTGATGGAGGATGGAACACTTGTAGATTCTTCATGTGCATTCTGCAAAATGTTTATTTGGCACTTCCAAAAAAAAAAAACAGTAACATCATTAAATGCTCACAAAAGCTCTGAAATAAATCTAAAACAGCTGCTCTAAGTGGAAGTGGCTCCACTGATCATGGAATTCCTTCCAGTTGGGCAATAGGAATCCAACTTCACTGTCATGCAACAGGAGCTAAAATCAAACACTTTCCTGATTTTCTGTTTGCAATGTGAGTGTCTGACAATGCAGAGGAAAAAAAAACAGCTTTTTTTGAGAAGTTCTGAAAGAAAGTTCATGAACTGGGAGCAGGTTATGTTTGCTCAAAGAGGATGTAATGAAAAACTGCTTTATTTCCCCACATCTCCGAGGGATCCATGAAATCCCTGTGGGAAGAGTTTGCAACACTCAGTGGTTACCCCAGAATGGACAATTTGGCCTGAATTTGGGTAACAAAATATTCCAGACTCTACCTCCAGGTTTGAGGAATGTGATGACAGCTGTCCCAGACTCCTTGTTGTAGGTCACATTTTCTATTTCTCCTCCTCCTTCTGCCTGCTTAGTTTTGTAGAAATGCAGCTCCAGTTTGTCTCTCATCCAATCTTCAGGAATGGGAAGCTCAGGGATTTCTGAAACGTTGATCTTCTTTCCAGAGATAGTGACATGGAGCTAAAAACATCAAATTTTTGTGCATTTTGTGACTGATAAAACACTGGAGAAAAAAAAAGAGCCTACAGCATTTAAAGAACTCAGATGTTTAGAGCTGCCTATTTCAGTTGTTTACCTCAAAATGGAATCCCATGTCAAGTTGAAAAGACTCCACTGTCACATTTGCTGTTGTGTTGTCCAGGTTCACACAGTGTTTGCTCATCTCTGTCAGCCTCTGGGCAACTGAGAGAAATCATATGTGAAAATCATTGTTTAATCATTGTAAACCCCAAATTATTCCCCAGTCTCTTAAAAAAAAAAAATCTCCCTTTGCATCAGTAAAGGATAAATAAATAATAATTAGGCATCCAGATCCTAAGCATCCATGTCTATTGCCATAAAATCTCTGTGGTTTTATGTAGGCCAAATAATATACTAACAAAATATTGTATCAACTTTAATAATAATGATCAATAAATAATATTATTAAAATAATATACAATAAATACAGCAAGGGCATTATTAATTATGCATATAAAAACAGATTTTGGGTGAGAATAGTAAAACTTTTAAGCTGTCAAAAGATGCTCTTATTGTATAAAATATTAACAAAAGGTTTTTTTCCCATTCCATTCAAAATACCCTTGGGGGAAAACCACACCACTACCAGGTGAAATATGTAAGAGATGTTAATTTTATAATTAAAATACACATCCTACCTTCTTCATCTTCAAAAGTCAGCAGTGCCTGGTTCTGATTGAGTTGGAAGGGGACTTTTGTGGCTGCCCCAAAAACACAGTGGGTGTCCATATCCACATCTGCCCCATCAACCTTCATCTCTTCCAGGTGAATGAACTTCAATTTCATTTCTGCCACATTCTTTTTAATCTCTAACTTTAGAATTGACACAGGAAAAAGAAAATTTGAAAATTACCAATGCTGTGAGTATTTTTTATTCCGCTGCCTTCCGTGTAATAAATGTCTGCTTGTTTTCATTCCTCTCTGCTTGTTTTCATTCCTCTCACACTTTCAGTCCCTCTTGGGTTTATTTCCATATCCTCTGCCTGCTTCAAATTGTCTTGCCAGGGAGAAAAGGAATTCCAGCTTCATTTTATGTTTAAATAAGTAGAGGTTCAAATGCTGAACAAGTGGCCCCAACAGTTTAAGAGGGGCAAATTCAGTGGGGAGGCTCAGGTTTCCCAGAGAAGCTGTGGCTGCCTCTGGATCTCTGGAAGTGTCCAGGGCCAGCTTGGACAGGGTTTGGAGCAACCTGCAATAGTGGGAGGTGTCCCTGGGCTTTAGAGATGGGATTTAAAGTCACTTCCAACCCAAACCATTCTCTGAAAATAAAAATCTGCCTTCCTAAAAGACAAATTTCCAAATATTTCACTTCCTTTACCGGATTCTTCTGGGACTTGAATTCTTCCATGTCTTCTTTGAGCTTTTCAATCTCTTTCTTCAGCTCAATGTTTTCCTGGTTTAGCAGGTTGAGTTCCTTCTACAGGCCAAAAACAGGAAACACAAAATTAAACACTTAAATAAGGACAGAAATATATTTCAGCACAATCTGGGCAGTTTCTGCCATGCTGCTGCTCTTCCCTCTTCATGTCCTTCTCCTTCCTCCTGTCTGCTTTGTAATTCCTTCAGAACAATGAATCCTGCTTGGACATAGAGTTCTGTAATCCAGGATTTCCTGGACAGGGAATGTGAGAGGATGAGAAGGAAGCAGAGATGTTGTCAGCTCCAGCCAGCCACAATCAGCAGGTGCAAAGCCTGACAGTGATAATGACCTTTCCTGGGTATAAATCCAAACTTTTATGATTAAAGAACCAAAATCAGCTTTCAGAAAAATCTCTCTGAGTGTGTTTAAGCTATTAATTATATTTGAACAGCTTGAAGTTGTAATTCCTCATCTGCAGTTTACCAAAGCTCACTGAAAGCACCTCCTTGGCAGCCTGTGGAACCTTCTGCTGCTCCTGCACATGGAATATTGAGGGAATGAACCAAGGGGCTCTGGAACCAAGCAGTTCTAGAAGGAAATATCTTCAATCAGGGCCTGGCTCTTACCCAGCTCACTGGGCACTTAAGAAATGCTGATCCTTTGGGTGCTGTGACCTCTCATAGAACAGGGGGTTGGCAAAGCAGTGGAATCATCCCCCTGAGCTTTATCCACTTCACCCAGACCTGAAACTCATCTGTAGGGGAGAATCTTGGAAGAGGAGGATTTGTTTTGGCAGGTTTCATCCCCAAATAGATTCAGTTTATTGCACTGGTTCTTTGCCTGCCAGTGAAAAACTAAAGTGCAGCAAAAAATATGTGGAACATTCGACCAGGACAGCTTGCACACTGGTAAAGCCATGGAAACTGGGAATATTCCTCTCATTTTCCTAATCCACACCTCCTTCCCACCCCTCCAAACACCACCAAGCCTCCTCCATACCTGAAAGTCTGTAATTCTGTCCTTATGCTGTTTCTCTTGCTCCTTCAGCTCTGTCAGCTTCTTCTCTGCTTCATAATATTCTTTATTAGCAACTAACCCGGAGACAAGAAGGTCACATTTTACATTTTTAGCCTCTTTAACTCTTTCCTGGATAGCAAAAAAGAAAAATATTTTAAATTTTATTAAGATTTATTTCTGCAGGAACAAACGAAACCTTGAGTAAGGCCTTTGTATTTATTTACTTTTAACACTTTGGGTGAATATTAAACTTACAAGAGTGGGATCAACACAAAGTGTTGAAGAACAGAACAAGTTAAAGATGTTGTAAATGTGGGGGGTTTGATCTGATCTTAGAAGCATGCAGTCATCTTTATCTCCTGGCAAATTTCTATGATTCCATGTGCTTTACAGAACTTGCCTTCCACATCCTCAGCTCTTCCTTCAATTTTTCCATCTCTTCCCTGGATGTCCCAAGTGAATCAGCAGATACCATACTCTGCAGAGAGAAGAGGAACCACATTGGTTTTATCCTCTGTTGGGCAACAACTGAGACACCCCAAACAATTTAAAAAAAATCTAAAAAATTTAAAAGTTTAAACAAAAAATTTAAAAAATCATTCACTTACGTCAAATCATTGAATTATTTTAATGGCTGGACAGGACAAAAATCTACTAAATTGTAGATGGCCAGCCATTATTATTTGCTAATTATCCAACTGCTAAAACCCACAGGTTGATATTTAGGTAACTCATAAATCAAGTTGTCTCCATGTTCTCCCACACAGAACAATGCCCCTCAAACCCACAAATGTTTAATTCTGTGCTTTCTCAGCAGCTCCTCCAGGAGGAGATGTCAATAAAAAAATAAATAAAAGTGAGAATGGGATTTTGACCTTCCAAGCTTGGAGAGATTTGGGTAATTTTGGGTAATTAAAGGTGATACCAGGAAGGTGATAAAAGAACCATTTCAGAATTGAAATTCAGGACAGAAGTTCACAAGGGCAGGGAAACAACAAAGCCCAAGGAGAGGGGAAATCTCTGTTCTGTTTTGTTTCTATGGCTGCAATATTCTGCAGGAAAAAATAAAATAAAATAAAATCCAAAGAGATCTGCTGAAATATTCCCTCCCTTTTTACTCAAGATCACTTAAAGCTTGAATGGGAACCATGAAATTTAGGCACGGAAAAGGTCTAAATTAGATAATCCATGGAAAAGATCTGAATTAGATGATTTTCACAGTTCTCCTGGTAATGCTGGGTATTTCCTAAAAATCATAAAATATAAAGTATTTCTTCCAGTTTCAAATTAAGCAACAGGGTAATACCCATCTGTGTCATAATTAAAATGGGAAAAATATTCCTTCACTCCAGGGACTGACTGCAGAGAATAAAAAGGATGCATGTGCCAACAGCTGGAAGACAATAAGAAAAAGGATGTCTGTTTTTTAATAAAAAAATAATTTTACACAACAATTTCTGAAAGAAGAAAAAAAATAACCAAGAAAACACAAGAAATGCCAGAGAAAGTCCCATGAATACCACTTAAGCACTGCTGGAGCTGATTCCGAGGAAAAAGGAAATTCCCCTAAAATCCTCCATGAAGACAGATGAGCAAGAGAGGCAGGACAGAAAGTTCTAAGAGGATCTGTAATGCAGAACCTTGGGAAATGGGATTCTCCCTATGGAAACAGGAGGCAGAAATGAGCAATGTCCCAAGTATTAAAAGGTGGAAGAAGGTGAGACAAGCAGAAGCAGTGGTAGCACAAACCTTCAGTCAGGGATACAAAAGTCAAATACGGATTTTACTCCCAGGCAGCACATCAGGAAATACTTACAAAACCATTGTCTTTTAGAGATGATGGGGGGCTTGTAACATCCATGGAAACCTGAGGGAAGAAATGACAACACTGTGTGTATTGATTGGGGATTTTTGATGCAATGGAATATCAGAAATACCAGAAGCTGTGCTGAGCTGAAAGAATTTTTAAACATAAATGTTTAATTTCATAGGCAAAAGTGTCAGGTATTGGATATGTGAAGCCTCTTTCCTTCCAAGGAAATAAAAGCCAGAGAGTGATGTGAGGAATTCTGCGGGGGACAACTCAACTTTGCTCTTCTGGTAGTTCTGTTTTTACCTTTATGCTACTTTTGTGCAGTTACACACATGGGAACAGCCTGTACATTTTGTGCTTGAGAGACTGGAGAAAAAAGGGACCTCAAAGCCCCTTCCAGAGCCTGAAAGGGATCCAGGAGAGCTGGAGAGGGACTGGGGACAAGGGATGGAGGGACAGGACACAGGGAATGGCTCTTACTGGGAAAGAGGAGATTTGGGTGGGATTTTGGGAAGGAATTTCTGCTGGAAGTGTGATGAGGAGCTGGAATGGATTTCCCAGAGCAGCTGTGGCTGCCCCTGGATCCTGGAAGTGTCCAAGGCCAGGCTGGACGGGGCTTGGAGCAGCCTGGGACAGTGGAAGGTGTCCCTGCCATGGCAGGGATGGCTCTGGATGAGCTTTAGTGTCCCTTTCAACCCAAACCATTCTGGGATTCTACAAAACCTGCTTAACACAAGTGGAAACGCTTTCACACAGCAGATAATTTGAAAGCTGGAATCTGTTGCCACAACATTTTGTGGAGGGAGATAAAAAGGAATTTGGGGAAGTTCCCAGGCCAGTGACCAGGGGGAGATCCCAAGGTGAAAAGGCTCCCAAGCCAAACTGTGGCTGCCACGGCAAGGTTTGATCCTCTAAGATTTAGGCTGAATACTCCACAGGTCAGACACTCTCTGACCCTAAAATCCTAGCTGGTGCAGCCCAAATTCCCGACCCCCTCACCTCAGAATCCTCACCTTAATTCTGACCTGACACCGCCGAACCTGCTACACCCAGAGGCTTGAAACTGAGGTTATGAATCCCGGAATCACTTTCTGCTTTGGATCGAGCAACCAGAATTCAGAAACTTCTGTACAGTTTCCTGGAAAGAAAAAAAAAAAAATAAAAATAAATAAATAAAAGGGAAGTGAAAGCATTAATGATCAGTATCTTCCCTTGGTTTATCCAGACTCCTCCACGGGATCCGAGGGGCTCCCTCACCGCTCACCTCTGGACGGACACGGCCGGGGCCGGGCTGGGGACGCGACCCCCGGTTCCTCGCAAATCTCCGGAGCCCTGCCGGGGCCTCCTTTCGCTTTCGCTTCCCGGCCGCGGCGGAGGGAGGGGCCGCAGCCCGGCCGGCCCCTCACACACCCGGGAGCCGCGGGGATCCCGTCGGGGCGCCCGGCTCCTTCTCGCTGCGCCCGTGTGGTGTCAGGGAGACGGAGCAGCCCCGGCCGGCCCTCAGCCGAGCCCTGGTGAGGCTCACGGGCACAAATGTGGAGAAAACGGGGAAATCCCGGGGAGAGGCGGGGAGCGGAAGGCTGGGAAAGGGCGCTGGGGCAGCGCCCTCAGGGCGGGCGTGAGGGCGGCCATCGCCTCACGGCGGAGCCGCTGCTCGCCCGGCCCGGCCGGGCTCGTCTGTGAAATCGAGTGACACAAATTTAGCGGACTCTGCTGAATTAGTTTGCATAGTTATTTATATTTATTTTATAATTCTCTGGGATTACGTGTTGTATTACAAGAAATACGGTTTCCTTCTCTGGACAGAAGGAGCCCTTGCAGATAGAGATGCCACATTCCAAGGAATTAATGTATAGAAGAATTCTGGAGAACCGAGTATCAGTTTGTCACTGAAATGTGGCCTCTAAAGAGGTTTCTGGGGAAAATAAACCCTTTTTTGATTTCAGTGGTTATGATTTTGAGGACGAGAAAGCCGTGGGTTCTTATCCAAGGGAGGGTAAAATGCTGGAGGGACAGGACCCAGGGAATGTCTCCCAGTGCCAGAGGGCAGGGATGGATGGGATACTGGGAATTGGGAATTCCTGGCTGGGCTGGAATTCCCAGAGCAGCTGTGGCTGCCCCTGGATCCCTGGAAGTGCCCAAGGCCAGGCTGGATGAGGTTTGAAGCAGCCTGGGATGGTGGGAGGTGTCCCTGCCATGGCAGGGGGTGGAACGGGATCTTTAAATCCCTTCCAATCCAAACCATTCAATAATTCCACATAGATAACTAAAGGAAAGAATCCATATCCTAGACTAAGAAGAAAAATGAAGTACATTACTTTGAGGTTTCCTGTCCAACTAAGCTGATGGATCTTTTAGTGTTCACCTCGAAATTGCAAACAGACTTGTACTCATTGGCCGAAGGATTTTGTACGGGTTGCAGTCGAATAGCGCTGACTGTTCAATAAATTAATCCTCAAAAATTCAAAATATGCCAAATAGCTGGGGAAAGTGTAAACGCTGACTTTGTCACTTAGCAGATGTGGACTCCATTTCTGGAGAAAGAGCAAATGAAGCTGGATAACAACGAAGCTCTGTGGTGAAATTGGTTGGGCTCTGTGAGCACGCTCGAGGAGTGCTGTGCTGGAGCAGCCAGGTTAAGGGTTTCAGAATTTTTGTTTTCACTGGCTCCAAAAGGGAATCTTGGATTGCCCCCTGCTTGGATAGTGATCACCTCATGCCACTGAATTCACTGGGAGTTTTACCCACAGCGTGATTGCTATGGTGGCTTCGAAAGTCCTTATCTGTTTTTCTAGATAAGTGGGTGAAACTCTGACCCTGTGTTTGAGGGTTTATTATTGTTTTTATTATTATTTTCTGCCTTGACAATGGCTAACAATGTTTACTATTGCTTTATAAACACAAAGTCGGTTACTAATGAGTAAAAGGGAGAGGTTTGCTGGAGTAGCCAGGGAGGAGGAGGTGGTTCTGTTATGACCTAAGTCCCACAGATTTTCAGATTCAAATGTCAGAGTGGTGGGCTGCTCTCCAGTGACCGTGGTCATGTTGGGATCTGAAGGAGCTTTATTTCCCTGAGCTCCAGGGAACAAGCAACGTCAGTCTGGTTACACGGCCAGCTTTGGGATTTGAGCTGAACAATGTGTTTGTGCTTGTTTGGTAGAGGGAATTTATTGGAGATGCTGACCTGGGCCAAGTTCCTTAAGTGAAATGGGGTTGACTTGGAGTTGATGTCTTAGTGGATTTCTGGGTGTTGTGGATTTATGGTGTTAGCCACATGTGAAGCAGAGTAAAGGGAAAAGCGCGGATTTCGTAACTCTGAGGAGTTGAGCTAAAGAGGAAAATTGAGGATTAAAATGTAGCATGGATTACAAGAAGCTTTACGACTCTCTGAGCTGCCTGCATTAATTCCAGACTTGCTCTTCAGGAGCCTGAAAAACTCTGGACGAGCTCAGGAAGCTGAACTGGAAACTTGAAAAGAAAATCATGATTAGGACTCATCTACAGCAAGAAATATTGTGATTAAGCTGGAGGAAGTTTCACAGCCATAAGGTACATTTTGTTGGTAAACAAAACCGTTTGACCATAGCTCAGTTAAGAATCTTGTGGCATTACCTTCAGAGGGAGAAAATTTGGGTTCTTTTAAAGTTACATCAGATTCAAAGAGGGAAGTGAGTGGAAATTAGATGTCTGGGAATTAGTGGTGTCTTCCCTGCTCATCTCCAGGATTTCCAGAGTGTGGAAAATGGGCTGTGTTTTTGTAGTTTATTAGTATCTGGGAAAAAGGAAATCAATTTCCAGGTTCTTCTTTAAGGACCTGTGTGTTATCACACAAGCAGGACACAATCATGGTCACAACCACCTCCCATCCTCAGGAATTAAATTACTAAATTACTGAGAAAAAAACCCCTACAGACCTCAGGCAAAAAAAGAAATCTTTCCGTCCTTGGTGCCATGCCACTGTTGAGGAGTGGATTGGGATCTTACATTTATTGTGTTCTCAGCATTTGTAGGTGATAACTTGGCCTTCAAAAAGCAGCATTAAAATCCATCTGGGTAAGAGGTCTGGATCTCACTGCTGAGGCACCTAAATCTGGAGTTATCAGATGTCAACGAGACTCCAAGAACATGTGCATTCCTCAAGAAGTTTCCTGTCCTTCAATTCCCTCTTTCTCCTGAGTATTCATGCAGTCCAGTCTGGGAAATGAACCCAGAACAAAGCTGGCTTTATCTGGCTCGTTTCTCCACCCCAGCTCATCCTGGGCCATCCCAGGGGGGTGATGTGCGGCAGGGTCAGCTCAGGGAGGGTGAAGGATAACTTAGCTCAGGGTGATGGGGCTTCAGTCTCCTCTGGTGAGGGACAGGGGATCCCAGCACAGGTTCCACCTTGTGTTTCAAGGGGCCAGTGTTGTAGGCAGCACAAACGCTTTTTTCAACTCTTTTTTTCCCAGCAAGGCAAAGGAGGAAAATAGACCTGACAAGGAGCAGCCAACACCCTGAGTTTAGGTGTCACATACCTGCCTCACATAAATGTACAATTTCCCTCCCAACACAGGCAGAAGGATGAAATGAACACTCAATACCAATCTCCATCCTTCCCAGGAAGGATTCTGAAACGTGTCCCGCAGGAGTTGGGCATGTTCCAGCTTCCCTGGGCTGTGTTTCCTGGGAAGCAGCGCTATGAGGCAATGCCCTGGGTAGGAATTCATCCCAGCACGGCTGCTGAAAGCAAACAGTGCAGAAGGAATCATCTGAGATGCACATTGTCAGGCCTGAATCCCATTCTTTGGAAAATCTCTTCATGGTAATGAAATAACAAAACTAAACTCATTGCAAATGGCACTCTTGGTGTTGCAGGGAGGATGAGTGGTTTGTTGAGGCAGAATAAATTCCAAGTGCAGCCCATTTTGTGCTGAGAAGATGTAAATGAGAGGGCAGGGAAAGCAGGAGAGCAGGTGTGCAGATGTGCCCGACAAAAGTATTTTTCTGTGGGACACAGGGAATGACTTGACACTGCCAGGGGGCAGGGATGGATGGGATATTGGGAAGGAATTCCTGACTGGGAAGGTGGGGACAGGGTGTCCAGAGAAGCTGTGGCTGTCCCTGGATCCCTGGAAGTGTCCAAGGCCAGGCTGGACAGGGCTTGGAGCGCCCTGGGATGGTGGAAATGTCCCTGCCCATGGTCCTTAATGTCCCTGCCCAACACAAACCACTCTGGAATTCCATGATCCCATTAAAAAAAACAAACACCTTTCCTGTTTCTTTCCAAACTTTGTAGTCAGCAGGATTTCTGAAAGAATATAACTTTGATTGTAAACTACCAATATAATCTTTCAGGTAATATTTAAGTAATTAAAAAATAATATCTAAAATAAATTTTGGCAATATTTAAATACATGCCTCAGTCTCTAGAAATGATTTTTTGAGAGCAATTGTGACGTTTCTCCCCCTTTATTTTTTTATTCCCCAAATTATTTTACACAACCCATTCTTCTTGAAAGAAGCACTGAGTGTCAAGCAGAGAGAAAGTCTTATATAGAAAGCCATGGTACAGCTGAGATGAATTAAAAGTGAATATGTGCAAGTCAAAACATGGGAATTGTTTATGTAGATATTTCTAGGAAGAAGATCCCAGTGTTCTAGAGCCTTGGCCTTGATGCATTCCCAGAAAAACTCATGAGTGGTGAGGAAAGGTCATTTCTGAGAAGCTGTTAATGAGCACTGAGTGTGCTGGGCTTGGTTCATGAGCACTCCTGGTTTGGCTCATCCCACTCCCCAATCCTGACAAGCCCTGGGCTCTCGTCTGACATTCCAGACCTCATCTCCCACTTTCCCGGCCCTGACTGGGAGCAGTGGCAGTGAGAGCCGATGGGAAGCTCCCGTCTTCAGGGAATGTCCTGAGCTTCTCCTTCCAGCCCGAGCCAGGGGTTTGGCAGAGGGGAGATGGGAATGCCCAGCACTGCCTGGAGAGGATTCCCCATCCTTTGTTTCATTCCCAGGTTGTGCTGGGAGGCCCAGGGGAAGCCAAGGATTGATCGAGGAGTGATTCCTTTGCTCCTGTGGGAATCCCACTTCCTTCTTCATGGAGACACCTCTGCAGACAGGCCCTGCAGGGGAATACAGGAGATTTCCCTTTGCATTTTTCCTTTATTATTCCTTTCCATTTCTCTTTTTTCTTCTCCTTTTCCTTTTTCTCTTCATTTTTCTTTTTCCTTTACCTTTCCCTTTTCCCCTTTTTATTTTCCTTTCCCTTTTTCCTTCCCCTTTTCCTTTCCCTTTTTCCTTCTCCTTTCCGTTTCCCTTCTTCCCTTTCCCTTTTAATTTTTTTTCCATTTTTTCCAAAATAACCCAGGCTTTAATTGTTTTGGATGTACTTATATTTCAATTTCTGCCTTCACTCTTGTACATAAAGAACCAACAACTCTCAGCCCAGCTCATTTCCAAGTGTTACCAACTCCTAAAAACGGTTTCATTTTTACAGGATTTCTTTAAACTCTGTTTTTTATGACACTGATTCTGGCTGAAGATACTTTCCTGTGTCCAGCTCTAAAAGAAGTGGCTCCTAATCCTGAATTTTCTGGTTTAGATCTGACAAGTCTCACGGTAATTCAACATTAAATATCTACTCTGATATTATTCACAGTCTTAAAATTCACTGAATGAATTTGTGGTTCTATTATTTCACCAGACAAAACTGAGTTTTTTTTAAAAAGTTGGGTAAAAAGCAGTTATGGAAAGAAAGAAAATATATTGAAATATATTGAATTCCTCAGGAATTACCTTTCCCAGGATGAGTGTGCTGGCAGGAGGAGTCCTGCATCAAAGCCTCGGATATTCCACAGACAGTAAATCTTGGTAAATTTGTATCACCAACTTTTGGGGAAAAAGATGATTCATTCCACTTTCATCACCCTGCTCTAAATTTGGGATATTGATTTATTTAATGGGATGCAGCTGCTGCTATTCAGGGAGGAGAGAGAACAGAATTTCTGGGGTGACACTGCCAGCTTGAGAGCTTTGCAAATCTGCTCGAGTTGGGCTGGGATTCCTGGAAAAGACCTGGATCTGGTCTGCAAACCACTGGATATCAAACTCCACACTTGTTCCACCAGGATGGCAACATGAACATGAAAAAAAATAGGAAAAAATGTAGGAAAACTGTAATAAAACAGAAGGAAACAGAAATTAACCTAATTTTCATTAGGGTAGTCCATTGTGGCAATGATATCAAGGAAAGCTTTGCTTATCAGTTTTTCTAAGGCTGAATTTGAATATTTTGAAGCCATGGAATCATAGAAAAACTTGAGTTGGAAGGGACCTTAAAGCTCCTCTTGTTCCAAGATACTGAATTCAGGCTGAAGTTCCATCCTGCTCCTGGCCCAGATGCAAACCCCAGTTTGTCACTTGAAATCAGCCACATTGGGTTTGTGGCAGTGCAAAGTTGGCCTAAAATTGTAAATTCATGGATATCCATCTTTAAATGCAGTAATTCATACCCACAGGGCACTTTGGTGGTGCTGTTTAAAAACTCCTCATATTGAGAAAAAGAATATTTTTCACTTATTTTGTGAGACCTGCAAGAATTCTTGTTTTACCTTTTCAGCTTCAAGTGGTAAGAACTATAATTTTCCATTTATTAGCCCACTGATATTTCTTTCCACACTGCCTGGAGTGGTGTTTAATAATATTTACTCTTGGGCAAGATAATTATCAGGGGAATATTAATCGATTCTATTGTAAACAACAGGGAATTTGTGTTTTCCATTCACAAGCTGTCGAAATCTCAGAATGAGTGGGAATGTTTAAGAGCAATTATCTGGGTTATTTTGATCCATTTTTGACACTTTGGATGTGGTGTTGATTTAAAAGAACTCGATGTATTTGTACAAGGGAATTAATCTGGCTGAAGGGGATTGGTTTGCCTTTGGAATTGGTATTTAGGAGTGAAGTGTTCTAATGGCTCTCAGGCTGGTGGATTAAGAGAAGCACAGGCAGAGCATGAAAAGTAAAGACAAATTAATATTATAAAAATAAAATGTGATCAGTCACAACCTGCCAAGTGTGTGAACAAAGCAAAGGGGAATTTTAATAAATGTGTGAAGAGGAGGTTGAGGCCACAGTAGTGTAAAAATGAATTTAATGGAGTGATGTTACCATGGGATAGGATATTCAATTTTATTTCATAATCAGAAAGAAAAGAGAGAAAATAGATTTTTAAAAAGAAGTAAAGGAAGGAGAATTGAAACTCCATAAAAAACCCACACCCACCAGGATAATCTGGGAAGGAGACAATGGCTCATGGGCACAGGAAATAAAGACACATCTGAACCACAGGATGGTTGGAAGAGGAAAGTGTGAGTTTTAAAGCAAATCATTTATTCAGTATTTACAGCAGGCTGAAAAGCTGGGATTGCCTCCTTTGGAAGCCCAGACCTCCAGCAGCTCATTCCTAAGGGAAGATGCTGATTTGGACCACCTAGAGGAGAAATTCCAAGCATTACTTCAGAAGAAGATGAAATAATCCATACTTTATAAACCCATTTCCAGCCAAATTGTGCAAGCAGGAATTTCCAGGATTAGGAGGCTATGCCAGGAGCATGAGCTGGCACCACGCTGGACGCTGCAATCATGGAGTTCCAGGAGTGAGAGACAGCGGCTGGCTTCTGATCCCACAGGATGGGAACTGTGCCCACTCACACAAGGAAATCCACAGCCCAGCCCTGCACAGAAGTTAGGAAATGGGAGACAGAGATCTCACACATCACACTAAAATAAATAAATTAAGAGTACCAGAAGAAAAGCTGATAAAATCTTGAGTCATTAGGAAAAGACAGAAAGTTCATTTCCTCAGCAGCTGGAGCAGACAGCGGGAGGGAGGAGAGAAAATCCAGGGGCAGGGGGTAGGAAATGAGTGTTGCAGACATGAGGGGACATTTTAGGCAATACTGGTGAGACTAATCCCAGTGTGTTATCCCCAAATCCATCTCGCTGGGATTCAGGGGGAATTTAGCCTCAAACTGCAGACACATCAATGTGTGAGCTCGGTTTTATGGAGCTGGAGGTTCTGCCCTTGAGCTGACCTTGGACAAGGACAGGTTCCACCAGCACCTCCAGATCAGTCTCCAGGGTGACAAGATAATATCTGGAATAACGGAATCCCTGATTCAACTACAAACTTTGGAATACAAAATGAGGAGTGAAGGGTGATGGCCTTGCTGGGAGACCAGGACATGGCACAGGGAGGGGTTTGTCCGAAACTGTGAATATTCCTTTTAAATAAGAGTTGCAGACATGAAGGGATATCTTCAGCAATTCCTGCTGAGACTAATCCCAGTGTGTTCTCACCAAATCCATCTCGCTGGGATTCAGGAGGAATTTATCCTGACACTGCAGAGCAGATGAATTTGGTGCTTGGTTTTCATGAAGCCAGAGGTGCTTGCCTGACCAAAGACAGATTCCACCAGCACCATATCAGTGTCCAGGGTGATAAGGTCATATCTGGATTATCCCTGTGGAGAATCCCTGCATCCAACTACACCCCTTGGAACACCACCCAAAACAAGGAGTGAAGGAATCTGGTGATGATCTCCTGGAGCACCAGCCCAGGACACGGCACAGGGAGCGGTTTGTCCTAATAATCATCGTTTTCCAGACCTAGGTGACTGGAATTGTCACCTGGATTGTCCAGCTGGGATTGGTAGTGTGGGTGGACACCTTGTCCCATGGGGAGCACAGGAAGAGGACAGCAGGTTTTAGCCTGGCTTTTGTGGAAGGAGCTGCTGGCAGGGCTGGAATTCTGCGTCCCAAGGCGTTGGAAGGCGTTAGGCTCAAGGAATCCCAAGGAAAAAGTGGAAGAGAGAGCCTGAACAGGCAGCTCCTGGAGATTCAGGGATTTTCCCTTTTCCCTGCACTCCAGATTCTTTCTGTGTTTTCCACAGCTGTGTTTTCATGCTTGGACTCCATGATCCTAAAGGTCTCTTCCAACCTTGGTGATTCTGGATTGCTCTGGAAAAAACACCCAAGGAGTTCCAGCTTTTCCAAAGTGCAGAGTTTAAGGAAGAATGATGGAGTGCTGGGCTATCCAATGCTATCCTGGGGCTAATAAATTCCTTTTTTAATCCACCTACCAGGACTATCAATCATAAACAGCACATCAAGAACATGGAGAAGGATGATGACTAGAAAGACCAATTTTTCCAATGGATCTCTCTAAATTTTCTCAGTTATCATTCCCAAAAATGTCATTTTCTCAATTTCTCATTCCCAAACTCATGGCAATATTTTGCTTCTCAAAACTCCCAACCTGCCTATGCCCAGCTTAGGGGATGAGAGGAATTGTTATTATTCCTTTCTCAGAAGTAATTATTCCTTGCGGTTGATTTATACCTTTGGAGGGCATAAAAAATTATCTCTATTATTTCACACACTGGGGGATTTCTTAGAATTCCCCATTTTTAAAGCTTGGGAGATTAAAGGAATATTTATTCCCCCAAACTGCTTGAACAGAGAGTCTTTTTCCCAAAAAGTCTCCACGAGCTTGAATGGTCACCAGTGATTCAACTCCAACCTTCCTTTCACCACTGTGAAAACAATTCATATAAAATACTTTAAAAATTCCTGTAAGGTAAATCCCAGATGTTTCACGTACCTCTGCAAGGCAGTAATATTTTTATTTTTATATATGTATAAACATAATATATGTTATATAAATACATATTACATTAGGCCTGCCAAGTTCCCTTGGATGCTTTCATTTTGGATGCATTTTCCTGCTTAAGGCATCTTCTTGTCAAAGTCATTTTAAGTGAAAGAAGTGTTTTAAAAACCTGACTTATTTCTAAAGGACATTTCTCCAGCAGCAAATAAATATCTATAATACTATATTTTTATAAATAGATGATGTGTAAAGAAATGAATGGTGTATAATACATACTATGAGAGGACATAATTTTAAAATCTCTGATTATTTGGTGTCTATTTAATACACAAAGAACAAATCTCACATGTTCTACCTGTGCTCTTAAATTCTGCACATCTGACCCTTTGCATACATTAATTTTGCACTTGAACATTCATATTTTCATAACCCCCCCCCAAATTGTTGTAGTTGGCTTTGTCCTGGCTGAAGCTGCAAGTTGTTTTTAATTTGCAAAGTTTCTTGGCAATCCTTGGAGCCTGTTTGTCTTGGCATCCCCCTACCCCATTACCTATTCCTCAGTACCACAGGCTGAAAACTCTGTTTACAACATTTTGTGCTTTTTGACTGGATTTCCACAGTTTTAAAACATGGAAGGACATCCCTGAGACACTCGTTAATTTTATATCTATTTTATATCTATGTAATATACACATTTCAAATGTTGATGGGTTCAACTCTTATTCTTGAGAGCAGCTGTCACTATAGGACTTCAGATATCTGCCCTTGGCAAACATTCAGGTTTTTTATGAGTGAATCCATTCTTCTCTGCTCACATCTGCTCTTAATAATCCCAAATGTTTGGGGTTTGTTCGGCTTTCACATGAAGGTTTTTGTTTGCTTTCCCTAAACCAAAGCGCCGCTACGCACAATGCTCGATTCTTGTCTCTCGTTGACGTCGCTGATAAAAACGGGAATCAAGGAGAATCAGACTACAAGACAAAGGAGAGAAGGTTTAAAAATATTTAGTTCCAAGAGAAAAAAATCTTCCCTGAAAGATTAAGTTAACCCTGGGACAATAAATGGTAACATCGTTGGCCAAGAAGTTCTCACGTTATCAAATTCTTCTAAAATTGCATCATCTGAAGCCTATAAGGAACAGAAAAAGTTGGGAAATGTCATTAAAATTTCTCCTGTCTTTCCTTAAGTACAACAAATGTGTGAAAAATTTAGAAATCTAAACAACAAGATATCCATAAATATCCATACAACAAGACTTTTCCAACAAGAAATCCATAAAAAGTGATTTTTCTCGTTAGTCTAAACCGTAAGTGTAAATATTTCACCAATTCTTTCCCCAAAACCACCATTTCTGCGTCACTTTTAGCTTTCACTGGAGCACAAGGCATCCAAGCTAATTACAAGATGTTCTGATGAAGGAAGGGTTGAGTATCCAGCAGGAATAACTCATATAATGATAATTATTTCTGCCATTTGGTTGGGATCTGAGGGTTCCTAAACTCTCCATGGAGGTCCTGGGACCACCCTTCAACTTGTACCTTGTACCTCAGTCTATGGAAAAAAAGTTCAAAATAAAATCAGATTGGTTTAAAATGGGATAAAGATAAGATCGGTGGAAACGGCCTCTTTTTAAAGAACATCAAGTCCAAATTCCTCCTCAAATATCCAGAATAAATCAGGTGTTCTTCTTGTTTGGCTGTTCTAAAACTTAACTTCTAGTTTGGAATTATCTTTGGCTTTTCAGCCTAAATTTAACTCAGGATGGGGATGATTTTATTGTCAGGCTTTTTCCTCTCTTTATGTTAAATAGCTCCTCCTCCATTCCTAGGTTCCCCCCAGTGTAAATTCAAAAAGTAAATTCAATTCACAGCAGCTATTTTTAGGTTGTTTTTTTTTTTCTCATAAGAAAAAACCTTAATTCTCCCACTCCCTCTTCCCCTGAACTCCTTTTCCTACACTTCCCTCCAAGTAATTTTTTCTCAATAAGATTACAGTTTCTCAAAAAAACCAAAATTCCCAATGAAAAGCTTTTCCCTGCATTCCTTTCATTTCAATCCATTATTTTTGGGATTGTTCTTGGGCTCATTCTCAAAGCCATAAACGATGTAATTGTTATATATTCTATACCACAAATAATAAGATATGACTACAAAATCTAAAAGCTAAACTTTGTCTATAAATATTCTCCCTGTGTATATAAATGGAAGAAGAAAGAAAAGTTTGGGTGTTTGATATTTAAATTAATGCAAAGAGATTCATGACCCACATACACACATTTTTAAAAAATTCCTTCCTCCTCAGTGGTTCATTCATTAAGTTCCTGTGTGGTTTTTTTCCCTTTTATCACTGTGGGTGTCACACCAGTTTGGGAATCACCAAATTTAGAGTTTACTTTGAGTGCTCATAAAACCCAGAGAAAAACTTTCAAACTATTTCTTAACGAGGAAAGAGTTAAGGAAGAAATTAAGGAAAGAGTTAATAAAAACTTATTATCCCCCCTCCAATTTATATAAGATTTGTCTGGGATATATTTAAATGTGGGAAACTTGGAAGAGAGCTGAAGAATATCAGCTGGGTGCTGTGTCCAGCTGTGGAATGTCTTCCTGGTGGTGAGAGCTTCTGCTGGGGTTTGCAGGTAGAAAATTTCCTTTGCAGCTCCCTGGAGTTGGGACCAAAATGCTCATCGTTCACTATCAAACCTGTGCTGAGCCCTGCAGGGATTTTCTTGGAGTCCCAGGATCATCGAGGCTGGAAAATCCCTCCAGGATCATCCAAGCTGTGCCCACCTTGTCCCCAGCCCAGAGCACTGAGTGCCACCTCCAGGTGTTGCCTTTTTCCCAGCCTGGAAATGAAACTCGGGATAATTTGAGGAAGGAGCTAATAGAAAAGTGGATCTTTATTTAAAGACCTTTGTTCTGGAAGGATATCCACAAAAAGACATTTTGTACATTTTCATAGGTTTTGGGAAATTAGCATAATTGATAAAAAGCACCCATTAGTCCATCAAGGGAATCAACTTCACCTCTGACTGTAACAAATCTCTCAGCAACTCCGTGACAGGAGGTTGGCAACAAGGGACAGGACAAGGGAACAGTCTCAGGGGGGACAGCAGCAGGAATTTCCCCATGGAAAGGGAGGTTTGCAGTGCCCATCCCTGGAGGTGTCCAGGGAATTCCTGGAGGTGGCACTCAGGGCTCTGGGTGGGGACACGGTGGGGACAGCTGGGGCTCCATGGGCTGGAATGACTTTTCCAACCTCAGTAATTCTGGGATTCCGTAGAGCAGAAAACAAGTACGGCCAAAGCACCAACCCTGACCGTTCAGCATCCACCACTCGAGGGCTGGAGTGATGAAGAACCTTCCTCAGTGGTACAAGTCATCTGTGCCAAAACATCTGTGAGTAGGCACAGACACCTCCACCCTTCCCTTTCCATCGATCTCATTCCTTGGGTTGCATGCTCATGAGCACATTTCTGTCCACAGCTCCTGACTCACAAGTTATCAGAACTGGAGGGCAGAGTTTTCCAAGGACTGCTGGTGAGTGTGGAGCCCCAGACCATTTTTCCATCCCCTCATCTTTCCCCCTTTCTCCTCTCCCACTCATCCACGAGGAGCAGCTGCAGGATTCACTTGCAGCCAGAAGGGAAGACAGGCAGACAGCTGTCATGCTGTGAACCAGACCTTAAACTGTGCTTTGGAGGGGAACTTTTGAGCTTGGTTTCCCACTTGCAGAACAAAGAGCAGCTGCTTTTGACACTTGCAGCTTTGTGCTGATGCTGGAGTTTGATTTGCAATTACAGATCCCACGTAGGGAAACTGGATTCAAACAACCAGTGCAAAACATTCTCTCCAGACTTCTTTCCATTGATCTTTTCACTGGGAAAATAAACCCGCTGGGAAAATGAATCCATGATGAAAATAAACCCAAATTCTCTATAAAATGACAGAATGCTTAAATGAGGGTGAGAAGGAGTGTGTGGGATCTCTTGGAGGAGGGAATGTTTAAATGAGGGTGAGAAGGGGTGTGTGGGATCTCTTGGAGGAGGGAATGTTTAAATGAGGGTGAGAAGGAGTGTGTGGGATCTCTTGGATGCTGTAAATGGTGTGACTGGAAACACTCACAGCAGATAGGCTGGCTCCTGGTTTTATTGTACGGAATCTGAAGGCAGCGAGCGCTGAGGAGGGAGCAGAGCTTGGCTCTGTGTCCGTGTGTGCTACAGCAGCGAGGGATGGGATGGAATTTTGGCCAGGCTGGGAATGAGCAGAGCCAGCCGTGAGTCACATGGGCCGCTGCAGACACCACAGCAGTTGGGTAAGAAGTGCAGCAGCACAATTGGAGCAGCCCCGCTGACCTCACAGCTGAGCACTCTATTTAAGATCTGGCTCCCAGATGTTGCGGGAGGATCGAGGCAGCTGCAGAGCCAGCCTGGAGTGGGAGAGCCGGGAATATTCCCAGCCCCTCGCTGCCCCGGAGATGATTGCGCTGCTCTTCTTCTCTGCCCTGCTGTGGGACGAGGCTGGAGCCTGGGGCTTCAAGGATGGAGTGCTGCACAACTCCATCTGGTTAGGTAAGAAATCTCTTCCTTATCACCAATGGTTTGCTGCAGGGGAAGGATGAGCTCCCAGCACCGCAGAGCGGAGCTGTGTGTTGGTATCGACCAAATTCTGCGCTGAAATTTATTGAAATCGCTTTACCTGAGTAGTGACTGTCCCTTTTTACAAGCTTCCTATTTGTGCAGTTTCACTGAGCTGCAGGGAAAGGTAATTATAGAACATTTCATCTGAATGTCTTTTCCTGCAGCAGGAGGTAAAGTGAAAACTGCGTTCATCAAATAACAGTGGCTTTGTTTTGAGGGAAAACGAGCCTGGAAAGAAACATTTGCCAAAGGAATGAATTACTTTCTGCATGAGCATACTTCCCATGCCTGGGGTCCTGCATGTGGAACTAAATGATCTGGAAATAATAGTGATAACATTTCCTGGCTTTCTGGAAAAGTGCAGAAATGGGGATGTTTGGGCCATTGGCTTGTTCACATCATTTAGCAGCACGGAGAAGATTTCAAATGGGCAAGACAAAAATGCTGTGGGAATTGGTTCTTGTACCTCAAGTGGGTTTCAAGAGCTCTGAGAGTTCTTTTATAGCTCGTTATAATTATCCAATGCAACAGAGAACTGACTCAGGGTAGAGCCTCATCGAGGATGCCAAAATCAAGGCACGCACGGAGTGCTCTGCTTTCCAAATACTTACAAATCCTTTATCCCCCGTAGAATGCCGTGTATTTCCCTGAGGATTTTCAGGAATCCCTGGAGCTGCCTGTGCTCAGGTGTCTCATGAGCCACCACGTGGCTCCAGCCCCTCTCAGAGGAGCCTGCAAAGCACCAGGAACACAAACGAGGCACCGAAATTAACTTTTCCATTTGGCTGCACATTTTTAATGACTTCTCCTTCCCCCCCAAACCTCGGGCCGTGCCTGTTGTGCCTCACAATTCCTGAGGGTGCTCAGGTGGGGAGAGCCCCAAGAAGGAGGCTCCAGGCTCCACCTCAGCCGTTCAAAAATTTGGGATAACAGCGATCATTTGAGCAATTTCATGAACTGAAGTCAAATGGAAGAAAAATCTTTTCAATGCTTTAAAATGGAACAACTGTGTGCTAATTGGAATGCATCATAAAATTCTGTTTGGCTACACCTCTAAGCATTTACCAGGAGAGTAAATAAACCAGGGGGTAAAAAACCTGATGGCTTTCTCTAAATAAACAAACCAAAATAGAAGTGCACCATCTTGTGCAAGTACAGCAGTAACATTATTGAAATGAACCTCAGAGTGCAGTTAATTGAATTACCAATGGAATTCAGTCACTCTGTATATAAATGAAGATAAAACTGGCAAATTCTCAGCCATCCAGTCCATGCTTCTTTGCATTTAAAAATAACTTGAATAGTAAAAGAAGTCACCCCAATCTCAGCTTCACCGTGCTCGAGCATCAGTGGAATAAAACCTGGAGATGCACAGTGACATCTGAGCTTTGCTTTTCTCCTCTTCTGATAAAGAACCAAACCCAAAATCCAGGAAAATTTCCATTTCACCTTGTCCCTCCACAAACCCTTGGCATATATAGATATAAAATCTGGAATTGCTGCCACTCTGGAAACTCTCCTGCCTTTTACCTTTTTCCTTGTCACAAAACCCCTCGTGCTCCTCAGCCAGTGCTGCTGCAGGTGCCTCTGTCACCTCCTTGGGAATTCATTCCTGGTGCCAATGGAATTTCAGTGATTCCTGGTGCCAATGGAATTTCAGTGCTGCCCAGTTTTGCCACCAGCACGTTGTGACCAGGGATTTATTGCCAGCTGAGGTGGGGGTCAGCGCAGTTGTGCTCAGGTTTGTTCCTAGGCTTGTTCCAGTGCCAGTTCTCAGTGCCATGGGGTTTTCCAGGACAGCTGCTGCACTCTTTTCACAATTCCAATTCCTTTCCCATTCCCATGCCTGTGTCTGGGGGGTTCAGGGGCTACACCAACCCCATTTGGTGAAGTTCTCTGAGCAGCAGAGGCCCCTGCCCGGAGCTCTACGTGGCCACCCTCTGCTTAAAAGTGAAATATTCCTCTTTATTTGCCATTTAGCATTGGTTTCATGCACATTGCAGGTATTTTATTGGCCAAATTTCCCGCTGCCTGTGTTTGTGCAGCAGAGGCTGGCTGCATTTCCCCACCTCCCGCTGCTGTGGGTGAGCTGAGGGTCACTGTCCTTGCAGGATCCTGCTGTCTCCGGGCTCCAAGGAGTGTTTTGGGAAGTGGGAGTTGGAACAAACACGGACTGCCAGCCGTGGAACCAAACCATGGCCCTGTGGCACGTGCTTGTGCTCACCAGAAAAATCAACATTTCCTGCAGGTTTATCCACAGGGCCACGAGCTCACCACCGTGAACAGCAATTTGTGCACGTTTTCCTGTGAATATGTGTAGGGAAGTATATCCAGAGACATAAATATGTAAATGAGGAGCTAACCCTGCTCTGATCTAGGTCTGGGTTTGATCAGGAGTTTATCTGCCCACACAGCCCCACCTGGAATTAAGGAGAGATGGGGGGAAAAAATTTTCCAGTTCAAGCTCCCATCAGTTAATTAGGATTTTCTGTGTCATTAACAGGGACACCCAGAGGCAGCAGCAGCTCTCAGAGCTGGGGGGAGGACGTGTGTGTGGTCTGTTTTCCCAAAGGCTCTTTATTCACGTTGCAGAGGAATAAAAGAGATGAAAGCTGGTTGCTCCTCACAGGGTGGTGCTGCTGCTGGTCTCAGCCTGGCAGACTCTCTGAAGGGCTGATCTTGCCAGCAATATTCTGGAAAATCCAGTGACATTCCAGCAATAAGTGGGGGGAGATACCTTTAGAGGGATAAGGTCTGAAAATGATATTGCCAGTGAAAAAAACCCAATAATAGTGAGTTTGTAGTGGCAGCTCTGAGAGCTCAAGGAATACCATCAGTGGTTTCCAATCACCTTCCAGCTCCCTTCCCTGGGCTCTGCAGGGATCAATAATGTGGATTCCAGGCTGTTCCCAGAGCAGCCAGGCTCAGTTCCTGAGGGATTCAGGGCTCTACCAGCCCTGCATTCCCAATCCAACCCAACATTCCCAACTCCACACACACAGCGAGCTGATTGATCCTGATTTCCCATGAGCTTAGCCATGACAGATTATTGAGTGACTGCAAAGTAATACTTCCTATGAATAAACTCTTAATTAAAAAGGAGTTTTTGTACCAGAACATGCCATGATCCCCCAGCTGTGGGATGTTGTGGCTAATGGAACTGGCTCCTTCAGGAAGATTTTTCTGTGGAAGAGCTGTTATCCTGTGCCCATGCCAGTGATATTCCCAGGCTTGCTGCAGAAAGAGGCTCTCCCTCTCCTGAGGCTGTTGTCAGCAATATAATTTATTTCTCTGGGCACAAGGCCAGCAACTGCAGGTCCAAAAATCACCCTGGCAAACGTCATCCCGTGTCTATTAAGGGCTCTCATCATTCCTAACCACAATTCCGTGGCTTTTTATATAAACCTCCCCTAACCCTGGCTCCAAGCGTGTCCCTAGAAAATACATCCTTTATTTTTATGCTACAAATAACTACTGTAAAAATGCTGCCTGCTTTCCATCTTTTCTCAGTCACGTTGGCTGGGCAGAGCTGCAAACAGCCATTCCTCTCAGATTATGCTAAATATAAGTGAGACCTAAACAAAAAGCCCCTTCAGATTAGATATGCAGATTGCTGCTGAGACAGATTTCCATGCATATGGCACCAGACAAGTGCAACATGCAAAGATTATAAAATTTGCAGCAGCACCGGCAGTTTCTAGGTTTCCTTGGAAAGCTGTTTTATCTCAGACTTGCCACAGCAAAGTAAAAAAAATAACGAAGAAAGTGCTTTAATTTTCTGTGCAGC
Organism: Cyanistes caeruleus; assembly: GCF_971803275.1. Taxonomy (NCBI): domain Eukaryota; kingdom Metazoa; phylum Chordata; class Aves; order Passeriformes; family Paridae; genus Cyanistes; species Cyanistes caeruleus. Next base: position 39,852,559 of record NC_141707.1, read on the forward strand.
AGAAATGTCAGCCAGCAATTGTTCTGGTCCTGCCCTTTGTGACACACGCGCAGATATTTTTTATTTGACATTTTTCCCCCCTTTAATTTCTGCCTCTCCTCTATCCAAGTAGCTGTGATTTCACCTCTCTGGAGGTTCAAAACAAAGCTCTGATTCATCTTCCAAAGGCTCTGGGAGTTCCAGCCAAAAGGCTGCTGTGATGGGGATGCAGAAGGAGCTTTCCCTGAGTCAGATGGGACACACAGAGCTTGGGATGCTGACCCCACATGGTTCCCATGTCTGCTGTCCCCGGAGCCATCCCGGGGGAGCCTTCCCAGCTTTTGTTCCTCTTCTGTTGTTCACAAACTCTCCAAGCACCAATTTGCTCTGTTCTGAGCTTCTCCTGCACCAAATGCTACCTTTGGCTGTCACACACACCCCTTAGGGTCACACACATCCCTTAGGGTCACACACATCCCTTAGGGTGTCACACACATCCCCTAGGGTGTCACACACATCCCTTAGGGTCACACACATCCCTTAGGGTCACACACATCCCTTAGGGTGTCACACACACCCCTTAGGGTCACACACATCCCTTAGGGTCACACACATCCCTTAGGGTGTCACACACATCCCCTAGGGTGTCACACACATCCCTTAGGGTCACACACATCCCTTAGGGTGTCACACATCCCTTAGGGTCACACACATCCCTTAGGGTCACACACATCCCTTAGGGTGTCACACACATCCCTTAGGGTCACACACATCCCTTAGGGTCACACACATCCCTTAGGGTGTCACACATCCCTTAAGGTCACACACATACCTTAGGGTGTCACACACACCCCTTAGGGTCACACACATCCCTTAGGGTGTCACACACACCCCTTAGGGTCACACACATCCCTTAGGGTCACACACATCCCTTAGGGTGTCACACACATCCCTTAGGGTCACACACATCCCTTAGGGTGTCACACACACCCCTTAGGGTCACACACATCCCTTAGGGTGTCACACACATCCCTTAGGGTGTCACACACATCCCTTAGGGTCACACACATCCCTTAGGGTCACACACATCCCTTAGGGTGTCACACACATCCCTTAGGGTCACACACATCCCCTAGGGTGTCACACACATCCCTTAGGGTCACACACATCCCTTAGGGTCACACACATCCCTTAGGGTCACACACATCCCTTAAGGTCACACACATACCTTAGGGTGTCACACACACCCCTTAGGGTCACACACATCCCTTAGGGTCATACACATCCCTTAGGGTGTCACACACATCCCTTAGGGTCACACACATCCCTTTAGGGTCACACACGTACCTTAGGGTCACACACATCCCTTAGGGTCACACACGTACCTTAGGGTCACACACATCCCTTAGGGTGTCACACACATCCCTTACGGTCACACACATCCCCTAGGGTGTCACACACATCCCTTACAGTCACACACATCCCTTAGGGTCACACACCCCTTAGGGTCACACACATCCCTTAGGGTCACACACATCCCTTAGGGTCACACACCCCTTAGGGTCACACACATCCCCTAGGGTGTCACACACATCCCTTAGGGTCACACACGTACCTTAGGGTCACACACATCCCTTAGGGTCACACACATCCCTTAGGGTCACACACACCCCTTAGGGTCACACACATCCCTTAGGGTGTCACACACATCCCTTAGGGTCACACACATCCCTTAGGGTGTCACACACATCCCTTAGGGTCACACACCCCTTAGGGTCACACACATCCCTTAGGGTCACACACATCCCTTAGGGTCACACACACCCCTTAGGGTGTCACACACACCCCTTAGGGTCACACACATCCCTTAGGGTGTCACACATCCCTTAGGGTCACACACATCCCTTAGGGTCACACACATCCCTTAGGGTGTCACACACATCCCTTAGGGTCACACACATCCCTTAGGGTGTCACATACATCCCTTAGGGTCACACACATCCCTTAGGGTGTCACACACATCCCTTAGGGTCACACATCCCTTTGGCTCAGGCAGGATGAGCTGTCCTGCCTCTTCCTGCGTGGCTCAGCTGAAGGTTTCACCTGGGCGAGGATCAGCCCGACGTGCAGGGCTGGGGGAGCTGCTGGAGCAGGTGAGAGCTGATCCCTGAGCTTTGTCCCCGTTTGTCCCCGCAGAGCGAGCAGCCGGCGTGTATCACCGCGAGGCGCGCTCCGGCAAGTACCGCCTCACCTATGCCGAGGCCAAGGCCGTGTGCGAGTACGAGGGAGGACACCTGGCCACGTACCAGCAGCTGGAGGCGGCTCGGAAAATAGGTCTGGAAAAAGTCAGGACCCTTTGGTCCTCACGGGGCTCCTTCTGAGGGTGGCTGGTCGTGTGTTGTCATGTGTGGTTTGAGCTCCAGGCCTCAGAGATTTGGAAACTCCAAGGATTTTTGTCTATTTGGTAACTGAGCATGAGTGCCAGGGTGTCCTCACCCTCCCAGCCAGGAATTCCCAATTCCCAATATCCCATCCATCCCTGCCCTCTGGCACTGGGAGCCATTCCCTGGCTCCTGTCCCTCCATCCCTTGTCCCCAGTCCCTCTCCAGCTCTCCTGGAGCCCCTTCAGGCCCTGCAAGGGGCTCGGAGCTCTCCCTGGATCCTTCCCTTCTCCAGGGGAACATTCCCAGCTCTCCCTGGATCCTTCCCTTCTCCAGGGGAACATTCCCAGCTCTCCCTGGATCCTTCCCTTCTCCAGGGGAACATTCCCAGCTCTCCCTGGATCCTTCCCTTCTCCAGGGGAACATTCCCAGCTCTCCCTGCATCCTTCCCTTCTCCAGGGGAACATTCCCAGCTCTCCCTGGATCCTTCCCTTCTCCAGGGGAACATTCCCAGCTCTCCCTGCATCCTTCCCTTCTCCAGGGGAACATTCCCAGCTCTCCCTGCATCCTTCCCTTCTCCAGGGGAACATTCCCAGCTCTCCCTGGATCCTTCCCTTCTCCAGGAGAACATTCCCAGCTCTCCCAACCTGGCTCCAGAGGGCTCCAGAGCATCTCCCTGAGTTCCTCTGGACTCGCTCCAACCACTCAGCATCTTTTGTTTCCATCAAGATATTTTCTCTGCAAGGGAATGAGTTCTGTGCTTCGAGTGAAAAGTGGAGCTTAGTGAGGGGTCCCCTGTATTTCCCTGTATTTCCAGCTGATTCCTAATAATAAGTTTCTCATTCATTCAGAACCCTGGGAAAACAATGGAAAATATCCTGTACTCCAGACATTTTTTCACTCTGCTGTTGAGTCAGAAGCTGGCTCCCAGCACCAGCACATGTGAAAAGGGTACTTTTGTTTCTTCTGAGGAGCTCAGAGCCCTAAAATGCCACAAATATGTTCCAGTTCCTCTCCATAAAAACATTGGATGGGTTTTTACCAGAGGGTGAACAACATTGCATTTTTTGGCTCTTGCTGTTAAGTTCTCAGCCACAAAATGCATTAACGGGATCTTTTTGTTTGGCAAGAAATACTCGAGGCATTTCAGGTATTTACATTTAAATTGAAAGTGTTTTAAGCAAATACTTGGGGATTTTAGCTGTCTGTAGTATTTGTCTGTAGTATTTTATGTATTTTTAGAACTTAATGCTGAGAACTCTTGAGACAGGATTGAGTAAATTCATGTAACTTCAAAAGGGAAACAAGAGAACACCCTTGGAAAACTCATCCAATGGATAATTGGATTACAAGTGCTGGTAGAGCACTTGAAACCGACTGCCCGGGGAACTGTGCCGTCCATCTGCGTTTGATTTGGGGCTTCAGATGAAGAACCAGTAATCACATCACACAGAACTTAATTCAGTTTTATCCTCTGTATTTAAAATTATCCTCTCAACGTCCTGTTCTCCCTTGTAGCTCAGTTTCTATCAGGCCAACTACACCAGGTCACCGAGCCATCAGCTTGAGTAAGGCTTTGTTGAATAAGAGCAGCCCAGGACTGATGGAATCCACGTCTCATTTTCCCTCTGCTGCAGGTTTCCACGTGTGTGCTGCTGGCTGGATGGCAAAGGGCAGAGTTGGTTATCCCATAGTAAAAGCTGGAGCCAACTGTGGCTTTGGCAAGACTGGAATTGTTGACTATGGAATTCGCCTCAACAGGAGCGAGAGGTGGGACGCCTACTGCTACAACCCCAACGGTGAGGACAACAACCACGGGGGCTGTCCTCTTCTGTCGTCTTCTGTGTCCTCTTCTGTCCTCTTCTGCATTTAGCCCACGATTTAGCTGAATAATCTAAGGGGTTTCTGCCCATATTCTAAGGTGTTCTGCCTGCAACAGGCTAAATTTAGTGATAACCTAATTTTTTGTGTCTGAGATAGGGCAGCTCTGAAAATGAATGGGACTGGCATTTTTAGGAGCTTGTCCTAGGGAATTGTTCCCTGGGAGGGAGGTGAGGCTCTGGCACAGGGTGCCCAGAGAAGCTGGGGCTGCCCCTGGATCCCTGGAAGTGCCCAAGACCAGGCTGGACATTGGGGCTGGGAGCAGCCTGGGACAGTGGGAGGTGTCCCTGCCACAGCAGGGGTGGGATGGGATAAGTTTTAATGTCCCTTTCAATCCAAACCATCCCATAATTCTGCGATGCTACAAGTGAAACTCCCACCAGCTCCCAGTAGTGCTCTGTGTGTAATCAGATGAGGAAAAGTGGATCTCCAGAGCAGATCAGAGCTCCACCACGACTGACAAGAACCTCAGCAGAGACATCTCCCCATCACCTCCACACTGCACTGCAGGCAAATGCAATACTCACATGGCCACTGCTACCACGAGGACAGGGACGCTTTGGCTCCGTGTCCCTTCACTCAGCAGGGGACACGGAAAACACCAGGAAGGGAAGCAAAGCTCATCTTGGCTCTGCTGCTGCTCCCAGTGCACAGCCCTGCCTGGCAGAGCCAGAGGCAGGCCATGACGTCTGCACAGCTGTGCACATTCTGTTTGTGCTCCCAGGGCTGGGGCTTGTTTATGTTCATCAAATAGCTCTGTGGGGTGGGGGCCGTTCCCAGATGTTCCACACACAAAGAGCTGCACAGAGACTCCTGCCATCGGAACTTCTGCATGGGACCGTGCCCTTTGTCAGCCTCTCCCCTGGGACACGGGGAGCTGCTCTCCAGTTTGGTCAGAGCTCAAAAGGAAACCAGAGCTGCCCAAACTGCACAGACACGAGTCTCCAGAGCTGCAGGGATCTGTGTTCAGTCTGAGCTGCCCAAACTGCACAGACACGAGTCTCCAGAGCTGCAGGGATCTGTGTTCATCCTCTGAGCTGCACAAACTGCACAGACACGAGTCTCCAGAGCTGCAGGGATCTGTGTTCATGATCTGTGGAGCCTGGCAGGGCTGTTTGCAGGTGGGACAGGAGCAGCCTGGGGTGATGGGGACAAATCTCTGACAGAACTGAGCCTGTGCTCTGCTCCAGGAGGCCAAAGATGGCAAGAGGAACTCGTGGAACTATTTGGGTATTTGAAGTGTTCATCCCACCTAGCAGTGAGCATGGAATGATGGAATCATGGAATGGGTTGGGTTGGAAGGGACCTTAAAGCCCACCCAGTGCCACTCTTGCCGTGGTCAGGGACACCTCCCACTATCCCAGATTGCTCCAGCCTGGCCTTGGAGACTTCCAGGGATCCAGAGGCAGCCACAGCTGCTCTGGGAATTCCAGCCCCGCCAGGAATTCCCAATTCCCAGTCTCCCATCCATCCCTGCCCTCTGGCACTGGGAGCCATTCCCTGGCTCCTGTCCCTCCATCCCTTGTCCCCAGTCCCTCTCCAGCTCTCCTGGAGCCCCTTCAGGCCCTGGAAAAGGCTCCAAGGTGTTTCTGAAGACTTCCCTTCTCCAGGTGAGCATGCCCAGCTCTTCCAGCCTGGCTCCAGAGGGGTTCCAGCCCTGGAGCAGATCCATGGTCTCCTCTAGACTCTCTCCAACAGATCCAGGTCTTTCTTGCATTCCAGCCCCTGAGCTGGAGCCATTTCTCCAGGCACTGGAGCTGAGCTGGGAAGTTCTGGGCTCATGGACAATGTACAAACTCAGGGGATTGATCCATCTTAGTGCTCCTAATTCCTGTGCCCTGGATACCCTGACACAGCACCTCCCCCTCTCCAGCTCTAAACTGGGATAAATCCTAAATTCAGGCAGGAATTCCCAGTTTGATCAGCTCCACTGTCAGGGAGCTGGCAAAGTCCAAACAGCCCCTGGAAAAAAACAGGAGCGTTTTTCTGCCAAAGGGATCCCAGAGCAGCAGGAACAACGGGAGTACAACACCAGCTATGTGATCACAAGCTACTTTTTGTAGGAGACACGCTTGCAAGAGGTTTTTGAAGAAGCAAGGATGAACCTGAGTGTCAGTGGGACTTGCAAATACAGCTGTAAAGCTTGAGAGAGCCAGAAATCCCAAACACCTTTTACATAAAACACATCTCCGGCTCCGAATGCACCGCAGGCAGTGAAAGCTTTTCCTGTGAATTCAGTGAGGTTTGGATCGTGCCTCTTGCTTCCCAAATATCTTCTTCCAAAAGCAAGGAATCGCTGCCATTCACCAAGGGAACACATGAGAAGCTTCATCACTCTGTATGGATGCTAACTGTGAAGCAAGGAGCACAGTGCCTGTTGAAATTGCAGGCCACATAACTTTCTCAGTCTCGCCTGGGAAAGTGGCCTGGGAATTCATAAGGAGGAATTAAAACAATCCTCAGAGATAGAGAACAGCCTTGCAGGTTTTGTTTGTCTGTTCCTTGGTTTCTTGCAAGAGAAGGTCGAGGGGTGGTTAACCCCACTGACCAATGATGGTGATGTGTTAGTTTACTAACCAATACGAGTTTTCTTTTCCGTACTTTTCACTTTATTAAAAAGTCTATAAAAAAGACCTGAAGTAATAAACGAGGAGAAATTCCCCAGTTCGACTCCATGAGAGAGTCTGTGTCATTCTTCTCACCCTTCCCAACGGAGTGACAACTCTGGATGTTCCTGTGTGCCTTCCTACTCATCTCCAGCCAGAGCGCCTGAAGCTTCAAATGAAAACTTTAACAAACTACTTTTATTTCTCTGGTAGGAAAGGAGTGTGGTGGAGTCTTCACGGATTCCAAGCACGTTTTCAAGTCCCCGGGCTACCCGAACGAGTACGAGAACGATCAGGTTTGCTACTGGCACATCCGTGTGAGGTACGGGCAGCGGATCCAGCTGCAGTTCCTGGAGTTCGATGTGGAGGATGACACCGCCTGCCTGGCTGATTTCCTGGAAATCTACGACAGCTACGATGATATCAATGGATTTGTGGGCAGGTAAAGCACATTTAATATGCAAATTTGATATGCAAATCGATATGCAAATTCGTGTTTAATTTGTTCCCCCCCAGAAGAACGCTGTTTAGAAATTATAAAATATACTTACATGAATAAAAGGATTTTTAGAATTCTGTAAAAATCTGATGGATTCATTGCTGCCACAGACTTAAAAAAAAAAATCAATATTTTTTTAGATATTTTTATAAATTATTTTTCTTTACAATTTTTTTCTTTTTCAAATTTTTAACTTTTATAATTTTTTTAAATTATTTTTATAAATTATTCTTCTCCTCGTTTCACGCACCGTTTGAACAAACTTTTTTGTTCCAATTATTTGGAAATTTAACAGGCTCTTCTCTCCTTATTTTCCTTGATTTCCCCCCTCAGAAGAACTTTATGCAACTGAGGTTCCCCCTAATTCCTGTAGCAATATTCTCTGATTAATTATTTCTGGTAAATTTAATGTCATTCTGGTAAATTTACTTTAATGTCATTAACACAGACCTGGGAGGAGGAGTTTCAGAGAAATGAGCTTTGCCTTTTTCTTTGTTAAAATGAGATGAAAGGAAGCTGTGAGACTTTTTAGTTATCTGTTTATCCCAATTCTCCAGGAAGAACCCCTGGCAGTCTCAAACATTTGTATTTTGTGTTTCCTTTAATTGAGAGGGGTTAAACTGTTAGCAAAAATGTATTTCATTAAAGTTGCTATCTGCTAAAGTTATTTTCTAACAATATCAGAACAAAGGTTTTATTTCATCTTTCTAATTATTAATTCTCACTTTCTTCGGTGTTGCAGTTTTACTTACCCTTTATCAGCCCTATTTTGGTATGAAGTAATAAATGGAATTATTTGGAAATTGGAATATGGAATTATTCCATAATTTGGAATGAAAATTAAGGTAATATTTTCCAGAACAAAAAAAAATAAAGAAAGAAAAAAAACTGATAAAAAACCCAATTCCTGCCACTTTTCACACCCTCTCCGCAAATCATGTGCAGCAAATAAAGGATTCAGTCAATTTTCTGCTTTTACAGATAATTTAAATGGATTTTTTCTTTTGCAGTGTTGTTCCTCTCTTAGCCTTGGCTCACTTTTCCTTAAACCCTTGTGAAATTGCTTTTTTCCCCTTGTTTTGCATCATTTACATCCTGCAGATATTGAAAACTGCTTCCTCTCCTCAATCAATGGGATGATGACAAAAAATTCTCTTGGCAATTGCTTGAACACAGAATTTTTATCCATAATAAGAAGATTTAAAATCAAATTTATCCCCTTGAGGCCTATGCAGCAGAGAGATGTCCTTTAATCATCAACATTTCATTTTTTTCCAGGTTTTGTGGAGATGAGTTGCCAGATGACATCATCAGCACAGGTAATTTATTTGCACTATTTGTGGCAGATCAAAAAGCCAATTAATTACTTCTAAATAAATGTAAATCAGCCTAATTAGAGAGGCTGAATAACAGAGAGAAGTGTTCCCTGAAAAAAATTTAAAATCCCAAAATTATGTCTGGGAAAAAACCTTAAAACCCAAAATATATCTGAAAAAACTTAAGAACCCAAAAATATATCTGAAAAAAACCCTTAAAGCTCAAAAAAATATATCTGAAAAAAGTTAATACCCCAAAAATATATCTGAAAAAAGCCTTAAAACTCAAAAATATATCTGAAAAAACTTAAGAATCAAAAAATATATCTGGAAAAAACCCTTAAAGCTCAAAAAAATACATAAAAAACCTTAAGAACCCCAAAATATTAATGTTAATATTATTAATAATGTTAAACCCCTCAAAAATATAACTGAATAAACCTTAAAGCTCAAAAAAATATATCTGAAAAAGTTAATACCCCAAATATATATCTGAAAAAATCCTTAAAACCCAAAATATATCTGGAAAAAACTTAAAACTCCAAAATATATCTGAAAAAAGTTAATACCCCAAAAATATATCTGGAAAAAACCTTAAAGCTCAAAAAAAATCTGAAAAAACTTAAGAACCCAAAAATATATTTAGATAAAGACCTTAAAACCAAGGATATATCTGGAAAAAAACTTTAAAACCCAAAAAAATATATCTGAAAAAACCTTAAAACCCAAAATATATCTGGAAAAAAATATACCTGAAAAAAGTTAATACCCCAAAAATATATCTGAAAAAAGTTAATACCCCAAAAATATATCTGAAAAAAACCTTAAAACCCAAAATATATCTGGAAAAAACCCCTTAAAACCCAAAATATATCTGGAAAAAAACCTTTAAAACCCCCAAAATACATCCAAAATCCCACATTTTGATGCCAGTTAAAGCCATAATTTTATTTTTTCTTTCCCTTGGCACAGGGAATGTGATGACACTGAAGTTTCTGACGGATGCCTCGGTGACAGCTGGAGGGTTCCAGATCAGATACACAACCCTGGATGTGCCTCCCAAGGCAGGGGATGGCAGGAACGCCACATCCCAAGGGAAAACCAACTTTTTAACAGGAAAATTTGGGATTATGTGAGCGGAGTAAGCAGCCACAGAAAGGTGTTTTAGACTGAATTCAATTCAGATATTTGTGTCTTCAGATAAGACATTTTTGTCGTCTCTTTCTGAGTTTTTCTCTTTGGCTTTTCTATGTTTTGTTAATAAACTACACTAGGGAATAAATTATAAAATATACTTACATGGATAATAGAAACCTATTTTTAGAATAGAAGTACTGTAAAAATATGAATTCTTTGCTACCAAAGACTTAAAAAATTATTTTTCTATATAAAATGCTCTTTCTCCTCATTTCTTGCACCACTTGAACAAATTTTTGTGTGACTGTTCCCATTATTTTTAAACTTAACAGCCTCTTCTCTCCTTATTTCCCTTGATTTCCACATATTTATTTTTTAGACTGTTGCTTTTTTTTTCCCTGTTCTCTACACATTATTATAATTTTATTTTTTTTTTTTACAACTGATTTTCTTAAACTCTAAGGGCCTTCAGTGCGAGCTTATTTTTAAGACACCAAAATTCATTTTGTGGATGGCCTGGTGGTTGCCCAGGTGAAGATTGGGAAGAGCACAGGATCATTTGGACCCACACTTTAATTTTCTCATCAGATTGATGGATTCTGTCAGGGTTCCCTCATCCAGAGAATTGCTCTTGAAGTCTTTTCACTTCAGTTAGTAAAGAATTAAAGGAATGACTTGGTGATGAGAATAAAAGCGTTGAGATGAAGCAGCAGGAGGAACTTCTCACCGAGCACGTTCAGAAGGCACCAGCAAGGTGTTGAATGTTGTTTACACGGGTTTAAGACTGTTCTGGTTTAAACTGTTAAATTTAAATCCTTCTCTGTGTGTTTTTAATTGAAGCAGCATTAAAGCTACCTCTGTTCTAATCACACCAGACTTGCAGAGAGTTATTTTTGTTTCTTGACAGCATTCCAGTCTTGTTTTATTCGTGTAAAGGAGTAAATAAGTTTGGTTTCTGAGTGTTTTCTTGAGTCCAGATCTGCTGAAATGTACTGCTCACTAAGAATTTTCCTGTGAATTTTGTCTGGAGCATCTGTGTTCCTCATCATCTGAATTCATCAGGAATGGTTTTGCACAAGGAAGATCTTAAGCTAATCAGCCCCATTTTTGCTTTGTTTTTTCTAATCCTCGATTGTTGAAATTCATTTAATTTTTAAGTTTTTATTGTAATTTCACCGGGAATATAATCCTGTTTTCTGGCTGTACTGGAGAGCAACACTGCAGCTCCTCTCCTGGTTATTTCCAACATTTTATTCGTGCCCCACAAAACAAGTTTTGTATCACTGCATTTACAGGGATTTAACTGTATCTAAAATGTGCTTTTTAATCCTGCCACCTTGTGTTCACAGTGCCTGTTGTACAACAGCATTCCCATTTCCCAAGATCAGCAACACCGCGTGTTCAGAGGGAAGAGAATAAGGAAAAGCATGAGAATGTTAGTGTTTTATTTATGACCTCGGGGTGGTTTTGTTGTTATTGTTGCTTTTAAGTGGGAAGCGACAGGTATCGCACTGATATGGATGAGAACCAGGGAATAGCTGGGATCCCCATGGGGTATTTTTTGGGGAAGAGACCCTTCCCAGGACAGCCACTCCCGCTGGGAATCCCTGGAGGTGACAGAGGCTCAGCCACGGCCGTGACTGCTCCGGCCTGGTCTATCCCGGAGATCCAGGGCTTCCCAAAACTTTGGATTCGCTGCCAGAACCGGGATTATTCCTATTTCACCTCTGCTGGGACATCCCATACGGGGGGCTCAGGGAATTCCGGTTTAAGCCGGCAAACTCCTATGGAGCTGGAGGTTTATTTCCAGTCATTAATTAGGGGTTTGACCTCACGTGAGCTGACCCACAGCTTCCTCCCGAGGGGCAGCTCCGATCTCGGCTCTGCGTGACCAGGGAACGGCTGGAGCTGCGTCAGGGCACGTTCAGGTCGGAAATTAGGGAAAGGTTCGTCCAGCAGAGGGTGGCGTGGCACTGACCAGGCTCGCCATGGAATGGTCACGGCCCCAAGGCCGCCAGAGCTCCAGGAGCGTTTGGACTCCGCTCTGGGGAATGCCCAGAATGGGATTGTTGCCCAGGGCCAGGAGCCGGACACGGACGATGCTTTTCCGCCGCTTTTCCCAGGATTTGCGGGTCCAGGGGCCGGCTCGGACCGAGCGCCCTCAGCGCCCCGCTGGCCCCGCCCCCCACGCGCCCCCCGCCCGCCCCCCGCCCTTCCCGCCGCGTCTCCGCCAATCAGCGGCGAGGGGCGGGGCCGCAGCGACGCGCGGGAATCTCCGGGCCCCGCTGCCATTGGCCGGGGCCCGCGCGCCGCCGGGCCCGCGCGTGCCGCCATCTTAGCGCGGGAGGCGCGCGGGGCTGAGGGGCGGCCGCGCTGGGGGGAGGCGGCGGCGCCGCCATGAGCGCTCCCGGCCCCGATCCCGCCGCGCCCGGCCCCGATCCCGCCGTTCCCGGCCACGATCCCGCCGAACCCGCCGCTGGCTCCAGCCTCGGCCCGCTGCTCCACACTCTGGCGGACCCCGCTGCACAGCCGGGAGAGCTGACGGACGCGCACCTCACCATCGTCAGGTGAGCGCGGGGGGGACGCGCACGCTGCCGGCGGGGAGGGGAGCGGGCGGCCTGAGGGCTCGGGCCGGCCGTGAGGAGGGACAGAGCCGGGAGGGCGATCGGAGCGGGATCTGCTGCCCTGGCTGGGATCGGGGCTGGGGGCGGCGTGGCCTCTGGGAGACATGCGGGGCTGGGGGGAGGGAGAAGGGGAAGGAGGAGAGATGGGAGGGAGGAGCGAGGGAAGGAAGGAGAGGAAGAGGAGGGAGGAAGGAAGGAGCGCATCTTCACAGGATCTGCGCATCCCAGAGCCTCCCTACCCTCATGGATCATCAAGAGGTGATGATCATCAGAGGTGGGTGGAGAACGTTGGGAAAAAAACAACTTTCTGTTAATGAAAAAGCGTTGCAGCTTTATGATTGGAAGCTTGAAGTTTTTAGTTGCGTTTTTCGGGTTTTGGAGCCGTCGTGCCTGGTTTTAATGTATTTCTTTCTGGAAGGTGCTTCTTCCCCACGAGGTTTTGTCTTTTACCCGCAAATTTCCCATTTTGTCACGTGCAAAGGCACGATCTCTTTCTCTTGGTGTCTCACTTCTGTTCTGCAGTGACTTTTAAAGTTGTAGCTACTCAGATACCAGATTTTACAGGTTTCTAGAAATAACTGACAGCCAAAAAAGAAACTCCTGATGTAAGTATTAAGCAGCAACAGGTTTCTCAGGTTGTCCCTGGATGACTGAACTTAGCACGGTTTGGGTTTTGCAGTGAGAAACTCATGATTAACGTTTTATGGGATAATTACAGCTTTCTTGCAAGGATGTTCCTCACACATGTGCAAAATCATCCTTGCTGCTTGTCAAACCAGGATTTTCCTGCATCCTGGAACTGCTCATGAGGAATGTGCTTTTTCAGCTCCTGCATTTCTGTTTTTCTGATTTGCAGCAAGTCATTTCAAGTTTGCATGCTGAATTTTAATGGTTCTATAGAAGCTGACCAAGAAATGAAAGCCCTTTATGTTTTTATAAATGTTCTATAGGCAGAAAATGAGTCATTACTCAGTTTGGGCTGTAGCACAGGGTTTTGCTGCTGGGTCAGACCGTGGGCTGGCATTTTTGCTCTTTCAGTGTCATGTCGATTTCCTTCAAGAAAACACACTGCTGTGTATCAGAAGTTGAAAGTCAAGTCAATTACAATGTGTTTAATCTGTAAATATTGTTTACTTTCCCTCCTGCTCCTTGAAGTCGCTTGAGTGGTGAAGGAGGCAAAGCGTTCACTGCAGATGTCAGGAAACACTTCCCTCAACTCTGCAAAGTGTTCAAGGTATGGTTTTTCCACCCAGGTCTCTTACACTTTAATGAACAAAGATATATTTTGGTGGGCAAGGTCAGTGGGCATTGAAAGAATCAAATTGAAGTTCATTTATAGAGTCCCAGAATCATTAAGATTGGAACAGACCTCTGAAATCTTGGAATCCAACCTTTAATAGGTTTGCAGGGTAGTGACAGCAGGAAGGGTTTTTTTTTTTTTTTGCAAAATAGGTCTTTCTTGTGGTGAGGAATTACTGCAGAAAAAATGAAATGCTGGGTTCAGGCAGCATCCCACAGTCAAATCTAATCTTCCATCCACGAGAGATAGTGTGTTGTGGCTCCCTAGAAACACTTCAGAATTTGGAATATGCAGTAAACATGAAACTTTTTTAAAGATTAATTCAAAGGTTATCCTTAGCCATTTTTTCCTTCTGTTTTAGAAGCTTAAAAACAATTGCAGAGTCAAGTGAGAGAACTTAACATACAAAGTGAGAAGCTTGAAATGTTTGGGATTTATTTCATTAAAGATGTTTTTATTACAGAGAGCAGAAATGCCTTCAGCACCTCAAATTGTTTTGTTGATTTGGTGTGTACAGAATTCAGGGAGGGTTTCCTGCATTTTTAACCAGGTGTTTGCTTTTGTCAGAAGTGTTGATATTCAGACAATAAACTCAATATTTCTCAGTTACTTTTCTCACCTGAGAATCTGGATTTGGGTTTTGGTTTTTTTTTTCCCAGACACACATTTCCAGTCCAAACTTGGAGCTCAGTAATGCAGCACTGCAGGCCTTGGGATTCTGCACTTTTAATTCAAATAACACAGCTGAATTATCTGGTAAGCAAACAAACTGTGATAATAAATATAAATATATACAGCAGAGCTCTTTCTTTATGGTTTTTTTGGCATTTGTTTTAATTTTCCCCAGGTTTTGTCTGGAGTATGAGTGTGTCATCAGCTCATTAATTACATCTTGTACACAAGCATGGTGCTGATTTTTCATGCTGTTACACTAATTCTGTTTTACTAACTCCTAGTTTCATTAAATGCTTTGGTAGCAACCAGACCAGTAATTAGTTGTGTGGAATTAGTGATCAAAAAAATATGTCCTTGTGGGAAAAGACTGAAGAATCTATTTGTAGGATTTGGGTGTGCACAGTAGAGCCTTTCCACATTTTCCAGCTTTTTCTTGGAGATTTCTTTGTTCTGTCAAATCATGGAGTGGTTTGAGTTGGAAGAGACCATTAAAGCTCATCTAGTCCAGCCCCAAATATTTCAAATTAATCTAAAGTAATCCAAAATCTTATGACCTGCATTCCTAGAAGGTGCTGAATCCCTTTCACAAAAGGTTTTGGTTTTGAGAACTTGAGGCTTTGCCTCAAGGGTAAAACCACCGGTTTTTGGTCACAGGAGAGGGAATTTTTCCTGTTTGAAATTGGTTCTTCTGGTTCTTCTCAGTTTTTTAGTCTCTTCTGTTTTCCTGTTATGCAAAATTTGCCCTGATTTCCTGTGAGAATGAGGCATTTCTAATAATGTCCATGTGATATCTTTCTTTCCTCTCATAACTCATTTTTTCTAACCTGTTAACAAACAACAACTTTGTTATAGAAAGTCAGGCTCCAGAAATCACAAAGCCTTGGAAACAATGGCGAGTTAAAAAGGGAGGGAAGACAAGCAGCTCCTGTACCTTTGGGTGTACTTGAGATTGGGGGAGAGGAGTCAAAGTGTCCTTCCATTTCCCTGACTGTGACATCATTCACCCACAAAGTGCAAATTTGCAATAAATCAGACTTTTTACCATTGAATTTTAAAGGAACACATGATTTCTCCAGCTATGTTCTTAGTTAGATCTAAATCCTATATTAACCTTATTAATTTTATGTAACAAGCTACAGTTTTGCCACCTTTAATAACAAAAACCTCTTGTAGGCTCTAAAAAGAAATTAATTTATGCCAGTTTCTGAAAAAAATACTGCTAAATTCACTTAAAATCCATGAAGTTTTGAGTAATTAAATACTTGATCTTTAGCTTAGGTGTACATAACTAAAGCTGGCTTCTAATTTTATGGATTCTTATAAAGGTAATACAGATAAACTGCATTATTAGTATTAGTGTATAATTGCATTTTCACCTTTTTGGCTACTTTAGTAGGAAAGAAAGTGATGTTTAAGGCAATAAACCATTGGTACTTTTAACTGAATGGATCCTGGGCAAATTTAAGTGACAGAATGACCTGGAATGTGTTGAACAGGGTTTTGAGGGTTTGTGTGTTCTGCTTGCAGACACTGAAATCCAGGACTTGCTGGCAGCAGTGAACAGTGTCGCTGTCAAATCCTCAGACAAAAACACTCGCACTCGGGCACTTTGGGTCATCTCTAAGCAGGCATTTCCTCCAGAAATTGTTAAAAAGGAGGTGAGTTTCTTCACTTTTCTTTTGGTGGCCTTGTTTCTCACAGAGAGGAGGCTTCAGAAGTGCTTAAAAAGATGTTGAGTTTCGTCATTTTCCATTTTGGTGCTGTCATTTCCAAGGGAGAGGAGGCAAATTCTTTGTCACTCTCAGTAGCTTTTGAATCCGGAGGTTATTTCCCGTCAAACCTGACAGCCAAGCATCAAGTCTTGGAAATCCTGAGCCAGAAATTATTGATTTCCTTGAGGGGAAAGCTGCAATGTGAGCAGTTCAAAAAGCAATGAAATATCAGAGGGGAGAAAGGTTGTGAATATTCCATTTGAAAATGAGACCTGCCATAATCCAAACGCAATCCTGGAAAATGAAATACCACAATTCTGGTGGAATTATTTATATCTGGGTGCTCACTGTGCTGTTCTCATGTTTCCTCAGGTGTCCAATATTCTCTCTACCCTGGAAACAATCCTGACTAAAGGGGAAGTTCAGTCTGTTGTGGTTGAATATGAAGCACTTAACGTCATTATACGGTGAGTTCTCTGCAACATTCAGCTCTCATCCTTTATTTGAGGGGGAAACTCTTCATACAAAACCTTAGTGGCACTAAAAGTACTAAAGAAAAATAAACTTCAGTGCTCCTTGAGTTGTTGATTATGTTAAGGATTGTTCTCTGGTGTTTTACCCTGGTTTGGACTGGGCCAGAGGTGGTGGCTGAGTGCTGTGGCTTGGACTTGGGATGGCAATAATGTTGATAACACCAGGGGTGTTTTAGTTCTTGCTAAACTAAACTAAACTTAGAGCAGTGTTTGCTCTAAGTCAAGGACTTGGCAGCTTCTCACCCCACCCCTGGGGACACTGGGAGGGGACACAGCTGGGACAGCTGATCCCAACTGGCCAGGGGATATTCCATGGAATTGTGCCCAGGTGGGAACTGGGGAGCTGCTGGGCTGTGGGTGGGAGCAGCTGCACTGTTTGGTGTATTATCACTGTTTTGTGTATTATCACTGCTTTGTGTATTATCATTACAAAATATTACCTTAATAATAGTAATATAATCATTCTGGTGCAGAAATTAGACAATATTGCTTGCATTTTTCATGGCTTTTTAGGAATTATTTCCCAACCCTCACCTGTGCTTCCCTAGTCATGTTCTTACATTTTGTTTCCAGAACCTGCCCACTTGAGAAATTTTCTGCTGTTTAAGTGTTAATATTAAATTAATATTAATCAATTAATATTAAATATAAATTTAATATTTATAAATATAAAGTATCTTATTTAAGAATATCCCCTTGGTAACACATTTTAGTGCGACATTTCCTCTAACTGTTTAATTTCCTTTTTAATTACAAAGGTGACTTTTTAGGACCATCACTGCGAGCCCATTGCTGTGCTCAGCACAACTAAAACATTCAAATTTAATCTTTATTACGTGTTAATTTAATTTCTGTATTAGTAAATACGTTGAGCTCATATCTTCACTTGTTTTAAGTTTTTCTCTTATTTGGTATCTGGTTTGAGCTGCAAATCCATTTTAAATAATTCTTTTAAACAGTTCTTGTCCTCTGGCTTTAATAAGATGATTTCAAAGGCAGAACTTTTCCTTATTACTGCAAATTCTCCATAAACTGTAGGGATGGGGATTTGACTTTCCTGGGGAAAAGGGGGACTTCCCATAATTCCAGGATTTCTAGATACAGGTTAGCTTGAATATATGCCAGATATTCCAATTTCTGCACGTTTTTTGGTGTGTGTGGGATGGTGTAAACATGTGGAATTTCATCATGGTGCTCTAATAGTTTGGGAATAGGAGGATAAAATCAGAGCTCTGAGCAGATCAGTGTTCATGGAGTTTGTGCAGACCTGGCTTGGGATTTTTCCAAAAGCTGCTGGGAGCTGTTCCCAGCTCTCTTGGAGCTGCCTGGGCTCCTGGGAACTCCCAGGGATGGTTCATGGCCAAACTCTCCTTGGGCATGGTGCATTCCTGTCAGGCTCCTTTTTCCAAATAGTTGTGATAAAACAGACGGGACAGAGTCAGGCTGCTGTTGTGCTTTTGGAGAGGTTTATCTGAAATACCACTTGAACTCTGCAGTTTTAACACAACCTCAAAAGACAATTGATTAAAAACATTTGGAATGTTTTCCTATAAATCACAGATTAAATTAGAGCATTTATTGATGGTATAAAGATAACTGGAGTGCCTGAGCTGTCTGTTGGAGATCTGTAATCCCTATTTTTTTTGGATTGTTTGTTTTTTTTGGATCCAGTTTGATGGAGCAAACTCCAGCCCAGATGGGAGAAGAGGCTGTGAGGTGGGCAAAGCTGATCATCCCCCTGGTTGTCCACTCAGCTCACAAAGTGCAGTTAAGAGGTGCCACTGCCCTGGAGATGGGAATGCCACTGCTCCTGCAGAAGCAGCAGGAGGTGGCAGCTGTCACCGAGCACCTGATGACCACAGTGAGTGACAATGCTGGGATTTTGGGCAGCAGGAGCAGTTGGGGGGTGTTGGGGGGCACTCGTTTGATTTCCTGTGCAGTGACAGCAGCTTCTTGATGCCAGTGGTTTTAATGGAAAAAAAATAAATGGAAGTGTGGATATAGGACCATTGCAAAAAAGTGCCTGGCAACAAAGGGGATGGGAGGCAGAATTTGGAGGCCTGGGAGTGGGGATGGAGGCAGGCAAGCAGAGGATACTCAGCATTTTCCACATCCTTTAAGATTCCCTGTCCTGTGCTGCAGCAGCCCCTTGCTGTTTTTGATGAAGCTTTTCATCTTCACTTGCAGCACTGGGCTTACTTGGCTTATTTATTTTGCCTTATTTTCTGCTGAAAAACCCAAAAAACCCAACCAGCCAAGGTGGTGTTTGGGGTCAGGGTGAGTTTTGACTTTGGAGTTGGAGGAAATGCAAATATTTGAAGAAATGGATTTTGCTTTGTTGGTTGCCACTGTCAGAACAACAGCCATAAATTGCAGCTAAAAAGAGAATCAGGTGGTAATGAATGCATGAAATCCCTCTGATGTAGAAACAGGCTGGTTGTGTCCCCAGACACTTGTATGAGTGTCGTTTTTAGAGTGTTTTTAATCTATTTCTTGTAGAAATCCTGTTTCTTTCTGTCTGCAGAAATTAATTTCCGAACTTCAGAAATTGTTTTCTACAAAGAATGAAACCTTCGTGTTAAAGCTGTGGCCCCTGTTTGTCAGATTGCTTGGGAAGGTAAGCAGAAATCTTCAGAAAATGAGTTTTTAACAGCAAAAACATCTTTTAATTCTGAATTTCTTCCCGCTCAGACTCTGCATCGCAGTGGCAGCTTCATCAACTCCCTGCTGCAGCTGGAGGAGCTGGGATTCCGCAGTGGATCCCCAGTGGTGAAGAAAATTGCCTTCATTGCATGGAAGAGCCTCATTGATAATTTTGCTCTAAATCCAGGTAGGTTTAAAAAAAAAAAAAGTTAAAAATTAACCTGACTTGTTTTGCCTATTTTAATACATAACTGGAAAAAATATTCTGTTAGTGGTCAGAGCATTATTTGTGTATTCTGGATATCCACATAATGATGCATAAAAAATCATTGTGTGTTGGCACAGCTAAGATTAAAGTTTTGGGGTTTCTTTGTTGGTTTTTTCTTGTTTTGTTTTCTTTTTGAGGCAAGGTGATAGTTTGATCATTTGTTCTACCCTAATTTCCCTGCTGGGAGTGCTAGAACTAGAATAAAATAATAAATAGAATAAGAATAATAAGAAGAAACAGAATAAAATTAATAAATCCTGTTCTGTAGTGCTGTAATTGATCCAAACTGCAATAGAGAGCAATAAATAAATAGAGAGTAAAACATATATATACATACATATCTCTATATTTTATTTTGGATGGTGTGGTTTAACTGGAGAAAGGCAACACTTCAGGATTTTTAAACTTTTTTTTTTTTGTAAAAAGAAGTTGTTTTAAATGTGTAACCTAGATCTGGACAAGTTTTTAGTCTTACCCTGTGTCAAAACACAGTATTTTTTTACCTTGATTGTGCTTCTCTGTGTTCTGAAGAGAAAACTTACGGTTTGGTTTTCCTTTCCCTGGAGCAGATGGGACCTAACAGAGCAAGCAGGAGAGAATTTCTTCTCTTTATCACAGAATCCCAAAATGGGTCAGGTTGGGTCCAGCCTCCCTTCTTGAGCAGGGTCAGACTGGAATTCAGAAAATTTAATTTGAATTTTGGTGTTGCAAAGAAATATTTGATTTTTCTAAGCAATAATTACAGCATTAATTTGAAAGGTTGGTGTGGTCGAGTTTTGCAATTAATTAATTGAATTAGAAGCTAAAATACATTAGGAAAAAGCGTGATGGCTTTAATGAAATTTCTCTGTAATGTGATTTAATTATTTGTATGAAATAAATGCACCTTTTTTGCTCTCCCAGACATCCTGTGCAGTGCTAAAAGGCTGAAGCTGCTGATGCAGCCCCTGAGCTCCATCCACGTGAGGACAGAGGCTCTGGCACTGACCAAGCTGGAGGTGTGGTGGTATTTACTGATGAGACTGGGACCCCACCTGCCCTCAAACTTTGAACAGGTAACACAGGTGACAATAATCCTGATCCCTCTGCAGCTCAGGCTGCTCTGAGTGCTGGGAAATATTCCTGCTTCATCCCTTTGCTGCCTTGGTGCTGAAATCAAACTCCCTCAAGGAACCAGTTTGTTCCTGTGTGTGACTTACAGATTGTGTAGAAGGAATATTTGGGATTCACAGCCCCAAAATATTGGAGAGAGTGTGGGAATGTCCTGTGAGCATCTCTGAAAATGTCCCCTGAGTGCAGTCATGGATTAGAAATCTGACAAATAAAAGCTCTTTTCTCCCTTCACTAAGGAAGTGTGGGCTTGGAAAAGGCTGCCGTGGGAAAAGTGATTAAAAAATCCATAAATATTTAGGAAGATAGAAAGAAAAATGCTGTTGTTTCATTCCTAGTCACATTGTAAGTGGAATGGACCTGTTTCTGTTCAACACCTGCATTTCATTAAATTAATCCTCAAGATGGGAGTAAAGGGAGGAAAAAGGATTTTCTTAGGGTTATTAAAATATATTGCACCCAGCAGGAATTTTTGTTTGATTAAACATTTCTAATTCATTATAAGTACCCAGAAACTCTTGATTTGTGAACAACAGCCCAGTCTGTGATATTTGCAATGAGTTTTTTTATGGCTTGCACGTGTTTTAGCAGTTGCTGGGATCCCTTTGCAGGTTTGTGTCCCATTAATCCAAAGTACCCTGAGTGTGGATCCTGCTGCTGCATTCCCAGGAACGCCCTCACGCCCCAACAACCCCAGCCTGGGCTCAGCAACCCCTGGGCAGAAATCAGGTACTGAAACATCAACCTGTTGAAATTTCCAGCTGCATTTCAGGTGCAGAGACTCATCTGTTCTGTTTCTCACCTTTCTGCTTTTTCATTTGTAATTATTGTTCTTGAAAACAGAGGGATTTTTCTTTGTGGTCGCTGCAGGGCTCAGAGGTTGTGATTTATATTGGGTAAAATGAGGCCGTTGCAGTCATTTTTTAAAGTTTAAAAAATGGTGCCAATCACAGTTTGAGGTCCAGTTTTAATGTCTTGAATTGCTGCAAGGGAGCTCTGGTTTGAAGTCTTACTTTTCATATATTAATACATGTGCTATTTATATGTGCCCTTTTATTCCTGTGGCATTTTTAGTTTCTGCCTGAATAGTAGAGAATCCTGGAATAGTTTGGGTTGGAAAGGACCTTAAAGCTCATCCAGGGACACCTCCCACTACCCCAGGCTGCTCCAAGCCCTGTGCCAGGGCCTCCCCACCCTCCCAGCCAGGAATTCCTTCCCAATATCCCATCTAACCCTGCCCAGTGATGATGATCCATCAGGAATTTGAATCCTTTAACTACATGTGAAACCACATCTATTGGAGCTTTATATCTAAATATCCAGTAAAGAACTCCTGGTTTTTCTTCCCTTTCTGGAGGCCTGGCATCCATGGCTTGTGCCATTCTGTTCTGCTGTAATTAGGAGCCTCTTTTAGGAGGAGAATTCTCTTTAATTAGGAGAATTAGTTTTGCTGTAATTAGGGATGTCCTGGACTTGGGGAGTTTCCCGTGTTCCTTTCCTAAAAACACTTCATCTTCCTTCTGTGAGATCACAGCTGAGTTGGTCAAAAATATTTTGCCAAGACCTCTTAAATTTTTGTTCCAGGTGACAATTTCCAATGGAAACTGTTCTGTAGCAGCAGATTTCTACAAGAGTTCAGTGACTGTGTACCCACAGCTTCCATGGAGATTTGTGGGGCCAAAATAAAATGTGGTCTCCCAGAATTTACAATTTTGGGGTAGATAAACATGGAAAAAATATGGCTGTGATGGCAAACCCCACTTAGCTGAGAAAGCTGGCTGTCAGAGCTGCCTTTCAACCAGCACCACTCCAGGATTTGTCTTTCCTGGGGAATTTGGGGTTTTTCCCTGGAATGTGAGACTGATTTCTGTCCTCTCCCTCAGGTCCTTTCCCATTTGTGAGCCCGGGCACGCCCAGGATGGCCCTGAACAGCAGCACAGCAGGAGTGGTGCTCTTCCCTTCCATCCAGCTCCTGGGAATTGAAATGCTGCTCCACTTCCTCATGGGACCACAAGTGGTGGATTTTGCTAAGCAGAACAAACTCGTGCTTAGTTTAGGTATATGAGTTTTATATATTTTTATTTTTTAAAAAATGTATTTGCACAATTGCGAATCTTGTCTATAGGAATTAAACGATTTAAAATCATAAGTGTAAAATTATTTTTAAGTGTTGTCATCTTTAAGACAATTTGATGTTAAAAGTGCTGTAAATACACAAATACTTGATTGTTTTTAAGGCTTGTTTTCCCAGTAAACAGCAAAGTAACAGGTTTATGGAATGTGTTTTGGTTTTTTTTGTTCTTGCAGAGCCTCTCCAGTACCCACTGATCAGCAGCCCTTCTTTTTTTTGTAAGCATGCCAGCACTCTGATAAATGCTGTTCAGGATGGCTTTGTTGCCATTGGAAAAGAAGTTCCTGGTAAGAAATTTAAACATTTTCTTGGGAAATCAAGTGGGCAAGGGAAACATAAGAAATCAGCACTTTGTGTGATATCCTGATGTTATAAAAAATAGAACTGGTCTGACTTGCATTGAAATTTGAGTTTTGGCTTAAATCAAAACATGTCCTTAAACCCAATTTGTATTTTAGCTGCAGTTTTGTTGAATGTTTTTATTGCAAACTGAATAAAACCATTGTTACCTTGCAGATTGTTTGCTGAATGTTATCTGGAAGGACATAAATGGATATGTAAAGACAGCAATTGAAGCAGGTAAAAAGGGTCATTTTCTTTAATTTGGCATTGCTCACCAGTCAGAGGTGGTTTATTTTTAAACTAAACCACAAATTGTTGATGCTTCATTGCTTGGGTTTAGTTTGAATCAGTAATTCTGTTTTATTTTAAAGCAATTTCAAAAGAGAAACAACCCCTCCTCAAGTCTTTAGTATTGAGGAATGGAGACAAAAAATTAAAAGTTTTTGACTCTGGTGCCTTTATTTCTTCATTTAAATTCTGTTCCACAGTAAACTGTAGTGTCTGCAGATGTATAAAAGTTGTTTCCTATTTAAAAAAATGTCCTTTATCCAAGGAAGGTCCTGAAGAGAGTCCAAAATATTCTTAATAATACAAACTTTTATATTGCAAACCGAACAGAAAATGAAGAATCATTCTTTGGATGAATACAAAATTCCACGACTTCAACATATCAAAATTCAAATCCTTAATGAAACAAAGGTGTTTCCATTTCCTAATTAAACTTGGAGGTTTTTATTTCAACTTTGAGATTTCATTTATGTTCTGAGCAGAATTGGCACTGAATCTCTGAAGTATTTGGTAAATTTTTACAAATTTACACAGAATTTTTTTTTTGCTTTTGCACTGAAAGTTTGAATGATGCTCAGAGTGACTCTTCTGCTCTGACTGGAAATGTTCTTTATTCCAGGAAATAAAAAAGAAAAGCAAGGCTCAGAAATACTGACCATGTTACTCCAGGCCTTAAAAAACACCGTGAGATCAAATTCTCTGCCTGTGCAGAAAATACTGGTAAGTTTTTCTTGGAAAGCATTTCCAGATTTAGCAGCAGAATTGGCTGCATGGTTCTCCTGTGCTTCAAAAAAACACTTTGGAGACCTTCTTGATGGAATTCTTTTTGGATTTTAACTGAAGGGAATCGTTTCAATTTTGCTTTTATTTGTGGTGTTGCTTAAAATATTTGAACCCTCAGAAAAAAGTATATTTTAATGTATATTTCTTTTTTTCTCTTATTTAGTCTCTCATCGATATCACTGTCAAGGAGTTGCCTTCCAAAGTGTTGGGATCCCCAGCTTATCAGGTTGCTGATATGGATCTTTTAAATGTAAGTCTGAATTAATTCTGGGACTTTATTAATGCTGAAAGGTATTGGGAAGTGAAATTATTTCATATTCCACAGATTTGGTTTGGAGGCCTCACTTCTGAGGAGTAATTTAATTGTCTCTAATTAATGAAGTTCCTGCAGATAAAGGGTTGGTGTTCATTAATATCATATTCTGTGTGCTGCATCAGAAGGGAGGAACAGAGAAAATATTTAGAAAATAATCACAAAAAACTGTTAAAAAAGGCTGAAATTATGCAGAATTTGGGGGATTTCTGGTTGGAGAGGAGCAGACTGAGTAGGAAGGAGTGTGCTCCTAGTTGAAGTTTGAATTGGCAGATATTAAATA
The DNA here is from genome assembly GCF_971803275.1 of Cyanistes caeruleus. Classification (NCBI taxonomy): domain Eukaryota; kingdom Metazoa; phylum Chordata; class Aves; order Passeriformes; family Paridae; genus Cyanistes; species Cyanistes caeruleus. Next base: position 39,877,363 of record NC_141707.1, read on the forward strand.
TTTGTGTAAGATTTGAACAGAAGTTGCCCAAAAGATCTCTTGCTGTAAACTGGAAATAATCAAATCCCAGGGTCTGGCAGCATCTTGGGTTTCCAGTTTCCCCTCTTACTTTAAAAAAAAATAAGTTTAAAAATTCAATTTGCTTCTCTAAAATATATATAAAGTTATGTAATATATTTTATTTATAGTTTTCTCTCCCCTTTTATGTTGAAGTGTTAGAATTGACAATTTTGGACAACTTTGAATAATTGTGAGTTTCTGGTTCAGGGTTAAACACAATAATAATAAATAGTTGTGGAGGTGAGGCAGCCATTTCATTTGATCAATGTTGTTTTAACCTCTTCAATTTCTCTCCCAAGGGAACTCCAGCTTTGTTCCTAATCCAGCTGCCTTTCCATAATAATCTCTTGGAATGCTGTGTGACAGATGAGAGGTACGTGGAGCTTTGAGCATCCCTTAGAAAATACCACACAATTATTTATTTTTTTTTGTCCTCTTAATTTCAGCTGGAAAAAAAAACCAAAAATCTCTTACCTGTGGAATTTCTTTTCCCAGATTCTTTGGGATTCTGGAAACTCTGGTGGGTTTTGCCCTGTCTGGGCCCACCTCTGCCCTGGCTTTCAGTGAGTCTGTGCTCTGTGTCATTGATCAGAGTGCACAGCAGGTGGGCGACAAGGAGCACCTCTGGAGGATGTGGAGTATTGTTGTCAATCCTCTGACTGAGTGGATTAATCAGGTAATTAATTCGTTAATCAGTGGTTTTTGGTTCTCTTCCCAGCTCCCAGAACCCCACAGGAGAACTTTGCTGAGCATTTATCTGATTTTTTTTAAGGAATTCCATGTCTTGAAGTGATACTGAAATTAGATATCTTGGCATAATCCTGCTGGTAAAAACCGTGGAAAGCTTCCCTGCAGGAGCTGTTAAATAAAGTTATTAGTTATTTTTAAATAAGTTATTTTATAACTTATAAATACCATGGGTTGGTTTGCTTGGTGGGAAAATAAAATAAATCCCAGACTGGGATTTTCAGGATGTAATTAGAGCAGAGTTTTACTCATGTTAGCCATCTTCAATGTAATAAAAGCCACATAAATGATAATACTGAAGAGATTTAGCAGTTTATTTACTAGAAATATGTTAATTGTAATGTAGGAGTTGCTGAAGGAATTAATCCTCTTTAGATGTAAAAATCCTAGAATTTATGAAATTTTAGGTGCTGTGAATATTTCCAGCAGCGTGGACACAGGGAATGGCTTCCCACTGGGGACAGATGGGATATTGGGAACTGGGAATTCCTGGCTGGGAGGGTGGGGAGGAGTTGGAATGGAATTCCCAGAGAAGCTTTTCCTTCCTGCAATCTGTGTTATTGATCAGCAAATGTAAAATTTGGTGTCCAGGAAGCAAAATGTCCCTGAAGATGATTGCTGCTGCTGCAGGCTCTGTAGTGCAGATTCTCAGAGTGCTCAGGGAGGGGCTGCTGTGGCCAAGTCAGAGCCTGATCCCATCCTGGAGCAACAAGCACTGACTTAAAAATTCATTACAACCTCATTAACAACAGCCTGATTAACAACCATTTCCTTATGGTCCTTTGCTCTGTGACCTTTTTTGCCTTCCCATGCCTTGAACATCCCTGGGAGTGTCCGAGGCCAGGCTGGGACAGTCTGGGATAGAGGAAAAGTGTGGGATGAAATGAGTGGGGTTGGAATGAGATGAGTTTTAAGATCCATCCCAGCCCTTTCCAAGATTATTCTCTTAAGTGTGGTCATCATTTCCTGCAGCTGAAATAAGTGAGAAATGCATCAGACATTTCCTAACAGAATGGTTTCATTCCTGGAGTGGATTTTGGCATTTAGAGCTTTTTACCCTTTTCTGTCAGGATCCTCCTGAATTCTTGAAAAGAGCAGAATACCTGATTTCAAACTGTATTGATGACAGTGAATCAGGAGCAGCCTAATTGTTCCTGATTAAATTGTCATCCCAATTTTGCAGCTTCATTAACGGCCTGGTTTGAGACAAAATTTGGAGAGGACACTTCCAAATAAATAAATAAACTAATAAAAATTTAGTTTATTTAAACTTTAAACTGCTCTTCCATAAAAGCAGATTTCAGCAGCTCTTCTCCCAGCTCATTTAGGAGATAATTTAGGAGAAAAGTGGTAAAAACTGTTTTTTAACAAGCCAAGTGTTCACAAGTTTGAAGAAACGAATAATCTTAAACCATAAAACTCTTTTCTTGTTGCAGAATAACGAGGTGAACCAGGGGGACGCCCTGGAACACAACTTCAGTGCTGTGTACAGTGCTTTGTTGCTGCCAGTATCCCACATTTTCCCCACTCAGGGATTCCCACAGGTAACACCAAATGAATCAAATGAATTGAAAACATTTATATGGATTTATTTATATGGATTTATAAAATCCCTGAACTCTCAGAGCTGACTTTGGGTTCACTCAGCTGGGTTTGGGGTTCAGTACAACGCCTACATTCTACCATCGATTTAAAACCCTAAACCTCCAACTTAAAACCCTAAAGAATTCCCTAGGTTTTGACAGAAGAAGAAAACACAAAGCAAGTTTTCCCTCTGTGCACAGATATTGATATTTATCAACTTTTTCTCTCTGTTGTTAAAGCCAACTTTGAAATCCTTGTTGCGCTCTTGGTCAGACCTGTATCGAGCTTTTGCTCGCTGTGCTGCTCTGGTTGCAACAGCAGAAGAAAACCTGTGCTGTGAAGAACTTTGTGCCAAAATAATATCTGGGCTAGAAGGTGAAACTCCAGTAGTGAGTATAAAACATATGATTTAGCAGATCTCTTCTAAATTAGATACAAAAACGTGTTGTAAATTCTAACGCGGTGATTTCCGTCGTGTGGAGTGGTTTGGGTGAGACTTAAAGCTTGAAGAATTCTTTTTGCTGAACAGGAGTTGGTGGAAAAATGAAAGAAGGGAGTAAAAATAATTAGAAAGCTTAAATAATCAAATAGTTAAGCAGATTTTAGATTTGTCTTTTAATTTGTAATAATGATTAATGAGTGTCATGGTGGTAGTAAATGGGATTTTTCCAGGTGAAATGGAAATGTGAAATTACAAATATCACAAACCCAGGCACTGGAGTTAGGAAGGAGGAACATGGAACCACCAGCCTTGTACACTAAAATTTAAGGATTTTACTCCTAAAGCTGTATAAAAGACAGATTTTTTGAAAGAATCAGTGTTTTTGTTACCTAAATTGCCTATTCCCAAACCCACACCACAAAGGGAAGGGGATGAACATTTATTTACTTTGGGATATAAAATCCTTCATGCTTAAAGTTCACTTTGGAAGAAAATCCTGTGAAAGAAACAAAAAAATGGAATTAAAAAACCTGGAATTGAGAGCATTGCATCATTGTAACTTACCTTGGATGCTGCTGTATCCTAGTTATAAACATCACTTTCAAGAACCAGTAATTACTAAAGAAGCCAAACTTAAACAATTTAAAAGTTCTCTCTGAAGTTACATTGAAACTTCTTTTAGCTCACAGTATCAATGTTCCTTTTAAAGCAAGTTTGGACTTAGTGAGGAGAATTTGGATGAATTGAGAGTGGAAAAAAGCAGCTTGGATCATTTTTTCTATTCACTAAAAATGATTCGTGCTTTTACTGTTAATGGCAACTTAATTGTTGTGCCTGTAATGACTTTCCTGGCAACCAGGCTTTGGTCATGAGCACAAAGCGACCCTTCAACCTTAATTTTATTGATTTCTCCTAAATGTGACCCCTTTTCCCATCTGCCTGCCACTGTTTGCTGCTTTAGACACTATTTATGTCTTAATTATTCAATTGGGAAGCTCATCCTCAATGTAAATGTGTATTTAAAATGGAATTTTATCTGTTAGACCTGATCATGTAGAACAATCATGTAGAACAAAAAACTTTTAATTTTTTTAATTAAAAGTTGTTTCTCTGCTCTCCTGAACACCCAACATGGTTTTTTTCTGTCATTGTTGCTCTTTTGAGGATTGATTTCTGTTTCTCCTGATTGATTTCTGGTTTTCCTGATTGATTTATGTTTCTCCTGACTCTGCTGATTGATTTCTGTTTCTCCTGATTAATTTCTGTTTCTCCTGGATGATTTTTGTTTCTCCTGGTTGATTTCTGGTTTTGCTGATTGATTTCTGATTTTCCTGACTCATTTCTGTTTCTCCTGATTTCTGTTTCTGCTGATCTCTGTTTCCTCCTCAGGAGTTTTCCATGCTGGAAGGTCTCACCCACCTTGTGTCAGTCATGGTTGACTGCATCAACTTTGCACCCTATGGCACTAAATTCCAGCCCAAAAATAGATGTAAGGAAATACTTTTATTTTGGGGTTTCTGTGTGTGGCCTCAAGAGTTGGTTAAAAATGAGAGTGTAACAGAAGGCAAGGGGTCATTGTATACAAAATGTTCTTTATTTTGTTTCCTATTCCCAATTCAACTGCTAAAGCTGAAGATACAATTTCCACCAAAGCATAATTCAATAAAAAAGTAGCTAAAATTTATCTGCCCCATGGTTGTTGGTTAAAGTAGTAAAATGCAGAGTTGGGACTGCTGAAAGAATTAAATGCTTTAACTGGAAATGTTGGTGAGGAAAAACATCATGTGAACTTCCAAATAAATAAACTAATAAAAAATTTTATTTATCATTCCCTCCTGTTCACTCTTCCAGAATTTGTGGATCTGAGGAGTGGTCATTGTTTATTTTCAAGTTGTTCAAAACCTTAAAAGCAGAGTCTGAACAGCCGGAAATATAAATAAGAAAAACAGAAATCAAATCAAATTCTGCATTAAAAATGTGCTTCAGTTATTAAATCGATTTTTAAACTATTTATATATAGATTTAGTTTGGGAATCAAAGTTCTGCCTCTCACGTAGACTCAATGTTCAGCTATCTTTTGTTGTCAGGCATGTTGGTTAAGGAAAAAAACCCCAAATTTTTAATTATTTAAATTAAATTATTGAAATTAAAATTGAATTTTAATTGAATTTTAATTGAATTTTTGACTATCAGCTCCCCAGACACCCACAGACTGGGCTAAGAAGAAGAAGGAGCCCCTTGGCAAACTCGCCTCTCTCTTCAAGCTGCTGCTGCTGCTCCTGAACTCCTTCCACGAGTTCAGCTCCAAGGAAATCCATGAGGAATCCCTGATTTCCCTGGGCCCTTCCCTGCTGGCTGCCCTGCACTCCATCATCAGCCACATCTCCCTGCCCTCACTCATTGGCTCCACATTTGCCATTTTTTCCAAGCCCTTGGCAGTGTTTTTTGAAAAAAACAAGTGAGTATTTCAAGGATGGCTGGGAAAAACTCTGGAGTTGTGTGGGATGGAGCTCTGGCTTCACAGGACTTGTAAAAAGCTCTGTATTTCAAATTTTGATCCCTTCAGAGTGACTCTGTTGCCATCTCTGCAAGGCTCAAAAGTTTATAGTTTCCACCTGCTGGTAATTTAATATATTTATTGATAGAAATTTATTTTCTAGTGGCCACTGCTTCAGAATTTTTATAGGAAATTTATGATAATTACTTGATGCTCACTGAAATCCAGGAAGTTTTTAAGCAGAAGGAAACACTGAAAAAAAATCTTGGCTTGGTGCTTTTTTCCCTGAGCACTTTTTCTTGGAGTTATTCATAAAAATGGAAAAGTTTCTTTTCTGAGCATCATTTTTTTAAGATTTATTCCTGATAAAGGAGAAGTTGGATAAATATTTTTGAAAGAAGACATGTGGAAGCAACTAAAAATTTGGGAACTTCTTCAGCTTATAAATTAAGTTATTAAATGCAGTTTCCTCACATTTTTGTGGTTAATTGTACCTAAGGATTTTTTTGTATATGGAATATATTAATTTCTATGGAATATGTTTATTTCTGTGGAATATAATTTTCATGAAATATATTTATTTCTATGGAATATATTTATTTCTACAGAATTGCTTCGTTGATGGAATTGCTTAGTGCTACTTCAGCTTTTTAATGCAAATATTTATTTTTATATATTATTATATATAACACTGGGAAATGTGTTTAAGGAGAGCATTGAGTGCCATTAGAAGTTAATTTATAAGAAAAACATTAAGTTTATACCTAAGTTTGTACCACAGACTTTTCTCTTAAAGTCAGCATTTCCATGGAATTTAAAAGATAATCTAATTAACTCCATCAGGAAATTGTTTAATTGTTTAATCCCCAAATGACACCATTCCATCAAGTTACTAAAACGAGTGTGCAGTGCTGGAATTTATGATCTGTTCCATTTTTATGCTTGGCATAAGAGAGACAACAAAATAGGAATTATTTGAATTTGTTTTGGCAGGCTCCCTGAGGTACCCAAAGTCTACAGCAATCTGAACAGCAAGGTAAATTTGCTACAGAAATCACGGGCTGGGGGAAATGTGGAACAGCAGAGTTGTGCCATTTTTTTCTGTATTAAAAAAATAATAAAAATCAAAAAAGTGATGAAGGTAGAGATTTAATTTTTAAATCCTTGTGGGGAGGAGCACTCAGCTCTCGGACTGATGGGATGTGACATTTCGAGCCGTAATAATAACAAAACATAAAATCAACTTAAAATTCAAATATTGCAGATTTTAGTTGAAAATTTAGATTAAAAAAAAAAACCAACAGCTTGTTTTTTTGTTCTCCCTGAGCTGGAGAAGCTGCTGGCAGAGATCCTGCAGTGCCTGCAGTGCCACTGCCCGGGCTCGTGTGACTCGGAGCTCCTGCAGCAGCTCAGCCCCGTGCTGTGCGTGGCCTTCCAGCACAGGAACAAACAGATCCGCCAGCAGAGCGCCCAGCTCTGGAACTGCACCTTTGCCAAGGCCTCCTCCCTCACCTACCCACAGCAGCTAAAGTAAGAGACTGATTTTTATTATTTATTACAGTGTTCTATGTGCTGTATTAATGTAATAATATAATTAAGTTATATTAGAATAATTTTGATACATTATATTATATATAAATACAATTAAATCTATCATAACTAAATATTTAATCATAATAATATAATAATTGTATCATATATTAATATAACAGAATATAATAAATATTTAATTGTAATAATCATAGCAATTCTAGAATATGATTATTATATTATATATTGTCAGTAATTACAATTAATAATAATGAATATATTATAGTTGGATCTAATAAACTATTAATATAACTAGATAAAATTAAATACAAAATATATAAAATATATAATACCTAATATTATATACATAATATATAGAAGGTATTATATATAATATATTATATATTATATATAAGGTATTATATATATTATATAATATACAATATATAATATATTACATAATACAAGATATATTATATATTATATATAATTATTATATTATCTATACTATATGTAATATATATTATATATTGTATTATGTAAGTAATATATAACATATAGAAATATAAAATACAATATTTAATATTAATTAAATATTAATGCAATTTATGTTAATATTCATTATATTATATGCTATATTGTTATATTATGCTATATTATATTTTGCTATACTATATTATATTACATTATAATTATATTTATTATACTATATTAATATTATGTTTATTATATTTATAGTATATTTATATTATATTTATATTATTTATTTTTATTGCAATATCATCACAGGAAGAGCTCACAAGTTGTGTTGTAAGGTTCTGGTTCCTCGTGCAAGCTGGGGGATCTTTTTATCGTGTATAAAATATTCTTTGGTTTGTTTCTTATTCCAAATTCAGCTGCTAAAGCTGAAGAAATCATTTCCAACAAAGCAAAAATCAGTAAAAAAGTAGTTAAAATTAATCTGCCCCATGGGAATTCATTAAACTGTTGGTCTGCTGAAGGAACGAAATTCTTTAATTGGAAATTTAAGTGAGGAAAGACATGACATAAACTTCACTTCCAAATAAATAAACTAATAAAAATATAGTTTATTTAAACTTTAAACTGCTCTTTTTCTGCACATTTCCCCCTCCCATAAATCTAAAATGTTTTTTTTTGTTGTTGTTGTTGAGCAGGTCTGTGTTAAGCCAAGCCAAAAAGAAAATCCCTCTGCTGCTGCCTGGTTTTGAAAGCGTTGAGATGTCTGAGGAGTGCAGTGGCCCCTTCTCTGACATGGTAAAAATTAAATAAAAATGTTGGGATTTTGTGGGATTGTTCAGAAGGGAGTGAAAGGCCAGGTTTTTTAGGAATTTTAATCTAATTGACCTAATCTAATTGTGGTTTCATGTTCAGAATGGATAAACTGAGCTGGGTTAGCACTGCCAAAAGACTCAGCTGGTTCTTAGCAGCTCCTGCATATAATAAATATAATATTAATATAATATTAATAATATACTAATAAAATATCATTTATTTATAAATTAATAAATAACTATAATATAGTAATATACATATAATATTATAAATTTCAATTCTAAGAATTGATTTGAAATAATGAATTTTTGAAGTTGTCTTCTAGATAATTTAGAGGAAATCTCTGAGTGTGGGATGGCTTTATTCTAGAAATTAACACTGGGTAGGTTTGTGAGCCTGGAGTTTCTTCCCACAGTGCATTCAGTGTGGTTTTGTCTGAACAGATGGAAAATTCCCAGCTGGATGCAAAGATAAGTGGGATGGAGGTGAAGGTGGGACAGAAACGAGATTCAATATTGGCACAGATGAGTGAACCAAAAAATGATGGCAAAGACAAGTCCAGCAACGTGCAAGCAACACCTGCAAAGGTAAGGTGTTCCCAGAGAGGTGTCCTGGAATCAAATCCAGGATCTTCAGGACAAAATCAGGATGCTGAAACATTTTTCTTTCCAAGTTAGGCTGCCCAGCACAGCCTGATTTAATATTCCTGTCAGAATTCTCTGCTGAGTTTTGGGGAGGGGTCAGACCAGGTGGGAGGGTGGCAGAAAAAACCCCTCACTCCTCCCTCTGGCTGGAGGTTGGGACAGATTTGGGTTTTGGTGGGTTTTGAGGTTGGCACATCCCTCACAGAGATAGGTCATGTCCTTCAGAAATTCCTGATTTTCAGTTCCTCTCTTGTTCCTAACCCAGGGTTTGGGGTTTTTATCTTTTCCGCAGTTAAAACTAGAATTTTCATCTCCTAAGACAACAAGTGAGACGCCTCTGGAAGAGGAGAAATCTGTTGATTTTGTGTTTATTCCTCCAGAAACAAAACCAAGAATATTGACAGAACATCAGAAAGAAGTGCTTAGGTCAAAGAGGTCTGTCATTTATTGTTTTAAACTTAATGTGAAATGTCATCCCTTGAGGAGCTGAGCTTGACTTAACTTCAGTTGCTGTTTCTCACTCCACCACAGTTAATTTAAGTCCTGTTCTTCCATACAAGTTACTAAGTTTAAAGCTGAGAGAGTTCCTTCCTTTGGTGTTTTAAAGCAACCAAATTGTTCTTGAAATTGTTTTTCCTCTTTTGATGAAGTACACACTCTCTAGTCTGTTTGAAGTTTGGGAATTTGGAGTTCAGGTTTTTACTTGGTGACTCACTACCGAGTAAAATTTTTATTTCACTGCAGTGTGAAATAAAAGCTGTCATTTTTCATAAATGATGGAAATGAAAGGATTGGGTAAAACAATTAAAAAAAATAATTTCTCGAGTCTGCAGCATCTCAGGAATCAGGATATTCCCAAGACTCATCTTAATTGCAAAAGAATCTTTAGAATTTCTCTTTTTAATGTGAGAAAATAATATTGGAGTGTTTTCTGTGCTTGGGCAGCAGAAGCAGTGTAAGCAGGACTTGGGTGGCTGTGAATTCTTTGCAGTGTGGGGGTCCCAATCACAGCTTTTATTCCCCAAAAATAAGGATTGAATACAGCTGAAAATCATGGCCCTGCTATAAGGAGATTAATAAATTCCAACTGCCATTCCTGGTGTTGTTCCAGAGCTGATATTCCTGCCATGTACAACACCTTGGATGCATCCCAGGACACCACCTCGTTTTCCCAGTACAGCCAGAGCCAGGAAGATTCTTTGTAAGTAGAAATGCCCAATTCTGGTCATTTAAGGTTTCTCCTTTGGCAGCAGCACTGATTTCAATAATTCTCTTTCAGGGAAGTGCCACCTTTAGTAGAAAATGCCAAAGAAGAGACTGCAAACAAACCTCAGGTAATTTCCCATTGTCTGATGGTGATTAAAATCAGAGTTTCTGCCCTAACATGAGAGGTTTTGTGGTTTGTTTTCCATTCTCAGCACCAAGTGAGAGAAAATTTAACACCACAGCAATGCTGTGTTCTGTTTTATATCATTTATTCCTGACAGGAATCAAATATCATTGGGTATTTGATTTCAGAATGGGAGGATTTATGTGAGCAGGTTCTGGTCACTCAGTATTTTATTGGGGTAAAGATTGTAAATCCAAAATTCCTTTTGGCTGCTGTGCTAACTGTAGTGCCAATCAGACCAGGTAAAGTACAGCCCAACTTCAGATATTTTTGGAGTTCTTTGCTTTGGGATGAAGTGGTTTTAAAAAGTGTCTTTTATAAACCTATCAAAACACAGATAGTAAATCGTTTGGAGGAAGGATGGCTAGAAAAACCTTGTGGGTGTGTTATTGTCCACTGCACCAGAAATAAATATATGTTTGTAACAGTTGACTGTTTTATTGTATCCATAGGACAAGTACAACTGTGTCATTTGATTCCTAGGATTTGATTTCCTTTTGCTGTTGATGTTTTTGGGACAGGAGGAAAAGGCAGGGAGTGAGGGATGTCCCTCAGAGGAGAGCCCAGCCTGCAGCAGCGAGGGGGAGGCCAAAAATGAGACAGCCGAGATGATCCCAGAGGAAACATCCATGGGAGAGGGATTGGAGACAAGTTCTGTGGAAGCAGCTTCTCAGGAGACCTCGGCAGAGAAGGAGGACACCTCAAATGCCACCAACAGCTCGGCCTCCAGTGACATCATCTCTGGCACCCCCCAGCCCGTGAGCCGGCGCCAGTCCTTCATCACCCTGGAGAAATTCGGGGCTGCAGAGAGCAGACCCTTCAGCCCAGCCCCACTGAACTCGGGGCTGGAGCTGGCTGGGAGCGCTCCCGATGCAGCCAGGCAGGAAAACAGCGGCGGCGAGGCCGAGAAACGCGGAGAGGAAAACGGGAACGCTCCGAGAGCGGAGCCCGAGGCGGGGGCTGCGGCGACGCGCAGGGTGACGCGCCGGCAGAGCAGGATGGAGCTGCAGGGGAGTAAATCCGAGCTCCTGAGCAGCCTGGGGGAGTCCCTGGCCTCTGAGGGCCTGGAGAGCAGCGCTGGGCTGGGCTCTGCGCTGGAGGATGTGGAACACATCCTGCTGAGCCAGCGCCAGGCGCTGCACTCCACGGACGCAGACATCCAGAAAGCCGAGGATGCGGTGGCAGAGATGGAAAAGGCCCAGGGGCTGGACATGGACTCGAAAGAAAACACCCCCCCAGACACCACCAGCTGCTCTGAGCAGGCTCCAGGGGAGGACAGCCAGGTGCCACAAGCGTCCCCTCACCAGAAACAGCTTCGGCGTTCCTCCAGGAGACGCTCCGAGACCGTGGAGAGCTCCTCGGGGAGCCAGGACAAGGAGGATGGGCTCCCAAAGAGAGACAGGAGGAAAGAGGAGGAGAAAGCTGGGCAGAAGAAACTGTCCCAGGGGAAAGGAGATGGATCCCAAAAGCAGAAAGGAATCCCTGGGAAAACAGAAAACACAAAAGAGAGCAGCCAAGCTGAGAGAGCGGCAGAGGACAGGAGCTCCAAGGACTCTGCTGCCTGCAGGGGCCTGGATGAGGAGGGGAGCAGGGGTGGCAGGAGGGCAGAGGATTCCCCCAGGGCCGAGGAGGAAGGTCAGGGCAGCCTCAGCACAGCAGGGCAGAAGGTGGAGCGCCCACGGTACCACACCAGGAGATCTTCCCAAGGTTTGCTGGCCAGCATAGAGAACTCTGAGGCTGACAGCTCTAAGGGCAAGGAGGAGAGCACAAAGAAGAAAAAACCCATGAAAGTGAGGAGCAGAAGTAATTCTCTGGAAGGTAAATTGAAAGAGGGACAGGCAGGGAGCCAGAGCCTTGAGGGATCTCCCCAGGGAGATGGAACTAAGAGTGCACTGGAGACAAAGAAAGGTGATGCTGAGGTCAGCACCAGTGCTGAGCTGCCAGCTGAACCAGGGGGCCTGGAAAAGCAGGAAATCCCTGCAGCTGCTGGAGAAGCTGTGGGGCCTAGCAGCTCCGAGGTCCCAGGTGCTCTGCAGGACAGCAGCATGGGGCAGAGCAAGGGTGATGCATCCATGGAGTCACTGAGCAGCCCCTGTGTGTCTGAGCAGGGTGAGAGAGCAGCAGAGGAGAGCAAAGAGGAGAAGCAGAGCGGCGCAGGGGACTGTGCACCTGCAGCAGCAAATGTTTCAGGTGCTGAGCCCTCCTCTTTGCAAAGCCCTGAGTGTCAGAACAAGAGAAGCAAAAGGGTGAAAAAAATCAAGAGCTGTGATTGCTGCTTTAAAAAACCAAAGCAGCAGGTGACTGAATCAAAGTTGACTGAGTCCAAAAAGGAGAAAGCTGCTGAGCTGGAGGAGCCTGAGACCACCCCAGTTCAGACACCTGGGAATGTTTCTGGTCACTCAGATCTGGAGGACAGCTTGGCCCTGGCTCCGTGTGCCATGAGCACTCCATTGCATCCTCCCGAGGAACCCACCACCTTCAGCTTGGACAGCCAGGGAATGGCTGTGGAAAACCTGCAGGGAAGCGAGGTGGTGGTGGAGGAGGAGAAGGCAGAGAATCCAGAGGGTTCAGCAGCTGAAAGCACCGAGTCCATGGAGGAAATAAAGGAACCTGCTGAGCAGAAGGAGCAAACAGAACAGGTTCTGCCTGAGAGTGTTCCTGGAGAGCCCAGGGAGAGCTGCCTGGACTCAGGGGACCAAGGGGAAGAACCAGCAGCTGCAGAAAAGGAAGAAATAAATGAAAGTGGACAGCTGGAAGAGGTGCCTGAGGAAGTGAGTGTTGACAGCAAACCTGAGGAAAAAGAGATGGAGGAGCTAGAAGGAAATCAGGAGGATAAAGGAGAAGCTGAGAACTCTGCTGGAGAAACTTGTGTTGTTCCAGATCAAGAGATAAAGGAGGAACTGATGGAAACTGAAATAAAAGTGCCTGAAAACGTGGCCTTGGCAGATGTGAGTGTGGATTCCCCTCTGAAGGTGGAAGGGGATCCCTCAGTGCAGGTGGCTGAAAGCCCCACCAGCCTCCAGGCCCGCTGCACGTGGTCCCCCTCAGCCTCCCCCTCCACCAGCATCCTGAAGAGAGGGGTCAAGAGGAGCCAGGAGGATGATTCCCTGTCCCCTGCCAATAAGGTATTCCATGGGAATTGTGTGGTACTCGGTGCAAAACGGGGATGAGGATCTGCAGGCATTCCAGATGTGTTGAATTGCTGGTTTCTATTGTGAATAATCTTAGAGAAAAGGTGAGGTTTAGGTTTGGAACGTGCCAGTGCTGACAGATTTGCTTTGTGAGGGGTTTTGTTTTGAAACAGAGCACCAGAGTCTGTTCTGCTGCCTGCATCACTGCAAAACCAGGAGCAGCAGCCTTGGGGTTATACACAGAGCTTCCTTTGGGAATCCTCACAGTCTGGCCTTGGCTGAAACATTTCCTTTGTCATTCCAGAGCTTCAGTGATTCCAAACTCAATTTTTCTGTCTCCTCAGATTGACTCCACCGAGCTGTGCTGGGTTGAGTTCCCACTCTAAAACCTCCTTCTCTCCTCCTCAGATCCGTCGAGTCTCTTTTGCAAATCCCATTTTTCAGGAGGGCCTGGCAGATGACATCGACAGGAGGAGTCCTGTCTTCAGATCCCACTCCTCACCCTCTTCCAGAAGTCTTAAAATCCTCTCCAACATGCAGGTCAGGGTAAATCCTGTTACAGCATTCTGTGTGCCCCGAGTGTTTGTGTATTTATCATGAATAGCAGGGCTTTGGTGCATGTTTGTAGTCACTTACACACAGTTGTAAGAGCTGAGGATCAGAAGTGTAAGAAACAAAACTGCTTTAGCCTGACTCATTCTGTTACTGTGAGCTCCAGTGAACTCTGAGGTTTCAGGGGCTAAAATCTCAACTGTTTACTGAATTCCTACTGTTAACTGAATTCCTACCTCCCTGAGATATTTTTTTCCTCTTTTTCTATCCAGCACATTACCACTCCAACCAAAGGATTTCTGTCCCCAGGATCTCGTACCCTTAAATTTAAGAGCTCAAAGAAGTGTTTAGTAAGAAGTGCTTTAGTTCATGTTTCTCTTCTATTTTTTTTTTCCTGTATTCAGTGTGTGACAGTTAATTTAACACTTTCCTTGTGTTATCCCAGATCTCAGAAATGGCCAAGGAATCTCTGCCGTGCCTTACGGAATTTGTGTATCCTGCCTTGGCTGGCTGCAAAGCCCCTGTGGATGTCATTTTACCTCAGATCACATCCAACATCTGGTGAGTGGCTTCTTTGGAAGGTGACATTTCAGTAGAAACTGACTTCTTCCTGAACCTACAAAACCAGAATTTTAGCCAGAATTCTCTAAAAGGATTGGGGTTGGTTGGGTGAGGGAGAGACTTCACTGTTTCGGAATTCTTCAGGCACTTTTTTGATGACTGAAAAGCTCCCCATCCCTGGGGAGCAGGGCCAGGAGTTGGGTTGATGATGCTGTGGGTCCCTTCCAGCTGGGGATATTCCCTGATTCTGTTCCAGTGACCCATTTTCCCTCCCCTGCTGCAGTGCCCGGGGCCTGGGGCAGCTGATCCGAGCCAAGAACATCAAGACCGTGGGGGACCTGAGCACTCTGACAGCTCTGGAAATCAAAACTCTGCCCATCCGCTCCCCCAAAGTCTCCAATGTCAAAAGAGCTCTGAAAGGATACCATGAGCAACAGGTAAAGTTGAATTTTTGAATTTAAAGTTGAATTGGCCCAGGAAGCCAATATTGATCTAATTAACTGCAGGAGGAATGATGTATTTCCTCCTTCGTTAAAAAATGCACTTTAAAACCTAATCCCTGCCTGCCTCAGTACCATGGACTCAAGATACAGATAACTTGGTTAAACTATTATTATTAACAGGAAAAGTGGTTTGATTTATTATGAGGCTAAAATATATATATTTTAATATTTTTTATTATTTTTTTTTTCAATCTGAAAATGTTTTCTCTCCCCAACAAATGCCCAGGTAAAATCTCGAGCGTTGGAGGAAAGCACAGTGCCTGAAGATGCTGAAAAACCTGGAAATGATGTGGAGGAGAAATCTCTTAGTGGAGATGAGGAAAAACTTGCAGCAGGTAACTGCTGGTGGCTTTTTGCTTTGGATGTGGAGGGTTCTGCTGTCTTCTCTTCATTCTCCTGGTGGCAACACCTCATCCTTTTGGGGTTTTTTTGGGTTTAGTTTTACAGTCGTGATCAAACCCTGCAAAACTCACCCAAAGGAGAAGGGTAGGGTGGAGTGCCTTTGCTGGGGATGTTTCCCACAGAATAAATACTCTGTAGGCTGCTCAAAGATGTGATTTTATACAAAACCAGCTGGAATTCTGCACTTTTTCCCCTCCTTTTCAGATCTGGTCGACACAGGCACCAGCCCCAGCGAGCAGCCCCCGGTGGATCTCCTGGGGCAGATCCAGGCTCTGGCTGCCCAGCTGAGCTCGGAAGTTCTCCGTGGCTATTCTGGCAGGCAGCTGTTTGAGATGCAGGAGAAGCTGGCAGGGATGACCTCGTGCATCCTGAGGAGCCTGCAGGCCCGCTGGCACTCCCCTCCCCACGAGGGCCCCGAGTAGCTGCAGCCCACAGCTCGGTCAGGAGCACTTGGCTACAACACTTCTCCCCCCACTCGTTTTCCTTACTGCTCAGTTACTCCTTAAAATCTGCATTTTGTGCTATAGGATATTTTTTGACACCTCCATAAATTCTATTTTATTTTTTTTTTCCTTTAAAATTTTTTTTTGTTATTTTTTTAACCCCCCCTGTAATTTGTGGGACTCTTTCCTCCCTGGCAGAGGTGTTTCTATGGGATTGCTATGCATTTTTCTTTCAGACAGTGAAAGAAAACCTGACAAAGCTGTGCAATAGCAAAGACTGTGAAAAAAAAAACCAAACCAACAGAGTAATTAAATTATTTTTTCATATCCAAAGTGTTCTTAAGTGCTGCAAACTCTTGCTGTAGGGTGAGAGCTGCAGCTGCCAGCTCTGCTCCCCTCCTGCCCCAGCTGGTTCCTTCGGAGCTGCTGCAGCTCTGGCAGCGCGTGTGAGGTGAGCTGGGCTTGATTCCTTCCAGGAGGAGCCTGGGATTTGTACTGGATCTATTTTTCCATGTATTTTTGTACGACTCAAGCTAAGGAGTGCTGAGGAGAGAGGTGTTTGTACAGGAGAAAGACTCTGCAGAGCCTCCCAGGCTTTGCCCCATGGCCTTTGCTGGCAGCAGTTCTCCTTGTGGGAAGAGTTTTATTTTCCATGGGGAAATGGGTGGATTGGACAAGAGCTCTTTGTATATTGTGTACAGACTCACAGCAGATGTTGGGTAATAATTTATGGAGTTTTAATTGCATGGACTGCATTGCTGCTTCTTGGAGACCTTCAGCCGGAATTCCCAGGTTTTTCCCTGTGGAATTCTGATCTGTATATATTGTTCTGGAGCCATCCAGATGGATGTTTATTGGAAGGAGCTGCTGCAGGTGGTTTTAGAACTTACATGGGTGAATAAAAGAGCAAATAGATCCCAAACTTGGTCATGGCCTTGTGCTTTGGTGGTTTCTGGGCTTTTTTCTCTCTTCAGCTTCCCCTCAAATTTGGATTCCCAAGGCTGGGGGGGATCTTGGGGAGTCATCAGTGCTGGTGTGAGGTAGGAGCAGGTCCCAAAAGTCTGAGTATTGTTTGGCTTGTTTGTGTCTGGTGGAGAAAAGGGACAGGACAAAGAGCCTGGAGCTACAGGAGGAAGCTCTGTGGCTTTTCTTGCTTTTCTGAGGAGTTATTTTGCTTCCAGATCTGCCTCAGGAGAGGTCAGCTTTACATCCCATGAGGTAAGGGATGTTCCTGACCCATGGAAAGGGTTTAATCCCAGTCCTGGCTCCTGCCTTGGGGAAGGACATTTCCCATCCAGGCTGGCTGTGCTGGGAATTCCCTCTGAACTGGGAATTCCTCAGGGGGGATGCTGCAAGCCCTGCTGTTAACTCAGATTTAGTTTGTGGGAGATGCAGTATCCAGGGATTTTTATTCCCTTCTTGCCTCTGCAGTGCCTGCTACCAAGTGCTGCAGTAGATGAGCAAAAAATGATGTTCAAGTGTGAAATAACCCCAGAGCTGAGTCCTTCCTTTCCCAGCGGAGTTTGGGGGATCAGTTCCCTTTTCCAGCACCACAGAGTGCATCCATACTGCAGAAACCTTAGCTTTATTCATCACTAATTTACAAGAAATCACAGCTTTTGCCCCCAGAACAGTTTCAGAATGCATTCATGAGAGCTCAGCAAGCAGGAGGAGAGGGGTGGTTGCTTTTCCCTCCCCAAATAAACTGGTTCGAAATACAAAGCTTAAATGGAAAAGGAAGTGATTCAAACATTTTAGAACCCAGAAAAAATTCTTAGTGGGAGAATTAATTATATAATGAGCATGTTAGTCTTGAATAATGGAATTTTAGAGATGTTGTGTAGTGAAATGTTGAAAATTCCAGACATTTGGGAGTGTTTGGCAGGATGTGCTTAGAGGTACTTTTTAAAACGTCACCAAATCTTGCAGGTGTGTTTTGTTGTGCAGTTGTTGCTGCTGTGGCCCTGGGGAGGTGTCGCAGCCCCAGGCCGGGCTGGGCTCACACGGCCTCCACGTAGTTGGCCGGGAGCATTCCGGTCTTGCCGGTTCTCTGCACGGTGCCGTACATCCAGCCCTCGTCGATGGCCTGCACGTTGACGATGGTGTCCCCGTCCTTGAACGACACCTCGTCCGCGTCCGCCGCCGTGTAGTCGTACATGGCCCGGAACGTCTTCTGCAGGGACACAAGGGACAGGGTCACAGCCTTGCAGGGGACACGAGGGACATGGTGACACCCTGACATGGGCCAGAACCTCTTCTGAAGGGACACAAAGGGACAGGGTCACACCCTGACGTGGCCCAGAGCCTCTTCTGAATGGACACAAGGGACAGAAGGGACATGGTCACACTTTGACGTGGCACAAAAGGGACATGGTCACACCCTGACAGCTCAGAGCCTCTTCTGCAGGGACACAAGGGACATGGCCAAACCCAACATAGCTCCCTGAATGTCTCCTGCCAGGGCCAGGGGGGACGTGGCCAAACCCCAGGGGTTGGGAATTGGGGTCACAGCAGGGCCTGGCTGCTCCTTCAGATCTGGCTGTGGATTCTTCTCCCCCCGGAGCACTTTGGGTCCCTGAGTGCCACAAGCCCTGGCTGTGCTGGTGCCACAGCCTGAGCAGTGGCCTCAGGGTGCTCCTGGGCACCACCAGCTCCAAGTGGAACTTGGAAGTTGTTCCCTCCCAGCAGTTTTTGGAGGCGATGCCATTCCCACTGTCCTTTACTCCGAGGCAATCGGAATGAAAACACTTCTTCCCACTCCTAAATTTTCACGTGCTGAGTAGGAAGAAGAGCTCATTCAAGGTTTCCAGGTGCTAATTCCAAGTTTCCAGGCACAGGGGAGGCTCTGTCCCACTTAAGTCCCTGTCACACTGGTTTCATCCAGAGCTTCACCCCCAAGGACTGTAATGTCACCAATTAACACTGTTAATTAGTGTTCCCCATGGGCTGTGTCCCCACCCCGGGGATCAGCAGGGTTACTCACCCCAGCAGTGGAGGGGTGGGAAGGCACCGAGGACACCGTGGTCTGCTGGGTGGCCACCGAGGACGAGCGTTGCTGTGGCAGCTCAATGGTCTTCACCTGCTTGTAGCCCACTGCAGAGGGAGGGGAGAGTGGGGGTTGGTATGGGATTGGGATGGAGCTGGATAAAGATCATTGTGTGGGGTTATTATGGGATTGGGATGGAGCTGGTCAGGATCCATCAGGGGTGGCCACTGGGAGGGGTCACAATCAGTTTAAAATGCACATTTCCAGCTGTTCGTTGTGCACAACTCAGCGCTTTGGAGATGTGGTTTTTCCTGGCTCTGGGAATTGCTGAGCAGTCCCAGGAGCAGCTGGGGGCCCTGTCTGTCCCCAGGGGTGTCCTGTACCTGAGGCTGTGGCAGTGAAGAAGCCCCCGTTGCTGTAGTAGGACAGGCGCTGGTCGGTGCCGTCCGAGGGCTCGGATTTCTCATCGGCCGCGCCGCTGATGCTCAGGGCGCTGGCAGAGCGCGAGTGCTCCCGGCTGCGGCGCTGGGCCTGGACTGGGGGACAGCAGGGACAGACAGTCACCACTCTGGGGTTCAGAGCCACCCCTGGGGCTCAGAGCCACCCCTGGGGCTCTCAGAGCCACCCCTGGGGCTCTCAGAATCACCAACCCCAGAGTAGAAACCTCACAGAACCCAGCCCTGCTAAGCTCAACTTTCCCACGATCCCAGTGTAGGTTTATAGTTCCATAGTGGGATTTCCCTGTGCTGTTTTAAGTATTCCATGATGAAATCCTGATCTTCAGTATTCACAGTATTTTTTCCTTTCTCCAGCCTCTTTCCCCGAGTCCTGGCTGCTTCCAAATGTTTTATTCAAATTATCTTGTGATTTTCTTCCTGACACAGCACTGATTTTCTACCATCCAGGTAGAATTTTTCTACCCCACGATTTTCTACCATCCAGGTATTTTTCCTCTCAGACAGGAGTCAGAAAAAGTCACTGAGAGCAGCCTGTTGATCAGTTCCAAAAGGAAGCCCAGGCTGTATCATGGCAGCTGTGGTTCATAGAAACAATCCTCTTCCTGCCTCTGTTGGATCATTTTATGGTAGGAAGATTATTACTGTATTTTTTGAACATGAGTTACTCTGGTGAGGAGCTACAGTCGATTTCTCCTCTGTCCCCTGTGTTCCTTGGGGTGTCTCAGCTCTGTCTGGCACCCAGACCACACTCACAGGAGTTTAAATCCCGTTTTTCCCTGTGGAGCCCATGGGACACACCTGAGATCATGTGCAGGCTCCGGGACTGGATGTTGTCCTCAGCGGGGTCGTAGTCGAAGACGGAGCCGGGGTTGGTTCTCCACACCCGGAGCCCTGCAGGAAAAATGGAATTTCCTGAGGAGAGGCTGAGCCTGGCCTGGACAGCAGGACAGGAATTGTGTCCTCCCCAGCCCTGGAACGCCCAAGGCTGGATGGGTTTGGAGCAACCTGGGAGAGTGGAAAGTGTCCTGGCCATGGCAGGGTGGCACTGGATGAGCTTTAATGTCCCCACCCCAAACCAGCCTGGGACTCTTTGAAAAATGGCCCTTATTTTATACATTAGTGCTTGTCACTTCTATAGCAGAAATCTGGCTTCTCTACAATCAGTCTACAGCAAGGTGCTTCTCTGATCCATAGAGATGAAGTCAAAAATAGAAGAATTAAATGCAGTGTGCCATTCTCGAGGTGGGGACAGCAGGTCCCAGGCCATTTGCAGCTGCTGGGAGAGAATATTTCCAGAAAGGACTTGGATGGGAACAGCTCCAGGTGATGATGAATTGGAATTGATGTGGCTGAGCTTAAATTAAACCCCTCCTGTAGCAGATGTGCCCAGCTCTCCTGACCTGTGATGTTCTCCTGGTCCTGGTCCACGCGTTTCCGCTCCATCTCCACCACCCTCCTCTGGATGCCCCTGTAGCTGATGTCACTGAAGTCCTGCATGTTCTTCTTCACGCGCTCCGTGATGGGGTCGGTCACCACCGGCGTGAAGCTCCCTTTGCTCTTCTCAAAGTCCTCGTGGTACTTCACCTGCAATTCCAGAGGACTGTGATTCCTAGGAGGCACTTCCAGCACGGAGAGCTCCTCAACTTTGGTTTCCCAATCCTGAGAGAGCCTAATCCCAACCTCCTTTAGCATTAAAGACTTGGGTAACCAAACCTGGTAGGACACGTTGTCCTTGCTGCCAGGCAGGGTTATTTTGATATTTAACTGCTTTCCCAAGGGAAGGGCACCTCTGGACGTGTTCTTACAGTGGAGATGTGTTTCTGGGTCTCCCGCACGCGCCGCATCTCCGGGGTGTCCAGGACGTAGGCGGCTTTTCCTTGGACTTGCTTGCGGAAACTGTCGGAGTAAAGAACCTGCCGGGGGAGGAGGAGGAGGACAGGAGTTACCTCTGGAGCACCAGGCTACCAGAGAAGGGCCTGGAGAAGAGCCACTCCTAGATTTTTATACATTTTTTTATAAGCGACTCTTGCTGAAGAACGATGATTTTATACATCAGAGTATTGCGGCAGTAATTTGGAATTTAACTGTTTAAAAAACCCCCAAAGCCAACCCAATTCATCAGAGAAAACCAGAAAGTTTTAAAGGATTCCCTGTGGTTCCATGGCCTTCCAAAGCTCTCCCCTGTGGGTGAGGATTTCAGGGCTGGAATGTTCTTTGTCACGCACCGAGCTGATGTTCTCCTGGTTGCGTTTGGCTCTCTCCATCTCCGGGGTCAGCGGCGTCGGCGTTCCCTTGGCCATGTGCTCCTTGTACAGCACCTGCAGGGCACAAAGCACTTCCAGCTTGGACTGGAAGAATTCCAGCTTGGACTGGAAGAATTCCAGCTTTTCCTGGCACTGGGGTTAATGTTCAAGCAAACCCAGCCCTGCAGAGTGGAAAAGACCTCGGGGAAAAAAAGCAGCTGAAACGTTATTGGCAAAAGGTTAAAAAAAATAAATATATATATATAAAAAATAATCAAAGGGAAAATAGGCAAAAATAAGGAAAACTGGGAAAATAAGGCTAAATTAGGTGGAGTTTGGCTGAGGATGGTTATTTTTGACACAAGGCTGTGCTTTCAGTACCGAGCTGATTTGCTCCTGGTTCCGCTTGACTCTCTCCATCTCCGGAGTGACCGGGCTGGGAGTGGCCTTCCCTAAACCTTCCCTGTATGCAACCTACAGACCACAAAGGAACTCAGTCACCGGGACAGAACTCCACAACTGGGATGTTACTGGGTTTACACTCAAAACCAGCCATTAGAAATGAGGAAAAAATTTAAAAAGTCAGGAAAAATTGTATTAACGAGTTAAACGATTAAAAAAAAAAAAAAAATCCTTTAAAATTACAGAACTTAAGAGGTGACTTGAAAAAGAAAAAATTAGAGGGTTAAATAAGACCAGGCAGAGTGAGGTTATGCAGAAGAGCTCTATGACATCCTCTGGGGTTAAGCACTGCAGTGGGAGCTTTGGGAAGCGTTTCCCTGCGGGAATACCGAGCTAATCTGCTCCTGGTTGCGTTTGACTCGCTCCATCTCGGGAGTGACGGGCGTGGGGGTCGCCTGCCCCACGTTCTCTTTGTACAACACCTGCGGGACACAGAACAGCGAGCTGGGCTCAGCCCCACAGCACCGCCTTGGAACACAAATTATTACCTTTGAACACCTCAAACGTTTAGTGCTGCCAGGAGGGGTGAGGAACAGGGAGAGGAAATCTGGGATTTGGGGTTAGGGCTCTATCCAGGGTGGCTCCAGAGGCTCAGGAAGTGCCTCTGGCTCTAAAAAGCTGTTTAAGAAATGCTTTATCTGATTTTTTTTTTGTCTATATTTGAAGCAATTCCTGATCCTTTTGGGAGGGAGGTGGAAGTTTTGTTGCCACACTGCCCCAAATAATGATGTCAGGGATGGGTGGTTTTCCCTGAAGTCAAATCCGCCTGAAAATCCAATGAAAAGGTGAAAACTAAACACAGAGAGAAACCTGAATATCCCTGGAAAACCTGGGCTAGTGGGAGGTAAGGGAATGAAATGTCCCTTCCAACCCAAACATTCCCTGATCCCCGCCAAGGGATCCAGACTGTTGGGACTGGATAGAACCCATAAATTCACAAACCAAGTAGTGAAAAAAACTAAAACTCTGGATCACACCGTTCACACCGAAGTAATTTGGGTTTAGAAGGAGAAATTAATGTGCAAGGGAAAAAAAAGAAATAAATCTCTTTTTAAATTAAAACCAGCTCTGAGTGGGAGTTAGGCTGTTACTTGATTAAGTTGAAGCACAAAGGAAACCAGAAATTTCTGGGAAGGTACCGAGCTAATGATCTCTTGATTGCGTTTGACTCTCTCCATCTCGGGGGTGATGGGGGTCGGGGTCACCTTCCCCACATTTTCCTTGTACAAAACCTACAGGATACAAGGGAGTATCCAAATGTCATTGGAAAGGAAAAGAAAACCAAAGCAAACCAAAAAGCAGAACAGACAAACAGCGTTTTTACACCGAGTTAGGGCTGGGGCACGGGAGGAGGAATCGGAGCTTTGCCGTTAATCTGGGATGCAGGAACGGGCCCTGGCTGGAATCGTCGGTGACAAAGCACAGGTGGAGTAAGAAAGGGTTAAAAAAACTCCATCAGGACAACAAACTCCATTTCCAAAAGGGATTTTTTTCCTAGTGAAGCCCTGCCTGGGGCAGCGTTAAAGAGAAGCCGGGGTGGTTTGTGTGTGAGCGCGGGCCTGGGGCAGAGTCAGCTCAGGTTAATAAGCGCAGGGCGCCGATGCTCCAGCCGGGTTAGACACTTCACTCCCGTTTTTAGGAACTTTTCCTGCTGGAAGTACCGAGCTAATGATCTCTTGATTGCGTTTGACTCTCTCCATCTCGGGGGTGACGGGGGTGGGGGTGGCTTTCCCTATGTTTTCCTTATACAACACCTGTGGGACGAGAGAAAGGAGCCAGAGAAAGCCGCAGTCAGTGACAGCTCTCCCCACACATTTCCTTTTTCCTTGGATTTAGTTCCCCAGCTGGTTTTAAAGCAGGTCCTGGGCACGGTTTTAGTAGAGGAGGAGTTTGGCAGCCTGGCTCGAGCTGCTGGTGATAAATGGGGTAAGTACTGCACCAAAAGAGCACAAAATCCCACCGGAGGGGCTGAGCACGCCAAGAAAACCCAATTAATCAACAGCTTTAAATAAATGGCAGCTCTGCAGAGAAAAGGAGAGGAGTTTGAGCGGGTTTAGGATTAGAACAGGACATTAAAACCACTCTTAAAAACCAAGATCAACTGAACCGAGTTAACATTTCAACCTGAGAAAGCCACAAGTGAGGAGTGAGCCCTGCTCCAAGGGCAGCGTTATTTTGGGACAAATCCTTCTCCAAACGGTTAAAAAGGGCTTCAAAAGAGTTAAGAGGTTTCAACTCTGGGTTTAAAAAGTTAAAGGGAAGTTTTGTTCTTGGCAAAAGTACCGAGCTGCAAATCTCCTGGTTGCGTTTGACCCTCTCCATCTCGGGGGTGACAGGAGTGGGGGTCCCTGTCCCCACGCTCTCTTTGTACAACACCTGCACAACAAGAAACCGTCCAAACCCATCAGCGACCCCAGAACCCATCACACCCCAAAATTCACAAAGCGGGAGCTGTCAAACCCCCAGAGAAGTCACACCCTCCCCTCTTCCACGGTTAAAACAAAGGCAAGAAGAATTTTAGGTATTAAAAAAAACCCCACACATCAAAGGAAGTCGGAGCAGGGAGCAAAACGGTTAAAAACACGTCGAATAACGCAAATATTTGTAAATAATTCGGAATAATGTAACTATCTGTGGATAATTCCATCAGTGAAGAGGTGGGAGGTCAGTGGCACAGCGAGGAAGAGAGGATGTGCTCACGAGGATGCGCTGAGGAGTGGATTAGGTGGGATGAGGAGAGGAATTACGGATTTTTAAGGAAGGTTAAGGAGAGGTGGAAGAGCGGAGTTAAAGGGAAAACTCCTCCTCGCCACAAATACCGAGCTGAGCTGCTCCTGGTTGCGTTTGACTCGCTCCAGCTCGGGAGTGAGAGGGATGGGAGTGCCCGTGCCCAGCTCCTCCCGGTACAGAACCTGCGGGAGAACAGGGATCAGGGATGGCCAAAATCCGTGTGGGAAGGAGAAACCACCAAATCCTGCCCCAAACAGGAGCGCTGCTCAGAGCCTGGACACAAAACTGGGGGAAAAAAGCTGTGAAAGCATCAAAAAATAACAAATAAAGCAGTTCTGGTTCCTCTGGCAGCCCAGCGCGTCCCACACCCAGGCAAGGTTTAGTTCTCGAGTGTAAAATAAGGAAAATCGGGAAAATTCACTCCATGGAATGAAACTGGAAGTGGGACTAAATAGGGAAAATAGGGTGGGGTTTTAAGAGTTAGAAAAGAACTGTTGGGACTAAATAAGGAAAATAGGGTGGGGTTTTAAGTGTTAAAAAAAGAACTGTTGGGACTAAATAAGGAAAATAGGGCGGGGTTTTAAGAGTTAAAAAGAAAAAGGATTGTTGGGACTAAATAAAGGAAACACAGTGGTGTTTTAAGAGTCAAAAAAGATTATTGAGACTAAATGAGGAAAACAGAGAGGATTTTTAAGAATTAAAATTTCTGGGACTAAATAAGGAGAACAGGGTGGGATTTTATGAGTTAAAAAAAGGATTTTGGGGTCTAATTCAGGAAAACAGAGTTTTAAAAAAAAGGCAATCACACTCCAAAAGGTGGGATTCAATTACTAAAAGGATATAATTAAAAATAAAGGTAATAAGAACAATGTAAGTAATAATTATGAAGGAAAAAAAGAAATTCCGAGAGGGACCAGGATATTATTTTTTGGGTAAGTCGATTATAAGGAAACAAGAATATTGGTTTGTTGGTTAAAAAGTATTTTAAAATCCATTAAGAGGGATTTTCTTTTGGTTTTTGAAATTCAAAAATACCGAGCTAATGTGTTCCTGGTTGCGTTTGACCCTCTCAATCTCGGGGGTAACAGGGGTGGGGGTTCCTGTCCCCAGCTCCTCCTTGTACAACACCTGTGGGGCAAGGGGCAAAAATCAGATTTAAAGCAGCACCAGAAGCACCCAGAGCATCAGAGAGGGGCTTCTGACACGTCCTGGGTTGAAAAATCCCTAGAAATAAAAAGAACTCCTTGAAAATTCTGATGTGGCTGAGGCTAAAGGAGGGTGGATTCAGGTGGGCTTTTGGGAAAAAAAATTAAATTATATATAAAGTATTATTAAAGATGATATATAATTATATATCTAAAATATATATTAATCAACTGATATATAATTTTATATTTTACATATATTATATATATAGATATTACAGATTACAGATATACAATTTCTAGTGCTCTCCTGTTTTTAGTAGCACTTCCCTCACCTTTCCACACATTCCAACACCCCCAGTGCACCCCTGGCACGTTTCCTAAAGGGAAAGGCACCAAATCCAAGAGGAAAGGCACCAAATCCAGAGGAAAGGCACCAAATCCAAAGGGAAAGGCACCAAATCCAAGGGAAAATGCACCAAATCCAAAGGGAAAGGCACCAAATCCAAGAGGAAAAGGCACCAAATCCAAGCCAGGAGGAATCCAGGCACCAATTCCAGCTGATTTCCCCATCCCAAACCCATCCCAGCGGGCTCAGGGATCAGAGCTGGGGGCACAGCCACGGATTTGGGTCAGGCAAGGAATGGTTTGGATTTGCTATGTGGGAAAACCAGAGGGAATAAAAAAATAATCAAGGATTGAAGTGATTAATAAAAGGAAAAGCAGATCGTATAAAAATGTGGCAGGAAGAAGATGGGAAGAAGGAATCTAAACTCATTAGTGGGATGGAGCTAATTGAAATAAATCAGTGATTACAAAGGAAAAACGGCAGAAAACAAGGAATGGGATGTTCTTGTGTCAATCAACCACTTGGGAGTTAAGATTATTTGAAAATCAATTAAAAGGGAATTTTTTTTGTTTTGTTTTTGGCTTTTGAAATTCAAAAATACCGAGCTAAAGTTTTCTTGATTGCGTTTGACCCTCTCAATCTCGGGGGTGACGGGGGTGGGGGTTCCTGTCCCCAGCTCCTCCTTGTACAACACCTGTGGGGCAACAGGGCAGTCAAAAAGAGGTAAAAACAACAAAAAAAATCTGCATTTGATGGAGGGAATTAATGGAATTTTATGCCCACTATATGTACTAGAAAGCAGGAAAAATTAGGGAGCATAAATCAGTTATTAATTGTGATTATAATAAGCTTGAGAATAATAATCTGCTTGGACAGGCTCCAGTGGAGGAGCAAAGTATTATAGGAAGGGAATTCAGCAAGTTGTTAAGAAAAAAAAATGGTTTAAAAATGCAGAATAGCTTAAACTTCAGGGAAAAAAAATTACTGCACATGAAACATCCAGTGTTAAATTATAAGAGAAATATTTTAAAAAATAAGCACATAAAATATGGTGCCTGAAAACATAAGAGCAGAAAGGGGATTTTTTGGAAGTTAATTTGAGAGGATTTGAAGTTTGCAGGGGTTAAAGAGTTACAGAGGACTGGGAGCTTTTCTGAAATGATAAAAAGATACCGAGCTAAAATTCTCCTGGTTGCGTTTGACCCTCTCCATCTCAGGGGTGACAGGAACTGGGGTGCCAACCCCCAGCCCCTCCTTGTACAACACCTGTGGGCAGCAGGAGCGTGGAAAATAAATATAAAATAAAATAAAATAAAATAAAATAAAATAAAATAAAATATAAAATAAAATATAAATAAATTAAAATAAATTAAAATAAATAAAAATAAATTAAAATAAATTAAAATAAAATAATAAAAATACCAAAATAAAATAAGCAATATAAAATATAATAAAGTAAAATAAAAAAAATAAAATAAAAAATAAAATAGGTATAAAATATAAAACACCAAAATAAAATAAAAAATATAATAAAGTAAAATGAAATATAAAATACCAAAGTAAAATAAACAATAAAAATAAATATAAAATATAATAAAATGTATTAATAATAAAAATAAATAAATATTATAAATAAATAAATAATCAATAATAAAAATAAAAATAAAATTTAAAATAAAAAATATACCAAAATAAAACAAAAATAAAATATAAAATATTTTTTAATAAAATAAAAATAAATAAAATAAAATAAAATAGAATAATAAAATAAAATAAATAGAAAATAAAATAGAAAATAAAATAAATAAAATATGCAATATAAATATAATAAAGTAAAATAAAAAATTAAATTAAATTAAAATAAGTATAAAATATAAAATACCAAAATAAAAAAAACCAAAAATAAAATAAACAATAAAACATAAAATATAAAATAAATATAAAATACCAAAATAAAATATAAAATATAAAATATAAAATATAAAATGTAAAATAAAATATAAAATATAAAATAAAGTATAAAATAAAAATAAAAAATAAAATAAATATAATAAAATAAAATGGAAGGGTAGAAAGGAGAAGAGAAATTAATATTGTGAAATTCAAAGTGGGAAAAAAAAGTGTTTTGTTTTGGTCAAATCTCAGCAAAAATCCCAAGGAAGATAACCAGGTGATGATGCTGTTCCCTGACCGGGGCCAGAGCTGCTGGAATGTTCCAAGGCTCCTGGAAATTCCCTGGCAAAGGTTTTTCCCTGCTCCAGCTCTGGATGTGGCAGCTTTGTCTCGGGACTGAGGGAGCTGCAGGGAGCCCTGTCCCAGGAGCCCTGTCCCAGGAGCTCTGTCCCAGGAGCCCTGTCCCAGGAGCCCTGTCCCAGGAGCCCTGTCCCAGGAGCTCTGTCCCAGGAGCCCTGTCCCAGGAGCCCTGTCCCAGGAGCTCTGTCCCAGGAGCCCTGTCCCAGGAGCCCTGTCCCAGGAGCCCTGTCCCAGGAGCCCTGTCCCAGGAGCCCTGTCCCAGGAGCTCTGTCCCAGGAGCCCTGTCCCAGGAGCCCTGTCCCAGGAGCTCTGTCCCAGGAGCTCTGTCCCAGGAGCCCTGTCCCAGGAGTTCTATCCCAGGAGCCCTGTCCCAGGAGCTCTGTCCCAGGAGCCCTGTCCCAGGAGCTCTGTCCCAGGAGCTCTGTCCCAGGAGCTCTGTCCCAGGAGCCCTGTCCCAGGAGTTCTATCCCAGGAGCCCTGTCCCAGGAGCTCTGTCCCAGGAGTTCTATCCCAGGAGCCCTGTCCCAGGAGCTCTGTCCCAGGAGCCCTGTCCCAGGACTGAATTCCCGCTGGGATCGGGGCTGAGGGACCCCAGAGCGGGCACAGATTCAAACAGAACCTCACAACCGAGAGGTGGCACGGTGCTCCTCAAAGGCAATGTGTCAGGAGTGGGAATTCCCAGCAGGAATTTTCCCATCTCCACTGGATGTTCCTGGTGTTCCTCCATGGCCCTGGCCTGGGAATGTCACACAGCTCCTCACAAAGAGCTTGGGACAGCAGAGACCTCTCACCACTTCCAACCCAAACATTCCCTGACCCCGCGGGTCGGGAAGGGTTGAGATCCCATTTTCCATTGGCAAGGGGGAGGCTGGAGGTGCTGGAAGGGTGGATT
Organism: Cyanistes caeruleus; assembly: GCF_971803275.1. Lineage (NCBI taxonomy): Eukaryota > Metazoa > Chordata > Aves > Passeriformes > Paridae > Cyanistes > Cyanistes caeruleus. The sequence continues at coordinate 39,906,660 of NC_141707.1, forward strand.
CTGCTCCTTAGGAGCAGTGACACCGCTCCCACGAGGAATATTTCCTTAGGAAGCCAAAGAAGACTCCAGAGCTTTCATTCCTGAGGTGAAAAACTCCCCTCTGGAACAGCGGCACGAGTTCAATTGAGGGGAAAATGAAAACATCAGGATGCTGCCAGGGCTTCAGGGGTTTGATTAAGGAAAGGCTGCTCCCAGCACAGCCAAGATGTGACATGGAGGAGTTAAAGGGTTGGGTTTGGAAGGGGGGCAGGGTGTGGAGATCCCTCAGTACCGAGCTGATGTTCTCCTGGTTCCGTCGGACCCGCTCCATCTCCGGCGTCACCGGCGTGGCAGTGCCAGCCCCTAAACCCTCCTTGTACAACACCTGTGAGGGACAACAGCAGTGCCACAAAAACCCCGCTCAGCACAGGCCAGAGCCACCAAATCCCACTGTTATGGGACTGTGTTTAGAGTTAGGATCGCTTGGGATTCATCGCACGCTCGTTCCAGAGGCAAGGATTAAGGAAGAGGCTGTGGGGGATTATTCTGTGAATGGGTCACTGCAGAGAGGAGATAAAGGCTCAGGGTAAAACAAACGTGGGGAGAAACACCACAACTCCACAGGGATGTTCTGCTGCCCAGTTTAGCTCAGGAAATGCCAGGATTATTTTCAGGCAGGTTTGTTCTTAGAAGAAAAGCACGTGAAGGTGTAAATCCCCCCAAAAGCACAAACAGTGGAAGATCAACGAGTTAAAACCCTGCCAGGGCACAGCCAGGACTAAACCCCTGAGGAAGAACAAGGTTAGGGTGTTAGGAGCACAGGATTATAACAACATCCCGTTGTTATAACTCCTGCAGGCTGGAAATACCGAGCTAATCTGCTCCTGGTTGCGTTTGGCTCGCTCCATTTCTGGGGTCACGGGCGTGGGGGTGCCTGTGCCCAGCTCCTCCTTGTACAACACCTGTGGGACACAAGCACCAGCAGGGTCAGACCAGCCCTGGGGACATCCCTCACCTCTTCCCTGGGATTACAAACCCAAAAATTATTTATTACACAGAAATAAAACCACAGTTTGCATCCCTCAGGATCTTTCAGAGTGATTTCCCTTCAGTGTGTCCTCATTTAAATGACACAAATTAAAATATTCTGCTGAGCCTACCCTGAGAGGGATATTTTACTTTTCATCTTAGTTTAGGAAATATGAAAAAAAATAATTACTTTTCAGGCAGTCAGCATTTCTTTATGGGATTAATAAACAGCTTAACCTTTTCTGGAATTGTTCAAAGATTTCATTATGGGCTTAATTCATTTTCACTTCTGTTTGTTTGCACCACTATTTCACTTTGGGTTAAATCTCTAGGAAGCAAAACAAACTGAGTATCACCACTCATGTTATGAGGTTTAACTTAACCTGCAGTTATTTGATTTTTAAAAAATGTATTTTTCATGAAAGGAGATGTTTGTGGAATAAACATCCACGAGTGCACTCACAGCTCTTCTTGCAAGCAGGAAAATCCTTGTACCAAAACAAAACTTGCACCAAAACATAAAAAAAAAATAAATTCCCTGCTTGGTGTCATTGAAACAAATAAATCAGTTACAGAGAGGGAAAATAACTTGTGGTGAAGGTTAGAAAAAAATGAGGAAATCATTTGGAAAAACAACTCAGCTGTCCACAAGTGAGCTGTGAAATTTACACTTGACTGGATTTGGGAAAGTTTTGTTTTCCTTTATAATTGTCATACAAAAAGGCTCCAATTGGGTTTTATTCCCCTCAAAGTTCTGTCTTCCTGATCCCTTTTTTCCCAGTCAAACTTGGACACACAACCTGGGTAATTTTTGTTCCTAGCTCAGAAAAGGCCACAGAGGAAACACAGGTGGTGACTGATTGGGATAATCCCTGTAAAACTCAGGTAATTCCAATTTCCTGCTGCTGGCTGCAGGGATCTGGGAGAGCTGGAGCTTTCCCAACGGGAGGAGGCTGGAGCAGGGCCCTGGAGGGTGCAGGGAGCAGGGAATGAGCCAGCTGATGGGCAGGGAACGGGGACATTACCGAGCTGATGTGCTTCTGGGTCTCCTTGACGCGCTTCACCTCCGGCAGGTCGGGAATGGGAGTCCCTTTGCCAATGCTCTCCTTGTACTTCACCTGCAGAGACACAGGAATCAGGGAAAGGAAAAGCATTTACAGGAAAGATTCCCAAGGTTCCTAAAGAGTTTTATCCTGATCTCGTGGAGAGGGAAAGTTTGAAGGACTTCACCACCTTCCCCTCACCTTCCCAAGGAATCTGCGCCAAGGCAATTCAGCTGCTGAGTCACTGGGAATGGCACTGAAAGGGTTTCATAAAACCAAATAAATTCCTTTAAACCTGATGCTGTTTGGCCTTTCCAGCAAGCCAAGGAGGATTTGGGATGTTTAAGAATCTCTCCTATTTAACCAAGGTGAGAATCATCACACAGCATTCCAGCAGTGACGGTGCCATTGCATTTCTGCTTTGCTAACAACAAAAAAAGCCTTTCACAAGAACATTTTTAACACATTCTGCATGAACAAACTGGCTGCTGTGTTAGTGCAGGACACTAAGTGACACCACCATTCAAAAAAAAAGCATGGAGGAGGTTTTAGGAGCTTTGAAATAAAATTAATAGGTAAAAATATTCCAATTTTAGACTCCCGTGACCTTTCAGATAACATCCAAGTTTGCCAGGACAAAACAAATCAAAAAAATCACCACCAGAAGATTCAGCCTGAGCAGGGTAAAACAGATTTTCCTGGGAGATGGTCCCACCCTCGAGCAGGTTGTGGAATCCTCATTCTGTGGGATACTCCAAACTCAACTCATCCTAAAGCTGAGCCACAGGGTTGGAATAGATGATTTCAACACATCCCTTCCCACCTAAATATTTCTTTTTTTTTTCTGTCCAAACTCCGTCTGGGATGAGATCAAATTGACAGCAAGAGCTTTCGTGGTTTAGGAATGGGTTGTGAGTAAGAAATGGAATGTTAATCATTAGAGAGGTTACTGTTAAAGTAACGAGGATGGGAAAAAACTTTCAGAAAGTCACCCTTAACTTGGGTTATTGCCAAACCACTGTTAGCAGGATGTAAAGAAAGGGAAAAAAAGATATGAAAAGAGAGATTATTTCAAATTGAATTAGCGGTAGAGTGAGTATTAAAAATCAATTCTTGTATACCGAGCTGATATTATCCTGGGTTCGTTTAACTCTCTGCATCTCTGGGGTCTTTTCAATTGTGGTTCCAGTTCCAATATCTTCTTTATACAAAATCTTAACGTTTAGAATGAAGACAACAAGGTTAAGCATCCAAAACACAACGTTCTTGCTCCCAGACACTGAATTTGGGCACAACAGAGCAGCTGAAAGCCCAGAGGATCCACTCTGCTGGCTGCCTCTCTCTGAAAGTGTCCAAAGTAAGCACCATTTGGGGGAAAAAAAGAGCTGATTTTTTTATATTTAATGCTTTTTTAAGTAGAAGATAAGTTATACAATAAATCAAATTATCAAATGTATTTCAGTAGAATATTCCTGGGCTAGTGGAAGGAGTCCCTGCCCATGGCAGGATGGAAGAAGATGAGCTTTAGGTCCCTTCCACCCATTCCATAATCAAAACATTTGTGGGCTAATTTTAGGATTGAAGATCATCATTTGCTCTAATTTGATTTATACAAATATTTTCCACTTTGTTCATGGTGCTGGAGGCAAAATGCCACAGGAGACTTGAGGCACTTGATGGCAACAGGAACTGGGCAACAACTCAGGCACACAGAGCACGAGGGGCAGCAGGACAGGGGAACAGCACAGAGGAAAGGGACAATAATTATATTCATTTACTGAGGGATTGTTTATCACAGCTGTGCCTGTGACAGAGGGCAATCACCCCACAAAAACAGCAGGAAAAACACTTTACAAAGCCCAGCTAAATCTACTGTACCTGTAAGCAGAAGCACCAAAAAATTGTGATTTTATTAAAGATATTAAACTCTGCTTTTTAGGCTGAGGAGTGAAGACAGAGGTGACCATACCGAGCTGAAATTCTTCTGGTTCTCCTTCACCCTCAGGATTTCTGGGGTGTCCTGAACCACTGTGACTTTTCCTTTACTGCTCTGGAGGTCTGACTGGTACTGAAGCTGTGGAAAAGGAAAATGACAGATGTTAATTTTATGCTGTACAAATTCTCTCACGATTTTCTTCAAAGATGAGAAAAATGTGTTGGGTTTTTTTTTATTAATTTCTGGACTTACCATGCTAAAGTTCTTCTGATTCTCCCGGACTCGCTGCATTTCTGGTGTGTCAGCCACAGGAACGTAGTAAGGCATGTTCTTCTCTGCATCTTCCTTGTATTTTTTCTGATGGAAAACCCCAAATGGATTAAAATAGAAAACACAAAAGCAGCAAGAAACAAACTGGAGTTATTTGTTGTTGAGTAGTGCCCATCTTTGTGGAGATGTGAGTTCTCTGTCTGATAGAAACTGAGATTATGCCTCTGTGCAAGATTTATTTTAGACAGCAGGTTATTGAGGAGTAGAAAGTGAAGAAGAAGAATCTGCTTAAAAAAGAATTAGCTTTGCAAAGCAAGAGAAATTATTGTGTCACCCGACACAGCAGTGAAATTAATTTGATTATTGCCGTAGAATTCCAGAGCTCTGGAAAGATTTGTTCCCTGGTGCCTCCTGAAGGTTGTGAGAGGTGGTTATTTGGGCGTTTAATTAGTATTTCCTGGAGTTCCCACATGAGCAAGATTAATTGCTTCACTCAAGATACCTGGCTGGAAAGGTTCTTGACCTGCTGGGCATGAATAATCTCTGGAGTATCAACAACACTGGTGTAGTTGGCTTTCTCCATTTCTGCCAATTGTTTGTATTTGATCTGTCGGGCAAAGCTCACGTTTAGGGGCCTGGATCATCTCTGCACAACAACTCACACTGGATTTAACCAGAAAAACCCAAATTTTCCCTTAAAGAGAGCTCGGGGCGGCGGGGGTGCCACAGACCTGGCTGGCGATGTCGGTGGCGTTCTTGGCCCTGACGAAATCCGGCGTCTCCAGCGCCAGCTCGGTCAGGCCCTTCCCGCGGATCTCCAGCTCCAAGGCTTTCTTGTACTCCTTCTGCAGGGGAACAAAGGGATGGGGCGTGGAAAAGGGTGCAGCAGCTCCAGGTTCACAGCCACAGACCAGGAATAGTGCCCATCCCAACCAGGAATAACACCAATCCCAGCCAGGAATAGCACCTGTCCCAAACAGGAATAGTGCCCATCCCAGCCAGGAATAACACCCATCTCAACCAGGAACAGCACCAATTCCAACCAGGAATAATGCCAATCCTAATCAGGAATAGCACCAATCCCAACCAGGAATAATGCCAATCCCAAACCAGGAATAACACCCATCCCAATCAGGAATATCACCAATCCCAAAGCAGGAATAATGCACATCCCAAGCCAGGAACAGTGCCAGTCCCAAGCCAGGAGTACCTCTAATATCAACTCATAATTATGCACACAAATTATATAATTTCAGATTATTTCAGTTTGTGCTTCATGATTTAAATCTTGGTTTAGCCCTTTGATTAATTAATTAATGAGCCCCTTGAGTGGCTGCTGATCCCAGCTGCCGTTTCCCATCTGAATTCCTGACAGTGACTGCCCAGGAAAGAGCTCACTTAAAGCTCCACTTTGATCTTTATTCCCTCATCCATGTTCTTTCCTGCCCTCTGCTCAAGAGTTTCTAGGAATGATGAAGCTCACACCAATCGAAGGGCAGGGAGAGATGGAATATTGGGAAGGAATTCCTGGCTGGGATGGATTTCCCAGAGAAGCTGTGGCTGCCCCTGTCTCCCTGGAGGTGTCCAAGGGCAGGCTGGATCACCCTGGCGTGGTGCAAGGTGTCCCTGCCCAGGTGTTGGAGGCTGTTCCATCTGCTCAGGTGTTTTCCAAGCAGCTCTTCCATACCTCGTTCAGGATTTGGGTGGCATTCTTGGCTCTCAGCATGTCTGGAGTCTCCTCCAAGGCTGTCAGTCCTTTCCCTTTGACTCCTTCCTCCAGATCCTTCCTGTACTCTTTCTGCAGGAGAAGGAGAAGGAAAAACACTACAAAGCCAATCCAAAGGGAGTTTGACACTCTACCAGCTTTGTTGCAAAAAAAAAAAAAAAAAAAAAAAAAATTAAGAAAATGAAAGAAAAAAGAATTCTGAAAGCTCCAAAAGAAAAAAAAATACAACCAAAAAAAAAAGGAAATTTGGAAAACAAGAAAGAATATTGTAGAGGGTTATGGAAGAACTACTCCAACAAAAGATAGGGATTACTGTGGAGGATAAATTGCCAAGGCACACACGCATGGACCAGTTAGGCTGAGGGAAGTCAGAGAGGGGCAGTAAATGGGAATATGGTTAAAGGACAAGGAAGAAATGTCCATTAGCACAAAATGGGTGTAAACATGCTCAGTGTGGGTGGGCAGGAGAGTGGGGGAGAAGAACTGGGAGTGCTGGAAGTGCTGCAGGAGGCAGAGGAAAGAAGCCCAGAGGAGCTGGTACCTCGCTCGCTATTTTGGTGGCGTATTTGACATGTAAGAGGGATGGTGTGACCTCCAGACCAGTGAGGTTCCTGCCCTTCATGGACTCTTCAAAGTCCTTCCTATATTCTTTCTAATGAGAGCAAGAAGAAGAAGAAGAAGAAAAAAAAAAGCAAAACAGCAAATATTTATTACAATATTTTCATTATGTGCAAAGATGGGAGGGGGTCAATGTCACTGGTACAGTGGGTGTTAAATGGGTTCCTAAATCCTGTCATAGCTTTCTATGGAAATAGGATCTGATCCTGCCTTCATTTTTTATTTTTCTACTCATTTTTCTATGCAGGGAAAGCATTCAAAGGTACCACAGGGACTTACACAGCTGCTTTGCAGCCTCCATCTGGGCCAGAACAGGAATAAACTCCAAATAAACACAAAAAAAAACTGCTCAAGAAAAGAAAATGACAGGTCAGGGGAGAACCCGTGACAGCAGAAACACACAGGGAATAAAAGAGTTTCTCAAAAATGGAGTTTTGAGGTGAAAAAAAAGAGGCAGAGCACTTTTGGTGTCCTGTGACAACACACAAACACTGTGCTGTGTTGGAAAAGCTAAATTAATTTTGTACCACATTTCTTACTCAAAGACTTGTTCAAGCTTCATTTACAGACAAAAAAAATTACAGATAAATTCATTTCATGACAGGAAAGTATCATAAATGTTCAATGCAGCATTTAACAACCATCATAAAGAAATGTGAAATAACTATAATTTCTCAGTCTGTCAGTGTGCACAAGGTGCAAGTAGAATTGTCTGTTAAATCCTTAAGTTTAATTAAAAAAAAAAATAAAAATAAAGATTTCAGCCTATTAGTATTGAATTTACCTCGCTCTGCATGAGCTGAGACTCCTTTGCAGTCAGGTATGTGGGAGTTTCAAAGTCCAACATGGGCTTTCCTTTTTCCTTCTCATACTTTTCTCTGTATTTCACCTGAGAAGAAAAGACAGAGAGTCACCCTCCTAAATAATCAAAGACCCAGCCATGTGGCTTCTATCAACAGTTCTGTGATAAAAATTGAATGTCTACTGCAGTCTGCCTTCCTGCAATCTGTGTTATTGATCAGCAAATGTAAAATTTGGTGTCCAGGAAGCAAAATGTCCCTGAAGACGATTGCTGCTGCTGCAGGCTCTGTAGTGCAGATTCTCAGAGTGCTCAGGGAGGGGCTGCTGTGGCCAAGTCAGAGCCTGATCCCATCCTGGAGCAACAAGCACTGACTTAAAAATTCATTACAACCTCATTAACAACAGCCTGATTAACAACCATTTCCTTATGGTCCTTTGCTGTGTGACCTTTTTTTGCCTTCCCATGCCTTGAACATCCCTGGGAGTTTCCAAGGCCAGGCTGGGACAGTCTGGGATAGAGGGAGGTGTGCCTGGATAATCCTAAATGTCCCCAAGACATTCTGGAATTCTGTGCCAAGCATCAGGACAATCAGCTGTGGCCCTTGGTGTCCCTACAGTAATTCCTCTCTTGCTTTACAGCCAATAAATGCTTGGAACAGAGAGGATCAGAGACCAGATCAGACTATGAATTTCTCTGGAGCGATCCAGTGTTTTATTCCAGAGGAAAAGCCTCCAGGCATGTTTACAGTTTTGGTTAAAGCCCTTTTGGATGCAGGAAAGGACAGCAGAGCTCTCCTTTGGATCATGGAATGGATGAAGAACTTAGAAATCCACTGTCAGCAACAACCCTCATTCCTTCAGTTCCCAGGTCCTTTTTTCTCCAGGGATAAATGCCCCTGATCAATAATAATGATGATAATGATAATGATTATTATAGCAATGTATTATCAGTGTAAAAAGATCCATGTACAGCAGAGGTGAGCAACAGGGACTGGCTCTGGAATGGAGGAATCACATGGAGATTTTATCTGTGTATTTTACGTGTTCTGAACTTGGAAATGTGCAGCTTTTGCTCCCTGGATCGTTCCCCAGGCGTGCAGGGCTGGTGGGGCAGAGAGGCACAGGGAATGTCCCAGCCTGGAGGATTCACTGGGAGGATTTGGATGGGATTTGGTGCTCAGTGAGTTGGGATAACGACAAACACATCCGACTTACGTGGCTCTGGAGTTCTGAGGCCTCCCTGAGATGAACCTGTTCAAGATTATCTGGCACCACATGGTAGTGACCCTTACTCTTCTCATATTGCTTCTTGTACTGGTACTGAAGGGAAGGTGTCAAAAATCATCTCAATCCAAAAAAAAAAATCCCTCAGCAAATTTACTTCTTAGGTCCAATCAAAGCAACATCTCAAGGGAACATCAGAGAGAAATTAGAAATGCAAGAAGTAAAAGAAAATCCAAGAAGTTTAGAATTGATATTGGGGGTTAAAGATGTGGGGGAATAGTTATTTTTTTTAATGGTCATTTGGACTGCAACAAATGTTTTGTCCAAACCAGGATTAAAAGAAGAAAGAGAGAAAACACAGTGGGCAATGAGAAGGCTGTACCAGGTAAGAAAGGTTTTGCCTTTTCTCATTATCAATTATTTTGTTAGGCATAATTATGTGGATTTAAAATAGGGGAGTGTTAAACAAACACAAAGTAAAAAAAGAAAAAAAAAAAACAGGTAAAAATTAAAAAAATAAACATAATAATCAGCAAAGAAAAAAGAAAAAAAAAATATTAAAAAAAAAAGGTACTTGTTAGTGTAGTGCAATCAGTTAAAAACGGGATCAAGAACCAATCCAGCAAAAATTGTCAGAGGATTTAAAACATTAGCAATTCTGCAGTCAGTTAAAATGGGACCAAGAACCAATCCAGCAGAAATGATCAGTGTTTAACACATCAGCAGTGGAAGAGGTGGTGAAGATTTCCCTTCCCAGAGCACAAACGCAGGGAAGCCGCCGGTTAAGGGGGAACCAGAGGAAGAGATCACTACCAGGTGATGCCCATGGAGATACCACGGGGAGCAGCTGTTAGAGGAGGAGTTAGCAGAGAATTCCCAAGGGAATTCCCACCCCTGGGAGCTGTGGGATCACCCAGAACATACAGCACTGGCGAGCTGGCTCGTGCTCAGCACGTGGTTCATCAGCAGCGACTCCTTCATGTCCGTGACGGGCTTGTGCAGCTTCTTCAGGTCTGCCTTGTACTTCACCTGCAGGGAATAAGGGTCACAGCCATCAGGAGAGGGCCCTGCTGGTCCAGCCTGGCCCGGGGGAGGTCCCAGCTGCACGAAGGAGGGATTTGGGAAGGCAGGATGGGATTTCCTCCCAGGAAAAGCCAAAGAGAACCTACCTCGCTGGCCATGTTGTGGGCGTCCTTCAGGGTCTTGTAGATTTTGGCCTCCTTCAAATCATATTTTGGCTTTTTACCCATCTCTTTGGCAAAGTTCTCCTTGTATTTCACCTAAACAGAGAACAAGCAGGTGTCACAGCTGCTCTGCAGGACTCACCCTGTCTCAGGACAAGAACAAAAGTGCAGGAACTTGAAGGTGTCCACTGGAATAAAGATTTTTTCCAAAATGACCTGAAAATGGAAAGAAAATCTACATCTATTTGACATTTACAAGATACCACTTGCAATTTTTTCCTTCCAGTGCAAAGGTCACGTCTCGTAAAAAGAAAAGAGCCAAGAGAATTGTGTTGCCAAAATTCTGACCCTTGGAGGTGAAGAGTTTTTCACTTGATGGGAACAGTCCTTTGATTAAAGATGTTTCACAATGACAAACAGGGATGGGTATAATAAGAGTAAAATACAAGAAAATTGTATATTATAGAATTATTATATGTAATATTAATATATAATAATTTAAGAGTATATGAAAGAGTGTTTAGAAGAAATTTTTATACACTTCTTGGAGAAATAAGAGCTTTAAAAACCTCGGAACTTCAGAGCACTGAAGATGTCAACACATCAAATACTTTTCTACCCATTGTTATGCACACAGTGTGCTCAGTCTTGATTAAAGGAGGACATTAATGTCACAAAGAGAGCAGTGGCACAATTAATTACTAATGATAAACAATTAATTAGAGTCTACAAGAGTTTTAGTAGCACTTCCAAGCCACATCAGCTTCAGCCAGGTCAAACACAGCAGTGAGAGCCATCAGAATCCAGCAGATCCAGCCTGGAGGCACAACAGGAATATTGACAGGAATGAGAGATATTGACAGGAATATTGACAGGAATGAGAGATATTGACAGGAATGAGAGTTATTGACAGGAATGAGAGATATTGACAGGAATATTGACAGGAATGAGAGATATTGACAGGAATGAGAGTTATTGACAGGAATATCAACAGGAATGAGAGTTATTGACAGGAATATTGACAGGAATGAGAGTTATTGACAGGAATGAGAGTTATTGACAGGAATATCAACAGGAATGAGAGTTATTGACAGGAATATTGACAGGAATGAGAGTTATTGACAGGAATGAGAGTTATTGACAGGAATATCGACAGGAATGAGAGTTATTGACAGGAATATTGACAGGAATGAGAGTTATTGACAGGAATATTGACAGGAATGAGAGTTATTGACAGGAATATTGACAGGAATGAGAGTTATTGACAGGAATATTGACAGGAATGAGAGTTATTGACAGGAATATTGACAGGAATGAGAGATATTAACAGGAATGAGAGTTATTGACAGGAATGAGTGTTATTGACAGGAATATTGACAGGAATGAGAGTTTTTTAAACCCAAAAGAAGAGTTGCTGGGAGATCAATGCAAAACTAAAAGCAAGCAAGCCAGACAGACAAACTCCAACTAAAAAACTCAACTGGATAAAGAAGGTGGACATGATGCTTTACAAAGTTTATGAAAAGAGATGTCCAAGAGAAAAAACAACTGTTGAAGATGTAAAAATGATTTTCTTTAAAACCATTTTCTCAACCATTCTTTGATCCCTGCAGCTGATTTTCCCTCAGAACCAAAATCATCTCAGCAAAGAATGTTTAAAAGACCAAGAGTAGGAAAAGAATGGAAAACCAGGATCTCATCACTGAATGGGAATAAACAGAACTTCTTTTTCTTGTAGATCAGTTTAGAATCCTTGGTTCTCCTGAGGAGATCCTTGGTTTTCCTGCAGACACCGTGGTGAACATTCCAATATCCAAACATGGCAGCAGACACAGCCAGACATGGAAAGACAAAATCCCTTCTTTTCACTTGGAAATGCATGTGTAAAACTGAAATAGCACAGACGTCTGCTGCCACTTCCAAATTGGAAATCCAGGCTCTGGGTTTCTATTTTCCAAAGGTTTTGATGTGGGAAAAAAAATCTAAGAAACAATGAGCCCTCAAACCAGTACAGGCTGCACTTCTCAGTGGGACTGAAGCAGTCAGAGCCTGCTCTTCCATTAGGAAATCCCAGCCAATAAAATAGTTTAGTTAAAGTTTAAAGGAAGTTTTAATAGAAGTTTGAAGAGTTAAAATTAAGTTCTGGTGACTGTTCACTGAAAATTGCCAGCATCATTGTTCAGATTGGTCATACACATTTATTTACACATCTATTTCCCTGGGGATTTTTTTTTCATTTTTGGACAATAACAGCTCAAATTTTAGGTTTTTGGGTGAAAAAGATGAGTTTTCACATTATGTGAATGCACTGAAACCTTCCATAAAGAAACCTAGAAGTTCCAAAACCGTTATGAGGGGCAGAATGACATTTAAAGTTTCACATGGTGCTGCAGAATTGCAAGAAAATTATGCCAGCAAGAGACAGATGCACAACAATGGCATTAATGGCAGTTAATTAAAATTCTCTTACATGACTACTTAGCATATTTGCTTTCTTAAAGGTTCTCATCCAGGGGGTGTCATAGGAAGCAGCTCCGTGGCCTCTTATGTGTTGTTTGAGGTACTCTGCCTACAACCAGCAGCAAGAAAGCAAGGTCAGAAAGGCAAAAAATCCAGAATTCAAACATGAAGGGGTGAGAAAGAACCAACAGGGACCCAGGTCCTGGCACAAGATTATTTTAAAGATACAAAGAAGAAAGAAAGGGGCTGAAAGAAACCAAGTGTCCGTTCAAAGGATGGAAAATAATAGTCAGGTAAAGGCTGGTTCTGGAAAAGCCAATACCCAAAAGAGCTAAAAAAGAACAGGGCAAACACTTCAGCTTCAGTATTTATGTCACAGCATCATCTTAGAAAGGTTTTATATCTCTATTAATGACAGCAGAAAAGTTTAACAAATACTTTGTAGAGGTATTTAATTTTTACTTCACCATGTTCCCTTCCTTCCCCTTTTCCCCTAATTTGGAAATAATTCCAATTATAATCATGACATCACTCTGTAAATTAACTTTATGTCTCATTTCTCTCACTGCTTTGAATCTCCCCAGGTTTTCATGTTGTCCTTACCTGGCTGGTCAGTTTGGACACCTCCTTGGCCAGCTCAATGTCTGGACGTCCCAGCATGGTCACACCCACACCTGCTGCTCCACGCTTCTTATATTCAATCTAATGAAAGAAATAAATCCTTTAGGAGTGAGGAAACCCACTTTTAATTATTCTGCTGGATTTTGGAATTAAATTAATGCCAAAGGATTATACAGAGGGCTTAAAACCACTCACATTGCTGATTAACTTGGCAGCCTGAGTTGCTTTCTTAATATCTGGTCGATCTGCTATAGGTGTGTAGTGGAGGTTGGATTTGGCATCTTTCTTGTATTCAATCTAATCCATGGAAAAAGACAGAGGAAAAAACATTAATGAGGTTTATTCATTGGGAATGCACCAATTAAGGACACAGCAAGGTTTTAATTAAGGACACACAAGGGTTTGTTTTGGAAATCAATTCACAAGGCATGGATCTGGGAATCTGGTTTTGCAAGTTGTCTGCAAATAAAAAAGAAATATGGGAAATTCTGCCTGTGCCTCAAGGTCTGAAGAAAATTATTAGGTGTGATTTGCACCAGATTGCTTGAAATCCTACAGTGGGATTTAAATACAAATCCCTTATTTCAGCGTAATTTTATAACTGTAAGTATTTATCTTTACCTTTCATAATATAAATATGTATGTTTATCTTTCAGAATTACACCTGAACATGGAGGCTGGGACGAAATTCAGAGATCCATAAACTTGGGGTTTTCCAGATGAATTTACTTACATAAACTACTAAATAATGGGGAAAAAAAGAGGCAAACTTACTGTGCTCTGTTTTTTAGCAACTTCCATGGCATGTTTCACCTCAGGAGGCTCCAGCATGACAGAATAATTGGATTTGCCTTTCTCCTTCACAAACTTCTTCTTGTAGTTTGTCTGGCAAGAGCAACAAGACCACGTATGAGATTTTAATGTCATCCAGAGGGAAATGCTGCAGAGACTTGGGGAAAAAGCTCCTTGAAGGTGGATAAAGAGGAGTCACCTCATTCCCAAAATGTGTTGTCTGCAGTTTTTGGAGTTTGGGTTAGAAAAGCTCAGTTTTGGGGATGATGGGCTGAGGCTGGACTCACCTCACTGACGTTCTTGGTCACCTCCTTGACGTGGACGGTGTCCCTGGTCTCGGGCAGGGTGGTGAAGGAGCCATGGGGCAGCTGCTTCTTGCTCTGCTCTTTGTACTTGTTCTGCCAGCACAGGGGGAAAAGGAGATAAAACCCAGCAGCTCCAGGATGGAATGGAAGGCAATTAATCAATAAATGAATGGTTTACCTCAGACACCAGGGAGCTGACGTTCTTAGCCAGCAGGATCTGAGGGGTGTCTGGAACGACGTGGTAGGTCCCACGGGCTTTGTTGTGCTTCTCTTTGTATTTTATCTAGCATGGGAAGGAAAGATATCAGTTTAAATAATGTGCATTTTGTCTCTTCTGGCAGAATAAAAATTAATTAGTACAGTTGTGTTTGCTTGTTTGTGCAAAACTTTGCAGAAAAAGCCCATATTTTGATATTTTACAGCCCAATCTGTCCACTCTTATGGCTCTCACTTGGAATTTTTTTAATAAACTGAATGTTTAACATACTGTTAGTAATTATTAAAGATATTCTGTGCTACTATTAAAGATATCTTGTGCAATTGCCAAATATTTTCTCCAGACACTTCTATTCCAATATCAGGAATGTAGAGATGCACCTGGGAGTAAGGTCTGGTGGTGTTCAGAAAATGTTGAGTATTAATTTAATCCCTGAACTAGGCCAGTGGCTTTTACAAGACCAAATGTATTCAAATGTATTCAGTCAATTTGTTAATGAAATAAATCAAATAATGAAGCGAGACTGAGAACAACTGTTCAAAACTTCGTTGTTAATCCAATTATGTTTGCAACAGAACAGTTAAGAGTGAGTGAAGTGGTAGTAGAGAATTTGTAGAGGAAAGGTGAGTTCAGTGCTTACATCACTGGCCAGGATGGCATTATTTAGGGCCAACACTGTGTTTTTATCATCTGTGACAGAGAGCTTGCACCCCTTGAGGAATTCCCGGTCCAGTTTGTATTCATACTGCAGGAAGAAAAAATAAAAGATAAAGTAAGAGGGTGTCTGATCTTCTCAGATTTTTAAAAAAATTCTGAATAGGAGAGATGGGGAAATGGAATATTCAGCATATTCTGATTTTCTTACATCGCTCTGCTGCAGAGAGGACTTGGCTGCTTGCACAAAGTCAGGCCTGTCAGCGATCAGGTGCCAGTGGGCTTTGGCTGCTTCGTATTTCTTCTTATAATCCAGCTGTGTGCAGGGAAAAACCAAACAGGAAGAGTTCATTGGAAACTGGGTACTTTGCACACGACAAACAGAGGCCAGTTCTCTTTTGGTCCATGAGAAGAGGTAAGAAAATGTATCTACACCAGATTAGGGCTTTTCTCTGGGTCAGGCACAGCCCTGTCCCTGCAGGTTTTCCACTGCTAGGTGGGGAAAGGAATAAGGAGCTGGAGAAAGGAATAAGGGTAGAAATGATGTCCTGACTTTGGAGAAGGGGAGAGTTTTCAGATCCTTCCTACTGAAACAGGTGTTGGGCACCAATACCAGGAGACACAGGAAAGTTTTCCATGAAGATTTGATTTGTCTCCAAGAGCATCATTCCACAGAATTCCTGGGGAGTTGTGTCTCTGCCAGGAAAACAGAGGACAGCTGGAAGAACAGGGTGTGTGACATACAGGAACCTCCAGGACAACTCACCAGAGTGAGCACTTCAGTATAAAATAAAATAAACCACATTTTATTCCAGTGGTGTAAGGATTAAAAGCGATGTCCAAGAAATTCACTGGGATTTAATTTCTTGTGGAATAATTCCTTGTGGAAATAATTCCTTGTGGAATTGGCCAGTTCCCAGCACCCTCCAGAATAAAATGAAAACATGAACAGGGCAGAACTCACGTTGCTGTTGAGTTTGTAGGCGTGTCTGGGAGTTTTGATGTGAACTGAATCTGCCACGACGTTGCAGCGAGATTTGCTCCTCTCATACATTTCTTTGTATTTCAGCTAAAGAAAGACAAAGATGTAAAAATGTTTACAAAGTTCGTATCAGCATCAACAAGAAAAGCACCCAAATATGAAAAACTTGATTAAAATTGCTCCTGTCTGGATAAAATCTTAATAGAAAATGACTGGAGGTGGCTCTCAGGGCTCTGGGCTGGTGACGAGGTGAGGGTCGGGCACATCTTGGATTTAATGATCTTGGAGGGTTTTTCCAACCTAAATAATTCTGGGATTCCATGGAAAACAAATTCTATTGATACAAATTGGTATCAAGCACCTGCCTGAAGGAGGGTCCTCTCCAGCAGCATTCTCTTTACATAGAGAATGTGGCAGTTTTAACTCACCACGAGACACAGGCTAAGATAAAACAAAATCTATTCATGACCAATAATTCTGAATATTTCTAAATTTTTGCAGCAGAAAGAAATCCTTTGAAGAAACTTATTTTCTGATAGTTACACCAACTGAAAGCTCCTTCAGAGAATCTCAGCACTCAGTCTGGAACTTAAAAAATGTCCTTGAATTCACATCTCTGTCTCAATGATCCACTTGAGATAAAAAATATTATCTTTCTTCCTGGATTTACTAATTATGTAGAAATCTATGAAGCATCTGGATGGCATTCAGGCTACTTATTCTGAGTATTCAGACATTGAATTTCATTCATTCTGAAACTCAAACATTAAGTTTCAGAAGTTTCAGTATCCTCATTTAAGGAACAACGAAACAAAGGACAGGTAGAAAGGGTAGGAGAAGGAATTAGGAGCAGGAGTCCTAAATTCTGTATTATTCTATTCACTCCCTCTTCCTTTCCCTTTCCTTCTTACTTTTCTATTGCCCCAGAATCAAAAAACACCTATTTTAGATCAGAATATTTACCTTACCTACTCACTATATCCATATAAGAAATTAATAAACACATGCATATTTTTACATGAAATATTTTATTCAAGCCTAAAAAAAAAAAGCCACTAGAGGCAGAAAAACCTGGGAAAAAAAAAAACCTCTCCAAATTTGGAGACCACTCCCAGCTCATGGATTTTCTTTCTAGTGAGGGGTGGTTTTTGTCCCAAAAAGTTCCAAAAGCTCCAGAAGAAAACGGTATAAGAAACTTCTGGAAAACGTGGATTTTGGAAAAGCACTGAATGCAGATAGAGTTTTACAGGCCAGTATGTGCAAGAAGGTGATGATTTCCACAGACAGTGTCACACAGGAGTCACAAACACTGGCTATCGAGTTAGAAAGTGAATTTGGTGTGTTTCTGATGCCACTGAGGATTTACTCACGTCACTGATCCTGTCCTTGACCTTGCGCACGTGCAGCAGCATCGGCGTGTCCTGGATGGTGGTGTAGCCCTTGGGCTTGGCTTTGTTGTATTCCAGCTTGTAAATAATCTGAAGGGACAAATTGGGGGTTGGATTATTTCTTGGAATCCTTGGTGTCAGTTGGAAATCCCCTGGGAGTGGCTATGCCCTCTCCAAAGGATCCACACTTACGTCGCTGATCTGTTTGTTGACCTTTGTGGTCCGTAAATATTCTGGAGTATCCAGAACTGTGGTGTATTTGCCTTTCTTCTTCTCATAGTCCTTCTTGTACTGAATCTGGAGGTGGGGAAAGGCTCTGAGTTAATCACACAGAGCAGGACAAAACCTCTTCCAGAGGTGGGATTATATCCATGGATTAAATTGCCAAACCCTCCCACAAAGCCAGAGAAAGCAGAACGTGCACCGTGAGCTGAGTTGCAAACGCCTTCCTTGCCTAGGAGGCTGCCTCTTTCTTTGTCTGATTAATTTTATGGTTATTTCAAGCTAAAGTCTCCAGGACTGAGCTAAAAAAATCAATCCTTGCAGATCAGAGACTTTTAAATTTCATAATGGACAATATCTCATTTTGAAATATTCATATCCAGTTGAAATTTGGACTTGGTGATCTTGGAGGTCTTTTCCAGCCTTAATGATTTTGTGATCAGAGTGAAGAGAAAGGTAAATCATCTCACACAGCATTACCAAATATATCACAACACCAGGATATTTTCAAGGGTTTGGCAGCAGGATTTGTGCCTTGGTAATGATTTTCATATAGATCACCTTGCCCTGCTCGAGTTTCTAAACCTTTTTTCACAAAGTTCAGTGAGAACAGGTTCACCAAGAATGGAAATTCATTGTAGGCAGCCTCAAGACAGCTGGAAAAGGTTAGAGTACATTTTTTAAAAAACAAGAATTTTCATGTTCTAGCCTTTGTCAGAAAATAAAACCATGCATTTGAAATGGGATGGTGACAGACAAAATATGAAAAATGGTAAACAAAGAATCAATGATAACACAAAGTGAGCTCGGGGGGACATGCAAAAAACTTCCTTTTTTCAATTCAAACATACTCAAAGTTACCTGCGAGGAGTTTTTAGTGGAAAGAATAGAAACCCACAGAAAAATGGAACGAAAATGTCTGAAAGGCTTTCAGTAATTTATTACTGAAGAACATCACTACTGGCACAGGCAATAACAAAGAATTACAATTCCCTCAGACAGAACTGTTTTCCACTGCTGCATTTCCAGTCTACCATTTATATTCCAATTCACAATCAGGAATGATTTGTCCCCCTGCAAAGGGTGAGCTGACTGCCAGCAGCTGTGATTCCAGGGCAGAAATAACTGTTCTGTGTCTGACACCATTCTGGGCACAGTGGGAGAGAAATGTTGCAATCTCCCTGGCAAATCCTTCCTGTTCTTCCTGAATTAAGGAACTGGGGTTATCAATCAAAGGTGGCCAGGCCAAGAAATGGTGTCAGAATGAGAGCTGGGCTAGGGAAATACCAGGAAGAGCTAACATCCAATATCTGAAATGTATGGACAATTGGTTTTTTATATAAATACATGAAATCCATACCAATTGTTTATAATGGAAGGAGAAAATGGGGACAAGCTCAGCCTGAGCTGAGCAATGTCCAAATGACAGCAAATATGGTTTGAGATATTCTGTTTTATTTAACCACAGCAGCACAAAGCACGTTGAGGAAGCTTTGGGGTATAAAATCCATGGGAATAGAGGGAGCAGTGAATATGCCAAGTCCAAGCAGCTACAGTGGGTACCCAAGGTGTCCTAGAGCAGCAGCTCTGCAGTTACCTGGCTCCACAGGTATGTGTTGTAGAGTGCTGTCAGCATATCTGGCCTCAGAATTTCATTGCATCCGTGCTGCAGGAGCATCTTGGCAAAGGATTTATAGCTTTTCTGTCCATGCAAATGGCAACCAAGGACAAGAGAGACTCATGAACAACATGAACAATGACACAGCTCTAGATCCCAGGCACTTGGAGAGTGGAGAGATTTAGGCAAGGTGCTGTATGTATTCATCCACATGTGCATACAATTCACATCTGAATATTTAACACTGCCAGGAGGAAATATTAACAAATTTCCCTGCACTCACATTAAGGAAATTATGAATTTGGGGGGGGGGGAAATGAGAGTAAATTAGAGATTGAGGAAATATGTCACTGTAGCTTTATCTAGAAATTAATAAGAAGATCTGAAAAGAGAGGTAATAAAAAATAAATGCTGGAGGCTGCACTTTTTAAAACCCCTCCAGCAGCTTCCAGAGGGATGGGATTCCTGATGTCCATTGATGCACAGTAATGGAAGTACATACAGGACAGATGGACAGATGGCAGCTCACACAAAAAGTGGCTCCTTTTTGGGTGGCAGGATGGAGATGGAGTGACCAAGTGAAGAAACACGACGATATCACAGGGCTGTGGCACTGCTGGGAGTGCTCCAGGTGCCCCCACAGTACCTGACTGCTCAGAGTGCTGCCCCACTTGGCCAGCAGATTCCTGGGATCATCCACAATAACGCTGTACCTATCTTTGAGCTTCTCATAGGCTGCTTTATATAATTTCTGCTCAGAGTAGCACAGTACAGTGTAACAAGAGAGAGTTAAGGTACAGAGAGATCATTGGTTTAAGGTCTTTAAAGGTTGGGGTTGAAGGTCATGTCCAAAAGAGTAAAATAATTTAAAATAAAACCAAAGCAAACAAGCAAACAAAAAAAAAAAAAAAACCACCAAAAAAACCCCAAAAACACAAAAAAAAACCCAACCAAAAACCCAAACCAAACAAAAAACCCCAACAAAAACAAATTAACAAAAAACAAAAGCAAAAAAACCCCAAACATCCCCCCCCAAAAAAACCAAACAAAGAAACCGATTGAAACAAAAAACCAAACCAAAACAAATAAATAAAAATAAAATAAAAAGGAAGAATGTTTCCAAATGGTAACTGCATTTCTAAATTGCCTCTGGAAGGCCTACAGGTTTAAGGATGTCTCTATTCCATCCCTTCAATAAGCAATTTTGTGACTTATTTTCTTCATGAAATGTAACTGCAGAAGCAACTCTGTGTTGTTGATTCCTGAGTTGAGTCCAAAGAGAACACAATGAGTTGTTACTGAAAAAACATCACTTACATAACAGAAACTATTTAGGCAAGTTCATTTCAATATATGGATCTCCCACTGCTAAAATTTTACCCATTTATGTTTCTGATATTCATTTTTTCCTTGTTTGTTCTATGAACAATAATAAGGCTGAACAATCTTCATAAAAATTCTGGAATTTGTTGTGAAACGGCTTTTCTTACCTAGAACAGGTAGGACAGTAATAAACTTACTGCCAGGTAATGATATAACACAATGGATGGTGAAGAAGTATGAAATCTTAAGATATAAACCTAAATAACTGCTTTTTTTAATGGAAAGCATCAGATTTTGATGTTCTAAGCTGATGGCAATCACCCTGAATGTGATGTTTTCCATGGAATTTGTCCTGGGGTGTAGAGCACTAATCCTACAAACTCCAGGAGTGATTTGAATTTTAAACCCAGGGGTGTTCATTACTTATTAGGTTGTGTAAATTGTTCCTTCAGCACTGCAGGAGGAAAATAAGAAGCAGTTGAGTTGTAGAGTGGAAAAATTCCAGGCAAAAACACTGAAATTAAATTGAGCTGTGGCAACTTCAGACGTAACTTTGTCTTCCTGACACCAATAAAGATTTTATCAGTGTTTTAGGAAAGAAATTGGAATTCTCTCCAGACACTATTTGAGATAGAAACCAGCACTCAGGGTTACTGTAGCAGCAGTATTACTTAAGTCAGCAAAAGAAAAGTTCCTTTGCCATGAAAAATTAATGAACAGGGGTGGGGATTTCACTTTCTGGGCTCTGTCCTAATATTCAGAAAAACAACAACCTTGTCTTTCATGACTAGGCTGGTCTTAAAGCATCTTTAAGCCTGACTGTAAGGAAGGACAACCTTCAACTCTGTATTTATTCACAGACCAGCTACTTAAGCCTGAGGCTACAGAAATCTTTACTTACCCCATCCATCAGCTGAGTGGCATATTTAAAATGTTCATTGATTGGAGAGTCAGCCACGTACTTGAACTTGGACTTGGTCTTCTCAAAATCCTCCTTGTACTTACACTGGAGCCAAAGAAAAGCAAACACACAAAACCCAGCCCGTGTTAGTCCCAGGAAGGGTAAGGCAATGAAAACTTGATTTTGAAGAGAACTTGTGGCAAAAAAAAAAAAAAAAAATGGTGGAATTATTGCATTTGTGAGTTGAACTTTTCCACCAACAACAAAATGTTGTAAACTGACAGCAAAATGTCCAAAAACATTCAACAACAATTCAGTGTGTTTCACTCACCCCACTGTAGAGCACTTTATTCTTCTCTGCCAGGACAAAACTTGGAGTATCCCACACATAGCAGCCAGTGCCTTTGAGCCATTCCAGGTCTTCCTTGTATTTAACCTGAAGAAAAGAAGTAAAAAAGACTCAGTTTCAAGCAGATAATCAGTGCTGAAATGAACCTCAGCACAAGGTGTGGCAAAGAGAGTTACATCCATTAGAAAATAAGTTTCTCCTATTTTTGTGATGAGTTTTATTCACTCATATAATCTCTCAAGAGCTGTTGGAGTTCCTGTGTGAATTAAAAATAATCTTGTACAGTTCAGGAGTTATTGTGTATGCACATAAATGTACAATTCCAGAGTTAATTAAATCTGAAATGAATTAAAATTGTCTGTTAATTTGGCAAGGGGATGCAATTTTAGCCATCAGATTCTGTCAGTTCCCAGATCTGCCAGGGCAAATTGTAACTCACTGAAAAATTTCAGCTGCTTTCCCTTTGTTGAGAAAGTAGGATTGGGTTCATTTTGGAAAGCACTTTTAACTTTCAGCCTGTGCCATGCAGGAGCTGTTTGGACTCACATCGCTGATGGCATCCGTCACCAGGCGGTGGTGGAAGTGCTCGGGGCGGTCTGGGATGGATCTCCAGATTCCCAACTGGCTCATGTAATTTTCCTTATATTTGACCTACAGAGAAAATTGAAGAATTAAGTAAAACAACTGAAGAGAACACTCCAGTCCACACAAAATTCCCTTTTTTTTCCTCCCCTGAAACATCAGAACTAAAAGAGTGGAAATGAGATTAACTTGTAACATCAACAGCAATCAATATTCCAAAGAAAGAAATCAACACTAATAATGCTGATATTTTCCTAATTAGTTGACATATTGAAATGGAACAAAAGGCTAAATGGCCTGTTTAAGGTTATTAAATGTCAAACACTAATTAGGAATGAGGAAGATGTACATACACTGCTGATGTCATCAGTGACCTTCCTGTGGTACACAATGTCCAGAGCATCCTTCACCGTGTGGTATCTGCCCTTGGTGTTCTCAAAGGTTTCTTTGTAGCGCAGCTGGGAAGTGGAAAAAACCACAAAAGAAGGAATTAATGTACCAGGAATTGTTTCAGTTACATTTTTCACTTCTCAGGAAGGATATCCAGGGATATGTTTCTGTCTGACATCACAATGTAAGCCCTGAGCAATTTTAGGAGGCTGCAATTGCCTACAATCAGCTGTAATTTCACTGAGACTTGTGGTGAAAATGACAGAGAATTTCACCCAATTGGCTTTCAGACTGAGGGAAAAACATCCCTGAACAAAACATCACAGGAGTGGTTCTCTAGTACAGCACAGGTGCCACTTCTGGCATAAAAATCTACTTATCCCTTCTTCCCTGTCCTCCTGTAGAAGAAATCAGGAAGATCATCCCAATCTGGGGAGGAAGACTTTCTCAGAGGAGGAATTCCCGTGTGCAGAAGAGCTGGGATGCTCCTGGCAGTACTTAAAAATCACTCTTAGAGCAGTAAGACTAAATAAACCCTAGAACAAAGCACCAGCCCTGCACATCTCCTTTCACATCCTGCTGGTTGTGAAATACATGGAAAAGCTCTCACAAACGAGCATTTTAAAATTGCCTTAAATCACAAATAACTATTCCAGGGTTGAAAAAATCAATTTCACCTTAACAACCTCCTGTGCAGCAGCTCAGATAATTTTTTCTCTCTATTCTACTTCTGAATTGAAAAATGAACACATTCCCAGTGACAGGGCAGTTTATTTCTAACACAAAACTGAGATGAAATAGCTGATAAAAGTTATTCTATCCTGGCCCCAGCAGGATCACTTCAATCACTTCACTCCAGTCTGCTCTATTTGGAGATTTGATGTGTAAGCAAATTATTTTAAATAAATTCTAAATTTAAATTATTTTAAATTATTTAATTAAAGCAGATTTAAAATAATGTGTGCCACACTTCAGTGCAACGGGAAATAAAAATGAATTATAATAATTGGAAAAGAAAAAAGCCATTGCAGTGGAATCAAATCAAAACTTAATGTTCCTAATTTCAAATGGAAATGGACATGAAAATAAGGGGATTTACTGATGGGGGACACTGAGATATTCTATGCTTTGCATGTTTGCTTCCTACTGATCCTTTTCATGGTTTTTTCCATAGAGAATCCAAGGAAAAGCAGGAGTGGGCTGTTCCTGGAGTACTCACATCACTGGCATTCAGGTAGGCTCTCTTGGCTCTGATCAGCACTGGGGTGTCAGGGACAGGGGTGTACTTGTCCTTCATCTTCTCATACTGGGTTTTGTACTTTTTCTAAGAGAGACAGCAAAAGGGAAGAGTCATCACTGCAATTTTAGAGGCATTTGCTAATCCTCAAAACAAAAAGCTTGTCTTATAAAATCCTAAAATGTGTTTTCAGAATGTTTTCTTTTACCAGAACTAACAAAGGAAATGTAGAACTTAAGCACAAGAGAGAGGAAAAAAAACAAGGCTAAACATATTTGAGCCTTGAAATCACCACTAAAACGAAAAGTAAAACTTTTAAAGAGTTCAGCAGAGTGGCACCAAGTTAGAAAACAAAATTTTACCTCACTGATCATGTCCTTGACATTCCTGGCGTGTGTAAAGGCTTGAGTCTGACCATCAGCATGATGGTGGGGTCTCTCCTTTGTGGCAAGTTCCACGTACAAGTACTGCATCAAGAAGAAAATAATCAAAAAACCTACACTTCTAGTAAATCCTCCTTTATGTCTCTGAAAAGCAGCTGTAGGAACATAACCACCAATTTCTAGGGAATTCTACACTGCTTTGAGATGGAAAGCTTTTGCTGTACTTCAACAATACATTAAGAAGGATCCCCTGATTGATTTTTATATCAGCACAGTTTTTTCACCTGGCTCTGTATTTTTTGTCCTGTCTTGGCTCTTATGAAGTCAGGTGTATCAAGGACAGAAGTGTATTTTGTCTTCAGCTCGTTGCCTGCAGCTCTGTAAACCAGCTGGAAAAAAGACAGGCCCAGGAATTATTTCTTCTGCTATTATTTAGAAGCTGCACAATCACAGCTTTGCAATTCTAACATCTCATCTATTCCAGTAAAAAACACAGGGAGGGGTTATTACAGCTACAAAATTGTGCAGAAATAACAGAATTTACCTCACTCAGATGGGTTTTCAGTTCCTGCACTGCTCTGTATCCAGGAGTATCCAACACCACCTGGACTTTAGGCCACATTTTCTTGGCAGTACTTGTGTAGATGTAATTAGACTGGAAAGGAAAAGCAGTATGAATAAAGGAAATTTTACACTGCAACCCAACAGCGCTTTGAAATAAAGAACTGGCTGCACAGCACGAAATTATCTCGTTTTTTGCTCACTTTCCTGCATGCACAGAAATAAATCCATGGCTGTCATGCCCAATTCCCAGAGGAAAAGTCTTACCCAGAGCTTGCGGAGCTCGCGGGCACGGACCATGTCAGGCGTGTCATACAGGAAACAACCCAGGCCCTTCAACCACCTCAGGTCCTCTTTGTATTTATTCTACGAGAGAAATCAAAACCAACAGTCGACTTTCGGGATAATTTCAATCATCTGTCCTTTGAGAAAGCATCTTTTTGGTTAGGGAATAGAAAGGAAGTGAGAGAACCCCAATCCCACTGCCAGCAGAGAGGTTTTGGAGCTCCCAGCAGGTGTGTGAGGAGCAGCTTACGTCACTGGTGATGTCCCCAACGTAGCGACAGTGCAGCACGTGAGGGGTGTAGGGCAGGGAGATCAGGTGGCCCTGCATCTTGAAGAAATCCGACTTGTAGATCAGCTGAAAAGCAAGGGAAAAACCAGCTTTTCACGTGTTTGCTCAGGGAATAATCTCATTTTCTACAGTTGTGCTGTTAGGAGAGCACCTACATCGCTGACAGCCTCCTGGGTGGCTCTGACTTGGCGGATCTCGGGCGTGTCAGGGGTGGTGTGAATCTTGTCCTTGTTCTTGTGGTATGTTGCCCTGTACAGCCTCTGTGACAAGAGACAATATTCTGCATTTTAACACAGCTTAAAATGGCAAAGAAGTTCAGCACAGTGTAAACACTTCCTGCACAAATTAATATTTTCTACCCAGGCAAAGATTTTCCATTAAGTTTTCAATAAATTCTGGAAATCTCACACTCTAATCCTAAAAACATGTAAATACACATATTTAATTTAATTTAATTTAAGAGCATTTTCATGCTCTTAAAGCCAATGACCAAAGAAGTGAGTAAATAAATATAAAATAAATAAATATAAAACCTAAAACTATTGTGCCCCAGTTTTATACAAAGATTTCTATTCAACTTTAATCACAGCTAATAAAATTAGGCTGAAATTTTATATTATAAAATATTAGATTATAAATATAATGTAATATAAACAGTAAATAAAATAAGTAAATATAAATATATAAATTAATTATATAAATACATTTTATATATAAAAATAAAAATAGAAATATATAAAAATATTGTATATATATTACATGTATGTTTATATATATAAAATATAGATAGAGATATGTAAGTAAGAATATAAATATAAGTATAAGTATAAGTATAAGTATAAGTATAAGTATAAGTATAAATATAAGTATAAGTATAAATATAAGTATAAGTATAAGTATAAGTATAAATATAAATATAAATATAAATATAAATATAAATATAAATATAAATATAAATATAAATATAAATATAAATATAAATATAAATATAAATATAAATATAAATATAAATATAAATATAAATATAAATATAAATATACACAGTAACAGTTTCAGCCTGGATCCACGATCCCTCACTGTTCTTCATGGATACTTCTCTAAATAAACTTTTATTCTGAAAAGCCTGAAAGAAGAGGGATCCTACAGCTTGCCAGTCAATGTACTCTCATTATGCATATTTTGGGCACTGCAAATACAACTGAAAGCAAACACATGTATTTACTGTACCTCGTTAATGACTTGATTGACTTTCCTCACATTTTCAAAGCCAACATCTTTAGGCCCCAGAGTGTAGCCCTTGGCTTTCATGTGTTCATAGGCTTCTTTATATTTCAGCTATAAGAAGTACAAAAGCACACAGAAATTAAATTTGATTACGATCCTGGCTACACTGCAGCTCTGACAGCAATTTCTGCTGTATGAAGAGACAGATTTTTAGAGATAAACCAGTGAGATGTAGCTTTATCAGAGTCAAATACACATCATAATTATTTCACCCCTTATCACACGGCCCAAAATTAACAACAAAATTAGTTTTTCTTGCATCTAATAAAATATTTGCATAATGCTGAGGAAATTTGTGTTTGGGCAGGAAAGGGCCAAGCTGAGAGTCCCTTGTGTGGGGCTGCTGATCATTCCCGTGGTGCAGAAGGATTTAGTCCCTGACTCACATCACTGCCAATGTGCTGGACGTGTTTGGCGTGCTGGAAGTTCGGAGTGTCCGTGGGAAGGCTGTACCCGGTGGGCAGAGCATTCACACCAGCCCAGCGATACAAATTCTGCAAGAGGAGAGAGAAACACTTTGTGCAACTGTCAGCAACATTTGAGGGGAACATCCCTCAGTCTTGGGAATCTCTCAAACAACTGGCAAAATATTTCCCCCATGTCTGGGGGAAAAAATGCATTAAAATGAATTTTTATAGCTCAAATGAGGATATTTTCCCACTTTCATTCCAAAGCAGTGACATGCAGCTTCAGCTGAAAAGCTAAAACCAGACAATTTGGTTTTCCAGGGTCACAAACTCTGTGGAGCCCACAGTTTTGTACTTACCTCACTCTGTATTTTGTTGGCATTATACGCCCGCTCCAAATCCACTGTTTTATCAGTAGGGATCATCTTGCCTTGGACATTCCGCCTGTAATCACCACGATAGACAGCCTGGGAAAGAGAAAAAGTCATAATTGTCACATTCTCTCACAGTGTATTTTGTTTGCATACAATGGGAACAGCTCCTAAAAAAATGGATTAAAGTTTTTTTGGCTTCAGGCAATTAATGAATTTAGTGATTGTGTCCACAATGAGGTGTAGATAACCAACAATGAATAAAATTAAATTATTAAATACGTATTAAAAGTCCCATTTCTAAAGCTGGTGAGCTAACAGCATTTGGAATATTGGCTGCAAGGTGAGAGAAACACTTACTTCACTTAAATTCAAGGCACTGAGCACATTCTGGACATAGACAGGAGTGTCTGTGACCACAGTGAAGTCCTTCTTCATTTTTTCTGCCTTAGATTTGTACTTAATCTGCAGAGAGAATGCAAGAGTTCTGATTACTAATGCTAGTAATTGTTAATTTATTGTATTATCACACTTACTATACTTACTATTTATTTCATTACTGAGCTATTTTATTAGTGAAACCAGCGTTGAAACAGAAAGCAAATTGCAACTATGGCTTGTTATTTAATGAATCCTTCAATCAAGAAGGATAAATAACATTTTCCAGACTACACCTGGAGGGGAATAAAGCTACAGTGGAGTGAAAAAGAAGACTAAGAGGCAAACCCAGAGTTACCCACTCACATCACTGCGGAGGTCATAGGCTTGCTTGGCATGGAGGATTTCGGGAGTGTCCCAGACAAAGCAGCCAATGCCTTTCAGCCAGTTCAGATCATCCTTGTAGATCACCTAAGGGAGCAGAGAAGGAACCTGTAAGAATTCCACCAGGATCTAATCCCTCATTTCTAAATCATTTCAAAACACAACTGACAAATGATGGCAAGGAAGGTTTCTACAACTTTGATTTTTTTGTTTTCAGGGTTTGTTTTTTTTGGTTTGGTTTGGGGGTTGTTTTTTTTTTGTTTGTTTGTTTGTTTTGAGGAAAATAAAAACAATTCCTTCTGGAATTTAAATATTTTTTATTCAATTTGCTTCACTTTGGGCAATAAATTTAAAATCTAATTATCTTTTTTAAAAAAAAAACTACCTGCACATCCTACTGGACACTGATTTACTGCCAGATCCTACTCCTGGGCTGACCTGCTCAAGACAAGCTTCGCCCAACCAGGATTTGCACAGATTTCCAAACTTTCCACACCTCATGCAACCAAATAAAGGACAATTTACAGACAGGGTAGAACAGTAATTAATGATTAGAATTATGACCCAAATGCCTGCACTATCAATACTGAAATCATTGAAGTTGTTGCACAGAGGTTGTGGACTCGCCATCCCTGGAAATGTTCAAGGCCAGGTTGGAGCAGCCTGGGATAGTGGAAGGTGTCCCATGGGAGGGAGTGGAACTGGATGCGCTTTAAGGTCCCTTTCAACCCAAACCATTCTGGGATTTTCTGATTCTATTCAGCTAAACCCCATCTCAGTGACCCATTTATTGCCAAATGTCACACAAATGAAGCCAAGTGGCAACTTCAGAGTGCTCTAGAGACATTTTTCTTAATCATTTCCTCCAACAGAGCACAAACAAAGGAATGTTCTCCAAAGTGAGCCAGGAACAAGTGATTTGGGGACTCACATCACTGACTTGGTCGGTGACTCTTCTCACGTGGGTGTTGACCTGCAGGTCGGGCAGGCAGATCCACTCGTGGAGCCGCGTGCGATAATCGACCTCGCTGATCTTCTTCTGGGCATCCTTGGCTGAGATGATGTCCACCATGTCTGGGACAATGTGCACCTTGGCTTTGGTCTTCTCATAGGTCTCTCTGTACAGACGCTGTGGAGTTAAAGCAACGCTTTCATAAAGCTGCAGCACAAATTGTTGCTAAATTTGGAGGAAATCGTTGCTGTTTTCATGGGATGTCAGTGCGAGAGCGATCGCTTTGGCCGTGACTAAAAGGGACATCTGGCCTGCTCTAAAAATAATTTGCAGGACCTCAGCAAGGGAGGTAAAATGTGATTTGTTCGATTTTCATCACGCTGATGAGCTAAAAGGAGGCAGATGAGGATTTTGCCCATATTACACTAAAAGTTTGGCCATGCAGATAATGCAAGAATTGAGTTAAAACTGAAATTTATGGTTGTATTATGGAATTTAGGAAATACTGCACACTGCCAAATGCAGTTGGGAATGGGATGTCTGGATCAAGGCACGTGGATTCTTTGAGTGGCTGCTTTTGAGGTAGGTATGGCTTTATCAGGAAAACAGACATCCAGAACCAGCACTTACATCGATGTTGAGCTTCCCAACCCTGAGGCACCTCTCCGTATTGGGATCATCCTCAACACCTCTGGGGAGGGTGTACAGGGCTTTGAACTTGTCATATTCCTCACGGTATTTGACCTGAGCACAAGCAAGGAAATGCAACAATTAACTGACTCCAATGAGTCAGCTGTGGTTTTGGAACAAAATTCATCATCGTTAAGCAAAAAGATGATTCCAACAAGTAGAGAAAAGGCTTTAAAGCAGGATTTTACCTTTTTTTTTTGTCTCAAATGGCAAAGAAAGCACATCATAATAATAATAATCAGGTTGTAAAACAACAGCTGATGAGAGGATTTTAAAAATCAATAGATGTAGAATAAGGCACTTATTTATTGTTCCAGCTGTTTCATTTAAAGGGATCTGTGGAGTGGTCTCTTAATTCCAGCTTCAGTAAAGCATAAGATGTTTTCTGTTTTACTGAGCATCATTTAAAGATTTTTGGTGTTTTTCTGACCTGAATGCTCATGAAACTTAGACTAGAAAAAGTCTAACATTTTCAGTTTGGATTACTATAGAAATTGACTTCTTTTTTTTTTCCATGGCAAGAAGCCACAAAAGACTGTTACCCAAATGACTATCAGAGAAAAAACATTATCTACAGATACATATTAGATCTCAATTAAAAAGGGAAGGCAAATTAAAGTTTAAAAAATATAAATATCTATACTAGATGCATGGCAAGAAGGATTTAGTTGTTAAAAAAGATAATCTGATAAAAAAAAAATAAAGAAATAAATTCACTTACAATGCTTGCATTGTGCTTCAGTTCTTTGGCACGTGCCAAGGCTACAGCATCTGGGGGCAGTGCATAGCTGGTGGCCTTCACTTTATCCCAGGCCTTCTTGTAGAGATTCTGTGGGGAAATAGAAAGTTCTTGTGAGTGGAAAATCAATTCTTGTAAATAATTACCAACACCCAATAGAAATCAAAATCCCTTTTGCTTTTATTTAGACACCACAAAGTATTGTAAAGAAGATATTAAGTGGTACTTGATATCAAGTGCATGTAAAGGTTGATAGAAATCCCTTCTATTCATGCCTGTTCTCATATGAGGTTTTAATTTTGTTCAGGTGCAATTTTATTCAGGGAATCTGTTTATTAATCCAGGTGTTTTGCCAAGACTGGCATTACAGTTGGAAAATATGGCCCTTGCCTGAAATACAACACCTCCCTGAAGCTCAGGTAGTACAGAGCACCAGCTTTGAGAAGCTCCTGGTTTGGATGTTTATCTTCAAACAGAGTGAACAAACAAAAGAAAACAAAAATCCCACCTTAAAGCTCCTTAAGAGAAAAACAATTGTGTATAAACACTTACATCACTATAGAGGTGTTTCAAACTCTGAACTCTTTCTGAATCCACTGTGTCAGCCACAGTTGTGTACTTGTCCTTAGTTTTTTGGAATTCCTCCTTGTATTTCACCTGGAAGATGAAAGCTGGGTTTAGTGGATTGTTTCAATGCTCAGAAGGACAGTCCTGAGCAGAAAATGTGGGGATTCACCTCACTGGCGTTGGCAGCACTTTGCAGAGCAGTCACATAGACAGGAGTGTCTGTAACCACACTGAAGTTCTGGAAGTTCTCTTTCCCTGCAGAGGTGTATTTTATCTAAGGACACAAAACCAACAAAATAACCATTAGTGCTGAAAATGACCTGGAAATCCCCTGCCAGCTTCCTTTAAAATCATATCTGGACAGCTGAAATAAAAGATTACAGCTCAGTTAAAATCAACTCTGAAAGCAACAGGTCATAAAATAGAAATACTTAATATACAGCCAGTATGAACTAAGGAATAATGGAATTAAAAAACCACAGCTGTCTTTACTTTCTCCTCCTCAAATAACACAAGTGATGTGTCTACAGAAGCAACTTCAAGACTGTATTTTCACAGTTTAAACAAAATATTTCTGATGTAACAGGAATTACTTCATTCTGCTCTGGACTAGGACATGTCAGCCCCAATGAATCATACATGAAAGAAAGAAACACATAAATGTTTACTTATTTAAGGAAAACTTACCTGGCTCTGCAGGTCATAGGATTTCTTAGCCTGTAGGATCTGTGGAGTATCCCAGACGTAACATCCAAGTCCCTTCAGCCAGTTTAAGTCATCTTTATACACAGACTGCATGGAAGTGAACAGAATATTAGGTTAGGAAGAAATTTTCCTTCTGCCAATTAAAACAAGGAATTGTGCATCCTACTAAGCCACACAATTAACACACCCTCAGATTTATTGGGAAGGTTGGTTGGCCCAAGCTGAGACACCACTGACTGCAGAATACAAGCACTGTTCTCTCAGCCGTGGGCTGATACAACCCCAACAAACAAGGGGAAATCTTTTCCAGACCCACTGGATCCAGAAGGATTCTGGATGCTGTCCTGGCCCCCCTTCTTATTCCAGTATTCCCAATTACAACAGAGAAGGATCATTGCAGTGATTGGTACTAAGAACTTAAAACCATGGTTATTAATTTCGTATTTAAGTAGTAGGGAAGATACATGGGGAAAAAATAATGAAAAAAAGGCTGCTATGATGTCAAACAAATAGGTTCAATAAGTTCACATAAGTTTAGAAGGGTTTGGACAATGCTCTCAGGCTCCTGATGGGATTTTTGGGGTGTCCTGTGCAGGGCCAGGAGATGGACTGGATGACCTCCCAACCCAGCCTATTGCATGGCTCTAAATAAATAATAAACATACATCACTCAGAATCTCCTGGGCTTTCCTGGCATGAATAACATCGTTTTCTTCAGGTGAACAGCTCCACTGGTGGAAGTACGTGCGGTATTCCAGATCACTGAGGATGTACTGGCACTTCTTGGCCAGGACATGGTTCATCATGTCTGTTGGAATATGGACATTTTTCTTGGTGTCTTCATAATTCTTCCTGTAGGCCAGCTGAAAAGCAAGGATTGGGGAAAAGGTGAGAGGAAATAAAAGTGATTTTCTGTATAACTTTGAATTTTGGACTAAAAGGTGACGGTGTAATCTGAGATGTGTTTCCTGGATTTAATAGCTAAGTTCCCATGGGATTCAACAGGATAGAAATCTTAACTTGGATATTAATCACCTTTTATTTTTATGAAGTTCTGGAAGGACAACAATGACCCTCACTTGCAGTTTAACAGCTGGTGAGAAAACTAACAAGTCTTCAGGGTTAAAAAACTCCTGCTCCACAAATGGTTTTCATCTAATTAAAGATAGAATATTTGGGATTACACTGATTTTATGGCCTGCATGACACGCTGTATGTGCAGTGCTGACAACAGCAGCACACCAAATGTACATTTAATTTTCCAGTTCTTAAATTCCTACTTCAACTCAAAATCTGAAAGATCTCAAAAATAATTTTCTTTATTTGTGAAGGAAATTAATCACACATGGTATTTTTTACTGCTCAGATCCTTAGACTGAAACAGAAAAAGGTGGTTTTTTTTTCCTTACTGTAGTTTTTCTAATAGCTAAACAAATCCCTTTTCAATCTCCTAAATAATTTAAAATTCAATTATTAAACCCACATATAAAATAAGCATTCAGGAAATAGAAACATGTTGAAATTACTTTTACTGATAATACTGTGGATTTATATTAAGGCTGGACTTGATTTTGGAAGCCTTTTCCAGCCTTAATGATCCTGTGATTCTACAGCTCTATTAAGCTTTGCCTTATTTATGTTTAAATAATGAAATAGTGACTTTCATCAGTGAAATAAATGGTGAAACAAAACAAATGGAAAACATTCCAGACTCGTTCATTCCTTACCGCGCTCCTCATTTTCTGGAATTCCCGGGAATGAATGACACTGGGGAAATCACTGATATCCTTCCCAGCCAGGTAATGGCCTTTCAGCTTCTCATATATTTCCTTATATTTAAGCTGAAAAAATATTCACATGGGAATTTTAATGTTCATTCCAACAACATATTGGGGGGGAAAAGGGAAAGAACGGGGAATCCCTCCTGACCTCACTGTTGATGTGGTTTGCATGTTTGGCTCCCACGAGTGGAACGTATTTCTCATCCAGAGTGTATCCAATGGGCTTGCTCTGCTCCCAAGCCTTCTTGTAATGTTTCTAGACAAACAAAACACATGCAGATTTTAATGAAAAAATCAATTCTATTTCCCATTTGTACACACAGGGGATATGACATGGAATACAGAATTTTTACTTTTAATTTCATTTTTATTTTTACAGTGGTTCCCAATAAATTAAATGGAGGATGGTTGTTTTGAACAGTCATTTAGTATAAAACAAACAGGACAGGTGTTCACTTCAGGAATTTACTTGGGCACAAGTTTGAGTGATTTCTGCTTTCTTTATTATATTTATATCAGAAGAGTAGTAAAAATATCCAAAATATAGATATGAACTCTGGTTTAAAAGTACAGTATAGAAGTGTTTTTATAGATAATATAATATAATATAATATAATGTAATGTAATGTAATGTAATGTAATATAATATAATATAAATAGATATTATATTATATATAATATATAAATATATAAATATCTATATTGTATATAATATGAATATATAAATATATATAGATATATAAAATATATATCTATATTATATATAATATAGATAATTATAGAAGATAATTTTATAGATAATCAAAATTGTGAAAAGTCTTCAAGAAATATCGATGTTTTTTAAAGAAACAGTGTCAATGGCACTTTTCTAATACTTATTTTGTTAAATATTAAATATATTCACCTTCAGATTAAATTATGAAGTGCCTACTCACATGAATGAATAATCACTTCTATTTTTAAAAAATAGAAGTTTCTCATTACAATCAGTGAGACTACTCAAAAGTAACTGCTTAATAATGTAAATCTTCTACACTTTCCATTTCTTATAGAAAAAGTAAATGTATAATTTATCAGTATTCTCAGAAGATATTACTGGATGGAATTACATTTGGTTTTGACACACTATTATGACTTCCAAGCACCACACAGCTGTCCTTTGAGACCACTTCAATAAGGAAAGAAATCACCCTGATTCCAGCAATCCAAATGGGAAAGCTGAAGAAAAGAGGGGTTAAACAACCTTCCCAGTGCCACTGCTGAGAGTGGAACAGCTCCTCAAGTCTGCCCTACACTCTGTGGCTTTCAAAGGTTGATATTTATGGGATCTCACCTCACTGTGGAGCAAGGCCATGTCTTTGGCATGGTGCAGAGCAGGAGTATCATCAGACCCGATGTACTGGCCTTTCTCCTGGTTAAAAGTTTCTTTGTAT
Organism: Cyanistes caeruleus; assembly: GCF_971803275.1. Taxonomy (NCBI): domain Eukaryota; kingdom Metazoa; phylum Chordata; class Aves; order Passeriformes; family Paridae; genus Cyanistes; species Cyanistes caeruleus. The sequence continues at coordinate 39,941,720 of NC_141707.1, forward strand.
TTTAGCTGCAAAAGAAAACAAACACACAGTTAATTCCACAGGAGAAACACATTATTCCCATTAGTCCATCTATTAGTAGCAGACATTTATTTTCTCCTGTGTCATAATGTAATAACCTTGTGTAGGACATTCCAACCACTGTAAGACACAGGCAAATGTTACTGTGTCACCTCAAAATCCACATGGCATTCTTGAAAAATCTGAGATACTGCTCAGCAAGTACACTTTTGGAACACCAGGAACTCCATGAACTGTTCATCAAGAACAGGACTCAGTTTTCAACTACTATAAGAAAAATCTATGCAAACTCTAAGTCAGGACATGCCATCTCCAACAGGAAAATGTTAAATTATTTGGATGACAATATTGTGTTGTTCATTCATAAAACTTCTTACTTGTTTACCCCAGGAAAGCAAAAGCAATTAAATCATCTACTAATTCTTCTATATTAATTTCTATTTAATAAAAAAGGTACATACATCACTCTGATTGACAGAGTTCATCTTTGCCAAAACGATCTCAGGAGTGTCAACCACGCTTGTGTACTTGGAAAAGTTCTCCAGGGCTTCTTTAGTGTATGCTCTCTGCAAAGAGGTGAAATAATGTCTTAAACACTGTGCATGAGAAAGAATTGCTAATCGTGGAACTGCTGAAATATTTTCTCTTTACCTTGTCTATCAGTTCCTGTGCATTCTTAACTTTCTTATGCTCCACTGAATCGAGAGGGACCCAACCACAGCCACGAAGCCACTCCAAATCAGCCTTATAGATGTTCTAAATCAGAAAGACAATGCAAAAGGACAGAAATTACTGACCTCAGGATGGATTATGTGCCGTGGGAAATATCCTTAGGCCAGACCAGGTGGAAAGGACCTGGAAGGCTGCACCATCACTCACATCACTCTGGAGGTCGTAGGCCTGCCGCGCGTGGATCACGTCATTCTGGTCAGGAAGGCAGGTCCACTGGTGCAGGTACTGCCTGTAGTCAACGTCACTGACCAAGTTCTGGCACTCCTTGGCTGCCACAACTGCCATGGCATCCGAAGGCATGTGGATTTTGGACTTGGTTTTGTTGTAGTCTGATTTGTACAGCCTGTCGTTCTGGATCTCGCCCGCATGCTCGTACCACACCAGCTTGGGGTCATCTCTCATCTTGGCAACTCCCACGTAGTGACCTCTCTGCTTGACATACTCAGCTTTGTACTTCAGCTGGTGGGAGAGGGGAGAAACACAGAGAAAATCAGCACTGGCTGTATCCACTCTGGTTTAACCTGGGAATGGCTTCAGGTTTGTTGACACAAAAAGCAGATGAGACAGGGAGTTGTCAAATGCAGCCTTAAGTTTTCAGTGCACGACCAAAATCTGGTCTCAAACAATAATATTACTTTGCATGGGCTTTCCAGTTCAAAATATATCATCTTCTAGTCTAATATACTCCAAATTTTCAGTAAAAGCTATTGTTAACACAAGAGGAAAGACTTGCTAGAAAATGTTTCCTAACAAGCGCATTTAGTCTCATTTTGGCAACAAACTGAGATTGTTTTAAGAGTGGATGCTTATTTACAGTATTTACATCACACTGCTTTGACAAAATGTTTATTCCAAATAAGAGTCATGTAATAATTTCATGATCCATTATGCAAATGTTTAAAATGTAAAGTGTGTACTGGCCTACAGGTTTTGATAGGCCAAAAAGTGAAATCAGAGCCATATATGTTATAATCATAGTATCACTTAAATTATTTAACATTTATAAAATATGCAAGTCCAGCCCAGTTGATTTTGAAAGGACTGTTTCTGGAAAGAGTCAATGTGGAAGAAATCTGACCTTCAGCACTCCAAATCCCATAATCACAAAGATGGCTGAATTATTTGGAGAAGAGTGGAATTCATAGGCCATGGGAAGTCTGGATGTTACCCCAGGTGGAAAGCTTTTTAAGTCTGTTTGGGAATTTTCAAGGCCTTTAACTCTTTAAAGCCTCATCTTCTTAATGAGAAAAATCCTTACCTCACTTTGGACATCACTCGAGTGCTTGGCGTGAGAGATCTGCATCGTGTCAGGAGGCAGGAGGTAACCAGTGGCTTTTTCTTTCTCCCAGCTTTCCTTGTATAAATTCTGTGGGAAATAAAAGTCATGAGGAATTCAACACTACTACAATGATAACGATTACTGTATGTATGTAATTTGTATAGAAGTATAAGGATAACAAATCCTTCCTTCAGGTTGTCATCAATAAGGCAGGTTTTTTAAATACCTAAAAAATGTGAGTAGAAGCTGTCAAGGAGAGACCACATACCTGATTTAGAATTCTGGCTGCCTCTCGGGCCATATCCAGCTGTGGTGTATCTGTGAATGTATAATTTGCCTTGGTCTCGTTCCATTCTTTGTGGTATTTAATCTAGGACACAGAAAGAAATGATTGCCTTGTAGCACCACCACAGAACCGGGAACACACCATAATTTACACACACAATAATGAACCAACCCCTGAATTTGCAAGGCCATTAGAAAAAGCACATTGAATACAGAATTACAGAAGTCAAATGCAGCCCAGACACTGAGAGCAAACTCACATCACTGCGGATTTCAGTGCTATTCTTTGCTGTGACATAATCAACTCTGTCGGCCACGGGAGTGAACGGGAGAGTTTCAGCTTTTGTGCGGTACTTTCTCTGTACAACAAAAAGAAAAAGAGATTACCCCAGAATATTGGATGCCTAGTATAGCAATTCTGAATAGATACACAAGACAAGAAATTTCTTGTGGAGAAAAACCTCTCCATACACAATGAATATTGTGAAAATACTCCAATTCCATTTTTCATTTGAAAAAAAATCTCATCGTTTAAACCATTTAAAATACTTTGAGTGACAAATCGCTCTCAAGAAAATTTTAGTATTGAAAAACACTTGGTTACCTCACTCAGGAGATCTCCAGCATATTTGACATGCTTGACTCCAAGGGAATCATTTGGCAACCATCCAATTCCCCGCAGCCATTCCAAATCAGCTTTATAAACAGCCTGGGGAAACCAAACAAAACAGGGTCCATGCTCTTAGTTACACTTCCCTGTACAATCCAGCAAGATTCATAAATAACAGAATTTACTTCCAGTGGTTAAAAGGGGAGCGGTAATTCCAACATGAGCACTACATCTGAATTTATCACCCTTCAAACATGGCAATTTATAAGTGGCCTATACTTTGCAACTCTAACAAAGAGCAAGGTGAGTTCCCTGAACTCAGGAAAAGATTCCCACTCCTTAGGGCTTTAGCAGAATAAGAAGAGGCAACACAGAACTGCATTAAGAGGTGTTTAAGGGAGGTTTCAGGTGAACTTACATCACTCTGGAGGTCGTAGGCTTGCCTGGCATGAATGACATCGTTCTGGTCGGGGAGGCAGATCCACTGGTGCAGGTAGTGCCGGTAGTCGGCATCGCTCACCAGGGTCTGCCCGTGCTTGGCTGCCACAATGGACATCATGTCCACTGGCAGGTGGCACTGGGTCTTCTGCTTGGCAAAGTGCTTCTTGTACTCTCGTTCGCTCTGAACTTTGGCTACATCCAGGGCAAACTGGATTTTGGAATCTCCCTTTGCGTTCGGCACTCCCACGTAGTGTCCCTTCTGCTTCTCGTGCTCCAGCTTGTATTTGTACTGGGGCAAGAGCAGAGGTCACCATTAGTAACAGCTAGCATGAAAGAGCTCCTGAAGCATGGGAGATGCTTCTTTTGGCACTTACATCACTGGCAATCTCTCTAGAAGCCTTGGCTGTCTTGATTGGAATGGCATCTGCTCTCAAGTCATAGCTCATCTTCAGCTCATCCCAAGCTCCTTTATATTGTTTCTGAAAAGACAGAGAAAACATCACACACATGCTGAATGCTCTGGTATTTGCCATTATAAAAACAGAGTTTCCAGATATTTATTTGCTGAAATACCATGAAATTTTTTGAGCACTCCTGCTCCTAACCATAAATGCAGCTGCCTCTGAAACATGCAGCACAAGCTGTGCAACCTATAAAGCACAGAGGGAGTCTGTAAAAGTGTAAAAAATATTTATATGCCTTGGATTCTCATCCATTTCAATAAAATATTCCCTCAGTGGGGCATGATATTTATAATTTGTAAGTAGCTGAATGTAAGTATTTATTTTAAAACAGCTGAATACTTTAAGGATATTAGATAGATGGAAGGGAATGTCACAAGCCCCGTATGAAGACAGACTTCAGTGAGATTCAAAGAGATTCAACATCTTAGAATTACGTAATTCACATCCTATTTTAGAGAAAAGAGAATGATAAACATACCTGGCTGTAATTAACAGCATTAGCCTTGGCTAGGTTAATTTCAGGTGTGTCTGGCATGATGTGGATCATAGTCTTGTCCTTTTCCCAGGCTTCTTTATATTTTGGCTGTTAAAACAGAAATTTCATAATATCATCAGAATTATGGAATTTCACTTATCAGTAACATAAAATCCCATAAATCTCTCCCAAACTATCATCTCTAAAGAGTAAAACGTTCGGAAAAGCATTCGACTTAAAACACCACTGATCAGTTTTATATCTTAGCAGTGAGATTTCCCATTAGCTTTAGTTTCTGGTGTGGAAGCAGCTTTGAGGAGGTTGGAACTTACAATGCTGATCTGTTCAGCATTGGTTTTGGCCAGAACAACATCTGGGGAATCCACAACACTGGTGTATTTCACACTGTCAATGGGGGTCCGATACACGTTGTCACTCAGGAGATCCTGGGCATTCTTCACCCTCTTAATTTCTGGAGAATCGTTGGGCAACCAGCCAATTCCACGGAGCCACTCTAGGTCTGACTTGTACACAGCCTGGGTGAGACAATCAGAAAAGGAAAACATTGTTTAAAATTATTATCTTAATTATTTTAAGCCTTGCAAAGCAGGTTGTGTTTTATAAACCTAACTAGAGTCTGATGAATCCTTTTTATATACATGAGATGTTCAGTGTCGTAAGTAAAGTTAAATCTAAAATTAATTTAAATTAAATAGTTCAGGTCTTAAACAACATATTCTAAACCTTGTAAGAAGAAACAACTGACAGGAGTTGCAGTTAATGATGATGAATGTTAAAAGCTTAGAAGAGTCTTCCTGTCCCCTCCAAAACACTTACTCCACTAGTCATTCCAATGGTTTACAAGTCCTGAAAAACCCCAAGCTGCCTACCAGGAAAACTGACAAAAAACAAGGAACAGGAATCCCATCTCCAAAGCTTGTAATTGAAACAGTGGAAGAGGAACTGATAAGCAGCAAAGCCAGGTCAGGAAATCAGCTACTCTGACTCCTCCTGCTTTGCAATCAGCCACTAAAACCTCTAACTAGCTACCTCACGGAGTTTTCTTCCAATTTAACAAATTTCCAAGATGACTCAAGCAAACTGAAGTAACAAAAGCCACCTGATTCCGAGGTAGCAAACAGCAGTTATTCCTAAGTCCCATCAAAGCAAGAAAGACAAATCCTTCAGCCTCTCCAAATCACACCTGTCCGAAAGCATTATGCGACACATTATCAACTAAAGCTTTATAAAATTTAGAGATAAAACCAGTGCCTTTTAAGAGTGCAAAAAATCACGTAATAGCAGTCACAAAAAAATTGAAGAAAACAGTCTATTAACCTGTGACTGTATAGCATTGAACAATCAGAATAAGGCTATTATCTATTAAATACTAAGAGTACAACTGCACATCTCTATGGGGACTCACATCGCTCTGGAGGTCGTAGGCCTGCCGCGCGTGGATCACGTCATTCTGGTCAGGAAGGCAGGTCCACTGGTGCAGGTACTGCCTGTAGTCAACGTCACTGACCAGGGTCTGGCACTCCTTGGCTGCCTGCACCGACAGGGCATCCACAGGGATGTGGATCTGGGTCTTGGAATCATTGTAGGCCTTCTTGTAGAGGCGGTCGTTCTGCAGGGCCATGGCGCGCGCGGCCCACGCCAGCTTGGGGTCCTCCTTGGCGCTGGGGCACCCGATGTAGTGGCCTTTCTGCTTCTCGTGGGTTTCTTTGTACTTGTACTGCAAGAGCAGAGAGAACAGAAGGTGTGTTGCTCACCTGGACACAACCAGACAAAAGGCTTCCAGCTGTCCTGGGCTGCCAGCCTGAGCTTCACTTGGCTCTGCAGACACACAAGCACCACACGAAGAGAAGGCTGTACCTCACTGGCAATGTCTCTGGAGGCCTTGGCTTGTTTGATGGGAATGGCATCAGCTCTCAGGTCATAGCTTTTTGCTTTGGCTTCATCCCAGGCCTTCTGATAATGTTTCTGTAGAGAAAATTAATCACCTTCATTAAACATAGTGAAATGCCTTCTCTAAAAACCTGCTTTCCTGGAATGACCAGCTTGGGAGCTCTGTTTGCTTCCTGTAACCGGCAGAGTTACAATAATGATCTTGGCAACAGAAAATTCATGACTTAAATAGGTGCAAGATTAAAACACAGAGGGGCACCAGAAATATTCCTGAAGACAGACCACTATGACTGCAGACTCCAACAACTCCTCCATGGAATGCATTTGGCAGGTTTTGCCAAAGGGAGCCAGAGTTGTATGGAATTGCACACTGAGCTTGGGAGTTTACTGATGAACACACAACCTGTTGATAGGCTGAGAGCTGATAAAAAGGCTCTGGATGTAATTTCCTATTTACAAGCACATTAGAAGGTGGGTTTGTACACCACCATTTACAGAAAAAACTGGAAGAACAATTGCCAGGCTTCATTTTCTAACACTTCACAAATATTTCATGTTACTCTCTTACATTGCTGATGTTGATAGCGTTGACTTTAGACTGCAGCATGACAGGAGTGTCCGAAGGGAGGGAGATCTGGGTCTTGTCTTTATCCCAGGCCTCACGATACAGACGCTGAGGAGAAAGGAGGAACCATGGCAATTCAGTATGGTGAAAATAAAACACCAAAAGGAATTCTTTAGTAATTCCAATTTGCAAAACTTCCCAACTCATCATTCCCACCATAGAAATTTTACTGTCCACCAGAAAGAAAAGAAATGTCATCCCACAAGAGGAAGGAGAGCTTACATCACTGAGCTGCATGGCGTTGGTCTTGGCCAGGACAACATCTGGGGAGTCAGTGATGCTGGTGAACTTCAGCTGCTCCGGCCGCGTGCGGTACAAGCGGTCATTGAGGAGCTCCTGAGCTTTCTTGGCTTTGACCACATCCACAGAACCTTCTGTCAGCCAGCCAATGCCTCGCAGCCATTCCAGGTCAGACTTGTACACGTTCTACAAATGAGTCAAGGGTTAGTGGCATTGCAGAGATAAAGCAGCACAGAGAGCTGGTGGATTCTTGGTCCCTGGAGATGTTCAAGGCCAGTCTGGATGAGGCTCTGAATAACCAGGTCTAGTGGAAGGTGTCCCATACCCATGGCAGGGACAGAGTTGGACTAAAATGATCTTTTCCAACCCAAACCATTTTGGGATTCTGTAGTTCTAACTCTAAGTGCAAGAAGGTTTTTTTACAAGCCTTTCCCCAACTCCTTCTCGTACTCTTTACGCAACAAGCAGCCAGTGACGCCATGTTGTATCAGGTCTTTTCTAGACACAGCACCCCTGGTTTGCAGAGAAACAATGACACTTTTAAGACATTGCATTCAAACCAGGGGCATAATCTGCAAGTAGTCTGCAGGCAAATATTCTAGAGCAGCCCAAGAGAACATAGCTTCCTTATGAACAGCCCCAAATATTTCTGGCACTCAGGCTGAAATCCTTTGGAAAGGATAAAATAGACATACCAGGACCGAGTGCGGGGTCATGAATGTGCATTTGAAGGTATATTTGCCAGTCACTAACAAACAGAGTCTCACACACCTGCCCTAAAACTTTCCTACAGTGATTGCCACTCACGTCACTCTGGAGGTCGTAGGCCTGCCGCGCGTGGATCACGTCATTCTGGTCAGGAAGGCAGGTCCACTGGTGCAGGTACTGCCTGTAGTCAACGTCACTGACCAGGGTCTGGCACTCCTTGGCTGCCTGCACTGACAGGGCATCCACAGGGATGTGGATCTGGGTCTTGGAATCATTGTAGGCCTTCTTGTAGAGGCGGTCGTTCTGCAGGGCCATGGCGCGCGCGGCCCATGCCAGCTTGGGGTCCTCCTTGGCGCTGGGGCACCCGATGTAGTGGCCTTTCTCCTTCTCGTGGGTTTCTTTGTACTTGTACTAGAAATACAAAAATAAGTGAATCTGGGATGAAGGCCCCATAATTTCCTATTGTTACTGATCACAAAAGTATATACTCTTGTTTTTAAGGTAACTGAAAATAAATGTAAAGGAAGAACATACGTCACTCGCAATATCTCTTGATGCCTTTGCGGTTTTGATTGGAATCGCATCAGCTCTCATGTCATAACCCTTCTTTTTTGCCTCTTCCCAGGCTTTTACATAAAGGTTCTACACAAAAGAAGACAGAAAATGGCTTATCAATATTCTAAAAAATGGGATTTCTACATTTCGTAACTGTCTCTCAAAATTTTCACGAATGCATATTTTAGAACATCTTTATGATTAAAGAAATGCTGACTTAGCTCTGAATTTCCACTAGTTTAGTAAATGTTTAAAATATCCTTACCTTGCTAACGTTGGCTGCGTTGGCCTTTGCTAACAGAATGTCTGGTGTGTCAGGCATGACATGGATGGACTTCTTGTCTGCATCCCAGGCTTCTGTGTACAAGCGCTAGGAGAGAGGAAAACAGCCCTTTACAAACAGTTCTTTATGAAATTATTTTACAATTACAATTATTTTACAAACTGCTGTGGTAGCTCCAGTGAGCTCTAATACCCTGACTCAGCAAAGCTTCTTCTGAACAGCTCAAGAAACTTTGTCCCTCCTCATTATTTCTCAGGTTAAGCTGGGGCAGCAATTGATTGATTTTGGATTGTGGAGAAACAGCCATAGGAGGAAAAGTGTATTAATTATTCTGTATAAAATGTTTGATTATGTTTGTTATAAAGGAAGAGGCACTTAGTGACTTTCACCCTCCAGATCTGAGATATGTTGCAGCATTTTCACATCCAAAGAACTTCAGGTATTTCCTCATGACTTTTTCATCATGCAGTAGTACTCTTGGAAAATCTATGATTTAAGGGACTTTTGTCTGTAGATTTTTACCATCTGCTCACTTCATGCTGAGCCCTGAGAGAAGAAGCTTTCCTGTGCAATGGCTGAATTTAGATTTTCTCTTAAATCCACAAGTTTTTAGTTTTACTTTGCATTTTGAATTTTTCACCTCAGGAACAAGTGCTATTAACTGGCAACACCACCCTCACCTTGTTCATGATCTCAGCATTCTGCTTGGCTAAGACCATGGCCAAGGAATCAGTCACGCTGGTAAATTTGATTTTGTCTGCAGGTTGCCGATACTTCCTGTCACTGAGGATTTCTCCAGCTCTCTTGGCTTTCTCAACTTCCACGGAACCAATAGGAACCCATCCAATGCCTCTCAGCCATTCCAGGTCTGATTTGTAAACAGCCTGAAAAAAATTTGAAAGACTGTTACATATGTGCAAGTGTGATCTAATAATAAAATGATCATAAACAAGCACATACTATATGAACAACTGGGTATGTTTCTGAGGAAAGAGTTCTGAAAACAATTCTTGGTTTTGAAGGTTAAGTAAAATAGTTATAAAATAAGAACAATGAAAGAGGTATTGCAGGTAATGCTAACGTGCTAACAATGCTAATATCAGAGTAACACACAAATTATTGTCAGATTAAGACACAAATTATTGTGTCAAATTATGTCAAAATATTGTGTCAAATTATGTCAAAATATTATCAGATGAAGAACTGAAAAAATAGGATTAAACATAAATTTGATGAAAGAATTGAAAGAATGAAAACATCTCAACAAGTCTGATGCAAGTGACTAGAGCCTTATAATCCATATTTGAAAAATTAGATTGTGCAAGAGTACTTTATTGTGTACGGATAGCATGGAGTACTTTATTTTGTATTACAGAATTACTGTATTGCAGGAATACTGTACTACAAATGTAGGATTTGCTCACATCACTCTGCAGGTCGTAGGCTTGCTTGGCGTGGATCACGTCGTTCTGGTCGGGCAGACAGATCCACTGGTGCAGGTAGTGCCGGTAGTCTGCGTCGCTCACCAGCTGCTGGCACTTCTTGGCCAGCACAATTCCCAGCATGTCCACGGGGCTGCTGAACCTGGTCTTGGACTTCTCAAAGTCCTTCTTGTACTCCCTGTCACTCTGGATCTTGGCCACGTGCATTGACCACATCATCTTGGGGTCGTCCTCGATGTTGCGGGCCCCGATGTGGTGGCCCAGCTGCTTCCGATATCCCTCCTTGTACTTGTACTGTAGGAAAAGAAATCCACACATATATTTATATATTTTATCTGTTTTCAACACAAAGCATTTAAATAGATTTCTTGGTAGAAAAACAAGGAGCATAACCCAGAAAGAGTTATTCTCTTAGTGATATTGTCTCATCCTTGAAACAAAACCTGTCCCATTCAGTGCAGAGTTTTTCCCCGGCTTTGTATTCCACCATTTTGGATTTCAGTGTGACACTGAAACAAAACTATTTTTTTCCTCCAGAAAAGACAAGCATTTAAACCTTTAGAATTTATTTACTTACATATCTCATTAGGGGAGAGATTTTAAAGTACTTCCTATTTTAAATCAGAAATTAACTTGATAAAATCGAGCATAGACTCCTACATCTTCTTGTTCATCCTACTTGAACATCCATGGATGGTAATGGGAGCATATAAATAACCTTCATGTTATTATATTTATTCATTACTGTGAACATAACTCACTCAAAAAATACTGGCTATCCATTATTTCTGTGCACTGAAGGCCTTTGGTAGAATCACATGAAAAGAGATTTCTGTATTATCTATTTTGTGAAATATGACATTAGCAAAGAACTGAACATAGATTCTGATTCTTTTCCATTACCAGATCCTCAGAGAAATGAGAAGAAAGCCTGCTCACCTCACTGGCAATCTCCCTGGAGGCTTTGGCAGACTGAATGGGAATGGCATCAAAACGCAAATCATGGCCCTTCTTCTTCGACTCCTCCAAGGCCAGCTTGTACATTTTCTGTGAGAAAAAGAGTCACATTTTAGTTGCAAAAAATAAAATTCAAAACTGCATTTCAGTGCAGCACAACTGTGCAGTAAAACAAATGAAGTCCCTAAACTATTGTTCATCTTCAGACAATTTAAATACTGTTCTCTAGAAAAGAAAAAAGAACCTAACCAGATTTTAAAAGACCTTGTAATTTTATTGTAGATGTTTGGAAAATGGAAATCATTTAGGGAAGGCAAAGACTGGAACATTTAAAAAGTTAAATTACCTATTTTCACAACTTGCTGTGGAAATGATTTCTCATTTATGGCAGATAATGTATTTTAAAACAAAATTTAATTTTGTGAAAGAGCATCTCTGATTTCAGTACTGGAACTGGCCATGTATGAAAATAAGCAACCTGACAATCATTTATCATTAATAAAAGATCAAAGGTGACAAAAGTGTACTTAGCAGAAACCCTGTAATTGTCTCAGCTTTCAGTTGCACTCACCTCACTGTAGTTCACTCGGTTTTGTTTGGCCAGCAGGATTTCTGGGGTGTCAGGCATGACGTGAATCGTGGTCTTGTCTTTGTTCCACGCTTCAGTGTACAAACGCTGAGCAGGAAAACAGGAAGAGATTTATAGGACCAATATATATATTATTCCAAAGCAATAATCTCAATAATCAAGGAAAACACAATAACTAAAATGATAGGAACTTGGTCTAGCAGAAATTGTCTCTTCCCATGGCAGGGGGTTGGAACAAAAGGATCTTTTCTATCCCTTCTAACCCAAACCATTTTATGATGCTATAAAATATAACATGGATATACAGTTATGTGTTAATCTCATAAAAGTAACATCAACAATAGAAAAATTTATCTGAGTGAGTTTTAAAACACTAAGGAGACACATTGCTTCAGAATAATGAATAAACCAAAGCATTACTAGTGCCCAATGAACACACAAGCCAAGGATAATATTTTAATGTAAAATGCGGAATATTACACAAATTTGAGGTTTCCATTAACAGGTCCAAGAGTTTTGAGTAAACTAACGAGAGCACACTGATGGAAAACACATCAAGTCTGAACTGCAGCATTGCTTGTGCTCATTTCATTCCCAGTCCTGACTCCAGGGGTGAGGCAGAGACCTCTGAGGTGTCACCTCAGAGGGATCAGGACTCACTTTATTCATGGTGTCTGCGTTCTGCTTGGCCAACACCATCTCCAGGGAATCCGTGACACTGGTGAACTTGATGGTGTCCGGACGCTGGCGGTAAATTTTGTCGCTCAGGATCTCCCCTGCTCTCTTGGCCTTCTCAACTTCCAAGGAACCAACTGGGACCCATCCAATGCCCCGCAGCCATTCCAGGTCAGACTTGTACACGTTCTGTTATAAGAAAATATTACACAAGTTATTTTAATAAAATAATCATAATAATGATTAATGTATGAAAACGTATGTTACACAGCGCATCTTTCCAAAGGAAAATAATCTTCCTATCAGCTCTTCAATCAAACAAATTCAAAGCTGTAAAGAAAATTGTAGAAAAAATTACAGCATTTCACCTACATTTAGGGTGAAAACATTATCCAACATTCAAAAAATGGTAAATGATAAATAGTCCAAATCCTGCAATTACAGGATTTCATTAAAATATTAGTTAGTTAATATAACTTGTAGGAGATCTGAGTGTCTATTAACCGTAGAATTAAACTATTCTATTAAATAGAATTTAATATTAAACTTAAGAATAAATCTGGATGACTTGGTTCTACCATATCAGAATAAGATGGCCTCATCCAACTGTGTAAAATAAACTCATTCCTCAGCAAAAATCAAATGCCAGACAACTCACATCACTCTGCAGGTCGTAGGCTTGCTTGGCGTGGATCACGTCGTTCTGGTCGGGCAGACAGATCCACTGGTGCAGGTAGTGCCGGTAGTCTGCGTCGCTCACCAGCTGCTGGCACTTCTTGGCCAGCACAATTCCCAGCATGTCCACGGGGCTGCTGAACCTGGTCTTGGACTTCTCAAAGTCCTTCTTGTACTCCCTGTCACTCTGGATCTTGGCCACGTGCATTGACCACATCATCTTGGGGTCGTCCTCGATGTTGCGCGCCCCGATGTGGTGGCCCAGCTGTTTGCGATACCCTTCCTTGTACTTGTACTGAAACAGAAGAGATTTAAAGTTATTTGGTGTATTAACAAATTAATAAATAATTCTAACAGTTCAACATACTCATTGTTCTGTAAAGATAAAAACATGATGTAAGTCTTCCTACTCTGGGATTAATTTTCACATAAGAAGCATTTTTATTTGCTATAATTATCTAAGACTTTTTATATAACTATACACACTTTCAATTCACTAAACATTAAGTGTCATATTCTAAAAGTTTGGTATTTCACATTTTTTTACTATTAAGATTAAAATAAATATTATAAATATAGTAAATATTAACTTACTTTTAAAACTTTCCACAAAAGTCCTTGATCAAGACCATATCATGTGATCTTAGTACAAAAAGTTGAAATATCAAATTTGATAGAAAACACAGTGTACAAAAATCTGTTATCCTCCATCTCTAAGTGATCCTGCCTCATCCCAGAAACAAAAGCTATCACAGTCATTGCATAGTTTATCCCTGTTTTTATGTTCAGACATCTTGAATTTCATTATAACACTTGAACAGGAATATTGTTTGAATTAGAAATGAATCTGACAAACTCTACCATTGGTTCATACACCTTTTTGATCATGTTGCTGGAATAGCCTTGGACATCAAGAGAAGGACTGCAGGGAGCGTATCAATAATCTTCACATTATGATATTTATTTATTTATTACAGGGATGTATTCCTCAAAGTAGAAATATTGGCAATCCCTTTCTTCCATGCACTAAAGGCAATGTAGTGGAATCATTAAAAAGAATCACTAAGAAAAAAGATTTCAGTAGGATCTATTCTATGAAGTATGACATTAGCAAACATTCTGATTCTTTTCCATTACCAGATCCTCAGAGAAATGAGAAGAAAGCCTGCTCACCTCACTGGCAATCTCCCTGGAGGCTTTGGCAGACTGAATGGGAATGGCATCAAAACGCAAATCATGGCCCTTCTTCTTCGACTCCTCTAAGGCCAGCTTGTACATTTTCTGTGAGAAAAAATTCACAATTTACTTCCAAAAACAAAATAGCATTTCAGTTAAGCACATCTGAGTAATAAGACTATTTAAGTCCCTAAACAATACTGCTGATTTTCAGGCAATTTAAATATCTTCAGCCCAGCTCTGCATTTACTAGAAAATAAAAAACCAGCAGATTTCAAAGATCTTGTAATTTTTTTGTAGATGCTTGGAAAATGGAAATCATTTAAGGAAAGCTAAGAAAAAATAGGTATTTCCATACCTTACTGTAGAAATTATTTCTTATTTATGGGGGATAGTATATTTTAATAGCCCAATTAGATATCCAGGAGGTCAATTCCTAGAACAATTCTCATGTCAGCATGGGAACAGGCCATTTGTGGAAATTAACAACCTGACAATATTTTAATATTAACTAAAAGTCGGAGATGACAAAAGCATACTTGTCAGAAGGACAAGTTAATTGTCTCAGCTTTCAGTTGCACTCACCTCACTGTAGTTCACTCGGTTTTGTTTGGCCAGCAGGATTTCTGGCGTGTCAGGCATGACGTGAATCGTGGTCTTGTCTTTGTTCCACGCTTCAGTGTACAAACGCTGAGAAGGAAAACAGGAAGAGATTGACATGGAATTCAAAACCACATTAATATTTCAATAGACAGGGAAAATATAGAGCATACCAGATGAAAATATAGGAAATATATCAAGGATAATAAGTTAGGTAATCAGGAAGAGATAATATTGACAGAAGGAGGATTGACTTGTGGAAATGTAACAACACTTTAAAAACACCACATTGATTAAGGAGAAAGAATTAACCAATGAGCATTGCTTGTTCATTCCCAGTCCTGACTCCAGGGGGGAGGCAGAGACCTCAGAGGTGCCGCCCAGAGGGATCAGGACTCACCTTGTTCATGGTGTCTGCGTTCTGCTTGGCCAACACCATCTCCAGGGAATCCGTGACACTGGTGAACTTGATGGTGTCCGGACGCTGGCGGTAAATTTTGTCGCTCAGGATCTCCCCTGCTCTCTTGGCCTTCTCAACTTCCAAGGAACCAGCTGGGACCCATCCAATGCCTCTCAGCCATTCCAGGTCTGATTTGTAAACAGCCTGAAAAAAATTTGAAAGTCCGTTACGTATGTGCAAGTGTGATGGAATAGTAAAATTATTATAAACAAGCACAACTGGGTATGTTTCTGAAAAAAGAGTTCTGAAAACAATTCTTGATCTTGAAGGTTAAGTAAAATAGTTATTAAATAAGAACAATAAAAGAAGTTTTGCAGGTAATGCTAATGTGCTAACAATGCTAATATCAGAGTAACACACAAATTATTGTCAGACTAAGACACAAATTATTGTGTCAAATTATTATCAAAAATATTATGTCAAATTATGTCAAAATACTGTGTCAAATTCTGCCAAATTATTATCAGATGAAGAACTGAAAAAATAGGATTAAACATAAATTTGATGAAAGAATTGAAAGAATGAAAACATCTCAACAAGTCTGATGTAAGTGACTAGAGCCTTATAATCCATATTTGAAAAATTACGGATAGCACGGAGTACTTTATTTTGTATTACAGAATTACTGTATTGCAGGAATACTGTACTACAAATGTAGGATTTGCTCACATCACTCTGCAGGTCGTAGGCTTGCTTGGCGTGGATCACATCGTTCTGGTCGGGCAGACAGATCCACTGGTGCAGGTAGTGCCGGTAGTCTGCGTCGCTCACCAGCTGCTGGCACTTCTTGGCCAACACAATTCCCAGCATGTCCACAGGGCTGCTGAACCTGGTCTTGGACTTCTCAAAGTCCTTCTTGTACTCCCTGTCACTCTGGATCTTGGCCACGTGCATCGACCACATCATCTTGGGGTCGTCCTCGATGTTCCTGGCCCCGATGTGGTGACCCAGCTGCTGCCGATACCCTTCCTTGTACTTGTACTGAAACACAGACCAAGATATTACACTTCTGTATCCCCTGTAAACATCAGTTATATTAAATATTAATTAATATATCAATTATATATTAATTATGAGTCATCATATTGAATATTTCTAACAACAACCTTTCCAAACTTATCTATAACCTACCATTAAAAAAAACCCCAAACAGTCAAATTAATTCTCTCTATAATAATATCCTAGGATTCTAAGACTAAAGCTTTTCACTCTTTGAGTTAGAACACTAAACAGAAATTTTTTTATCATTTTGCTTTTTGAAGAAATGTATATTACTAATATTAGTGAAAAATAATCCTGGTCTTATTAAGTGTATTTAATCCTTTCTACATATAATGATACATATACTGCAAATATTTACACATATAGGGCTATGAGCTATACAATTATCATGATAGCAGCATTATATTGTTCTTATAATTATCAATGTTTATTTTTTTAAACACATATGATAATTTACTTGGAAAAATCTATTACTTTATGGTCAAAGTTTAACTGCAGTAGCTTTTACAGAATCCAGCTGATAATTTCCAGGTTGCAGAGGAGAGATGTCAACACAGAAAGAAAGAAAAAAGTAGATTCTTACATCACTGGCAATTTGCCTGGATGCTTTGGCTGCTTGGATGGGGATGGCATCAGCTCTCAAATCATAGCCTTTCTTCTTTGCATCTTCCATGGCCTGTCTGTATTGTTTCTAGATGAAGAATTAAACAATGGGACTCATATAAGTTCCATATATTATATTTTATGCAAAACAAATTGCTTGGAAGTAGATCTAATAATTGTGTTTAGGTTTATTATACCCAGTTTAACCTACCTTTAACTCAAAACCTCAGATCAGTAGCTGATACAAATTCATGTCAAAGGAAGACTTTTGCTAAATACATTTGTTAATAAGTTTTTATTTTATTGCTTTAAATAATGTAACATTGACTACAATTTAGAGCTAAATTTTTCTTCTATACAAATGGAGTAATACTTACTTTTTAAAACCACTGATGTAATTGAAAAAACTTACTGATGTGAATTTGCCTAAAATAATGTTGAACACTGGTATCATACCTTTTCAGAATTATGCTAGTAATTACCTTTCTGATATTAATTTTTGCCTTCCCAACATTATGCACACTGGCAGAAATGACTCCCCAAAATTCAGTGTAAACACACAACTTGTGTGGAATGTATGGAATTTCTTCTCACCAGTGCTCACTGTTCTAAGTATGCCCTACTACAAATATACAAACATGATTTTAAAGTCACAATATTTTGGATAAATATGAGAGTTACTTAAGGAAACTGATAGTGTCACCTCTAGAAGGTTTCCCAGACCATTCCTGATCCAGCCATGGCACAAAGCAGTTACATTTGGAGAGATCCCACACTCACCAGACTGTAGTTTTTCTTGTTCTCTCTTGCCAGTGTGATTTCAGGCGTGTCAGGCATGATGTGGATTTGTGTCTTGTCTTTATCCCAGGCCTCTGTATACAAACGCTGCAGGAGAAACACAGCAGAGTATTTGGAGACATTCACAATTGATAACAGTGACAAATTAACCCAGTCATTATCTAGGAAGATATCATTAAATCAGCTCTTGATGAAAACAAGTTTCCCATTGATTACCAAGAATGGAAATTATATTTTTACAGCATTACTGTGCTGAAATCTCACAGCACAGGCACAGGTCTGTGTCCTAGTCCTGTCTCAGGGGTTTAGGCAAAGAATGTTGATGTGTTACCTGATCCAATCCAGACTCACCTTGTTCATAGTGTCTGCGTTCTGCTTGGCCAACACCATGGGGAGAGAATCTGGGATGCTGGTGAACTTGATGGTGTCAGGATGCTGGCGGTAAATTTTGTCACTCAGGATCTCCCCTGCTCTCTTGGCCTTCTCAACTTCCAAGGAACCAATTGGGACCCAGCCAATGCCCCGCAGCCATTCCAGGTCAGACTTGTAGCAGTTCTGTTACAAAATATAAAGGCAGCAGTTAAAAACTTCCCTTTATGTGTTAATCAGCATTTCAATATATTAAAACTGACTATTATGACAGATTATATGGAGCTAATTCTGCTGTTTGGCTGTATATAGACCTTCAAAAAGCTCTTACATTCAGATTCCTTCACTCCTCAAAATATAATGACCTTGCTTGGAATAGGGAAAAAAACCCACAATGTGACAAAATACAACATGAGAGCAATTCATTTAGATTATATTCAAAGGAAATTCCACACATTTCAGCAGTACAGGGCTTATCAGTAAGTACTCACATCACTCTGGAGGTCGTAGGCTTGCTTGGCGTGGATCACATCATTCTGGTCGGGCAGACAAGTCCATTCATGTAGGTAGTGCCTGTAATCAGTATCACTGACCAGCTCCTGGCATTTCTTGGCCAACACCACTCCCAGCATGTCCACAGGGCTGCTGAAGTGAGTCTTGGACTTCTCAAAGGCTTTCTTGTACTCCCGGTCACTCTGGATCTTGGCCACGTGCATTGACCACATCATCTTGGGGTCATCCTCAATGTTCCTGGCCCCTATGTGGTGGCCCAGCTGTTTGCGATACCCTTCCTTGTACTTGTACTATGGACAAAAACATGTTCACTCTTAGGTTGGGATTTTTATATGGCCCCAGCAGCCCCTGTAGCATCACCTCCTGAAAATACAGCAGCTGAAGCCACAGAGAATGTAAAGAAAGAAAGGATTCAGCCCCAGCACGTGCCACGAGGGCTCCTGCGCACTCACATCACTGGCGATGTCCCGGGAAGCTTTGGCAGACTTGATGGGAATGGCATCTGCCCGCATGTCGTAGCCCTTCTTCTTCTCCTCCTCCATCGCCTGCTTGTACAGTTTCTGAAACAGACACCACCATGCCCTCAGACAACGCTGCTGCCTGGGAGATGCAGTGCCCAAGGATGGAGCCTGCACCCACAACCACCACCCACCTCACTGAAGTTCACTTTGTTCTGCTGGGCCAGCAGGATCCCAGGGGTGTCCGGCATGATGTGAATGCTGGTTTTGTCCTTCTCCCACGCTGAGATGTACGAGCGCTGAAAAACGAGGAGGACGGAGGGAGATAAGACCACACAGGCTGAGGAAAAAAACTCAACAGCAAGATTGGCTCCATGAACCAAAGCAAGGGGGCTCTACTTTGTACAGACTCAGGAACTCCTGCTCTTTCCCCAAACCATTCTGATGCTTCACCCTTTTCTTTTCCGCATTGCACCCCAATACTGCTTCAACCACACAAGATTGTTTGATCTCAAACAAGGAACTCAAATTCCTGAGGCAAGAGAAGCCAACATTCCCATTGCACAACCTGAGCCATGGAAGGACATAGGCCAACATCCAGGGAAGGAAGGCATCTGTTTCCTTCAGGATATAAACACAAGGAAATCTCACTTGGTTCATGATTTCAGAGTTGTGCTTTGCCAGCACCATGGGCATTGAGTCAGGAAGGCTCGTGAATTTGATGGTGTCTGGGTGCTGGCGATACTTCTTGTCACTCAGGATCTCGCTCGCCCTCTTGTTCTTCTCAGCATCCAATGATCCAATTGGGGACCAGCCAATGCCCCTCAGCCACTGCAGGTCAGACTTGTACACGTTCTGGAAGGACAGGAAAAGAGATCAGTTCAGCAACATCCTCACTCCAAGCAACCTCATCTCCTACCACATGAAACTCCGCTTAATGGAGCACATTCCCCTAGGACAACCCACCAGCCTGTGCCACAAAAGTGCCTCCAGATAAGTTCAGCTCCAAAAAACTTGTCTCCCCGCTCCTGCAACACCACAAGAGGCTGTCAAGAAATCCACAAGTCTTCCCCCTCTATCACTTTGGTTTTGCCATCAAAAACGTTCCAAATTTTGCAATCTGCAACTGGCGGAGACATTGGAAGAGCCATTTCTATCTCCTAATGTTCTTCATACCTATCTCAGCAACAAAATTTCTTGGCTTTGCCAACCCTTGGTTCTCCAGGAAAAAAGAGATTTGAATTCCCCTGACCTACCCCTGGCTCACAGACCTCCTCCAACAGTAAAATAGATAACCCAAGGTTGTCACACAGCAAATGAAGAACAACTCACATCACTCTGCAGGTCATACACTGTCTTGGCATGGACAACATCGTTCTGGTCCGGCAGGCAGGTCCAGCGGTGCAGAGGGTGCCGGTAATCGGCATCACTGACCAGCTCCTGGCATTTCTTGGCCAACACCACTCCCAGCATGTCCACGGGGCTGCTGAAGTGGGTCTTGGACTTCTCAAAGGCTTTCTTGTACTCCCGGTCACTCTGGATCTTGGCCACGTGCATTGACCACATCATCTTGGGGTCATCCTCAATGTTCCTGGCCCCTATGTGGTGGCCCAGCTGTTTGCGATACCCTTCCTTGTACTTGTACTATGGACAAAAACATGTTCACTCTTAGGTTGGGATTTTTATATGGCCCCAGCAGCCCCTGTGGCATCACCTCCTGAAAATACAGCAGCTGAAGCCACAGAGATTGTAAAGAAAGAAAGGATTCAGCCCCAGCACGTGCCACGAGGGCTCCTGTGCACTCACATCACTGGCGATGTCCCGGGAAGCTTTGGCAGACTTGATGGGAATGGCATCTGCCCGCATGTCATAGCCCTTCTTCTTCTCCTCCTCCATCGCCTGCTTGTACAGTTTCTGAAACAGACACCACCATGCCCTCAGACAACGCTGCTGCCCGGCACGTGCAGTGCCCAGGGATGGAGCCTGCACCCACAACAACCACCCACCTCACTGAAGTTCACTTTGTTCTGCTGGGCCAGCAGGATCCCAGGGGTGTCCGGCATGATGTGAATGCTGGTTTTGTCCTTCTCCCATGCTGAGATGTACGAGCGCTGAAAAACGAGGACAGAGAGGTAAGCTCATACAGGCTCAGGGAAAAAATTCAAGGAGCAAATCAGATCCACAAAGCAAAGCCAGGGGACTGTACTTTGCACTGATTCAAGAATACATTTCTTTTCCCCAGTGTTTCCCATGCTTGAACCTTTTCTTTTCCACAGTGCACCCCATTACTGCTCCAATCACACAAAACAAGAGTTTATCTCAAATAAGGAACACAAATCACTGAGGCAAGAGCGATTTCCTCCCCTTGCAAAACCTGGGCCATGGAAGGACATAGACCAACATCCAGGGAAGGAAGGCATCTGTTTCCTTCAGGATGCAAACACAAGGAAATCTCACTTGGTTCATGATTTCAGAGTTGTGCTTTGCCAGCACCATGGGCATTGAGTCAGGAAGGCTCGTGAATTTGATGGTGTCTGGGTGCTGACGATACTTCTTGTCACTCAGGATCTCGCTCGCCCTCTTGTTCTTCTCAGCATCCAATGATCCAATTGGGGACCAGCCAATGCCCCTCAGCCACTGCAGGTCAGACTTGTACACGTTCTGGAAGGACAGGAAAAGGACACAATCAACTCAGCAACCTCCTCACTCCAAGCAACCTCATCTCCTACCATGGGAAATTCCACTTAATGGAACACATTTCCCTTGGTCAACCCACCAGCTACCAGGAATGGCACTCTCGTTAAGATCAACTTCTCACACCGAGCTCCCTACTCCTGCAACACCATAAGTACCCACCAAGGAATCCACCCACCGCCCTCCCTCTCCATGTTCTTGGTATCCCCAGCAAAGCCCTGCCCTATGTGGCATTCTGCAGCTGACAGAGGCATGGGAGGTGCCTTACGCCTCCCAAGACCCTTTGCTCCATGCACCACTGTACACAAACCTTGCCATTGCCACTGCTGGTCCTCCAAAGGCAAAAATGTGATTCTGTTGCCCTTCCCCTGCCTTACTGTAATGAAGGTCCCAAAACTCTCCCCATAAAATATTCAGGGCAAGAAAGGATTCTTCTGTGACCATGAAGGATGAACCATACAAACATCATCGCTGACTGCCCAGGAAAAGAAGTGCCACAACACAACCTTAGTCCCTCAGAATTAGCCAAAAATTATTATCCCCACATTGAAGACTTCCAGCAGAGGAACACGAGAGAGACTTGTGTTTACAACACAGCCAATAAAGAACAACTCACATCACTCTGCAGGTCATACACTGTCTTGGCATGGACAACATCGTTCTGGTCCGGCAGGCAGGTCCAGCGGTGCAGAGGGTGCCGGTAATCGGCATCACTGACCAGCTCCTGGCATTTCTTGGCCAACACCACTCCCAGCATGTCCACGGGGCTGCTGAAGTGGGTCTTGGACTTCTCAAAGGCTTTCTTGTACTCCCGGTCACTCTGGATCTTGGCCACGTGCATTGACCACATCATCTTGGGGTCGTCCTCAATGTTCCTGGCCCCAATGTGGTGGCCCAGCTGTTTGCGATACCCTTCCTTGTACTTGTACTGTAGGAAAAAACATGTTCACTCTTAGGTTGGGATTTTTATATGGCCCCAGCAGCCCCCGTGGCATCACCTCCTGAAAATACAGCAGCTGAAGCCACAGAGATTGTAAAGAAAGAAAGGATTCAGCCCCAGCATGTGTCACATGGGCTCCTGCGCACTCACATCACTGGCGATGTCCCGGGAAGCTTTGGCAGACTTGATGGGAATGGCATCTGCCCGCATGTCGTAGCCCTTCTTCTTCTCCTCCTCCATCGCCTGCTTGTACAGTTTCTGAAACAGACACCACCATGCCCTCAGACAACGCTGCTGCCTGGGAGATGCAGTGCCCAGGGATGGAGCCTGCACCCACAACAACCACCCACCTCACTGAAGTTCACTTTGTTCTGCTGGGCCAGCAGGATCCCAGGGGTGTCTGGCATGATGTGAATGCTGGTTTTGTCCTTCTCCCACGCTGAGATGTACGAGCGCTGAAAAACGAGGACAATAGGAAAGAACATCACACAGGTTTAGAGAAACAACCTCAATGAGAAGATCACATCCATAAATCAAAGCAAGGTGGCCTGGACTTTGCACTAACCCAGAAACTCCTGCCCTTTCCCCAAAACTTTCCAATGCTTCACCGTTTTCCACATTGCACCCCAATACTGCTTCAACCACACAAGATTGTTTGATCTCAAACAAGGAACTCAAATCCCTGAGGCAAGAGAAGCCAGCATTCTCCTTGCACAATTCAGGCCATGGAAGAACCAACATCTTCACAAAGGAAGGCATCTGTTTCCTTCAGGATATAAACACAAGGAAATCTCACTTGGTCCATGATTTTGGAGTTGTGCTTTGCCAGCACCATGGGCATTGAGTCAGGAAGGCTCGTGAATTTGATGGTGTCTGGGTGCTGACGATACTTCTTGTCACTCAGGATCTCGCTCGCCCTCTTGTTCTTCTCAGCATCCAACGATCCAATTGGGGACCAGCCAATGCCCCTCAGCCACTGCAGGTCAGACTTGTACACGTTCTGGAAGGACAGGAAAGGACACAAACAGCTCAGCAACCTCCTCACTCCAAGCAACCCCAACTCCTACCATAGGAAACTCTGCTTAATGGAGCACATTTCCCTGGGTCAACGCGCCAGCACCCATTCAGGGCTTGTACCCATATCGTAGGGCTCTTCACACCATTTTCATCTGCACCCAAGACTTACCAACCCTTGGTTCTCTAGGACACAATTTCAATCTGTTTCCCTTCCCCTGACACACAATCCCTTCCTCCAACAGTAAAAGAATTCAGGACAGGCAACACAGGAGTGTCACACAGCCAATAAAGAACAACTCACATCGCTCTGCAGGTCATACACTGTCTTAGCATGGACAACGTCATTCTGGTCCGGCAGGCAGGTCCAGCGGTGCAGAGGGTGCCGGTAATCGGCATCACTGACCAGCTCCTGGCATTTCTTGGCCAGCACCACTCCCAGCATGTCCACAGGGCTGCTGAAGTGGGTCTTGGACTTTTCAAAGGCTTTCTTGTACTCCCGGTCACTCTGGATCTTGGCCACGTGCATTGACCACATCATCTTGGGGTCGTCCTCAATGTTCCTGGCCCCGATGTGGTGGCCCAGCTGTTTGCGATACCCTTCTTTGTACTTGTACTGTAGGAAAAAACAGTATGCACTGAGTATTATTTTAGTTTTCTTTACATTCCTAGCAACCCCTGTGGCACAACCTCCAGCCAATTTATCAGCTGAAACCACAGAGACTTTACAGTCTGAAATGTTCAGCTGGTGACCCACGGTGTACAGCTAGAAAAGAATCCACACATTATCCTTCTGATAAAACACATTTTCTAAGACTCTCCCTGGCTTATGTATTAAGACCTACTGGTCAGTAACTGAGAGGAAGAAAAGTCTCTAAATCATGAAAGCTATACGAAAGACCTTAAGTTCAATAGATGAACCTAAAGAATCATTTACTGATCTTCAAGCACAATGGTCACATCAACACTTACTCAAACTACTGAGGCAATAAAATGTAACTACACAGAAAAGCAAGACAGCAAACACATAAAGGAATGCAATTTTGTATTAATACCTAAGAGTAAAAAACAATGATGCTTTCCATACAGCTTTAATTTTTATATGAAAAACTGGTTTAGGTTTTCTTTCCTCATGCACATCTCAGGTATGTAGCTGCAGAGCCAGGGACACAAAGATGGGCAGTGTTGAGGGCAGCCCAACATCTCAGAACTCTAGGCTGTTGCACAAGGAGATGCAGTCACAAACCCAGGAGGGACCCAGCTTTGGGCTGTGGCCATCATCCAGTTCCCATAGATACCCCTCCACTTCTCCTAGGCCTTCCCTTGCAGCACTGCTCACCCAAAACTTGCAGGGACAGCTACAGGTGGACAGTGTAGAATAAAACCTTTCATGGGCAACTGAATGGCAGTGACATGTAATGGATTTGCAAATCCCAGGTTCAATTGCCAGCATGTGGCACTCATGTGAAATCACGTGCCACAAGGGTTCCTGCGCACTCACATCACTGGCGATGTCCCGGGAAGCTTTGGCAGACTTGATGGGAATGGCATCTGCCCGCATGTCATAGCCCTTCTTCTTCTCCTCCTCCATCGCCTGCTTGTACAGTTTCTGAAACAGACACCACCATGCCCTCAGACAACGCTGCTGCCCGGCACGTGCAGTGCCCAGGGATGGAGCCTGCACCCACAACAACCACCCACCTCACTGAAGTTCACTTTGTTCTGCTGGGCCAGCAGGATCCCAGGGGTGTCTGGCATGATGTGAATGCTGGTTTTGTCCTTCTCCCATGCTGAGATGTACGAGCGCTGAAAAACGAGGACAACAGGAAAGAACATCACACAGGTTTAGGGAAACAACCTCAATGAGAAGATCACATCCATAAATCAAAGCAAGGGGATTCTACCTTGCACTAACCCAGAAACTCCTGCCCTTTCCCCAAAACTTTCCAATGCTTCACCCTTTCGCACATTTCACCCTATTACTGCTCCAACCACACAAGAGTGTTTGATCGCAAGCAAGGAACTCAAATCCCTGAGGCAAGAGAAGCCAACATTCCCATTGCACAATTCAGGCCATGGAAGAACCAACATCTTCACAAAGGAAGGCATCTGTTTCCTTCAGGATATAAACACAAGGAAATCTCACTTGGTCCATTATTTTGGAGTTGTGCTTTGCCAGCACCATGGGCATTGAGTCAGGAAGGCTCGTGAATTTGATGGTGTCTGGGTGCTGGCGATACTTCTTGTCACTCAGGATCTCGCTCGCCCTCTTGTTCTTCTCAACATCCAATGATCCAATTGGGGACCAGCCAATGCCCCTCAGCCACTGCAGGTCAGACTTGTACACGTTCTGGAAGGACAGGAAAGGACACAATCAGCTCAGCAACCTCCTCACTCCAAGCAACTCCAATTCCTATGAATGGAAGTTCTCCTGAACCAAACATATTGTACTGGGTTAACCCACCAGCCACCCATTCAGTGGTTTTGCCCATCCCCTAAGGCTCTTCATACCATTCTCCATTGCCCTCAGAGTTTGTCTTTCCCATCTGCTGATTCTCCATAAAAAAAGCCAACTTGGCTCCATTGCCCTTTCCCAGCGACACAGATCCCTCCTTCAAAAGTAAAAGAGACCACAGGACAGACAACCCAAGGCTGTCAGTAAAGGACAACTCACATCACTCTGCAGGTCGTACACTGTCTTGGCATGGACAACGTCATTCTGGTCCGGCAGGCAGGTCCAGCGGTGCAGAGGGTGCCGGTAATCGGCATCACTGACCAGCTCCTGGCATTTCTTGGCCAACACCACTCCCAGCATATCCACAGGGCTACTGAACCTGGTCTTGGACTTCTCAAAGTCCTTCTTGTACTCCCTGTCACTCTGGATCTTGGCCACGTGCATCGACCACATCATCTTGGGGTCGTCCTCGATGTTCCTGGCCCCAATGTGGTGGCCCAGCTGTTTTCTGTATGCAGTTTTGTATTTGTACTAATTGAACACAAAAGAAACAATTACTACGTCTCTCTGAGCTGCCATTTCAGTTTCTCTGTTGTTAATATAGTAGTTAAGAATTTTGAATCTAACATATTTTAATTTGCTTGTGGTTTTTCCCAGAATTGTTAGCATTTGTTATAATGTCCAGGAGATATTATGGGATTTCTCATACCTATAACCTATCATCTTTAAACTATTGCATTTAATTTAATTAACTTTATACAATTAAGAATTATACAACCTTTGAGGAGGACAGCAATACAACTGTGCTAAAATTTTACATAAATTTTATGTATAAGCATAAAATTGGGTATAAGCATGATTTTCCCTCTGCAAGACCCACCTCACTGGCTATGTCTCGGGATGCCTTGGCTGCCTGGAGGGGGATGGCATCAGCAGGGAGGTCGTAGCCTTTCTTCCTCAATTCTTCATATCCCACCTTGTAACGTTTCTGTTGGAGAAGGATTCAAAGGAATTAATGCAGATTAAACTCTCTTGGCAGTTTTTCAATTCTACAACTTTCCGCCTGTGGTTATTGAAAAGAAAGCACTGGTTTCTAAACACAGTTTAATTAATTAAATTAAACTCCACACCCTGCTATCAAGGACATGTATTTTGTAACCTTGCATATAAAATACTTTTAAATTACACTTTTAATATTTTCTGATTATTTCATTGAATACCAAAATTTTCTTTTAGCCAATATATTATTCCCAGATCTCTCTGTAGAGGTAATACAACCCTGTGATTCTCTATGCCCAGTTTCAAATGCAGACTTACATCACTTGTGTTAATCAAGTTTGATTTAGCCAGCAAAATTTCAGGTGTATCAGGCATGATGTGAACCTTAGTCTTGTCCTTGTTCCAAGCTTCCCTGTAGAGTACCTGAAAGAAGCACAAACAAAAACCTGATCCAAGATTCACCTGCACAGCAGTAATTTCCATTCACCTTTTCCCTGCATTAGCAAAGCAAAGATGAACTAAGCAAGAATTTGGGACGTAAACAAGACAAGGTAGGAAAATCAAATAATACAATGACTTCTTACTGAAACACAACCTTTTTTTTTTCTTCTTTACATCCATGTAATGCCAAGGAAAGAGCATTAAAACAATACATTTACATACTGCCTACTAAAGGTCTTGTTTGCAGTAAGACTGAGTAAATTATCAGTGCTCAAGAACTTCATATTCTGAAAAAGGCACAAAGAGCAGTGAGTCTCTGACTAAAATCACCTGCTATCTGCATATTGTAAGTGCATGTTCTGAACCAGAGATCATTTTTAAAATGTACATTAATGTATTCACTTATTGAATCCCACGTTCTGTGTCTAGAGGCAACTTACATCACTCCTGTTTTTGGCATTAGATTTTGCCAAAACGACATCCATGGCATCTGGGATGCTTGTGAACTTAATAGTGTCTGGGTGCTGCCTGTACTTCTTCTCACTCAGTATTTCAGAAGCTTTCTTGTTCTTTTCAGCTTCCAGAGATCCCAAAGGACTCCATCCAATGCCTCTGAGCCACTGTAGATCTGACTTATACACGTTCTGTTCAGGATAAAAATCAAAACCATAGAAGATTATTTCACTGTTCATTGATTAAACCCTATCAAAAGTGTAACTGGCAGTTTAGCTCCAATCTGATTTATACTGATATCAAAAGCGAGTCATCAAAGATACTTTCCAATAAGCAGTAATTCTTTTACATGGAAATAAGTGAATTAAACCCAGAGGGAGCTTACATCACTCTGCAGCTCGTTGACCCTCCTTGCCTCTGTGACATCGACCTGGTCTGGCAGACAAGTCCAGCGGTGCAGTATATGTTTGTAGTCCACATCACTGACCAGCTCCTGACACTTCTTAGCTAGAAGGAAGCCCAGCATATCCACGGGCATATTGAACTTGGTCTTCCACTTCTCAAAGTCTTTCTTGTACTCCCTCTCACTCTGCATTTTAGCTACTTGCATGGACCACAACATCTTGGGGTCGTCCTGCAAGCTGCGGAATCCGATGTGATGTCCCTGCTGCTTGCGGTATCCTTCTTTGTACTTGAACTGCAATGGCAAAGGTGGCACCACTCAAATCACAGTAACAAACATGTAAAAGACACAAGCAAAATACCAATATATTCCCTCATTTTAACATTCCTCATGAAATTACCCTTGGAAGAGTCCAAGGCCAGGCTGGATGGGGTTTGGAGCAACCTGGGGTAGTGGGCACCCTGCCCACAGAAAGGCTGGAACTGAATAATCCTTAATGTCTCTTCCAACCCAAACCATTTTGTGGTTCTATGATTCTATAAATGAACAACTTGTTATGGCATCTCATGTATAGTTATAGCAGCCCCTTGACTAATGTGCATGACTTGGTGTCAGTGAATGTTCTCCTCTGGAAAAGAAAGAGTCCTTGGGAAGGAAAAGAGCATGGAAACAGGAATGGTCTCCTGTGCCATCTGATTCACACACTTACTCTGTTCAGAGCTCCCAAATACTGACACACTGAAATATTATAATGAATAACATCATCTACTATGAAAAATTGTGAAACACAAAGATACTTAAGCACAGGAAACATTCTCTAATGATTAATAAAATCTCTTCCACGAATGCAGGTGTTGTATTTGTACCAAGTTATGGTAACAGCAGCCTGTGTGCCACCACATCTGTTCAGAGTTGTAATGAGGATTTCTCTGGATAGGCACTGGGCTCAGCTAATTGGACCAAATTTGCTGCTGCTCTGAAAGTGAAGCAGCCAAAAGAGCAGAAAGCCTCCTCCCTTTTATGACCAGCCATGTCATGAATGGACCAAACTTTGGGCTTGTTAAGATGCCAGAGAAACTCTTGTTAAATTGGACAAAAACAGCTCAGGAAGGAGTTTTGTCAGCAAAGCTGTTTTTTACTCCAAGCAGCACCTTAGAAGAAAGATGTATTTCAATTTTCTGTGACTCTGTAGGTTATAACAACCAGATCAATGCATGTCACATCAAGTTAAAAATGCTGCTTACATCACTTGCAATGTCCCTTGAAGCTTTGGCAGCTTTCACTGACATGGCTTCAGGTGTGAGGTCATAGCCTTTCTTTATCATTTCCTCCCAGCCAAGCTTGTAGAGTTTCTGAAATTGAAAACAATATTAATTAAAACCAGTCATATGTATGTCACCTGCTATTTAGATACACTAATGATGCAAATTCTGGTCACCTCACAGGCATCAGTTATGAGAGAAGGGCTGCTAGAATGGGAACTGAGAAATGGGAAACTGATAAACAAGGAATGCTGGTCTTCCAAGGCTTAGGAGAGGAACTAAATAGTTTTTCACTATTTAGCAGCTTCCCACTGTAGCTTATCTTGATTTGAAACATATCTGGAGAATTTGAAATACATACATCTGAGATAACTGAACACTTTTTGATTGGCTTAACAAAATTTTAATGAAGTTTTCCTGAAGCCATTTAACAGTCAAGTCAGTTTGTGCACAGTTGATTTTAAGTACAGGCATTCTTAAGTCAAAGATTTGCCTCTGAGCAATGATTCAAAGCAAACCCCGAGTATTTTCTACTAGCACAATTGTCACTTTCTCCTACCTGAAAGCTGAGAGAAAATCTGGAATCATTGCATCTGCTTTCTCCCACAGGTTAGGTTAAAAATATACACAATTAACTTGTAGTTTTATAGTGAGGAATTTTTAACATGGATTCTATACTAAGCATAGAGTACAGACTATGCACTTCGAAAGCAGGACTTATATTTTCCATACATTATAATGCAATTTAATCTGTTAGCCTGTTACTCTCAAAGTATTACCCACATGAAATTCTTGCCTGTGTTCTAAATCTCCAGTAGAAATTAATTTAAAATGTTGATGGGATGTATCAAAATACTCTACCTGACTATAGTTTGTCTTGTTCTGTTTGGCCTGTAGAATATCTGGTGTGTCTGGCATCACATGGACCTGAGTCTTGTCCTTCTCCCAGGCTTGGGTATAAGCATGCTATGGACAGAAAGTTACAGCAGATGTGTTAATATAAATGACAAAAGATGGTTCTTCCAGGGTTTTCACCTTTGCATTTGGATATGGATGAGTAAAAAGGAGAAGCTGCTGACTCAGATTTATTTTACTGTGAAATGATCTAATCCAGAATCAGCTGAATTACTGTCTGGTCTTGCTTCTAATGATATCAGGATTTTCAGGACCAGTCATTTCTATATAAGAATGGGGTGAATAGAGTTTGGAGAAAAGTGAGAAAAGATTTCTTTACCCAATGCTGTTTATCAAGAACTGTTTCATTGAAGAAAAAAACAAAACAGTGAAGAAAGAGGAGCGTGTGGCAGTTGTTTTTTCCAGGGGAACATTGCCACATAAAGATGTGACAGAGATTTGCAGAGTGATTTTTGGAATGGATGGCATGTGAATGCCTGCCTGGCTTTTTCCCTAGATACTCACTTTGTTCATGATGTTTGCATTCTGCTTTGCAAGGACCAGGTCCATGGCATCGTTCTGTTTGGTGAAGGGGAACATGCTGGGGTGCTGGCGGTACTTCCGATCGCTCGCAATCTCCGTGGCTTTCTTTGACTTCTCCACATCCAGAGAACCAATGGGACTCCAACCAATCCCCCTGAACCACTCCTTGTAATCCTGCTTGTACTCATTCTGCCAAACAGGACACAAAAGCAAAGTTTACAATGTACAAACAGCTCACACAGAATAATCCAGTTCTTTCCAAAACACAGCCATGATGGAAAAACAAAAGCCACAAGAAGAAGAGAGCTCATAAAAAATAATCCTGCTCTTTCCAAACCGCAGCCACGATGTAAAAACAGCAGTCACAAAAAAGAAAACTTACATCACTTTGTATCTGATTCATGTTTCTGTACAGCTCCAAACTCATTGCATCTGGCAGGAGCATGTACTGGTGGATCAGGCGTTTGTAGTTGGCGTTGGTGACACGGTCCTGGGCCTCCTTGGCTGCCACCACGCTGAGGGCATCGGAAGGTGTCTGGTAATGAGTCTTGCTCATCTCATAGGCCTTCTTGTACTCCCTGTCTGACTGCATCTTGGCCACTTGCATGCAATGGACAAGTTTGGGATCATCCTGGAGGCTGCGGAAGCCAACGAGTTTCCCCTTGTCTTGTTCATACCCCAGCTTGTATTTATACTGGAAGAGAACAGAAACAGAGACTTTAATTCATTTAGATTTGAAATTAAGGAAAAAATTCTTCCCTGAGAGGGTGCTGAGGTGCTGGCACGGTGTGCCCAGAGAAGCTGTGGCTGCCCCTGGAAGTGGCACCTGGAAGTGCCCAAGGCCAGGTTGGAGCGCCCTGGGATAGCAGATGCTCTCCCTACCCATGTTTTCTCCCAAGAACTTACATCACTGGCAATATCCCTGGAAGCTTTGGCAGCTTTGACAGGAATAGCATCAGCCCTGAGATCATATCCTTTCTTCCTGGTTTCTTCAAATGAAGACCTGTACATTTTCTGCAAAAGGAAAAAGAAACATCTTTTAAAAAATAAAAATTTTACATGTTTTCCGTGTGCACAAATATTGGTGGAAAGTTACATCTCTAAGGATGTCATCTTAAAAAACAAAATGAGATAAAAATGTCTATTTCTATTTCTGCCCACGTTGCAGATGTGCATAATTACAAGCAATACTTTATTTAGCATATGTGGATTTAACAATTGGCTACCAAAACCTGTCTATAATGCCATCTTTTACCAAAACACCAGGTGCTACCTACATTTTGAATCCTGTCCAAACCCTTGTGCATGGGGAAATAAAATAATCAAGAATAAAATAATAAATACAGTAATAAACACTAACAGCACTCAAAGTCTACTGTATTTTGTTAGCAACTGTTATATTTTAATGGTCTGCATGAACACTTCACAACCTGACTATAAACATGGCTTTTCCTTGGCAATTCTAGGTATCTAATTTTGGGGAAGGAAGCAGGGAAAAGGAAAATTAATAGGTTTTGTGAAATTACTACAGGTTGGCAAGGTGGGACTTTGCATGCTCTCATCTCATTTTTTCCTAATCAAAAAAATAAGAGCAAGGTCACAGCCTTACAAACAACACTCACTTCACTTATATTGAATGCATTTGCTTTTGCTAAAGCAATCTGTGGAATATCGGGGGTGATGTGAATTTTCTTTTTATCTTCTTCCCAGGCTTGTTTGTACTTGTGCTGGAAGGATTAAAAAAAAAATAAAAATTAGAGACTTCAACATCTGTTATTATTAAATAAAACTATTTAAAATACTATTTTCCACTTGAAATCCAAACTGCCTTGACAAGGAAGTGTTACTACCATGGGAGGGACATTTATCTTTTTATTTTAGCACTCAAAGCACATTCATTAGCTACAAACTAAAACCATGTTTTCTAAAGCTCTGCATGCAGTAGGGCTGATTATTAAATCAGGTGTAGATGGCTGCCCACTTCTGCAAGCTTAAACGAATTCTGATGAGCACTTTCTTACCTCATCCATGATCTTGGCATTATTTAAAGCCAAGACCATGTTCATGGAATCCATAGGAACAGAGTACTTCAACTTGTCTGGATGCTGGCGATATTTCTTCTCACTCACAATTTCCATGGCTTTTTTGTTCTTCTCAGCTTCCAGGGAGCCCAGTGGGATCCACCCAACACCCTTCATAGTTTCATCATACTCTGCTTTGTATTGATTCTGCAAGCAGAAAGTAGATAAAAAAACAGTGTGAAGCATAAAAATAGTTTGTAAATTTGGAAGTACAAGATAAAATGCATTAAGGAAAAGTGAAACTTCTGTCTTGGTCTGCACATAACTGTGGCTCCTGAAGAGCCTGATGGGACATGTAAGGAGTAAATATTCATAAAATTGCTTATTTCTAAACTCAAATTAATTAATATTTCAGAGTCTAGGAAAAATAAAAAGTAGTTGTAATTGTTGAAAAACTTGTAAAATTTACTACATTTTTGTAGACATCTGATCTAATTTCACTAAGAACATAACACTGTTTATCTTACAGTGTTTTTTCATAAACCAAGCACCTTTGTATTCACAATGCAGAGGCTGAAGCACCTCTTACTTACATCACTTTGTAACTGCATCATGTTTTTGGCCAATTCG
Organism: Cyanistes caeruleus; assembly: GCF_971803275.1. NCBI lineage: Eukaryota > Metazoa > Chordata > Aves > Passeriformes > Paridae > Cyanistes > Cyanistes caeruleus. The sequence goes on from NC_141707.1 coordinate 39,975,412, forward strand.
ATGCTCATGGCATCAGGCAGGACGTTGTAGGTGTGGATTAAGTTCTTGTAGTTTGCATTTGTAGCCACTTCCTGAGCTTTCTTGGCTGCCACCACGCTGACCATGTCAACTGGAGTGTGGAAATGGGTCTTGGCCTTCTCATAACCCTTTTTGTACTCCCTGTCAGATTGCATCTTGGCCACCTGCATGAAGTGCACCAGCTTGGGGTCGTCCTCCAGGCTGCGGAATCCGATGTGCTTCCCTTTGGCCTTCTCGTAGGCCAGTTTGTATTTATACTGAGAGCAGGAAAGAGAAAAAACAGCAAAAACCTCAGTTAAAAAATACAATATTAAGCTCTGTTTTATCACTGAAAAAACAGATCACAAGATCTCAGGTTTAGTTGTTTAATTTAAATAAAGTCCTGGAATGGTATGGCACAACCAGACTTACGTCGCTCGCGATGTCCCTGGAGCTTTTGGCTGCTTTTATTGGAATTGCATCTGGCTGCAAGTCATAACCCTTCTTCTTGTCCTCCTCCCATCCAGATTTGTAAAGTTTCTAAGTTCAGATGTGAAAGAGAATAGATGTCATGAAAGCAGAACTCTGAATTTAAACATTTTCAAACAAGGCATTAAAATGACAGTGAGGCACTGAACACCTAGCAGGTATTAAATAATAATTTTTTTAAAATTCATTAATTAAAGCAACTCACATCACTCATTGTCATCTGGTTCACTTTGCACTGCAGAATTTCTGGGGTGTCTGGCATCACATGAATGCTGGTCTTCTCTTTGTTCCATTTATCTGTGTACAGCCTCTGCAATTACAAATGAATTTTTAGCTTTGAAAAGGTACTCGTAAAATTAGAGTTTGCTATTGTTCTGCTCATTTAAAATAAATCATATTTCCTAGAAATATTACTAGCACCAGAAATAACCTTCACAGAGCTGCTGAAGAGCAACATTATCTTCCTCCTTTCTTTAGTAATGTGAGAAATTTGCAAAGTATGTTTTGACAATTAATCAATATTGAAGCTGGAAGTTTCCAGTCTGTGGTCTTCCCTGCATTAATGGGAAGCAGAGTTTATTTTCATTGGACATTTTTATATTTTCATGGACATTTTTTTCCATGGAAAACAAGGAATAAGGATCAGTGGTGTCCTGGATAACTAGAGGTAAGTGTAGAGAACTCCACTTTCCAGGAAACTTGTACAAAACTGGAAGAATTCCAGGTTTCCTGCAGTTCACTTTTGTGAATACAGAAAAGGGATTATCAAAGCACCATCAATCTGGAGAAGAAATGTTTAATCTTTAGAAACAGAAAATGAAACTCCCTTAACAATGAGCAGTCAGATCCCTCAGTGTCCAGTCTTAACCAAGGAGCTACCACACCCATTGGAAATTTCAGCAATTCCACTGGGAATGCACCTTGCCCCACAACTTTGCAAGTCAAAGACCCAAACTTTGGGTCAATCCAACAACTTCCCACCTTGTTCATGGTCTTGGCATTTTGCTTTGCCAGCACTTGTTCCATGGCATCCATGGGGATGGAGAACTTGAGCTGGTCGGGATGCTGGCGGTATTTCTTCTCACTGAGAATCTCTGTGGCTTTCTTGGCCTTTTCTACATCCAGTGACTGAATTGGGACCCAGCCAACTCCTCTCAGCCAGTTGTTGAAGTCAGATTTGTACAGGTTCTTTTCAAAAATAAACAAGAAAAACACAGTGAGGCAAGAAAAATTAGTGTCTATATACATAAAACAGGTAAAGCCTTAAAACTTCCCTTGGTCATTCATTTTTGAGGGGCAATTTAGATTTAATTAAAATTTAAGTATGATAGGTTAGAATTTAGGAGAAATAAAATCACAGTAATTAAAATCTGACTACAAAAATACATCAATTAGTAAAACATGCTCATTTGCTGGGAATATGCCAAATATGGAGAGATATAAAATAAGCTGTTACTTGCTAGGTAAGTTTCTTAGAACTTCATAGCTACACATAATTCTGATAATGTCTGGAAAATAAATGGTTCCAAACCAACCACTTACATCCCAACCTGCTGTTAATCCAATATAATATATATTGGATTATATAAATGAATTTTTTAGCCTTGAAAGATGAATAATGTCACACAGTCATGATGGTAATTAAAGATGGAGATGATTATTGATGACATACATCACTCTGAAGCTGCATCACGTTTCTGGACAGCTCCAGGTTCACAGAATCAGGCAGGAGGGTGTAATTGTGAATTGGCTGCTTATAGCCAGTGTTTGTCACCACTTCCTGGGCTTTCTTGGCAGCTGTCACACTGAACATATCCAGAGGAGTGTGGTATTTGGTCTTGGTGACTTCATAATCCTTCTTGTATTCCCGATCTGACTGGATTTTGGCCACGTTCATGTAGTGAACAAGTTTAGGATCATCCTGCAGGCTCCGGTACCCGACCTGTTTGCCTTTGTCTTTCTCGTAGGATTCCTTGTACTTGTACTAGAGACAAAGGAAAAACAGCTTTACCCACTTGGGAAAGAGAAAACACACTTTGGATGGGTGTAAACACACTTGGATGAGTTTCAAAGTATTAATGCTGCAGTTCATTCTGTAACCTCATAAATGTTTTTTCCGACAGCACAGGATTATTTAGGGCAACAAAAGAAAAGCATTTTTGGATTTTTGAGCTTGTCTTGACACCTGGTACATATCTCAACCCACACCTGAAGCTACAAGCCCTCCCTCACCGTTGTCATTGATGCAGGCTTCCAACTCCCAGGGACATTCAGCTTTTAATTAAGACTATAATAATAATAATAAATTACTGAACAGCCTTACCAAACAATTCAACATCCCAATATTCAACTGGGGATGTTTAAGAGAGAAATGAAGAGTGACTTGTAATATTTTGCTAAAGCAGGATCACAGGGCTCCAGCACAGGTAAATAATAATAAAAAAAGACATTTTTTTCATCAGGAGGGGCACATGTTCCACTGGATGTAAATCCTACTTACATCACTTGCAATATTCCGAGAAGCTTTAGCAGCAATAATTGGAATGGCATCTGGTTTCAGATCATAGCCTTTGGCAAGGGTTTTCTTCCAGTCTGCTTTGTAGTTAGCCTTGGAGAGAAAAAAGGGAAGAGTTTGCAGCGTCAGGAACAGCAATTCTAATACAGAGTTTAAACCCATGTTTTTCTTGTAGGAGATTTTATTACAGGAATTAAAATCTCCAGTTTAGTCCACGTAATCTCATGGAAAAAACGTTAACCTGTACACAAACTACAAATAAATAAATCTACTACAAAGATAAACATGAATTCCACAAGCATTTTTGCACTTTTTATTTAGAACAACTCTATCAGTGGCATTTTTGCCCTCTCTTATACAAAACCCTATTTCATTTGACTGAACCTTCAGAAATTTTTTCCTGTTAGCTTCAAACTCAGGCTTTGTGCTCTAAAGAGACTGGAGAAATTAGCCTGGCTGATTTTTTTTTTATCAGTCTGGCCAGACTATTAAAATTCCAAGGTTATTAAGGGAGATGTCAGTTTTTATCTCATTCCTGGAAGGCTGATAATGCCACCAAAAAATTTAACATCACAAAGGCAATAAAATTGATACCATCAGTGGAGACCTTCATGGTGTTGAAATTCAAAATATACTCACATCACTGATGTTGTAGGCATTAACTCTAGCCTGGATGAACTGGGGCACATCAGGAGGGAGGTGATACTTGTGAATAATTTCTTCCCCTTTGGATTTATACAATATCTGCAAAGAAAAATAAAGGGAGGTATTTAGCATCCTAATGTATAGACAGTGAATTGAAAAACTATTTTAGAAAATCTGATTTCCAGGTGATGTTCTGCTGGAATTAAATTGCGGATACACGCTGTCACCTACACAATTATTTCAGGAGTGCTCTTAAAGCTGGAGGATGAAGTGAAGGTGGGCACCGGGCAGAAATAGGGAATGTCAGAGTGTTTCCAAAATTTACTTACATCACTCAGCTGTTTGCTGTTGATCTCTGCTTGCTTCTGTACTGGAGAGTCAGTCACTGAAGTGAATTTGGTTTGATCAGGATGCTTTTTGTAGGTGTACTGAAAGAAGATAAAAAATATTTGTAGAAAACACATATAAAGTATTTTCCAAGTGTGGATAAGATAAATAAAAGTATCAGTGAATGAACTTAAGTACTTTTAAAGTATTAATTTTTTAAAATATTGGTTTAAGCAGGTGAGTGTTTGAGGTTCATTCTTCATTTTGGTACTACTGCTCTCATTTTATGGGTTTACTGGTTACAAAAAGGATTGTGCTATATCTCTTTTGATCACTAGATGTCACAAACGGCTCTAAAATAAAGATGAAGGTTTTTTGGGTTTTTTTAAAAGTCACATATGGCAATGAGACCAAACTCAGAATCGCTGATGTTACCAGGGATCACTCAGTTAACTTTTCTGTGGTGAACAACTGCTGTCCTGTACTCACATCTTTACATTGCTCCAACTTCTTGATTGCTTCATACTCTTGAGTTATGGTCTGAGGGAAGTAGCACTTTGTCTTTTCCTCCTCATAATCTGCTTTGTAATTTTTCTAGGAGCAAGAGCAACATTCAGTAAAGAACCAGGACTGAGCTTTGTCAAAACTGTCAAAGTGATGGGGAAAACAGAACGATTGTCACACTTACATCACTTTTCATAGCTTCAACCTTCATGCAGTGGATTTGATGTGGATCCTCAAAGCTGCCCAAGTAGTGTCCCAAAATATTCTTCTGATATGCATCTTTATATTTCACCTGCCAAAATAACCACGAGTTGAGAAGCAAAAGTAATCGAGGGGGTCAGTACTGAAGGATAAACCCCAAGTGAAATACCTACATCACTAAAGTTCTTCAGAGCAGCATCAGTCTGGAACTTGGGTGTCTCACAGTAATTCATCCTGTTTCCTCTGGATTGTTCATAGGCTTCTTTGTACAATTTCTGCAAATCAAATAATAGCAGATCATGCAGGAGATTTCACTGCAAGTCACCCCCACAAGAGTAAAACAGAGAAACGGTTCCAAAGAAAATCTTTCCCACAGGATTGAGAAACAGATGGCACTGTTTTCCCAATGGTCTTTAAAAATAACTTTTTTTTAGGTTTGTAAGGAAAGACAGAAAGGTCTGACTAATGTTTTTTGAACTCCTAACACTGAGAAATATTCAATCTCTTTTCATACAAATAAAAGAGGAATTGAGAAGACCGTTACAGTGAATAAACATAATATAATAGAAAAATATGTAAAAGCACTACATATATTATCATTATTAGCTGAAATCCCTCAAAACAGTAAGGGAAGAACTGTCCTCTTGTGATTCATTATCCACAAGGATCTAAATGAACTATCCACCAATTAGCCATCCACGTGGCACTGCTGTTGCCACCCTCATCTGTGGAGAATTCATTCTTCACCTGAATTGTTCAGGCTGGTGCTATCCCATGACAAATATGAGTCTACAAAACTAAAAACTCTGCAGGATCCAAAGGAGAAGCTTTGTGAAGAGATGGTGAGTGTGGTTTCTGATACATGACTGAAAAGGATGTAGTTGCATGTTGATAATACTCACATCACTCAGAATATTTCCTGCAGTTTTTAATTGCTTCAGCAATGGGTTCTCTGTAGCAGGGAGAACATTATAATCTGCAACAGCTTTTTTCTTTTCATAGTCTGCTCTGTATTTGAACTTGAAAGAATAAAAAGTAAAAAAAAAAGAGGGGGTTAAGAAATCAGTATTAAAAGCCAAATGCTCACTAACCTGTGCGATTTCCCAGAGCAGCTGTGGCTGCCCTCTCCCTGGAAGTGTCCAAGGCCAGGCTGGATGGGACTTGGAGCAGTCTGGGATAATGGAAGGTGTCCCTGCCATGGCAGGGGTGGCACTGGGTGGTCTTTAAGGTCCCTTCCCACCCAAACCATTCTGTGATATTGTGATGGTTTGGCATTTAAGAAAAGATATGAATAGATACGAATCTATTCTGTGATATAATCTTCAACTTTCCAGGAAAAATGCCTCTGTTATTTAACTTCTGGTGGCAAAGGACCACAAATGATCTTGCCAAAACAATTTTGGCACAAACTTGTGTGAGCTCAGAATTGTTCCCAAGCTGAACAGGTGGCACACAGGTCCCTCACCTTGCTGACGTTATCTGAAGCTCGTTTGTTGGCCTCATATTCTGGAGTTTCAGTCTGCATGAAGTAGATTTGGTCTTTCATGTTTTCAAAGTCTTCCTGGTATTTCCTCTGTTAGGAACAAACAGAAAACAAGACATCATCTAATTGTAAATTCAACATCTACAACAAGGATTATTTAGGAAATAATCAATGGCACAAATGGAGCCTCGGTATTTTCCAAATGAACATAAGCAGGGATAAAGATTTCCTGCAGGATTCACTCACCATACTTAGATTTTCTGCATTCATTTTTGCAATTGCCACGTCATAGCATGGAGTTTGACTCCACTTGCCTTTGATTTTGTTTTTATAGTCCTCATGGTAAATAACCTATAAGGAAACAGAACAATAAAATTGAATCCCCAGGACAGCTCCATTTTCACTTGACAGATTCATTTTTCAAAGCTGCTTCATATTTGACACCTGCCTTATAACTATTTCAGCAGTTATGGTCAAAAACACCTTAAATACGATTTGGCCAAACCATTTCAGTGTTAAGTCATTTCTCTTAGTACCTTCCCTGACCTAAAAAGAATAAATAAATCATCTCTAATGTATTCCTTTAGTTCTGTTTTCTCCCTGGTCACATAATATTAGGATACTGCCCATTAAGTCAGAATTTACTGGTATTGCTCCTGGAACTGGCTACAAGCAAAGCTTTTATTTTAAATAATTTTATTTTTTTTAAATTATGTGGTATTTGTGATTTCTATTGTTTATTCAAGCTCACAGATATCAAGCATTAAAGGTATAAAGAGTTTGTCTAACAACAAAACACCTGCCTGAGTTTTGACTCAGGTGCATTTTCAGTCACAGCTGCATGACATATCATAAAAAATAAAATTCCTCCAATGTTTTTTTAACATTGCTAAAGAACATATATGCCAAAAATAATCTTAAAAAAAAAATCTATATTTTATAGTTTGGGAGCCTACAAAGCTTATTATTTTATTAATTTCAAATAATTATGGAACTGTTCCTTTTATTTACATGCTATAAAATTTTCTTGATGACAATTTAGCTTTTAAGCTATGGAAATGTAAGATTAAGGAAATTTTCTCTAAATTAATTCTTTTACCTTACAAACAGGTCAATGCAATTTTCTTAGTGGCTTCTCCACCATGAGTGAATACAGCAATTTTCTAATCTTAAAATGCAGATAATTTTTAATACACAATAAAATAAAAAAATAGTTAAATTCTGAATGGGGTTAAAACCCTACTTCCAAGATTATGCAATTTAGTCCCAGTTTCTCCAGCTAAAGTTGGTCTTCCTGTGTGTGTGTTTTTCCTTTTTCCTTCCCTTTCCTTAGGTCCCTTTTTGTCTCTCTACCTGCAGGAGTGGGGTTTGGGCAGCAGGTTCTACTCACATTACTCAGCTGCCGTGTCACCTTCTTGGCTTGTTCCACCTCAGGAGGGTCTGGCAGAGAGGTGAATTTTGCTTTCCTTTCATCATGCCCCTTTTTGTAGACAATCTGAAAGGATGGAAGAAATAAACATTTATTTGAGCATCACAGAATTGAATTCTGCTACCACCCCATTAATAAAAGAAGTTCTGCCCAAAGACCCTGCAGCAGGGATTCTTTAATCTGTGTATTACCAGGGAACTTCTGAACATCTGCAAAATTCACTGAAATCTTCAAGTGAGAGCTGAAATCCCCTGTTGAAGAGCATACACAGAACTCTGTGTATCTAAAGATCACCCAAATCCCAGTCCCAGAAGTTCCTGACTTTTCCTAGCACTGTTTTAGAGGCACATTTGCACACCCACAAGAGTGAACTGGACTTGGAGACAGCCCTGAGGGTTCCTGCTTTTGGGGAGATACTCGAGGTCTTCTTACTCACTTAATAAATTAATGATTTCATTCATTCCTCATCCAGCATCAAACTGCCAACAGATTTATACTCTAATATGCTCTACTTTGTACTCTAACATCAAGTAGGTATTTTTCTATGAAATGCCACTACTATCAAAGCTGTCAGTGCACACTTAACACATTTTTCTGTTCCATTTGAAGCTTTTATATCCAATCAAAGTCCATGGCACGTCCCAGGTTACACCAGAACCCAACAAACCTTGGCACCTACATGCAAATCTCTGCTTTGATACTCACGTCACTCAGTGTCTTCTGAGCCTGTGCCACTCTTCTGAGCTCTGGGCTGTCATTGTAGGGATAAAACAATGTTTTGTCTGCATCCCAGTCTTCAGTATAGAGTTTCTAAAAACCAGAAAAATGCCAGAATGCTCATAATTAATTAATTTCTGGCATTGAAAGCTTCTTTCACTTCAGCTGCTGAGACCTGTGATTATTTTTTCTTACCTTGCTGAACATTGCTGTGTTTTTTATTGCATTCACAAGCTCTGGAGCATCAGGGGGAAGCAAGTACTTGTCCTTATTCTCCTCCCAGTTCTGTTTATATAATACCTGAAAGGAAAGTTCAGCAAGTTGGTCACTCTACCACTAAAAAAAATATTTACTTTTGTGAATAAACTACCTGCTTTAAAGACTTATTTTCTGAAATCAAAGTCTCAGAGCAGTAACATCTGAAGAGAGCAACTGGAAATATTTAAGATTATATTTCTATTTACCTTACCAACTTCTCTGCTATCCCTCCCTGGGTTTCTAAACTGTTGCATAAAAGTTGCTTTAGCACTCTGAGCTCAAAACTTTGTTCTTACCAGTAACCTCAAGATCCACCAGTGCTGGGAAAGTCAGAAGTTGCTCACCTTGCTCACTTGCTGTGACACTTTCTTTGCATGTTCTATATCCTTGGCCTTTTCATCCACGTGGCAAATGGTTCTGGCAATTTCCCCAGCCATGCGGTATTTAACCTGGAGCACAACAAAGTTCATTGATTCTACAGCAAAACGGACTGATTTATATAAAAAAACCAGAATAATGACATTTTCACCCTTCATATAAACACCCAGAACCCAGATGAACCTAGAAATGCAGTTGTTACCCACCTCACTCAGCTGGTCCTGCACTTTCTTGATCCTCCGGATTTCTGGGGTATCAATTGTGGAAGCATATGGCTTTCCTTTTTCTTTTCTAAATTTTTCTTTGTACTTATTCTGGAAGAAAATAATGATAAAAATAATTAAGACATATTCCCAAGCTCTGGCAGAATTGTATTAGCAATTATTGCCATATTTATCTGGTTAGGACAGGACTTTGGGGCAAATTATTCAATAATATAAACTAAAATTATTTAATTACATTTGCACTTATGCTTATCTTAGCAAACTGAGTTTTTTCCATTTGAATAAACAGAATTATTTCCAACAGGAAAAAATCCATCTCTAACTTGGATCACCTCTAATTTATTATATTCTCTCCATGAGATTGATAAGTCCAGTTATTTGCACTATAACAGTTTTAAAGCTGGTTTTCCTCAAGAAATAAGAGCCATGGGACAACCTACCTCACTGAATAGGTCCTTCATTTTATTGCTGTGTTCCAAGTAAGGTGTCAAAAACTTGGATGGGTCCACTTTTGTCCGGATTGTTTTCTTCCTGATGGGAGGGGCTGCATCCTCCCTGGAGGGCTGGGTGTGCTCAACTGTGTAGGTGGTTGTGGTGGTCTCAGGCTCTGAGTATTCTGTGCTGATGGTCTCAGTGATCTCAGTGACCACCTGGAGATCAAAAAAATCCATTCATCACTTGTTTCATAGCTGTTAAAGTTCATTAGGATTAGGGTTTTTCACCGCCCTGAGCTGGGTGTGCACAGCTGTGTAAGTGGTTGTGGTGGTCTCAGGGCCTGAGTAATCTGTGCTGATGGTCTCAGTGCTCTCAGTGACCACCTGGGCATTAAAGAATTTCAATAATCTCTTGTTTTATAGTTGTAAAAGTCCATTAGGATAAGGGTTTCCACCCCCCTGGGCTGGGTGTGCTCAGCTGTGTAGGTGGTTGAGGTGGTCTCAGGCCTGACTAATCTGTGCTGATGGTCTCAGTGACCACCTGGAGATCAAAGAAATCCAATAATCACTTGTTTTATAGCTGTAAAAGTTCATTACGATTAGGGTTTTTCACCCCTCTGAGCTGGTGGAAGGATGCTCTGCTCTCATCCAGATCCAGATGGAGACAGAAAATCAGGGACACTTTTCCTACTGGGATTACCAATACCATCCACCCTAAAAAAACCCACAAGGAATGAACTCTCTGGCTGATTCCTGCATCAAACTCATGGAATTATTCTCCAGAGGGTCTGGGAGAGTGGGGCTCCAGCTGCCTCTGCTCTACATGCATTAATTTCCAATCTATTTAAATGCTTTATACACTTGTTTATCAACATAGTCATGCTGCAAGCAGTAATTTTAATGCTAAGATTCTAATGAGAAGCATCTAAAAATAATTATCACAACTAAAAATCGTGGTCCGAAAACACCCAAATAAGTGTCAGGTTTTATTTCATATCAATTAGCTTTATAAAAAATTGCCTTTAAAAAGGAATTTGTGAAGGTCAGAGTTCTGAGAACTATTTGCATCAATGAGACAGAGCTGAAAATGCACCAAGAATTACACAATTAATAACTTCTGATTTTGCATAAGCCCATGCCATAAAGAATATTTCATGATAACACAGCAGAGAGTTGGGTTATAGCTGTTTTAGAAGTAGAATTTCAAATTATGGCAATCACTCCTTAGTGACCCAAATATTTTGTTACCAGTGACATGATGAAAGACCTGCAAAACTGTAATTTTTCAGTGAAATTACACAAGGTGAAGGGAACAGAACTGATACATGTAAACTGATCTTAGACCATCACACAGCAGGGACTTGAAGCAAAAATAAAGTATTAAGAAGCAATTTTTCACTGATATATTTGCGTGTTTAATGTGAAAAATTAAACCTCAGAATACAAAAGGCTGCTAATTAAGTGTTTCATGTTAATTACATGCATTTATATGCTCCAAGCAGCATGACAGGGACCTTTACCTCGTGTGGCTCACCCTCCTCAATAACTGTCTCCTCAATGTAGTACTTCGAAAGAAAAGAGAAAAAAACATCACTGTTAGGCCAGATCAGCAAATTGCAGCTTCTGTGAAACTGTTTTAAAACATATTTCTGGAGAAACAGGATTTTAGTTCCCAGGTGATAATGGAGTCATTTGGTAACTCTGAATATCTGTTCACGTTTTGCACTAAGGATTGGATTTTTATTCCATACATTCCCCATCTATTAATCATCCAAATAATCAATGAAAGATTGTTATCTAATTTTACCCACAAGTGGGAAGACACTGATGACCACACTAAAAGTATCAGCATTTAAACCCCAGGATTTTCCTGGTTTTTATTTGGTGACACTCATGACTGTTGTCCTCAGGGTTGCTCCTACAAGGACACCAACAATCTCCAGCTGCTGGTTAAACTTTATTGCTGATCACAACTCTGAACCTGCTCATTTTTCACCCATTCTACTGCAAATTATCCAACCACATCTCATAAATTTGGGGATAAAACCACAATGGGAGGTTTTCCTAAAGCAGACCAGGTACACAACCTTCACTGGTCTCCCCTTGTCCACAGCAGCTGTGAACTCATTATAAAAATTAATGAGGTTCATCAGCCAAAGATTGCTCTTGACAACTCAGTGTTCACTTCTCCACACGACCTTCATGTCTTTGATGTGTTTAAAAATAGCTTCTCAAAGGATTTGTTCCACAGACTTCCCAAAGACCAAAGTGAGGTTGACCAGCCTGTGGCTCCCTGGATCTTCCTTCTTGCCTTCATGAAGTCCAAATCCATCTGAACATTGCCCATGGATGTAGGAATGGAGTTTGTAATGTTTTAAATCTTCAAGTTTTTCCCAAGTTGTCTGCTCCTGTCATTTTTCTTAGTCAGGGTCTCTGTATTCCTCCACTCCATCCTCCTGCTGTTTGATTTCTGCACTTTGGGCTGAGCTGTGTGCTCAGGGAAATTCAAGCTGAAGGATCACCCAGCTAACCTGGGTTCCTTTGCTGTTTCCCACAGGATTTGCCCCAACCAGCCCCAATTCTGCTCTTCCAAAGTCTGGGATAATTCCATTTATTTTGCTCACTGCTCCCTGTGTCTTCAGCTCCATTGCCCCATGGTCAGTGCAGCCCACGATCTTTGAATTTTCCATCAGTTCTGGCTTGTTTGTGAGCACCACGTCCAGCGGAGCATCTTTTCCAGAGCTGGGAAAGGATGTGGAGCCTCAGGAGCAGCTGAGAGAGCTGGGAAAGGGGCTCAGCCTGGAGAAAAGGAGGCTCAGGGGGAACCTTCTGGCTCTGCGCAGACAGAAAATGCAGCCAGATCGGCCTCTGCTCCCAGAAAATAACCGACAGGACAATGGGAAACAGCCTCAGGTTGTGCCAGGGGAGGTTTTTGTGGGATTTCGGGGAAAATTTATTCCCCGTCCGCCACTTCCCGCCCGCGGCCGCGCGGTGGCGCCGTCCCGCGGAAATGGCGGCCGCCCTGAGGGGGCCGCCGGGGCCTCGGCCTCCCGCGCCTGCCCCGCTCAGAAATGACGATAAAAAACACTTTTAAAGACATTGCTGCAGGAACAGCACCTTCTGTCTGCGGGATGTGCTTCACCTGCACAAAAAAAAATGGGAAAATGCGGCGTTTATGTTGGAAAATCTCCTCCGAGTGTGGTAATTGCTTGGGGTCACTACTGCGGGAATGGAAAACACTTTGAAACCTATAAAATTTCTCGTTGAAATTTAAGCCCCTTTCTGAGAGCTCTTCCTCAAAGTTAGTTCAAGTGACCAAGCTGTTCTTCCCAAGCTGTGACATATTGGGCTGCTGTGAGGTGATTTCCATGCTGGACCCACCTTCAACACCACCTTCCACAAAACCTTCCTCAAACTTTTTACAAGTCCTTCCTCAAACTTTCTACAAAACCTTCCTCAAACTTTCTACAAATCCTTCCTCAAACTTTCTACAAAACCTTCCTCAAACTTTCTACAAAACCTTCCTCAAACTTTCTACACAACCGTCCTCAAACTTTCTACAAAATCTTCCACAAAACCCTCTGCAAAATCTTCCACAAAGTTTTCCACAGACTTCCTACAAAATCTTCCACAAAACCTTCCACAAACCCCCCTGCAAAATCTTCCACAAACTTTATATAAAACCTTCCACAAATCCTCAAGTAACTTGGCAGCAAATGCTTGTATCAGTCACTGTAGATTTTTGCAAATCCCAAGACAGCTACAACATCCAGTAATGGCTCATAATTCCAGAGAAAGATAAAAAAATATCATCTTAAAATCCTTGTCGATGCCTCATCTGCTCAATATTCAATGATCTGTCCTCCTTCAGAAGATGAATTTCTGATAGAACCTATAGGTTTAAAATTTTGGATTGATAGAGGGATTAAGAAAATTCTGGAAAGGCTTCTAAAATTCTACCAGATGCTGTTGTTCTTCTTTTATTTAGCATCTCACCACGAGTATCCCAAGGGAATCTACTAAAGCAGTGCGTCTCAGCCCAAGGGATGTGGTTACAGCAAGGTGGCCATTGAAAATTAAAAACAAAGGATGAAATGGGGCTGTGTGAAAAGGAAGTCAAAAATACCATAAGTCCTGCTGGAATAAGTAAACAATGAGAGCAAATAAATATCCATTACAGAGAGCACACAATGCACAGGAAACATGAAGTCAATTACAAGTAACATGAGAATAAGAAATTTAATGAATGGTTGGTGTTGTGGTAGCTGGGTAGTAAAATGTCTTTAAAATCGACTTTATGAGTGCTGACACCTATTTTGCAAAATGCATTTAACTGCTCTGACTAGCAAATCATTTGGCTTTACTTCATTCACTATTTGAAGTACATAAAGCCGGCAGTGTCCTCACACCACCTGAAATCAGCAGTTCGCTGAACACAGCATGGTGGCAATGGGTTGTTTGTAGGATGTTTACATTTATACTCTTGTTCTTTTCCTCAAACACTGAGTGACTTTATACAAGACTTTGTGTATTTCATAACACAGAAGTTAATTTCAGAGTAGTAGAAATGCAACAAGTAAGACCACACTGTTAATTTTGTATACTTTCAATAACAAAGTCCTTGTTCCAGTGGCTCCAGCTGTAGGTTGCCCAGCTCTTGGGGAATTTTTTTATTCAGTTTCCTGAGATTAAATAATTCAGCATCCACCTGTGAGTTTAAATACTGGCAAATTAATCCATGATGCACTTCCATGGACAAAGAATCATGGAATCACAGAATGCCCTGGGTTGGGAAGGGACCTTAAAGATCCTCTATTCCACCTCCTGCCATGGCAGGGACACCTCCTACTATCCCAGGCTTCTCCAGCCTGGCCTTCTACACTTCCAGGGATCCAGGGGCAGCCTTGTGCCATGTCCTCTCCACCTTCACAGGGAAGAATTTCTTCCTGATACCGAATTTAAATCTACCCTCTGTCAGTTTAAAGTCCTCCCCCCTTGTGCTGTCACTTAAACCTGGCTCCATCTCTGTAACGTCTCAGGCTAAATTGGTTTGTGGTCCCCTGGTGGCACAAAGCTGCTGCATTTCTGCAGAGGCAGGGCTAGAAAGGGGCTTCCAAAGTCATCTTCTCCAGCATGGATTGGGTGACAGAGGGCAAGCCAGGAGGGAAAAGAGCTGGCCCAGGGCATCTATAATTACACGGAGAGTAATCAGAAAACCTCGCACTGTGAGTGTGGGATGGTTCCAGTCCTTATTTAAACTGAGAAACTATGACAGGAACCAGGAGACTTTGCTCCACTGAGAGCAACTGTTGTTGTTGTTGTTTTACTGATGAAATAATTTAATAGATACCTAATCATCCCTAATCTTCAGAGAGCAAACAGCAGCCTCTGCTCCTGAGCAGCATCTCAGTAAGGTGATTAATGTATTCAGTCACAAGGCAGGAAACAAACATTTCCACTCTCACATATTCCTCTTACCTCCACAACTTCCTCATATTCTTCTTCCTCCATTCTGAGGGTTTGCTTCTGTCTTTCCTCAACTCTGGTCACGCAGCAGGTGAAAATGTGAATAAACAGTATTAGCCCATGACTGAAAGTACCATGAGAAGGTACAAGTCAAGTTCATAAAGCACTTGGGGTCATGGTTAGTAACTAGCCAGACCCTAAATAAAGTTGGGATCAGGCATTACTTGAACTGTTTTGGATTAAGTTTCAAACATACTGATGTAAATGACAATTTTGGACAAATACCTCATTCCAGTTATAACACCAACACTGGAACCAATGAAAATAAAATAAAAGAGATAAATGAAATTAAAAGAGAAAACAAAAAAGAGATTTCTTGAAACATGATGTGATATTTTCATTACAACTGAATTATTTGAAGCATTTTTTTTTCCTCTGTGACTATTCTATGCTATTCTATTATATCATTCAAGCTCACATTTGAATGGGAGATTTATATTCTACTATATTCATTCATAAGTAAGAGCATAATGTAGAAAAATATTGTAAATATTTTTTTAAGTGACCTTAGGTTAATGAGGCAATTTCTGTCTTCCCAGCATCAGCCTACAGAGATGCTCTGGGGTTGTTTTTTTAATCTCTTGTGGGTTTTTTTCTCTCTCTTCCTTCAGACCTGGAAAAGATGAAAATCCATAGAGTTGGCTGAAGTACAAAGCACAGATTAGTGTCAGAACCTTTGAACGAATTAATTAACACACTGATTTTGCTGTGAGGCAAAGCTACAATTTTCCACCAGAGTCTGCAGCCCTGTTTCTAATGTTGGGAGGGGATGAGGCTTTGGAACAGCTGCTCCTGAGTCCAGGGATATTTGCCGTGTAAGCTAATCCTGCCAACTGATGGGGCGGTTGGGTTGAGCTGGCTAAACTGCAATTCCTTCTGAGGCAAGGGAAGTCAAGTCATGCAGGTTAAATATAGGAACACAGAATACTGGCCCTTTTTAGTCCAGTGGGCTGAGAAAAATGGCCAAAAATGAATTGGAATAAGCGTGTTGTTAACTATTAAAATAAATTAAGAATGACTCAAATAATGAGTAACGAGTCACATGGAACAGTAGGCCGAGGTGTATGAATAAACTCAAGAAGTGGGGTTTGCAT